>NW_027361875.1:1127500-2350833 GCF_039654945.1 Dendrobates tinctorius | reverse complement strand
ACCAGGTGGAGCCACCCCCTCTACAGGGAGTGTTAGGGGCAGGCCCACAAGGGATGAAACCGTGACAGCCGGAGCCAAAGGGGAGACTGGGTAAGCACCAGGGAGACTAGGGTAGTGAGTCAGAGAAGCAACAGAGAGGAAGTAACAGCGAACACGGAGCCTGAGAGGGCCAAGGACGTGGAGCACTCGGGACTGGCGGAGACTGGAGGCTGCAAGAGAAGGAGAGACGGTAACAACGAAGATAAGAAACTAAGGTAGAACAGACAAAGAGACCAATAGGCAGGAGGCACTAAGACAGGTTACCAGGGACGGGGACGGTAGCACAGGGGGAGACATCAGAGGGGAGACAGAGAAAGGGACACAGCGATAGCGAGGAGGCGGACACAGAAGCTATCAGCGACAGCACAGGCAGAGCAAACAAGGTAGGGATACCGGGCCTGGGAGATGGATGAACGCTGGCCGAACGGACAGTGACACCGCAAAGATACACAGGCGTCTTACCTGGGAAGACGCCGGGAAGAAATAAACGGTGGGCGCCGCCATGTTGGGGGTGGAGCCACCGCATCACAGGTTCCAGTCAGAGCGTCGGGCGCAGGCGCGCAGGAGCGACGATGAGGAGGCCGGATGTCAGGAGCGGGGACACCTCGTGGAACGGGAGCACGCCGGGAGGTGCGCAGGTAAGTCACGGTGCCGGTGGGGGGCATGACAATTGGTGAGGAATATGATCCTGGCTGCAGCATTCAAGACAGATTGGAGGGGGGAGAGTTTGGTAAGAGGGAGACCAATTAGAAGAGAGTTACAATAGTCGAGACGAGAATGAATAAGAGAAACAGTAAGAGTTTTTGCAGAGTCAAAAGTAAGAAAAGGTCGAATTCTAGAAATGTTTTTGAGGTGCAGATGACAAGAGCGAGCCAGTGATCGAATGTGGGGGGCAAAGGAAAGCTCGGAGTCAAGTATGACCCCAAGACAGCGGGCACGTTGCTGGGGAGTAATAGTGGAACCACACACAGAAATGGCTGTATAATGACGCAAAATATGTCGCCTCCATATAAAGACTAGTATATAGTGCAGCGGCCTGACTACAGTGTTGGCAGTGAATGTATCTTTCCTACTGCATTTTATGGGCCTGTTCCGGAGTTAGACTATACTCCCCTTCCCCCCACAGCTAGCTTGTGATTGCCGGTAATAAAACGTCTGGCACTCTGCCCCATCTACATACAATCATTTACAGGCTCATACCACTGTGAAGTGTTTCTTCTCTATGTGAATTTGTCAGTTTGTGATATCCCATGTGACTTTGTCAGATACACAACCCTTTATATCAGAAATCCACACATCATGTCACTATGAAGCAAGGGAACACTGTCAGTGATGCCAATCCTTATGTGCTGTCAGTAATGAACAGCATACTGCAGTATGATGTAGGGCACGTCTACAATGTGGGTAGTGTTGAGATTATTTTTTTCTAATACACAGCTTTTATTGATTAACCTCTGCAGGCTTTGCGCAGGGCCGACATTTCTCTTTGGTCGGTGGTCTTGCAGCGCACGGGACCCCCAGCCAAGGGTTTTCATGATGTCAGGTCAAATATTGACCTCCGGATCTGCCAGCTACGGTGGTTTGCTAGCCAACAGCAGGGTCTAAACAGGCATTCTGACAGTTTAAGGCTATGTACCCACGTTGCAGAGATGCTTTGGAAATTTCCTCAGCATTTCCGCAACTCCCGCCGCGGGAAAAATGCATGGAATTCGCATAGTTTTTCCCACGAAAACAAGCGTTTTTCATGCGATTTTCGCATGCGGAATTCAAGCGCTTTCCAAGCGATTTGAAGCATCGCTTGGAATGTGATTGACAGGTTGGTCACACTCGTCAAATATAGTGTTTGACAAGTGTGACCAACTTTTTACTAGTGAGGCCGCCTATGCAGCATCAGTAGTAAAAGATATCATGTTAAAAATAATAAAAAAATAGAAAATTGTGATAAACCCACCTTCCGGCATCCCGCGCAGCGTACCCAGGCCTCAGCGATGCTCCCGTTCCCAGCAATGCCTTGCGACAATGACCTTTGATGACGTAGCCGTCTCGCGATACTGTAGCGGTCTCAAGAGACCACTACGTCATCACAGGTCCTTGCCGCAAGGTAATACTGGGAACGGGAGTTTGCAGAAGCATCGCTGAAGCCTGGGGACGCTGCGCGGGACGCCGGAAGGTGAGTATAACCCGATGTTTTATTTTTTATTCTTTTTTTTACAGGGCTATGGTACCCAGGGCCTGGAGGACAGTCTCCTCTCCTCCAGACCTTGGGTACCATTCGCACATGAGACGCTCACTTTGCGCATGGTGGGCATAGCCACATGCGGAAAGTAAGCGGATCTCCTGCATTCCTATGTGTGCGGAATCGTGGCGATTCTTTGCGTAATCGCGACGATTCCGCAAAAATAATGAGCCTGCTGCGTTTTTTTCCGCTATGCAGTTCCGCCGCGGAAAAAAACACAGCATTAGCACAGCAAATGCAGAATTCCATAGGAATTCATGGGGTGCATTCTTCATGCATTTTTGCAGCATTTTTGCATGCAAATGCATACAATCCGCAACGTGGGTACACAGCCTTAAGCTGACTGTTCCTAGAATCATAGAATGTTAGAGTTGGGAGGGACCTCAAGAGTCATTGTGTCCAGCCTCTGTTTGAAGACTTCTAATGAAGGAGAACTCCCCACCTCTCGTGGCAGCCTGTTCCACTGATTGATCACCCTCACTGTCAAAAAGTTTTTTCTAATATCTAATCTGTATCTTCTCCCTTTCAGTTTAATTCAATTGCTTCTCATGTTTCCATGTGCAAATTAAAATAATAATGCTCCCTCTACACTGTGACAGCCTTTCAGATACTTGTAGACCGCTATTAAGTATCCTCTTTGGCCCCTTTCACATATCAGTTTTTTGGCGTCAGTCACAATCCGTCGGCTCGACGGATCCGTTGCAGATTGTGAAAAACTGATGCGACAGATCCGTTTTTTCGCCTTTCCAACTCCCAGATCCGGCGAAAAAACAGATCCGTCGCATCAGTTTTTTCATCCGTTTCTTCCGTTTTTCGACGGATCCATTTTTTAAAAGCTGGCAATTCAGTGCACTGTACAGTAAAATCACACTGACATGAATCGAAAGAATAGATATATACACATAGAATATACTGTATATATATACAGTCATATGTTAAAGTTTGGGCACCCCTATTAATGTTAACCTTTTTTCTTTATAACAATTTTGGTTTTTGCAACAGCTATTTCAGTTTCATATATCTAATAACTGATGTACTAACAGAAAATGTGCAATCTGCATTTAAACAAAATTTGACCGGTGCAAAAGTATGGGCACCCTTATCATTTTCTTGATTTGAACACTCCTAACTACTTTTTACTGACTTCCTGAAGCACTAAATTGTAACCTCATTGAGCTTTGAACTTCATAGCCAGGTGTATCAAATCATGAGAAAAGGTATTTAAGGTGGCCACTTGCAAGTAGTTCTCCTATTTGATTCTCCTATGAAGAGTGGCATCATGGGCTCCTCAAAACAACTCTCAAATGATCTGAAAACATAGATTATTCAACATAGCTTTTCAGGGGAAGGACAAAAAGTTGTCTCAGAGATTTAACCTGTCAGTTTCCACTGTGAGGAACATAGTAAGGAAATGGAAGAACACAGGTACAGTTCTTGTTAAGCCCAGAAGTGGCAGGCCAAGAAAAATATCAGAAAGGCAGAGAAGAAGAATGGTGAGAACAGTCAAGGACAATCCACAGACCACCTCCAAAGACCTGCAGCATCATCTTGCTGCAGATGGTGTCACTGTGCATCGGTCAACAATACAGCGCACTTTGCACAAGGAGAAGCTGTATGGGAGAGTGATGCGAAAGAAGCCGTTTCTGCAAGCACGCCACAAACAGAGGCGCCTGAGTTATGCAAAAGCACATTTGGACAAGCCAGTTACATTTTGGAAGAAGGTCCTTTGGACTGATGAAACAAAGATTGAGTTGTTTGGTCATACAAAAAGGCATTATGCATGGAGGCTAAAAAACACAGCATTCCAAGAAAAACACTTGCTACCCACAGTAAAATTTGGTGGAGGTTTCATCATGCTTTGGGGCTGTGTGGCCAATGCCGACACCGGGAATCTTGTTAAAGTTGAGGGTCGCATGGATTCAACTCAGTATCAGCAGATTCTTGACAATAATGTGCAAGAATCAGTGACGAAGTTGAAGTTACGCAGGGGATGGATATTTCAGCAAGACAATGATCCAAAACACCGCTCCAAATCTACTCAGGCATTCATGCAGAGGAACAATTACAATGTTCTGGAATGGCCATCCCAGTCCCCAGACCTGAATATCATTGAACATCTGTGGGATGATTTGAAGCGGGCTGTCCATGCTCGGCGACCATCAAACTTAAGTGAACTGGAATTGTTTTGTAAACAGGAATGGTCACAAATACCTTCATCCAGGAACTCATTAATAGCTACAGGAAGTGACTAGAGGCTGTTATTTTTGCAAAAGGAGGATCTACGAAATATTAATGTCACTTTTATGTTGAGGTGCCCATACTTTTGCACCGGTCAAATTTTGTTTAAATGCAGATTGCATATTTTCTGTTAGTACAATAAGCCTCATTTGAATCCAGAAGTCCTGAAGTCAGCCTGATGAAGGGACATAAGCAGTCCCGAAAGCTTGCTTTGTAACAACATTCATATTTGTTAGCCATTAAAAGGTATCATACCCACAAGATTCCTATTTTGTTTCTCTCACTGAGAGCACTTTATACCGTATATACTCGTGTATAAGTCGAGATTTTCAGCCCATTTTCTTGGGCTGATAGTCCCCCTCTCGACTTATACACGAGTCACATACCCGGGGGGGATCAGCGGGGGAGGAGGAGCTGGGGTGTCAGATCATACTCACCCTTCTCTGCAGCTCCACTGCTTGTTCCATGCTGTCAGCGCTGCTCTCTTCCTGCTTCAGCAGTCAAATGGAACCCGCTCATTAAATATGCGCATATTTAATGAGCGGGTACCACGTGACCGCTGAACCAGGAAGAGAGCAGCGCCGACAATATGGAACAAGCAGAGGAGCTGCAGAGACAAGCGCCAGGACCCGGTGAGTATGAAGGGGGGGTTGGGAGGCATAGTCACCTGTCCCTGCGCTCTGCTGTCTTGCGTCCTCTGCAGTGACATTCAGGTCAGAGAGCGCTATCGCTCTCTGCCTGCACAGTCACTGCAGAGTGCAACGTCGATGAGCAGGGGGCAGCGACTGAGGGGAGTATACAGTTTTTTGGGTTTTTCTGTAAGAGAGGCAGCGGCAACAGCAACATGGTGGGGCCACACACTGTGCAGATTACTGGGGGCCACTCACTGTGCATCATAACTGGGGCCACATACTGTGCATCATAACTGGGGCCACATACTGTGCATCATAACTGGAGCCACATACTGTGCATCATAACTGGGGCCACATACTGTGCATCATAACTGGGGCCACTCACTGTGCATCATAACTGGGGCCACTCACTGTGCATCATAACTGGGGCCACATACTGTGCAGATAACTGGGGCCACTCACTGTGCATCATAACTGGGGCCACTCACTGTGCATCATAACTGGGGCCACATACTATGCAGATAACTGAGGCCACTCACTGTGCACCCTCGGCTTATACACGAGTCAATAAGTTTTCCCAGTTTTTTGTGGCAAAATTAGGGGGGTCGACTTATACTCGGGTCGACTTATACTCGAGTATATACGGTATATTTTTTTCTACTGGCTAACACGGTACCAAACCACTTTTTTCGTATATGTCTCAATGACATATATATTGTGAGGCAGCAACCGGAGTCATACGTGAAGGTCGCTATGTGTCCGACAGGATGCGCTTAGAAGTGTATTTGATCCGCTGGAGTGCCTTGTGGTCACAGCAATGTGCCTGTGACTCACAGGGCGGAATAAAAGTAAGTTTGCGCCTGGTCAAGTTATTTGGACCAAGGAGTTTGTTCAGGAAAACCAGGTATGGGCTTTTATTTTTGAAACGGACTGCAGGAAGGTAGTGGGGTCCGGTCCGTTTCCTCCTGCCTTGGTCTTATAAGTGGCCTACGGCCATAGATTGGAGGAAGGAAAAAAAAAAACCCTGCAGAAAGAGTTTTGGGTGTGTCAGTTCTGGCTTGCACAGACACAGAGCAGAAGTCTGCAGAGCGTTCCCTGTGTGATGCAACACAGGGCCAAGCTGAGCCAAAAGGTCTGGCACCCCTTGCATACCCGGACAGCGCGGTTGCTCACGGCAACTGGCCACGGACTGTTTTATTGCTTCCCGGCTGCAATCCGGAGGATACAGCGTGTTGTGCACTTGTGTGAGTTTTATTGTGGACATTAAACATATTTTTGTTGTTGAACTGGCTTGGGTCACTGCCTCATCACTGCACAGCGTGGACACCGCTGCTTTACAATGTATATATGTATTCTATGTGTATATATCTATTCTTTCTTTGGTGTTTTAACCTGTCAGGAGCATGCTCAGTTAAAAAAAACGGATCCGTCGCTGGCATCCGTCATTTGACAGATGACAACGGATTCTGCGCCCATAGGCTCTCATTCTAGCAAACTACCAATTTTTCGATGGACACAAAAATCGTTGCTCTGTGCGTCGTGTCCGGCCACCGGACAAAATTTTTTCAACGGATCCAGCGAACGACAGACGAAATGTGAGGCCATCCGTCGCAATCCGTCGCTAAAACAAGTCTATGAGAAAAAAACGGATCCTGCAGCATCCTTTGCCGGATCCATTTTTTTCAAAAATTGCCGGATTGCAACTGATGTAAAAAAACTGATGTGAAAGCAGCCTTAGCCTTCTTTTTGCAAGCTAAACATTCCCAGAAACTCTAACCGTTCCTCGTAGGTCATAGTTTGCAGTCTGCTCACCATCCTGGCAGCTCTTCTCTGAACGTGCTCCAGTTTTTCAATGTCTTTTTTTAAAATGTGCCCAGAACAGGACACAGTATTCCAGATGAGGCCTAACCAAGGAGGAGTAGAGGAGGATAATTACTTCACATCATCTAGACTTTATGCTTCTCTTAATACTGTACATCCGAGAACTGCCTTTTTTGCTGCTGCATCACACTGTTGACTCATGTGTATTGCAATGCATTATACCAGCAATCAGAAAAATATAAAGCTGAAGTCCCTTAAAGGAACTAAGTAAAAAAAAGTTTTAAAAAAAGTTACACTTTTTTATTGTATTTATTTAAACAAATATATAAAAATGAAAAAAAATTAAACCAATAAAAACAAAAATAAAAACAAAAATAAACAAAAAAAGTTCACATAATTGGTATCACCACATCCGCAACGACTTGATCTATAAAACTGTCACACTAGTTAACCCCCTTCAGTGAACACTATTAAAAAAATGCAAAAAAATGCTTTTTCATCATACCGCCAAACAAAAAGTGGAATAAAACACAATTGAAAAGGCAAATGTAAATAAGAATGGTATCGCCAAAAACGTCATCTTATTCCATAAAAAAAACCAAGCCACCACACAGCACTGTCAGCAGAGAAATAAAAAAAGTCTAGTGTGGCGCCCCGAGGAGTACGGTCGCCACACTGGCTTTGCCTTCCTCCAGGGGAGGGTAATGCCAGGCTTGGAGGCAATGATGGGACTCTCTCACAGTTAATCCATGCATACAACACAGTTCCCCTCCTGATCAGCAGGGGCAGCTCTGACCCAGGATTGATGAGAGGAGTGATCCCTGAGGGCCAGGAGGAAGAAGGTTCAGTTAGTCTGTGGAGGGTGAAGTGTGCAGATGGGGAATGCGAAGCTGGAGGTTGAGCTGCAGCAGGCGAGCTCCCTCAGCTTGAGAGCGCACAGAACTGGAGTCGGGTCTCCACGGTGGTACGGGTACTAACGGCCCTGCCACAGATACCCGAGGAGTAGGAGGCTGTAGATGCCCTGCTCCCATCGAAGACTTGAGGCACAACAGCAAAACGGATAGAGAGCCGGGGATTCAGAGAGTGAGAGGAGTCCCAGAGAGAGAGGCTACAGCTGTCTGCCGTGCAAGGAGAGTTCTAGGAACATTTGACAGGAGGAACTTCAGAGTAACTAAGGACTGGAGTGCTTCACACACACAGCGATATTAAGGAGACTGCACAGCCAGTCTGTGAGAGAGAATCCCTGAGTTGCTTCCAGGCTAGCCTGCTCCAATTACCATCTGTAATCAGGACCCTGGACTGCAGTTACCAAGTAAAGGTACAGAAATTGCACCCCGCTGTGTTGTGTCTGCTTCCTAACCTGTCGGCAGTGCTACACCCCTGTGCCCATCACCTATACACTGCCCTGGGGTTAGAGCTTCACCTGTGGGGAGCTACACCATCTAAGCTGCGACACACCATCAGCCCCAGAGGATCTGCACGCAGCGTTTCCTAAAACCTCACTTGCCAAATACCACGGGTGGCGTCACAAACTTTCTATTGCAACCAAACACCACCGCCATTGATATTGGGGCCCAGGGCCACGGACCGGGTCACCGCTGCTGTGACACATCATCCCCCTGACACCGGTCCGGTACCAAGTACCCTGCTGCCCTGGGTGTGCGAGGGCGTCCCAATTTTGGCGTCATGAACAGGATTACGGAGCCCGGTATCCCCGGGTCCTGTGTGCCATAGACTGTGATTGTGAACTGTGAGAGATTTGGTGCCAGTTGCCGCCATTGCCGCGCTGCTTGGCGCGTGCGGGAAGAAAGAGGCGGGCTTTCGTGGGCGGCGCCTGCCACAGAGCGCAAAGTAGTGAAGTGCCGCGCGGGAAGAGAGGACAGCGCGCGAGAGGAGGAGGAGCTGAGGCCTGCGAAGCGGCCGTCGGTGAGCTCCCGCAACCCCCGGCCCTGGCTAATGTTAACTGGGGCGGGAGAGAATGTCTGTGCCACAAGCCAATGCAGCGGCGTACGCCGCTGCCAACCCCGCGGTACCGCCAGGAGGAGCACCCGCCGCAGCGGTCCCCATAATGCCGCTATCCATGCCCTACATACCTGGAGCGGCCTGGCTACCGCTGTACTCGGGTGAGTCACATACCCTGAGTGAATTTAAAGGGCGACTGTGCAGCTTGTTTAAAGTTTACCCCCTGTCTGAAAGCCAGAAAGTGAATATCCTGATTGGACAGCTAACGGGTGCAGCACTGAGGGAAGTGAAAGCCTGGCAGGACACAAATAAAGAGACTGTTGCAAAGGTCCTGGCCAAGCTGAAGAGCACTTTTGACACCCGTACTGCCGCTGAGATCAAGATGAGGTTCTTTGGCTGCAAGCAGAGGGCACAGGACAGTATCAGGGACTATGCTCTCAACCTGCAGGAGGCGCTGCGAGCAATCAAGCAAGTTGATCCTGACAGCGTAAAGGAAGAAGATAAACTGTTGAAGGAGCAGTTCATTGAAGGCCTCTTGTCCAGTACCCACCGAGGACAGTTGCGTATAATAACCCTGCAAAACCCTGATCTGGACTTTGCTGAATTCAAGGACAGGGCTATCCGGGTACTGCAGGAATCCACTGACAGCCGTTCAGCGCCCCCTAGACGCCCGGCGATCACCTATCATCAGAAAGCGACGTCTTTTCCTTCCATCCCTGTGGAGGCTGATGCACAGACTTTGGACAAGGACCCCACTGAGGAGCTGCGTCTACAGGTCCAGGAGTTGACCAAAGGAATGGCTGCACTCACTAAAACCGTGCAGTCCCTACAGATGTCCTCCAAAGACAAGATCCAGCTTGTTTCCAGTCCAGAGGATGTCCCGTGGCTCTGGAGAAGGAGAGCCCCACCACTTCGAGGAAGGACCAACGATCGCTATGACCAGGACAGACGTCCCATCTGTCGTCACTGTCACAAGGCAGGTCATCTTGCCAGGTACTGTCCTTTAAACGAGCAACCCCTGGGGCAGAGGGCCAACCCCCTGGAGTAGGATCCCTAGGCCCAAGGAACTGGAGAGCCAAGTATGTGGGAGGGAGACCAATC
Organism: Dendrobates tinctorius; assembly: GCF_039654945.1. Taxonomy (NCBI): domain Eukaryota; kingdom Metazoa; phylum Chordata; class Amphibia; order Anura; family Dendrobatidae; genus Dendrobates; species Dendrobates tinctorius. Next base: position 2,340,804 of record NW_027361875.1, on the reverse strand, counting down.
CTTCCTGTGGTGATTGATGGTATCCCCATGAACGCTTTTCTGGACACTGGCTCCCAGGTGACCACCATGCCCTATACTCTTTACAAGAGGTATTGGGCTGATTCTGAACTCACCCGTGGTCCCACTGATGAACTGACAGTAGTTGCTAATAATGGTCAGACCTTACCGCAGATTGGATGTAAGGAGATTACTGTCAAAGTGGGGAGGGTGGAATTAAAGTCTCAAGGTCTGATAATTGTTAATATTGATAGACGTGAATTTAACCCTATGATGACTCTTGGTATCAATGTAATTGAAAACTGTCTGTCCGAGGTTATTGTAACAGGTGGCTGAAACTGCTGGTTCCGGAGAACAAAGAGTCCTGCAGAAGGAGATCCGAGCCCTGATGCAAAGGCAACAAGTGGAACTCGCTGGTGGCGAGATTGGCAGCGTCAGAGTGAGTGATGCCTTCCCCATTGCAATACCCCCCAGATGTGAAATGTTGGTATGGTGTCGGGCAGCCATAGGTCTTAGAGGGAGAGATTACCAGGCATTGGTAGAACCAGTATACTCCGAAAGTAGGCCCACTGTCCTGACAGCTAGAGGGGTGGTTGATGTCAAAAAAGGGAGAGTAACTGTACGTCTTCTGAATTGCGGGGAAGAGGAAGCCACAATACCTCGGTATGCCACATTTGCTAAGCTGCTCACCGTTAACAACTCTTTGCAGGCAGCAGAGCCTTTGGTCTCATCTGATCAGGTGGAGGACAATGGTTCTGTGAAACAGCCAGAGGAGTGGTGCCAGCAACTGCAGGTGGGAACTGACTCTACACCTTCATACCAGAGAAAAGGGGTTTACAGAGTGACACAAGAGTATGAGCGGTTATTCAGCAAACACCCACTAGATTTTGGGCAGGCAAAAGGGGTCCAACATCATATCCCCACCGGAGACCATCCACCCATAAAGGAGAGGTACAGACCAATACCCCCAACACAGTACCAGTGTGCTAAGAGTATGTTGAGGGAGATGAAGGAGGCTGGGGTTATCAGAGACAGTTGTAGCCCCTGGGCAGCTCCCATTGTGTTTGTAAAGAAAAAGGATGGTACCATGAGAATGTGTGTTGATTACAGAAAGATTAATAGCATTACACATAAAGATGCCTACCCATTACCTAGGATCGAGGAATCCTTAGCTGCACTTAAAACTGCTAATTACTTTTCCACCTTGGATCTTACCAGTGGGTATTGGCAGGTTTCCGTGGCAGAGGCAGATAAAGAGAAAACCGCATTTACCACTCCAATGGGTCTCTGTGAGTTCAATTATATGCCATTTGGGCTCTGCACTGCTCCAGGGACATTTCAACGGCTGATGGAGTGCTGCCTGGGACACATGAACTTTGAAACGGTCCTGCTGTACCTGGATGATGTCGTCGTTTTCTCCAAGACCTATGAAGAGCATCTGGAACACCTGGCCGAAGCGTTTGAAGCTTTGTCCAATTTTGGCCTGAAAGTGAAGCCTTCAAAATGCCACCTCCTGAAGCCTAAGGTACAGTACCTCGGTCGTGGTCAGTGCAGAAAGTGTGGCACCAGATCCTGACAAGGTCATGGTCATCCGGGACTGGACGAAACCCAGCAACCTCCATGAGGTACGCCAATTCCTTGGACTGGTAGGCTACTACCGGAGATTCATCAAAGGCTTTACTGAAATAGCCACCCCGATGCAAAACCTTCTGGTGGGGCAGTCCAAGAAAGGCAAGCAGAAGAATTCCACATTTGAATGGACTGAAGAGTTGGAGAGGTCTTTCACCAGACTGAAGATGGCTCTCACAGGTGACGAAGTTCTGGCCTACCCAGATTATGACAAACCCTTTGTGCTGTACACGGATGCCAGCAACGTGGGAGTAGGAGCAGTACTGTCGCAGGTACAGAATGGAAAAGAGAGAGAATGATCTCCTACGCCAGCAAGAAGCTGCGTCCCACTGAGAGGAGCCCTGATAATTACAGTTCTTTCAAGCTGGAGTTCCTTGCCATAGTCTGGGCTGTCACCGAAAGGTTCAAGCATTATCTAGCTTCGGCCAAATTTACAATCTTCACGGACAGCAACCCGTTGACCCACTTAGACACTGCCAAGCTAGGAGCACTGGAGCAGCGATGGATGGCTCGGTTATCCAATTATGAGTTTACCATCAAGTACCGGGCAGGGCACAAGAATGCCAATGCTGATGCGCTGTCCAGGATGCCGAACCTACCAGATGCAGGAGAAGACCCTGAGGCTCTGGAGGAGATCGAACTGCCTCCCTTCCACAGGCCACTGGCGGCCCAACGTGCTCAAGGAGTGAGAAACAGACGGTCTGGCTTGAAGGAGGTCACCCTGAATCCTTTGCCCCATCATGACTGGGCAGAAACGCAAGATAGCGACCCAGCAGTCCATCTGGTGAAAGAGCTGTTTATACGAGCTGACTCACGTCCGGAGTCGGATGCTCCTGAAGAAACCCAGCAGCTGTGGAAGGAGAGAGGCCGGCTGTTTATCTACGAAGCGAAGCTGTGTCGGAGGAGTATCAATGCCCGCACAAATGAGCTGGTCTGGCAGGTAATAGTCCAGAAGAGAGAGGCATCAATGGTCCTGGAAGCATACCACCAAGGAGCTGGACACTTCGGATGGAAGAAGTTGGAAGCATTGCTCCGAGAGAGGTTCTACTGGGCTGGTATGAGGAAAGCCATTGAGAGGTGGTGCCGGGAGTGTGGACGATGTAACCTGCGCAGAAAGGATCGAGACAGCCAGAGAGCTCCTCTGCAACCAATCATCACCAAACAGCCCCTCGAGTTGGTAGCCCTGGACCATGTGAAACTGGTTCCAAGCCGGTCGGGCTACAGCTATGCTTTCACCATTGTGGACCACTACTCAAGATTCCTGGTAGTTGTACCCGTCAAAGATCTCACTGCCAGGACAGCAGCCAGAGCCTTCCAACAGCACTTCTGTAGGCCACATGGGTATCCTGAAAGAGTACTCACAGATCAAGGTCCAGCTTTCGAGGCAGAAGTGTTCCAAGAGTTCTGCAACTTGTATGGTTGTAAGAAGATCCGGACAACACCTTATCACCCACAGATCAACGGCATGTGCGAGAAGATGAACCAGGTAGTGATTGATTTACTGAAGACATTGCCCTGGCAGTGGAGTCAGAGAACCCTCGCCCTGCCAGTGGTGAACCTGTTGTACCCCTGGGTAGTCCAAGAGTCACTGGACAAGCACATATCCCTGTGCCATGTAGAATCCCTAGTAGTGTACCCAGTACCTCACACGCTACAGCACCAGTGTTACGTAGATCTACACGTACCACACAGGGTGTACTACCAGTTAGGTTCCACATCTAAAGTAAATGTGAATGATGAAACTGTTGAAATGTAAATATGTAACTGTTTTCAAACTTTTGTGCCTACAAGTAACCTGTAAGAGTTCCCTTTGATTTTTATGGACACTGAACCACAGGACTTGTGTGTGGTCAAAAACTTTATTTATAAATAATTTACCATTTGCCCAGGAATGGACGATAGACATTGATGCTGAACTTACCATCATAGGACCACTTTTGGAAACACTTGGTTTTTGTACATTTTTCCTTTTTCAAATCTTGTACAAATATTGTTGTTCAAATGTTTATATGTTGTTTTTCATGTTTTCTTTTGTTCAGCCCAGGAGTGCTGACTTTCACTAGGGGGGAATGTGGCGCCCCCAGGAGTACGGTCGCCACACTGGCTTTGCCTTCCTCCAGGGGAGGGTAATGCCAGGCTTGGAGGCAATGATGGGACTCTCTCACAGTCAATCCATGCATATAACACAGTTCCCCTCCTGATCAGCAGGGGGAGCTCTGACCCAGGATTGAGGGGAGGAGTGATCCCTGAGGGCCAGGAGGAAGAAGGTTCAGTTAGTCTGCGGAGAGTGAAGTGTGCAGACTGGGAATGCGAAGCTGGAGGTTGAGCTGCAGCAGGCGAGCTCCCTCAGCTTGAGAGCGCACAGAACTGGAGTCGGGTCTCCACGGTGGTACGGGTACTAACGGCACTGCCACAGATACCCGAGGAGTAGGAGGCTGTAGATGCCCTGCTCTCATCGAAGACTTGAGGCACAACAGCAAAACGGATAGAGAGCCGGGATTCAGAGAGTGAGAGGAGTCCCAGAGAGAGAGGCTACAGCTGTCTGCTGTGCAAGGAGAGTTCTAGGAACATTTGACAGGAGGAACTTCAGAGTAACTAAGGACTGGAGTGCTTCACACACACAGCGCTATTAAGGAGACTGCACAGCCCGTCTGTGAGAGAGAATCCCTGAGTTGCTTCCAGGCTAGCCTGCTCCAATTGCCATCTGTAATCAGGACCCTGGACTGCAGTTACCAAATAAAGGTACAGAAATTGCACCCCGCTGTGTTGTGTCTGCTTCCTAACGTGTCGGCACTGCTACACCCCTGTGCCCATCACCTATACACTGCCATGGGGTTACAGCGTCACCTGTGGGGAGCTACACCATCTAAGCTGCGACACACCATCAGCCCCAGAGGATCTGCACTCAGCGTTGGCTAACACCTCACTTGCCAAATACCACGGGTGGCGTCACGAACTTTATATTACAACCAAACACCACCGCCATTGATATTGGGGCACAGGGCCACGGACCGGGTCACCGCTGCTGTGACACATCATCCCCCTGACACCGGCCCGGTACCGAGTACCCCGCTGCCCTGGGTGTGCGAGGGCGTCCCACTAGCTCTCAGAATAGAGGATAATAGAGGATAGAATAAAAATGTAGCTATTTTTTCTTCACTTCCCAATGGTATAAAATTCTGTGACACACCTGTGGTCTCATTGTGATCACTGCACCCCTAGATGAATTAATTTAGAGGTGTAGTTTGTAAAATGAGGTCACTTATGGGGGATGTTCTGCTATTCTGGCACTTCAGTGGCTCTGGCAATGTGACATGGCACCTGCAAACCACAACCGCAAAACCTTCACTCTTATATGGCACACCTTCCCTTCTGAGTTTTGCGTTGTATCTCAAAAGTAGTTTTTGGCCACTTATAGGGTACTGGCATACACAGGAGAAATTGCTTAACAAATTGCACTGTTCGTTTTTTCCTATTAACCCTTTTGAAACGTACAAACTTGAGGCCAAAGCAACTTTTTAGTGGAAAAAAGTGTAATATTTAATTTACTCAGCACAATGTTATACAATTCTGTGTATCGTCTGAGGGCTAAAAATACTCATTACTCCCCTAGATCAGACCTGGGCAAAGTGTGGCCCGCTGGACACAACCGACCCTCTGGCTGTCTCAGCCCGGCCCATGGACCGAGACAGCCGTGGGGCTGGAAACCCAGAGGTCCACGGGCTGCACCGTGCCTGCCCGCTGGCTCTCTCCATTTTCTTCCTAGGCGCAGGCAGCATTGGTGGAGGAGGGGCCTCCGGCCACTTCCTCCATCATTCAGCGTGTGAAACAGCAGACGCGATGACATCATGTTCAGGAACACAACAGGCAGGTCTCTGAGAGCAATTATTAAGAGCTGCTAAGCTCGAAACGCGTCTGTTCTGTCCCACCTTTGGTGGTGACTATATGCTGATATGAAGTTGGATTTTATATATACTTTGTCCAATAAAGGAAATTTCTCCAGGAACGGGAAGCTGGATTTCTTCTATTCGTTTGGACATTGATCCTGCTGCACTGCAGGTTTCCGTGCTTGAGCTCCTGGATTACCAGAGACGTGAGCTGGCTTTTTCTCCTTTTTTCATATTCCCACTTGTTGGGGGTATCCACTGTTTAGGCCCATCCGGGGTTCTGCAAACGTGACATAGTGTCACCATGTATTACAGACTGTAGTGAAATATGCATTTGGAAGAGGAACCCTGCCTATAGGCTCTCAGCGCAAGGCCGGGGCCTGGTCCCGAGGTTGTATGGACACTTATGGTTCTGCAGCAGACACCGGTGGAGTAGTTGGCTGTAAATGCACTACTCCCAACTAAGACTCGGGGCACAACAGCAACTGATTAGAGAGCCAGGACTCCGGAGAAGGGAGTCCCCGAGAGAGGCTACAGCTGTCTGCCATATGAGTAGAATTGTTAGGAACATCTGACAGGAGGAACTCCAGAGTACCACGGAACTGGAGCTCTTCACACCTTAAGGCACAATAGAGGAGTCGTTCAGGAAAGGTACATGTTGGTGGAGTGCTGGAGAGGAGCTTTCCATCTGGCCTGGAGGTTGGCTGAGTCTCTGACCCGGAGGACACGGCCCAGAGGCAGGCACCCTTGTGTACCGCAGACTGTGAGTAAAGCTTTGGATCTGCAAGCCTCGGTGTCCTCCATTCATTCTTGCGCCAACCCACACAGCACCGCTACAGCTGGGTACCATTCTTTACACTGCCTGCGCCTTTCCACAACCCTTACAACTACACTGCCCTGGGACATCAGCCCTGCCTGTGGAGGGCTATACCATCACTGCTGCACCACACCATCTGTCCCAGAGGATCTGTCTGCAGCGTCGGCTTAACACCTCCCTTGCCGAACACCACAGGTGGCGTCACAAACTATTCCATTCCACATTAACTACATCACATTCCACCATTACTTGGGCGCCCAGGGCCACGGACCGGGTCACCGCTGCTGTGACACATCCCCCTGACACCGGCCCGGTACCAAGTACCTCACAGCCCTGGGAGGGTGACCCACTTGCCTATCTTGATTCTTCTGTAATTTAGCTTTGATGTTTCCCAGCAACTTTGGCTTTAACAGATGACTAGCAGTTGGTAAGAGTGTCTTTGTATGCCTACTCATGAGCCTCTGTGCCGGACTGCTGTCTAGGCCTTGAATGGGTGTGTTTCTATGATCCAGTATAGACAGATATACATCAGTACCTGCTTGTTTTGCTTTCTGCATGAGTCTTTTGGCTGTTTTTACTGCTGACTCTGCTTTCCCATTACTCTGAGGATATCTGGGAGAAGACGTCTGGTGTTCAAATTCCCATTTCTTGCTGAAGGTTTTGAACTCTTCCGAAGTAAACTGTGCCGCATTGTCCGAGAAAACGTGTCTCCCAGGTGGCTTGTTGCAAACTTTAAAAGATACTTTTTATGGATATCTTTGAGAAATGGCTTTCTTCTTGCCACTCTTCCATAAAGGCCAGATTTGTCCAGTGTACGACTGATTGTTGTCCTATGAACAGACTGTCCCAACTCAGCTGTAGATCTCTGCAGTTCATCCAGAGTGATCATGGGCCTCTTGGTTGCATCTCTGTTTGAGATGAAAGTTTAGAGGGACAGCCGGGTCTTGGTAGATTTGCAGTGGTATGATACTCCTTCCATTTCAATATGATTGCTTGCACAGTGCTCCTTGGGATGTTTAAAGTTTTGAAAATCATTTTGTATCCAAATCTGGCTTTAAACTTCTCCACAATAGTATCACAGACCTGCCTGTTGTGTTCCTTGGTCTTCATGAAGCTCTCTGTGCATTAAACAGAACCCTGAGACTATTAAAGAGCAGGTGCATTTATACGGAGAGTCGACTACACACAGGTGGATTATATTTATCATCATTAGTCATTTAGGACAACATTGGATCATTCAGAGATCCACAATGAACTTCTGGAGTGAGTTTGCTGCACTGAAAGTAAAGGGGCCGAATAATATTGCACGCCCCACTTTTCAGTTTTTGAATTTCCACAAAAATTTTAAATAACCAATAAATTTCATTCAACTACACAATTGTGTTCCACTTGTTGTTGATTCTTCACCAAAAATTTACATTTGGTATATTTATGTTTGAAGCATGATATGTGGGAAAAGGTTGAAAAGTTCCAGGGGGCGAATACTTTCACAAGGCACTGTAAATCCAAGGAAACCATGTCTGGAAAACTTCCCGGTGCTGGAAAAAGATACGGACTTAGATACTTTCCTTCGGGGGTTTGAAAAAACCTGCAGGCAATACCATCTACCCAGTAAGCAGTGGGCGCAGTATCTAACCCCAGGGTTGAAAGGCAAGGCCCTGGAAGTTTTTGCTGGCCTCCCAACAGAGCTAGATGGGAACTATGAGGCAATAAAAGAGGTCCTGATCAGGAAGTACGACCTAACCCCAGAAGTGTATTGGAGAACGTTCCGGAATCTACAACGTGGATCAACGAACAGCTATGCAGATGTTGTGACACATTGAGGATCACTTTCCACCAATGGATCAGGGGACTTTCTATTAACAGTTTTGAGGACTTTACGGATCTTATGGTCAAGGATCAATTTCTTCATATGTGCCCCATGGATGAATGACAATGTGTGTGTGATCAGGAGCCACAAACTGCAGATCAGGCTGCAAGGATTGCTGAATGTTATGTGACTAACAGGATGCCTGAGGTGCGGAAGCCATTGAGATTCAGCTGGAAGGGAGGTATGCCAAACGGGGACCCTTCTCCCTCTGCCGGTCGATCACCAGTGCTGCCCAAGCCCACCTCCTATGAGGTTCTGGGGAATAGACATGCTGATGCTTCGCCTGCAACAAACTGGGACCTGTGAGCGCAGTCTGCTGTGATTGGAAGAAATGCCCAACTACAACCACAAAGCTGTCTGGGCCCCCACCTTCTGTCCTCTTTGTGGCCGGCTCTGATGTGAGGACCAATCAGAACTGTCAATCTGTCACTGATGGCAACAAAGTCACCACTGGTCTCAGAGACACTTGGGCAGAGGTGACACTGGTGCGTCCAGCAATGGTAACCCCTGCGGATATCATACCAGGAAAGACTATGTCTATAACCGGGATTGGAGGGGTCAGCCCTGCCGTGCCCATGGCCCGTCTGTACCTGGACTGGGGAACAGGGAAAGGACTGAGAGAAGTGGGAGTATCAGAGGCTATTCCCACCAATGTGTTGCTAGGCACAGACTTGGGGAGGATGGTGTCCCACCATATCCCTCCCTTACAAGTAAATGCTACAGAGAAGGTGGAAGAAAGCAACCCACCTGAGATCCCGTGCGAGAAGGGAAAATGTACCAATGCACAAGAATGTACGTATGTGGCAGCTGTGACTCGGAGTCAGGCTGCGGCTCAGATTCAATCCCAGAGATTAGAGGATGAGGCTCAAATAGAACTGCCAGAACAGGAGGACCATACTGTGGCCCCGGAGCCTCCTCACATGGCAAACCCAACAACGTCCCTTATAACCAACACTAAAGACTAAAGGCCCCTTTACATTTAGCGATGCACCAGCGATCTCGACAACGATACGACCCGGTCAGGATCACTGGTGCATCGCTAAATGGTCGCTAATGAGCTGCCACACAGGCAGATCTCACAGCGATGCAGCGGTTGTTACCTTTCAGATGCGGCGATCCTGACGTCCTCCCTTCCGCGTCCACGCATCGCTCGTCGGCACCAGCAGGAAGCGCCCGACGAGAAATGGAGCTGCGCGATCAACGACAGACAGCGTGGGAGCCAGTTGGAGGTAAGTATCACACATAGCGATATCGCTGCTGCGTCACCAAATCGGTGATGCTTTAGCGATATTGCTAGCGATATCGCTATGTGTAAAAACCCCCTTTAGCTTCAGTCCAGGGTCTGGCAGTCACACTAGGCCAGGGGCTGCAGACTGACAGTCAGAGCTTCCAGGAGACCTTGCGGACAGATGTCAGTCTGGAGAAGCTCAGATGCCTTGCAGATCAACCCCTCACTTCTTTTGACAAAGAGAGAATATACTGGGAGCAGGGCAGACTGTATAAAGAGACTCTCCCGATTGATACTACAGAACCTTGGGACTGTGAAAAGCAGCTGGTCGTTCCTTATCTATTTAGGGAAAAATTATTGAGAATTGCTCATGAAATTCCTTTGGCTGGGCACCTTGGAATACAAAAGATTAAAGCTCGCCTGACACATAACTTTTATTGGCCCAAGAAGGGGACAGGTATACCCAGCTACTGTCGAACCTGTATAGTTTGTCAGAGTTGGAAAGTCTTGAGATATACAGAAAGCCCCATTGAAACCACTGCCAGTGATCGATGAGCCTTTCCAGCGAGTGGCTGTGGATATAGGGCCACTTGCAATCCCTAGCAGCTCTGGCAAAAAGTACATCCTCACAGTGGTGGACTATGCTACATGGTATCTGAAAGCTGTGGCACTGTTCTCCATCCAAGCAGACAAAGTGGCGGATGCTTTACTGACTGTTTTCTCTTGTGTGGGTTTCCCCAGGGAAATGTTAACCGATCAGGGAACCCAATTCATGTCCGATCTGATGGAAAGCCTCTGCGAAAAAATACAAGTACAGCATTTTGTGGCCAGCGCCTATCATTCCCAAACTAACGGATTCTGCGAGCGTTTTAACGGAACATTAAAACAGATGCTCAAAATGTTGGTGGAGACTGAAGGAAGAGACTGGGAGCGTTACCTCCCTCATCTGATGTTTGCGTACAGAGAGGTACCCCAGGCGTCTACAGGATTATCCCACTTTGAACTGGTTTATGGGAGGAGGGTCAGGGGGCCACTTAATTTGATTAAGGACTGTTGGGAGGGTGACCCCAAAACTATGGTTGTCTCGGTGGTTGAATATCTACTGCGGCTCAGAGAAAGAATGCAAAAAGTGAGCATCCTGGCCCATGAGAGCGTGACCAAGGTCCAAATCAACCAGAAGGTCTAGTATGACCGTAATGCCAGACTGTGGGCCTATGAGGAGGGGCAGAAGGCTTGGGTGTTAGTCCCTATGTTACAGAATAAATTGCAGGCCGCATGGGAGGGACCATACACTGTACACAAGCGGCTAAATGATGTTAATTATGTGGTGACACTAGATGAGCATGCAAAGCGTCGGAAAGTATTCCATGTAAATATGTTGAAGGCTCATCATGACAGGGAGGCCTATGTTTTACCTGTCTGTAGCATGCCTGAAGAGGGGGAGGCTGATCCGTTACTAGATGTGGGGCTGGGACTCAGTATATGGAGTCCCTGGAGTCAGCAACGTTTATCCCTGCGCTATCCCACAGTCAGAGGTCTGATCTGATGGGGGTGCTCAGCAAGTTCACAGAAGTCTTCACAGGGAAGCCTGGGAGGACTCACTTAGCAACTCACCATGTATACACTGGTACCAATTCTCCAGTAAGACTGTGCATACCGGGTGTCAGCAGAGGTGAAGGCACACATGAGGGAACAGGTAGAGGAGATGGTAAACCTCAAGGTACCAGATATGTGCTTGGGAGCTGACCTGTAATTCAACCCCATGCACGTTCATAAGGAGGGAGGTGTAGTGAAATGTCTATGTATGGATGTATGACCACCAGTAAATTAACATCTGTCCTTAGACTGCAGCTCTCCACACAGGTCATGACCTATGCTATCCTGAGAAGGCAGTCTCCTGTCTCCAGTCTCACCGGTGGGCTTTACTGAGAAACACAAAGTGGAAACATTTCACACCTTCCAGCTCTTTGGAAGAGAGATGCCAATTGAAGAATGATACTATCTAGGAGAAAGGTCACACAAATAGTGTTCAAAGAAAAATAACATATTCACTGGTAAAATAACCATGGTCCAGTCATAAACCAAGGATTAGAATATTAACATGAGAGGCTGGTCTAGAAATCCGATCTCCAAGTTAATCTATAAATTAGGCCTGTACATATAGAAACCTGTTCACAGTGAGGAGCAGCCTAGCTGTTGTGCTCCATTTCATATTCCCCCCTCCCTCGGGGACAGAGTACCAGACTGCAAAGTTCGATATTTCTGTAATTTTTCTCCCTTTTATTTTATCAGTTTTTGCATATTTTCACTTTTTATTTCCCTTTGTATATCCTTTTTATTGTAAGCACTGTACCTTTTATATTAAAGCTTAAAACTTTAAGTCTGAACCTTGTTGCGCTAAAGAATCCAGAGCCTTAGAGTGTGTGCTCCTGGTGATTGGCACATAGTAGTAGTAGTACTTCCGGGACTCATCGCCCGTGTGTTCGGTGAGTGGTGGCAGCCAGGGCCGTATTTACGGTTTGTGCTGCCCTAGGCACTTTTCGTGCTGCCTCCCCCCCACTGTTGAGTATGACTAACGTAAACAATCCGGTAACGGTTTTTCTGGTACCAGAAGTTTCAGGACGTGTGTAACTGGTCGAACACAAAAATCTAAGATAGTGGGAGGCAGTAACCATCAAAACAGCAGCTCTGGGAGTCAGTTCTGACATCCTGCAAAGAAATGCAAGCAGAAACTATCCAAAAACTCACAAGTTCAATAAATGCAAGAACTGTGAAGGTGATATGAAAGAAAGGTGATATGATAACTTGTAACTTGGCCTGCTAAGGCTGATTTCACACTATCATATTTTCCAATCTGTGTGAATCCTTGAATTTCCAGGACTCCCTGAACAGGCATTGATTTGTGCCAACGTCTGTTCACGGACCATTTAATGGATCCGTCATCAGTGACCAGAGATAGGGCTGAGAGGAGCTGTACCTTGCTTCTGAGCATGCTCAGTACAGCAAAACGGATCTGCTTCACAAATCTGTTTTTTTTCACGGATCTGTACAGATCCGTATCCATAGACATCCATGTTGTTTGATTCTGAAAGCTACGTATCCACGTTGTCCATTTGTGTCAGCGTTTTTCAAGGCAGCCCAAAACCAGAGCAGTCTCCGATTCTGGGTGCATGAAAAAAAATTACACAAATGGATCAGTGACAAAACGAAAAGAATAAAACGAATAAAAAAAGAATAGACACGGATCAGAAATTTAGCAGTGTGAAAGCACCCTAAGATGTTTTTGATTGAAAAAGCATTTGAATTCAGTAAATGTGGCCTCTTAGACTGGAAACACAAGGTGTGAGATGCATGCGAGATACTTGTATGAGTCTTACATGACTCACCTGGGACGGTTGTAGGAGGGAGCATGTCAGCTGTATGTGTTTCTATGCAGCCGACGCACTCATGTCCAGAGAGCCTGCAGCTGTCCCGGGTGAGTCATATGAGACTCATGCGAGTATTTCGTATGCCTCTCGGACCGTGTTTCCAGCCTTAATGCTGCAAAATCAACAAATGACCATTGGCACATAGTGTATAAGTATGGTAAAATAGTCATTATTCCATGAAACGCTACAACTCCTTCAGTCAACTGATCAGTGCTGGTGTCAACATTGATAGCCTATTATAAGGATAGGATATCAATATTAAATCATCAAATAAATCAATACAAACAGAAGTTTAGTGCATATGATGTGCATAGAAAGAGCTAATACACAACGCTGCCAGCAAAAAATATTCTTGCATAGCTATTATGGAAGCATGGTGGCTCAGTGTTATCACTGTACACGGTGGCTCTATGGTTAGCACTGTGTATGGTGGCTTAGTGCTTAGCACTGTATATGGTGGCTCAGTAGTCAGCGCAACAGGTTTGTAGCACTGGGGTCTGGGGGTTAAAATCCCAACAAGGATGACATCTGCAAAGAGTTTATATGTTCTATGTGTTTGTGTGGGTTTCCTATCACACTCTAAAGACCTACTAATAGGGACAGTGTTGATGATGTATGTAAAGCGCTGTGGAGTTAATAGCGCAATATCAATGAATAAATATTATTCTTAATATTATGTCACAATACCAGGATCTGAGGATGTTCTGTTTCGAGGTCAAGAGCTCTCTGATGCGATGTTGCTGCCTGCCTCGCTGTCTTCCTCTTTTGACTCTGCAGTGGGGAGGACAAAAAACATTAACTGGTTAACAGCAAGAAGTATGGTGTCTGTGTACTAACTGAACTATAAACTCCCCCCATACCATGTCCAGCAGACATTGGAGGATTACCGTATATACTCGTGTATAAGCCGACCCCCTTAATTTTCCCACAAAAAACTGGGAAAACTTATTGACTCGAGTATAAGCCTAGGGTGGAAAATGCAGCAGCTACTGGTAAATTTCAAAAATAAAAATAGATACCAATAAAAGTAAAATTATTTGAGACATCAGTAGGATACATGTTTTTGAATGGACATATTGAATCAGGAGCCCCATATAATGCTCCAAACAGTTCATGATGGGCCACATAAGATGCTCCATACATGCTACACCCCATATAATGCTGCACAAAGGTTAATAATGGCCTCATAAGATGTTCCATAAAATAATATGCCCCATATAATGCTCCACAAAGGTTATTGGCCCATAAGATGCTCCATAGATTATTCCCCCATAAGATGCTCCATAGATTATGCCCCCATAGGATGCTCCATAGAATAATATGCCCCATATGCTTCTCCATAAAGGTTATGGCCCCATATGCTGCCCCATAAGATTCTCCATTGAATATACCCCCATATGCTGCCCCCATAAGATGCTCCATTGAATATGCTTCCATATGCTTCCCCCATAAGATGATCCACTGAATATGCCCCCATATGCTGCACACATAAGATGCCCCATAGATTATGCCCCATATGCTGCCCATAACATGCTCCATTGAATATACCCCCATATGCTGCCCCCATAAAATGCTCCATTGAATATGCTTCCATATGCTGTCCCCATAAGATGCTCCATTGAATATGCCCCATAAGATGCTCCACTGAATATGCCCCCATATGCTGCCCCATAAGATGCTCCACTGAATATGCCCCCATAAGATGCTCCACTGAATATGCCCCCATATGCTGCCCCACTGAATATGCCTCCATAGATTATGCCCCATATGCTGCCCACATAAGATGCTCCATAGATTATGCCCCATATGCTGCCCAGATAAGATGCCCCATAGATTATGCCCCATATGCTGCCCCCATAAGATGCTCCATAGATTATGCCCCCATATGCTGCCCACATAAGATGCTCCATAGATTATGCCCCCATAAGATGCTCCATAGATTATGCCCCATATGCTGCCCCCATAAGATACTCCATAGATTATGCCCCCATATGCTGCCCACATAAAATGCCCTATAGATTATGCCCCCATATATTGCTGTCCCCATAAGATGCTCCATAGATTATGCCCCCATATGCTGCCCCCATAAGATGCTACATAGATTATGCCCCCATATGCTGCCCACATAAGATGCCTCATAGATTATGCCCCTATAAGATGCTCCATAGATTATGCCCCCATATATTGCTGCTGCCGCTACTGCAGGTATTAAAAAAAAATTCAGTCTCTCCCTGGCCCCAATTCTTCCCCTGGTACTCTTTAAACCCCCCTCATTCCTCTCCCCGCTGCTCAGTCTCCCCCCGGCCCCATTCTCCCCCTGGCTCATTCCCTCCGCGCTCATCTCCCCCGCAGCTCATTGCCCCCCCGGCACTCAGTCTTCCCCCGGCCCCCATTCTCCCCCTGGCTCATTCTTCATCCAGCTCGCTGCTCACCTGAGTGGTGGCGTGGTCTGGTCCCTGCTCCAGCTGCATCATGACCATGTGATTGTGCATATGTCTCTTCTTGTCTAGCCAGGCGCTGCCGGCGCCAGTATCTTGAGTTCTTCCTGTTCGTTTGAGCATGCGGTCACGTGGTACAGCTCATTAAGGTCATGAATATGGGTGCCACGCCTATGAGAGTGGGGTGGCGTCCATATTCATGACTTTAATGAGCGGTACTATGCGACCGCACACTCACACAAACAGGAAGAACAGATATCGGCGCAGAACCCTCGGCAGCGCCTGGCTAGACAAGAAGAGGTCTAGCCAGGCGCTGCCGGCGCCAGTATCTTGAGTTCTTCCTGTTCGTTTGAGCATGCGGTCACGTGGTACCGCTCATTAAGGTCATGAATATGGGCGCCACGCCTATGAGAGTGGGGTGGCGTCCATATTCATGACCTTAATGAGCGGTACTATGCGACCGCACACTCGCACAAACAGGAAGAACAGATATCGGCGCAGAACCCTGGGAGCTGCAGCAGGCACCGCTGGAGCCTGGAGGAGGTGAGTATGATTGGGGGGTGAACGAGGGGGAGGGACGACCCCTGAACCAAAAAAGAAAAACCTTGCTCAGGTGCAAAGTCCCGCCCCAGGCACGGGCTCTCCAATTCCAAATGGCAAATACGACCCTGGTGGCAGCGTGTATGAGCGGGGTGTTTAATCCATGTCGGGGTGTGATTTATGCTCCCACTGCAGCATAGAGCAGAGGTTGAATGCTGGACTGAGTGAGGGGAGTGTGGCAGGGCTAAGGGTCGTGTAATCGATAGGAGATATGTGTCTCATAAATGGCTTGTCTCCATAATGTAAGGCATAACAAATATTGCTGTATTATTATTATTTTGAAGGACCTGTGGTGAGGTCACAGTCATGTGACCAGTCAGCTGCTGGGTTTGTGGATGTGGCTACACTCTTATAATGTGGCCTGCTCTTGAACCAGGCAGCCGTGTGTGAGGGGAATACACCACCTGTGTGCGCTGAGGCTCGTGGACTGAGCCTGAAGGAAAGGACATGTGATGTTACTTTGTCTCCTGAACTGAAGGCTGTTCATTTTGGTGATGTGCTGTTTGGTTTATGACGTAATAAACCGCATGAACTTTAAGGGAACCTGCCTCATGACTGTCTCCCGTCGCACCTAAGCGAGTAGAATCCCTACAGGAGATAGACTAACCCTTGCAGGCGCAACCCCAAGTCACGTGCTGAGAAGCGGTACGTGACAAATTGGTGGCAGCGGTGGGATATACGAATATATCATCCCTGGTAATTCATGACAATTGGTGGCAGCGGTGGGATATACTGTATGAATATATCCCCCCTGGTAATCCGTGACACAGACAATTTTGCGCTCCAAAAGCAAAACGGAGCTTCTTCCCTTCCGAACCCTGCCGTGCGCCCAAACAGTAGTTTTCCATTATACAAGGAGTTTCGGCGTATTTAGGAAAAATTGTACAACAAATTTTCACCATTACCCTTGTGAATTTCCTTCCTTATTGTTTAAATTCCTGTGAAGCACCTGAAGTGGTAATAAACTTTTAGAATGTAGTTTTGAGCACTTTGAGGAGTGCAGTTTTTAAAACTGTGTCACTTTTGTGTATTTTCTGCCACATAGACCCATCAAAGTCACTTCGAATGTGATGACATCCCTAAAAAATTGGTTTTGTAAATAAATTTTGTTGAAAAAATGAGAAATTGCTGATTAACTTAGTTTTAACCCTTCTAACTTCCTAACAAAAAAAAAAATGTTTAACAAAACGATGCTGATGTGAAGTATACATTTGGGAAATGTTAGTTAGCAATTTTGTGTGATATAGCTATCTGATTTATGGGTGTGAAACATTTTTTTTGCTAAAATTCCAATAGTTTCACTAATAGCCCACAATATTACCTAAATTTTCCACTAACATGAAGTACAATATGTTTTGAATAAAAAAAATCTCAGAATCACTGGGACACATTGCAGCATTCCAGAGTGTATACTTTGAGTTATTTTTATATGGTTTCAATCAGTTTAATATAATATACACTGAGATGAGGTAAGCAAAACTTAGGGTACCGTTACACCTAGCGATGCACCAGCGATCCCGACCAGCGATATGACGCGGTCAGGATCGCTGGTACATCGCTAGGTGGTCGCTAGTGAGCTGCCACACAGGCAGATCTCACCAGCGACATCGCAGGGGTCGGGGATCGCTACTTACCTGTCAGACGCGGTGATCCTGACGTCCTCCTGCCCGCGTCCACGCGTCGCTCGTCGGTGCCACAGGAAGCGCCCAACGAGAAGTGGTCCAGGAGCTTCTCGCGCGATCAGCGATAACCAGCGGGGGAGCCGGTCGGAGGTAAGTATCACAGGCAGCGATATCGCTAGCAATATCGCTGCAACGTCACAAAATCGGTGACTTTACAGCGATATTGCTAGCGATATCGCAGTGTGTAACGGGGGCTTTACTTAAGTTAAAGGAATGTAAATTACTGGTCATTTGTTTATCCATCAACAAAGGACCATTGATATTTCAAGGCAACTACCCTAATTAGATTGGGTGTTTAAACATTCCTAAGGATGTTATCTTGTGCTCTGAAGCCCCTCCTCCAGCTTGCTGTATTTCTGCCATGTGGCACACAGGAGGCCCCCTCCTCTAGCTTCCTGTATTATATACTGGTTAAAACAGGTATTGAGGGGATGTGTTTATAGCCAATGGACAATAGACTTGTGACATCATTCCCCACATGGTGGGGCTGGACACACCTTTTAGCTGGACATTTAAAATAACTAGGACACATGTGCTCAGTCTCTTTTGGCTCCTGGAGGATGACTGATCGACGTCTATCTGAATAATGTAACATATGAATAATGCTTGTTTCTGATTAATGCATATGTATCTATAGTTTTATACTGTTTATTATTTGATCTTATCACTTATTAAGTAAATCAATTTAGTAAATTCAGGACATTCATCCACTCAATGCCGACTTTTATTCCCCATTGACTTGCATTGGGGTCGGTTTTCGGACGAAACTCCGACTTTTTTTGCCCTAGTCGGACCAGTTTTATCCGACTCAAATTTTGTTTCATGAAACCCGATCCGACCAAAGTCGCTCAACTCTAGTGAACAGCAGTTTTCAGCTCTTTCCACGGATTCTCGATTGGATTCAGGTCTGGACTTTGACTTGGCCATTCTAACACCTGGATACGTTTATTTGTGAACCATTCCATTGTAGATTTTGCTTTATGTTTGGGATCATTGTCTTGTTGGAAGACAAATCTCCATCCCAGTCTCAGGTCTTTTGCAGACTCCAACAGGTTTACTTCAAGAATGGTCCTGTATTTGGCTCCATCCATCTTCCCATCAATTTTAACCATCTTCCCTGTCCTTGCTGAAGAAAAGCAGGCCCAAACCATGATGCTGCCACCGCCATGTTTGACAGTGGGCATGGTGTGTTCAGGGTGATGAGCTGTGTTGCCTTTACGCCAAACATATCGTTAGGTATTGTTGTCAAAAAGTTCAATTTTGGTTTCATCTGACCAGAGCACCTTCTTCCACATGTTTGGTGTGTCTCCCAGGTGGCTTGTTGCAAACCTTAAAAGACACTTTTTATGGATATCTTTGAGAAATGGCTTTCTTCTTGCCACTCTTCCATAAAGGCCAGATTTGTGCAGTGTATGACTGATTGTTGTCCTATGGACAAACTGTCCCACCTCAGCTGTAGATCTCTGCAGTTCAT
This sequence comes from Dendrobates tinctorius, assembly GCF_039654945.1. Taxonomy (NCBI): domain Eukaryota; kingdom Metazoa; phylum Chordata; class Amphibia; order Anura; family Dendrobatidae; genus Dendrobates; species Dendrobates tinctorius. The sequence continues at coordinate 2,321,754 of NW_027361875.1, read as the reverse complement.
CCAGAGTGATCATGGGCCTCTTGGCTGGATCTCTGATCAGTCATCTCCTTGTTTGAGATGAAAGTTTAGAGGGACGGCCGGGTCTTGGTAGATTTGCAGTGGTATGATACTCCTTCCATTTCAATATCATCGCTTGCACAGTGCTCCTAGGGATGTTTGAAGTTTTGGAAATCATTTTATATCCAAATCCGGCTTTAAACTTCCCCACAACATTTTACAGTATGAAACACTGTGGGGCCATTATACAGTATGGAGCATCGTGTGGGGACATTATACAGTATGAAGCACTGTGTAGGGCCATTATACAGTATGGAGCAGCATGTGGGGCCATTAGACAGTACAGAGCATCGTGTGGGGCCATTATACAGTATGGAGCAACATGTAGGGCCATTATACAATATGGAGCACTATGTGGGCCATTTTATAGTATGGAGCATCGTGTGGGGCCATTATACTGCATGGAGCACTATGTGGGGCCCATTACACTTTATGCAGGGCTATGTGGGGGTCATTACACTGTATGGAGGACTATGTGGAGCCATTGTACTGTATGGAGGACTTTGTTCCCGTTATAGTGTATGGAGGGCTGTGTGGGGATTACAGTTGGAGAATCATACTGTAATGGGGGTCACCATTCTTTTTTGGGGGAACTGAGGGAGGGGGTCTACAGTAGGGTCATCATACTGTGCGTGTGGAGGAGTTCACTGTGGGGGTCTCATACTGTATTTGTGAGCACTTTTAATAATAATAATAATAAATTTTATTTTTATAGCGCCGACATATTCCACAGCACTTTACATTTCAGTTTTGTTTGCATCAGACTTTATTATCTGTTTTATGCAAGGTTTTTTTTTATCCTTTGTTATTACATATGTAAATTAGGCCAATGGGCCATATGCTTTTTACTGCTATTATATAACATATTATATTATTCCACTATAATTCCAAAAGTTAATTTTATTTGATAAGAAAAAAACTTCTTCAATTGTAGACTTTTTTTTAACAAATATAAAGGTTGGTCTGCAACTTTCTGCAAGCTTTTAACTTTGGCCCTCTGTGTATTTGATATCCCCTGCCTTAATGGGTTTGCTCTCATCATGATAAAGGGTTACAGTTGCAAAGAGGTTGTCAAAACATACAACTTTGCAATTTTTCTTTTGATTAAAAATCCTCTCCATTCTCAAGAACAGACCTTCACTACAATTGGTGGCTAGTATCTTAGGCTTGGAGTGCAGCGCTTACAAGCTCTTTGATATTGACTCTATAGCATGCTAAAGTACGAGTTGTTTTTCTAATCTAAAACCTCAATATTCAGGGCACTTTGCGAAAAATAAGTGGGTTTTGGATTGCAGTTTGGGCACCTGGTCTCTAAAAGGTTCGCCATCACTGGCCTAGGTTTTCAGATCTAACACAGTTTTTAAGTGGTTTTGAACCTTTTTTTCTAACACATTTTATTTATTATTTTTGCATCCTTTTGACTTGACAAGTTTGGAAACAGATTACATGAGGAATCCAGATCGGCCAAGTGTCATGTCACTTTTTCCCCAACAAAGTTTTCTAAACTTCGATAGGAAATAAAACTCATAAAGAAAACTTGCTGCATGAACATCAATATGAATTTCCCATTGATATCAATAGTTACTGCATTGATGTATATCTTTGTACCGTGTTAGCCAGTAGATAGAAAAATATTCAGAATTGAGAGTCCTCAGTGGTTGATACCTTTTAATGGCTAACTGAAAAGATGGTAACACATTGCAAGCTTTCGAGACTACTCAGGTCTCTTCTTCAGGTTAGACTAATACAAAATCTGAAGAGTCACATATTTATGCACATTACAACACAGAAAAAATGCAATGGATAAGACAAGTGACGTGAAGCAGAACTATCAATATGGGAGAGGTAGAAACATAAATATTGGACCAGTGCATAGATAAGGAGTCCGGATGTTTTATAGTCCTCTGATTGGGGTCTCCTAATGTGTTGTGATGCCCCCACCAGGTTTTGAAAGCAAATTCCTTAATTGATGTAAAAAGACATAAATCCATGCGACACATTCATTCCAGCACTGAGAGTGTCAAAGGTCGCCATAAATGTATACTCCCAAACACGTCTCTCTCTCTGAGATGTGAAGTTACCTTTCAATACCAAAAATATTCAGGATTGAGAGTCCTCAGTAGTTGATACCTTTTAATGGCTAACTGAAAAGATGGTAACACATTGCAAGCTTTCGAGACTACTCAGGTCTCTTCATCAGGCTAGACCTGAGTAGTCTCGAAAGCTTGCAATGCGTTACCATCTTTTCAGTTAGCCATTAAAAGGTATCAACTACTGAGGACTCTCAATCCCGAATATTTTTCTATCTACTGGCTAACACGGTACAAAGATATGCATCTTTCCTGTATCTTTCAATACCAGTAATTTCATATCCATGGTGTTGTGGTCCATCATACAAAAATGTTTTGCCACAGGTAGATCCATTCTTTTTTCTCTTATTGTGTGACGATGAGCATTCATCCTTGTTCTAAGCTTTTGCCCTGTCTCCCCCACATACAGACCCCCAGTTGGACATTTAGTACAAATAATTAAGTACACCACATTAGATGTAATGCAGGTGAAAGTACCTGGGATCTTGTAGTCCTGATGTGAGTTGGGGATCTTTATCTTGTCTGTGGTCATTATAAATGGACAAGTTTTACATTTTTCTGGTTGCAAGGAATGGTTCCTGCAGCTGTTGGAGAGGACAGGGAGCTTCTGACAATGATGCTTTTTAAATTTGGGGGCTGCCTAAAACACAGCAGTGGGGGGGTCTGGAAAAATGGATTGTAATCGGGCATCTTTTTGTAGTAAAGGTTGTAACTTCCGTGCAGCTCCCCTTAGCACTTCCAGATTTGGGTTGTAGGTGACTACTAGAGGCACCCGGTTATTTTCTTCTTTTGCTTTGTAATGTAGCAGGTGATTCCTTGACATTCTGGTGGCTCTTGTAATTTGTTTTTCAATTGTTCTTGGATGGTAGCCCTGATTCAAAAAGGTCTTTTTGAGGCAACCAAGGTGTTTGTCTCTATCCATGGGGTTGGAACATATACGATTGTATCTGATGGCTTGGCTATAGATAATAGAGTTCTTTATGTGTTTTGGATGGAAACTGTCCCATTTAAGGTATGTTGGACGGTCGATTGGCTTTTCATACAGGGATGTCTCTATTTCATTATTTTTTAGCTTAATGATGGTGTCCAAAAAGTTAATCTCAATGCTGGAGTAGTTGAGTGTTAAATTGATGGTGGGATGAAATTGATTAAACTGTTCGTGGAACGTCTTTAGCTGTTGCTCAGACTCTGTCCAGATGATTAAAATATCATCAATGAAGTGGTAGTAGGCCAGGGGCCTGATGGGGCATGAGGACAAAAAGTCGCTTTCAAGCTTGGCCATGAAAAGATTTACATACTGTGGAGCCATTTTACTGCAGTGATATGGAACATTATTTCAGGAGACTGCGCCTGAGGGAATATTTCAGTGATACAGAAGATTCAGAAAACACTCAGACCGAAGGAAAAGGGATCCTAACAACTAGGAAAAGGTCAGACTGGACACCCCCACCTGGACGCAACCCTCATTTGGATAAATATATAGACTCCTTCAGACATTTGATAAAATTCACAATCATAGACACTAACAGGAGACAAGCATCCAACATCAGTGCCCAGGAGAGAAAGGCCATACAGTCTTTAAAAACCAACAAAGAAATCATCATTAAACCTGCTGACAAGGGAGGTGCAATAGTCATGATGAATACGTCAAACTACATGAAGGAAGCAAACAGGCAACTTATGGACACACGCTACTATAGAAAATTGGAGTCGGATCCTACACAGGACTATTACAAGGAACTAAACAAGTTGGTATCTTGTCTGCCTGACCAGTCCATAAGAGCCGGTGATGACCTGATACCAGAGACTCCAAGAATAGAGACATTCTACATGCTTCCCAAAATCCACAAGTCTGGAAATCCAGGAAGACCAATTATTTCTTGTGTGGGCACCCTTACTGAGCAGGTATCTGGATGGGTAGAGGGTATTCTTAAACCACTGGTGAAGGATACAACTAGCTACATTCAGGACATAACTGACCTATTGAATAAACTAGCAGCAATAGGTCCTCTACCAGAAGGAACCATCCTGGCCACCATGGATGTGTAATGTTGTGCGTTCATTTTTTCCCTTCACCATTGAGGTCTGATGAACTCCCTCCTCTGGTGAAGGAAGGTAGTGAGACTGATTACCAAACACCTGGGCAGCTAGATGATAACTGGGTGGCTGGAATTGAGGACTGGATATAAGGCTGCCGACGCCCTTCTTCCTGGCTGGTGATTTTCCTGCTGGATTCTTGGAGACCAGTCTGATTCCTGCGTCTCAAAGCTAAGTTTTTCTGCTCTGCTTTGTACTCTTCAGTTTTGTTTTTGTTTTGCCTTGTTTTTTGGGAGTTCTGCCATCCCCGGCCGGGGGTGAGCTGAATTCCATTTTTGTCTCTGATCTGTTGATCTTTTGCTCTGTCTTCAGAATATACCTGAGTGCTGATATAGTCTTTTGAAGCCTAGCGACTTCAGGGCCTGTTTTTCCTATCAGTCGGTTGGCTCATTTTGATAGGGTTTTTGCGGATGGCAGACAGCAGCTTTCCTATCCTGTCCTATGTAGTTAGCTTGGGCCCCATCATTTGCTCAACCTATCTTTCTATCTGTGTTAGTGTTTTCATCTTGCTTCACCGTCATTATATGTTGGGGGCTGCCTATTGCTTTGGGGTCTGCTCTGGGGCAGTTTAGTTTTTCCCCCTTTCTGTCTTTAGGCTATGTAGCTCTCCGGCTGTGATTGAGGGGTCTAGGGCACGGTAGGAACCCCCCCACGGCTACTGCTAGTTGTTGTGGATAGGTTCAGGGGTCTGCAATCCGATAGCTGCCAACCTCTCTGGTTTTTCTGGACTTAGCTGGTATTTTGTTTCTTCCTCCTTCGGTGACTCAACATAACAGAATCACCAGCCATACCGCAGATCCTAGGGTACTCAATAGCAGGAGAGAATTGTTAAAAAAAAAAAAAGTGTCAGAATTTTTTTTTTTGTGCATATTTTTTCCTCTATATCTCTGAGGCCGTAGGGGGAATTTTTCTCTCAATGGAGATGAAGCAATTGTCTGATTGTGTGGAGCAGCTCGCTGCTGAAGTGCGGGGATTTTCTGCCTATCTTGCTCATTCACATACTGCTGAACCAAAGATCCCTACTCCTGATGTGTTTTTTTGGGGATCGGTCTAAATTCTTGAATTTCAAGAATAATTGTAAATTATTTTTTGCCTTGAAGCCTAACTCGTCGGGGAACTCCGCGCAGCAGGTTAAAATTGTCATCTCTTTGCTGCGCGGCGATCCCCAGGATTGGGCGTTTTCTTTGAAACCTGATGATCCTATTCTGAATAATGTGAACGCATTTTTTCAAGCCTTGGGGTTGTTGTATGATGAACCTAATGCTATTGATCAGGCTGAAAAGACCCTGTTGGCATTAAGCCAGGGTCGGGATTCGGCAGAGTTGTACTGTCAAAAATTCCGAAAGTGGGCGGTCCTTACTACCTGGAATGATGGTGCCTTGGCAGCCCTCTTTCGGAAGGGTTTGTCTGAAACTGTAAAAGATACTATGGTGGGATTTCCTGTTCCCTCTGGTCTTGACGATTCTATGTCATTAGCCATTCAGGTGGATCGGCGTTTACGTGAACGCAAAACTACACGAGAGATGTTGCCACCTGTTGAACAAATGTCTGAACCTATGCAATGTGATAGAGTTTTGTCTAGGGTGCAACGTCAGGAGTTCAGAAGGCGTAATAAGCTGTGTTTTTTTGTGGAGATGCCTCGCATAGTATTTCTGTCTGCCCTAAACGAGAGAAACGTTGTGCACACACGTTTTCTGTGGGTGGTGTTCAACCTAAGTTTCTTCTGGCAATTACTCTGATCTGCTCCCTGTCCACATTTTCCGCCAAGGCTTTTGTGGATTCAGGAGCAGCTCTGAACCTGATGGACTTGGGTTTTGCTAAACATTGTGGATTTCCTATGACACCTCTGCGGACGCCTATCCCTTTGAGGGGTATTGATGCTACTCCTTTGGCGAAGAATAAACCTCAGTTTTGGACCCAGGTGGTAATGCGGGTCGTCCCAGACCATCAAGAAAATTGCAGATTTTTGGTGTTGTTCTGGGGTTTCCCTGGTTGCAAATCCATAATCCAGTTCTGGATTGGAAATCTTTGTCTGTGGTGAGTTGGGGTTGTCGGTGGGCCCTTAGTGATGCTCCTGTTTTCTCCACCTTTCCCCAGTCGCATGATGTTCCTGACTATTTGGCTGACTTTTATGATGTATTTAGTGAGAATGAGTCTGCGTCTTTGCCTCCTCATAGGAGTTATGACTGTGCAATTGAGCTGAACCCGGGGTGTAAATTCCCCAAGGGTCGGCTTTTCAATTTATCTGTACCCGAGCACGAGGCTATGCGATCCTATATTAAGGAGGCATTGGAGAAGGGTCATATTAGACCATTCTCTTCACCCTTAGGTGCTGGGTTTTTTTTCGTGGCTAAAAAGGATGGTTCATTAAGGCCTTGTATTGACTATCGTGCCCTCAACAAAATTACTGTTAAATATCAGTATCCGTTACTCCTGATTTCTGATCTATTCTCCAGAGTTAAAGGTGCTTGCTGGTTTACCAAGCTTGACCTCAGGGGGGCGTATAATCTTATTCGCATTAAGCATGGGGATGAATGGAAGATGGCGTTTAATACTCCGGAGGGACATTTTGAGTACCTGGTGATGCCTTTTGGGCTCACTAATGACCCTTCTGTCTTCCAGTGCTTCATGAACTATATATTCCGAGACTTTGTGGATAAATTTTTGATTATCTATCTGGATGATATTTTGATCTTCTCCAAGAATTGGGACTCTCATGTGGAACATGTTCGGACTGTGTTCCGGATTTTGAGGGAGAATTCCCTGTATGTCAAGGGATCGAAATGCCTTTTTGGGGTACAGAGGGTTTCATTTTTGGGATTTATTTTGTCTCCGTCAACTACTGAAATGGACCCGGCCAAGGTACAGGCCATTTATGATTGGGTTCAGCCCACTTCTTTGAAGGCCCTCCAGAAGTTTTTGGGTTTTGCTAATTTTTATCGGAAATTTATAGCTAATTTTTCTGGTATTGCCAAGCCATTGACGGATTTGACTAGGAAGGGTGCTGATGTGCTGAATTGGTCTCCGGAGGCTGTTTCTTCCTTTCAGGAGCTGAAGCGAAGATTCACTTCTGCTCCGGTTTTACGGCAACCTGATGTCTCACTCCCGTTTCAGGTGGAGGTGGACGCTTCTGAGATTGGTGCAGGAGCGGTGTTGTCCCAAAAAGATCCTGTGACATCTAAAATGAATCCTTGTGCTTTCTTTTCCCGAAAGTTCTCCCCATCCGAACGTAACTATGATGTGGGGAATCGGGAACTGTTGGCCATGAAATGGGCATTTGAGGAGTGGAGACATTGGTTGGAGGGACAAAAATTCTTAATAAATATAATTCTGGATTAATTATTCAACGGCTCATATACAAAAAAAATCAATCCTTAAAAGATACTTTATTGACCAATCATTAAAAAGTTTTCAAAACTTCAAAAAACAGGCAAACAAAAATAGGCTTATTGCTGATTTTCAAGATCCAGCCACAAACACTAGAGAGTCGTTCCAATGTCAGGTAGAGGGTCACAAACCTATTTGTCCCTATAGGGCCCTATATCTCTCTCCTGCCTGACAGCGGAGGTTGGCACCCTCTTGATACGCAAATGGCGCCACCGCTCCTCGGCGGCTCTCCCTAATCACCCTGTTGACTACTATGTAAATAACATCAGCTTGGAGTACAACAGATGGCCGGGGATTATATTTTTGTCCCCGGCCATCTGTTGTACTCCAAGCTGATGTTATTTACATAGGAGTCAACAGGGTGATTAGGGAGAGCCGCCGAGGAGCGGGGGCGCCATTTCCGTATCAAGAGGGTGCCAACCTCCGCTGTCAGGTAGGAGAGAGAGATAGGGCCCTATAGGGACAAATAGGTGTGTGACCCTCTACCTGACATTGGAACGACTCTCTAGTGTTTGTGGCTGGATCTTGAAAATCAGCAATAAGCCTATTTTTGTTTGCCTGTTTTTTGAAGTTTTGAAAACTTTTTAATGATTGGTCAATAAAGTGTCTTTTAAGGATTGATTTTTTTTGTATATGAGCCATTGGTTGGAGGGAGCCAAACACCAAGTCGTGGTCCTTACTGACCACAAGAATTTGATTTACCTGGAGTCGGCCAAGCGCTTGAATTCTAGACAGGCTAGGTGGGCCTTGTTTTTCACACGTTTTGATTTTGTGGTCTCTTTTCTTCCGGGCACTAAGAATGTCAAGGCAGACGCCCTCTCTAGGAGTTTCCTTGCTGATTCTCCTGTTGTGACTAAGCCTGCTACCATCTTAGGCGAGGGGGTAGTTCTTTCTGCCATCTCGCCCGATTTGAGACGTGCTCTGGAAGAGTTTCAGGAGGACAAACCTGAGCGTTGTCCCAGTGGAAAGTTGTATGTTCCTGACCAGTGGAGGAAGAGAGTGATGTCTGAAGTTCATTGCTCTGCATTGGCTGGTCATCCAGGTATTTTTGGTACTAGAGATCTGGTGAGTCAGTCTTTTTGGTGGCCCGCCTTGTCTCGTGATGTCAGGAATTTTGTGCAGTCCTGTGGGACTTGCTCCCGGTCTAAACCTTGTTCTCGCTGTAGGGGCTTGTTGATGCCTTTGCCGGTGCCCAGGAGGCCATGGACCCATATTTCAATGGATTTTATCTCTGATATGCCTGTCTCTCAGAGAATGACTGTTATTTGGGTGATTTGTGATAGATTCTCTAAGATGGTCCATCTTGTACCACTCCCTAAGTTGCCATCTTCCTCTGAGTTGGTGCCCTTGCTTTTGCAACAAGTGGTTCGCTTGCACGGGATTCCTGAGAACATTGTATCTGACAGAGGAGTTCAGTTTGTGTCTAGATTTTGGAGGACTTTCTGTTCCAAGCTGGGAATTCAGTTGTCCTTCTCCTCTGCGTTTCACCCTCAGACCAATGGGCAGACGGAGAGAACAAACCAGACTTTGGAGTCGTATTTGAGATGTTTTATTTCTGCCGATCAGGATAATAGAGCTAGTTCTGCCACTTTGATGTCACCTTTTTTTTGTAACTTTGGTTTTCACCCTCGATTTTCTTCAGGGCAGGTGGAGCCTTCTGCCTGCCCAGGTGTTGACACTGTGGTGGAGAGAATGCACCAGATCTGGGACCAAGTAGTGGATAAGTTGTCTCTCTCCCAGGAAAAGGCCCAGCGGTTTTCCAACAGGCGTAGGACCGTTGGTCCCCAATTTAAGGTGGGTGATATGGTTTGGTTGTCATCAAAAAATATCGCTATGAAGGTGGCTTCTCCTAAGTTTAAGCCTAGATTTATTGGACTTTACAAGATTTTGGAGATTATTAATCCGGTCTCTTTTCGGTTGGCTCTTCCTGTCACATTTAAAATTCATAATGTGTTTCATAAGTCCTTGTTGAAGCGGTTTGTTGAACCAGTAGTTCCTGTGGTGGCACCTCCTGACCCTATATTGGTTGAAGGTAACATGGAATATGAGGTAGAGAAGATACTGGATTCCCGTCTGGCTAGACGGAGACTCCAGTATTTGGTTAAGTGGAAGGGTTATGGTCAGGAGGATAATTCCTGGGTCTCTGCCTCTGATATTCATGCCGAAAGATTGGTGCGTGCCTTTCATCGGGCTCACCCGGATCGCCCTGGTGGCATGGATGAGGGTTCGGTGACCCCTCCTCAAGGGGGAGGTACTGTTGTGAGTTCATTTTTTCCCTTCACCATTGAGGTCTGATGAACTCCCTCCTCTGGTGAAGGAAGGTAGTGAGACTGATTACCAAACACCTGGGCAGCTAGATGATAACTGGTTGGCTGGAATTGAGGACTGGATATAAGGCTGCCGACGCCCTTCTTCCTGGCTGGTGATTTTCCTGCTGGATTCTTGGAGACCAGTCTGATTCCTGCATCTCAAAGCTAAGTTTTTCTGCTCTGCTTTGTACTCCAGTTTTGTTTTTATTTTGCCTTGTTTTTTGGGAGTTCTGCCATCCCCGGCCGGGGGTGAGCTGAATTCCATTTTTGTCTCTGATCTGTTGATCTTTTGCTCTGTCTTCAGAATATACCTGAGTGCTGATATAGTCTTTTGAAGCCTAGCGACTTCAGGGCCTGTTTTTCATAACAGTCGGTTGGCTCATTTTGATAGGGTTTTTGCGGATGGCAGACAGCAGCTTTCCTATCCTGTCCTATGTAGTTAACTTGGGCCCCATCATTTGCTCAACCTATCTTTCTATCTGTGTTAGTGTTTTCATCTTGCTTCACCGTCATTATATGTTGGGGGCTGCCTATTACTTTGGGGTCTGCTCTGGGGCAGTTTAGTTTTTTCCCCCTTTCTGTCTTTAGGCTATGTAGCTCTCCGGCTGTGATCGAGGGGTCTAGGGCACCGTAGGAACCCCCCACGGCTGCTGCTAGTTGTTGTAGATTGGTTCAGGGGTCTGCAATCTGATAGCTGCCAACCTCTCTGGTTTTTCTGGACTTAGCTGGTATTTTGTTTCTTCCTCCTTCGGTGACTCATCATAACAGTGGAATCTTTGTACTCTAATATCCCCCACCAAGATGGATTAAATGCCTGCAAATTCTTCATGGAAAACACAGGGACTGATGCTGATGCTGTGGTGAAACTTATAAAATTCATACTCACCCACAATTACTTTGAATTTGACAACAAGATCTATCTGCAAGAGACTGGCACAGCTATGGGAAGTAAAATGGCTCCACAGTATGCAAATCTTTTCATGGCCAAGCTTGAAAGCGACTTTTTGCCCTCATGCCCCATCAGGCCCCTGGCCTACTACCGCTTCATTGATGATGTTTTAATCATCTGGACGGAGTCTGAGCAACCGCTAAAGACGTTCCACGAACAGTTTAATCAATTTCATCCCACCATCAATTTAACACTCAACTACTCCAGCACTGAGATTAACTTTTTGGACACCATCATTAAGCTAAAAAACAATGAAATAGAGACATCCCTGTATCAAAAGCCAATCGACCGTCCAACATACCTTAAATGGGACAGTTTCCATCCAAAACACATAAAGAACTCTATTATCTATAGCCAAGCCATCAGATACAATCGTATATGTTCCAACCCCATGGATAGAGACAAACACCTTGGTTGCCTCAAAAAGACCTTTTTGAATCAGGGATACCATCCAAGAACAATTGAAAAACAAATTACAAGAGCCACCAGAATGTCAAGGAATCACCTGCTACATTACAAAGCTAAAGAAGAAAATAACCGGGTGCCTCTAGTAGTCACCTACAACCCAAATCTGGAAGTGCTAAGGGGAGCTGCACGGAAATTACAACCTTTACTACAAAAAGATGCCCGATTACAATCCATTTTTCCAGACCCCCCACTGCTGTGTTTTAGGCAGCCCCCAAATTTAAGAAGCATCATTGTCAGAAGCTCCCTGTCCTCTCCAACAGCTGCAGGAACCATTCCTTGCAACCAGAAAAAATGTAAAACTTGTCCATTTATAATGACCACGGACAAAATAAAGATCCCCAACTCACATCAGGACTACAAGATCCCAGGTACTTTCAGCTGCATTACATCTAATGTGGTGTACTTAATTATTTGTACTAAATGTCCAACTGAGGGTCTGTATGTGGGGGAGACAGGGCAAAAGCTTAGAACAAGGATGAATGCTCATCGTCACACAATAAGAGAAAAAAGAATGGATCTACCTGTGGCAAAACATTTTTGTATGATGGACCACAACACCATGGATATGAAATTACTGGTATTGAAAGGTAACTTCACATCTCAGAGAGAGAGACGTGTTTGGGAGTATAAATTTATGGCGACCTTTGACACTCTCAGTGCTGGAATGAATGTGTCGCATGGATTTATGTCTTTTTACATCAATTAAGGAATTTGCTTTCAAAACCTGGTGGGGGCATCACAACACATTAGACCCCAATCAGAGGACTATAAAACATCCGGACTCCTTATCTATGCACTGGTCCAATATTTATGTTTCTCCCTCTCCCATATTGATAGTTCTGCTTCACGTCACTTGTCTTATCCATTGCATTTTTTCTGTGTTGCAATGTGCATAAATATGTGACTCTTCAGATTTTGTATTAGTCTAACGTGAAGAAGAGACCTGAGTAGTCTCGAAAGCTTGCAATGTGTTACCATCTTTTCAGTTAGCCATTAAAAGGTATCAACCACTGAGGACTCTCAATTCTGAATATTTTTCTAGTTACTGCATTAGAAGCATTTTTATGTGAATTTTGAAGCTGATTTGCGACAAAATCCACTTCCAAGTGTATACCCTAAAAATGGTCCTCAATAATTCTAATAATCAGATCTATGAAAGGTTTCCATATTCTTAGCATGTGAACAAAATATGGGCAGTACCTGATGGAGTAATATACTGTCCTGGAAAGATAATTAAAGATAAAAGCAATCTGTAATGTTTGTTCCACCATTCTATGAATATTCTGCAGAAAAACCTGGTGTTATTTTTCTTAAAATGGTCTTTACACTCATCAATTACTGTCTTTCATTTACTCAAAAGCACATTGTTATTCTGGTAAATGTGATACCTGAAACTGATACTCACATTGTAGGCTCCAAAGTCAGAATGAATTCTCTTGGCTTTTCATTCTATATTTCTTCCAACACTATAAAAGAAAACTAAAGACGTGCAGACCCTATGATTCCCATTTGTAGAAATCTACATCATTTTTGTTTAGTACATTACACTATTCGTATATTATTTTATTATACTGTGTCTGAGCGTCGAATCAGACTCGCCAATACAAGTTTATGGGGTCAGTGAAAAAACTGAACCACACTCTGACACCCATGTTCTGTCTGTTTTTCATGGACTGTTTGATAATGGTGCTATATAAATAAATAAATAATAATACTAATAGAAGCTGGAGAAACCTCCATATTTTTGTTAATTTTTTCATCTGAGAAAAACTGATGAAAGTGATCAAACTTTGATGTCTCCAATCAAAAACACTGATGACGTTTATCACCGTTTTTGGCATATATCAAAATTCAATGACATCTGAATTAGCCATAAATGACAGCACATTGAAATAGTGGTCAAAATAATGAATGTAAATTATTTACTCATATTTTTTGTCCTATTTTTCTGTCTCCAATCATTCTCAGATCACACATCTGAGCTTTGGTAGGAATACTAGTCTCAATCTCTAGATTGCCTGACCTGAGCAAACATGGGCATATATGAAGCCATAAAGTCAGGTCAGGAGATCTGATGGTCAAATCGGATATTCCAATCCAATCAGGTCCGTGATTAACAGACATGTAAATGTAGGGATGTGGACTGTGGACTTTTATAATAGCTCCTCCACCAACCTTTCTAGAAGTCTCTGTGGTCCGTCCCCTAATTATATCCTCCGGAAACAGTCACCCTAGGAACCTTGGTGAAGGCCCCCTTGGTTCCGGCCCGGACACACAGCGGAGACTCCTCCTCCTACACTCCCCCATCCTGTATGCTTGCCAGTCCTCGGGCGAGGGCTTGGGGAGGCCTGGGTCAGCTTTTTGAGATGAAAGTTTCCTCTGCCATATGAACTGATCCTGTTCATAGCGTTCAGGGGGTTTGCCAGCTGTTGACCGCTCGGAGCGTCTTGGTTCAACTGTGGTGGAGTCTTTTGGGGTGGTGGAAGGTGGCGGATCGGTCGGATTGGGATATTATTCCTTGAAGTGTCCTTTTGCACTTCTGGGAGGTCTTCATCGTCCTCATCCCAGACTGCTGGCAGAGGTTCTGGGACCTGAGGAGTGGTCTCAGGTCGTATGGGGTCGGTGGAAGTACAGGGTCGTAACATATTATGGTGCACATTACGGGTAGGTAGGCATCCATCTTTTTCAGGTTGTATTTCGTACACTGGCCCGTCGGGGCTTACTCGGCGCAACACTCGAAATGGACTCTTTTCCCATCGGGGTTCCAGCTTGTTCTACGAGCGCTGATCTTGTACGAGTACCCGATCCCCAGCCTGGAGGTCAATGGGCCGAGGCAGAGTCCCCCCTGGATGTTCCAGGTCCTGGAGTTTTGTATGGACGATTTGGTGTAGGGTTTGTAGCCGATGCCGGTGGTTCCGGACCCATGACGAAACCCCTGTCCATGGTTGGTGTTCTTCTGGATTCAATTCCACCTCCATGATCCCCTCGCCTTCCTGGCCAAATAGCAGCGAGTAGGGGGTGTAGCCGGTGACTCGGTGTACCCGGTTGTTATAAACCCCCACTAGTTCAGGGATGTACTCAGGCCAACGGGCCTTCCGGTCACTCTCCAGTGTGCTTAACATTTGGATTAGTGTCCGATTGAATCGTTCGCAGGCCCCATTCCCCTGTGGGTGGTACGGAGTGGTCCGGGATTTATCAATACCATAGAGACGGTGTAGTTCTTAAATGACTTTTCCCAGGAAACAAGCCCCCTGATCTGAATGTATCCGTTGGGGGCAGCCGTATACTTGGATAAAGTTTTTGCAAATCGCGTAGGCGGGCGACTCCGCAGTTTGATCTAGGGTAGGGGTTACCACGGCGAATTTGGTGAAATGGTCCACCATGACGAGACAATGTTCATACCCCTGGTGTGTGAGGCCAATGGTCAAATTATCAATCATCAAGAGTTCGAGGGGTGCTGATGTTACTATTGTCTGTACTGGGGCCCGTTGTGCGGGTGGTTTAGCTAGCTCGCATAGGCAGCACACCCGGCAAGCCTCTTCCACTGCGGTCTGCAAACGAGGATGGTAAGCCATTTGCTGGAACCACTGAAAAGTCTTTTGAGCCCCAAAATGAGCCCCTATTTCATGGGCTTCTCGAGCTAGTTCACCAAGTTGGGCTCCGGGTACGACGTACTTGCCAAGCTGTTGCTGATGTTGTCCGCGATACTGCCTTGCGGTACAATAGTCCCTTCCTGATTACTAATTTCTCCCATTGGCGTAGCATTAACAACGTGTCCTGAGTCAAGGTCTGCCACTGGGAGTCACTAGGTATTTTGCCAGTGGCTACCCATTGGCGCAGGGGTCCAATCTCTCCATCTTCTTGCTGTTGCTGGATCCATTTATCACGGAATTGTTCTAGCATGCCCCTTGGGAGTCCTATATGGGATTCTTCTCGAGTGGTGGCTGTGAGTCCGGTGGGGGCCAGAGCGAACGGCGTCTCCTCTCCTTCCAGTTCGTCGTCTCGACTTTGCCCTGGGGTTGTGCGCTGGATCCTGGAGAGGGCGTCAGCATGTACATTCTCCGCTCCCCTTTTGTAGATGATCTTGTACTTGAACATGGCCATCCGGGCCACCCATCATTGCTCCAGAGCCCCTAATTTGGCATTTTCGAGGTGGGTCAGTGGGTTGTTGTCAGTCCGTACACCACCTTGGAGCCTGCCAGGTACTCTGCGAACCACTTAATCATGGCCCATACTACTGCGAGGAGCTCGAGCTTAAAGGAGCTGTAATTGTCAGGATTACATTCGGAGTCGTGGAGTGATCGACTGCTGTAGGCGATCACTTTCTCCCGGCCGTCTTGGACTTGTGACAATACAACCCCTAGACCGTGGAGGCTCCCGTCAGTGTGCAGTATGAACGACCGTGAGAAATCAGCATAAGCTAACACCGGGGCATCCGAGAGTGCGGCTTTGAGATCTCGGAAGGCCTCTTTCTGGGGTTCTTGCCACTGAATCTTCCATCCATTCACTTCAGCAGGGGCCCCCTTCAGCAGGTCATGCAGGGCTCGGGCTCGAAGTGCAAAGTTCTTTACGAAGCGACGGAAATATCTGGCCAGCCCAAGGAAGGCTCGTACATCTTTTACCGTCTCGGGAGTAGGCCATCCTTGGATCGCGGCAACCTTTTCCATGGACAGTCTAACGCCTTCGGCGGAGACGGTATGCCCCAGGTATTCGATCTGTGTACGAAATAGGTGGCATTTCTGGGGCTTTACCTTCAACCCGTATTTCTGCAGCCGCCCGAGCACCTGCCCCAACCGCCGCAGGTGGTCCTCAAATGTGGCGGTATAGATGATGATGTCGTCCAGGTATCAGTGTGGCCTCAAAGTTGACATCTCCCAGACACCGCTCCATCAGCCGTTGAAAGGTCCCGGGGGCATTGGCCAGCCCCAACGGCATACGATTGAATTCGAACAGTCCCATGGGGAGAATGAACGCGGTCTTGGCACGGTCTTCTTCTGACATTGGCACTGTCACGCGGGGCTTAGGACAACTAAGGCAGAAATACCCGGGGCCCCTGTGGTGTCCCTTTCACTAGGGGAAACCCTGTCTGACCCTCAACCCAGGGTTTTTGCTGAAGGTGCAAATGCCTGAGCCTCCACCCTTTCCTTATCTCCTGCTCAGCCCTGCACTTAACCCTCCACCCTCCACCCAGTGAGGAGACACACCACCAAAGCTCCCACACAAATAAGACAGACAGGGAGAACTTAAACTGCACTGCGCCGCACACACACAGGAATATACAGTAATGTGAACAGGGCACAACTAAACACAAATATGGGAAGGAGAAAGGATAACGACGGATCATACGACACCAGATAAGAATCTCTCTCTCTGCAACACCTCCACTCCAGACCGGAACCACTTGGTATGAAAACACAAGCTATAATCGGCGACGCCCATATGCCAGTGTGACTATTTAAAGACCGTGGGCATGACTAACCTTCCAACCTGGTCTCCAGCAGGATTAACCCCCGAGAGCCTGAAGATCAAGCCGGCACCACTGAGGCTATAGTGGCTGGAGGTGGAACTACCTCTGCCTGCCGGACGCTGTGGTGTGAACAGCGTCCGACATGACAGTACCCCGTCTTCTACGAGGGACCCCAGGGCCCTCAAGACTCATAGGACCCGGCTTGTCCGGATGACGACGGTGAAAAGAACTGACCAGCCGATCCGCATGTATGTCTGAGGCTGGAACCCAAGACCTCTCCTCCGGACCATACCCCCGCCAGTGCACCAAATACTGAAGAGTACGGCGTACTACTCGAGAGTCCACTACCTTGGCGACCTCGAATTCTAAATCGCCATCCACCATGACTGGAGGTGGCATCGGCGTCGTGTCCACCAAGCCTACCACCTTTTTCAATAAAGCCCTGTGAAAAACGTTATGTATTTTGTACACCGCAGGAAGTTCCAACCGATAAGCCACTGGGTTAATGATGGCAGAAATCCTAAAAGGCCCAATAAACCTTGCACCCAGTTTTAAAGATGGAATTTTGAGTTTTATGTTCTTCGTAGCTAACCACACCCATTCACCCACACACAGGTCCGGACCTGGCACGCGTCTACTGTCAGCCACCCGTTTGTACCTGGCACTCATGCTCAACAAACGCTGTTTCACCCGCCTCCAGACTGATGACAATTGGGCTCCTAGCTGATCCTCCTCCGGGACACCCCCGGAGTCACCCTGACGTAAGGTACAAAACTGAGGATGTTGACCGTACACACAAAAGAATGGAGACTCTCCTGATGACTCTTGGCGGTGATTATTTAACGCGAATTCGGCCAGAGGAAGGAAAGTAGACCACTCCTCCTGGTTGTCGGACACAAAACATCGTAAATACTGTTCTAGATTTTGGTTCATGCGCTCAGTTTGTCCATTAGACTGTGGATGAAACGCCGATGAATGTGACAACTTGATCCCCAACCTTGAGCAAAAAGCTTTCCAAAGCCTTGCCACAAATTGTGTACCCCTATCAGATACTATGTCAGATGGTACTCCGTGGAGTCTGACCACCTCCTTCACAAATACCTGAGCCAACGTCTTAGCATTGGGCAAAGAAGACAACGCCACAAAATGCGCCATCTTTGAAAAACGGTCAACCACCACCAGGATGACCGTGTTCCCTGCCGAGGCTGGCAAGTCAGTGATAAAATCCATGGAGATTTCTGTCCATGGCCTATTGGGTACCCCCAGAGGCTGTAGCGTGCCAGCAGGACGGGTTCGGGGTGACTTAGCCCTAGCGCACGTGATGCAAGCTGCCACGTACGAGACCACGTCCTGCCGGATTTTGGGCCTCCAGAAACGACGCGATACCAGCTCTAAGGTGCCCTTCACCCCTGGATGACCAGCCAGTACCGAATCGTGGTGTTCCTTCAACACCTTAAGCCGAAGATGCAGGGGTACAAATGATTTGTTGGCGGGAAGTCCTGGTGGTACCTCCTCTTGGGCCTCGGCAATCTCCGCCTCTACCTCCGTCGTGAGAGCCGAGACCACTACCCCTTTCTGGAGGATGGGTACCGGCTCTTCCCGAGGTTCTCCCCCCGGAAAACACCTAGACAAAGCATCCGCCTTGGTGTTTTTAGCCCCGGGACGGTACGTCACAAGAAAATTGAAACGAGTAAAAAACAATGCCCAGCGAGCCTGCCTAGGAGACAGACGCTTGGCCGACTCCAGATAGAGCAGATTCTTATGGTCGGTGATAACTGTGACCTGGTGAGCCGCCCCCTCCAAGAAGTGTCGCCATTCCTCAAAAGCCAGTTTGATGGCCAACAACTCCCTGTTGCCGATATCATAATTCCGTTCGGCCGGCGACAGCTTCTTGGAGAAGTAGGCGCATGGATGCATCTCGCTCAAGGACGAGCCTTGAGACAGTACTGCCCCCACTCCCACCTCCGACGCATCAACCTCTACCACAAAAGGTTTAGACACGTCTGGTTGCACCAGAATGGGGACTGAAGCAAAACTATTCTTCAGACGATCAAATGCACGTATAGCCACCTCAGGCCAGTTCGCCAGATCGGCACCCTTTTTTGTCATGTCCGTGAGCGGTTTGGCGACAGTCGAAAAGTGTTTTATAAATTTCCTATAATAATTCGCAAACCCAAGGAACCGCTTAAGTGCTTTCAGACTCTCCGGCCTCTCCCATTGCAGCACCGCTTGCACCTTAGCGGTGTCCATTTTAAAACCGGCTGCGGACACAATATATCCCAAAAAGGGCAACTCCTGGACAAAAAATAAACATTTTTCCAGCTTAGCATAGAGCTGGTTCTCCCGGAGCAACTGTAACACCTGCCTAACATGCTCCAAATGAGTGTCCCGATCGCTAGAATAAATGAGGATATCATCCAGGTATACAATCACAAATCTCCCCAGGTCATGAGCAAATACATCATTAATAAAATGTTGGAAAACGGCAGGCGCGGTGGTCAACCCAAACGGCATAACCAGACTCTCAAAACGACCCTCAGGAGTGTTAAACGCCGTCTTCCACTCATCCCCTTGACGAACCCTTATGAGGTTATACGCCACCCTGAGGTCCAGCTTGGAAAACCATTTCGCCCCCGCTACCTGGTTGAACAAATCCAGGATCAACGGCATTGGGTAGGGATCACGGATAGTAATCTGGTTTAACTCTCGGAAATCCAGACACGGGCGTAACCCCCCATCTTTCTTCTTAATGAAGAAAAACCCCGCGGCTACAGGCGAGGACGAAGGCCGGAAGTGTCCTTTGCTCAGACTCTCCGCGATGTAGTCTTTCAGAGCTTGCCTCTCAGGACCAGAAATATTAAACATCCTGGCCTTAGGTAATTTGGCCCGGGTTTTAACCTAATCGCACAGTCATAGGCTCTATGTGGAGGCAGTTCTGAGCAACCCTTCTCAGAGAAAACATCCGCGAAATCCTGCAAAGCCTCCGGCAGGCTGGGCGTCACGGCAGACACACATGTGGCCAAGCAATTGTCTTGGCAGAAACCACTCCATTGCACTATGTCCTGAGTTTTCCAATCAATTACCGGGTTGTGCCTGGACAGCCATGGAAAACCCAGGACCATTTGAGCTGGGAGATTACGGAGGACCCTACATGTAACCGACTCAGAATGTAGGACCCCAATGTGGAATTTCACCTCTGCCACAAACTCAGTAATCTCCCCTTGAGGGAGGGGAACAGCATTAATGGTCACCACCTGTATGGGGTGAGGAAGTTTTTCGATCTTAAACCCGGCGGTGTGTGCAAACTCCTCATCTATGAGATTGGTAGCGGAACCGCTATCCACAAACACTGATATAGGTAGCTCTCTGCCGGCGATAATAACCTTGGCAGGGAGCATACATTGAGATACCATCATGGAGGATATGCATACGCTCAGTTGGGTCTCCTCCATACCCTCTGAGCTTAACAGTTTTCCGCCGATGTGACCCTCTTAGGTAGTACCGGGCAAACGTTAACATAATGACCTCTTTTACCACAGTAGAAACATGCTCCGGGCTTCCGGAATCCCGGAGCGCGAGGCTGAACCTGTGCCACGCCAGCAATCTGCATAGGTTCAGGGGACTCATCTACTTCAACCACACCTGCACCTCTGCTTTCCCCCAGAGGTAGCGTCTCCTGTGCCCCCTGGCGAAAACGGCGATCAATACGTATCACCAAACTCATGGCAGACTCCAATGATGCCAGAGTCTCATACATCAGGAGGGCTTGTTTCACCCTCCCTGATACCCCATGAATAAACTGGCTCCGCAGTGCTGGGTCATTCCACTGTGTGTCTACAGCCCAGCGGCGAAATTCCGAACAATAGTCCTCTGCCAAGCGCTCCCCCTGGCGGAGGGCGCGGATTTTATATTCCGCTAGAGCCAGTCGGTCAGGGTCATCGTAAATGAGCCCGAGGGCAGAAAAAACATTATCGACCGAATGAAATGTAGCAGAGTCAGCTGGTAAGGAAAATGCCCATGCTTGGGGGTCACCACTCAGTAATGACAACACCAGCCCTACTCGCTGGGCCTCATTACCTGAGGAGATTGGCCGCATGCGGAAGTATAATTTGCAGGCCTCCCGAAATACGACAAATTTGCTGCGATCGCCTGAAAATCGTTCTGGCAGCGGAAACTTCGGCTCTGCACCGATACCTGCAGATGCCATTTGCACCTTTGCTACTACCAGGCCCTGCTGCTGAACTGCCCCTTTCAACTCGGAGACCTGTAAGGACAGCGCCGCCAACTGGCGGGTTATGGAATCCATGGGATCCATGGACTCCTGAAAAAATGTGGGCCGATTATAATGTCACGCGGGGCTTAGGACAACTAAGGCAGAAATACCCAGGGCCCCTGTGGTGTCCCTTTCACTAGGGGAAACCCTGTCTGACCCTCAACCCAGGGTTTTTGCTGAAGGTGCAAATGCCTGAGCCTCCACCCTTTCCTTATCTCCTGCTCAGCCCTGCACTTAACCCTCCACCCTCCACCCAGTGAGGAGACACACCACCAAAGCTCCCACACAAATAAGACAGACAGGGAGAACTTAAACTGCACTGCGCCGCACACACACAGGAATATACAGTAATGTGAACAGGGCACAACTAAACACAAATATGGGAAGGAGAAAGGATAACGACGGATCATACGACACCAGATAAGAATCTCTCTCTCTGCAACACCTCCACTCCAGACCGGAACCACTTGGTATGAAAACACAAGCTATAATCGGCGACGCCCATATGCCAGTGTGACTATTTAAAGACCGTGGGCATGACTAACCTTCCAACCTGGTCTCCAGCAGGATTAACCCCCGAGAGCCTGAAGATCAAGCCGGCGCCACTGAGGCTATAGTGGCTGGAGGTGGAACTACCTCTGCCTGCCGGACGCTGTGGTGTGAACAGCATCCGACATGACAGGCACCTGCCAGTACCCGCTGGCCAGATCTAAAGTCGAGAAGTATGTTGCTTTTCCCAGGGCGGATAGGGACTCCTCTATGCGGGGCAGCGGGTACGAGTCTTTGATGATACAAGCGTTCAGTTTTCGATAGTCCACACAGAGCCGCAAGTTGCCATCCTTCTTGCGGACCATCATGATGGGGGCCGCCCAGGGACTCTGGCACTACGGATAACTCCTTTTCGCAGCATTTGGCACAGTAAAGTTTTCACCTCCTGGTATAGTTGTGGGGGAATCTGGCGATATCGTTCCCTGATGGGAGCCGTTCCTGCCGTGGGAATGCCGTGCGTAATGCCTGTGTACATCCAAAATCATCCTCATGGCTTGCAAATACCTCCTGGTACTGGCCCAGAAGCGTTTCCACCTGGAGGATTTGGGCCGGGGTAAGGCCAGAGAGTTCGGCTCACATTCTCTCCAGGATGGCTCGGCCGTTTTCTTTGGTCGAGGACCCAGTGGTCTGAAGAGACTGAATAGACACCGCCCAAGGGTCCCCTGCCTGCACTTTTAGTTGGAACGCAGGGGCTGGTAGCACCTCTTCCAGAGGCCTCACCAGCTTCGCCATTTCGACCCGTGGCTTCAGGACGATGTCTTGGTCCTCTAGGTTGACGCAGCGCACCAGGACGGTCCCCTTCTGCACAGTGGCCAGGGTGCAGGCCACCAGGACTCCAGGGGGTAGGCGCTCCGAGAAGCACGGCTCCACCTGCATCCCCACTCCCTCCAGGGGCAACGAGGCCCGGACAGGTAAGGCTACTACTGTCTGTCCGGGCGGCAGCACGAGTGGAGGAGCTGCTGGCACAATCACCTTCCCCAGTACCTCGCCTTCCTGACAGTCCTGGTGGACTCGCGCCCGCCACACCAACTGCTTGAAGACCCGTCCTTGGGGCGTGCGGAAGCCCCACTGGTTCACGGTCTCTTGCGTGGGGTTGTTGAGGAGTAGATTGCCGAACTACCGCAGTATGTTCATACCCAGGGTGAACGGATGTTTATCGTTTGTGTCTCCCTGGGTTAGGATCACTCCCTGGCGGCCGAGGGATTTGCCACATAGTGAAATCTGCATCCAGACTACACCAACAACAGGAACCGGTAGCTGGTTGGCGGCTACCAACTTTATCACGGACCCCCACTGAGGTCTCACTGCCTCAGGGAAATGCTGCCGAAAATAAGTTTCTGGCATGGTCGTTACTTGCCCCCGTGTCTACTAGGCATCGTACGGCACGACCTTCGACCTCTGCCCATATCACTGGACACGTCACGATCAGATCTTCGGGACTTCCACCACCCCATCTCGTTGTTTCTGGCTCCGAGCGGCGTCCCCCCCGACTCAGAGCCCTCTAGTTTAATGGCCACCGGGGTGGGTATCTCCCACACCGCGGACACTCTCGGGCGAAGTGGCCAGGTTCTCCGCATTCATAACACCCCCGGGGTCGCGAGGGCTGGCCGCCCTTGGGATTGTGGGGAGCCCAGGGACTCTGGCTTGCAGGTCGTTCACTGGTGGCCTCGGCCCTTCTCTTCACCTCAGCCAACTCGCCCCTGATGTTCTTCAACTCCTGTTTCATTTCTTCCACCCATTGGGGCTCTCCAATGGCGTTCACGGAGACCTCCGTGCTCTGGACCTTTCCCACGGGGACCGTCAGCCCCTGTTCCTGCTCCCGTGCGCGCGCCTGGCTCCCCACCTCGGAGAAAGCCATACGCAGGTTTACCTGGAGTTGCTCTCGTAATGCCTGCTTTGTCAGAGGGTCTTGGAGTCCGGTCACTAACAGGTCGCGTAGGGTGATGTCGATGGGTCCCACTCCTATGCTGTCCTTCAGATCGATGGCCGTGTATAATTCCTGATGGACATTCATATACTGGGTGACTGTCTCCCCCTCCCCTTGCATACGACTGAACAATCGGGTTCTCAGCTCCCCCACATTCGTCGGATCCCCATGGGTCTCCTACAATATCGGTAAGACCCTAACGAAGGTATTGCGATGCCCTGGGGGTCTCATGACTGAATCCCGGGTTTCCCCGTCCAATACCATAAGGGCCACTTCTGCTTCTAAGTCAGGGGTCATCGGATGCATTTGAAAGAGCCCTCGCATCCGCTCCGTCCAGCTCCAAAGCATGGTGTTGGTGCCAGAGAACCTGGGCAGGCTCCTCAGCATAGCGCCCAAGGATATACTAGATTGGGGGCCTTCGTTGCCTGTCGAGTCCACAGCCGCGCTTTGGTCTGCAGCACCTCCGTTCATGCTCGGAGACTGCATCCTGCCGACTACGCCAAATATAAAAGTGGTTTCAGGAAAAGTGCATCACTAATCAGTGTCTTAGGGACTGTCGGAGATGGTCGAGCACACTACTGAACCCAAGGTCACGCTAGCCAAAATATCATGACACATGACATTGCAAAAGATAGATAATGCAAAACTGTTCTATGACCACACAAAATGGTAATAGGAGACTGTATATATTGAGAATATGCAGTGACCTTTTCCATTGTATGTCAAGTGTCAGCAGAGGCCACTTGGCCATTGTGTTACCTTATTAACAAATCAAAGGAGCTTAGCACAGAATGGAGCCATAGTAAAATAGGCCTGGAGGCAGCTGGGCCACATCCTCCTACAGCCTAAGTTATTTGGATTGTCTGGCAAGTAATTTTTTTTACAAAATTCTAAGAATGGGTTAAACAATACTCGCTCCAATGATCCCCGCTGGCTGGTCAGTTGCTGGCTGGTGCTCCTTATTGCTACAAGGATGACATCTCAACACAAACAGACAAGACACTACAGATTGCCAGTGACTGAGGCACGTCATTGCTGCAGACAGTGATACTCACTAGAGATGGTTGCAAATCGATCCGCACAACCTGGTCCTTTGACCACATTGGTAACCTCTGGCCGCTGGAAGGGAAACCTGAGAACCACCTCCCACCTTGCTGCATCCGCGACTCTTCTTTTGATTAGTGGGCTGGGGGCAATGGCATTGTTGCAGCATGAGGCACATATGACTGTTATAGATATTATTGTAAAATCTATAAAGTTCTCATTCACATTATAGCATGGATTACATTGAGAAAATTTTAGATCCATGACCTAGGTTCATGATACCACTTAACTGCAGCTGAGACCCTCTAATTCTCCCCTCTGCAAACAGGTAATTAAATTTGGTCATCTAATAGATCACAGACAACATTCCATTCCTCAATTTTCAGAAAAATGGGGGAGGTAACTGATTAATTGCCCTTGCCTGCCTGTGTCACAGAACTATTTTAAGCTGCTTTGTAAGTTATGAACATTTATGTTTTTATGAACAGCCTAGGCATGACAGATATGAGAGTCATATTTTTGGAGTCGTGATGAAGTGGCGAACGTATCACATTATCTTGCGCCACTGGGTGGTTGCGGTAACACTTTCAAATTAATGATGATGCTATCCGTGTCATGTTTCCTTTCTATAGAAAGGTGGAATCATAATAGAAAACCTGACAGTAATATCTCCCGCCTGGGACCTCCAGGGGTAAAGATATTGTAGACGTTGGGGATCCCATGATTTTCTAAAAAGAACTAGCCACATTTCATAGCTAGCCTTGTTATGAGTCACCAAAGGGAAGGTATGTTGGTGTGACTGGTGTTAATAAATTTAAATACTGAGCTATGATCATGATCAGTCCTGAGACACAGTGCGCTGTGGTGCTTTATCATTAACCCCCAAAAACGAAGAGGCAGAGCCAACACTGCATGTAATTGTTTATATTGTATTGTTTTGTTCATTTTGTAACATCTTTGTATGTTTTTTATAAACACTGTCTACTTTTTGAATTAAATATACAGTATAAAATGTAATATCTCTGTTCCTCTTGCTCTGTAATCCTCACCCCTGAAGCCATACGCTACCTGTAACAGGTGTCCAATCAGCCTGTATAAAAGAGTAAGGCTGGTTTCACATTTGCGTTTTTTAGCGCTGGAAAAAAACGCATACGTGCGCATGCGATTTTTCCCCTATATTTAACATGGGTGCGCATACCTGCGCGCTTGTAAGCGCATGTATGCGATTTTCATGCGCTGCGTTTTTTTGGGGTGTGCGTTGGTATTTTCCAGACGCTGCATGTTGCATTTTTTGGCCCTTGAAAAAATCGCATGCGCACGTATGCGCACGTTTTGCGCTAAAAATGGCCATTATAGCCTATGGATGCGCATACGTGCGCACTGGCATGCGCAGGTATGCGATTTTTTAGCGCTGCGTTTTTTGGGTGGTGTCCACTTTTTATCCTAGTTAGAATCTTCTAAAGTCAAAAAAAAAAAGTCTATATAAAGGAGGTGCCTGCCAAAACTCTGCCACTACTACACTAGACAGATTGAAGAGCAGACATTCAACCAAGAACCCATTATATCAGCAAAGAATGTGAGTATATTACATTATATGCCTGTCCTTTTAAATTATGTATGTACTAATGATTTTTATTATTTTTACATGCAGTATGTCTTCAGAATCTGAGTATTCCCCATCGCGGCAGGAATTGGCGCAAGCAGACCGTGAGGTGATTATTTTCGTGCATCTGGTAAGTATATCTGCTGCTTCTCCAAATCTCTTACGTTTTTTTCAACTTTCAGACATCGTCATCATCATCTGTGGACGGGAATAGTGAGGGCGAAGAGCAGGAGCAGCGAAGCCAAGTCCCGGTGGTGATACGGAATGTAAGTATCAAATGATTTGTAATGTTCTTTATTTTTTTTTATCTTCTATTTTTACTCTTTTTTTTGTTTCTTTTTTTGTAACTTTTTAGTCAATTTAAATTTGATTATTCTAATGAATGTGTTTTGTCTAGGTTCCACAACGGGATGAAGACGTCTACCTGGATAATGAGCAGCTCATCAGCCTGGTCCAGGAGCGTTCGCCGTTGTGGGACAGCCGTGACCGGCTGTACAAGGACAATGTGGTGACCCGGCGGCTATGGAATGAGGTGGCCGCAGCGTTGATGGATGGCTGGGACAGCGCCACAGCATCCGCCAAAAAGGCGTTTAGTGAGTATTTCCCTGCTCTGTATTGTGCCGCAGTGACTGTTGTCCTTGACGGCACTGTTGGGTTTCGTGCTAGGCGTATTCTAGCAGGAAACCCAACAGTGTAATCGGGGTCTACAGTGACTGCTTTGAGTATTGTATTGCTACATTGTAAAGCAGTGACTGTTGTCCTTGACGGCACTGTTGGGTTTCGTGCTAGGCGTATTCTAGCAGGAAACCCAACAGTGTCATCGTGGTCTACAGTGACTGCTTTGAGTATTGTATTGCTACATTGTGCCGCAGTGACTGTTGTCCTTGACGGCACTGTTGGGTTTCGTGCTAGGCGTATTCTAGCAGGAAACCCAACAGTGTAATCGGGGTCTACAGTGACTGCTTTGAGTATTGTATTGCTACATTGTGCCGCAGTGACTGTTGTCCTTGACGGCACTGTTGGGTTTCGTGCTAGGCGTATTCTAGCAGGAAACCCAACAGTGTCATCGGGGTCTACACTGACTGCTTTGAGTATTGTATTGCTACATTGTGACGCAGTGACTGTTGTCCTTGACGGCACTGTTGGGTTTCGTGCTAGGTGTATTCGAGCAGGAAACCCAACAGTGTCATCGGGGTCTACAGTGACTGCTTTGAGTATTGTATTGCTACATTGTGCCGCAGTGACTGTTGTCCTTGACGGCACTGTTGGGTTTCGTGCTAGGTGTATTCGAGCAGGAAACCCAACAGTGTCATCGGGGTCTACAGTGACTGCTTTGAGTATTGTATTGCTACATTGTGCCGCAGTGACTGTTGTCCTTGACGGCACTGTTGGGTTTCGTGCTAGGCGTATTCTAGCAGGAAACCCAACAGTGTAATCGGGGTCTACAGTGACTGCTTTGAGTATTGTATTGCTACATTGTGCCGCAGTGACTGTTGTCCTTGACGGCACTGTTGGGTTTCGTGCTAGGTGTATTCGAGCAGGAAACCCAACAGTGTCATCGGGGTCTACAGTGACTGCTTTGAGTATTGTATTGCTACATTGTGCCGCAGTGACTGTTGTCCTTGACGGCACTGTTGGGTTTCGTGCTAGGTGTATTCGAGCAGGAAACCCAACAGTGTCATCGGGGTCTACAGTGACTGCTTTGAGTATTGTATTGCTACATTGTGCCGCAGTGACTGTTGTCCTTGACGGCACTGTTGGGTTTCGTGCTAGGCGTATTCTAGCAGGAAACCCAACAGTGTCATCGTGGTCTACAGTGACTGCTTTGAGTATTGTATTGCTACATTGTGACGCAGTGACTGTTGTCCTTGACGGCACTGTTTTTTTTTATCAACAGTGGACAAAGTCCGAACACGTTGGCGTTCGATCAAGGACCGCTTCAACAGTGATGTTCGTGCTGAGGGCCAGGTTCGCAGTGGATCTGCGTCAAGGACCAGAACTAGATACCGTCACTATCACACGTTGCAGTTCCTAAGACCGGTCCTTGCCACAAGATCGTAAGTATTATACATTTTGGGTTTTTATTTTTATTAATCTGTGTTTTTCTAATCCACAGCTGATGCTTCTTGTAAAGGCATGGTAGTAATGATTTTCCTTTCTTCCACAGCACCTGGAGCAGCACCCTGCAACCTGGCCCTGGAGCGGTCCTTCCTCGGACGTCCTCTGACCCGTCCCAGCCATCCGACAGCCAGGAAGCACCTTGCAGGTCCCACACACACACAGCTGGTGACCAGGAAGCTGGGCCATCAGGTGTTCCCCTGTCCCAGGTCTCTGCCACTGGTTATGCGGGCACTACCCGCCAGCGGCAGAGGGCCTTGGACAGGAATGTCTTGCCCGAGTTTATGCATTTGAGCGAGACATTTAATTCCAGCCTCAAGTCACTGTCCGACAGAGTTGAAAGCGGTTTTGCACTGATGGAACGTGGTTTTAACCACTTTGAACACCGCTTCAATTCTGTAGAACAGCGCCTTGACCGTCTGGAGGCCGACCTCAACAGACCAGCACACCATTTTTTTAGTAAGATTGAAAAGGGCATGGCGGAACACCTTAGTCCTGATCAACAGCTGAATGTGCTGCAGGCCTGCAACAATGCTTTCTTGCAGGCTATGCAGCATAATCGGTACGGTCAGCAGTCAGTGGTGTCCTTTCCACCTGTGCCACCATTGACTCGCTTCACCTCACTACCGACTTGTGCTGCATACCACTGCACGGACACCTCTCTTCAAAGCCAGGACACCCACCGTTACACCACCACAAGTCTGAGTGCAGCTGGTCACTTCACCGACACCACCATGGCAAGCGCTGCTCCTGTCTGGAGCACCACCGCCAATCCCATGCATGCGTGGAGCTCAGCCACCACTAGGCAAACATGGAACAGCCCTGCCGCTACAACAACATGTAGTAGCCCTGCCACCACCACTCTGCAAACCTGGACCATCACTGCCGCCACCAGTCCTCCTGCAAGGACGAGCACTGACAACGAAGAGCAGCAGCAGCCACCTCAGCAGCAGCAGCCACCTCAGCAGCAGCCGCCACCTCAGCAGCAGCAGCAACCACCTCAGCAGCAGCCGCCACCTCAGCAGCAGCCGCCACCTCAGCAGCAGCAGCCACCTCAGCAGCAGCCGCCGCCACCTCAGCAGCAGCCGCCACCTCAGCAGCAGCCGCCACCTCAGCAGCAGCCGCCACCTCAGCAGCAGCAGCCATACCAGCAGACGGGGGACCTGCATTCCATATTTGCCCCTAGTTCAAGGCGAAATCAATCAAGGCGGGCATTGGGCCAAAGTCGGTCCAGGCACACAAGCCTACGGCGACATGCCATTACAACTAATGTACCTGAACAGATTTCCTCTCCTACAAGTGTTCCTACTTTAATTCCCTTAACTGGACTACCTTCCCCCACAAGTTTTGTTGCCCCTTCCCCTCAAACACCGTCTTCAACTGCAAGTGTTGCATATTCCCTGCACACCCCCAAATTGAAACCATCTGCCCCCAAACGCCGTAAAAAATAATTTTTAGTTTTATTTTTGTGATAAAAAATAAATTTACATTTGTGGTTCACCATTAATAAGTTTCATTAATGTTGTTTGCGCCGCTCACACACACTGATGGGTAAATACATGTTAAAAACAAACCCAAGGGCTAGTATAGTCATATGTGAAATAACATGGACTAGTATAGTCATTCCAAGGCCTAGTGTAATAACTCTAGTTTTACCAAATAGAATCTGGTTTCATGAAAAACAAACTGTGGAAACTTGTCTAAAAAATAAGTTTCTTTCTAGTTTCACCAGTTTGTTTTTTGTGAAACAAGATGCTAGTTGTTAAAAATCGAGTTATTACAGTAGGCCTTGGTATGACTATACTAGGCCGTGGTATTTCACATATTACTATACTACTAGCCCCAAGGCCTACTATACTCATATTTGAAATACCACGGCCTAGTATAGTCATTACAAGGCCTAGTGTAATAACTCTAGTTTTACCAAATAGAATCTGGTTTCATGAAAAACAAACTGTGGAAACTTGTCTAAAAAATAAGTTTCTTTCTAGTTTCACCAGTTTGTTTTTTGTGAAACAAGATGCTAGTTGTTAAAAATCGAGTTATTACAGTAGGCCTTGGTATGACTATACTAGGCCGTGGTATTTCACATATTACTATACTACTAGCCCCAAGGCCTACTATACTCATATTTGAAATACCACGGCCTAGTATAGTCATTACAAGGCCTAGTGTAATAACTCTAGTTTTACCAAATATAATCTGGTTTCATGAAAAACAAAATGTTGAAACTTGTCTAAAAAATAAGTTTCTTTCTAGTTTCACCAGTTTGTTTTTTGTGAAACAAGATGCTAGTTGTTAAAAATCGAGTTATTACAGTAGGCCTTGGTATGACTATACTAGGCCGTGGTATTTCACATATTACTATACTACTAGCACCAAGGCCTACTATACTCATATTTGAAATACCACGGCCTAGTATATTCATTCCAAGGCCTAGTGTAATAACTCTATTTTTACCAAATAGAATCTGGTTTCATGAAAAACAAACTGTTGAAACTTGTCTAAAAAATAAGTTTCTTTCTAGTTTCACCAGTTTGTTTTTTGTGAAACAAGATGCTAGTTGTTAAAAATCGAGTTATTACAGTAGGCCTTGGTATGACTATACTAGGCCGTGGTATTTCACATATTACTATACTACTAGCCCCAAGGCCTACTATACTCATATTTGAAATACCACGGCCTAGTATAGTCATTACAAGGCCTAGTGTAATAACTCTAGTTTTACCAACTAGAATCTATTTTCAAACTGTTGAAACTTGTCAAGTTTAAACAAGATACTAGTTTGCCAAAATCGAGTAGGCCTTGTGGCCTTGTTATGACTATACTAGGCCGTGGTATTTCACATATGAATATACTAGTAGGCACAAGGCCTAATATACTCATATTTGAAATACCACGGCCTAGTATAGTCATTCCAAGGCCTAGTGTAACTTACTTGTATTCCCCATGGACTTTCATTGGGGTTGGGTTTTGAGGGTTGTGTTTTGAGAAAATCACATACTTTGTTTTAAACTAGTTGCACAATTTTCGATTGAAAAAAAAATGGTTTCATGATTCATGGCCTGCAGCTTTGCTCATTCCAATATATTTCACGCAGACTAGCAATGCTGAATTTTAACTCATATGTGTATTTACCTGCCCAGGTGTGTGAACATAAAAAAATTCAGTTATACATGGGAAGTTTTTTAATTAATTGGAGTTTAAAAAATATAGTGCACTCAGTAATGGTATCAAATAAGGATTTTTATTACCATAAACAACAACATTACACCATTTCATCTTGCCAGTGCACCCGTCCTACATCAGAAATAAAGTAGGTCGCAAATTTGTCCCTCATTTGGCCAACTTCAACGGATGACCTGAGAGTGTGCTGAGTGAATTCAGGCAATGGGTTAGGAGCATCATCGTCCAGTTCAAAGGTCGGGTGCTCTTTAGCCATCACAAAGTTATGTAGAACCACACAGGCCTTCACCACCTCATCGACTGTTTCAAGTTTAAGATTAATGGCCGTGCCCAGAATTCGCCATCTGGAAACAAGAATCCCAAAAGCACACTCGACAGTTCTTCTGGCCCTGGTCAGCCTGTAATTAAATATTTTTTTGGTGTGGTCCAAGTCCCGGCTGGAGTAGGGTTTCAGTAAGTTTCCGCACATTTGAAAAGCCTCATCGCCAACCATTACAAAGGGCAGTGGCGGAGCTTCGGTGTGAGGAAGAGGCCGTGGCATAGGGAAATTAAATTGGTTGCCATACAACCTCCGGCCCATGTCTGAGTTTTTAAAAGCCTGCGAGTCATTACCACGGCCAAATGCTCCAATGTCCACTGCTACAAACATACATCCGGCATCCGCAATTGCAATGAGTACTATTGAAAAGTACTTTTTGTAATTATAGTACTCAGATCCCGTTCTTTGGGGTTTGATGATCCGTATGTGTTTCCCATCAACAGCTCCCAAACAGTTGGGAAAATTGCATACTGTCCAGAATTTATCAGCAATTTCCATCCACTTTTCAGCGGTGGGCAGGGGCATAAATTCTGGGCAAAGAACATTCCAGAGAGCCCGGCAGGTGTCAGCAACAATTCCAGACAAGGTAGAGATTCCAATACGGTACTGGAAGTGTAGTGAGGATAGGGTTTCTCCAGTCGCCAGGAATCTGTGAACAGACAAAGAAGTAAAATTAATATTTATGTATATTATTTTTAAAAACTATAAAATAAGATATTAGTACATTCACGAAAACTAATTACCCAAGGTTTTGAATACTAAATTTCCAAAAAAAAACATCAGACCACACCCCTTTGTTTTTAAAACATACCGTAATGTCACCAGTAGCCGTTCTTCAGGAGGAATCGCAAGACGGAGCTGTGTGTCCTGTCTCCGGATGGATTGTTGGACACGAGCAAGCAAATCCATGAAACTTTCGTGGGACATCCGGATATAATCATTAAATTTCTCCGGGTTTGCACGTAGCTCGCTGTAGAGGGTGTGGTATGCCCCACGGCTCTCCCGGAGTTCAACAATCGGATGTATCCACATACGCCGCCGTCTTCGCTGCCTCTCTCTCTTCCTTTGTTCATGGCAAGCAACTGCATACGCCTGAGCCATCGCGATGTCCAAATCCAAGTTGAAGTGAAAACTCTTCCAGCGCAGATCCATGGTCACGAGAAGAATCAAGCAAATGTGAAGAATACTGTAGACAAGGTCTATATATATTAACATACCACACCCACAATGAAGTCCCATTGGTCTTGTGTGTTGTTGAATGGTTGTATTTTCTTTTTTGTGGGGTTTTTCCAAAATCTGTAAAAAAACGCAAACGCACAAAAAACGCATACAAACGCGCAAAAACGCTGCGTTTTTTTCCTGCATGCGCATTAAAATGCTGGAAAAAAACGCAGCGTTTGTATGCATTTGTATGCGTTTTTTTAATGCGTTTTTTTGCGGGAAAAACGCGCTGCAAAAAAAAGCAAGTGTGAAACTAGCCTAAGAGTGGCAGCTAGTTCCTTTTGCTATTGTGGAGTTGGCAGTGACCATACCTAGCTATATATAGTGGGGAAAGTAAATATTTTATACACTGCTGATTTTGCACATTTTCCCATGGGAGAAGGTCATGTGGTCAGATGAGACCAAACAGATCTTTTTGGTATCATTTCCACTCGCCGTGTTTGGAGGAAGAAGAATGATGCATACAACCCGAAGAACACCTTCCCAACCATGAAGCATGGTGGGGGAAACATCATACTTTGTGGGACCTTTCTGCAAAAGGGACAAGACAACTGCACCGTATTGAAGGGATGATGCATGGGGTCATGTATCGCAATATTTTGGATAACAACCTCCTTCCTTCAGTAAGAGAGCAAGAGCATTGAAGATGTGTCGTGGCTGGGTCTTTCAGAATGACAATGACCCAAAACACACAGCCAGGGCAACTAAGGAGTGGCTCCATAAGAAGCATTTCAAGGTCCTGGAGTGGCCTCGCTAGTCTCCAGACATGAACCCAATATAAAATCTTTGGAGAAAGCTGAAACTCAATGTTGTGCAGTGACAGCCCTGAAAACCTGAAAGATCTGGAGAAGACCTGTATGGAAGAGTGGGCCAAAATCCCTGCTGCAGTGTGTGCAAACTTGGTCAAGAACTACAGGAAACGTCTGACCTCTGTAATTGCAAACAAAGATTTCTGTACCAAATATTAAGTTCTGTTTTTCTGTTGTATCAAATACTTATTTCATGCAATAAGGTGAAGTGTACCTATGATAAAAATTACAGATCTCTCCATTCTTTGTAGGTGGGAAAACTTGCAAAATCGAGTGTATAAGTAACTTATTTCTCTCACTGTACAGAAATATTCCATGTGCTGGAATCGGAGGTGTTTATAACATGCGATCACTCCGAATTCCCCTATAAGGCCGGGATCACACATGCGAGGAATACGGCCGAGTCTCGCATGTTAATACCTGGCACTCATGAGCGGATCGTGCGGCTGCATGTATTGCTATGCGACCACACGCTCCGATCCGAGTGCCGGCGGCAGTGCTGGGTACTAACATGTGAGACTCGGCCGTATTCCTCGCATGTGTGATCCCGGCCTCACTGGCCTAGTAGTGGAAACTGCGGCCTCATCCTTCACTAGTCAGTCAATTGCATAATCGTCCTGATGATTGGGGAGGTGGAGTGTTGTTCCTTGATATAAACCGGTGGCAGTGTTGGATCTGACTGATCTCCTGGCTGTATTCCCTGGCAGTGACTTTGTGCCAGGACTGATAATTAAAGAGGTTCTGCGGATGCCGTCAGGACTGGGTTGTGTGAATTGATTTGCACTAACCCTAATATTCCCCTGTATACACCGATACAAGCAGTACAAACAAAAACCGCTGCAATTCATGTTATGGGTATCTGGAGGGTTTTATGTGGATTTTGACTCAGATTTGACATAAAAATGACTTCTTATTGCTGTTTTTAGTGCGCATGAGAATTTTCGAGTGTGGATTTAAAGTAACAGTGGAAATTCCGATGCTTTCTCCCATATGGACAGGGTCGTCAGGTTAAATTTCATATCATTCAAAGAAATCTGAGGGTCTCGAATTTCTGCCACATATCCCATTATCAATACACCCGATTTTACCAGGGACCAAAAGCCGTGTGCGGTCAGAACCAGACCCTCTCATGTTGCTACATACAAGTGGATGTGTAGTAATCGCAGGTATGCGGGATGCAGTGATGAGACAGGAGCCGGAGTGAGCTTAGAACGTACTATATACAGTATATATATATATATATATATATATATATATACATACTAGCTATGAACCGGTTCTACGCCCAGGTGGTGAGCTTTTTTTTTGGTATATGGTCTCCCATCCTGGTATGTGCTGCCCCCTCCTATCCTGGTATGCATGGCCCACTCACCCCTATCCTGGTATGCATGGTCCCCTCACCACCCCCATCCAATCCTGGTAGGCATGGCACCCCATTCCTCATCCTGGTATGCATAGTCCCCTGACCCCCTAATCCTGGTATGCATGGCACCCCCTTATTCCTATCCTGGTATGCATGCTACCCCCTCATCCCTTTCCTGGTATGTATGGTCCCCTCACCCCCCAATCCTGGTATGCATTGTCCCCTCACCCCCCAATCATGGTATGCATGGTCCCCCCTCATCCCTATCGTAGGATGTATGGTACTCCCTCACCCCAAAATTCTGGTATGCATGGTCCCCTCATCACCAATCCCGGTATGCATGGTACCCTTCATCCCCAATTCTAGTATGCATGGTACCCCTCACCACCCTATCCTGGTATTCATGGTACCCCTCATCCCCCAATCCTGGTATTCATGGTACCCCTCATCCCCCAATCCTGGTATGCATGGCCCCCTCACCCCCCAATCCTGGTATGCAAGGTCCCCTCACCCCCCTATCCTGGTATGCATGGTCCCCTTACCCCCCAATCCTGGTATGCATGGTACCCCCTCATCCATATCCTGGTATTCATGGTTCCCTCACCCCCCAATCCTGCTATGCATGGTCCTCTCACCCCACTATCCTGGTATGCATGCTACCCCTCACCCCCCAATCCTGGAATGCATGGTCCCCTCATTCCCCAATCCTGGTATGCATGGTCCCCTCATCCCCAATCCCGGTATGCATGGTACCCTTCATCCCCAATTCTAGTATACATGGTACCCCTCACCACCCTATCCTGGTATTCATGGTACCCCTCATCCCTCAATCCTGGTATGCATGGTACCCCTCACCCCCCTATCCTGGTATTCATGGTACCCCTCATCCCCCAATCCTGGTATGCATGGCCCCCTCACCCCCCCAATCCTGGTATGCAAGGTCCTCTCACCCCCCATTCTGCTATGCATGGTCCCCTCAC
Organism: Dendrobates tinctorius; assembly: GCF_039654945.1. Taxonomy (NCBI): domain Eukaryota; kingdom Metazoa; phylum Chordata; class Amphibia; order Anura; family Dendrobatidae; genus Dendrobates; species Dendrobates tinctorius. Next base: position 2,285,538 of record NW_027361875.1, on the reverse strand, counting down.
CCCCTATCCTGGTATGCATGTGTGGCGCCCCTGAGGGTTCAGTCGCCACAGAGGTACTGCACCTCCTCCTAAGGTGTGGTAAACCACTATCCAGGTAAGGTGGGGACACCTGACCACACTCCAACACCTGTGGGTCGCCCTCCCAGGGCTGTGGGGTACTCGGTACCGGGCCGGTGTCAGGGGGATGTGTCACAGCAGCAGTGACCCGGTCCGTGGCCCTGGGCACCCAAGCAATGGGGAGATGTAGTTAATGGTAGAATAGTTTGTGACGCCACCCATGGTGTTCGGCAAATATGGTGTTAGGCCAAGACTGCATACAGATCCGCTGGGACTGATGGTATGTGCAGCTTAGATGGTAAAGCTCCCCACAGGTGGAGCTGTAGTCCCAGGGCAGTGTAGATGTAGCTGGCACGGGGATGTAGCAGTGCCGAAAGCATAGGGAACAGACAAGACACAGCGGTTGTAGTTTCTGTACTTTTACTGAGTATATGCAGTCCAGAGTCCTGATTATAGATGGTATTGGGGCAGGTTAGCCTGGAAGCAGATCAGGATTCTCTGTCAGCAGAAGGGCTGTGCAGTCTCCTTTCTAGCGCTTTGTAGTGTGAAGCACTCCAGTACTTAGTTACTCTGAAATGCCTCTCTTTAGGTGTTCCTAGTCTTTACTTGTATGACAGACAGCTGTAGCCTCTCTCGGGGACTCCTCTCCTGAGTCCTGGCTCACTAGTCAATTGCTGTTGTGTCCCAAATCTTTGCTGGGAGCAGGGCATTTACAGCCTCCTACCCTCTGGTATCTGTGGTAGGACCGTCAGTATCCGTACCACCGTGGAGACCAGGCTCCAGTTCTGTGCGCTCTCAAGCTGAGGGAGCTTGCCTTCTGCAGCTCAACCTCTCAGCTTCGCACCTCCCGTCCGCACACTTCACCCTCCGCAGACTATCTCCTCTCTTTTCCTCCTGGTCCTCAGAGGACACCCCTTTCCAGAATCCTGGTTCAGAGTTCCCCCTGCTGGCCAGGAGTGGAACTATGTTGCATGCATTAGGCTCTTAGGTTAACTGCTTCCAAGCCTGGCATTACCCTCCCCTGGAGGAAGGCAAAGCCAGTGTGGCGACCATACCCCTGGGGCTGCCACATTCCCCCTAGTGAAAGTCAGCACTCCTGGGCTGAACAAAAACATGAAAAACAACATATAAACATTTAAACAACAATAATTGTACAAGATTTGAAAAAGAGAAAAAACCAAGAGCTCAAAAATGGTCCAGCATCAATGTCCATGGTCCATCCCTGGGCAAATGGTAAAAGTTTTTGACCACACACAAGTCCTGTGGTTCAGTGTCCATAAAACAAACCAAAGAGAACTCTTACAGGTCACCTGTAGGTACAAAACTTGAAAAACAGTTACATATTTACACAATTTCAACAATTACATTACTTTATATACGATATCTAACTGGTAGTATGCCTTGTGTGGTGCAGGTAGATCTGCGTAAGACTGGTGTAGTGGGTAATGTACTGGATACACTACTGGGTGTTCCACATGGCACAGGAATTCTAGATTGTCTAGTAACTCTTGGACTCACCATGGGCATAACAGGTTCACCACTGGCAGGGCGAGGGTTCACTGGCTCCACTGCTGGTGTGGCCTCTGTTGCCCGATTTTCTCGATCTTCAAAGTCTTCTTGAGTCCTATTCTCCTGTGCTTCTACTTGGGGAAATAACAACACCGGCACCAATAATTGCATCATTAACTCTAGTCCAATTCACAGGGAACTCTCCCAGCACGGTACTGGCTGTCTTTTCTTCCTCTGTAGGTGGGATGTTATCCGATCCTCCCTCTTTTTCTTTCAACTGGTCAGGGCATAACTTCAAGTGATCCCTGGATACCGCTGCTGAGGTCTCTCCTCTATCGTTGCTAACAAGGCATACTTTGGCATTATCAAAGTTCGAGGGCAGAATTGTATAGGGCTCCTCTTCCCATTGATCATCCACCTTATGCAGTCTTCTTTTTCTCTTGAGAACTTGTTCTCCCGGCGAAAAAGGAACAGCAGGTGCATTTTGGTTATAAAGTCTCTCCTGCTTCTGCCATGCCTGAGCCAGACTCTTCTGCACACACTCCTGTACCCTTCTGTACTGCTGCTGCCTCTCCTTGTCCCAGTCAGCATCTGGTGACGTTACTTCAGGCGTCAGGACTCCCATGTCCAAGTCAATAGGCAGTTTACCAGGCCTTGCTCTCATCAGGTATGTTGGAGTACAGCTGGTAGAGTTCACTGGGATATGGTTGTAGAGATCTACCAGATCGGGTAACTTTTCTGGCCACAGATTTCTCTCCTCCAAGGGCAATGTCTTCAGTAAATCAATCACTACCTGGTTCATCTTCTCGCACATGCCGTTGGTCTGTGGGTGATAAGGTGTTGTCCGGATCTTCTTACAACCTTACAAGTTGCAGAACTCATGGAACACTTCTGCCTCGAAAGCTGGACCTTGATCTGTGAGTACTCTTTCAGGATACCCATGTGGCCTACAGAAGTGCTGTTGGAAGGCTCTGGCCGCTGTCCTGGCCGTTAGATCTTTGACGGGCACAACCAACAGGAATCTTGAATAGTGGTCCACAATGGTAAGGGCATAGAGGTAGCCTGACCGGCTTGGAACCAGCTTCACATGGTCCAGGGCTACCAACTCCAGGGGCTGTTTGGTGATGATTGGCTGTAAGGGAGCTCTTTGGCTGTCTTGATCCTTTCTGCGCAGGTTACACTGTCCACACTCCCAGCACCACCTCTCAATGGCCTTCCGCATGCCAGTCCAGTAGAACCTCTCTCGGAGCAATGTTTCCAACTTCTTCCAACCAAAGTGTCCAGCTCCATTGTGGTATGCTCCTAGGACCATTGATGCATCTCTCTTTGGGACCACCACCTGCCAGACCAGCTCATGTGTGCGGGCATTGATACTCCTCCGACACAACTTCCCTTCATAAATGAACAGTCGACCTCTTTCCTTCCACAACTGATGAGTTTCTTCAGGAGCATTCAACTCTGGGCGTGAGTCACCTTGTGTCAGCAGCTCTTTCACCAGGCGGACTGCAGGGTCATTATCTTGCGCTTCTGCCCAATAATGATGGGGTAACGGATTCAGAGTGACTTCCTTCAAGCCAGGCTGCCTGTTACTCACTCCTTGAGCAAGTTGGGCCGCCAGTGGCCGGTGGAAGGGAGGCAATTCTACCTCTTCCAGAGCCTCAGGGTCTTCTCCTGCATCTGGCAGATTAGGCATCCTGGATAGCGCATCAGCATTGGCATTCTTGTGCCCTGCCGGTACTTGATGGTAAACTCATAATTGGATAACCGAGCCATCCATCGCTGCTCCAGTGCTCCTAGCTTGGCAGTGTCCAAGTGGGTCAACAGGTTGTTGTCCGTGAAGATTGTAAATTTGGCCGAAGCTAGGTAATGCCTGAACCTTTCGGTGACAGCCCAGACTATGGCAAGGAACTCCAGCTTAAAAGAACTGTAATTATCAGGGTTCCTCTCAGTGGGATGCAGCTTCCTGCTGGCGTAGGAGATCACTCTCTCTTTTCCATTCTGTACCTGCGACAGTACTGCTCCTAATCCCACGTTGCTGGCATCCGTGTACAGCACAAAGGGTTTGTCATAATCTGGGTAGGCCAGAACTTCGTCACCTGTGAGAGCCATCTTCAATCTGGTGAAAGACCTCTCCAACTCTTCAGTCCATTCAAATGTGGAATTCTTCTGCTTGCCTTTCTTGGACTGCCCCACCAGAAGGTTTTGCATCGGGGTGGCTATTTCAGTAAAACCTTTGATGAATCTCCGGTAGTAGCCTACCAGTCCAAGAAATTAGCGTACCTCATGGAGGTTGCTGGGCTTCGTCCAGTCCCAGATGACCGTGACCTTGTCAGGATCTGGTGCCACACCTTCGGCACTGACCACATGACCGAGGTACTGTACCTTAGGCTTCAGGAGGTGGCATTTTGAAGGCTTCACTTTCAGGCCAAAATTGGACAAAGCTTCAAACACTTCGGCCAGGTGTTCCAGATGCTCTTCATAGGTTTTGGAGAAAACAATGACAACATCCAGGTACAACAGGACTGTTTCAAAGTTCATGTGTCTCAGGCAACACCCCATCAGCTGTTGAAAGGTTCCTGGAGCAGTGCAGAGCCCAAATGGCATATAATTGAACTCACAGAGACCCATTGGAGTGGTAAATGTGGTTTTCTCCTTGTCTGCCTCTGCCACGGGAACCTGCCAATACCCACTGGTGAGATCCAAGGTGGAAAAGTAGTTAGCAGTTTTAAGTGCAGCTAATGACTCTTCAATTCTAGGCAATGGGTAGGCATCTTTATGTGTGATACTGTTAATTTAACTGTAATCAACACACATTCTCATAGTACCATTCTTTTTCTTTACAAACACTATTGGAGCTGCCCATGGGCTACAGTACAACTGTCCCTAATGACCTCAGCTTCCTTCATCTCTTTCAATATACTCTTAGCACTTGGTACTGTGTTGGGGGTATAGGTATGTACCTCTCCTTTATGGGTGGATGGTCTCCAGTGGGGATATGATGTTGCACCCCTTTTGCCTGCCCGAAATCTAGTGGGTGTTTGCTGAATACCCGCTCATACTCCTGTGTCACTCTGTAAATCCCATTTCTCTGGTATGAAGGTGTAGAGTCAGTTCCCACCTGCAGTTGCTGGCACCACTCTTCTAGCTGCTTCACAGGGCCATTGTCCTCCACCGGATCGGATGAGACCAAAGGCTCTGCTGCCTGTAATGAGTTGTTATTAACAGTGAGCAGTTTAGCAACTGTGGCGTACCGAGGTATTGTGGCTTCCTCCTCCCCACAATTCAGAAGGCGTACAGGTACTCTCCCCTTCTGTACATCAACCACCCCTCTGGCTGTCAGGACAGTGGGCTTGCTACCTGAATATACTGGCTCTACCAATGCCTGGTAATCCTGCCCTCTGAGCCCTATGGCTGCCCGACACCAAACCAACATTTCACATCTGGGGGGTATTACAATGGGAAAAGCATCACTCACTCTGACGCTGCCAATCTCTCCACCAGAGAGTTCTACCTGTTGCCTTTGCATCAGGGCTCGGATCTCCTTCTGCAGGACTCTTTGTTCTCCAGAACCAGCAGTCTCAGCCACCTGTTGCAACAAGACAATAACCTCGGACAGACAGTTTTCAATTACATTTGTACCAAGAGTCATTATGGGATTACATTCACGTCGATCAATATCAACAATTATCAGACCTTGTGATTTTAGCTCCACCCGGCCCACTTTAACAGCAATTTCCTTGCATCCAATCTGTGTCAAGGTCTGCCCATTACTAGCAACTACTGCTAGTTCATCAGTTGGGCCACGGGTGAGTTCAGAATCAGCCCAGTACCTCTTGTACAACATATACGGCATAGTGGTCAACTGGGAGCCAGTGTCCAGCAAAGCGTTCATGGGGTTGCCGTCAATCACCACAGGAAGGATCGGTCTCCCTCCCACATACTTGGCTCTCCAGTTCTTTGGGCCTGGTGATCCAACTCCTGGGGGGTTGGCCCTCTGCCCCAGGGTTTGCTCGTTTAAAGGACAGTACCTTGCAAGATGACCTGCCTTGTAACAGCGGCGACATATGGGACTTCCGTTCTGGTCGTAGCGATCATTGTTCCTTCCTCGAAGTGGCGGGGTTCTCCTCCTCCGGAGCCACGGGACATCTTCTGGACTGGAAGCAAGCGGGACCTTTTCTTTGGAGGAATCCTGCAGGGACTGCACGGTTCTGGTGAGTGCAGCCATCCCTTTGGTCAGCTCCTGGACTTGAAGACGCAGCTCCTCAGTTGGATCTTTATCCAGGGTCTGGGCATCAGCCTCCACAGGGATGGAAGGAAAGGATGTAGCTTCCTGATGGTAGGTGATCGCTGGGCACCTAGGGGGCGCTGGACGGCTGTCAGAGGATTCCTGTAGTACCCGGATAGCCCTGTCCTTGAAATTAGCAAAGTCCAGATCAGGGAATTGCAGGGTTAAAATATGTAACTGCCCTCTGTGGGTGCTGGACAGGAGCCCTTCAATGAACTGCTCCTTTAACAGTTGATCTTCCTTTACACTGTCAGGGTCAACTTGTTTAATTGCTCACAGCGCCTCCTGCAGGTTGAAAGCATAGTCTCTGATACTGTCCTGTGCCCTCTGTTTACAGCCAAAGAACCTCATCTTGATTTCAGCTTCAGTGCTGGTGTCAAAAGTGCTCTTCAGCTTGGCCAGGACCTTTGCAACAGTCTCTTTATCAGTGTCCTGCCAGGCTTTCACCTCCCTCAGTGCTGCACCCGTTAGCTGTCCAATCAGGATATTCACTTTCTGGCTTTCAGACAGGGGGTAAACTTTAAACAAGCTGCACAGTCTCTCTTTAAATTCACTCAGGGTATGTGACTCACCCGAGTACTGCGGTAGCCAGGTCGCTCCCGGTATGTAGGGCAAGGATAGCGGCATTATGGGGACCGCTGCAGCGGGTGTTCCTCCTGGCGGTACCGCGAAGTTGGCAGCGGCGTCCGCCGCTGCATTGGCTTGTGGCGCAGACATTCCCTCCCCCCCTAGTTAACGTTAGCCAGGGCTGGGGGTTGCGGGAGCTCACTTGGCGAACGCTTCGCAGGCCCGACGCTCCGGGCTGTAGGTCTCAGCTCCTCCTCCTCTCGCGTGCTGTCCTCTTCCCGCGCGGCACTTCTCTTCTTCGCGCTCTGCAGCAGGCTCCGCCCACGAAGGCTGCCCCTCTTTCTTCCCGCGCGCGCCAGGCAGCCCGGCAATTGCGGTTTCTGGCGCCAAATTCACACAATTCACAATCACAGTCTATGGCACACAGAACCCGGGGATACCGGGCTCCGTAATCCTGTTTGTGACGCCAAATTGGGTCACCCTCCCAGAGCTGTGGGGTACTCGGTACCGGGCCGGTGTCAGGGGGATGTGTCACAGCAGCGGTGACCCGGTCCGTGGCCCTGGGCGCCCAAGCAATGGGGAGATGTGGTTAATGGTAGAATAGTTCATGACGCCACCCGTTGTGTTCGGCAAATATGGTGTTAGGCCAACGCTGCATACAGATCCGCTGGGACTGATGGTATGTGCAGCTTAGATGGTAAAGTTCCCCACAGGTGGAGCTGTAGTCCCAGGGCAGTGTAGATGTAGCTGGCACGGGGATGTAGCAGTGCCGAAAGCATAGGGAACAGACAAGACACAGCGGTTGTAGTTTCTGTTCCTTTACTGAGTATATGCAGTCCAGAGTACTGATTACAGATGGTATTGGGGCAGGTTAGACTGGAAGCAGATCAGGATTCTCTCTCAGCAGAAGGGCTGTGCAGTCTCCTTCCTAGCGCTTTGTAGTGTGAAGCACTCCAGTACTTAGTTACTCTGAAATGCCTCTCTTTAGGTGTTCCTAGTCTTTATTTGTATGACAGACAGCTGTAGCCTCTCTCGGGGACTCCTCTCCTGAGTCCTGGCTCACTAGTCAATTGCTGTTGTGTCCCAAGTCTTTGCTGGGAGCAGGGCATTTACAGCTTCCTACTCCTCTGGTATCTGTGGTAGGACCGTCAGTATCCGTACCACCGTGGAGACCAGGCTCCAGTTCTGTGCGCTCTCAAGCTGAGGGAGCTCGCCTTCTGCAGCTCAACCTCTCAGCTTCGCACCTCCCGTCCGCACACTTCACCCTCCGCAGACTATCTCCTCTCTTTTCCTCCTGGCCCTCAGAGGACACCCCTTTCCAGAATCCTGGTTCAGAGTTCCCCCTGCTGGCCCGGAGTGGAACTGTGTTGCATGCATTAGGTTAACTGCTGGAGAGATCCATCACTGCGTCCAAGCCTGGCATTACCCTCCCCTGGAGGAAGGCAAAGCCAGTGTGGCGACCATACCCCCTGGGGGCGCCACACCTGCGTCCCACACAACACAGTAGTGTAGCAAAGCACCCTTTGGTGGCTCCCTGCTTGGAACACGAAGCGTGCTGGGAGGCGGGTGGAGTTTAGTTTTGCACTCAAAAGAGCGGGAAGAGGATAGGAATTGGTCAGTCAGTCACAGGAGTCTGACAAGGTCGGACCTGTGTAAGAAGATCCCCTGAAAGGATAGATGAAGGAAGTGCTGCAGCCGACCTCAGTGACCTGGGTCCGTTGGCACAGGAAAGAGACATTGAAGGAAAGCCTGACTCTCTCCATAAGAAAGAAGGATTAGTACGGAACATGAGGAGAGGCGGACTAAGGATTAGGGCTGGACGAGAACCCTTCTCAAGTTCACAGCGCAAGGCCGGGGTCCGGTCCCCGAGGTTGTTTGGATACTAATGGTCCCGCAAAAGACACCGGAGGAATAGAAGTTTGTCACCACTTTATTCCCACACAAGACTTGGAGGTACAACAGCAACGAGATAGTGAGCAGGGACTTGGTAGCCGAGAGTCCCCGAAGCAGGCTACAGCTGTCTGGCGCAAGGGATTTAGCAGTGCTGTGCAGGTTGGCTCAGGAATAAGTAGAGGACACCAGGGCATGTAGTTCCAAAGCTTTACTCACAGTCTGTGATGCATACAGGTGCCCGCCTCAGTGCCGTGTCCTCCAGGTCAGGGGCTCAGCCAACCACCAGGCAAGATGAAGTACTCCGTTCCAACACTCCGCCAACATAAGTGCCTTTTCTGAACATCTCCCTTTTGCGCCTAAAGTAAAGTACTGACAGTACTGAGTTACACTGGACTTCCTCCCGTCAGATGTTCCTATGAACTCTACTTGTACGGCAGACAGCTGTAGTCTGCTTCGGGAACTCCATGCCACTAAGTCCTGGCTCACTATCGTTGCTGTTGTGCCCCCAAGTCTTGTGTGGGAATAAAGTGATGACGTCTATTCATCCGGAGTCTGCTGCAGGAACATTAGTAACCGTACAACCTCGGGTACCGGACCCCGGCCTTGCGCTGTGAACTTGAGAAGGGTTCTCCTCTAACCCTAATCCTTAGTCCTCCTCTCCTCATGTTCCGTACAAATCCTTCTTTCTTATGGAGAGAGTCAGGCTTTCTATCAATGTTCCTTTCCTGTGCTAGCGGACCCAGGTCACTGAGGTCTGCTGCAGCACTTCCTTCAATCCATCCCACTCAGGGGATCTTCACGCCCAGACTCACTGAGTCAGACTGACCAAATCCTAAACTCTTCCCGCTCTTTTTGTGCAGACTAATCTGCACCCGCCTCCCAGCACGCTTCGTGTTCCAAGCAGGGAGCCACCAAAGGGTGCTTTGCTACACTACTATGTTGTGTGGGATGCAGGAGTTGGAGTGTGGTCAGGTGTCTCCACCTTACCTGAATGGTGGGGCACTACACCTCAGGAGGAGGTGCAGTACCTCTGTGGCGACTGAACCCTCAGGGGCGCCACAGCCTCACCCCCCAATCCTGGAATGCATGGTCCCGTAACCCCCCAATCCTGGTATACACGGTCCCCTCACCCCCCAAAATGGTATGCATGCTACCTCTCCCCCCCAATCCTGGTATGCAAGGTCCCCCTCATCCCTATCGTAGGATGTATGGTCCCCTCACCCCCCAATTCTGGTATGCATGCTACCTCTCACCCCCCAATTCTGGTATGCATGGTCCCCTCACCCCCCCAATCCTGGAATGCATGGTCCTCTCACCCCCCCAATCCTGGTATACATGTGCCCCTCACCCCCCAATCCTGGTATACATGGTCTCCTCACCCCCCCAATCCTGGAATACATGGTCCCCTCACCCCCCAATCCTGGAATACATGGTCCCCTCACCCCCCAATCCTGGAATACATGGTCCCCTCACCCCCCAATCCTGGAATGCATGGTCCCCTCGCTAATTCAAAACTCTCTCAGGGGTGTGGACGACCCCATTAATCCCATTGGGCAGCACGGTGGCTCAGTGGTTATAATCCCACCAAGGACAACATCTGCAAGGAGTGTTCTCCCGTGTTTGCGTGGGTTTCCTCTGGGTTCTCCGGTTTCCTCCCACACTCCAAAGACATACTGATAGGGAATTTAGATTGTGAGCCCCATCGGGGACAGTGATCGATGATAATGTGTGCAAACTGTAAAACGCTGCAGAATATGTTACCGCTATATAACAAATAAACATTTATAATAAACATCATTGTTCTGTCCCTCATGCAGCACACCATTCACTCGGGGCGATATCGCGAGCGTTTCGCCCGTCGGTCTGTGTCCTGTTTGCACGTGCTGATAACGGCGACCGAGCATTCTCACGCCGTCTTTCCACCACCAGCCCGCCTTTTTTTGCTTGTGCTCCTCCGGTGAGTATAGGGTTAATGCCACACTGCGTCCATGCACTCACATCACAATATGAAAACCGTGACGCAGCGGCTTTTTTTTTTACGCGTTTATCAGACGCGACGTGACGTGATATTACACGTTATAACGTTCGACGATGTAAAATGACAAATGACACAGGGTTTTTTGTTGTTTTTTTTTTTCGCCCTCCATTTTATGAAACAGTCACGTCGTCATCTCTGCAGCAGTCCGAACATCAGCGACGTTCTAAGCCAATCAGTTCGCGGCATTCTCAGGCCACACCCCGCCAGCCACCATTTTGTGGAAAACAGAAAAGGAAGGAGGCGTGCCTTTTTTCTTCCCCCTATAGGAGAGTGGCCACGTGATGCAAAACACGCCTCTTTTACGGAATAGCCACACCCCGTCCTATAGATTTTTGTTCAGCTGCAGCTCGCGCGCTGCGTCATTCCCGGATTTGCTGCTGTACAGTAAGGACGGTATGTAACAGGGGCGGCTTTGTAAGTGGGCTGTAGTTTTAAGCTGCGGTTATTATGCTATAGATATTTATTTTGTATGCTACGTCTCTATTTTAAAAATGTATTTAATATGTAATTTTTATTTTTTGTTGCTGCTGACGAGTACGACTCCGCTGTTTATTATAGGCGCCCTTAGTGTAATGCAATGTTCTAATGGTTCTGTGCACAGCAGTGCCCGGGCTCCCCACGAGTGTAGCGAGGCCCCGCCCTCTGGCCAGGCTGCAGGCGCCATCTTGGAAAGCTTGTAGCAAAATGCAAGCGCCAGGCAAAGGCCTCCATAGGGCGTCACGGTGGAGTAGGGCTTTATCTAGCCAGTCATAGAGAGCATTATGCATTACTGCAGAGTGAGAGTGATCACGTCTCCCTTATGATTATGACCTGTAGTGGCAGGGAGTGTTCTAGTACCAGTATGTTGTGGGGGAGGGTAGTATAGCACAGCATGCTGTGGGGGAGGGTAGTATAGCACAGCATGCTGTGGGGGAGGGGAGGGTGCGGTACTGTCTGCAATGCTTCATATAGAACCTCTATTGCCACATAGGGGGAGGAGGGTGGAGCGCTCCCACAGAAAACTATAGGGTTACTTGGTCGCCATCTAGTGGCTTTCTTATAGATTGCGCAGGAGCCTTCTGAGCTGTAATCAAGCTTTTTTTTTTTCTTGTCAGGTCCTGTTCCAACGTGCAGTCAAACATGAGTGGTTGCCGAGTCTTTATCGGGCGGCTGAATCCAGCTGCCAGAGAGAAAGACGTCGAAAGGTTCTTCAAAGGATATGGGCGGATTAGGGACATTGACCTAAAACGAGGCTTTGGATTTGTGGTAAGTGTGTCTTGGGGATATGGGAGGGGTTGTTTTGTTTCTCTAAAAGCAGTTTAGATATATTTGAGTTTTTTTTTTTTTTTTTTTTTTAATAGAGGCTGTGCACATGCTGCTCTTTTGTTACATTGCTTTTTTCCTGCACAGTTTTGTCACAAAATCTGAATGACTTGGGGTGTGTGCACACGTTGTGGATTTTTCCGCTCGGATTTGCCAATCGGCTGTTATCTCCGGCGGCTGCAAGTACTCACTGGCAGAGCTGCTCAGTCTTCTGGTAGTGGTCGAGGCAGGGTACTACACATTCTCCTCCTGTTTAATCATTAGGAGGCTGATGTGCAGTACCCTGCAGCAACCACTACCAGAAGATGGAGCAGCTCTGCCAGTGACTACTTGCAGCCAGCCGCTGATGCAGACAACAGCTGATTGGCGGGGGTGCTGTGTGTTGGACCCAGACTGATCAGACATTAATGACCTAAGGGTGGGCCATTAATGTAAAAGTAGTGGACAACCTCTATAAAAAGAGGATAGTTCATTTAAGTGTGTATGTACATTGAGTGGATTTTAATAGGATTCGGTGTCGAATGTATTTGATCAGGGGTGTAAACCTGCACCCCACTTTTCTCACAGCAGTCAAGTTGCATTTTTTTTAAATGGTCTACAAATATCAGTTAATCTCAAGAAATGTTAGAGAAGTGTGACAAAGCTGCCGTGCAGCCCCTTAGTAGAGGACATGAAGTGAAGCGTTGCACTATTGTCGCTTAAATTGCATACCTCTTCATTGCAGGAGTTTGAAGATCCAAGAGATGCAGATGATGCGGTGTACGAGCTTGATGGGAAGGAGCTGTGTAGTGAAAGGTGTGCGCCTTGTATATGAAGATGTTTGTTTTTTTTTCTTTTGCTTTGTTAGATATTAATGTAGCTAAACTTCTGTTACAGGGTTACCATTGAGCATGCACGCCTGCGCTCCAGGGGGGGTGGCGGAGGTGGTGGCAGAGGAATGGGACGGGGGAGATACTCAGATCGGTTTAGTAGTCGTCGTCCACGTAATGATAGAAGGTAAGTTGTTCTTGTGAGTTAAATAAATAGCTAAAAAAAATAACCATACATTGACTGTTTTTTTTTTTTTTGTTTGTTTTTTTTCAGTGCTCCACCAATACGGACTGAAAATCGTCTAATTGTAGAAAACCTATCATCTCGTGTCAGCTGGCAGGTTTGTTCACTTGTATTACATGGGGCACATGACACTGTTTGCCCGTGTTCTCTTCTTAGAGGCACGTCATGGCATTTGAACATTTTGTTTTATCTTTTTTTTTTTAAATTGGGGTTTGGGTGTTTATTTTATAAATATATATATTTTATATATTTAAATATATATTGTTTTAACCTAATTTTAACCAAATATTAAACCCTTTATTTGCCAGCCTATCTGTGTCTCGTTGGCCTTGTGACGAGGAGCGCCTGTTGGTTATCGCTCTGTGTTGGTCACTTTTGGTTGGGCCGGGTTGAATTTTTCGAGGGAGCTCCTACCAGTGCTTGTTGGCTTCCTAGATCCGTTGCTGGTCTAGACATACCGGAGCACTTCCTTAAAAGTGCCAGGTTACAGCGACCCCCTGAGAGTTAACGAAATCTGGTCCTTATGTTGAGAGATGGTTCTGCCTGTAAAGATTCCGAATATGAGATCGTGGTCGCAGAGTTGAAAAGATGCGCAATTAGGTGGTCGTTGGAATCCTGGTCGCAATAAAGTCCATGGTAACACCACAAGAATAGAAAATGATGGCCATCGTCCATAGTCTTCTTATAGGGAGGGCCATACGATATAAAGCTTCCATCAATTGGTTAGCCCTCAAATGGGTGTGAAGAGCCAGTCGGGCTTGTGTCGTGATGGTTCCTCCAGTCGCTTATTGCAGTTTGCTGATTGACTAGCCTAGGGATATATTATTAAAGGTAAAGTAACTTATATTTTTAATGACATCATGGGCACCAAATAAATGGCTTGTTAAATGCTAATTTTTAGTATATTATTGTAACTTTAGCACCTTTTATGCTAGTTGTGTTTTGTTTTTCTTACTTCCAAAGACTTCACTTATTTTGTGCCCTATTGTAGTTTTTGCTATTCTAAATCTAAGAGTGGTAAAAGTACAATGTCACCTTCCTGATCTAACACTGTCAAATATTTATTTTCAGTGTTTTATGTCTTGTGCCATTTTTCTTTGCCGTCGTGCTAATAAATCTGAAAATCTTACATTAGGATCTGAAGGACTTCATGAGACAAGCTGGCGAAGTTACCTTTGCTGATGCACATAGGCCAAAGCTAAATGAAGGGTAAGCGAAGGGGGGTAACGAGGTGGTCTTACACTCCATTTCTAGTGCCTGATGAGTGGTGGGCTAATCACTGACTGTTCTTCACAGGGTTGTTGAGTTTGCCTCTTATAGTGATCTAAAAAATGCTATTGAAAAGCTGTCGGGCAAGGAAATCAATGGAAGGAAAATCAAGCTGATTGAAGGAAACAAAAGGCACAGGTTAGTAGACACTTTTTTTTTTTTTTTCTCTCTATAGTTTTGTCATGGTTTCATCAGATTTCTTCACCTTTTCTTGAGTCTGTAAAAATCAGACCACACTTGGTATTGGGTGCTTTTCTCTTTATCATAGACTTGCGCTGCTGAATTTAATCTGACACTCAGATCAAAATCGAACAGGGCCTTGGCTTTGTCCACAAAAATAACAGACAAGTGAATGTCCCTTTCGCTATTTGGGATAATTCAGGCATCCGTGCAAATCTGTCTGTCAGCCCCCTATGCACAGACCGGCTGCAAGTCTCCCAACCAGAGCATGACCGCATCATGTATTCCCTGGAAGTAGATCAAAGGCCAGTACTTGCATTATGGTCAGAGATCAGACCAATTTGCAAAGAAGTCTGCATGAGCCCTTTACGGGATGTGTGTGATCTGTGAAGAACAGATGGCACTTGCATGAAAGAAACTGACATCTGGATGAGCCCTGAAAGGCTGCAGAATTCAGTCCTGACTTTTTCTAGAAAGTCTAGTCTTTTTTTGGGTGGCTGAGCATTTTTTTTTTTTTTTTCTAAATGGGCAAAATCACCAGTCTGGTGCTGCCTTTTGTATTATCAGATTAGTGGTATGTCCTATAACTTGGCACAAGGTCTGTGTAGAAATGAGTCTAGTTGAATGGTCATTGGCTTACCCTGAATTGTTTTTATTAGCAGGTCAAGAAGCAGGTCCCGTTCTCGCAGCAGAAGCTCATCCCGGTCTCGCAGCCGTTCCCGCTCCAGGAGCAGGAAATCCTACAGCCGCTCTCGTAGCCGTAGCCGCAGTCCTCGCAGCCCCCGCAGTAACCGTAGCAAATCCAGATCTGTGAGTAGGTCTCCAGTCCAGGAAAAATCCCCAAAAGCTGCCTCTAGAAGCCCGTCAAAGTCTCCAACATCTGTTGACCGACAAAGGTCTCGGTCGAGATCTCGGTCCGTTGATAGCAGAAACTGAACACTTTTTTTTTTTTAGATTTTTTTTTTTTAAATTCCCTTTTCCTATGATTTTTGTGAAATCTGTATACTTACTAAATCTTGGTAAGTATCAATGAGAAAGCAGGACAAGAGATGCAGACTTTTTACTAATGTGGACCACTGCGCAGTAGATTTTCGACGTGTTTTATAAAGCTTGCCTAATCTGTACAGTTTGTGTAAAATGTTTTTTTTTTTTTTTTCCCCTATATATTTTGACACGAGTTTGTCTCATGGTTAATGCTGTATATAGCTGCACTGTCCACCCACCCTCCCAATCATCCAGCTTCCTATCATTTTGTGAAATATGCTGTTGAAGTAAACTTTAATAAAGACCTGCCTTGTGTATGTCTGACCAGAAGATTTTTAGCTGATGTCTGCAAGTTCAGATTTTGCATGCCATTGATATAAATGATAACCTACATTTGGCCACTTACCAGTTTGAGCAGAAACCAGGTAACCTAATTGCAGAAGCTGATGCATTGCCAAGTCTTACAAAGCCAATGTGAACAAACGTGTGTTTTTTTTCTTTTTTACCAGCTGAATATATTGATCTCCAAACCCACAAAAAAAACTTGCAACATAGGCAAAGTGTAAAGCTTGGCATACATGCTGATCACTATGGGAAAGGGCCACTTGGTATCATTACAGTGTATGAATCAAAATAAACTAATCTTCATTCTTGGGAGTGTTGTTGTGTAGATGGGTTTTAAATGTGACGAGTTACTGTGCGTAGCATGTGAATACATGCCTAGACTTGCCATAGTCTGAATTTAGAAAGGGCGCAACTGCAATCCTAGAAGTCTCTGCAAAGAGAGATGTTCCCCTTTTAGAACCACCATGGTAGTTGCGGTCATCGAACCTGTTTTGTCATATGCGTAGACTAGGTGTACTTTAACTTTTCTTCTCCTATTGTATTACCTTACCTATTTATTTATATAGCTCCATTGATTCTGTGGTGCTGTACATGAGAAGGGATTACATACAAATTACAGATCACTTACAAACTAACAATGACAGAATGATGCAGAGGGGAGAGGACCCTGCCCTTTCAGGCTTACATTCTACAGGATGGTGGGGAAGGAGACTGTAGGTTGTGGGGCGTGTTCTATTTATTTGGTCTCCTATGACCGCACCAAGGGGCTCCAAACAGACAATGTGTGCAACACCTCTCCCGGTATCAGTTGGTTTCCTGTTACTAATGCAGACATACCTGTAGAAGATCAATGGAAAATATTATTCCTTATTAGTGATGAGTGAGTGTGCTGGGAAGTTATCCGAGCACGCTTGTGTGCTCAGATACTATATTTGAGTCCCCATGGCTGCATGTCTTGGCGCTGTTCCGACAGCTGTAACATGCATGGATTGGCTGGGTCCTGGCTGTAGTTGAGCGAATTTGTTCGGGTTCCCTCTTAATTGGCAAGCTATAGCGCTTACTGAATAAGCTACAGCGGGAACCCAGATCACTCCTGCTGATTGGCACCACAGCTACATGTGTCACAACACATGCATGGAGAGCCTGAGTAGATGGCTCTACATGCATGTGCTGCAACTGTCACAGAGCCACGACACATGCAGCTGCAGTGCCGATCAGCCGGCGTGCTCCATGTATCCAGGTTCCCACTGTAGGTTATTCGGTGCTATAGTGGAGGGGTCTCACTTTCAGGTGTTGTGGACACCAGACATCAGGGCCAGCACCTCAAATCTGAGAGAACTAAAAGTGGTAGAGGAAGCGTTAAAAGCAGCATCAGCCCTCATCCGAAATAACTGTACACATCTGCTCAGACAATGTGACTACAGTGGCCTTCCTTCGTCACCAAGGAGGCATGAAATATGTCAATCTAAAATTAATAGTTGCAAGAATTTCTTCCTGGGCAGAAAAACATCTGTCCATAACAGCTGTACATCTAAAGGGATCGGACAATGTACTGGCGGACTTCCTCAGCAGGAAGGACACCCATCTGGGAGACTGGTGCCTGGACCAAACAGTCTTTTTGTCCCTGGTATCAAGGTGCGGAAGTCCCGATGTGGACCTTTTCGCAAGCGGTCAGAATGTGAAAGTGAAAACATTCTTTTCCCTCAGTCCCACCGACAGAGCGTGGGAAGTAGACTCCCAGCCCTGGAAGTTCGTTCTGGCTTGCGCTTTCCCACTGGTTCCTATGCTAGCGAGGATGCTGCATTAGATATGATCAGCAAGTCACCACTTTTCTGGTTGCTCCCATGTGGCCAGGGAGAAGTTGGTACAGGACTTCAGTGAACATGGCTCAAGAAGGCCCAATACTTATGCCCCAGAAGGCTGACCTTCACCAAGGTCCTCTGCTTCTCCCAGACCTGGAGTTTGAACCTTGCGGCCTGGCTACTGAAGCCGGAATTCAAAAGGACTTTCCGAAGAAGTAATACGAACTCTACAGAGGAGTAGGAAACCAGTGACTAATGCAATTTACGGGAAAGTTTGGGAAAAAAATTTAATCCTGGTGTTTACCAAATACTCCAGATCCCTGATATCGCACACATCTTCAAAGGGGCTTAGAGCTAGGACTCACAGTACACTAAAGGTGCAGCTGTCGGCTCTTAGTTCATATTTTGATCAAGATCTGGCCAGTCATCGATGGATCAAACGCTTCATGACCTCTGCGACTAGGATTCATCCTAGACTTTGTAGTCAAATTCCCCCTCTGGGACTTGAATCTAGTTCTTAAAGGATTAACCAAGGATCCATTTGAGCCCCTGTCATCCATGACTTTAAAGAACTTAACACTTAAAACCGTTTTTTTACTAGCAATTACTACTGCGAGGCGTGTTGGAGAATTACAGGCCCTATAAATACAGGAGCCCTATTTGACTATCACGGAGGATAGCATCATCCTGAGGTTAGATCCCTCCTTTATGCCTAAAGTGGTCTCGGACTTTCATAGAGTCCAAGACATTGTACTACATTCCTTCTGCCCAAATCCCTCCAATGCGAAGGAAGAAGTCTTCCACACCCTTGATGTGCGTAGGGTGGTTCTCTTCTACCTCCAACAGACTGAAAATTGGAGGATTGACCAGAATTTATTCATTCAATTTTCTGGACGGAATAAAGGCAAGAAGGCGGCAAAGAATACAATTGCTAATTGGATCAGGCAAGCTATCGGCCTGGCTTTTTCATCGCACAATGTTCCACCTTCTACATCTCTGAAAGCCCATTCTACTCGTTCAGTATCAACATCAAGGTGAAAGAGAGAGGGGACGCATCCTCTGAACAGATATGCAGAGCTGCCACCTGGTCGTCTGTCCATACATTCACCAGACACTATAGACTAAATTTCAATAGGGATTTGGTAGATGAGTTCTGCAGGCTGTCGTCCCTCCCTAACATTAGTTGTTGGTACTACGATATGGCTGTCGTGGAAGGTGACTAGAGAAAATAGAATTAGTCTTACCAGTAATTTGGTTTCTAGGAACCTTCCACAACAGCACTAATATCCTTCCCTATCTGATGTCCTTATTGGATGATTCCTGTGCTTTGGTGGTAACTATACATGCTACTGTGTACAGAAAAAAAACTGGTGGCAGGAAGGGGAGGGATATTTAACCTCTTGTGTGTTTCCTGTCCCCCATTAAGGCGGAGAGGCATCCTCTGATATGGCTGTCATGGAAGGTTCGTAGAAACCGAATTACCGGTAAGACTAAGGCTGGGGTCACACTGCGTTTAGGCAGTCCGTTTAATGGACTGCGTTACACTGCGGTATAATGTGGTGTAACGCAGTCCGTTAACGCTGCCATAGACCCCCATTATGTGGAGCATCGTGACGTATTCCGTAAAGCGGCACGCGTTCGCGATGTGCCGTCAAACACTGAAGGAGCCTCGGACGCAGGCTGCAGCGTCTGAGGCTCCGTCACCACTAGCTATATGGC
This sequence comes from Dendrobates tinctorius, assembly GCF_039654945.1. Classification (NCBI taxonomy): domain Eukaryota; kingdom Metazoa; phylum Chordata; class Amphibia; order Anura; family Dendrobatidae; genus Dendrobates; species Dendrobates tinctorius. The sequence goes on along the minus strand of NW_027361875.1, from coordinate 2,266,535 downwards.
GTTATGCTATAGCGTTATTGCAGGCCGTCAACGCTATGTGAACCTGGCCTGATTTTATTTACTTCCTGTTAAATACCATTCTATTAGTTGCCCATTGTTTAAGCTTATGTAGACCCTTCTGAATCCTTTGTCTTCTTTAGTGTTGACTATCCCTCCTAGCTTTGCATTGTCTGCAGATTTGATTAGTTTACCTTCAGTTCCCTTATCCAGAACATTTATAAAAATGTTGAACAACACTGAAGCCCCAAGACAAAGCCTTGTGGTACCACACTTTAAACACTCTTCCAATTGGACGTGCAACCATTTATCACCACTCTTTGAGTACGATCACTGAGCCAATTATGAATCCACTTAACTGTAGCCTTGCCAATCCTATGCTTAGTCATTTTTCCAATAAGGATAGTATGAGGTACACGTATATACTATATCAACAGCATTTCCCTGATCCACCCTGTCAGTAATTGCATTATAGAAGGAAATTAAATTTAATCTGGCATGACTTGTTTGCTACAAGACACCCATGCTGCCTCTGGTTAATTACTGTGTTCTTATCCAAGTAGTTACATGCTGTTTAATAATTTTGTCCAAATATCTTTCCTGGTATAGAAGTAGGGCTCACTGACTAGTAATTTCCTGGCTCTACTTTCCGTTTTTGAAGATAGGGACATTTGCCCTTCTCCAATCTTCTGGGACTTCTGTTCTCCAGTATCTTTTTTTTTTTTAAGATTCTGGCCAAGGTTCTGCAATTTCTTCTGCTAGTTCTTTTAGTACCCTAGGATCTATTTCATCTGGACCTGGAGATTTAAATTACTGTATTTTTCAGATTATAAGATGCACCCCAAATTTTGAGGTGAAAAATAGGAAAAAGATTTTTTTGTAATAAAATGGTGGTGCTTCTTATATTCCATTCGTCATTGCTTACCAGGGGTGGTGGCTGCGGTGAAGGGGGGGTCCCAGAGTTGCTGCAGGAGTGGGGTGATGCAGAAGGCCGCAGGCTTGGATGAGGGGGTGTCCGATGTGCAGTGTGACGCTGCAGGTGTCCGGCTGAAATCTCATCTACCGAGATCTTGATGCCGAGATCTCCATCTGTGCATGCGCTGCCCCCGGCGGCCATTTTTCCGGAGTCCACCGCACAGGAAACCAAGGAACTGCGGGGGGCTCTGGCCTTTCACGAAACGTTGACAGAGTCCCCCGCTGCACTGCCAGGCACCTCCTCAACCCAGCCTGCAGCAACGGTACCGGTAAGGTATATATGCATTATAAGACACACCCCCATTCCCACCAAATTTTTTTGGGGGGAAGTGCGTCTTAGGCCTCTTTCACACTTCAGTTTTTTGCAATCAGTCACAATCCGCCAGGTTTTGAAAAAAACGGATCCTCAATTTTCTTTTGAGGATCCGTTTTTTTCCCCATTGACTTCCATTACTGGCGGATTGTGACTGATTGCCGTCCGTTGCATCCGTTCTTTTTGCGGATCCGCCAAAAGTTGCTGTCCGTCGCCATCCTCAAAGATTTGAAAACGGAGCTTGCAACGTTTTTTTTTCTCTGGCGGATACTCCAGACACTAATTTAACCCCAAATTCTGGGTGCCGGACAAAAAAAAACACTCTCTCTCTCTCTCTCCCTCTCTCCCCGGCCAGCGGTTCCTTTAAATTTCCTCATTTTCAGGATCCGTCTGAAAACGGATCCTGTGCCATCCGTTCACAACGGATCCGCTTGTCTGACTTTTTGGTGGATTTGAACTGATGCAAAAAACTGAAGTGTGAAAGAGGCCTTATAATGCCTAAAATACGGTAATTTAAATTAGCTAAGTGTTCCCTCAATATCTATTTGTGGATAGTGTGCATTCTTTTATTCCTTCATTAGCACTGTGAAGATCAGTTGATGTTACAATTGCTTTCTTGGAGAACACAGATGCAAAATAGCAATTTAAGAGTTCGGCCTTCTCAACACCATTTTTTATCACTTCACCGTTTTCATCCTGTACAAATCCTATAGCATCTTTGACTTTTCTTTTGCTTTTTACATACCCCTCAAATCCTTTATTGACTCTGTGAAAGGTATTGCCACAGCTCACATTTCATTTGTAATTGTACTCCGTAAGAGGATTATCCACTAATTCAACTTCTGCCCATGCATACAACTGAAAAGCTTCCCTTACCTACGGACCGTTAAAATATAAATTGCAACTCAGGACAAAAATAGATTCCTAGTAATGACCAATACAAACTTATGTTTTTAATATTGTACATTAGTTCTATTAAGTTAATAAATAAATGTTAAATTTTATTCCCAATAGAATCTTTAGTTAGGGATTATTTGCCTTAAGGCAATCTGTAAATAATAAATTAAATACCCTACGCTCATACTTTTTGAACTTTTGGCGAGCTATCGACAGTGTCATCTCCTGCTCTTCGGCCTCACTTGGTACTTTGCCGGCTGCGGACCCCAGGGAGTTGAGGTAAATGATTTCCTTATCGTGTGAGGCTATGTGCCCACGTTGCGTGTTAAAACGCTGACTAAAAACCGGACTCCTTCCCAGAAATCGCGCGATTTCACCGCGATTCTGTTCGCGATTTTGCTGCGATTTTCTCAAGCACTTTCCAATCGATTTGAAGCGTCGCTTGGAAAGTGATTCACAGGTTGGTCACACTCGTCAAACATAGTGTTTGACAAGTGTGAGCAGCTTTTTTACTATTGAGGCTGCCTATGCGGCATCAATAGTAAAAGATAAAATGTTAAAAATGATAAAAAAAATAAAAAATCGGGGTATATTTACCTTCCGACGTCCCGCGCTGCCATCCCGGGCCTCAGCGTTCCCAGTAATGCCTTGCGAGACCTGTGATGACGTTGGTCTCGCGTTACTATAGCGATCTCGCGAGACCACGTCATCACAGGACCATGCCGCAAGGCATTACTGGGAACGCTTAGGCCGGGATGGCAGCGCGGGACGTCGGAAGGTAAATATACCCCGATTTTTTATTCTTTTTTTTTACAGGGGCTTGGTAACCAGGGCCTGGAGGACAGTCTCCTCTCCTCCACACCGTGGGTACCAACCGCACATGAGACGCTTAACTTCCCGCATGGTGGGCATAGCAACATGTGGGAAGTAAGCGGTTCTCATGCATTCCTAAGGGTGCGGAATCGCGGCAATTCTTTGCGATTCCGCACAAAAGAATGAGCATGCTGCGATTTTTTCCGCGATGCGGTTCCGCCGCGAAAAAAAGCTCAGCATTAGCACAGCATGTGCGGAATGCCATAGGAATGCATGGGGGGCGTTCTGTACACGATTTTTAAACGTTTTCGCGCCGAAAATCGCAGCAAAAATGCTTAAAAATCGCTACGTGGGCACACAGCCTGAAGTGTCAGTCTTCTCTTTGTTTTGTTTTCAATGTTTTATTTATTGAAAATTATTGGCAACATGACAGCGATGCAGTAAATCCAACAATGCAGGCGTAATACAGCACAAGTAAACAATACAGTGTTCAGAGGACCGTGCCGGTCTCAAGAATGGTTATGAAAAAGCTGAAGATTGACCAAGTCTACAGGGATGTAAACACCCACTCCGCCGTCAGAACATCATTACCATGAAGAACGATCAATTCTTACTTGTTATTAACACATAAACATACATTTGGAACAGAACTGGTGCCCCGATGTTCAATAATAAACCTGATGAAACAATTGACTTAGTAGGAACCAAATCAGGGCCTAAAGAAAGGGGTGAAAAAACCACAGGAGTGTACCAATAGAACAGATGGGGGGGGGGTTGGTGGGAGGTCCGTAGACACGCTGCTCAAGTCTAAGATTCAAGATGTAGGGTCAGGCGTAATAGAATTGAATTTTTCTGATTTCCTGTACGACACCCAAGGAGTCCAGACATGTGAGAAGGCAGGAAAGCTATGTGTAGAAAGTGCTACCAATTCTTCAGAAAGATACAGTTGGTCAATTTTAGCTAATAACTGGCTCAAGCTTGGAATATAGGTAGGTAGGAGGAGCTTAGTATGAAGGAGGCCAGTTTAGATATTGCTTTATTATTTGGAACAATTGGAAGATTGAGGAAAACATGTTCCGGTGTGAATTTTATAAGGGTACGTACTACCTCATTCAAAACCTGGGATACCATGTTCCAAAATTTTTGTATGGTGTGACAGGACCACCAGATATGTAGATATGACCCTCTGTCCTTCTCGCATCTCCAACACAAGTCCGACAAGGTGTGAAGCCATTTGTGCAACATGAGGGGTGTTGTATACCAGTGAGTCAATATTTTATAGCTATTTTCTTGAGCTCTCACACAGTGTGAAGGGCCATATGAAAATTTATATATTAGGTTAGTTTGGGAGTCAGAAAAAGAGTGACCTAACTCTCCTTCCCATCTCTGCACAAAGGCTCTTTTTTGAGAAACTTGCTGTACAAGCAACATATTATAGAGGGCGGAGAGCACTTTTTTCGGGGTTTTTGTCTGGGAGCACAGTGTTTCAAAAGTGGTTAAAGGTCGTGTAATGTTGCCATTTATCATGGCTTGGCGTAGCGACTTCCTTAGAGATTCATAATGTAAGAAGGTATTATTAGACATTGTGGGTAGTGCTTTCACTTCAAAGGGTATAATAGTCCCCTCTTTATATAACTGATCCAATAGAGGTGATTTATCTGTTGATGTAGGTTTCACCAATCCCGCTGCCATGACATCCAAAACCTTAGCAAGCGGCGAGGGGGTTGGCGCTAAATAAAATGCCACTGACTTCCAGCATTTAATCGCCGCCCTAGTAAGGAGATTCGGGAAGGTAATTTTAGGTGTCGCTGCAGGAGTGAGGATAACAGAGCGCAGTTGAGTCGGAGCCATCTGCTCTTCAATATTGAGCCAGGGTTTCTCTCCAGTCTTCCTGACCCATTCGACAGTTCTTGACAGGACAGCAGCCAAATAGTAAGTGCGGATATTAGGGGCTCCCATGCCACCTTTCCCTCTGGGCAATGAGAGTGTATGTGAGTTAAGTCTCGGCCTATGTTTATTCCAAATATACTTAAAGATATTAAGATATACAAAAATATTCTTTTAGCCTCAATTTTTTCATTTTCACATGGGTAACAATAAAATGGATCCTAAAATTAGTTAGGCAATTTCTCCTGAGTATACCGATACCTCATATGTGGTGATAAACCACTGCTTGGGTGCACGGCAGGGCTCGGAAGGGAAGGAGCGCTATTTGACCTTTTGAATGGAAAAATAGCTGCAATCGTTAGTGGACACCATGTCGTGTATGGAGAGCCCCCACAAGTGACCGCATTTTGGAAACTAGACCCCCCAAGGAACTTATCTAGATGCATAGTGAGCACTTTGAACCCCAAGGTGCTTCAAAAATTTTTTCTTCACAAAAATGTTCCTTTAGCGTCAATTTTTTAATTTTCACAACAGGATAAAATGGATCCTAAAATTTGTTAGGCAATTTCTTCTGAGTACACCGATACCTCACATGTGGTCATAAACCACTGGGTGCACGACAGAGCTCGGAAGGGAAGTAGCGCCTTTTGACTTTTCGAATGGAAAATTAGCTCCAATCGTTAGTGGACACCATGTAGTGTATGTCAGGTTGGTGTGGCGTAGCGTAGTGTAGTATAGTATACACCATACACACCAACCTGACATACACTACGTCAGGTTGGTGTGCGGTGTGGTATAGTGTAGTGTATGTCAGGTTGGTGTGTGGTGTAATATACACCACACGCACACAACAACCTGACGTACACTATACCACACCCCACACCAACCTGACGTATGCGGTGTGGTATAGTGTAGTGTATGTCAGGTTGGTGTGTGTGGTGTAATATACACCACACACGCACACAAACAACAACCTGACGTACACTATACCACACCCCACACCAACCTGACGTACTGTATGTCAGGTTGGTGTGTGTGGTGTAGTGTACGTTTGGTGTAGTACACGTCAGGTTGGTGTGTGTGGTGTATAATACACCATTTACACGCACAAAACCACCTGATGTACACTACAACACACATACCAACCTAATGTACACTATACCACACAACACACCAACCTGACGTAGTGTATGTCAGGTTGGTGTGGTGTAGTGTACATCAGGTGGTGTGTGTGTGTGTGTGTGTGTGTGTGTGTGTGTGTGTGTGTGGTGTTATGTATGTCAGGCTGGTGTGGGTGAGTTCTGTAGGGGAATGTTGGGATGTGTTTAGTCCACGGAGGTGTGATCAATTCTGAAGTATTCATTCAAACACAGTCCAGGTTTGTCAGGACACGTTTCACATTGGGAACGAGTTTCCTTTCTTATTCACTTTTTATGGCATACTCGGCACCTTATTTTTGCTCTCCCTTCACGGTGAAAATGTTGCCCTGGTACCATCCTGGAAACTTGCGTTTCAGAGGTGCTGGGACCCGCTCCTTCCTCGTTTCCAAACATTAGGATCTTTATCACCACCTACTGGAACTGAAGGAAGGTGTTGTTGGTCTGGCCTGCACATCATGATAGCACGTATGCGTTATGCAGTGCCATTTGTACGATGTGCACAGCCAGTTTTTTATACCACACCTTCGCCTTGGGCTGGAGGACTTGATCAGAAAGATCAATTCCCCCGATGTGTTTGTTGAACCCCAGGGCACAGTCCGATTTGTGGACCTGTGCTGGGGTACCTCTAGTGGTGGCTGTGGTGCCGGTACCATGGATTGTTGTCAAGAAAAAAACGTCCCTTTTGTCTTTGAACTTGACCACAACCATGTTGCCGCTACATTGGGCTCGGCTCTCACCTTTTAGGAGAGGCTGCTCAATTTGTAGCAAAGGGAGACCCCCCCCCTCTGGTTTCTGTGCACAGTACCGCAAGCTTCGGTAGCTCTGGCAGAGAGGGATTGAAAGAGTGAGATGCTTGTATAAAAGTTATCAATGTACAGATGGTAACCTTTGTCAAGCAGTGGGTGGACCAAATCCCACACTATTTTCCCACTCACCCTCAGAGCAGGTGGGCATTCTGGGGGCTTGATCCTACTGTCCTTCCCTTGGTAAACTCTAAAGCTGTGAGTGTACCCTGAGGTACTCTCACACAGTTTATAGAGTTTTATCCCGTACCTCACCCTCTTACTGGGCAGGTACTGACAGAATTGAAGTCTCCCTTTGAAGTGTATGAGTGATTCATCCACCCAAATTTCCCTTTGGGGAATGTACAGTTCAGCAAACTTGTTGCTGAAGTGTTTGATGACCGGCCGAATTTTGAACAGTCTATCAAAATTCAGGTTATCGCGGGGAAGGCTGTCAGTATTGTCCCTAAAATGGAGAAACGTATGAATCGCCTCAAAACGTTTGCAAAACAACCATGCCAAATATTGTAGTTTGATATAAAATATCAGTACTCCAGTATTGGCAAATTTCTGGTTTCTTCACAATCCCCATGTGAAGAACCTGTTAGGAACGGCGGAACACACTAAATAAAAATGAATAATAAAGTGCGTTTGCCGCTCGGGGTCCACCGTGCAGAAGGTGTTACACCGCTGCTAGGTAATGACAGAGGAGCAATATGACGGTATAATGCGCACAGATTCAACTTCACCCGAAGTGCACAGAGCGGGCCCTGTTCACACACAGAGGCGCCGCAACATAAACATACAAAAACGCTGAGCCTGTTAGTGACACAGGCCTCAGGTAAATGCACACACGGTATCTGGTCACAGGAGCAGGAACTAAGACAGAGGAGCTGTGTCCCTCTAGACCTACCGTGTGTGCGGCGTCGCTACTGCGAGCGCCAAGAAGGGCTGCAACTGCAGAGCGGCATAGGACACTGCCGCTCGACGACAAAGCTAGAAAGCAAGCGCAATGTCGGATGCTAGCGTAGCGGTGTGGTGTGCACAGTGGCCTAAGGTTTGCCACTGACTGGCGCTGACTGCTGAACTAATTCCCTATCCACATACATATCAGAGGGAAGGAGTTTTATAATGAGTCAGTCACCAGAATCATACATCCGTCACCATTCACACATAGAAAGTATAGTTTATACTAGCGCATGGCCGAACGGTCATGCGTGCTTTCTATAGCCGTGCGGGACCTTCCAGATCTCTGAGATGGACCAATGAGATCTGGAGCAGGACCTGGCCACATGACTCCCAATCTCCAATGGGAGATCGCCTTGTGAGCATGCCCAGTAGGAGCACAGAGGGACTTAGTCTCTGGAGCGGTCTGCTGCAAAGTAATTTCCTCTGCAGTAGAAAGACAGCAGGAGACCGCAGAATGTGAGGCTCTGGATTCCTGCAGAGCAGACGCAGAAACCTGACGCCTAACATTACCCCCCTCCTCTATGAGCCTTCCAATCCACCACCCTGCTGTGCCCATCAGAGGCATAGGCCACAGACTCATCCGAAGGCAAGTCTAATGTCCTGGCAGGCGACATGGAAAACCGGGACACGTGGAAGGTATCAGAGGCGGCAAGATCGCCAGGTTTAAGAAGGGACACGTGGGAGACAACGGGAGCTGCAAAACCGCCCGGAGCATAAGTTGAAGTGGGACGCTGCGGTGTGTCAGTGGACGTCTCCACTCTCTGTTTAAGGAGGCTTACCTGAGCACAAGAGGCGCATGCCTGAATATATTTTTTAATGTCCCGAGCCCTGGTCGGCCACCAATACGACCCTGCCAGGAGTTTTGTGGTCTGCATGTAGCCACAGTGACCACCCGCCCTTCGGCTGAAGGCGAGGGGGGACAAAGGTCTTGCCCGGCGGCACAGAGTTTGACCATTGCGGAGCCCAGTTATCCTGGGGAACAGAGTGCTGACAGTAGCAGCCTCAAGTGGAGCTTAGTGCCGGACGCGCCTCGAGGCTGGCGCGAGACACCTCCTTGGGCTCTGGGAGTGAACACTCTGGCTCGGGTGATTCCAGAAGTTCAAAGAGGTTGGGAGCCGGAGTAACCTTCCGTCTGGATTGAGCACGCTCCAGCCCGCGCTCCGAGAAATGGAGATCAATACGGGTGGCAATGGCAATCAGCTTCTCCAGACTTGCAGGAACCTCTCTGGTAGAAAGAGCATCCTTAAAATGCTCAGCTAAACCTCTCCAAAACACAGGGATGAGGGCTTTGTCAAACAACTCCAGCTCGGAAGCCAGTGTCCGAAAACGAACGACATACTGACTAACCGAGAGGGATCTCTGAGTCAAAGCAAGTAGCTGAAGAGAGGTGTCGTGCGTGACCTGTGGTCCCAGGAAGACCTGCTTTAATGGCTGATAAAAACTGAGCAGCGGTCCGAACCTCTGGGTCACCACGCTCCCATAGTGGCGTAGCCCACTCCAACGCCTTGCCCGACAGAAGGGAAACAATAAACCCCACCTTGGCCCGTTCCGTAGGGAATCGCGCAGCCAGTAACTCCAGCTGGATAGAGCACTGGCTGATGAAACCCTTACAGGAGGCGCCATCGCCAGAAAATTTATCGGGCAACGGGAGGCGGGTAACTGTCGGCGTGTTTGAGAACGTGGACATACGTGAAACCGCGTCCGTGATTGCCTGTACAGCAGCTTCAGTGGATTTCGCAGCTGAGATAGCACTCTCAAGAGTAGCCAACTGACCCTCCAGCTGCCGAATATACTGTAAGGCCGGGATCACACTTGCGATTTAAACGGCCGAGTCTCGCATGGTAATACGCGGCGCTGCCGCCGGGACTTAGGAGCGGGGCGTGCGGCCGCATAACAATACATGGAGCTGCACGCCCCGCTCCTGAGTCCCGGCGGCAGCGCCGTGTATTACCATGCGAGACTCAGCCGTTTAAATCGCAAATGTGATCCCGGCCTTAGAGTTGCTGCTGTTCTGCCATCACTAGCCAGACCCTGGCACTAGTATAATGTTAGGAACGGCGGAACGCACTAAATAAAAATGAATAATAAAGTGCGTTCGCCGCTCGGGGTCCACCGTGCAGTAAGTGTTACACGGCTGCTAGGTAATGACAGAGGAGCAATATGACGGTATAATGCGCACGGGTTCAACTTCACCCGAAGTGCGCAGAGCGGCCATGTTCACACACAGAGGCACCGCAACATAATCATACAAAAACGCTGAGCCTGTTAGTGACACAGGCCTCAGGTAAATGCAGACACGGTATCTGGTCACAGGAGCAGGACCTAAGACAGAGGAGCTGCGTACGTCTAGACCTACCGTGTGTGCGGCGTCGCTACTGCGAGCGCCAAGAAGGGCTGCAACTGCAGCGCGGCGCAGGACACTGCCGCTCGACGACAAAGCTAGAAAGCAAGCGCAATGTCGGACGCTAGCGTAGCGGTGTGGTGTGCACAGTGGCCTAAGGCTTGCCACTGACTGGCGCTGACTGCTGAACTAATTCCCTATCCACATACGTAATATCAGAGGGAAGGGGTTTTATAATGAGTCAGTCACCAGAGTCATACATCCGTCACCATTCACACATAGCAAGTATAGTCTATACTAGCGCATGGCCGAACGGTCATGCGCGCTTTTTATAGCAGTGCAAGACGTTCCAGATCTCCGAGATGGACCAATGTTAAAATAAAACAATAATTAAAGCAAAATAAGACGACCCTGCTTGTGAGAGCTTACAATCTACAATGAGATGAAGGGATACACAAAGTACAAGTTCTTATTTACAATGATGGTCCAGCCATCTTGAGGGAATGGGGGATAGATAAAGGCTGCATAAGATAGTCTTCAGCCAGTATTTGTGGTGCTGTTAGGTGTGGTGAAGTTTGATGGAAGGTTATTCTCAGATAGATAGTGAATGGGACGCACAAAAGGACTTTGATGAGGGAACATGTGCTAGCAGCACGCCAGGTTCCTGGTGCGTCAGTTCGCTTACCTGCGCTGCAGTTCGTTCCTCTCTTCCTCATGTTCCCAGCAGCACTTCCAGCCAGGTCTCTGGCCATGCTCTAAGGGCATGCGCACGCCCGCCCTCTTAATTGCCCAGCCAATGGTTTTGAGGCATTATGTATATATTGCTTCCTTTCCACTGGGGTGGTGCCTCAGCAACCTTCCTGTTTCATTTGTTTAAGTACAAATCCTGCCTATTGTACTCCAAGTACAAATCCTGCTTGCTGCACTCTGAAGCAAATCCTGCTTGCTGCACTCTGAAGCAAATACTGCTTGCGGCACTCTGAAGCAAATCTTGCTTGCTGCACTCTGAAGCAAATTCCGCTTGCTGCACTCTGAAGCAAATCCCACTTGCTGCACTCTGAAGCCAATCCCGCCTGCTGGACTCTGAAGCAAATACCGCCTGCTGCACTCTGAAGCCAATTCTGCCTGCCGCACTCTGAAGCCAATTCTGCCTGCTTCCCTCTGAAGCAAATCCTGCTAGCTGCACTCTGAGACAAACTTTGTCTCTGACAAACTCTGCTGCATTCTGATATGAACTTGGTCAGCTGCACTCTGATACAAGCTCTGCCTGCTGCTCCATCCAGTCTGCCCTTCGGGTCCAGCTGGTCTGTGACTGTTGGTCTGCCCTGGAGTGGTACCTGGCGTTCATTGGGAGCCAAGTTTAACCTCACCTTCAGAGGCTCTAGTGAATAATCAGGTGATAGCTTAGTCACGCCCCTCCAGGCTCTCGGCGGTCCATGGCACAGTGGTTCCACAAACCACGATCGTGACAATGTGATAGGCTCAAAACTCCTGTTCAGAGGGAGCGCCTAAAACTGTACAAGTTGTGGATAGTCCTAATTTCTTGGGGTAGAGCATTCCAGAGGATTGTCGCAACGCGGGAGAAGTCTTTGAGCCAGGAGTGGGAGGTACAGATTAGTACAGAGGTTAGTCGAAAGTCGCTTGCATAGCGTTATGAGCAGCTAGGCCGATAAACAGAAATGAGGGAGATGTAGGGGGGTGCCGTATTATGGAGAGCTTTGTGGGTGAGAACAAGCAGTTTGAATTGGATCCTCTAATGAATTGGCAGCCATTGCAATGACTGGCACAGAGCGGACGCATCAGAGTACCGATTAGCCAGAAGGACGACCCTGGCTGTTGCATTAACTATGGACTGGAGAGGGGAAAGTCAAGTGAGGGGGGCAATTAATAGAGCATTACAGAAGTCCAGGCGGAAGTGGATCAGGACAACAGTGAGGGTTTTTGTTGATTCCATGGTGAGAAAGGGGCAGATTCTAGAGATGTTCTTTAGGTGTAATGTGCAAGAGCGGTCAAGAGATTGTATATGGGAGAAGGAAAAATTGATGTCTAATATAACACCCAGACAGCGCGCCTGCTGCCAGGGCATTATTATGGTGCCACGCACGGAGAGGGAGATGTCAGATTTAGGGAGGTTAGTAGATGGTGGGAGCAGAAGTTCAGTTTTAGAAAGGATGAGTTTCGGATAGAGAGTGGACATGATGGAGACTGCGGACAGACAGTGTGTTCTGTAGTACAGCGGGGGTAAGGTCAGGGGATGACGTGTATAGTTGTGTGTCATCAGCATAAAGATAGCACTGAAGGCCAATTCTGCTAATGGTTTGTCCAATTAGGGCCTGTAGAGAGAAAAGAGAAGGGGGCCAAGGACTGAGCCCTGAGGGACCCCAACAGTGAGAGGAAGAGGAGATGAAGTGGAGCCAGTGAATGATACACTGAAGCAGCAGTCAGAAAGATAGGAGGAGAACTAGGAGTGAGCAGTGTCCTTTATGCCTATTGACTGGAACATAGAGAGTAGGAGATGGTTGTCATCAGTGTCAAAAGCTGCAAAGAGGTCGAGAAGAATGAGCAGAGAGTGGCCACCGTTATGTTTTGCTTTCAGAAGGTCATTAGTCACTTTGATGAGTGCAGTTTCTGTCAAATGTAGGGAGCGGAAGCGGACAGTAATGGATCTAGGAGAGAGTGAGTGGAGAGGTAACGGGTAAGGTGGGAGTAGACCAGGCGCTCCAAGAGTTTAGAGATGAAGGGGGGAGGTTGGAAACTGGTCGGTAGTTATTTGTGCAGGATGGGTTGAGAGTAGAGTTGAGCGAAACGGGTCGAAAAAATTCAAAAGTCGCCGACTTTTGGCAAAGTCGGGTTTCATGAAACGAAACCCGACCCTAGGATGAGGTCGGCCACGAGGTCGGCGACTTACGCGCCAAAGTCGCGTTTCAAAAGTTTGTTTTGCGCTCTTTTTCAGCCAATCAGGATCCACGGACACTGTGGGCAACGTGATGACCTAGGCACGGGTCACCACCATCTTTCAGAAGGGCATGCAAGTGATTGGCTTGCTTTGGTGGGCGTCACAGGGGGTATAAAAGGGCGTGCACGCCGACCGCCATCTTACTTCTGCCGATCTTAGTATAGGGAGAGGTTGCTGCTGATTCTGTAGGGAGAGCGTTAGGCAGGGAAGAAGACAAAAAAACTGCTTCTGCTGCTAGCGATTTGGCCTGCACAACACACAAGTCACTGTGTGTGCAGTGCAAGGGGAGGCTATATTGTGGTGTATCAGTGGTGTTGGTTGTTGGGCTGCCTTTTAAGGCTTCCTGACACGCTGGCATTGCTGTTTACCCACTGCTCCGCAAACTGCTTTTTTAAAAGCAATCCAATCTCCCTTATCCTCTAGTCACTTTTGTCACAGCTGTGCCATCGAGCCTGTCACATAGCGCTCAGATATCAGTGGGCCTCACACAATCCACAAGTGTCCAGTGTCCAAAAGTGTGCGCAGAGATTCAAAATCTCCATTATCCTCTCGTCACTTTGGTCACAGGCAGCTGTGCCATCGAGCGTGTCACATAGCGCTCAGATATCAGTGGGCCTCACACAATCCACAAGTGTCCAGTGTCCAAAAGTGTGCGCAGAGATTCAAAATCTCCATTATCCTCTCGTCACTTTGGTCACAGGCAGCTGTGCCATCGAGCCTGTCACATAGCGCTCAGATATCAGTGGGCCTCACACAATCCACAAGTGTCCAGTGTCCAAAAGTGTGCGCAGAGATTCAAAATCTCCATTATCCTCTCGTCACTTTGGTCACAGGCAGCTGTGCCATCGAGCGTGTCACATAGCGCTCAGATATCAGTGGGCCTCACACAATCCACAAGTGTCCAGTGTCCAAAAGTGTGCGCAGAGATTCAAAATCTCCATTATCCTCTCGTCACTTTGGTCACAGGCAGCTGTGCCATCGAGCGTGTCACATAGCGCTCAGATATCAGTGGGCCTCACACAATCCACAAGTGTCCAGTGTCCAAAAGTGTGCGCAGAGATTCAAAATCTCCATTATCCTCTCGTCACTTTGGTCACAGGCAGCTGTGCCATCGAGCCTGTCACATAGCGCTCAGATATCAGTGGGCCTCACACAATCCACAAGTGTCCAGTGTCCAAAAGTGTGCGCAGAGATTCAAAATCTCCATTATCCTCTCGTCACTTTTGTCACAGGCAGCTGTGCCATCGAGCCTGTCACATAGCGCTCAGATATCAGTGGGCCTCACACAATCCACAAGTGTCCAGTGTCCAAAAGTGTGCGCAGAGATTCAAAATCTCCATTATCCTCTCGTCACTTTGGTCACAGCTGTGCCATCGAGCCTGTCACATAGCACTCAGATATCAGTGGGCCTCACACAATCCACAAGTGTCCAGTGTCCAAAAGTGTGCGCAGAGATTCAAAGTCTCCATTATCCTCTCGTCACTTTGGTCACAGGCAGCTGTGCCATCGAGCGTGTCACATAGCGCTCAGATATCAGTGGGCCTCACACAATCCACAAGTGTCCAGTGTCCAAAAGTGTGCGCAGAGATTCAAAATCTCCATTATCCTCTCGTCACTTTGGTCACAGGCAGCTGTGCCATCGAGCCTGTCACATAGCGCTCAGATATCAGTGGGCCTCACACAATCCACAAGTGTCCAGGGTCCAAAAGTGTGCGCAGAGATTCAAAATCTCCATTATCCTCTCGTCACTTTGGTCACAGGCAGCTGTGCCATCGAGCCTGTCACATAGCGCTCAGATATCAGTGGGCCTCACACAATCCAAAAGTGTCCACTGTCCACAAGTGTGTGCAGAAATTCTAAATCTCCCCTGTCCTATAGACACCTTGTACCTTGTTTTACATTACTATATAGTTTGTTGGATTTTGTCTACATTTCTACCAAAAATGAGGAAGGCTGGTGGAAGAGGCCGTGGAATTGGGCGGGGGTTGGCAGCTGGTAATGATGGTGTTGGTGGTGGATCTGATGGTAGTGGCAAGAGCAAAATAGGACCGAATGCAGGAGGTGCTGACCCTGCGTCATCGTCTGGCTACATAAGGCCTCGAACGCTTAGTTTTCTAGGAGTTGGCAAACCGCTTTTAAAGGCAGAGCATCAGGAAAAAGTTTTGTCTTACATTGCTGACTCAGCCTCCAGCTCTATCACCTCCTCTTCTTCAGTTGTAAAAAGTAAAAGCACTGAGTCGTCATTGGAGGCTCATGTTCATGAACCACACCTTTCCTTGTGTCCTTCACCCCAACCAAGATTGAAGGATGACGCAGGCCATACTACTGATTACTCCATGGAGCTGTTTTCACATACCATGCCTGGATTATCAAGTGAAATGGTGAATTACCCAGGCCAAGATGAATCTGACATGGAGTGCACTGATGCACAGCCGCTGATGGATGATTCTGCTGGTACATTCACTCAGAGCACTACATTGTCCTCGCAGTGTAGAGAGCCAGATTTTGACCCTGATGAGACTCAGGTGCCCCTTCCCGCACACTATACCACCATACACGGTGACACAGAGAAAGGTGCACATGACATAGAAGAGGAGGTGATGGATGACCCAGTTGTTGACCCAGATTGGCATCCATTGGGGGAAGAGGGTGCTGCTTCCAATAGCTCAGATGAGGAGCATCCACAGCAGACATCGACATCGCAACAGCTGTTATCTGGCAGGCCCGGAGTACTCCAAAGACAGGTTCCAAACATCAAAAGAGTTGCTGGACAGCTTGTCCAGAGGGTCAAAAGATCACAGCGTGCTAGGCCGCAAAATGTCTGCCAAAGTAGGAAGAGTGCAGTGTGGCACTTTTTTGAACAAAATCCTCATGATCAGGCCAAGGTTATCTGTAAGAAGTGCGCAAAGACCTTTAGCCGAGGGAAAAATCTGAAAAATTTGAATACCAGTTGCATGCTTAGACATTTAACCAGCATGCACTTGCAAGCGTGGACACAACACCAAACCTCAAGTGCCACATGTGCAACTGATCACAACGAAGGTAGTCAGCAACGCTACATTGTTTCCCCCCACTGTAAGCCCACCGGTTAGCACAGCAGCAAATGTTGAGGTGTCGTTGCAAGACCACAGCAGTCAGGGAATCCCACTGTTATATCAACGAAAGACTGATACTAGGCCATCAGAAAGAACACCAACTCCATCACCATCATCAACCCTCTCTCAGTCTGCCCTGTCCACCGCTACTTCCACCATATGCAGCTCTCAAGTCCAGCTCACCCTCCCAGACACTATGAGTAGGTCAAGAAAGTACTCAGTCTCTCATCCGCGTACACTGGGTTTGAACGCCCACATTGCCAAACTAATCTCGTTTGAGATGATGCCCTTTCGGTTGGTGGAAAGCACAGCTTTCCGCGAACTCATGGCCTATGCAGTACCACGCTATGACCTACCCAGTCGCCACTTCTCTCGCAAAGCCATCCCAGCCCTCCACCATCATGTGAAAGACCGCATTGTCCATGCACTCAAGCAGTCAGTGAGCGGAAAGGTGCACCTCACAACTGATGCATGGTCCAGTCGGCATGGCCAGGGCCGTTACGTGTCCATCACTGCGCACTGGGTTAATGTGGTGGATGCAGGGTCCACAGGGGACAGCGGTGGTGGCACAGTGCTGCCTAGCCCACGGTATAGGAAACAGTTGGCTGTAGGCGTTCGACCCTCCTCCTCCTCCTCCTCCAGAAGCGAAAGCTCGTCCACAGAGCGCAGTCGTACGAGCACTCCATCTGCAGCTGCCACTGTTGCACACGATGTGTCCCCCTATCGAGCAGCTAGTGGAAAGCGTCAGCAGGCTGTGTTGCAGATGATGTGTTTGGGCGACAGACACACCGCCGAGGTGCTGGCCGAGTACTTGAAGCGACAAACTGAGTCATGGCTGGGCAGTGTACATCTTGAGGCAGGCAAGGTAGTTAGTGATAACGGCCGTAATTTTGTGGCAGCCATAGCCCTTTCAAAACTCAGCCACATACCTTGCTTGGCTCACACCTTGAACCTGGTGGTGCAGTGCTTCCTCAAAAATTATCTGGAGTTAACAGCCCTGCTCCAGAAGGTGCGAAGACTGTGCGCGCACATCCGCCGGTCGCCTGTACACTCCGTTCGTATGCAGAAGCTGCAGCGATTGCTCCACCTTCCCAACCACCGCCTCATTATCGACATTGCAACAAGGTGGAACTCCACCCTGCACATGATGGAGCGGCTGTGCGAGCAGAGGCAGGCCATAATGCATTTGTGGGAGGATACACGGCCAGGCACTTTGAGAGCAGACATGGAGTTGACAGGCGTGCAGTGGTCGAAGCTGAAAGACCTTTGTAAAGTCCTTCAGTGTTTTGAGGAATGCACACGGCTGGTAAGCGCAGACGACGCCATCCTAAGCATGAGCATCCCACTTATGCGTCTGCTCATGCAAACTTTGACGCACCTTAAGGAGCAGGCGTCTGCAGCCAATGTTGATGAGGAGGAAGAGGAGGAGGGAATCCTTGATGACATTCAGCCATTGTCTGCTCAGGGACCTCTCCTGGACGAGGTGGAGGAAGAAGAGGAGGAGGAGGATGATGGGGATGATTACTTAGGGGAGGAGGATGCATCTCGTGGGGCAAGTGAAAATGTTGGCGTGGCAAGGTCTGGTACAGGGTTTGTGCGTGACTGGAGGGATGTGGATTTGCCAGAAAGTGCTCCTCCACCCAGCACTCGCAGTGCATCATTGACACCGGGAACATTGGTCCACATGTCAGATTATGCCTTGCGGATCCTAAAAAGGGACCCCCGCATTGCCAAAATGATGAACGATGACGACTACTGGTTGGCCAGCATCCTGGATCCACGCTATAAAGGCAAATTACAAAACATCATGCCACAGGAGAACCTTGACCTAATATTGGCTAATAAACAAGCAACTCTGGTAAATCGGTTGCTTGAGGCATTCCCAGCACACAGCAGCGGTGATGGTTCTCACACGAGCCGTACGGGCCGGGGGCAGCTTGGCAGAGGTGTTCGTGGTGCACACAGCAGAAGTGGCATTGGAGACAGGGGTTTCATGACAATGTTGTGGACTGATTTTTCAAATACTGCTCACACAACTGGTAATACTGCATCGATGGAAAGTGACAGGAGACAGCAGTTGTCAACTATGGTTACAAACTACTTTTCCTCCCATATCGATGTTCTCCCACACAGGTCATTCCCCTTTGACTATTGGGCCGCTAAACTGGACACCTGGCCTGAATTGGCCCAATATGCCTTACAGGAGCTCGCTTGCCCAGCTGCAAGTGTGCTATCGGAAAGAGTCTTCAGTGCAGCTGGATCAATCCTGACAGAAAAAAGGACCCGTCTGTCAACCCAAAATGTGGATGATCTAACCTTCATTAAAATTAACCACGCATGGGTTTCCAAGGATTTTGTCCCACCTTCCCCTGATGACACATAGGGTGACAGAAAAATGGCTTGCTTCGGTCCACCTCTTCTTGGTACTTCACCTATTTCGCCTTTTGCATCAGCTGAATGTCCAACATCAACATATGCCACTTTCTAAAACTCCCTAACTGTGCTGCCTCCCCCCCCATGGCCGGGGTCACCACCTACCGCACGACACCGTGCGAGTGCCGTTGCCCTGGACAGGTGGGTAGGCCGACTCTTGGGCGCGGGCACTGGCACAGGGTCCCTCATAGTGCAATCAAGTGTCTCTGACGGTGGTGGTGCACACCCGCCGTCAGACACACCGCTGTACTATGAGGGGCCCAGTGCCAGTACCGACGCCCACGAGTGGGCCCCCCTTGTTGGGCAGGGCCCCAGCATTTGCAATCTTTACCTCTCCCTGCTCCTCCGCTGTGTAATCTGGGCCGTCAAATCCATACTATGCCTGACACCGTCTGAGCCTGCCTCCTGAGACATATATTTTGAATGTGTACGCTATCCATACATGTTATCTGGGGATACGGTACCCTTTCTAACCTTTGTGCAATCACGTGCAATCCATACTGTGCCTGACACCGTCTGAGCCTGCCTCCTGAGACATATATTTTGAATGTGTACGCTATCCATACATGTTATCCAGGGATACGGTACCCTTTCTAACCTTTGTGCAATCACGTGCAATCCATACTGGGCCTGACACCGTCTGAGCCTGCCTCCTGAGACATATATTTTGAATGTGTACGCTATCCATACATGTTATCCAGGGATACGGTACCCTTTCTAACCTTTGTGCAATCACGTGCAATCCACACTGGGCCTGACACCGTCTGAGCCTGCCTCCTGAGACATATATTTTGAATGTGTACGCTATCCATACATGTTATCCGGGGATACGGTACCCTTTCTAACCTTTGTGCAATCACGTGCAATCCATACTGTGCCTGACACCGTCTGAGCCTGCCTCCTGAGACATATATTTTGAATGTGTACGCTATCCATACATGTTATCCAGGGATACAGTACCCTTTCTAACCTTTGTGCAATCACGTGCAATCCATACTGGGCCTGACACCGTCTGAGCCTGCCTCCTGAGACATATATTTTGAATGTGTATGCTATCCATACATGTTATCGAGGGATACGGTACCCTTTCTAACCTTTGTGCAATCACGTGCAATCCATACTGGGCCTAACACCGTCTGAGCCTGCCTCCTGAGACATATATTTTGAATGTGTACGCTATCCATACATGTTATCCGGGGATACGGTACCCTTTCTAACCTTTGTGCAATCACGTGCAATCCATACTGGGCCTAACACCGTCTGAGCCTGCCTCCTGATACATATATTTTGAATGTGTACGCTATCCATACATGTTATCCGGGGATACGGTACCCTTTCTAACCTTTGTGCAATCACGTGCAATCCATACTGTGCCTGACACCGTCTGAGCCTGCCTCCTGAGACATATATTTTGAATGTGTACGCTATCCATACATGTTATCCAGGGATACGGTACCCTTTCTAACCTTTGTGCAATCACGTGCAATCCATACTGGGCCTGACACCGTCTGAGCCTGCCTCCTGAGACATATATTTTGAATGTGTACGCTATCCATACATGTTATCCAGGGATACGGTACCCTTTCTAACCTTTGTGCAATCACGTGCAATCCATACTGGGCCTAACACTGTCTGAGCCTGCCTCCTGAGACATATATTTTGAATGTGTACGCTATCCATACATGTTATCCGGGGATACGGTACCCTTTCTAACCTTTGTGCAATCACGTGCAATCCATACTGGGCCTAACACCGTCTGAGCCTGCCTCCTGATACATATATTTTGAATGTGTACGCTATCCATACATGTTATCCGGGGATACGGTACCCTTTCTAACCTTTGTGCAATCACGTGCAATCCATACTGGGCCTAACACCGTCTGAGCCTGCCTCCTGAGACATATATTTTGAATGTGTACACTATCCATACATGTTATCCGGGGATACGGTACCCTTTCTAACCTTTGTGCAATCACGTGCAATCCATACTGTGCCTGACACCGTCTGAGCCTGCCTCCTGAGACATATATTTTGAATGTGTACGCTATCCATACATGTTATCCAGGGATACGGTACCCTTTCTAACCTTTGTGCAATCACGTGCAATCCATACTGGGCCTAACACCGTCTGAGCCTGCCTCCTGAGACATATATTTTGAATGTGTACGCTATCCATACATGTTATCCGGGGATACGGTACCCTTTCTAACCTTTGTGCAATCACGTGAAATCCATACTGGGCCTAACACCGTCTGAGCCTGCCTCCTGAGACATATATTTTGAATGTGTACGCTATCCATACATGTTATCCGGGGATACGGTACCCTTTCTAACCTTTGTGCAATCACGTGCAATCCATACTGGGCCTAACACCGTCTGAGCCTGCCTCCTGAGACATATATTTTGAATGTGTACGCTATCCATACATGTTATCCGGGGATACGGTACCCTTTCTAACCTTTGTGCAATCACGTGCAATCCATACTGTGCCTGACACCGTCTGAGCCTGCCTCCTGAGACATATATTTTGAATGTGTACGCTATCCATACATGTTATCCAGGGATACGGTACCCTTTCTAACCTTTGTGCAATCACGTGCAATCCATACTGGGCCTAACACCGTCTGAGCCTGCCTCCTGAGACATATATTTTGAATGTGTACGCTATCCATACATGTTATCCGGGGATACGGTACCCTTTCTAACCTTTGTGCAATCACGTGCAATCCATACTGTGCCTGACACCGTCTGAGCCTGCCTCCTGAGACATATATTTTGAATGTGTACGCTATCCATACATGTTATCCAGGGATACCGTACCCTTTCTAACCTTTGTGCAATCACGTGCAATCCATACTGGGCCTAACACCGTCTGAGCCTGCCTCCTGAGACATATATTTTGAATGTGTACGCTATCCATACATGTTATCCGGGGATACGGTACCCTTTCTAACCTTTGTGCAATCACGTGCAATCCATACTGGGCCTAACACCGTCTGAGCCTGCCTCCTGATACATATATTTTGAATGTGTACGCTATCCATACATGTTATCCGGGGATACGGTACCCTTTCTAACCTTTGTGCAATCACGTGCAATCCATACTGGGCCTAACACCGTCTGAGCCTGCCTCCTGAGACATATATTTTGAATGTGTACGCTATCCATACATGTTATCCGGGGATACGGTACCCTTTCTAACCTTTGTGCAATCACGTGCAATCCATACTGTGCCTGACACCGTCTGAGCCTGCCTCCTGAGACATATATTTTG
Organism: Dendrobates tinctorius; assembly: GCF_039654945.1. NCBI lineage: Eukaryota > Metazoa > Chordata > Amphibia > Anura > Dendrobatidae > Dendrobates > Dendrobates tinctorius. The sequence continues at coordinate 2,244,643 of NW_027361875.1, read as the reverse complement.
AATGTGTACGCTATCCATACATGTTATCCAGGGATACGGTACCCTTTCTAACCTTTGTGCAATCACGTGCAATCCATACTGGGCCTAACACTGTCTGAGCCTGCCTCCTGAGACATATATTTTGAATGTGTACGCTATCCATACATGTTATCCGGGGATACGGTACCCTTTCTAACCTTTGTGCAATCACGTGCAATCCATACTGGGCCTAACACCGTCTGAGCCTGCCTCCTGATACATATATTTTGAATGTGTACGCTATCCACACATGTTATCCGGGGATACGGTACCCTTTCTAACCTTTGTGCAATCACGTGCAATCCATACTGGGCCTAACACCGTCTGAGCCTGCCTCCTGAGACATATATTTTGAATGTGTACGCTATCCATACATGTTATCCGGGGATACGGTACCCTTTCTAACCTTTGTGCAATCACGTGCAATCCATACTGTGCCTGACACCGTCTGAGCCTGCCTCCTGAGACATATATTTTGAATGTGTACGCTATCCATACATGTTATCCAGGGATACGGTACCCTTTCTAACCTTTGTGCAATCACGTGCAATCCATACTGGGCCTGACACCATCTGAGCCTGCCTCCTGAGACATATATTTTGAATGTGTACGCTATCCATACATGTTATCCAGGGATACGGTACCCTTTCTAACCTTTGTGCAATCACGTGCAATCCATACTGGGCGTGAGAACGGCTGGCGAGCTGTTAAGCAAGCTACAGCACCTGTCCAGACAAGTACAGGGATTCCCTAGCGAGGAGACTTATTTGATTGTTTTCAATGTTGGGACAGCAATTTTTGGGGAGCACTATACTCTGGAGAATGATAGATGGGGCCCACCATACACTGGAGCAGCATTTACAGGGCCCATTATACACTAGAGCATTAGAAATGGGGCCCATTATGTTTGGAGCATTATTTGGGCCCATAAGACAGTGGAGCTTCATCCATGGGGACCAACATATACTGTAGCATTATGTGGAGCTCATCATATACTGTTTCAAACATTATATGGGACCAATGATTCTGTATGGAGAAATAGATGGGCCTCGTCATGAGATGTAAAAAGTGAGGTATTTTTCATTGTACTATACCGCTATTTATCTGCCGTATCGGAGCATGATGAGTTGTGGTATGTGTTAAAGGGGCGCTCTTTCGCCCAGGGCACATGAAAACCTGCAGCCAGCCCTCCCCCCCACAACTTTAGCCAAATAACCCCCATTTTTCAGTGCGTAACTTGTATTATGAAGTTAATTAAGGTTGACAAGCTTAAGTAAGAAGAATTGATGCTTTTGGCATTCAAATGGGCACTGTAGGTGTGTTTCCTGTCCTCCTCTCACTGCCGACTTTTATTCCCCATTGACTTACATTGGGTTTCGTGTTTCGGGACGACCCCGACTTTTCCCTATAATCGGACGATCTTGCTCGACAAAACGAAACGCGACCCTAAAAAAACAAAAGTCGCTCAACTCTAGTTGAGAGGTTTTTTTTTTAATAATGATAGACTGTTTGAAGGAGGAGGAAAAAATGCCAGAGGAGAGGGAAAGATTGAAGATTGTAACTAGGTGAGTAGTGACGACTGGAGAGACTGGAGAAGATGTGAGGGAATCGGGTCGGTAGTGCATGTAGTCGGACGAGAAGAAGGGAGGAGCCTGGAGACCGTCTTCTGTGATGGGATCAAATGTGGAGAGTGAGCCAGGAGAAATGGGGGGGGATGGGAGTGACAACACTTGGTGGCTGGGAGCGAATTTCCTGACGGATATTCTCTATTATCCCTATAAGGTGGGAGGCAAGGTCATCAGCACAGATATCTGTGATAGGAGTCTGTGCTATCAATTTTTGCTTCTGTTCTGCCCGATCTTCCCCCGCCTCAGCAGCTTCTCTTGATTCCAGGAGCTTTGTATCCAACATTACCGCATCCCTGATAGCTACCATATTTCGCTGTCGCTGTGAGCCGATTGGCATCTTCCACCAAGAGAAAAAAGAGCCATGGATACCAATGCCTTTCCTGAGTCCTATTCTCTGGACTGCCCCGGAGCCTGTTCGAAACTTCAGATGTGTCGTTATGCTTTATTGAATACTTGACACTGACATGACACTTTGCCATCTCTGTGCCCCCTGAAGTGAAACCTATATCACCTCACACTATTAGATGTAATGATAAGTAAGATATGTCTGTAAGGTATGACTTAAGGTTCTCTGATTATTACACTACAGATGAGAAACAGCCTGTCACATAGCTGTGACCTCTCCTCTTTTCGCCCACAGCTTAAGCCCCCGTTACACACTGCGATATCGCTAGCAATATCGCTGTAAAGTCACCGATTTTGTGACGTTGCAGCGATATTGCTAGCGATATCGCTGCATGTGATACTTACCTGCGACCGGCTCCCCCGCTGCTCATCGTTGGTCGCGCGAGAAGGTCCTGGATCATTTCTCGTCGGCCACTTCCTGCTGCGCTTCCTCTGTCGCCGACGAGCGAGGCATGGACGCGGGCGGGAGGACGTCAGGATCGCCGCGTCTGACAAGTAAGTAGCTACCCCCGACCCCAGCGATGTCGCTGGTGAGATCTGCCTGTGTGGCAGCTCACTAGCGACCACTTTGCGATGCACCAGCGATCCATATTGTTGTCGGGATCGCTGGTGCATCGCTATGTGTAACGGTACCCTAACACTCACACCGCAGTTATGTGCCTGCTTGTAACCCTACACCAGATGCTTCCTGTGCAAACATTCTCCTCGACACAGCTAAGGAATGTTAATTAGCTAAGTGGAAAGAATATCTTTGTTTGAAGCAACATGCGACTGGATATAAGTATGGGTAATATTCAAGAGGCTGAATCTCAAAAACCATACACGGCAGAGACATGAAAATTACATTTCTGCAAAATGCATCAACCCAGCATTCAGGCCCATAATTTTCATGGCTCCAACACCCACAGAAACCGAGAACTGGATTCCTCCTAAACAGTGTGACATAATTACTGCATGTTTGGTCTTTAACTATTGTCTGCGACAGGCTAAAGAGAATGATACCATGTGCATGTTTATACGAGGTACCCTCTGCGAGATATAGTCATTATAAGTTTTGTAGTCAGAATTGTAACTCCTAGAGCAGGGGGAGGAACATATCAGACGGCCCCTTTTATGATGTCACAAACCCAAAGCTATAAGGTATTCCCTCCCAAAAATCAGTCAATCGAGCTGGAGGTTTGCTGCCAAAAGGACCCCAGATGCAGGGCGACGTGTGGCTCCGCCTCCTCCCCACAAGCTTAGCCTAAAGACCATTAAGCAACTGTAAGTGTTGAATCTCTATGTTAATCTCTTTTATTTTATGTGTATTGCATTGTACATATATAATGTCTCACCTTTGTAACATTTTTTATCTGTGTAATCACTGCCTGTCTTTTTGGACTAAATTATAAAACTTATTAGTCTGTCTTCATGCTCTAAAAATGAACATGTGCCTTTAAGATAATTGTTACTGAATTGGGTTGGCTTCGAACCACTATATTAAGTTTATAACTTAATCAGAGAAACTGTGGAGCTGATGGTGGCAAAATGTGATCTGGGCCATGGGCACTGCTGAGAGTGATGGAAGGGAGTTTATAAACTAATTGGGTGGCTGCGGCCAGAGCATTTTATAATTCCCTCACTGCAGCGTGCCGGGTGGCCAGTCCTCATTGAAGCAGCCGGCCAATTATCCCAGGTGTAGTTCCCTGACTGACCAGAGGGTAAGGGGGCGCCGGAGAGCTGCGAGTTCCAAAGTGGAACTGAATAGTTTTGTGAAGTATTGTGGGCAGTGGTGGGACAACCAAAATACCCCCCCCTGTAATAAATTGTTAGGGCAAGACTAGCTTGCTGTTTTTTTTATCACATGGTGCGAGCGGTGGGATAACTAAGATAACCCCCCTGTGCCTGTGATAGCCATGTGTCGGCAGTGCGTCGCATCCCTCCGTCCGTGACATTCCGGTGTTAGCGGTGGGATCGTGACAGATACCGATGCCTTTCCTGAGTCCTATTCTCTGGACTGCCCCGGAGTCTGTTCGAAACTTCAGATGTGTATTTATGCTTTATCGAATACTTGACACTGACATGACACTTTGCCATCTATGTGCTCCCTGAAGTGAAACCTATATCACCTCACACTATTAGAGACTTTCTACATTCATAAACTAGGAAGTGCTTTTACTTTTTATCAGATCTAATCCATCCCCATATGCTAGCTAATCCCAAATATTCACTATACCTTACCCAAACTGCTGCAACTATATCCCTATGCCTTGTAATGGTTTTATGGACAGACCTCCCCAATCCACAGGGATGGCCTTGAGGTAGAACCTCCAGGAAAACCAAGACACACCCGGCCATAAGGATAAAATTTTAAAATAAAAACATATAACTATAAAACATTAATATTCATATTATAACATTCAGCGTCTTCTTGACTCAGCATATTCTCTTCTACCCCCCTACATGCCCCCTTGGCAAATGATGGTTGTCCCCAATCATATAACTCTGTAAAAACATTTCAACAATACAAATAAGAGTTCAAAACAGTTCAAACCACTCTGTTCTTCTCCCATGTATGACGTCCTTGTCTGTGGGTCATTTGTACGACCCTGGTCCACTGGTTGGGATCCTGTAGTATAGTATCCGTATCCTTTATAGGTGGGGCAAGAGGCCCCATGTAGAAATTGGCTACTGGACGGGCAGATGGGGGGAGACTCCATTGTTGATTATGGGAGATGTTAACAACACTATGAATGATTATTGGGATAAAGTACGACCGGCAGGTACGGAAGCTGGACAGGACAGGATGACTGCCTTTGGCACGTATGTAGGCGAAGTTGGGCTGGTAGATCTGTGGAGAGTGCGAAATGAGGGTAAGAGGACTTTTTCATGTCATTCGGCAACACATGGAACACTGTCGAGGATAGACCTGGCTTTGGGGGATACCGCTATGGACGGGATGGTGGGGGAGGAGGAATACCTACAGAGGACTCTCTCGGACCATGGTCCTGTGGTGGTCACGCTTCTGGTGAGATCTGCTCAGGGTCAGAGGGGAGGTTGGCGTCTTCACCCGACGTGGCTTAAAGTGGTGGATATGGGTGGCATAACCAAAGAGCTAGAGCACTTCTTCCAAATGAACAAAGGGTGTACTGAGGCCACAACGGTATGGGATGCCATGAAGACGTTTACGAGGGGACTTTTTATAAGTGTGATTGCGAGGTGTAAGACCAAAACTAAATTGGCAGATCAATAAATAAAGGATGACCTGACAAGAGCGGAGGCAGACATGATTTTGGCGCCAACGAGTGAAGCTCACAATAGACTAAAATTGGCTCAGGAGGCAGTTGATAAACTGCACATGATGCAAGCTGAGAGGAAAAGGGCATTTCAGCAAGCCCAATTCAATGAAGAAGGAGAGAGAGTGGGTCACGGTCACTTGTTGGTGGTGATATCTGCGGCACAGAGGGAGTCTTCCAGGGTGTATAAACTGAGAGATCAAACAGGGGCGACTCTGACAGACACAAAGGACATACTGGAGGTCTTCAAGGCATATTACATGGCACTGTACACTTCGAGAGCACAGGACACAGAGGGGGATGTGGAGAATTTTTTGGAAGGCATTTCACTACCTAAATTGTCTGAGGAAGATAGGTTGAGGTTGGAAGAACCTGTGAGTGTGAAGGAGGTGGAATGTGCAATACTGTCTATGCCCAATAACAAATCACCGGGAGCTGATGGTCTACCTGGGGAGGTGTACAGGGAGTTAGTGGAACTGCTGGCTCCGAAATTGAAATCTGTGTTTGATGAGGCTTTAGTGACGGGGGCACTGCTGAGATCAATGGAGGAAGTGGTGATAGTAGTTCTGCCGAAGGAGGGAAAAGATCCCATGGATGCGGAGTCGTACAGGCCCATTTCGTTTTTGACAACGGATGTCAAAATAATCGCTAAGATCCTGGCCACCCGGCTCACCGGGGTTGCGCATACCATTATACACGAGGACCAGTCAGGCTTTGTGCCTAACCGCTCCACGGCTGTTAACTTAAGAAGATTATTTCTTAATATGCAACTGCCTGCTGATAATGGTGGCAGGAGAATAGTGATGTCATTGGACGCTAGAAAAGCATTTGATAGCGTGGAATGGCAATACTTATGGAAAATCATGGAACTGATGGGATTCGGCCCCGCGTTCATGGCCTGGGTGAAGTTATTGTACTCATCCCCAAAGGCGGTAGTTAAGGTGAATGGAGAACAGTCCGGGATGTTTGACTTGCATAGGGGCACAAGGCAGGGGTGTCCGCTGTCCCTGCTATTGTTCGTGGTGGCAGTGGAGCCCCTGGCGGCCAAGATCAGAGCTGAGAGGGGAGTGGTCGGATTTAAATTTGAAAAGCTGGAAGAAAAAATATCATTGTATACTGACGACATCCTGTTATTTTTGGAAAGTGCAGGAGAGACACTGGGGTGCACGATGGATGTAATTAAACAATTTGGAAGCATTTCGGGACTGGAGATAAATTGGCACAAGTCTTATGTCATGGCTGTGGATAGAGCAATAGAAGCGGAGGAGATAGATGAGAGGGGGAAACAACTCCAACTAGTTTCACAGTTTAGATACCTAGGGATATAGGTAGCTCTTCCACTATCCCGATTCACGGATCTGAATTTGGTTCCTCTGCTAGAGAAATTTAAAGGGAAAATAGGTGCATGGTGCAAATTGGCTTTAACGGTAACGGGTAGAACTAACCTGATTAAGATGGTTCTTATGCCACAACAAATGTACGTTTTGCACAATTCGCCGATATGGCTACCAAAAAAACGGTTTCGGGGCATTGATTCTATCTTCAGATCCTTGATATGGGGCAAGAGGCAGGCACGGATTAAATTTGGAACTCTGCAAAAAGGGAAAGAAGAGGGAGGACTGGCTGTACCAAATCCATGGGTCTATTTCTTGGCAGTACAGGGCCAGCATGTCAGGGGATGGAGAGAGCTCGATTGTGGAGGAGCAGCTCACTGGGTGCTGGTACATGTGACGGGGAGACGCCCACTTATCCAGGGTCTAGAGGATGGTACTTTTAAGAAACTGGGAGCACCATATCCTACCATAGGCATGATTCAGAAGGTATGGGACACCATTAAAAGGATCAGAGGGGTGGATGAGCTGACTAGGTACTCACCGGTGTGGGACAATGAGCATCTGCCGGAACTTAATAAGCTGCGTCAAATGGGCAATTGGAAGGCGAAAGGAGTGAGATATGTGTGCCAGCTGCAGAGTGGAAAGGACCTGAAGACCTTTGAGACATTGAGAGAGGAATTTGATTTGCCTTCGGTATGGGGGTTTCAATACTATATGCTTCGACATGCTTGGAGGGCACAGTGTAGATTGGGAGCCATGACGGTTCAGGGCGACATTGTACTAGACTTTAGTGTATGAAGGGAGGGACGAGGGGAGTTATATCGAGCATATATCATGATCTACTACACTCTTATCTGGGGGACAGTCACCTCACTGCAAAGAGTAAATGGGAAAGGGAGGTGGGTTCCCTCACAACAGAACAATGGGAGGCTATTCTTGAATATGTCCCGAAGATCTCTCTAAGCGAGCAGGCACGGCTCTCCCAATTATATGTAATACATAGAACATACAAAACACCGCTGGTCCTATTCAAGGCGGGCTTGAGGGGAGACTCTAGCTGCCCTAGATGTGGCACAGACTAGGCCGGACTGTTACACATGCTATGGTCGTGTCCGCGGCTGGGGGCATACTGGCTGGTCGTTATCAACAAAATTGAGAGAGCTTATGCATGTACGCTCGACAGGAATCCAGTGCTGTGTGTTTTGGGGGAGGTGGATGGGATGGGATACCTGTCTCAGAACATTACAAGGTGGCAATAGCGAGGTTGCTGTATGTGGCACGCAAACTAATAGCACGAAAATGGAAGGATTCGGAACCCCCCACTAGGAGGGAATTTATTGCTCAGACACGTACGGTAATGCATTTAGAGGAAAGCATTTACAGGCGAAGGCAAGGTGAAAGAACTTTCGAAAAAATATGGTCCGACTGGATGGCGGTGATATGATTGCAAAGACTCTCAATTATACCCGGCATAAGGAGTATTGGGGGAGGGGGGGATGGCTTTGATTGTATTATTACAAGATATGTGAATTGTTACATGTATATTGATATCCACTGTTTATTGTTTAAAATCTTTTGAAACCTAAATAAAAATAATTGGTTTAAAAAAAAAAGAAATTGGCTACTGGACTGGGACACATGGGAGAACTCTGGTGTAGATGGAGTCCTCCTGCATTCGACTGCCCCCTTACTTAGAAAATGGCCTCCTGAACTTTGGTCATTTTGGAAAAAGCAACAAAAACAGAGAAGGACCTGAGAAAACCTGAGAATGTCTGCCCATTCATGTTGTCTTCTTTTTCCAGTCTTCCCAGGTGTCAGGGGATGAAGGTCGATCCCACCTCCATGACTGGCCTGGATACCTCTGTCTCCTTTGTTTTTTTTTCTAGCAGTTCGGTCTCTGAAGCGAATACCTACGCTGAGGAATTCCCAGTCAGACAAATGTTGGTACCTGTGCTGGCTACTTGGGGAACTTTGGCACAATGTTGTTCTTTTTCCTTGGCCTGAACAGGGTTCTGAGTACCATAATTCTCTTTCTTCTGCGTTAATGGCCTGATTGGATTGCTAAACATAGGCTGCGATAGCGGGTGATGGCGATGTTGACTTTCAAATTCCACTTCCTCCTTCAACTTCTCTATTTCCTGTCTGGAGGCGTGGCAGATGACCCCCATAGCATACCAGCATTTTCTGATCCACACTTTGCAAAACACAACTTTTTCTCCAATGTATAATTGGTGAAGATGGTATTGCAACATGTCCCGCTTAACCAACACCCGGTTCACATACACCTCATCACCCGATCCGTGTTCCGTTTTAAAGCCATATCATTTAACAAAGTTAAAGTCTACTACCCGGCACTCGGTACACTTTTCTTCAAAAATGTATCTTTTTGGGCCTGCCAGCCACTCTTGTGCTAGGGCATCATGCTCTCATCCTTTCTTATATCATATTGGACATCCCCCGTGGCCATCGGATCCCAGAAGGTGACGGCTTATCAGGAATTTGGGGTCCTACTATCTATGATTCTACTTAAATCTTATGGGCTGAGCCCGTTTCTGTGGTATGGGGCAGATAGGGGGGCTTCCTCCTCTTCTCCCTCAGCCTCTTCCTCTGGGGGCAGGATTGACAGCCCAGCTGGGATCAAATGACCTGAGGTAGCAATGTTCTCCAAGGCCGGCATTTGGTCCTTTGTGGGCATCTAGCTCCAGTATACCAGTCTGACCTCCTGCTGATAGAGGCCCACTCAGGGTTGCGGTGTTGTCTCACACTGGACCACCATCGACAGTGGCATTTCCCTCACTTGGTACGTTACTGGTTATGGCCCCCAGGTTGGTGAAGTAAATTATTTTCTCATCAAATGAAGTGTCTGGCATCTCGGCTCTAGTGGTAGCATTTTCTGTGTGACTCATTCCCTATAGAGGCATTGTATCTGCTCTGATCTGATACTGTAAGCAAAATGGCCCCTGCCTGTCAATGTTTTTGGGCTTCCCGCCCAATTGGCTCAGTTGCACCAATGATACAACCAGCACCTTTGCTGTCACTCCTCATGACTTCGCCTCTGGACACGCCCTTTCTTCACATTGTCTCTTACTCGTTAAGCTGTCTCTATTCCTGGACTGTTCCTCCTTCTGCGCCGCTACACTTTTTCTGGGTTGGACCTTGGATCCCAGATACCTCCTCCTAGTGGTCAACACTTCAGTGGGCTGAACACATGGCTTTTGTGCCTTCAGACGCCCGACCACTGCCACTATGGGCAGGATCTCCCCTCTTCAGACCATAATTAATCATCATCACTGCTGTCCGTCATCTTGGGAATCATGATCTCATCTGCCATCTTGTTTGCCTTAAAGGTAATCGAGTCCTCGTTTTTCATCATAAAGGGAAACTGTCAGCTGTTTTGGCCGCTATAAGAAGCGGCCACTGCATTTCAGGGATTATCTACAGCAAACTATAATGCTGTAGATAAGCCCCCGATCTGACCTGCAAGATGAAAAAAAATACGTTTTTTTAACTCACCAAGGGGGGCGGTCGGGGTCCGGCGCCTCCCATCTTCTTGCGATGCCGCCCTTCTGCTTGCTTCATGGCTCCCCAGCCTCGCGCTCCTGCGCAAGCGTACTTCTCTTCCCTGTTGATGGCAGAGCAGATTCCTGCAGTGCAGGTGCTGTAAAGCCCCCTTCACACATAGCGAGATCGCTAGCGATATCGCTAAAGCGTCACCGATTTTGTGACACAACAGCAATATCGCTAGCAATCTCGCTACATGTGACACTTACCTCTGACTCAGCTCCCTGCTGGATATCGCTGATCGCGCAAGATCGTCCTGGTCCATTTCTCGTTGCTGGCTTCCTGCTGGCGCCGACGAGCGACTCCATGGACGCGGGAGGAAGTCGTCACCAGAGCTGCCGTCTGACAGGTAAGTAACAACCACCCACCTTTGCTTCGTCGCTGGTGAGATCTGCCTCTTTGGCAGCTCACTAGCGACCATTCAGCGATGCACCAGCGATCCTGACCGGGTGGTATCATTGTCAGGATCGCTGGTGCATCGCTAAATGTAACGGGACCTTAACACTCCGATCTTTCTCGGCGCTTGCGCACTGCAGTACTTTGCTCTGCCCTCAACAGGGCAGAGAAGTATGCCTGCGCAGCAGGAGTGAGATGCTGAGAAGCCTGTAAAGCAAGGAGGGCGGCGTTGCAAGAAGATGGGAGGCGCCAGACCCGAACCTGTGATACCCATTGGACTGGACCGCCCCCCCCCCCGGGTCAGTATAATAAAACTTATTTTTCTTATCTTGCAGGTTGGATTGGGGGCTTATCTACAGCATTATAGAATGCTGTAGATAAGCCCTGAAAGGCAGTGGCCACATCTTATAGCAGCCAAAACAGCTGACAGGTTCGCTTTAAAGGAAAACCTGTCATGTCTCCAAATGTTATTAATCTGCAGGCAGGCTGCCACCAGGAATTTCAAGGCCTCACACTGGCAAATTTTTGGGGCTCCCTTGATACTGCCCAGGCTCCACCCCCAGGAACACCTCCACCACTCAAACCTTCCACAGTCCCATGAAACATTCTTGAAAAAACTTCACTTCTGCACCACATCCTCATCAACCATGCAGTAACAGTTCCCATCGAACACCATATCACATACATAGCCAGCAGCTTTTGTTTTGGCCAAAAGATTTTTTTTAAGCCACCACCATGATAAAATATACTCTTTAGCAGGCTCCTACTGCACTCTAACCTATTAAAAATTTCTTAAAATATCCAATACTCTATAATAAGTATACTTTTTATTTATTTTCATTAAGGGAATGTGTCACATACATTTTTTTAAATTATCAAGAATATCACATACAAGGGACAAATACAATCACACTATTGCTGGATCACATACTACTCACATACTATACAAGGCACAAATACCACCACAACATGACCAGACCACATGTTACCACGACATAGTGACAGAGTAAGGCCACATACAAGGAATAAATACCACCACACCATGACCAGACCACATAGTGCCCAAATACTACAATACTGATGATTAAAAAAAACACAATACTACAATACTGATGATTAAAAAAAACACAATACTAAGCACCATTATACACAGAAACTCTATATATAGTGTCAGTGTACAGGTAATACAGTGATCACCGGTGACATTATACACAGGAGCTCTGTATATAGTGTCAGTGTACAGGTAATTCAGTGACCACAAGTGACCTTATATAGAGGAGCTCTGTGTATATTGTCAGTGTACAGGTAATACAATGATCACTGGTGACATTATAAACAGGATCTATGTATATTGTGTCAGTCTACACGTGATACAGTGATCACCAGTGACAATATATACAGGAGCTCTGTATATAGTGTCAGTGTACAGGTAATACAGTGATCACTGGTGACATTATACACAGGAGCTCTATATATAGCATATAGTGTACAAGTAATACAGTGATCACGGTGACATTATAAACTGGAGCTATGTACATAGTGTCAGTCTGCACATATTACAGTGATCACCACTGACATTATACACAGGAGCTCTGTATATAGTGTCAGTGTACAGGTCATACAGGGATCACCAGTGACATTATACACGGGAGCTCTGTATATAGTGTCAGTGTACAGGTAATACAGTGATCATGATCACTAGTGACATTATACACAGGAGCTCTTAATATAGTGGACAGGTAATACAGGGTTCACCACTGACATTATACACAGGAGCTCTGTATATAGTGTAAGTGTACAGGTAATACAGTGATCACCGGTGACATTATAAACAGGAGCTATGTATATAGCATCAGTCTACAAGCTCTGTATATAGTATAAAGTGTATAGTGTCAGTGTACAGGTAACACACTGACTCATCAGTGACGTCTCTTGCATGAAGTCCTTATTTGCTTTTTCTCTTTCATCCAGCACAGACCGCCATCACTTTTTCCAGTCAGGACTCATCTCTGCATAAAATAATACAGTTAATTAGCGCACAGCTTCCAGAGCACATTCCCCCTTTTTCGATTCTACACTACATATTTGAATACAGAAGTCCACCCACAATTAATACATAATTAGTTATTATGCAGCCCACCATTCCAAATATAAATTATAATCCACCACTGTGCCTCCACCAACTTTAGACACTTTCCCCAGCTAATAAATAAATTAGCACCTGTTCCCTTTTCCCCAATTCAATACCAGTTACTGTATCCTCAATGCCCCCCTCTATGTACCTCCCGCTCCCCCGATTCATTATATTTACATGCCCCTTCTGCTCCAATTCATTATGTCATCTCTCTCCCACCCCCACCCTCTATTCATTAGCAACTTTTCTCCCCCACATTTAATATCATTTACTCTCCCCCTCCCTCAATTTATCATTTATCTCTGATTGCTGCCCCACCACCAATTCATCATTTGCTGTCCCCCACCCTCAATTCATCATAATTTACAGTTCCCCATCCACAGTCTCAATACATCATCATTTGCTCCCCTACCCTCAAAATTCACCATTATTTTCTCCCACCAGCCCCCCAAGTCATCATTTACTCTACCCAACCCCCACCTTCAATTAATCATTTGCTCTCCCCACCCCCCACCTTCCATTCAATTGCTGTCCCCGTCCTCCACCCTTACTTAATCATTTGCAGTCCCCCTCCCCCTCTTCATTTGCAGTCCCCATCCCTCACTTCATCATTTGCAGTACCCCTCCCCCCAGGCCCCCCTTTGTACTTATGCTCACTAGGCCCCATACAGCAGTAATGCCCAGATGGCCTGCAGATGTGGAGTTGCTTTGCATGTTTATAGTGTTGTATTGCAGTTTACTGAAAGCATGGCGAATGGGAGAAAATGAGTTGTATTCCTCCTGGGAGCCGCCAACTTTCAGACATAGACGCAAGGTGGATGCGGTTTCCTCTCATTGTTCTACTGCTGATTTTGGCATACTGATGTAAAATACTGACCAAATACTGATAATGTGAACATGGTCTCACACTGCAGATTATCCCTATATCTGAGGATTAATAGCATTTGGGGCTCCCTTTAAGATGGATTTAAATACAATATTTGGGTCCGTTTTTTGTGGGAGTCAGTTTTTGTGCCTTTTTTTTATTTAGGCTGGAGTCACACCAAACGATTAAAAAATCTGTCCGATTTTAACGGTCAGAAATCGCACAAAGGTTTCTTGACCAGTGATCCGCATGTGAGGCGATTTTTCTTCATTGATCCGATTTTAATCGCATGTAAGCATCCGTTTGACATCCGTCTGGCGATTTTTTTTCTGACCATTCCAAAATTGACAAATAACGGTTTTTAGGCCTGAAACTCATTTAAAAAAAATCATCCCACCCTATATTTTTGGGCTCTCCAACAGGTGTGAGCCTGCTACCTTTGACATACAGTCAGTGCTTGGATTAGGTTAGCTCTGCTTTGTGCTAAACATGACAGACAGGCTCACTTTTAACACCACTGAGCGTGTTCTTTTCTTTTGGGTTATATCCCGACGTTTTGGGGAGCAATACCCTGTGATTGTGGATCCGAGGAGGCGTAGACGAATGTGGGTCCATCCACTTTTGCTCCGAAGGATATCTAAAGGCCATTTCCACCGTCTCTATACATCTCTGCGTAGCCATCCGGAGAAGTTCTTTCAATATTGTCGGATGAGCCTTGCTGCATTTGATATTTTGCTCGAGATTGTGCGCCCTGGGATCACGTTTCAGGACACGAGGATGCGCAAAGCGATTTCTGCAGAGGAGCGTCTACTCACCTTACGGTATGTCTCAAACCAATATGTTGATGATGTGTGAAGCAGCATATTTCATTAACAGACCTTGAACCTTATTTCTTATTGCCCTTTTTTATTAAATTTTTTCTACCACATTTCCCCAAAACATTTATATGCTTGTGGCTTACTGAACCAAGCCATGGCATGTAATTTAATGTTGATCATGCCTACTTTAGAATTCCTCGACTTTAAATGTGTTTGAAGCTTTATCTGTTGTTTGTTGCGCTGTGTACTCATGTTTTTTTTTTTTTTTTTCTTAGCTTCCTTTCAACTGGCCTTTCGTATGCTGATCTGCCTTTAGAATTTTTAATTGGGAAATCCACAATCTCTGGCATTGTACAGTCTACATGCTCCGAAATCTGGACCAGACTCCATCATGTGGTAGTGCCGGAGCCCAAAATGGCAGACTGGTTGCATATCTCCTGTGGATTTGAGGACATGTGCCAGTTTCCACAATGTATTGGAGCCCTAGATGGGAAGCACATCCGTGTGCGTAAGCCGCCGAACTCAGGGTCCCAATTCTATAATTATAAACAATATTTTTCAGTAGTATTGTTGGCTTTGGTCGACACTCACTACAGGTTTATAATTGTAGATATTGGGGCCTATGGAAGAACTGGAGACTCCAGAGTCTTCAATTCTTCCATTATGGGTCGGCGGCTGCGTAATAGTGAGCTTGACCTACCACCACCACGTCAGCTTCCCGACTCAAATCTGGAACCGGTGCCTTATGTTCTTGTAGCAGATGAGGCGTTTCAATGGACCAGACATGTCATGAGGCCATATCCACGACGAACCCTTGACCACCGGTGTAGAATATTTAACTTTCGCCTATCACGTGCTCACCGACTGGTGGAGTGTGCCTTTGGTATTCTTACGGCCAAATGGAGGGTCCTACAGTCCGCAATTCAGCTGAGTGAAGCTAATGTCAATGAAGTTATTAAAGCCTGTGTGGTCCTACATAACTTCACAAGAATTCATGACTGCCCCTCACATGATGATGCTGAAGTGGAGTCTGCAAATGTGTCTAGGCCTAGGACACATGTAATCCCACCCCGTCGTCCAATTTCCGGACTCAAAGTACGTGATGTGTTTACAACTTATTTTCTAACACCTCAGGGTGCTACTCCCTGGCAAGATGATGCCTTATCTATGTAGTGCTTTGGTTGTGTTGTGTTCTCATAAAGATTGTTTTCTTGGCCTTTTTTTTTGTTTTTTTAAAAAGTACTTTTTACTATATCTATCTAACACATTACAGAACATGTACGAACATGAACAGACACACATTGTGAATGTTAACAAGTTTATTACTTGTTTTTTTTGGTATTGCCGAAACCACATAACCATAGTAATGCCATATGGCCTAATGATATCAGCACATTAGTATTTAACATTCCAAACCAAAAATTAAACATCATGTATAAAGCACAAAACATAAAATAAAGGGAAAAAGGAAAACCTACAAGTCATGGTAGGTTGGGGGTGGTGAAGGTGGGGGGCCTGTTATGACATTTGGCCTTGGTTGCTGGGCCACATCTCTGCCCCCCTGTGCGCTGGCAGCTGGCTGTGCCATCTGTTGCATCCTGCCAGGATCAATTTGTGGGTTTGGGTAGGGGTAATTTTGAAATTGGTGTGAGTAGTCCTGGTAGGGCTGCCCTAATTGCCCATATCCCCCAATATGTCCATGTCTAACATACCCATGTTGTGGCCACCCACCAACATTGGGTACGTTAAAGTGGCCATATTGGGCATGTGCACCCTGGCCCATATTTTGGACCTGTGGAGCCACATTGGGGATGTGTGCAGGCTGAGGCGGAGGTGTTGGCACCCGTGGTGGAGGAGGAGGAACAGGTTCCAAGGATGGTTGACTTGTCACATCAAGTCCAACCAGCCTATCAATTTGATTCTCATCTGACAGCTTCCACCTTTCCAGAAACTGAAACACAGTGCGGGGATTATTGGGTGGTGTGCTGGCATCCAAAACGATTTGGAGAGCCCCTCTCGTACGCAGCCTGTACCCACGGGGAATTGCCCTCAAATACTGTGCCAGACTGCGCCCATAAGCCTCATCCCCATCATCATGAGCAGCTGTGGACAAGTAGTCCAATACACCTCGGTCCACCTGCATACTTGTTCCCAAAGGTGCTCCTTCTCTCCTGCGCCTGCCTCGTCGTGGTAGGGCCGAAGGCTGTGGAGAGGGATCCAGTGGCATGGTGGGGCTGCTACTGTTGCCCTGGTCATCATGCTGTGCTGCCTGGCTACCAGATTCTGGTGGTGGTGATCTAGGTAGTGGTGGTGTGGCTCTGGGAAGTCCTGCAGATGGGACGGACCCTGCAGCAACATCCGACTCAGGATCAATCACCACCTCAGAGTCGGAACCGGTCTCCCTCTCTGTGAGGTTTGACTCGGTGCTACAATGGAAAAAATAACAAATTACATTTTGCATAGAGAATATACAAAGTACTACATTAAAACATGCACTTACGGTCTCAGATCCATCACAGGAGCAAGGAAATGTAGGCGGTCGAAGTACAGGTATTTTCTCTTTGTGGTTCCAGCCGCTCCACTACGGGACCTCAGCTGTCTCTCCCTCCTATATGTGTCCCTGCAGCTGCGCCAACGCCTTGTGACATCAGTCACTACAATGTGATCAAAACCACAGGATTTTGTTACACCACACATATGGCTATGGTATCAAGGGTTTACATATGCTTAGGCACACATTTTGCAAATGATATGAATTATATTCCTGATGGCTCCACACCAATACTAAAAAAAAAAGGAAAAGGTTGAGGCCTGCTACAAAGGACATTCTAACCAACAGAATTGTTAACAAAATGTTGAAAAACCTGTGGTAATAATGCGAACATCTATGATATTTTGAGTCAAAAAACAAAAGTTATATAGTGACTAAGATACGGGCAAAAAAACAAGGAGAGCACTGCATTTGGTGGCAGAACAATTAGCTAACTATTTCCATTTTTGTAAGCCAAATTCGTCATGGTGCCACCAGTCAGGGAGGTGTCATTTAGATGTTGAAAATATGCACACAATAAAAATGGCGTAATAATTTGGTACAGATATGTGAGCGATGACGACACATATTGGGACTTACAGATTACATTTGGGTATTTGATTATGTGGACACATTATTTAACTTACTAATTTGCTCCTGCTCCTCCCGAGGTCTTGCCGCATATCCAGTGAACATCTGGGCACAGATTCGTCTCCACGCTGCCTCCCTGCGTGTGCGGTCAGCATAGTGGGGATCTCTCTAGTCCAATAGTTCTGGCCTCTACTGGACCAGAACTATCAGCATTTCCACCTTGACTGGCATGGACATGATGGAGGACTCCGTGGAGGCGTTCTTCCTGGGGTTTTTGTTATTCTGCAAGAGAAATTTGCATCCCAAAGCTTCCTGCCCATGCCTCCTGCTATTTCCTGTTGACCAGGAGAAGTCTTGCGATTTAATCGCAAGTCACACGTGTGGTGCGTTTTCAATGCGATTTTTAATCGCATCCATAGACTTGCATTGGCGAATCCGATCCGAAAATCGGTGAAAATCGCAGCATGCTACGATTGTCTCGGTCCGAGGAACGGATCCGATAAAAAAACAGATGATGGGAGCAGCACCATAGAATAACATAGGGACGACTGCAATGCGATTTTTTATCGCATTGCATTCGTCCGATTTAATCGCTAGTGTGACTCCGGCCTTAAAGCTAAAGCCAAGAGTATCCACTTCAGACTCAATATTCTGCATGTGTGATTGTGGACACAGGTGATGTCTCCTCTTTTTTGGATCCAGTCTTCATTTTGACTAAAAGAAAGATAAAGCAAAAACTGTAATGTGTGAATGTAAGGAGGAAGACCAGGCTGGAGGTACCTGCATCATGTCGGGTCCAGAACTGTTGAGGCTGCGTCCAGTGTTGCCCGGAGTAAAGAAAGGGGAACAAGACAGGTCCCATGACCTGGGGACAGGGGACATGGCTAGACTGGGCAGTGAGAAGGAAGCACAGGAAAGAGGCAGAGTTTTACCGCCAGCAGCGTGAGCGGAAGCAGGTGAGCGGCGTGCTCTGCAGCGTGAGAGACAACGTGCAGCCATGCCCCGGCAGAGCTTACGCAAACACTCCAGTACGTCCTTGAGTGTGCAGAGCACTGGGCACCGGACTAAGCACTGCTTGCGTGGAAGAGCGGTTGCCAGGTGCAGGACCCTCAGGTGCGTTCCACAGCGTTGACAAACGTGCAGCAGCACCAGTGTCGGACAAAGACTCCTGCAGCGCTTCCCACTTTTGCTGCACAGATTTATGGACTAGGGGCTCAGCGGGCAAAACTGGTGACCGCTCGTTGCCACCAGAAGCTGGTCCGTGATTTGTGGATTTCACTTGAGGAAACCGCACCGGCCGTTGCTGGTACTCCAACTCCCATCAGACTGTGTGTGGATGAGGACCAAAAAAGACTACAATAAGTGCCGTTTAAATACCAGACTGTCGCGTTAACCCTTTACTTACCTTGTTTACTGTTTATTGTTTACTAACTCCCTGCGAGGAGACCATTGCCATTATTTTTTTTAAAAAACAAATAACATTGTCATACAGCATTGTTCTGCAATCCCTGCGTTACTACATTCCTGAACTTGCTAACTTGAACAAGACATAGAATTGTACATTTGTTTCCTATTATACAGGCCTGGCAAAAATTAAGAGACCACTTTCAAATGTTCAGTTTGTCTGATTTTTCTCTTTATAGGTATATTTTTGAGTAAAATGTAAATAGTTCTTTTAATCTATAAGCTTCTGACAACATGTCTCCGAATTTCCAAGCAATAAATTTTGTTTGTTTTTTTTCTGAAAAGGAGAAATGGTCGAAATTTAAAAAAACAAACAAGCAGTGCTTTCAGACCTCAAATAATGCAAAGAAAATAAGTTCATAATAATTTAGAAACAACAATACTAATGTTTTAACTCAGGAAGAGTTCAGAAATTCAGAGATCGGATGTATGCAGATGCGTTGATTTGACGCGCCCGCTGACTGCACGGTAATGCAACAATTTGCGTCTTGCGCAGACAGCAGGCACGTCAAAACGAAGCATCCACATACATCCGAATGTCCTGCGTACCCAATGTTAAAGATAGGTAGGCAGGACACATGCAGAAGTAGGTGGACCTAAACGGAAGAAGTGCGGAAGTAGGCGGAGCTTCAGTGAGGAAGTACACAACCCTCTGCAGAGCCCCAGTACACTAATGTGAAATCAACCTTATTGACGCCTCTCCATTACTAACCTTGGGGTTTGATGTCACTTGAAAGGTGACATCAACTCCCCAGCTAATACACCATATGCCACCACTACAGGGCAGTGGGAAGAGCAAGGCTATGTTCCAGAATTGGCACATCTTAGAGATGTGCCATTTCTGGGGCATCTGAGAGCTGATGTTTTTAGCTCCTGTTACCACTCTGGACATGGCTATCCATCCGTCCTGGGACACCCACACAGCGCCCCCTAGCGAACACAGTGGTCACTACACCACAGTATATTTTTGAGTAAAATGTAAATTTTTCTTTTAGTCTATAAACTTCTAACAACATGTCTCCGAATTTCCAAGCAATACATTTTGTATTTTTTTTCTGACAAAGAAAAATGGTCAAAAAAAAAAATAACGGTGCTTTCAGACCTCAAATAATGCAAAGAAAACAAGTTCATAAACATTTAGAAACAACAATACTAATGTTTTAACTCAGGAAGAGTTCTGAAATCAATATTTTGTGGAATAACCATGATTTTTAAAAAACAGCTTTCATGCGTCTTGGCATGCTTTCCACAAGTCTTTTACACTGCATCTGGCGCAAAAATTTAAGCAGTTGTTCTTTGCTTGAGGGTTTGTGACTATCCATCATCCTCTTGATTACATTCCAGAGGTTTTCAATGGGGTTCACGTCTGGAGAATGGGCTGTCCATGACAGGGATTCGATGTGGTAGCATCCTAATTGTTTCCAGAGCTTTGTGTGTGTGTATATATATATATCTATCTATCTATATATATGTGTATGTATACAGTGGGGAAAAAAAGTATTTAGTCAGTCAGCAATAGTGCAAGTTCCACCACTTAAAAAGATGAGAGGCGTCTGTAATTTACATCATAGGTAGACCTCAACTATGGGCGACAAACTGAGAAAAAAAAATCCAGAAAATCACATTGTCTGTTTTTTTTTCATTTTATTTGCATATTATGGTGGAAAATAAGTATTTGGTCAGAAACAAAATTTCATCTCAATACTTTGTGATATATCCTTTGTTGGCAATGACAGAGGTCAAACGTTTTCTGTAAGTCTTCACAAGGTTGCCACACACTGTTGTTGGTATGTTGGCCCATTCCTCCATGCAGATCTCCTCTAGAGCAGTGATGTTTTTGGCTTTTCGCTTGGCAACACGGACTTTCAACTCCCTCCAAAGGTTTTCTATAGGGTTGAGATCTGGAGACTGGCTAGGCCACTCCAGGACCTTGAAATGCTTCTTACGAAGCCACTCCTTCGTTGCCCTGGCAGTGTGCTTTGGATCATTGTCATGTTGAAAGACCCAGCCACGTTTCATCTTCAATGCCCTTGCTGATGGAAGGAGGTTTGCACTCAAAATCTCACGATACATGGCCCCATTCATTCTTTCATGTACCTGGATCAGTCGTCCTGGCCCCTTTGCAGAAACAGCCCCAAAGCATGATGTTTCCACCACCATGCTTTACAGTAGGTATGGTGTTTGATGGATGCAACTCAGTATTCTTTTTCCTCCAAACACGACAAGTTGTGTTTCTACCAAACAGTTCCAGTTTGGTTTCATCAGACCATAGGACATTCTCCCAAAACTCCTCTGGATCATCCAAATGCTCTCTAGCAAACTTCAGACGGGCCCGGACATGTACAGGCTTAAGCAGTGGGACACGTCTGGCACTGCAGGATCTGAGTCCATGGTGGCGTAGTGTGTTACTTATGGTAGGCCTTGTTACATTGGTCCCAGCTCTCTGCAGTTCATTCACTAGGTCCCCCCCGCGTGGTTCTGGGATTTTTGCTCACCGTTCTTGTGATCACTCTGACCCCACGGGGTGGGATTTTGCGTGGAGCACCAGATCGAGGGAGATTATCAGTGGTCTTGTATGTCTTCCATTTTCTAATTATTGCTCCCACAGTTGATTTCTTCACTCCAAGCTGGTTGGCTATTGCAGATTCAGTCTTCCCAGCCTGGTGCAGGGCTACAATTTTGTTTCTGGTGTCCTTTGACAGCTCTTTGGTCTTCACCATAGTGGAGTTTGGAGTCAGACTGTTTGAGGGTGTGCACAGGTGTCTTTTTATACTGATAACAAGTTTAAACAGGTGCCATTACTACAGGTAATGAGTGGAGGAAAGAGGAGACTCTTAAAGAAGAAGTTACAGGTCTGTGAGAGCCAGAAATCTTGATTGCTTGTTTATGACCAAATACTTATTTTCCACCATAATATGCAAATAAAATGAAAAAAAAACAGACAATGTGATTTTCTGGATTTTTTTTTCTCAGTTTGTCTCCCATAGTTGAGGTCTACCTATGATGTAAATTACAGACGCCTCTCATCTTTTTAAGTGGTGGAACTTGCACTATTGCTGACTGACTAAATACTTTTTTTCCCCACTGTATATATATGTATTCTATGTCTATATATCTATCCTTTTCTAACCTGTCAGTGTAATTTTACTGTAGCCGCAGATGAAATGCTGGCTTTTCAAAGGGCACCGGTGCGTAAAAATCGGACAGCACTCGCATGGTGCGAGAGCTATGCGATTTTTTCTCGCACCTATTGACTTCTTTTGCGGGATGCGATCCGTTTCTTGATTACAATGGCAGCATGCTGCGATTTTTTTCCAGTCCGATCGTGATCCGATCCGAGCTGGAAAAAAAACCCGCAGATGAACACACAATCATAGAATAATATTGGTCTGAATTCAATCCGATTTTTTATCGGATTGAATTTGTCTGATTTCATCGCAAGTGGGCATCAGCTCTAACATATGGAGGCCTCCCGTGACAAATCAAAGAAGTGAAGGATGTAGCAATTTGAATGTAACCACCCGATACTTTTGTTTTGCAGGTGGATAAGCTGCTGTCAGTGGAATCTAGTAGCGACTTACTTTGCTCTCATACTGACTAGTTGAACTGTGGGTGGCATCATAGTATGATGCCGCTAAAGTACTTCCAAAATAGTAAATAGAGGGACATTGTGGGGACTCATAATGTGTGTTCGGAAATTGTGGGGGCATCATACTGAGCTGGGAGCAATGTGTGGGCATCAAACTGAGCTGAGGAAACTATAGGGGTATTATACTATTTTGAGAGCACTTTAGCGGCATCATACTAAATAGAGGAACTTTGTTGGGCCTCCATGTGTTTAGGGAAACTGTGGTGGCATCATACTGAGTTAGGGGAACTATAGGAGTATCATACTATTTTAGGAGCACTGTGAGGGCTTCGTACAGAGTTGGGTAGAATTGAGGAGGTTTTACTGAGTTGAGGGCACTGTGGGGGCTTCATACAGAGTTAGCAGCAATGTACAGTAGGTGAATCATATTGTTTGCAAAAAAGGGTATCGTGTGTGAGGACACCAACGGGCGTCTATTAGGGCACCATTTCTGGTGTGCTTGTTGCAATACAAGTATCTCACACAGTCTTTACAATTTGAGCGTTCTGCCTTATGGGAGTGTGGGCAATTTGGACTTTTGCTATGGAGTCTCATGATTTCTATGTACGACCTAGTGTATTGTAATCGCTCCTATTACATACTGGAGACATCATGATAACAGCTTTAAAATGAAGGCAGTGATTGGTGAAACACTGCACCTTTATGTAAGGGCATTGATTATATTACTCAAAACTAATTACTGTAGGTGACAAATATCTCAGCCTTCTGACCCATCTTGTGGTCAGTTTTCATTACCGGTAAGAGACAACTTGCTGGAATACCCGTTCTCGCTGCATCTTTTTAATCATTATTTTAATTTACAAAATACAAGGAAAATAAACCAGAAAGCTATTCTCACAAGATGACAATCAGGGAAAAAGATTGAAGGGGCCTGCTAGAATCTTATAAAAGATGAAAGTGTTAGGACCTGTACAAATGAGACTGTACAATTTACATATACAATTATATACAAAACTCTATTATCCAGAGTCACAACGAGTTCAATTACTAACATGTCAGTAGCAGATTCTCTCTTTTTTTTTTTCTTAATTAAAAAAAAAAAATCTAATAAGGCGAAAAACACAATGTTGCTTGTTTTCTCCATCATGAATCAGAATAAAAAAAATGTTATGTTTAAAGTCCACTTAAAAGTGCAAATATTGAGAGCTACATCGGTTGCCCGTGTGATTGGTCCGAATACGATGATGCTCTTTCCTCTTCTCCTTCATTCTCAATATTGTAGGGAGGTCTACACTAAACGACCTACTGAGAAAAAAAGATGGATAATTACATTGTTTCCATACTTATAATTTATTTCTTTTCATGTATGCATTACGGCTCCTAACAACTATTTTCAATGCGCCTCGATATTTATATGAAGGCATACACGTTTTATTTTTTACATTTCTTTCATTGCAAAGCTATTCATTGCTGCACAGAAAACTAAAAACTCTTTAAGATGACCGCTCAAACTGGCACTGAAATGTAGTCTACAATGAGGGACGTGTTCTCAAAGAATATGGGCAGTGTGCAAACTATATGGTGGAACTGAAAATCTGTCACAAGAAATCTGGCCAAAATATGGGATGGTCTTCTTAAGAAGGTGGTCGTTTGGAAAGGTCTCAATGTACAACCCAAATTGGGGCTCTGTGTAAAATGTAAATAAAACATGAATGTAAATCTCTTAAAGCTATATGTTACAGTCACAACACAGAACACACAGATAAGAAGGTCAATGTCAGACATTTTTCCATTTCATGTGAAAAATTAACTAGTTTATAAATTGATGACAGCAACACATCTCAAATAAGTTGGGATGGGGTTAACAAAAGGCTCTTAAGTATGCAATACTAATAAAAGAGTGTCAATTTTCAATTAAGTCACGTGACTATAAAAAAAAAGCATGTTAGAGAGGCAGAGTCTCACCAATGTGTGAATAACTGCATCTGAAAATCAATGAAAAATTTTAGAAAAATGTTCAACTTAAAATCGCAGAGATATTGGGTATTCCACCTTCTACAGTACATATCAAAGGATTCAGAGATTCTGGAGAAATGAATGCACAAAGCTGTGGTATCCCAATACCTGGTCTACTGCTGCTGAGTGAAGCAGTTGTCGTATGGCAATAGATTTGTTCCTGTGTACCGGAACAACTTTGGGCCCTGTAGGTTTAGGGATGTAATATATTGCATGTGCGTACACTGAGGATCCATAAATCTTCATTGTAATTTGTAATTTGCTACCATCAATGTATGTGTATGAATAGTTAGGTAATTCATTTCCTCACAGCAAGCTGCTATAGAAACGGCTTGGTGAAGCCTGACAGCTTAGTGCCTACACTTCTTGTGAGTTGGTACAAACCAGTTCAATTTAGTCCTGACTAGTCAAGCTCCATTGCTCACTGAATCCATTCCAATCCACACTGAGTGGACATCATTCTCCACAGTCACCTCCACAAAGGAGTGAAGCCTCATACAGTCAGGAGAGATAGGGCTGAACAATTGCTTTCCCTGCATAATGGTTTTCCTATGTGCTTCCAACTGGAAACGAGATCCACGTGTCTGCCATGCCATGAACTTTGACCTACCCAATGCAATAAGGAACGGTAGGGACAAAACAGTGAGTACTTCCACACTATTAGTTTATTGCATCCCGTGTGTAGTGTGCATAATATTTCCTCCAAATGCAAGTGAAAAGAACGGTGCTTCAGCCGCCCCGAGATGCCCTAAACTTGCTTGTTACATAAGAAGCCACCTTATTTCATATGCAAAATATGCAGTGTAACATACTGGGAACTACAGCCACTTTACCTTTAAGTGAGACTGAACCCTGTTTTCTCCTTCAGTAAAGTGTTACATTTACAAGTTCACATGTGTGTCTGGCTGCTTGAAATAGCACAAACATCATGGTCCCTCCAACATGTGCACCCAGACGCCACCTCTACAGGAGCGCCATCGGGGGGGTGTGTCTTAAACTATCTACATAAGGGCCGCTTCCCGCTATTAACAATTGTTGAGCACATGAGGAAAGTGCTTAGGGGTCCAGTGACCCACTTCAGCTACCATGACATTAACCCCTTCCTGACCTGTGACACAGCGTATGCGTCATGAAAGTCGGCGCCAATCCGACCTATGACGCATACCCTGTGTCATGAATTCAAAGCCCCCCTGCGGGTCGGGTGACCGGGGTCAATGAAAGGTCACATGACCCGCAGATACAGGGGGCTTTGTAATTCACCAAAGGGGGCATCACTTCGCCCCCACGTTGCTACGATCGCTCTGATTGGCTGTTAAAAGTGAAACAGCCAATCAGAGCGATAGTAATATTTCATCAATGAAAATTGATGAAATATTACAATCCAGCCATGGCCGATGCTGCAGTAGCATCGGACATGGCTGGAGACACCCATTTGACCCCCCCACCGGCGATCGCCCCCCCGCCACTGAATGACAGCGGCGATCTGCTGCCGCTGTCATGATCTGCCCCCCTCCCATTCCCTCCACTCCCCGCTAGCTTCCGATAACCCCCTCACCCACTCTCACCGCCCCCGGCACCTTCTATGTCCCCCTGTTGCTCCCGGTGTCCGGCGGGTCCGGTCCATGGGCGCCGCCATCTTGGAAAATGGCAGGCGCATGCGCAGTGCGCCCGCCCGAATCTGCCGGCTGCAGATTCCATTATTTCATTTTGATCACTCTCACAGTGATCAAAATGAAATAAAAAGTAAATGAACCCCCCGATTATCACCCCCATAGGTAGGCATAACTAATAAAATAAAGTAAATATTTTTATTTTTCCGTTAGGGTTAGGGTTGGAAAGAGGGTTAGGGTTGGAAAGAGGGTTAGGGTTAGGGTTGGAATTAGGGTTAGGGTTGGAATTAGGATTAGGGTTGGAATTAGGATTAGGGTTGGAATTAGGATTAGGGTTGGAATTAGGGTTAGAATTAGGGTTAGAATTAGGGTTAGGCTTGTGGTTAGTGTTATGGTTAGTGTTGGGGTTAGGGGTGTGTTGGGATTAGGGTTATGGTTAGGGTTGGGATTAGGGTTAGGGATGTGTTTGGGTTAGGGTTGTGGTTAGGGGTGTGTTGGGGTTAGGGTTGGAGTTAGAATTGAGGGGTTTCCACTGTTTAGGCACATCAGGGCATCTCCAAACGCGATATGGTGCAACCATTGATTCCAGCGTTCAAAAAGTCAAACGATGCTCCCTCCCTTCCAAGCCCCGACGTGTACCCAAACAGTGGTTTACCCCCACATATGGGGTATCAGCGTACTCAGGAAAAATTGCACAACAACTTTTGGGGACTAATTTTTCCTGTTACCCTTGGGAAAATAAAAAATTGGGGGCTAAAAAATTATTTTTGTGGAAAAAAAAATGTTTTTTTCATTTTCACGTCTCTGCATTATAAACTTCTGTGAAGCACTTGGGGGATGAAAGTGCTCACCATACATCTACATAAGTTCCTTGGGTCACTTGTGGGGGGTTTCCACTGTTTAGGCACATCAGGGGCTCTGCAAACGTAATGACGACCGCAGACTATTCCATCAAAGTCTGCATTTCAAAACGTCACTACTTCCATTCCGAGCCCTGACGTGAGCCCAAACAATGGTTCCCCCACACATATGGGGTATCAGCGTACTCAGGACAAACTGGACAACATCTTTTGGGGTCCAATTTCTCCTGTTACCCTTGTGAAAATAAAAAATTGCGAGCTAAAAATTCATTTTTTGAGGAAAAAAAGATTTTTTATTTTCACGGCTCTGCGTTACAATCTTCTGTGAAGCACTTCGGGGTTCAAGGTGCTCACCACACATCTAGGCAAGTTCCTTATGGGGTCTAGTTTCCAAAATGGGGTCACTTGTGGGGGGTTTCCACAGTTTAGGTACACCAAGGGCTCTGCAAATGTAACATGATGCCCGCAGACCATTCCATCAAAGTCTGCATACCAAAACGTCACTACTTCCCTTCCGAGCCCTGACGTGTGCCCATACAGTGGTCATCCCCCACATATGGGGTATCAGCGTACTCAGGACAAACTGGACAACAACTTTAGGGGTCCAATTTATCCTGTTACCCTTGTGAAAAAAAAATTGCAGGCTAAAAATAATTTTTTTTTGAAGGAAAAAAATGATTTTTTATTTTCACAGCTCTGCGTTATAAACTTCTGTGAAGCACTTGGGGGTTCAAGGTGCTCACCACACATCTAGATAAGTTCCTTGGGGGGTCTAGTTTCCAAAATGAGGTCACTTGTGGGGGGTTTCTACTGTTTAGGCACACAGGGGCTCAGCAAATGTAACATGACGCCCGCAGACCATTCCATCAAAGTCAGCATTTCAAAATGTCACTACTTCCCTGCTGAGCCCCAACGTGTGCCCAAACAGTGGTTCCCCCCCACATATGGGGTACCAGCGTACTCAGGACAAACTGGACAACAACTTTTGGGGTCCAATTTATCCTGGTACCCTTGTGAAAATAAAAAATTGCCAATTAAAAATTTTTTTTTTAGGAAAAAAAAAGATTTTTTATTTTCACTGCTCTGCATTATAAACTTCTGTGAATCATCTGGGGGTTCAAAGTGCTCACTGTGCATCTAGATAAGTTCCTTAGGGGGTCTAGTTTCCAAAATGGGGTCATTTGTGGGGGAGCTCCAAAGTTTAGGCACACAGAGGATCTCCAAACACGACATGGTGTCCGCTAACGATTGGAGTTAATTTTCATTTCAAAAAGTCAAATGGCGCTCATTCCCTTCTGCGCCCTGCCGTGCACCCAAACAGTGCCCTCCCCCCACATATGGGGTACCAGCGTACTCAGGACAATCTGGACAACAACTTTTGTGGTCCAATTTCTCCTGTTACCCTTGTGTAAATAAAAAATAGCGTGCTAAAAAATCATTTTTGAGGAAAAAAAAAAGATTTTTTATTTTCACTGCTCTATGTTATAAGCTTTTGTGAAGCACTTGGGGGTTCAAAGTGCTCACTACACATCTAGATAAGTTCCTTAAGGGGTCTAGTTTCCAAAATGGTGTCACTTGTGGGGGAGCTCCAATGTTTAGGCACAAAGGGGCTCTCCAAACGCGACATGGTGTCCGATAACGATTGGAGCTAATTTTCCATTCAAAAAGTCAAATGGCGCTCCTTCCCTTCCGGGCCCTGCCGTGCACCCAAACAGTGGTTTATGACCACATATGAGGCATTGGTGTGCTCAGGAGACATTGCCCAACAAATTTTAGGATCCATTTTGTCCTGTTGCCCATGTGAAAATGAAAAAACTGAGGCTAAAAGATCATTTTTGTGAAAAAAAAGTACTTTTTTTTTTTTACGGATCAATTTGAGAAGCACCTGGGGGTTCAAAGTGATCACTATGCATCTAGATAAGTTCCTTGGGGTGTCTAGTTTCCAAAATGGAGTCACTTGTGGGGGAGCTCCAGTGTTTAGGCACACAGCGACTCTCCAAACGAGACATGGCAAGCGCTAAATATTCCAGCATATTTTCCATTCAAAAAGTCAAATGGCGCTCCTCTTCTGAGCCCTGCTGTGCGCCCAAACAGTGGTTTATGACCATATATGAGGTATCGGTGTACTCAGGAGAAATTGCCCAACAAATTTTAGGATCCATTTTATCCTGTTGCCCATGTGAAAATGAAAAAATTGATGCTGAAAGAAAATTTGTGTTGGAAAATTAAAATGTCCATTTTTTCCTTCCACATTGCTTTAGCTGCTGTGAAACATCTGAAGGGTTAATAATCTTCTTGAATGCGGTTTTGAGTAGCTTGAAGGGTTCAGTTTTTAGACTGGTGTCACTTTTGGGTATTTTCTGCCATATAGACCCCTCAAAGTGACTTCAAATGTGATGTGG
Organism: Dendrobates tinctorius; assembly: GCF_039654945.1. Lineage (NCBI taxonomy): Eukaryota > Metazoa > Chordata > Amphibia > Anura > Dendrobatidae > Dendrobates > Dendrobates tinctorius. Next base: position 2,215,147 of record NW_027361875.1, on the reverse strand, counting down.
TCCGTAAAAATAAAATAGTGTTGTAAAAATGAGAAATCGCTGGTCAACTTTTAACCCTTATAACTTCCTAACAAAAAAATATTTTGCTTCCAAAATTGTGCTGATGTAAAGTAGACATGTGGGAAATGTTATTTAGTAACTTTTTTGTGTCACATAACTCTCTAGTTTAACAGAATAAAAATTCAAAATTTGAAAATTGCGAAATTTTCGCCAAATTTCTGATTTTTTCACAAATAAATGCAAAAATTATCGACCTAAATTTACCACTATCATGAAGCCCAATATGTCATGAAAAAACAATCTCAGAATCGCTAGGATGCGTTGAAGCGTTCCAGAGTTATTACCTCATAAAAGGACACTGGTCAGAATTGCAAAAAATGGCCAGGTCATTAAGGTCAAAATAGGCTGGGTCATGAAGGGGTTAAAATCCGCTCCTGGTGTAACTACAACTCTCAGCTGGCCCCTATGCAACACCTGGCACCTCCCCAGTGGCTCACCGCAAAGGGACAATGTTGATGGGTCAGTATTGGATGCTCATGATGTATGAGCCATCAGGCAGCACTGCATTAAAAACAGACAAAACCCAAGATGAAAACATAATAAGCAAATACCCGCAGTAAATAAATAGAAAACAATAGTGCATGGAAATAATAACGGGTGCATAGGTATCATAATTTTGTAAAAATAAATGTAAAAGCCATCCCACCATGACACTGTGACCCTATTCGGGACTGCCATCCAGACCTGTCACAAGCAGAAAACATTTGACGCATTATGAAATGAAAACTCCTGCAAAGAACCCGGACTGAGGAGCAGCGAGAGTCCTACGTCAGACAGGAATGACAGCAATTGTTTCCTCACCTCCCTAATGTTTACAAACAGCTATGAAAAGGAAAAGCGATGCTACACAAGCATAGACGTGGTCCGGGCACAACATTTTGGAGATGTGTTGCTGCTATCAATTTCTAAATTAGGTAATTAGGTAATTTGGATGTTTTGGGTTGTCGTTATGATTTAAAAAGAGAAAACACAGAAGTTTGACAATAAATGGCTTCACCCAACCTCTAACCATGAGTGGAGGAAAGGTATGGTGTTATCATTCATATTCTCTGAAAAAAAGGTCAAGAAAGCAAAAATTCTGCCTGGGTATGTAAACTTTTGAGCACAACTGTACTGGTGCTCGTGACATAACAGTGTCTGTAAAATACATTTCTATGATACAAAAGATATGGCAAAAGCAAAGAAAATGTCACAAAAATACAAAATACTTTGCACAGTTGTAATACTGAATACTTACTGAAAGGGTTAGAGCCAAGCCTCCTTCCAGGAGGAAAACTGCCTGCACTGGCACCTGGAAAAATACGGTAAAATATTTATATTTTTACTCTATACATACCAAAGATTGCAACAGCGAACTATGGATGCCAAGATACATGCAAGCATTTAAACATATTCATTTTAAACTGCATTACTGCTACACTTAGAAAACTGAGACACCTCGCGCACAAATAACATAGTAACATAGTTATTAAGGTTGAAGGAAGACATTAAGTCCATCTAGTTCAACCCATATCCTATCCTAACTTGCCCTAACATGTTGATCCAGAGGAAGGCAAAAAAAACCCATGTGGAAAACAGTAAGCTTCACATTGGGGAAAAAAATTCCTTCCCGACTCCACATTCGGCAATCAGACTAGCTCCCTGGATCAACGCAATATCAAGGAGACTAGTGTATATACCCTGTAATATTATACTTTTCAAGAAAGGCATCCAGTCCCTTCTTAAATTTTATTAAGGAATCACTCATTACAACATCATATGGCAGAGAGTTCCATAGTCTCACTGCTCTTACAGTAAAGAATCCGCGTCTGTGAGTATGCTTAAACCTTCTTTCCTCCAGACGTAGAGGATGCCCCCTTGTCCCCGTCACAGGTCTAAGAGTAAAAAGATCATTAGAAAGGTCTTTGTATTGTCCTCGCATATATTTATACATTGTAATAAGATCACCCCTAAGCCTTCGATTTTCCAAACTAAATAACCTCAACTGTAATAACCTGTCTTGGTATTGCAGACCCCCTAGTTCCCTAATAACCTTGGTCGCTCTTCTCTGCACCCGCTCCAGTTCAGCTATGTCTTTCTTATACACCGGAGACCAGAACTGTACACAGTATTCTAAGTGTGGTCGCACTAGTGACTTATATAGAGGTAAAATTATGTTCTCCTCATGAGCATCTATGCCTCTTTTAATGCATCCCATTATTTTATTTGCCTTTGCAGCAGCTGCCTGACACTGGCCACTAAATGTGAGTTTGTCGTCCACCCATACACTCAGGTCTTTTTCAGTGACAGTTTTGCCCAGTGTTTTACAGTTAAGCACATAATTATACATCTTGTTCGTTCTACCCAAGTGCATGACCTTACATTTATCCCCATTAAAGCTCATTTGCCATTAATCAGCCCAAGCCTCTAGTTTACATAAATCCTCCTGTAATATAAAATTGTCCTCCTCTGTATTGATTACCCTGCAGAGTTTCGTGTCATCTGCAAATATTGAAATTCTACTCTCTATGCCCCCTACAAGGTCATTAATAAATATGTTAAAAAGAAGCGGGCCCAATACTGACCCCTGTGGTACCCCACTGCTAACCGTGACCCAGTCCGAGTGTGCTCCAATAATAACCACCCTTTGTTTCCTATCCCTGAGCCAGCTCTTAACCCACTTAGACATATTTTCCCCTATCCCCATTGTTCTCATTTTATGTATCAACCTTTTGTGTAGCACCGTATCAAAAGCTTTTGAAAAGTCCATGTACACCACGTCCACTGCATTCCCTTGGTCCAGTCCAGAACCTACCTCTTCATAAAAGCTTATCAGATTAGTCTGACAGGAACGGTCCCTTGTAAACCCATGTTGATATTGGGTCATGAGGTTATTCTTCTTCAGATACTCCAGTATAGTATCTCTTAGAAAACCCTCCAGGATTTTACCCACAGTTGAGGTTAAACTTACTGGCCTATAATTTCCAAGTTCAGTTTTTGTCCCCTTTTTGAATATTGGCACCACATTTGCTATACGCCAGTCCTGTGGTACAGACCCTGTTATTATGGAATCTTTAAAGATTAAAAATAATGGTCTATCTATGACTGTGCTTAATTCCTGCAGTACTCGGGGGTGTATCCCATCAGGGCCCGGGGATTTGTCAATTTTAGTGATTTTTAGACGCCGCTGTACTTCCTGCTGGGTTAAGCAGGTGACATTTAATGGAGAATTTTTATCCCTGATCATGTTGTTATCTGTCATGGGATTTTCTTGTGTAAATACTGTTGAAAAAAGTCATTTAGCATATTGGCTTTTTCCTCATCCTCATCCACCATTTCACCCAGACTATTTTTAAGGGGGCCAACACTATCATTTTTTAGCTTATTACTATTTATGTAGTAAAAGAATATTTTGGGATTATTTTTACTTTCTCTGGCAATGAGTCTCGCTGTCTCAATCTTTGCTGTCTTGATTTGCTTTTTACAGAATTTATTTAATGCCTCATCACTACCTACTTGCTTTAATTCTCTAAATGCTTTCTTTTTGTCACTTATTGCGCCCCTTACAGCTCTATTTAGCCATAGTGGTTTCCTCCTATTTCTAGCATGTTTATTCCCATACGGTATATATTGTGCACAGGTCCTATTCAGGATGCTAATAAACGTCTCCCATTTTCTTTGTGTATTTTTATGTCTCAGGATATCATCCCAGTTAATTGCACCAAGATCATCTCTCATCCATTGGAAATTTGCTTTCCTGAAGTTTACTGTCCTTGTAACCCCTCTACTACACATCTTATTAAAGGATACATGAAAACTTATTAATTTGTGATCACTATTACCCAAGTGACCCCCAACCCTTACATTTGATATGCGGTCTGGCCTGTTTTTTAATATTAGGTCTAGCAGTGCCCCCCCTCTTGTTGGATCCTGAACCAGTTGTGAAAGTTAATTGTCTCTCATAGTTGTCAGAAACCTATTATCCTTGCTGGAACTGCAGGTTTCTGTTCCCCAATGTATTTCAGGGTAGTTGAAGTCCCCCATAATAATGACTTCTCCTTGAGTCGCCCCTTCATTTATTTGCTTTATGAGGATATTCTCTGTTGCTTCCATTATTTTTGGAGACTTGTAACAAACCCCTATCAGTAATTTATTATTTTTCCCCCCTCCCCTTATGTCTACCCACAGGGACTCTACATTTTCATTAGATTAATATATATTATCACACAGGATGGGTTTTAAGGATGATTTTACATATAAACACACGCCTCCCCCTCACTTATTTGTACGGTCATTTCTGAACAGACTATAGCCCTGTAAATTAACCACCCAGTCATGGCTCTCGTCCAGCCATGTCTCAGATATCCCCACCATGTCATAATTATGTTCCAACAACATTAACTCCAATTCCTCCATTTTGTTGGCGAGACTTCTGGCATTAGTATACATGCACTTTATGTATCTCTCTGTACCTCTATTCTTTCTTAAATTATTAACTGTTCTAACCCCACCCCCCATGCCACCTCCACCCCCAATGTCATTATTTGTGCCCAGGTCTCTATCTGCACTGTCTTCCCCTCCTATAAAAGGAATACCCTCCCCCCCGTCCCTAGTTTAAACACTCCTCCAACCTTCTAGCCATTTTCTCCCCCAGCACAGCTGCACCCTCCCCATTGAGCTGCAGCCCGTCCCTAGCGTAGAACCTGCAGCCAAATGAGAAGTCGGCCCAGTTCTCCAGGAACCCAAACCCCTCCTTCTTACACCAATTCCTGAGCCACTTATTAACCTTCCAAATCACCCGTTGCCTCTCTGGCGTGGCACGTGGTACAGGAAGTATTTCCAAAAATACCACCTTGGAGGTCCTTGTTTTAAGCTTACAGCCTAATTCCCTGAAATCATCTTTAAGGACCTTCCACCTACCTCTGACTTTGTCATTTGTGCCGTTGTGCACCATGACCGCTGGATCCTCACCAGCCCCTCCCAGTAATCTGTCAACCCGATCAGCGATGTGTCGGACTCGAGCGCCAAGTAGGCAGCACACCGTTCGACGATCCCTGTCTTTGTAATAGATTGCCCTATCTGTTCCATTTATAATTGAGTCTCCCACTACCAGAACCTGTCTGGCCTGCCCTGCTCTCCTATTTCCCCCCTTACTGGAGCAGACACTCCTCCGGCTTTCAGAAGACATGCTTTGCTGCAGCAGTACTACTCCTGCACTAACACTCCCCTCATCTGCCAACTTAGCAAACTTATTGGGGTGTGCCCGATCAGGACTAGCCTCCCTGGTGCTCTTCCCTCTACCCCGCCTTCTAACTGTCACTCAGCTACCTGCTTCATTGTCCTGCAGCTCCAGCCTAGCATCCCCCCCTCATCTATCCCATTGAGTGTCTGCTCAGTGAGCAGAAGACTCCTTTTCATATTGTCTATGGATCTCAGTGTTGCCAGCTGCACATTTAGATCCAGTATCTGGGCTTCCAAATGCACAACGTGCTCACATCTCGCACAGCAGTATGCACCCTCGACCGGCTGTTCAAGGATTTCATACATGCGGCAAGACGTGCACTGGATGGCATTGGCAATAGTGGAGCACATCCTAATGGGGATTGCACCAGACAGAAAAGATAAGCAAAAATAAATAAAACGTATTAATAAAATATAACATTAATTCAGTAACACCTCCCTTGGAAAGTCCCGGAATCCAAAGTCACTGAATCACAAGTCACACACTTACCACAGTTCACACTTACGCTCAGGTTACACTCGCTCAGGCAGAAGATTTAAAAGAGTTTTTTTTTCTTTTTTTTCTTTTTTCCCTTTTACCAGCAAACCACCCTGCTGCTCAATGCACTTCCAAAAGGAAATGGGCCAACTAGTGTGTGCCCACCAGCCCCGACAAGGCGTACATTACTTTTATAGGTCTTTTAACATAACGCTGGACAACCTGTTTAAAGTCTGCAGTCAATTCATGTGACTGCAGACTTGTGAAACCTTAAAATTGCACGCACTGTGTGCTGTGAGTATTGTCCAGTGCCTGCACCATTGAGGTTTTGGATCAGGTACAGTATTTGGTCATTGTGTCACTTTTTGCCATCATTTTTACATTGGTGATTTTATTGTACATGCAAAAGTAAAACAAAAAAATATAAAAAATACTCCTGCATTGCAATGTTACAAACCCATGGATTGTACGTGGATGACAGGGTTGGCTGTCAGTGTTTTACAGACTCATAGAATTGTATGGGTGATTTTGATTCTTGATCCGTAAAAAAAGGGACTCGGCACTCCCAAAGTAATTCAGAGTTTCTTAAGGTTTTACTTCAATAACAATCTACTAGAGTGTAATGTAGTCTGTGTTACAGACCTTCATCAGATGACGGATTGTACAGTTGTGGCCAAAAGTATTGACACCCCTGCAATTCTGTCAGATAATACTCAGTTTCTTCCTGAAAATGATTGCAAACACAAATTCTTTGGTATTACTATCTTCATTTAATTTGTCTTAAATGAAAAAACACAAAAGAGAATGAAGCAAAAAGCAAAACATTGATCATTTCACACAAAACTCCAAAAATGGGCCAGACAAAAGTATTGGCACCCTCAGCCTAATACTTGGTTGCACAACCTTTCGCCAAAATAACTGCAACCAACCGCTTCCGGTAACCATCAATGAGTTTCTTACAATGCTCTGCTGGAATTTTAGACCATTCTTCTTTGGCAAACTGCTCCAGGTCCCTGATATTTGAAGGGTGCCTTCTCCAAACTGCCATTTTTAGATCTCTCCACAGGTGTTCTATGGGATTCAGGTCTGGACTCATTGCTGGCCACCTTAGAAGTCTCCAGTGCTTTCTCTCAAACCATTTTCTAGTGCTTTTTGAAGTGTGTTTTGGGTCATTGTCCTGCTGGAAGACCCATGACCTCTGAGGGAGACCCAGCTTTCTCACACTGGGCCCTACATTATGCTGCAAAATTTGTTGGTAGTCTTCTTGCGTTGAAATCTCTTGTCAATTTTTCTTTTCCGTCCACATCTAGGGAGGTTATCCACAGTGCCATGGGCTTTAAACTTCTTGATGACACTGCGCACGGTAGACACAGGAACATTCTGGTCGTTGGAGATGGACTTGTAGCCTTGAGATTGCTCATGCTTCCTCACAATTTGGTTTCTCAAGTCCTCAAACAGTTCTTTGGTCTTCTTTCTTTTCTCCATGCTTAATGTGGTACACACAAGGACACAGGATAGAGGTTGAGTCAACTTTAATCCATGTCAACTGGCTGCAAGTGTGATTTAGTTATTGCCAACACCTGTTAGGTGCCACAGGTAAGTTACAGGTGCTGTTAATTACACAAATTAGAGAAGCATCACATGATTTTTCGAACAGTGCCAATACTTTTGTCCACCCTCTTTTTTATGTTTGGTGTGGAATTATATCCAGTTTGGCTTTAGGACAATTCTTTTTGTGTTTTTTCATTTAAGACAAATTAAATGAAGATAATAATACCAAAGAATTTGTGTTTGCAATCATTTTCAGAAAGAAACTGAGTATTATCTAACAGAATTGCAGGGGTGTCAATACTTTTGGCCACAACTGTATGGTGAAAGGTGACAAGTAATGTAAGTGCTGTGGAATGGTGGTGCCTGAAGCCAGGAAGACCGCGCCTCTTCCATGCCGCAGGAGCTGCCATTCCACAGCACTTACTTCACCTTTTACTATACAATCAGTTTTGAGTTTTGTCTGATAAAGGTCTTTGGATACAGACCAAAACGTTACACTCTAGTGGATTGTTAGTCAAATAAAGCCATAAGAAATCCTGGATTGCTCTGGGAGTGCTGGATACCTTCTTTCTACATTTAAGGATTGGAATTAGAGAAGAGTGGATCGATTGGCGGAACGCCAGTCCAGGTCAGTTTTATCTGTCGGGGAGGCTCGCAGATCTCTTTCCATCCGGCGTCCCTGGCGCAGCTTGTGGCTTGTCAAGGCTGGTGCAAGGTCATTCGTGCAACATGACACACAGATGATGTTGCACCAGCCCTGGCTAATCAATAGCCATGCCGGGGACGCTGGAAGGTAAGAGATTGGTGGGCCTCCCGTCTAGCTGACATGTACCATTGACCTGGACGCTGGACAGGAATCTCCCAAATTGATCCTCTCATCTCTAGTTTGATCCATTCTCATGCACCCATTAGTTGGCAGTGTCATATATTAGATAAATTTTGGATCAAAATGAGAAATGTCTCCATAATGTTTTCACAGAAGCAAGTTCTACAAAATATCACGGACATGTTATCAGCCCCACAGATTATGAGTACATGTGATATACATGAAAAATGAACGGTTGAATGAAAGCTTAGACTGATCGGAGGAGTGCTCAGCCTGATATGGCACACTTTTGCTTAATTTTTAATAAGCGTTTCTTGTGAATTAATGTAATTCTCATATATCAGTATATGAATCAGCAGAATGGAATGATCTACAGCTAATAAAATAATAATTGAACTTCTAAATAATCATTTGTTCAGCATATTCTGGCAGCGATTAGCTCAGTGTATTCCCAGATTATGTATTTTGCCCTTTAAATTTTCTAGCAATTGGAGAGGACATGCTCCAAGCACCTTTCCTTCTTTCCCATCTGAAAAAAAATAGTATATGGTAAAACTTGGAGCAATTCTGAGCATTCTGAACAATACACACTAGAGGGCGACACAACACTGACTAAAAGCACTGGCGGCAGGGAATTCCGTTGCATGCCCTGAGTGAGCAATAGACAATGATGATTTGCCAATGATCAGGTTTGGGTTATGCAGCAAGTAATTGAAGCTTTTTCATCTTTATGTATACATATGGTAATACTGATTAGTGATAACACAAAATCTGAGCATTAATTAGATGACATCATGTAAACCTCAATAGACTCCACTTTCAATTTTCTGCCATAATCTCCTTGAAGAGGATTAGCTCTGTTTTCTATTACTGATATAATTGTGATAAATGCATGCCAAAGTACATTATTAACCCATGCACGGTTGGTTCAAACAGCAGGCATAGGATTCAGACAGTGGATGGGACAGCGCAAGGTTGTCCTATATTTTTGTTATGTGCAGAGTGAATACTGATGACATTCAACATGTGGAACAAAGTTAGACATATTGAAAAAAAAAATGGCCATCATTTTAATTTTTATTTATTAAATAAGTCAATAGTACACATGAAAATAAGCAACTTTGTACTATATCTAAACTGAGAAATTTGCGTCTTTCTCCTCCTGGACTGATCTAAATAAAATCTGTGTTCAATCAATTGAATGTAGATAGCTCCAATAATAGTAAAATCTGTCTTCAGTGACTACAGACTTTTCTATTACTTAGATGAGAGATCACAGTTGGTGCTCACAAGATTCTATGGCATGGAGGGAAAGAGGAGCTAGAGTTAGACAGACATTATGCTGCAAGTTCTCCTAAAACCACAGTTAAAGTTCTCCAGAGAATGTTATGGGCACCAACTGTCATCTCCTATCTCAGTAATGAGAAAGTCTATATACTGAAAATATATTTTACCTATGAATTGAGAATATTGAGAGTGAAAGATCAGTCCAGGAGGAGAAAGATGCAAATTTCTCTAATAAATCTATATATAAAAAAATGAATGTATGTGTGTATGTATGTATGTGTGTATTGGCCACGCCCACTCCACATAGCCCCACCCAATCACTAAGCATCTTTCATTTCACCAGAGCTGTTTAAAAGAAGCTGAGCTGTGATTGGTTGCTATGAGCAACAGTTTTCCCACTCCACAACACCTCAGCAGACACTGACCGGGTGGGAGAAATCTAGCATCCCCGGGAACATAATCTCCCAGCCATTGTCTGCCCCCAGAAAGGAGCTGAGAGCACATGACAGAAATGTAGTCTGGTGGCTCTGAATGACGGGATGATGTGGGATATTAGAGGCAGTAGTTCGGTGGCTCTAGCTGACGGGATGATGTGGGATATTAGGAGTAGTAATCCGGTGGCTCTGATGGGATGATGTGGGATGTTAGTGGTAATAGTCCAGTAGCTCTGGCTGACGGGATGAAGTGGAATATTAGTGGTAGTAGTCTGGTGGCGCTGGCTGACGGGATGATGTGGGATATTAGGGGTAGTAGTCCGGTGGCTCTGGCTGACGGGATGATGTGGGATATTAGGTGTAGTAATCCGGTGGCTCTAGCTGACGGGATGATATGGGATATTAGGTGTAGTAATCCGGTGGCTCTGATGGGATGATGTGGGATATTATGGGTAGTAGTCCGGTGGCACTGGCTGACGGGATGTGGGATATTACAGGTAGTAGTCCGGTGGCTCTAGCTGATGGGACGATGTGGGATATTAGGAGTAGTAGTCCGGTGGCTCTCATGGGATGATGTGGGATATTAGGGGTAGTAGTCTGGTGGCTCTGGCTGACGAGATGATGTGGAATATTAGTGGTAGTAGTCCGGTGGCTCTGGCTGACGGGATGATGTGGGATATTAGGAGTAGTAGTCCGGTGGCTCTGGCTGACGGGATGATGTGGGATATTAGGGGTAGTAGTCCGGTGGCTCTGGCTGATGGGATGATGTGGGATATTAGTAGTCCGGTGGCTCTGGCTGACGTGGGATATTAGGGGTAGTAGTCCGGTGGCTCTGGCTGACGGGATGATGTGGGATATTAGGGGTAGTAGTCCGGTGGCTCTGGCTGATGGGATGATGTGGAATATTAGTGGTAGTAGTCCGGTGGCTCTGGCTGACGGGATGATGTGGAATATTAGTGGTAGTAGTCCGGTGGCTCTGGCTGACGGGATGATGTGGGATATTAGGGGTAGTAGTCTGGTGGCTCTGGCTGACGGGATGATGTGGGATATTAGGGGTAGTAGTCTGGTGGCTCTGGCTGACGGGATGATGTGGGATATTAGGGGTAGTAGTCCGGTGGCTCTGGCTGACGGGATGATGTGGGATATTAGGAGTAGAAGTCCGGTAGCTCTGGCTGACGGGATGATGTGGGATATTATAGTGAATGTGGCTATGCGGAGTGGGCGGGGCTATACACTCAGTTTTATATATATAGAAATAATCATTATATTTGTTAGAATTAACCGTAGCTAGTTACTATGCCCAGGTAACGCCGGGCTCTTCAGCTAGTTATATTATAAAGTGTCTTATTTTCACATGGTTTATTGATTTATGAAAACAAAAACACAAAAAAGCGTTACTTTTTAAAATTCTTGTCTGATAGTCAAAAGATCTTTAGAGCAAAAGAGATTATTTGTGTTATTGAAAATGACTGCATGGAGTAAATGGTTATGTCTGTATCCGCGAATGTGACAGTTTACCAGACGTTCATTCAACAGTTGTTTAATATACTGGTTTCTACTGCATTCTGTATGGCCACCAGAGGCGTGTCTAGGTGGGGGGGCAGGTGAGGCATATGCCCCTGGAACAGCCTGCAGAGGGGCACCGTCGGGCTGCATGATGCGGCAGTCAGAGATTTCTCCCCAGCGGCTGCATTTTGCTGACCCTGGATTTCGTGAAGCACGCCATCTCCCAGCGATCAGTCTTTCAGACGCGAGAACAACTGAAGCTCTGACTGTTAGGTCAGGGCAACATCAGCAGCAATCATGTTATGTGATCACGCTGCTGACGTCAATCACCGGTACTGCAGAGGCATGAATGATGGCAAGTATTCCAGTGGTGTTGAAGACATCGAAAGTTTAGTGTAATATGAGTGGGCCATGGGGAAGACTTAGTGTAATGGGGTTGTGGCGGTGGGGAAGATTTGAGGACACAATATAGGGATCAAGGAAGGGACAGGTGTAGACACAATTTGTGGAGCGAGAGAAATTTGAAGACACAGTATGAGGAAACAGTATGGGGATGGCTGCAGACGCAGTATACTAAATGGGGGAATGGGTGGGACGCAGAATGAGGAGTGAGGGGGAAAGTATCAGCAAACAGTATAAGGGGAATGGGTGCATGATGCGGCAATCAGAGATATCTCCCCGGCGGCTGCATTTTGCTGACCCTGGAACTGGTGCAGCACGACATCTCCCAGCGATCAGTCTTTCAGATGCGAGTACAACTGAAGCTCTGACTGTTAGGTCAGGGCAACATCAGCAGCAATCATGTTATGTGATCACGCTGCTGACGTCAATCACCGGTACTGCAGAAGCATGAATGATGGCAAGTATTCCAGTGACGTTGAAGACATCGAAAGTTTAGTGTAACAGGGGTGGGCCATAGGGAAGACTTAGTGTAATGGGGTTGTGGCGGAGGGGAAGATTTGAGGACACAATATAGGGATCAAGGAAGGGACAGGTGTAGACAGAATATGTGGAGCGAGAGAAATTTGAAGACACAGTATGAGGAAACAGTATGGGGATGGCTGCAGACACAGTAAAGTAAATGGGGGAATGGGTGGGATGCAGAATGAGGAGTGAGGGGGAAAGTATCAGCAAACAGTATGAGGGGAATGGGTGCATACACAGTATGGTGAATGGGGCATGGGTTCAGACACAGAATGGGAAGGATCTGAGAATGGGTGCAGATGCAGTATCGGGAGTGAAGAGGGGAATGTATGCTGACACACTATGGGGAGCAAGGGAAAGGGGTGCAGCCACAGTATGGTGAGGGGGAGTGATGGGTGAGGACATAGTATGGAGAGTTGGGGGATAGGTGCAGACAGTATGGTGAGTGGAGGATTGGTGCAGACACAGTATGGTGAGTGGGGGGATGAGTGCGGACACAGTAGGAGTGAGGGGAAGAATGTATGCGGATGGAGTATGGCGAGCGAGGGTGGGATGGGTGCAGACATGGTATTGGGGGTCGTGGGATGTGTGAGGATGCAGAATGAAGAGTAAGGGGTTAAATATATGAAGAGATAGTATGGTTTAGCAGGGGGATGTGAGAGGAAACAGTATGAGGAGGGAAGGCGAAATGCGTAAGGAGACTATTGAGCGGAATAGTGTGAGGAGACCTAATTGGGGGGCAAGCAAGTGTGAGTGGGCACAGGATAGAGATTAAGTAGTGTGGGGACAGTATTAAGGGCACATCCAGGAGGGAACAGTATGTCGAGGAGGGGGAGTTTGATGTGTGGGCACAGTATAGAGACTGGGCTCTAAAGGGGGGACACAGTGTGAGAGGACAGTGTGAAGAGGGGGCCCAGTATAGAAAAGAGAGGGCAATGTGGAGGGCATGTACCATAAGAGGGACAGTGTGTGTGTGTGGGGGGTTACATTTTGTGCAGGGAATATAGTGAGGGGCAATTATTTATTTGGGGGCTCAGTGTAGGGCAGATATTTTTATTCAGGAGCATTATAATGACACTGCTATCTTTAAAGGTATTGTGTGGGGATGCGCTGCAGAAGACCAGAGAAGATGGAAGTCAGCAGAGATTAGCTGTGGCTATAAAAAGTCATTGTAGCATCTGGACAAGATGAAGAAGAAAAGAAAGAGAATGACTCTAATCAGAGACAACGTAATCTATAAGGTACCTGGATCTAAATTCTTTTTGTGATACTGACTAATTCTCATTTTTATTTATGTTAGGAGCATTAAAGGTGTTGTCCAAGTTTGTGATGAGTCTACAGTCATTCTATGTGCCTGCAAACTTTTGAAATCTCACAGTGCACACTGCACGCTGTCAGGATTGTCTGGTGCCGGTGATTTGCATACATGTGGTCATGTGCTGACTAGACATGTGAGGCCTCACTCAATAAAAATGAATTGCTTAATGCCAGATCTGTCTAGTTGGAATGTGGCCAGAAGTATACAAATCACATATGGTACTTGTGCTCACATGACTGTCCGCTATTGCCACCAGCAAGAGGAATCGTAAAAGTGTGCAGTGCATGCTCTGTGAGAATTCAGAAGTCTGAAAGCCCTGTAGCTAATCCTAACAGCATGTAATATACTCACTGTCAGGATTCAGCTCTGCTTGCTGGTTCCAGCAGTCATCACATGACCGCTTCACTCATATGTTATTTTCATACTTACGGTCACTTGACAACTACTGTAGCTTTTCTTTCTGTTTCTCTCAGTTTTTCGCTGAACAACATTGACAAAATTAGGAAGAGCAGCTTGTCAGCACATGACTGTAAGTGTGCAAATTGCATATATTCTTGGTGGGGGATGGAGGGGTGGCACTAAACTGAATTCTTGCCCCGGGGGCTGGAAAACCTATATACACATCTGATGGCCACATTTAAATCCCATTCACACACAGCAGATTTAGTTACAGATTTGCAACAGGTTAGACATAATGGGTAGATCACTGGTGGACATAGAGAGAGGAGGGCCCTTGTAGAAGAACAAAATATGGGCCCTTGGGGGTCCAATAGCTCATCATAATGCAAAATTCTATCTACTTTGGAGGTAGAAATGGGTCCCCTAACCTCTTGGGCCCCTGTCCGGTTGCACAGAGTGCACCAATAGTATGTCCGCCCCTGGGCTAGAAGTATGCTTGTCTTCTGTGCATCTGTAAGGAGGCGGCAGGGACCCTCAATTACCTTCTCTCTCATGAATAATGAGCACATGTGTTACGTGCAGCTTCCTAATGTTTTATTGATGTAATGTGCAGTTTTCCAATGTTCTTGTATTTTATGTTTAATACTGTAATACAGAATGTATTCTTTAGCTTAGCGATAGATTGCTAAGGGTTAAACAGTAGGGAGGAGTTAAAAGGGGGACAGTGCCAAGCCCCAGGGACTTGGGGAAGGGACTTCCTGCCTTTAGAGCACAGCCCGGGCAGGCTTGCCCACGGCGAGATCAGTGCCATAGCGAGGACAGAGGATTCCCCGGTCGTGGAGATAAAAGCTGCCTTAGCTTGATGGGCAGCGTGGATGGAAATATGGGGTTCGGGACCAGGATAGGAGCTGGTGGCATGCAACATACAGAGGCTGCAGGGAAAGTACACAAAGCATTGTCTTGTTTGCACCATGTTCAGTAAAGTTTTACCGTTGGAACAGAACCGTGGCTTGTGGTGTTCCCTGAGATCTGGTACCCTGCAACCGAAGTGAACGTGTGCTGAAGGTAACTGACTGTACCGCAGGACTGGGACTTTACTTGTGTTTTCATGTGTAAGGTGCAGGGGTGCTCACTGACTGTGGCTTAGGGAACTCGCCCATGACTACCACCCCGTGCCACCTTGTTACACATCCACAACTAATTTTGGCTTCAAAATACGGATACAAAATACTAGACCAAATCCACAATGATGATGATGTTGCTCTTCTGTGCCTTTGATTTCACATGGGGAACTTGAAGCACGTGATATATCAATATATATTTATTTAGACCAATGTCACATGAGCGAGCATAAGTTATGTTTCTTGTACTGTGACGTCGCTGTGTGAGTATCCTTGTCCCAGAAGAGGAGCTGCTGTCTGAGAATACAGAGCGATCTCTGTGCCGGAAGCTCTGTACTTGTTTGCTGGTGATCTGTTCCCCTCAGTTATGTGCCCCCTGTGATCTCTGTGCCCCCCAACTATGTGCCCCAATATAATCTCTGTGTCCCCATGTGATCTGTGATCCCCAACTATATGCCCCCCCGTGATGTCTGTATCTCCCAACTATGTGCCCCATGTGATCTCTGTGCCCCCGTGATTTGCGCCCCTGTGATCTTCGTGCCACCCCACCCCCCAACTATGTGCCCCCTGTGATTTCAGTGCCCTCTAGCTATGTGCACCCCTGTGATTTCTGTGGCTCCCAGCTTTACACCCCCGTGATCCCTGTGCCCCCCTGCTATGTACCCCCTGTGATATTTGCATTCCCATGTGATCTCTGACCTCCTGTGATCTCTGTCCCCTCCAGCTGTGCCCTCCAGCTATGTGCCCCTCCGTGATCTCTGTGCCCCCAGCTATGTGCCCCCCTGTGATTTGTGCCTCCCCTTCATCTTCGTGCCAACCCCCGGTGATCTCTGTACCCCCCAGCTATGTGCCCCCTGTGATCTTCGTGCCACTCCCCGGTGACCTCTGTCCCCCCGGTGATCTATGTTCCTCCCCGGCGATGCCTGTCCCACCTAATGCTGTATATCTACCCCAGGGCTGTATGTGCTCCCCAAGTGATATGTATATTCCCCAATACTGCATTTACCCCAGAAGTGCTGTATATCCCCCAGAGTACTGTATATCCCCCCCGTGCTGTATATCCACCACCTGTGATGTATATAGCCCCCAGTGCTGTATATACAGTGATGTATGTGACCCCACCAGTGATGTATATTCCCCCAGGTACATATATACCCCCAGTGCTGTCTGTGCTTTCTAGTGATGTATATAGCCCCTCAGTGATGTCTATTCCCCTCAGCCTCTCCGGTGATGAATATGTCCCAGCATCTCCTGTGATGTCTATGCCCCCCAGTCCCTCCTAGAATTTTTATGACCCCAGAGTCTTCTGTGATGCATATACAGCAGTATCTATGTTTCCTATATGTATGTACAGCAGTCCCAGCGTCTCCTATGTGATGTATATACAGCAGTCCCAGTATCTCCTGTATGATGTATATACAGCAGTCCCTGCGTCTCTTGTGTGATGTATATACAGCAGTCCCTGTGTCTCATGTGATGTATATACAGCAGTTCCTGCATCTCCTATTTGATGTATATACAGCTGTCTCAGCGTCCTCTGTAATATAGATACAGCAGGCTTAGTGTCTCCTGTGTGATGTATGTACAGCAGTCCCAGCGTCTCCTATGTGATGCATATGATTTACAAAACTTATTATGACAATGAGTTGACTGCTCTCCTGGCCGACACAAACCTGGAAATGCAGCTGTGAGAAGCAACATGATCAGTATCACCTAACATCACAGCTGCACCAAAGAGAAGCAGCTCCAGCCGTCACAATAAGGGTGAGTTACTGTAATTAATTGTTTGACTAAATATACCAGGGTAATTTTCAAAGTGATCATTTTTGTGTGGCCCCGGAATGATGGTAGAAATTTCCAAATGGCCCCCGGCTGGAAAAAGGTTCCCCACCCCTGGATTAGAGGATCAAAGGAAGAACTAGTGTGGGACAGAGCAACAGAGCTAACCCCTGAGCCACCATGCCAACTAGACAGGTCTATTATTGAGAAATCTGAAAATACATTGGATTCTTAATGGCCACCACATTGGGTTGTTGTCACGTAGTTAAAAAAAATGCTGGTTGAATTCTCTTGGTAACTTGTAGTGATTGTAAACCTACAATCTGCTTGGTAAGTTTTGCATACGAGTAGACTGACTGTCTAATAGGTAATGAAAAGAATTTAGCTTTTAATGGCAGCAGGGAAACCATAGTCATTACCTTTCCCAGTAGCTTCCCATCAGCAGGCCTTTTCCAGGTTTATTCTCATATCTCTAGTTGTTACTAAACTGCATGTCTGTCCCTAAGCCTAACCTTAACCTAGCGTGCTGGCAGTTGTAGTTTCGTAATAGCCATATATTTGAGATTGCTAATGTAGACTGTTAGAAGCCGCACTGTCACCTGCTGACGGGGACACCGGGATAATCAGACCAAAAGCAACATTTTCATAAAATGTTGGATTCCAGAAGAACCATTGGACAAGAGGGAAGTACCTGGATCTTTGCGGACACCTAGGCATCCTTTCAGCTCTGCGAGTGAGATGGTTTTGTCCTTGTTGAGATCACAGTACTCGGTAAAACGTCTGGCGCATTTCTTAGGTTTGGCTTTCTTCTTTACATATCTTTTGAAAGGTTTCATCTCCTTCTTGTTGATGTCTTCGTTGCCGTTGCTGTCTAGCTGGCTGAAATACCACAGAACTACACGTTCTTCCAGCGTGTGGTTGGGATCGGGTTCTGAGAATCTGCAAACGATATTAGTAAACTTCACGGAAGGGTTTGTCACAGCATTGTTATCATAGGTTGAAGATCTCATCAGCACGTTACTTTTTTAAAGCGATGCCACAACTTTGTAGCCCAATTACATAGCAGGGAATTGCACAAGGATGGATACAAGTGGGCAGCAAACTGGGCAGTTGCTTACGGTCCTTGGTTTCAACCATTCGAATGGATGAATTGCAGTATTGTGTGGGCACAATATTGTTATGTCTGGACGCTGTACACTGGTAGTATTGGAGTACTAAAAATAATATTGTGTGGGTAAGCACTATGTGGTACTATCTTCTGTAAAGCCAACCATCTAAATTATTGTGGAAAAATCCAAATCCAAGGAGATGGGAGCCAATAGTTGGTTTCCGCAAGGGGCTAGGCATAAATGATTTGTTGTGTCATTGGGAAAAAATGAAGGGACAGGCAAAAAAGTGCCTTCTCAAGGCCTAAGAGAAAAATATCTAAAGGGTATAACTGGTAAGCTAGAGTGAAACAAGAGAAGCTTGGGGATCGAGTACTTGTGTTAGTGCCTACAGTGGAGAACAGGTTCCTTACTTTAAAAGTATACCGACCAGGGAAACAGAAGCCCTATTATGCCAACTCTGGAAGAAGAGGGACCCCCCTAGAAACCCCCTTGTTTGTTACCCAACTTAGAAGCCAACATTCTGGATATCAAAGTAGCAGGGAATTTGTAACCTTTCCAAAGACAAAAGAAATGAAATTGGTACCCCAAAATAGGGGCAGGGTCTTGGAGTTACCAGGTCACACTAGTGTCGCTAGTGTCATCAAACATCAGCTTCCCACTTAGGTCAATTTAAAACTCCATAGAATTCCTGAAGCCCACCGGGAGTAGTCTAAGAGGCAATACAAAACTGTCCACACCCTCTCACAAAATAAGTTTTGGTAAAGTTGCCCCCTGTAGGCACAGGGGGGCTGGCAGATGGTGCCCAGCCCTCGACTTTGGACAGAAGGGGAGGGTATGTAGCAATGCCAAGTAGGCTAGGGTTAAACCCTAGCTTTGTAGGATTTAATTAATACACCTGGCTGGTTTTGCATATAAACAGACTAGGTGTTCATTTAAGTCTGTCTGCTGGGGAGGCTGTACAATGTACAATGGTGTAGGAGTGGGATTAAAGCCCAGAGCCAAGAGCTGTAAATTTATGGCACTTGGTCGTTATCAATTTAACTTGTTTGCAGATAAGCACTGTTGGTTGAAATCATTACAAAAAAATCAAAACCCCAAAATTGCTGATTGTTTGTTTTTTGTTCTCTGCCCCCCCTCAAAAAAATGCAATAAAAAATTATCAAAAGGACAAATGTACCCAAAGATAGTAACATTAAAATCTATAGCTTGCCACACAAAAAACAAGCACTTAAACAGCTCCAATGATGGAAAATTGATAAAGTTATGAGTTTCAGAAATTCGTGAAAAAAAAACAATTTTTTTCTTTGGAAATTTTGTAAATCTTTAAAACAGTAAAAAAACAACTATACAAGTTTGGTATTGTCATATTCATACTGAATCATTTTGCCAGGTCATTTAAACTGTACAATAAAAGTCATAAAAATTAAAACAAAACTTTTTTTTTCACCATTTTGCCTCACTTGGATTTTTTTTTCCTGTTTTTCAGTATTTTTTTAAGAAATGAAAGGTGTCTATCTTCCAAAATCCAATATCTTTAGAAAAAATATACAAATGCTATGTAAACAGTTGAATATGATTGTATATACACTACAATTAGGGTCACTTAGGGTCACTTAGAAATGTCCTTATTTTTGAAAGAAAAGCACAGTTTTTTCCAATGAAGTTAACATTAAATGATTCAGAAATACACTCTATACATTGTTAATGTGATAAATGACTATTATAGCTGCAAACGTCTGGTTTATAATGCAATATCTTCATAGGTGTATAGAGGCCCATTTCCAACAACCATCACTCCAGTGTTCTTATGGTACTTTGTGTTTGATAACTGTATAAGAAGGCTAATGGATGGTTAGCATACCCTTGAAAACCCTTGTACAAGTATGTTAGCACAGCTGAAAACAGTTTGGCTGATTAGAGACGCTATAAACCTGACCTTCCTTTGAGCCATTTTAGAATCTGGAGCATTACATTTGTTGGTTCCATTAAACTCTCAAAATGGCCAGAAAAAAAGAACTCGCGAAACTCGACAGTCTATTCTTGTTCTTAGAAATGAAGGCTATTCCATGTGAGAAATTGCCAAGAAACTGAAGATTTCCTACAACGGTGTGTACTACTCCCTTCAGAGGAGAGCACAAACACGCTATAACCAGAGTAAAAAGAGAAGTGGGAGGTCCCACTGCACAACTGAGCAAGACAAGTACATTAGAGTCTGTAATTTGAGAAATCGACGCCTCACAGGTCCTCAACTGGCAGCTTCATTAAATAGTACACGCAAAATGCCAGTGTCAACGTCTACAGTGAAGAGGTGACTCCGGGATGCTGGCCTTCAGGGCAGAGTGGCAAAGAAAAAGCCAAATCTGAGACTGGCTAATAAAAGGAAAAGATTAATATGGGCAAAAGAATGAACACAGACACTGGACAGAGGAAGATTGGTAAAAAGTGTTATCGACAGACGAATCCAAGTTTGAGGTGTTTGGATCACACAGAAGAAAGTTTGTGAGACGCAAAACAACTGAAAAAATGCTGGAAGAATGCCTGATGCCATCTGTCAAGCACGGTGGAGGTAATGTGATGGTCTGGGGTTGGTTTGGTGCTGGTAAAGTGGGAGATCTGTACAAGGTAAAAGGGATTTTGAATAAGGAAGGCGATCACTCCATTTTGCAACGCCATGCCATACCCTGTGGACAGCGCTTGATTGGAGCCAATTTCATCCAACAACAGGACAATGACCCAAAGCACACCTCCAAATTATGCAAGAACTATTTAGGGAAGAAGCAGGCAGCTGGTATTCTATCTGTAATGGAGTGGCCAGTGCAGTCACCAGATCTCAACCCCATTGACATGTTGTGGGAGCAGCTTGACCGTATGGTACGCACAAAGTGCCCATCAAGCCAAACCAACTTGTGGGAGGGGCTTCTGGAAGCATCGGGTGAAATTTCTCCAGGTTACCTCAGCAAATTAACTGCTAGAATGCCAAAGGTCTGCAATGCTGTAGTTGCTGCAAAGGGAACATTCTTTGACGAAAGCAAAGTTTGAAGGAGAGTTATTATTTCAAATAAAAATCTTTTTTTCGAACCTTGTCAATGTCAACTAGATTTTAAATTCATTTGGCAACTCATTTGATTAATAAAAGTATCAGTTTTCATGGAAAACACAAAATTTTCTATGTGACCCCAAACTTTTGAACGGTAGTGTAACGTGATATTTATGTACATTCATGCGATCACACATATTTCCAGTGGATGAGATTGTAGATCTCTTTTTCAGTCGGTTTGTGGTTTTCTATCCATTGTAAACAGCTATGCTCGGACGCTCCTAAGCACAGAAGCAATGACACAGGGCAATTAGGTCTGCTCGGTTACAGCCTAGGGGGAAGTTACAGACATACCTAAATTACAGGCTTCTTCATTTCCCTTAAATGCCATAAAAGCAAAATTCTTGAAAGTCATATCTGATCCATCTGTCCATAAATATCACCACAAAGCCATGTTCAAAACCAGCAGCAGGTTCCCCCACTATGCAGCAATGTGACTCAGACAACCATACTGGAGTCTGATAAGGCCTTATGTCAAAATGTTAATAATGGAAACTTCTGACTTGTACTGACGCATAATTTATGTTGCAATATTTCAGAGATTTTTATGGCATTTGGTTGGAATGCACTTGTGAACTCATGGCCCTGCTTGTACTTAATGACTGACCTGCCGGCTGCTGCTGGGGCTGCGGAGTTGATTGCTTGCACCATGTCTGTGGTGAGGGCATCCAGTAAACTTGTGATAAATTCCAGCTTCTTCCCATCAGGACAACCTAGGAGTAAATCAAAACACAAATCAAAGTTACTATCCACTTGAATGGACAAATCAGTGGCATTTTAGTGCAGATAAACCATTTAATAGTTAAAGGGAATCGGTCAGCAGATTTCTGCTAGGTATTCTTGAGAACAGCATTATGTAGGATCTCAGAGCAGGATTCTAATAATGTGTCACTTAATAAGTTGTGTGTTGTTATTTCAATATAATCAGTGATTATCACTACAGGACTAGTAGTCTGGTGCATTCTAGTCCTCCTGCTCTGTATAACTTCACCCACACCACTGATTGGCTGCTTTCAGTGTGCACTGTGCAGAAAGCTACCAATCAGTTGTGTGGGCGGGGTTATGAAAAGCTCAGCATTGAAAGAACTGATAGATCTGCAGAAGATAAGACAATGATTTTAATTAAAACTTCAGCAAACAGCCAAGCAAGTGATACATTGTGGCAATCAGGGATTCTGCCCCTACTTCATACTGTTCTTAGATTACATCGCAAAAACCTTGTGTCAGATTTCCTTTAAGAGCTTTTCCTGTCTTTGAGGGATCTCCTCCTGTTGAGTTTTCCTAACAATTCTATTTGATACTGTCTTTGACTTGCTGAGGAAAGAAGGGTTTCATTAAAGGGGTTGTCCAGGATAAACTTTAAACACAGAGAGAAGCAGCGGCATAGATTATATTATACAGCAGTCCAGAACTGCCTGGATGTGATTCAGGCTCTGATGTGAGGGAACAGACTTGTTAAAAAGCCCAGGACGATATTTCTGTGTCTCCCTCTGCCTGTTTCCTCTCCCTGCTTCTCTCTCCTCCCTTTTCCCATAGAGTATAATGGGTTGTGCAATCTGACAGCACATTGTGCTGGCAGTCCAGAGACTGAGTTGAATGGTTTCTTCAGAGTAGATGATAAGTTTAGGAGGCAGGGGGAGAAGAAGAAGAGGCTGATAAGTGGGAAAAGAAGCCAATTTCTCTGATAAGATGTAATACAAAGTTTCTTAAATTTGCTTATGCTATTGATTTATGAAAACTTTATCTACAGTTCCAATTTAATGTGATACCTTTCATATTGCTGCATTTTTGCAAAAGTGACAATAGGATAACAGGATCAGAAGAGCACCTTTTAACTCCTGTGTCTCAATACAAAATCTAAAACTGAACCCCCAACTACCTCTTCTTGTGGTATGTTCACACAGCATTTTTTATGCGTTTTTTTCTGTATGAAAACTGCAAACTATAGAAATTCTATGGGTTTTAGTGATATTGTTTTTGATGTGTTTGAGAGGGCTTTTTCCCCAGGTACTCCATTTTGATCTCAATGGGGAAAAACTTTAATAAAAATGTTGATTTTTGTCTGTTGCACTTTTTCTGTAGGTGTCCACCGCAAAATACACTGAGGAGCAAAAAGGGTAACAATGTTTTGAACTTTTGACTTTCAGGCTCCATATCTCACTATCCATCGCTGCTTCAAATGTGAGACTACCATTATTTTATTGACAATCATCATGGCTATCTCATGCATAAATTTGACTTGCAACTTTTGAGCATATGATTAGTTATGCAGATTCTTGTCATGTCACTGCATTGTTACGGTTTTGCTCCTAAAACTCAAAATCTTAAAATTTTTATTATTTTGTAAATCCACCTTTGGCTTTAAACAATGCATGAATCCTACTGGGCATGCTTTTGATCAGATTCAAGCATGTTTCAATCGAAATCTGATCCCAGGTCTCTACTACATGTTCACAAAGTTGGTGCATACTGTTTGCCTCACTTGGATATGTATGCAGCTTGTCATGATTAGGATATGGTTAATGTCCTGTTCTCACAGGGTTAACTTTTGCCGGCCTCTCTTTGGATCTGGGAGGGGTATTTATACTCACTCCAGACTAGGATTCCCTGTCAGCTATACTGTTATTCTGGCTGTGTGTCTGACCCCCCTGGTGTGCGTGGATACTGCATTGCTTGTTTGATTCCCGTGTATGACCCGGTCTGTCCCCTCACTCTGAACTCAGCCTCTCGTTTTGGTACTATTGTCTTCTCCGGTTCTGACCTCCTGGCTTGGCTATTGTTACTCCATTACAGTTTGTCCCTATTGTACTGTCCATTGCCCGTTCTGGTTTTCTGATCTATTGCTACGTCCAGACTATTCGCTCTGTCTAACCCTTTGGTACTGTCCTGCTATCTCGTGCTTTGACCCTGGCTCAGTGAGTAAGTGCAGTGCGGTGTACCTGTCATTATAGCTGACCATTTCAGTTTTTTCTTCCTCTGAAGGAAAAAAAAAAAAAGTGTGTTATCCTCATGGATCCCATACAAGCTTTGGCTGATCAGGTCAAGCACCTGACCCAAATGTTCCACAAACTTATTGCGGAACAGCGCACGATGGCCCATACCCAGCAACAGTTTGTGGATACTGTGCAGGGGGCTGTAGCTGCAGGGGCTCCTAGTGCTGAGGATAGAGAAGTGTCTCTGGTCAAATTGCCAGACCCTTTCTCACAGGATAAAAGGGAGTTCAGGTCGTTCAGAGAAGAATGCAAGCTTTTTTTTCTCTGAGGCCCCGCTCCTCCGGGGATGAGTTCCAGAGGGTAGGGGTCATCATTTCCCTACTTCGGGGGGGCTCCACAGGCATGGGCTTTCTCTCTCTCTTCCTCTGCTCCTGAACGTATGTCTGTGAATTTGTTCTTTGAGGCTCTGGGGCACATTTATGATGAGCCTGATAGAGTGCGTCTGGCAGAGGATATGGTGGTGAGTGTGACACAGGGGAGGCACTCTGTTGAATGTTTCTGCTCAGAGTTTAGACGTTGGACGTCCGAAGTATCATGGAACGACAACGCCCTGAGGGGGTGGTTCCGCAGGGGCCTGTCTGACCATCTGCAGGATGCTCTGGCATTACATCCTCCTCCTGATACCCTGGAGGACGCCATGATGCAGGCGGTCCGTATGGACCGGAGACTCCGCGCTAGAGGAATGATGCAACAAGAGTCTCCCATGTACCCCAAATTGTGTGACACTGCACCTGTATCTGAGCCCATGGAGGTTGGGTCAGTTTCGGATAAGGAGAAAGAGAGAAGGCACCGTAGAGACAATCTACTATGCTTTTAATGTGGAGCCTCTGGACATTGGAAAAGGAATTGCCCCTCCTGCCTTTCTTCAGAGAAACGACTGACCCTGGCCAACAATCGAGGAGGTTGTCCAGACTCCCAGGTACATTTTTTCTCAAGTACAAAAATGGTGCTCCAGGTTGAATTGGAACTTTCTGGTGGTCCTATTATGACCACCACCTTTGTTGACTGTGGTTCTTCCATTAATCTGATTGATGCCCAAGTTGTTACTCTTAATAAGATAGGGACAGTCAGGTTAAAAGACCCTGTTAAAATTGTGGCTGTGGATTCATCCCCTCTTACCCGGGATGGAATTTGTTTTATGTCTGAAATTTTTTCTATGAAAGTGGGTTCCACTCATGTGGAAAATTTAAGTTGTTTCATTATGAATAATCTGCCAGCAGGACTGGTATTGGGAATGCCCTGGTTGCAACGCCACAATCCTCTTATTGATTGGGTGAAGGGGGAGATCACTCGATGGGAATGTAATGATAATGGTCTGTGTTGTAACCCGGTTCCTTTTGTCAATCCGATAAAATCTGTGTCTGTGTTATCTGTTGGTCTGGAGGGTATTCCGGAGTACCTGAGAGACTTTGAAGATGTGTTTTCCGAAAGCGAGGCTGAGGCGCTCCCACCACATAGACCATATGATTGTGCTATCGATTTAGTACCTGGAGCCAAATTACCCAAGGCTCGTTTGTTTAATTTGTCCGGGCCTGAGCGCCAAGCTATGAAAGAGTACATCAAAGAAAGCCTTCGCAAGGGGCATATTCGGCCCTCGGTCTCACCCGTGGCAGCGGGGTTTTTCTTTGTAAAGAAAAAAGATGGTGGGTTGCGACTGTGCCTCGACTTTCGGGAACTGAACAAAATTACTGTTAAGAACACGTACCCTCTCCCGTTGATTCCTGATCTATGCAACCAACTCACGGGGGCCAAATGGTTTTCTAAGCTCGATCTACGAGGGGCTTATAACCTTATAAGGATCCGAGAGAGTGACAAATGGAAAACAGCGTTCCTGACAACTGAGAGGCTGTTTGAAAACCAGGTTATGCCCTTGGGCCTCACTAACGCTCCTGCTGTTTTTCAGAACGTTATTAATGTTTTTTCTGACTTGATTGGATGTTATGTATTCATTTACCTGGATGACATCTTGATTTAATCTGAAGACAGTCAGTCACACTTACACCATCTACGTACGGTTCTTATGAGACTCCGGGAGAACCATTTGTATGCTAAGCTGGAGAAGTGCTCATTTTTTATGCAAGAACTATCTTTTCTGGGTGTAACTGTATCCGGGGAGGGATTCCGCATGGATCCAGGGAAGGTTCAGGCCATTACAGATTGGGTGCAGCCTCATGACCTGAAGGGGTTGCAGCGATTTCTGGGCTTCGCTAATTATTATAGGAAGTTCATTAAAGGGTTCTCGCAGGTGGTGAAACCCTTGACGGACCTCACTCTTAAAGGGGCAGATGTAAAAAATTGGTATGTGGCCGCAAAAAATTCCTTCCTTACATTAAAGAAGTGTTTTACTACAGCCCCTGTGTTGGTACAACCCGATTCGTCAAGACTTTTTATCTTCGAGGTCGACGCTTCGGAGGTGGGGGCAGTATTGTCACAGGGCCCCCCTACCCTGACAAACCTCAAACCCTATGACTTTTTCTCTAAGACGTTCTCTTCGGCCGAGAGAAACTATGATGTCGGTAACAGGGAATTGTTAGCAGTTAAATTGGCCTTCGAAGAATGGAGGCATTTTTTGGAGGGGGCCGCTCATCCCATTACGGTCATCACTGATCATAAAAACCTGGCCTATATCGAGTCTGCTAAGAGGTTGACCCCCAGACAGGCTCGGTGGGCACTTTTTTTTCTGGATTTCATTTTACCATCACGTTCCGACCAGGGTCTAAAAATGTAAAGGCGGATGCCTTATCCCGAAGTTTTGATTCTGTGTCCCCTCCAGAACCTCCTTCCTCCATTCTTCAACCGGGAGTGGTTGTAGCCGAAATCTCCTCTGAGCTACAGAGAGAGATTCTGGAAGCACAAGCTCCCAGGAATAAACCCCCAGGTAAATTGTTTGCACCCGAACAATTCCGTCTCACACTCCTTCAAGAAATTCATGATTCTGTGTCAAGTGCACACCCTGGTATTGCAGCTACCTGGGAGGCAGTAGCTAGGGGTTTTTGATGGCCCTCTATGGGTATTGATATAAAAAGGTTTGTGAATACTTGTGGGGTGTGCGCTCGCTCTAAAAGCTCTCAGGTCCGTCCGGCCGGTGGAATTGGTGCCTTTGCCAATTCCGGATAAACCATGGACAAACCTGTCCATGGACTTTATCACTAATCTTCCATCTTCCAAGGGCATCTCAGTGGTATGGGTAGTGGTTGATAGATTTTCTAAGCAAGCCCACTTTGTGCCATTACCTGCATTACCATCTGCTGAAACCTTGGCCCGCTTGTTTATACAGCACATTGTTCGGCTGCATGGAGTGCCTGTGAATGTGGTGTCGGACAGGGGTGTGCAATTTGTGGCCAGGTTTTGGAGAGCGTTTTGTATGAAGTTGGGGGTCACGTTGTCATTCTCCTCTGCCTATCACCCAGAATCCAACTGACAAACTGAACGCACCAACCAGTCATTGGAGCAGATTCTGGGATGCCTGGCCTCCTCCAGACAGGAAGACTGGTGTTAGGTATTACCCATGGCAGAATTTGCATTCAACTGTCAGATTAATCAGTCTACCGGAAAGTCTCCCTTTCTGGTCAATTATGGGTTTGTTCCGCAGTTTGGGGAATTTTCCCGTATGGATTCGGATTGCACGGTCATGGGTTCCGGCCAGTTCGGTGCACGCTGATCGACTGGTGCGGGCTTTTCATGCCAGATATCCTGAGAAACCTGGGGGTCCATTGGCCCCCCATTAAGAGGGGGGTACTGTCATGGTTAGGACATGGTTAATGTCCTGTTCTCACAGGGTTATCTTTTGCCGGCCTCTCTTTGGATCTGAGAGGGGTATTTATACTCACTCCAGGCTAGGGTTCCCTGTCAGCTATACTGTTATTCTGGCTGTGTGCCTGACCCCCCTGGTGTGCGTGGATACTGCATTGCTTGTTTGATTCCCATGTATGACCCGGTCTGTCCCCTCACTCTGAACTCCGTCTCTCGTTTTGGTACTATTGTCTTCTCCGGTTCTGACCTCCTGGCTTGGCTATTGTTACTCCGTTACAGTTTGTCCCTATTGTACCGTCCATTGCCCGTTCTGGACTATTGCTATGTCCTGACTATTCACTCTGTCTAACCCTTTGGTACTGTCCTGCTATCTTGTGCTTTGACCCCAGCTTGATCTGGTTTCTGTCTCTGTCTATGCCCCTTGGTATCTTGTCCCGTAGTTACCTTTCTAGGAGTTTCCCTGCAGCTCATAGCTCTGTGGAGCTTAGGTGACGCCCCCAGCAGTCACGTGCTTCAGGTCCTGATAGTCTGAAGCACGCATCGTCACCGATGCTGTCCCACTCCACAGGTATCTTTGAGCACTGTTTTTGTACTCAGGACACGCGCACTGGCTCAGTGAGCAAGTGCAGTGCGGTGTTTCTGACACAGCTTTTTCTTCAACTCTACCCACATGTGTTCGATTGGGCTGAGGTCTGGGGACTGTGAAGTCCAACCCAGGACCTGTACTTCATTGTCATTTAACCATTTCTTCACCAATCTTGACGTAGGCTTTGGGCCGTTGTCTTGCTGGAACACTATGTTGTCCTTTTCATACCCATAGATCTTGAGTATCTGAAGTAACTTGTCTTGTAGGATACTCACATATAGCTCAGTATTGAGACCATGATCGATCCTGGTCAAGTATCCAACCCCTTTGGCTGTGAAACAACCCCATATCATCAGGCATCCTCCGCCGAACTTGACAGTACCTTTGATCCGGTAGCTGTTGTGAGTTCATTTTCCCCTTCATCACTGAGGTCTGGTGAACTCCCTATTCTGGTAAAGGAAGGTAATGAGCCTGATTATCAGGCACCTGAGTCTAATGAGGATGACTGGCTGAGTGGAGTCACGGACTGGATATAAGGCTGCCGACGCCCTTCTGCCCTGCGGGTGATTTCTCTGTGGACTTCTAGGACACCAGTCTGATTCCTGCTCCTCTAAAGCTAGGTTTTCTGTTTTGCCTGTTAGCATTCTTGTTCTGTTTTTTGTTCTCCTTACTTTTCTGTATTCCGCCATTCCCTTCTGGGGTGAGCTGAATCTCCTTTTGCCTGTAGCTCTGTCTTCAGAATATTCCTGAGTACTGACATAGCTTTTTGAAGCCTAGCGTCTTCAGGGCCTTTTTCACTGTCAGTCTGTCGGCTCTTATTTTCTTAGGGTTTTTCACGGATTGCAGACAGCAGCCTTCCTGTCCTTTTCTATCTAGTTAGCTCGGGCCCCGTCTTTGCTCAGTCTATCTTTCTGTCTGTGTTAGTATTTTCATCTTGCTTCACCGTCATTATATGTTGGGGGCTGCCTATTGCTTTGGGGTCTGCTCTGGGGCAGTTTAGATTTCCCCTTTCTTTCTTTAGGCCTATTTAATTCTCCGGCTGTGATCGAGGGGTCTAGGGCATCGTAGGAACCCCCCACGGCTACTGCTAGTTGTGTTGATAGGTTCAGGGGTCTGCAATCCGATAGCTGCCAACTTCTCTGGTTTTCTGGACTTAGCTAGCATTTCTGTTTTTGCCTCCTACGGTGACTCATTCATAACAGAATCACCCGCCATGCCGCAGATCCTAGGGTACTCAATAGCAGGAAAGAATTGTTTTAAAAAAAAAAAAAAAAGGGTGTGTGTATATTCTTTCCTCTATATCTCTGAGGCCGTAGGGGGAATTTTTTTTTTCCCTCAATGGAGATAAAGCAATTGTCTGATCGTGTGGAGCAGCTCGCTGCAGAAGTGCAGGGAATTTCCGCTTACCTTGCTCATTCGCATGCTGTTGAACCAAAGATCCCTACACCTGATGTATTTTTTGGGGATCGATCTAAATTTTTGAGTTTCAAAAATAATTGTAAATTATTTTTTGCCTTGAAGCCTAACTCGTCAGGGAGCTCCGCGCAGCAGGTTAAAATTGTCATCTCTTTGCTGCGTGGCGATCCCCAGGATTGGGCGTTTTCTTTGAAACCAGATGATCCTATTCTGACTAATGTGAACGCATTCTTTCAAGCTTTGGGGTTGTTGTATGACGAACCTAATGCTATTGATCAGGCTGAAAAGACCCTGTTGGCATTGAACCAGGGTCGAGATTCTGCAGAGTTGTACTGTCAAAAGTTCCGAAAGTGGGCGGTCCTTACTACCTGGAATGATAATGCCTTGGCTGCTCTCTTTCGGAAGGGTTTGTCAGAAGCCGTAAAAGATACTATGGTGGGATTTCCTGTTCCCTCTGGTCTGGACGATTCTATGTCATTAGCCATTCAGGTTGATCGGCGTTTACGTGAACGCAGGATTGCACGAGAGGTGTTGCCACCGGTTGAACAGACGTCTGAACCTATGCAATGTGATAGAGTTTTGCCTAAGGCGCAACGTCAGGAGTTCAGAAGGCGTAATAAGCTGTGTTTTTTCTGTGGAGATGCCTCGCATATTATTTCTGTTTGTCCTAAACGAGAGAAACGCTTTGCACACATGTTTTCTGTTGGTGGTGTTCAACCTAAGTTTCTTCTGGCAATTACTCTGATCTGCTCCCTGTCCACATTTTCCGCCAAGGCTTTTGTGGATTCGGGAGCAGCGCTAAACCTAATGGACTTGGATTTTGCTAAACGTTGTGGATTTCCGATGACACCTCTGCAGACGCCTATCCCTTTGAGGGGGAATGATGCTACTCCTTTGGGTAAAAATAAACCTCAGTTTTGGACCCAGGTGGTCATGCGCGTCACCCCAGACCATCAAGAAAATTGCAGATTTTTGGTATTGCATGGTCTGCATGATGCCGTTGTTCTGGGGTTTCCCTGGTTGCAAATTCATAATCCAGTTTTGGATTGGAAATCTGTGTCTGTGGTGAGTTGGGGTTGTCGGTGTGCCTTTAGTGAGGCTCCGGTTTTTTCCACCTCTCCTCAGTCGCATGATGTTCCTGACTATTTGGCGGACTTTTATGATGTATTTAGTGAGAATGAGTCTGCGTCCTTGCCTCCTCATAGGAGTTATGACTGTGCAATTGAACTAAGCCCGGGGTGTAAATTTCCCAAGGGTCGGCTCTTCAATTTATCTGTACCCGAGCACGAGGCTATGCGGTCCTATATTAAGGAGGCGTTGGAGAAGGGTCATATTAGACCATCCTCTTCACCCTTAGGTGCCGTTTTTTTTTTTGTGTGGCCAAAATGGATGGTTCTTTAAGGCCTTGTATTGATTATCGTGCCCTCAATAAAATTACTATTAAATATCAGTATCCGTTACCCCTGATTTCGGATCTATTCTCTAGAGTTAGAGGTGCTTGCTGGTTTACCAAGCTTGACCTCAGGGGGGCGTATAATCTTATCCGCATTAAGCAGGGGGATGAATGGAAGACGGCGTTTAATACTCCGGAGGGACATTTTGAGTACCTGGTGATGCCTTTTGGGATCACTAATGCCCCTTCTGTCTTCCAGTGCTTCATGAACGATATTTTCCGAGACTTTGTCGATAAATTTTTGATTATCTATCTGGATGATATTTTGATCTTCTCCAAGGATTGGGATTCTCATGTGGAACATATTCGGACTGTGTTCCGGATCTTGAGGGAGAATTCCCTGTATGTCAAAGGATCGAAATGCCTTTTTGGAGTACAGAGGATTTCATTTTTGGGATTTATTTTGTCTCCGTCAACTATTGAAATGGACCCGGCCAAGGTACAGGCCATTTATGATTGGGTTCAGCCCACTTCTTTGAAGGCCCTCCAGAAGTTTTGGGGTTTTGCTAATTTTTATCGGAAATTTATAGCAAAATTTTCTAGTATTGCCAAGCCATTGACTGATCTGACTAAGAAGGGTGCTGATGTGTTGAATTGGTCTCCTGAGGCTATTGCTTCCTTTCAGGAGCTGAAGCGAAGATTTACCTCCGCCCCGGTTTTGCGGCAACCTGATGTCTCACTCACGTTCCAGGTAGAGGTGGATGCTTTTGAGATTGGTGCAGGAGCTGTTTTGTCCCAAAAGGATCCTGTAACATCTAAAATGAATCCCTGTGCTTTCTTTTCCCGAAAGTTCTCTCCATCTGAACGTAACTATGATGTGGGGAATCGGAAACTGTTGGCCATGAAATGGGCATTTGAGGAGTGGAGACATTGGTTGGAGGGAGCTAAACATCAAGTTGTGGTCCTCACTGACCACAAGAATTTGATTTACCTAGAGTCGGCTAAACGCTTGAACCCTAGACAGGCTAGGTGGGCCTTGTTTTTTACACGTTTTGATTTTGTGGTCTCTTTTCTTCCTGGAACTAAGAATGTCAAGGCAGACGCCCTCTCTAGGAGTTTCTTTGCTGATTCTCCTGTGGTGACCAAGCCTGCTACCATCTTAGGCGAAGGGTAGTTCTTTCTGCCATCTCGCCCGATTTGAGACTTGCTCTGCAAGAGTTCCAGGAGGACAAACCTGAGCATTGTCCCAGTGGAAAGTTGTATGTTCCTGACCAGTGGAAGAAGAGAGTGATGTCTGAAGTTCATTGCTCTGCATTGGCTGGTCATCCAGGTATTTTTGGTACTAGAGATCTGGTGAGTCACTCTTTTTGGTGGCCCACCTTGTCTCATGATGTCAGGAATTTTGTGCAGTCCTGTGGGACTTGCTCCCGGTCTAAATCTTGTTCTCGCTCTAGTGGGTTGTTGATGCCTTTGCCGGTCCCCAGGAGGCCATGGACCCATATTTCAATGGATTTCATCTCTGATATGCCGGTCTCTCAAAGAATGACTGTTATTTGGGTGATTTGTGATAGGTTCTCTAAGATGGTTCATCTTGTACCACTCCCTAAGTTGCCATCTTCCTCTGAGTTGGTGCCCCTGTTTTTGCAACAGGTGGTTCGCTTACACGGGATTCCTGAGAACATTGTATCTGACAGAGGAGTTCAGTTTGTGTCTAGATTTTGGAGGACCTTCTGTTCCAAGCTGGGAATTCAGTTGTCCTTCTCCTCTGCTTTTCACCCTCAGACCAATGGGCAGACAGAGAGAACAAACCAGACCTTGGAGTCGTATTTGAGATGTTTTATTTCCGCTGATCAGGATGATTGGGTTTCATTTTTGCCCTTGGCCGAATTTGCTTTAAATAATAGAGCTAGTTCTGCCACTTTGATGTCACCATTTTTTTGTAACTTTGGGTTTCATCCTCGATTTTCTTCAGGGCAGGTGGAGCCTTCTGCCTGCCCAGGTGTTGACACTGTGGTGGAGAGAATGCACCAGATCTGGGACCAAGTGGTGGATAAGTTATCTCTCTCCCAGGAAAAGGCCCAGCGGTTTTCCAATCGACATAGGACCATTGGTCCCCAGTTTAAGATTGGTGATATGGTGTGGTTATCATCAAAAAATATTGCTATGAAGGTGGCTTCTCATAAGTTTAAGCCTAGATTTATTGGACCTTACAAGATTTTGGAGATTATTAATCCGGTCTCTTCGTTTGGCTCTTCCTGTCACATTTAAAATCCATAATGTGTTCCATAAGTCCTTGTTGAAAAGGTTTGTTGAACCAGTTGTTCCTGGGGTGGCACCTCCAGACCCTGTATTGGTTGAAGGTAACATGGAATATGAGGTAGAGAAAATGCTGGATTCCCGTCTGGCTAGACGGAGACTCCAGTATTTGGTTAAGTGGAAGGGTTATGGTCAGGAGGATAATTCCTGGGTCTCTGCCTCTGATATTCATGCCAAAAGATTGGTGCGTGCATTTCATCGGGCTCACCCTCATCGCCCTGGTGGCGTGGTTGAGGGTTCGGTGACCCCTCCTCAAGGGGGAGGTACTGTTGTGAGTTCATTTTCCCCTTCGTCACTGGGGTCTGGTGAACTCCCTATTCTGGTAAAGGAAGGTAATGAGCCTGATTATCAGGCACCTGAGTCTAATGAGGATGACTGGCTGAGTGGAGTCACGGACTGGATATAAGGCTGCTGACACCCTTCTGCCCTGCGGGTGATTTCTCTGTGGACTTCTAGGACACCAGTCTGATTCCTGCTCCTCTAAAGCTAAGTTTTCTGTTTTGCCTGTTAGCATTCTTGTTTTGTTTTTTGTTCTCCTTGCTTTTCTGTATTCTGCCATTCCCTTCTGGGGTGAGCTGAATCTCCTTTTGCCTGTAGCTCTGTCTTCAGAATATTCCTGAGTACTGACATAGCTTTTTGAAGCCTAGCGTCTTCAGGGCCTTTTTCACTGTCAGTCTGTTGGCTCTTATTTTCTTAGGGTTTTTCACGCATTGCAGACAGCAGACTTCCAGTCCTTTTCTATCTAGTTAGCTCGGGCCCCGTCTTTGCTCAGTCTATCTTTCTGTCTGTGTTAGTATTTTCATCTTGCTTCACCGTCATTATATGTTGGGGGCTGCCTATTGCTTTGGGGTCTGCTCTGGGGCAGTTTAGATTTCCCCTTTCTTTCTTTAGGCCTATTTAATTCTCCGGCTGTGATCGAGGGGTCTAGGGCATCGTAGGAACCCCCCACGGCTACTGCTAGTTGTGTTGATAGGTTCAGGGGTCTGCAATCCGATAGCTGCCAACTTCTCTGGTTTTCTGGACTTAGCTAGCATTTCTGTTTTTGCCTCCTACAGTGACTCATTCATAACAGGTAGCCCCTTTTTTCCTGTTTCTTTCATTTGCACCAATCAGAATCAAGTCCACTGACTTTCATCTCATCACTCCAAATCACGCGATTCCAATCTTCTGCTGTCCACTTTTAGTACTTTTTTTGCAAATACAAGCTGACGATTCTTATGTTGATATTGAAGTCGAGGCTTGTTCACCTTTCTTCGAGCCACCATTCCAGATTTGTGTAACGTGTGTTGTGATGAGCTGACTTGTTGGCTCTGATATTTTTCCTGGACATCCATCTCTTGGCTTTTGAGTGGATAAACTTCATTTTGTATTCTTCCCGCTGTCATGATGCAGTTTGGCAATTTTCTTGGCCGAGAGACAATGAGCTGGATGATGCAGTTTCTCTTTTCTTGGGAAACCTTTATGGCTGCTCCATAATTCGAACCAGGGAATGTGAGAACAGGTTGTATTTTGTAGTATACACAAAGAAAAAGATTTTTCAATCACCAGGAGCAAAACAGTAACAGTGACATGAGTAATCATTTGTTAAATAGTTGCAAGTCAAATTTATGTGTGGGATAACCGAGATGATTGTCTAAAAATTGATGGCAGTCTCATCTTCAAAACTGTTATGGATGCCGAGATATGGACCCTGAAAGCCCTGAAAGTCCAAAGTTCAAAACATTGTTACACATTTTGCTTGTCAGTGTATGCAATAGTAATCTGCTTGTTGTGTTTTTGCTGCATTTTTTAATGCGTTTTTGGTGCAGATTTGAAGCTGCATTTTTTTAGCACCGAAACGCCCAGATTCTACAATTCAAAAATGAAACTATATTTTTTTAAATGAGTTTTTTCAGTCCCATTTCCTTAAAATCCTATAGAGAACAACCACACAAAAAAGCACACAGTATACATGAGTTTTCATGAAATCTCTCTACTTTGCTTGAACTCTTAAACAAAGTTAAAAATGCAGCATTTACTCTTCATACTTACATGACCTAAAGCAATTGACATGCTGCAGTTAAAAAAAAAACAAAAACACAGTACAGGTTAAAAAAGTGCAATAAAAAAGTGAATGAGATTGAAAAAATCTCATTAATTTAGATGTGTTCTAGACACATGGAAAAAGAAAATTAAGAATGCTGTGTGTGAACAAACTCTTAAGTGGCAGAGGTACCTTCTTCTCCCTTCAGATCTGGGTGCAGACTGCTACTTTGCTCCTCTTTTAGTTTTCCCCATTGAATAAGAAGTCTTGCTTTCTGCCTTTTGAATTAATTATTTTCGTCAATAATAGTTGATAAAACTTTGTTATGAAACTTTGAAAGCTCCGGTAACTTCTGATTTACTATGATATGACATTCTAATATTTTTTGTATTTTTCAAGAACAAAAATTAGGTTGAAGACATATTTACAACTAGCCAAAGCGAGATTTTTCACCCAAACTAAAGATCTTCCGTAGTGGGGTTGGTAACTAGTGATCCAGTCTCCTAGAAAAAAAGGGCTGGATCCCTGCTGCTGGCACAATCGGTAATGAGCAGAGAGCAGGCAGATGTGCTGCTTACATTGGATGTCAGTAAGGTTCCTGTTGGCATCTATGGCCACTTTCCATGGTTGCAGTGTCCTTGTGAATCATTCTATATTTTGATTTCAGATCTATTGATTTTTGGGGCATTTAAACCTCTCATTTAGCTTTAAGTCTCTGTAGCTGGACCAAGTGGACAAACTAATTGTACAATGATTTCTTTGCCCCCCATTCTCCTCACATTGTCAATAGTCTCGTAATCTATATAAGAAGGTCAGATTCTCCAACAATGAGCAGAGATTTAAGAATAGAGGAAAAAGAAACACAGATGCTTTTCATTTTGGCTGTCAGTGTAACTTATGGATTGCTTTTTTAGAAGAATTTCTTAGGCTGCGCTATTCTACATCGGGGAGAACAACTTTTTTTTTTTAACCCCCTAAATCCTTGCGATGTAAAGAGATTGAAAGTCAAGTATTGTTGAAGCTCATCATATTGTGTCCTTTAGCAAAAAAAAAGTTGAGGTTCTGAAATAACTAACATTGTGCATAATTGACAACATGCATAATTGACAATTCGCTTTTTGCAAAAATAGTTTTTGCCTTTAAAGTTAGATGTCTGATATTTTTCTTTTTTACATGCTTTAGGATACGGATTAAAAGAAAAAAAAGATGCAGAGGTCGACCAGTAAAAATATGTAGAATCACTATAATATAACCTTGATCTGGTAGCTAGTTTTTTGAGCTGATACCTGAAATTGGGCTTTCAAATCTTTGCAAGCAAAGACATGTATTGTCAGGATATGCAATCAGTTGCTGATTGGGGTCTTATTGGAACCCCTTTGATAATGAAAACATTGAAAAATCCCATCATGTTGCACCACTATGAAACCCATCAATTACTTATAATCTGTCTGGGAAGCAAAGTCTGTGATACATGACAAAATTCTCTCCCAAATCTTCCATACATAATGCAAGAGGAGGAAGCCGCTGCCAGACACCTGGCTGACCCTTCACTCCATTTGATATTATTTGTTGGGGGGAGAGTTGGGAGGACCCCCTACCGATGGTTTACTGGTACTACCAAAATGATGATTCAGGAGCTCTGCAAGGTACGTGGCCCAGTCGTCTTCACTATTAGAAGTAACCTGGGGAACAGGGATAGCTAGGGCGTCCTTAGTGTTAGTGACAGGGAAGGAGCCACTGACCCCAGTATACCCAACAACAGACGTGACAGATAATGTCTCATTTTCTTGGGTGTTTTGGCCCCTTTAAACACAAGATAATATTAATTTGGCCCTTCAGCAACATATTGGCACTACATAACCGTAATCGAGGAATGAATATGTCACCTTATTATTCCACCATTTGTATCCTTGAACTTTGGCAATGTGTTACAGTTAGGACAATTTATTTAGTTTTGTTCCTCATGTAATGCTGTTTTGCTATGCATTGTATAACTGTATATGGAGTTACGGATGTATTGTCTGACAATGTTATGGAACATCCCCTGGAAACTGCTGTGCAAGACAAGTATGTATTTTACAGTGCACATATATTGTGTTATTGTACACATTTGTTGTATTGGTATAGGCTGCAACATGGGGTTGAGTTTGGGTCAATGCTCTAAAGCCACCCCAGTTAACATATTGGATAAAACTGATGTTTAGCTATGTCTCTGGTCAGATGTCATAAAAAGAGGGCTAAGTATACAGAAAAGGTAAGATTAGAGTTTTTTTGAGGTGTTCAGGCAGAAACCACTTCCGGAAACGCTTTTTTTTTACAAGAAGTTTTTTCCACCTGACTTTTTTCAAAACTTCATGGGAAAAAAAAAACCCTCATAAAACTCATCCATTACCAAACAAGATTTCACTTACAAATGAATAGGAAGAGTTTTCAAAAGTATTTTTTGGGGGGTTTGATGGAGCGGATTTGGTTCAACAAAGCTCTTCATATATTGGTGTGAAAATAACCTAACACTCACTAATTGATGCACCACACCATGATAGGGTAGCAGAGGAAATGTAAGTACCACCTTAAAAGCAGCAATACAGACTCTTGAAATTTGCAAGGTCAAGTGAAGGTGGGCAGAAGACACCCCTGTGTTGTGAGTTCATTCTCCCCTTCACCTTTGATGTCTGATGAACTCCCTCTGCTGGTGAAGAGAGGTAGTGAAATTGATTGGGATGGGAAGAACCTGTCATCTGAACAGGCGGAGTGTGATTGGACATCTGGAATTTCTGAGTGGATATAAGGCAGCCGACGCCCTGCAGGGCTGCTGGTGATCCTTTCTGCTCTGAGCTCTTGCATCCAGCTTAGTTCCTGTCTACTAAAAGCTAAGTTTTTGCCCTGCTATTATTCCATGAGATTTTGTCTGGTTTCCTTAGTGTTTGTGTTCAGCCAGTCCTGGTTGGGACTGGCTGAATTCCATTTTTGTCTCTGATCAGTTGATCTCTTTGCTCTGTTTTCAGAATATACCTGAGTGCTGATATAGTGATTTTGAAGTCTAGCGACTTCAGGGCCTTTTTCCCTATCAGACGGTTGGGACATTTTTGGTAGGGATTTTTGCGGATTGCAGCCAGCATCTTTTCTGTCCTGTCCTATCTAGTTAGTTGGTCCCCATCGTTTGCTCAGCCTGTCTTTCTGTCTGTGTTTGTGTTTTCATCTGTTTTTCACCGACAATACATGTTGGGGGCTGTCTATTGCTTTGGGGTCTAATCTGGGGCAGTTTAGATTTCCCCTTTCCTTCTTTAGGCTTATGTAGTTCTCCGGCTGTGACGAGGGGTCTAGGGCACCGTAGGACCCCCCCACGGCTACTGTTAGTTGTGGTGTATAGGATCAGGGGTCTGCAATCCGATAGCTACCAACCTCTTCGGTTTTCTGGACTTAGCTTGTATTTTTGTTTTCTCCTCCTCTGGTGACTCATTCATAACAGAATCACTAGCCATACCGCAGATTCTAGGGTGCTCAATAGCAGGAGAGAATTGTAAAAAAAAAAAAGTGTCAGAATTTTTTTTTTTTTTTTGGTGTATATTTTTTCCTCTATTTCTCTAAGGCCGTAGGGGGAATTTTTTCTCAATGGAGATTAAGCAATTGTCTGATCGTGTGGAGCAGCTTACTGCTGAAGTGCGGGGAATTTCCACCTATCTTGCTCATTCACATGCTGCTGAACCAAAGATCCCTACTCCTGATGTGTTTTTTGGGGATCGGTCTAAATTTCTGAATTTTAAGAATAATTGTAAATTATTTTTTGCCTTGAAGCCTAACTCATCGGGGAGCTCTGCGCAGCAGGTTAAAATTGTCATCTCCTTGCTGCGCGGCGATCCCCAGGATTGGGCGTTTTCTTTGAAATCTGATGATCCTATTCTGACTGATGTGAACACATTTTTTCAGGCCTTGGGGTTGTTGTA
Organism: Dendrobates tinctorius; assembly: GCF_039654945.1. Taxonomy (NCBI): domain Eukaryota; kingdom Metazoa; phylum Chordata; class Amphibia; order Anura; family Dendrobatidae; genus Dendrobates; species Dendrobates tinctorius. The sequence continues at coordinate 2,175,614 of NW_027361875.1, read as the reverse complement.
TGATGAACCTAATGCTAGTGATCAGGCTGAAAAGGCCCTGTTGGCATTGAGCCAGGGTCAGGATTCTGCAGAGTTGTACTGTCAAAAATTCCGAAAGTGGGCGGTCCTTACTACCTGGAATGATGGTGCCTTGGCAGCTCTCTTTCGGAAGGGTTTGTCAGAAACCGTAAAAGATACTATGGTGGGATTTCCTGTTCCCTCTGGTCTTGACGATTCTATGTCATTAGTCATTCAGGTTGATCGGCGTTTGCGTGAACGCAAAACTGCACGAGAGGTGTTGCCACCTGTTGAACAAATGTCTGAACCTATGCAATGTGATAGAGTTTTGTCTAGGGCGCAACGTCAGGAGTTCAGAAGGCGTAATAAGTTGTGTTTTTTCTGTGGAGATGCCGCTCATATTATTTCTGTCTGCCCTAAACGAGAGAAACGTTTTGCACACACACTTGCTGTGGGTGGTGTTCAACCTAAGTTTCTTCTGGCAATTACTCTGATCTGCTCCCTGTCCACATTTTCCGCTAAGGCTTTTGTGGATTCGGGAGCAGCTCTGAACCTGATGGACTTGGATTTTGCTAAACGTTGTGGGTTTCCTATGACACCTCTGCAGATGCCTATCCCTTTGAGGGGTATTGATGCTACTCCTTTGGCGAAGAATAAACCTCAGTTTTGGACCCAGGTGGTAATGCGGGTCGCCCCAGACCATCAAGAAAATTGCAGATTTTTGGTGTTGCATAATTTGCATGATACCATCGTTCTGGTGTTTCCCTGGCTGCAAATCCATAATCCAGTTTTGGATTGGATATCTGTGTCTGTGGTGAGTTGGGGTTGTCAGTGTGCCCTTAGTGACGCTCCTATTTTCTACACCTCTCCCCAGTCGCATGATGTTCCTGACTATTTGGCTGATTTTTATGATGTATTTAGTGAGAATGAGTCTGCGTCTTTGCCTCCTCATAGGAGTTATGACTGTGCAATTGAGCTGAGCCCTGGGTGTAAATTTCCCAAGGGTCGACTTTTCAATTTATCTGTACCCGAGCACGAGGCTATGCGATCCTATATTAAGGAGTCGTTGGAGAAGGGTCATATTAGACCATCCTCTTCACCCTTAGGTGCTGGTTTTTTTTTGTGGCCAAGAAAGATGGTTCATTAAGGCCTTGTATTGACTATCATTCCCTCAACAAAATTACTGTTACATATCAGTATCCATTACCCCTGATTTCTGATCTATTCTCCAAAGTTAAAGGTGCTTGCTGGTTTACCAAGCTTGACCTCAGGGGGGCGTATAATCTTATTCGCATTAAGCAGGGGGATGAATGGAAGATGGCGTTTAATACTCCGGAGGGACATTTTGAGTACCTGGTGATGCCTTTTGGGCTCACTAATGCCTTCTGTCTTCCAGTGCTTCATGAATGATATTTTCCGAGACTTTGTGGATAAATTTTTGATCATCTATCTGGATGATATTTTGATCTTTCCCAAGGATTGGGATTCTCATGTGGAACATGTTCGGACTGTGTTCCGGATTTTGAGGGAGAATTCCCTGTATGTCAAGGGATCGAAATGCCTTTTTGGTGTACAGAGGATTTCATTTTTGGGATTTATTTTGTCTCCGTCAACTATTGAAATGGACCCGGCCAAGGTACAGGCCATTTATGATTGGGTTCTGTCAGAGACACCGCACTGCACTTGCTCATAGAGCCAGTGCGTGTGTCCTGAGAACAGAAGCAGTGCTAAAAGATACCTGTGGAGTGTGCAGCAGAGGTGACCATGCGTGCTTCAGGCTAATAGTGTCAGGGTCCAGTCAGCGCTGGAAGGTAAAGAGGCAAAGGACCTGCGGACACTGAAACTGAATAATGTGCACGGGACCTATGGTCATGTGACTGCAAGGGGGCGGGGCTTAGCGTCCTGTATTCAGATAGGACAGGACACCATACAACAACTCAGAGTCAGGCAAAACAGAGGTCACACACAGTACGGGCAAACGAGGTACAGAAGGGACAAACAGACGGGTAGTCAGACAGAGCCAAAGGTCATACACAAGAGGGCGACGTAGTACCAAGGGGACGAGCAGAGAGAAGTCGGGTCACAAGCAGTGAGTCATACACGAGAGGTAGCGCAGTACAAGAGGGTAAGGCAGAACTCGTAACAGGGACAGAACCAGATCACAACCGAATAAGCAAGCAAGATATCAGGCACAAGGCACACGTATACAAGAGGTCACTTAACTCAGCCGAGGGCAGGAGTATAACTGACACCAGACCCAGGTCCAGTGAGCACTAAATAGCCTCCTGCTGCCAGAGAGAGGCAGCACAATTAACCCATAGTCTAACCAGGACGGGTCAAAGCGAAATCCCGTCCTGGATCATGACAGTACCCTCCTCTCAATGGGGGGCCACCGGACCCCCAGGTCTCTCAGGGTACTTGGCGTGAAAGGCTCGGATCAACCGATCCGCATGAACTGATCGAGCAGGAACCCACGAGCGTTCCTCAGGACCGTAGCCCTTCCAATGTATCAGATACTGAAGGGCGCGACGGACCAACCTGGAGTCGACAAGTCGTTCCACCTCGTACTCAGCCTGCCCATCTACCAGAACCGGTGTCGGGGAAGATGATGATCCCTCCCCACTGGACCTCACAGGTTTCAAAAGGGCCTTATGGAAAACATTAGGGATCCTTAGAGATGGCGGAAGACTCAACCGAAAAGCCACCGGGTTAACTGCTTCGGTAATTACATAGGGACCTATAAACTTGGGTCCAAGCTTCGCAGAGGGGACCTTGAGCCTTATATTTTTGGTGGATAACCATACCTTATCTCCGACCTGAAACACTGGACCCACGGATCGTTTTTTGTCCGCAAAAAATTTAAATTTGTCCTGGGCCTTCGTAATGTTATTCTGGACCTCCCGCCATACCTCCCCCAACCGCTGGATCGTCTCGTCCGCCCCAGGACACCCAGAATTCAAGCGGGAAAATTCTCCAAAATGAGGATGAAACCCATAATTGCAAAAAAAGGAGATGTACCCGTAGACTGGTTAGTGCGGTTGTTAAAAGCAAACTCAGCCAATGGTAACACAGAACACCAATCATCCTGTTGGGCTGAGGTCAAACAACGCAGAATTTGCTCCAGAGACTGATTGGTCCGCTCAGTCTGCCCATTAGTCTCTGGATGGTAGGCGGATGAAAAGGACAGACCAATACCCAACCTCCTACAAAAAGCTCTCCAAAATCTGGACACAAATTGCACTCCCCTATCAGACACCACATTCAGGGGTACCCCATGCAACCGCACCACATGCTCCACAAACAATCTGGACAATGTTTCCGCATTAGGTAGAGCTGCCAATGGTACAAAATGTGCCTGCTTACTAAACCTGTCCACTACGACCCAGACCACGGTATTACCCTTGGAATTGGTGATGAAATCCATGGACAGATGAGTCCATGGTCTCTCAGGAATTGGCAGTGGTACCAATTCCCCGGCCGGCCGGTTATGGGGAGTTTTCGCACGGGCACAAACCTCACACGCAGACACATACTCCCCAACATCAGAGGCTAAAGAAGACCACCAGAATATTCTAGCAATGGCCTTCCGGGTTGCTGAGATCCCTGGATGTCCACCCAGAACTGAGTCATGGAACTCCTGGAGGACCTTGAGGCGAAACTGAGCTGGCACAAAAAGTTTATCCACCGGCTTAGCTGGAGGTGCAAGAGCCTGGGCTTCTCGAATCTCCCGTTCCAACACATTAGAAACCTCTGCCACCACCACCCCAGGCTGAAGAATGGAGGATGGAGGTTCCGGGGGGGATATCGGATCAAGACTGCGTGACAACGCATCCGCTCTGATATTCTTGGATCCTGGTCGAAAAGTGATCGAGAAGTTGAATCGGGGAAAAAAAAAGTGACCATCTAGCCTGTCTGGGAGTCAACCTTTTAGCTGACTCAATGTAAGCTAGGTTTTTGTGGTCCGTGATTACCGTTATAGGATGAACAGCCCCCTCCAAAAAATGCCTCCATTCTGCAAAAGCCAATTTTACGGCCAGAAGTTCCCGATTCCCCACATCATAGTTTCTCTCCGCCGGAGAGAACTTCTTTGAGAAAAAGGCGCAAGGTCTTAAATTGGTCAAAGTGGCGGGTCCCTGGGACAATACCGCCCCCACCCCCACCTCTGAGGCGTCTACCTCAACAATAAATGGTTCAGAGGGGTCCAGTTGGATAAGAACCGGGGCCGACATGAAACATTTTTTCAAAAACTGAAGTGCCGCTACCGCTGCGGTTGACCAATTCTTGATATCAGCCCCCTTTTGAGTCATGTCTGTGAGGGGTTTAACCACCTGTGAGAACCCCCTTATAAATTTCCGATAGTAATTAGCGAACCCTAGGAAACGTTGCAGACACTTCAAATCACACGGTTGAACCCACTCGAGAATGGCCTGCACCTTATTAGGATCCATGCGATACCCTTCAGCAGACACGATGAACCCCAGAAAGGACAGTCCCTGAACAAAAAATAAACATTTTTCAAGTTTAGCAAACAGACAGTTCTCCCTGAGCCTTTGGAGAACTGCCCGAACATGACCAATGTGAGTCTGTTTATCAGGCGAGTAGATTAAAATGTCATCCAAATACACCACCATAAAACGTCCAATCAAATCGGAGAACACATGATTTATGAAATTTTGGAAGACCGCTGGAGCGTTGGTCAGGCCGAAGGGCATGACCAAATTTTCAAACAACCCTTCAGTAGTGAGAAAGGCGGTCTTCCATTCATCTCCGTCCCGGACTCGGATAAGGTTATACGCTCCCCGTAGGTCTAATTTCGAAAACCACTTAGCTCCGGACAACTGATTGTATAAATCAGGAATAAGTGGAAGGGGATAAGTATTCCTCACAGTTATTTTATTTAACTCACGAAAATCGAGGCATGGGCGCAAACCACCGTCTTTTTTTTTTACAAAAAAGAACCCTGCCGCCACAGGAGAAACAGAAGGACGAATATGTCCCTTACGGAGGCTGTCAGAAATATATTCCTTCATCACAGCTCGTTCCGGACCCGAGAGGTTATACAGGCGGGCTTTGGGCAATTTAGCACCTGGAACCAGGTCAATGGCACAATCAAATGGGCGGTGTGGTGGTAAAACCTCAGCCTCTTTTTCGGAGAAAACGTCAGTATAATCTATCAGGCACTCCGGAATGCCTTCTAGACCCACGGACGACACAGACACAGACACAGAAACAAGACATTTCTCAGAGCAATAGGGACCCCATTTAACAATATCCCGAGATTCCCAATTAATCACAGGATTATGCAGCTGTAACCAGGGGAACCCCAACACCAGTCCCGCGGGCAGGTTGTTCATTACAAAACATGAAATACGTTCCTGGTGTAAGGAACTCACTTTAAGGAGAAACTCTTCAGTACAAAACACAATGTCATTCTTAACCAGTGGTGTTTGTCGATACCAACAAGGTGAATCGGAGTCTCCAACCTAACTGTCCCTAACTTACACCTGGCCACCAAGTCAGAGTCAATAAAGTTCAATGATGAACCGCAATCCACGAAGGCAGTTGTGGATGTGGAGACACCCCCACAACAAAGTTCCACTTGAAATGACATTTTAGAAAATGCAGAAAAGGGTACCTGAGAGCCTGGGTGACCTCCACGATAATCACCCGGGCTCAGTCGCTTGTTGGTTAGTGGCCGGGAGGGGCAATCCTTTTTCCCATGTCCATACTCGCCACTGTGAACACAGCATTTTCTCACGTGCCGTTGTCTCCTTTCTTCCTCCTTAAGGTTGATGGTTCCCATCGCCGTGATTTTCAGTGAAGAACTGGCTCCCCTTCCTTGGGAGAATAATGATGTCTCGGTTTGTATCACTCCCCTTGCCCGTAACCTGCGATCCATTCGGACGGCCTGTGTCATAGCTTCCTCCAGGGCATCAGGTGGGGGGTGGAGAGCCAAGGCGTCTTTCAGATGCTCAGACAGGCCTCTACGGAACAACCCCCGGAGAGCAGCGTCGTTCCAGCAGACCTCAGCAGCCCAGCGTCTGAACTCTGAGCAAAACCACTCGGCTGAGTGTTTCCCCTGGCAAACATTCATCAGCCTGTCCTCAGCCATACGCACCCGATCAGGCTCATCATAAATATGCCCCAGGGCCTCAAAAAATGCATCCACAGTCATACGCTCAGGGGCCGTGGTAGGAAGGGAGAAAGCCCAAGCTTGGGGAGCTCCCCTTAACAGAGACATAATGACCCCCACTCTCTGACTTTCATCCCCAGAAGAGTGTGGTCTTAAGGAAAAAAAAAGCTTACAGCCCTCCTTGAAAACTCTGAAGTCATTTTTATCTCCAGAAAAGGTATCTGGTAACTTCACTGGAGACTCAGGGGAAATTAATGTAACATCCCGATCCCCCAATGAAAGAATCCCCTGCACAGTGTCAGCGATCAGCTGCTGAGACTGAGCCAGGACTCTTTGTTCTCCAAAGAGTTTCTGAGACATCTGCGTCAGATGCTTAACCTGCTCAGAAAGAGTGTGCACAGGATCTATCACACACACAGGTGAATGGGAGCAGAGAAAAAAAAAAAATGGTATGGGTCAGTTATAATGTCAGAGACACCGCACTGCACTTGCTCATAGAGCCAGTGCGTGTGTCCTGAGAACAGAAGCAGTGCTAAAAGATACCTGTGGAGTGTGCAGCAGAGGTGACCATGCGTGCTTCAGGCTAATAGGGTCAGGGTCCAGTCAGCGCTGGAAGGTAAAGAGGCAAAGGACCTGCGGACACTGAAACTGAATAATGTGCACGGGACCTATGGTCATGTGACTGCAAGGGGGCGGGGCTTAGCGTCCTGTATTCAGATAGGACAGGACACCATACAACAACTCAGAGTCAGGCAAAACAGAGGTCACACACAGTACGGGCAAACGAGGTACAGGAGGGACAAACAGACGGATAGTCAGACAGAGCCAAAGGTCATACACAAGAGGGCGACGTGGTACCAAGGGGACGAGCAGAGAGAAGTCGGGTCACAAGCAGAGAGTCATACACGAGAGGTAGCGCAGTACAAGAGGGTAAGGCAGAACTCGTAACAGGGACAGAACCAGATCACAACCAAATAAGCAAGCAAGATATCAGGCACAAGGCACACGTATACAAGAGGTCACTTAACTCAGCCGAGGGCAGGAGTATAACTGACACCGGACCCAGGTCCAGTGAGCACTAAATAGCCTCCTGCTGCCAGAGAGAGGCAGCACAATTAACCCATAGTCTAACCAGGACGGGTCAAAGCGAAATCCCGTCCAGGATCATGACAGGTTCAGCCCACTTCTTTGAAGGCCCTCCAGAAGTTTTTGGGTTTTGCTAATTTTTATCGGAAATTTATAGCTAATTTTTCTGGTATTGCCAAACCATTGACTGATTTGACTAAGAAGGGGGCTGATGTGCTGAATTGGTCTCCGAAGGCTGTTTCTTCTTTTCAGGAGCTGAAGCGAAGGTTCACTTCTGCTCCGGTTTTGCGGCAACCTGATGTCTCACTCCCGTTTCAGGTAGACGTGGACGCTTCTGAGATTGGTGCAGGAGCTGTTTTGTCCCAAAAAGATCCTGTAACATCTAAAATGAATCCCTGTGCTTTCTTTTCCCGAAAGTTCTCCCCATCTGAACGTAACTATGATGTGGGGAAACAAGAACTGTTAGCCATGAAATGGGCATTTGAGGAGTGAAGACATTGGTTGGAGGGAGCTAAACATCAAGTCGTGGTCCTTACTGACCACAAGAATTTGATTTACCTGGAGTCGGCCAAACGCTTGAATCCTAGACAGGCTAGGTGGGCCTTATTTTTCACACGTTTTGATTTTGTGGTCTCTTTTCTTCCGGGCACTAAGAATGTCAAGGCAGACGCCCTCTCTAGGAGTTTCTTTGCTGATTCTCCTATTGTGACCAAGCCTGCTTCCATCTTAGGTGAGGGGGTAGTTCTTTCTGCCATGTCGCCCGATTTGAAACGTGTTCTGGAAGAGTTTCAGGAGGACAAACCTGAGCGTTGTCCCATTGGAAAATTGTATGTTCCTGACCAGTGGAGGAAGAGAGTGATGTCTGAGGTTCATTGCTCCGCATTGGCTGGTCATTTAGGTATTTTTGGTACTAGAGATTTGGTGAGTCGGTCTTTTGGTGGCCCGCCTTGTCTCGTGAAGTCAGGAATTTTGTGCAGTCCTGTGGGACTTGCTCCCAGTCTAAACCTTGTTCTCGCTCTAGTGGGTTGTTGATGCCTTTGCCGGTGCCCAGGAGGCCATGGACCCATATTTCAATGGATTTTATCTCTGATATGCCTGTCTCTCAGAGAATGACTGTTATTTGGGTGATTTGTGATAGATTCTCTAAGATGGTCCATCTTGTACCACTCCCTAAGTTGCCATCTTCCCTCAGAGTTGGTGCCCTTGTTTTTGCAACAGGTGGTTCGCTTGCACGGGATTCCTGAGAACATTGTATCTGACAGAGGAGTTCAGTTTGTTTCTAGATTTTGGAGGACTTTCTGTTCCAAGCTGGGAATTCAGTTGTCCTTCTCCTCTGCGTTTCACCCTCAGACCAATGGGCAGACGGAGAGAACAAACCAGACTTTGGAGTTGTATTTGAGATGTTTTATTTCTGCTGATCAGGATGATTGGGTTTCATTTTTGCCCTTGGCCGAATTTGCTTTAAATAATAGAGCTACTTCTGCCACTTTGATGTCACCTTTTTTTTGTAACTTTGGGTTTCATCCTCGATTTTCTTCAGGGCAGGTGGAGTCTTCTGCCTGCCCAGGTGTTGACACTGTGGTGGACAGAATGCACCAGATTTGGGACCAAGTGGTGGATAAGTTGTCTCTCTCCCAGGAAAAGGCCCAGCGGTTTTTCAACCGGCATAGGACCATTGGTCCCCAGTTTAAGGTGGGTGATATGGTTTGGTTGTCATCAAAGAATATCTCTATGAAGGTGGCCTCTCCAAAGTTTAAACCTAGATTTATTGGACCTTACAAGATTTTGGAGATTCTTAATCCGGTCTCTTTTCGATTGGCTCTTCCTGTTACATTCAAGATCCATAACGTGTTTCATAAGTCTCTGTTAAAGAGGTTTGTTGAGCCAGTAGTTCCTGTGGTGGCACCTCCTGACCCTGTATTGGTTGAAGGTAATGTGGAATATGAGGTTGAGAAGATACTGGATTCTTGTCTGGCTAGACGGAGACTCCAGTATTTGGTTAAATGGAAGGGTTATGGCCAGGAGGATAATTCTTGGGTTCCTGCATCCGATATTCATGCCGAAAGATTGGTTCGTGCTTTTCATCGGGCCCATCCTGATCGCCCTGGTGGTGTGGATGAGGGTTCGGTGACCCCTCCTCAAGGGGGAGGTACTGTTGTGAGTTCATTCTCCCCTTCATCTTTGATGTCTGATGAACTCCCTCTGCTGGTGAAGAGAGGTAGTGAAATTGATTGGGATGGGAAGAACCTGTCATCTGAACAGGCGGAGTGTGATTGGACATCTGGAATTTCTGAGTGGATATAAGGCAGCCGACGCCCTGCAGGGCTGCTGGTGATCCTTTCTGCTCTGAGCTCTTGCATCCAGCTTAGTTCCTGTCTACTAAAAGCTAAGTTTTTGCCCTGCTATTATTCCATGAGATTTTGTCTGGTTTCCTTAGTGTTTGTGTTCAGCCAGTCCTGGTTGGGACTGGCTGAATTCCATTTTTGTCTCTGATCAGTTGATCTCTTTGCTCTGTTTTCAGAATATACCTGAGTGCTGATATAGTGATTTTGAAGTCTAGCGACTTCAGGGTCTTTTTCCCTATCAGACGGTTGGGACATTTTTGGTAGGGTTTTTTGCGGATTGCAGCCAGCATCTTTTCTGTCCTGTCCTATCTAGTTAGTTGGTCCCCATCGTTTGCTCAGCCTGTCTTTCTGTCTGTGTTTGTGTTTTCATCTGTTTTTCACCGACAATACATGTTGGGGGCTGTCTATTGCTTTGGGGTCTGCTCTGGGGCAGTTTAGATTTCTCCTTTCCTTCTTTAGGCTTATGTAGTTCTCCGGCTGTGACGAGGTGTCTAGGGCACCGTAGGAACCCCCCACGGCTACTGTTAGTTGTGGTGTATAGGATCAGGGGGTCTGCAATCCGATAGCTACCAACCTCTCTGGTTTTCTGGACTTAGCTTGTATTTTTGTTTTCTCCTCCTCCAGTGACTCATTCATAACACCCCTGATGACATTGACAGCAAGATGAAGTTTAATGGGCATGTGAAAACTATGGAATATGCTTAAGGTTGCAATAGTGTCCAGTGTGTGTACTAAGCAGTGGCCAGTAGGTTATAATAGTGAGGACAGAGAGGAGGAAAAAAGGGCCAATTGCTATTGCTCTTGCTATTGACAGACAACTGTGTTGGACACTTGAGGACAGCCGGTAAGTGCAATGCAGCGAGGTTTTGGCAAGAGGTGGATTGCCAGGTTAATATAGTAAGACCTCTGAAAGAATTTGTGAGTGGGTTCTGTCTACTAACCATAGTTTAACATCTCAATGTGAGGATGGGGTCACATGCTGCGTACTCAGTGTCCTTTTATTGTGTTTTTTTTCAACATTGTGGCAAAAACGCTGTGGCTTTGCCTCCATTTTAGAAAACCACAGACACATCGTGCAACCTCACCCTTGGGTCAAATTGAGACAGACCACAATGTATGGACTGGATTGCAGCTGTTCAAACTTGAACTCAACAGCCTCATAGGCGTATGTGAGGCTGATAAGGAGTTATCCTCGCATCCTCGCATGCTAACCGAGTGTCTTCGGTGTGCTTGAAAAATATGTTCAAGTCCCCGTGACCGCATGTCTTGCAGCTGTTAGACAGCCGCAACACATGCAGAGATTGTCTAACGAACAGGCAATCCATGCATGTGTTGTGGCTGTCGAACAGCCGTGAGACATGCAGCTGTGGCGCCCCTGAGAGTCCAGTCGCCACAGAGGTACTGTACCTCACCCAGAGGTGTGATACCCCATTCTCAGGTAAGGAGGGAGCACCACCCAGGACTCAAACACCTGCATCCAACACACTATAGCAGCAGGGCACCCTGGACGTGGATGTACCCTACGGGAGGATGGTCTCATCCCAGGCAGGGTAGAGTGGGGGAAGAAGGTAGGAAGAGAGAGGAGGAGCTAACAAAGCCAGAATGAACAGTGCAGAGAGAGTGAGGGAGGTGACAGGATAAAGTAAAAGTGGAGAGACGTGTGGTGAAGCAACTCCCTGTCAGACTGTCAGGAGGAGCTGCAGAAGGAGGGAAAGAGACAGAAGGATGTTCCTGGAGAGCAGAAGGGTTCTCAGGGGCACAGGAAGTGCAGATGCCACCCGTGGGGCCCAATCCAGTATTGGAGAGACCAGGTCGCAGTGGGGTACCGGCCCCAGAGCCTAGTGGAGAAATCACCGGACTCAACTAGAAAGCCGGAGGCAGAGGCACCTGTAAGTGCTTCAGCCACAAGCCACAGTTATCTTCGCCGAAAAGGCAGCCATAAGGGAGCAAGGGGATGCAGCGAGGACGTCACCCAACAAGGTCCGTGGCTGCTGGCCTAGAACACTGACTGTGAGGTGTTGGGCAGGAGAGGCGGAAAGCCAACACAGTGAGACGGCTAGGATAGGCATATACTGAGAGGAGTCCTGGGAAGGTGAATCCTGATCTACCTGGGAGTTTGCTAGACCCCTCACCTGGAGGATGTAGCGCTAAGCGGGCATATGTGCACTAGAACAGTGAGTAAAGCTTTGGAACTGCACCTCACTTGTGTCCTCTGATCATTCCTGTGTCACCTGCCCTGCATCATATCTACCAGCATCATCTTCAACACTTACATCCAAGCTGCCCTGGGATACAGCTCTACATGTGGAGAGCTAAACCATCTCTGCTGCCCTGTCACCATCCCAGAGGATCTGCATAGCAGCGTCGGTCCCCTGACCGAATACCACAGGTGGTGTCACAAACACTTTATAACAAACTTTATTCCCTTGTAAATATCCCTTTAATTTGACACCCAGGGCCACGGACCGGGTCACCGCTTCCATGACACATGCCTTTAAGATCTGGCCCGGTACCGAGTATCACCACTGCCCTGGCGGGCGATCCACAGCCGCAGGGACTCGAACATATTATTAGAGCACACGAGCATGCTCAGATAATCCCTTACCCGAGCATGTTCGCTCATCATGAATCCAGTCGTCTACATCTGTGTGTGTTTGTCCCATTCCATCCACAGAAAAATGACTCAACCAATAATCCCTATTAAGGACTGACCGCCTTACAATCTGTTATTTATATCACTTCTACATTAGTGGTTCCCACTAGTTTTACCCCCTTTCTAGTATGTAAAGTTCATGCAGATTATTAACTCCCATTCCTGATCTAAAAAGCCTGCTTTAAGCTATACAAATCACCCAGGTGAACAGTGGGAGCAGAGCCTTAAAATGTATAATTGAGTATGGACACGCTCTTATTCCAAATGAGCTTTTCCTGTAACGTTTTTCCTCTAGTGCGGAGTTTACAAAATGACTCGTGGACTCCAGGTGTTTGAGGTTAAAAACTGCCAGACTTGCCAAGACAAACTGAAAAAAAAAATGTATAAAAGATTGAAAAAGGCAGTGAAATCAATTATATATGTTACTGGCAGTAACTATGCAGATAATGTAACAGCTCAATTTATCCTATTGATATAAATGTTACAGGCTCTATTTATTTTATTCTCACTACTACTAAATGGGGAAAAGGCCAAATCTCTGTCTAATTTCTCCTGGCCTGTGTGCAGCGGACAGTAATGCTATAAATTACAGCTGTGTCCCCACCTATTTTATTTTAGCCTCCTGCATGGTTCTTACACAAACTCAACTTAATGGTGCTAACTTCACAAAAGTTTTATAAAAACAACCAACTGTGAAAACCAAGGCAACATTTAAAAAAAAGAAAGTGCAAACAATTGAATTTCAGCGTCTAAAGACTCAATCCTGGGCGCCATGTAATGCAGATTTCAAATACGGTCCCATATGGTAAGGCCTCATTCAGTCGTCTGTTATTTGCGTACGAGTGCTCTCCAGGCTTCTTTTTGAGCTTTCCAATTGACTTGTATTGAAAGAGCGTCTTTCAAGTACAAAACATCAAAGGAACGGACAAGATCCCATCCCCAAATGTAGTAGGTGTACTACTAATAATAACCCTCCAATTAGAAATGTGGTATAGTGAGGCGCCTCTGAGGCTCAGTCGCCACAGAGGTACTGCACCTCCTCCTGAGGTGTGGTATCCCACCATCCAGGTAAGGTTGAGACTCCTGACCACACACCACAAAGTAGAGGAGTAAAAGAGAACAGAGGACTTGGGTTAGAAGAGAACCCTTCCTAGAAGTTCTAAGCGCAAGGCCGGGGCCCGGTCACCGAGGTTGTACGGATACTAATGGTCCTGCAGCAGACACCGGAGGAATAGAAGTAGTGACCACTTTATTCCCACACAAGACTTGGGGGCACAACAGCAACATAATAGTGAGCCGAGACTTAGTAGCAAGGAGTCCCCGAAGCAGGCTACAGCTGTCTGCCGTACAAGTAGAGTTCATAAGAATATCGGACAGGAGGAACTCCAGTGTAACTCAGTACTAGGAGTGCTTCACCTAAAGGCGCTATAAGAGGAGACGTTCAGAAAGGTACATGTTGGCGGATTGTTGGAAAGGAGTATTCCATCGGGCCTGGAGGTTGACTGAGTCCCTGACCTGGAGGACACAGCACGGAGGCAGGCACCTGTTTGTACAACAGACTGTGAATAAAGCTTTGGAACTACATGCCCTGGTGTCCTCCACTTATTCCTGCGCCGCCGGGGATCCAACTGTCCGACTAGTCTCCTCAGCTATCTTTTAAAAAAATGTTGTGGCGCTTCAGAGCACACATAGGTGACATCATACAGCCAGTGTCTGATATCTGCTAGCCATGGTTCAGGCAGCATAAATTCGCTATCTAAGAGTTATAAGAAGGTGGAACGTCGCTGTCTGAGGGGAAGCTAATCATACCACTGCTTTGGCCATGCACCTGCTGTGTTTATACACTGAAACAATCAGAGTTATATATTGTAGGAGTTTTATAACATACTCAGGGGCATAACGACTTCGGCCGCAGTGGTCGTCCCTGAGACTGGGCTCAGCGGATCAGAGGCACACCAATGGCAGCATTAACTTCAACTGGATATGCATACTTGGATGCATATCCAATTGAAGTGTATTGATGCTGACAGAACCATTGGGTCCGTCTGCGACAATACACGCTGCCAGCCAATTAGAGGTCAACAGCTGGCATAGGCGTGCACGTGACGGGGTGCATGGCAGTGACATCATCCATTCCCGTCACTCGCCGAAGTTATCTGCCAGCTCCACAAGGGGGTGCTTGTGGAGCGAAAAAGGTGAGTAGAGTATATATTTTTTTTAAGTCAGTGGTTAGACTGCTATTTATGACTATGGAGTGCATTACACTACTATATATCATTGTGGGGGTGCATTATACTACTGTGTATTACTATGGGGGTGCATTATACTACTGTGTATGACTATGGGGGTGCATTATACTACTGTGTATGACTATGGGGGTGCATTATACTACTATTTATGAATATGGGGGTGCATTCCACTACTATGTATGACTATTGGGTGCATTATACTACTATCTATGACTATGGGGGTGCATTATACTACTATGAATGACTATGGTGGTGCATTACGCTTTATGGAGAACTATGAGCTGTGCATTATACTTTATGGAGGATTATGAGCTGTGCATTATACTACATGGAGGACTATGAGGGGTGCAATATACTTTTTTTGTCTATACATTAAAGAACAGCAACAGAATGAAGGTCATATACCGAGATGAGGGACATATATAGCTCTGGCCAAAATTAAGAGACCACTGCACATTTTTATAAAAATCAGCTTCTCTACATGTTTGACAGCCATTCAATTCCAGTATCAGTTGAATTCCAACCAGAGTACTCCTCATTCAACAGGGTGGGCCATTTATATGGATACACCTAAATAAAATGGGAGTGGTTGGTGATATCAACTTCCTGTTTGTGGCACATTAGTATATGGGATGGGGGAAACTTTTCAAGATGGGTGGTGACCATGGCGGCCATTTTGAAGTCAGCCATTTTGGATCCAACTTTATTTTTTTCAATGGGAAGAGGGTCATGTGACACATCAAACTTAGAGAATTTCACAAGAAAAACAATGGTGTTCTTGGTTTTAGCGTAATTTTATTCTTTCATAAGTTAGTTACAAGTTTATGACCACTTATAAAATGTGTTCAAATGCTGCCCATTGTGTTGCATTGTCAATGCAACCCTCTACTCCCACTCAACCCTCTACTCAATCCAAGAGGGTTGCATTGACAATCCAACACAATGGGCAGCATTTGAACACATTTTATAAGTGGTCATAAACTTGCAAATAACTCATGAAAGAATAATGTTACATTAAAACCAAGCACACCAGTGTTTTTCTTGTGAAATTCTCAATAAGTTTGATGTGTCACATGACCCTCTTCCCATTGGAAAAAAAAAAGGATCCAAAATGTCTGACTTCAAAATGGCCGCCATGGTCACCATCCATCTTGAAAAGTTTCCCCCCTCCCATATACTAATGTGCCACAAACAGGAAGTTGATATCACCAACCACTCCCATTTTATTTAGGTGTATCCATATAAATGGCCCACCCTGTACTTAATGTGATTCTGATTAGGTGATCACCTGAACCAAATCTTATTTAATGAAGGAAAGTATAAAAAAAACCCTGCTGTGGTGTTCACAATCCTTTTGTAATAGGACAAGCTGGATGGCAAAACAAGTGCTAGTAATATCCCAAAAGTAATAGGAATGAAAAATAACTTTTAAGCATGCCAAAGGAATTGAAAAGAAAAGTCTTGAGTGAGGGAAAAAAAGGGCTCAATTCTGGCTTTACTAGCAGAGGGATACAGTTAGCATCATGTTGTCTCCATCCTTAAAATTTCTAAGACGGTAGTCCATTACAACAAGGCCAAGCAGCAGACATTGGGGACAACAAAGCTACAGACCAGCAGAGGGCGAAAACAACTCTCCACTGACCAGGATGACCGACATCTTATTCGAATGTCACTCAGCAACCGCAGGATGACATCTTGTGATCTACAAAAGGAATGGCAAATTGCAGCTGGGGTGAAGTGCATGGCAAGAACAGTTCGTAACAGGCACCTAGAGGCAGAGCTCAAGTCATGTTAAGCTAGAAAAAAGCCTTTCATCAATGAGAAGCAAAAGGAGAGCCAGGCTGAAGTTTGCCAAAGGCTATAAGGATTGGACCATAGAGGACTGGAGTAAGGTGATCTTCTCTGATGAGTCTAATTTTTAGCTTTGCCCAACACCTGGTCGTCTAATGATTTGACTGAGACCTGGAGAGGCGTACAAGTCTTGCACCCACTGTGTAATTTGGTGGAGGATCGGTGATGATCTGGGGATGCCTCAGCAAAGCTGGCATTGAGCAGGTTAATCTTTGCGAAAGACGTATGAATCAAGCCGCATACAAAGTTATCCTGGAAAAACAGTTGATTCCTTCTGCTCAGGCAATGTTCCCCAACTCTGAGGACTGGTTTTTCCAGCAGGACAATGCGCCATACTACACAACTAGGTCAATCAATGCGTGGATGACGGACCACCACATCAAATCCCTGTCATGGCCAGCCCAATCTCCAGACCTGAATCCCTTTGAAAACCTCTGGAATGTAATCAAGAGGAAGACTGATAGTCACAAGCCATCAAACAAAGAAGAACTGCTTACATTTTTGTACCAGGAGTGGCATAAGGTCACCCAAAAGCAGTGTGAAAGACTGGTGGAAAGCATGTCCAGACACATGAAAGCTGTGATTAAAAATCATGGTTATTCCACAAAATATTGATTTCTGAACTCTTCCTGAGGTAAAACATTAGTATTGCTGTTTCTAAATGATTATGAACTTGCTTTCTTAGCATTATTTGAGGTCTGCAAGCACTGCATTTTTTTTGTTATTTTGACCATTTCTCAATTTCTGAAAATAAATACAAAATTTAGTGCTTGGAAAATTGAAGACATGTTGTCAGTAGTTTATAGAATAAAAGAGCAATTTACATTTTACTCAAAAATATACCTATAAAGAAAAAAATCAAACAAAATGAAAATTTTGCAGTGGTCTTTTAATTTTTGCCAGAGCTGTATATACCAGGATGGAGGGTGCATATACAGTATATATAAATCTTATCCAGCTCTTGTACCGGGGCCCACAGATTCTAGTTATGTCACTGCATATACCGAATGCCTTTAAGGCTAGATTAAAGACAAAGGTCTGTTTGTAGGGAGAGACTTCTCAGTCTAGCTAAGTGGCAGGAGACGTTGGCAGCTGCCTATTGGATTAGTAACCTTGGCTTAAGATGTGCTTTCAGGGTTTCAGAGCAAAAAATAAATGTTTGTAATGCAGAAGCATCATGGTTTGGGCAGTGTGAATTACATGACAGGTTCCCTTTAAAGCACCACAAATCTTGTTACTTAGTTATTGCACAAGGCACAGTTTGCATTTGTAGTTATAATGTTAGTTTTTTCTATTCTTGTTTGTCAAATTCAATCGCAAATTGTGAAAGGAGAACTGTGATTGAAAGCTTTATCCTTTTATTCTTTTGGTCTGGTGGGACCATTCTGACCTTTGATTACAACAAAGGGATTTGTGCATCTTCTTGCCTGTCTGGGAATGTGTAGTTTTCCAGTGAAGCTGTGGAACTTACACCCAGCTTCAATGCACATTGCAAGACACTTGAGATTTGCAGCAATCCAACAATGAGGTCAATATGGGGAGGGTGTCAATATTGTCGCACTGAATAAGATCTGAGCCTGGACTAGTCTGGGGGGGATTTAACAGTCTTACCTGACTAGTCCTGCTTCATTTGCATTTGACAAGACAGTCTTAAAATTATTATTTTTAAAGAGAAACCTTTCTATGGCACATAAAGGACTTTTAATACAGGACTAGGCTTATGAAAAGATATGGTGGCAATTTAAAGGAGGTGAACGATTTCATCTAAAGAATAACTGCTCTTCAATTTTTCTTCATAAATCAACAGTGCCAATGAATAAACTTTGTAATATAGCATTTTTTTCTGATCGGTCTATATAAAGCTGTCTGCAGTGAGGAATAAAATGACACTTGTTGCCTTTAAAAGTCTTTGTAGAGGGGAGATAAGAGAAGCTGGATAGAGCTCACAAGAAGAAACTGCTGAGGCTTCTAATCACTGGAGTATGGTGATGGGAAAACTGCTAAATAATGATATATATATAAAATGGCCAGAAATAGAGTTATTCCTCCATGTAAGTGGGTAATAAAAACTGTCTTGTGCCCCAAACACGTCTCGGTACGAAATGTATATCTGTATGCATATCGGTGCCTTGTAATGTTGTTAAACCATGTATTATTGCTGTATTTAATATGCCGTATCTAGTGCTGTTATTTGTACATTATTAATAGGGAACATGCAGTACCTCAGTTATGACACTAGATGGGGGTACATTAGTGTATGTAGTTATTTAGGAGGAGACATCCGTGGATAAGATAGCAGGTTTTTCCTTCTTATAGGGAGTAGGGCCATAGAGCCCAGACAGGGCGGGCAGCTCCATAACGTTTTAAGCAAGAAGCCCAGCCGTCCAGAGCCGGGGGAGCCAGAAGTGCAGCAGTATAGGAATGCTTGTCGCTCTAAGATGTGGCAGCTTGCTACATGGGCAGATGCCCTCATGTCTGGGATGAAACGGATGTGGGAACTCCTGAATGTAGTGAAGCTGAACAGGGAGGATGTTGCGGTACCAGTCGAGATGGACGACCTGGGTACAAACCGAAGGACATATGGAAGAGCACAGGGAAAGTGAAGTATGTGAACTGTGCACAACTTTGTGTTGATGCTGTAACTGATGTGGACGTGCTGCGATTGAAAACAAGTAAAGTTCTACGTTTAAAGTAGAAACTGGACTCTGTCTCTTTATGTGAAGAAGTGTATCTGTGTCTAAGGGAGGCCTCTGAGAACCAGGCAAGTGAGACATTGAGACTTTATATATGTGGTGCGAGTGGCCAGGGCAAGCTAAACCAGACACCTTGGCGGGCCATGGCTACGGCCCTGGCGGCCGCTCACATACACGCAATCACTTAATCCCAATAATTACAAGAACGTGCAGCTATACTTTAGTTAAAATGAGGAGAACATTGATTACCACATGGTCACATATGTGCGCCACTACAAAGAGACTACTCATACTTCCAAGCAGAGATTTCCCTAGAAGGGGGATTGTTAAAGAGCATGCATTGACCACAAAGGATTGCAAACCTGGTAGCTCTCTGTCTTTAAAAGGATCCTCTGTGTCTGTATTTTTCCACCTAGCATCACTTTCACATACTGGAGTTTCATAACTGTGAAAAATATAAATATGTATATATATATATTAATATTTTTTGTTTTTCCTACATTTATGGATAGTCATTAAAAAAATAATTTACCGTGTTGACGTTCCAGGTAATGGGCGACCTGTGTCCACTAAAACACACCAGCAATAACCAGTGGACTGGTGACACTGTACTGGTTTGTAGAGACCTCCCGGCGCACATTCAGGAATCACAATTCCCTCCCTTGGATTGTCCCTGGCTTCTTCCAGAGCGCTTTGTCTCTCCTGATCACAGGAGTTCACTTTCTCTACAAAGCAATTTAATATTCTTCATTTAGCAATTTATAATATTAATGACAATGTCCAGCAATGCATGGAATCAATATCCTATACAAAAAATGATGATTATCAATAATATAGAAATGGACATCTGAAATAACAGAGAGACGATCCACCAGAATAATGCCACTTACCGTAATATCATTATAAATAATAATGATGATTCACTTAGGGTATGTGCACACATAGTTTTTTGTCTCTGCGGATTTTGTAGAGAAAACCGCAGGAAATCCGCAGGACAAAGTGCTGCGGTTTTTCTGCGGTTTATCTGCGGATTATCTGCGTTTTTTCTGCGGTTTTGCCCTGCGGTTTTACACCTCATAATGGATGAGGTGTAAAACTGCAGCGTTTCTGCACCAAACAATTGACATGCTGCGGATTGTAAACCGCAGCAAAACCGCGCAGAAAAAAACGCAGCATGTGCACAGCTTTTTTTGATTTCCATAGGAAATAAAGGTACTGTACAACGCAGCAAAATCTGCTGCGTTTCTGCAGAGCCAAAAACGCTGCGAAAACGCAGCAGAAACCGCAAAGTGTGCACATACCCTTATGATTCTTGTGATTGATGAAATATTAAAAGATCTCATTAACGCCAAATAGGATAAACATTTCATCTTTTTTATTATTTTT
This sequence comes from Dendrobates tinctorius, assembly GCF_039654945.1. Classification (NCBI taxonomy): domain Eukaryota; kingdom Metazoa; phylum Chordata; class Amphibia; order Anura; family Dendrobatidae; genus Dendrobates; species Dendrobates tinctorius. Next base: position 2,155,221 of record NW_027361875.1, on the reverse strand, counting down.
CAATAATAATAATAACAATGCCATTTTGTCCTTTTACTAATGTCTTCTTCCTTTACCTCCCAGGACTGAGACCTTAAAAGAATCTATTAGCAGGTTTTTGGTATTTAATCTAAGAGCACCATGATATAGGGGCAGGAAGCCCGATACCAATGACATGTCACTTGCTCAGCCGTTTGCTGTAATTTCAATACAGTCAGTGTTTTTATCAGCAGGAGATCATCACTGCAGGACTAGGTGTCTTGTGCAAAGCGGTCCAGCTAATCTGTGTAACCCCGCCCACATCACTGATTGGCAACTTGCTGAAAATGTGCACACGAAGCTGCCAATCAGGGGTGTGGGTGAGGTTATACACAGCTCTTAGCAAGCAGCCCAGTAAGTAACACATCCCTGAAATCCGGCTCTCAGCACCTACATCATGCATTCTAACAATATTCCAACATATCATGTCTAATTTATTAAATCAGTCTCCTGATTCCAAAAATCCTCTAGGCAGCGAGTGAATGTTCACACACAGTGTTTTTGCAGCCCTTTTTTCTACATGTGTGCTTTGTCTACAGTACATGGTTAGTAAAGTTAGTTTTATTAACAAAAAAAATTGCAAAACCTGTTTACTGTGTTGCAGCATCATCTCACAGCTTTCCAAGACTGAGAAAAAATGCTGCAAAACAGTGAAAGAATTGACACGCTGTAGAATTAAAAACCGCTGCAGTGCTTAAATTCAGTCTTTTGAAAATAAAACCAAGCGTGTGGAGATTTCTGAAATCTCATAGATTTTGCTGGTAATGTAAAACACAGCTTTTAACTTGCATAAAAAAAATTGATAAAAAAATGCTGCATGTGAACATAGCCTTAAGTCCACTGAAAAAGTTGTCAGGTCTGCTGCAACCAGCACCTTGGCTCTACTCATACTCTGGCAGCCTGTACACGTGTATACCATCTATAATAATTGTGTCCACTTAGAAATTCAGTAAAAGTCATTGTAGACAAGGTTTGTAAGTCAGTGACAGATGTGACCTCTGTATTAGTCAAGGCTGGTGGAATAGCAGCGTTTCACTATATTACATGTTAGGCTCTGGTCACAAGTCCATTCTAGTTCTATTTGTCTGTTGCGTTTTATGAACACACAAATGAAATTCATCGCCAAAATAAATGTAATAAAATAGCAGCAGAGGGCCCCCATTGACTATTATGGGGTTCATCTCTGTTCTGTTATGTGTCCGTTTTTGTAATGGAAAAAAAAGTGCAGCATGCAGAACTTTTTCTTCTATGTTTAAAATTGGACACCAAAAGAAAACCAGGTGGACCACATAATAATCAGTGGGATGCCTCTGCTTCTGCGGGCATCAATTATCTAGCATATCAGTTTTGGCCCAAAACGCAACGCCCAAACAGTAAACTGAAGAACAGACTGGCCAGTACCTGAAGTGCTAGAAATGCTAAGAGCCACCTAAGTCACAGTAGAGTGACAAAATACTTCCCATAAATGTAATAAAATCTATTTTTATTAAGTATACTATAAAACCATAATGTAGAAGCACACTTTAAGCAAGGAAAATCATAGAAAACATAAGATTGGTACACTTGTCAAAATTGCATGAGCCTAGCTAAATAGATCATCATAATCATTTTAATGTGGTACCCAGTGGTACAAGATCTATATAATAGATAAATATTTAGAAATTATAACTACCAGTGAGAATTAGCAGACTCAGCCAAAAGAACCTAATAACCTATAGCTGACATACTTAGTTCAATGTCTCTGTGTGGACCCATGAAATAAGTGCCCCAACGTACCTTTCACCCATCTTCATCAGTTATCTTCATCTTAACAGTTATAACGTCTCCTGATGAAGATGGGCGAAACGTACGTTGGGGCGATTATTTGAAGGGATCACTTTGCGCAACTATTTATTAGTTCATTGTATCAATTCACCCTGACATGTGATGTCACTGTTTATTAATATACAGTGAAATATCAATGTATGCATCATCTAAGTACTATGACCAAAGTTTTATTAGTTCTGGTCAGCCATGTTATGGTGTGCATTTTCTGTACAGAGCCACAAAAGTTGCCACCAATGTTTTCCAAATTATGCAGAGTTTTACATAGCTTGTGTTAAAGGGACTCCATCTGCAGGATTTTTCTTTGCCTACTGCATGCGTCCTGTGTACCTATCTTTAACATTGGGAACGCAGGACATAGCATCCTAGAAGTGAGGGGAGCACTCAAGAGCAGCATCACATTGAGTAGTTATATGTATAGGTACATGAAATGGCAACATGTTGCGCTTCTGTGCGTTCAGCGGGCACGTCAAAATGACGCATCCGCATGTCCTGCGTACCCAATGTTAAAGACAGGTACGTAGGACGTGTGCAGAAGTAGGCGGAGCTAAACGGAAGAAGTGCGGAAGTAGCCGGAGCTTAACGGAGGAAGTACGCAGCTCAGCCGAACGCTATGTGATAGTGTGTGTGCGCAACTATATGTTGCCAGATACCTCGTCCCTTGTTCAATATAGCTATTTCCCTATCCTGTACTGTCCCTGTAGTCCTGTGTAGTTTATATGTTACCCTGAAGCTGCTCCGGCGGTACCTAAGGCCTGTGGCCACGTCGGCGTTACCTGAACAGTTTCCCAAGACCTGTGTGTCTGAACGAGTAACTATCTCTAAAGTATACTTTGTCCATACTGTCTGTAAGGCTGGAGTCACACTAGACATAAAAAAAATCGGTTCGTTTTTCACGGATGAGAATCGCACAAATGTTTCATGAACAGTGATCTCTATATCATCCGTGTGCAATGCGAGGATGCGATTTCCTCCCATCAAAGTATCCGTGAGACATCCGTATGGCATCCATACGGCGAGATTTTCTCGCCGACTTGCAAAATGAACATATAATGGGGTCCATAGCCTCAAATATTTGTGAAAACATATATACAGTCTATATACATATATATATATATATCAGTGGGACACATATACATACATAAGTCATTACAGAACCCGACGTCACTGAGGGTTCGCTGACTCCCCGCCTGACCCGCAGTGAACTGAATACTTTTCCACGCTAATCAGTTCATGTCCGGTCAGGCGGGGAGGCTGCGCAAGCAGCTTCTCATTCATTCCTCCGTGGTTTACAGCCGGGCCAGGCGCATTAGCACCGGTCCCGGTTGTAAACTATTTAACCCCTTGAGATGGATTTCAGCGTGGGACATGACTGTACGGCGGACAGGTATGGGATATTGTTGCGTTTTTATTTTGGATTTTTTACAGGAGAACGATGGCTTCGAATGGATTGGGAGTGAAATAAAAATGGAAAAAAATGTGTGTTTGCTTCATTAAGTCTTTTTTCTTAATGTGTGTTTTTTTTTAACGTTTTCATTCTAGTGGATTAATAATGTATAGGTGTCTTATTTACACCTCTCCATTATTAACCAGGCTTAATGTCACCTTACATTAGCAAGGTGACATTAACCCCTTATTACCCCATATGCCACCACTACAGGGCAATGGGAAGAGAGCAGGTAAATGCCGGAATTGGCGCATCTTACAGATGTACCTTTTCTGGGGTGGCAAAAACAATGTTCCCTCTCTAGGCTAATAATTTCTGCCCTTGCCCTCTCTGCCAGAGAAAATTGCGTGTGAGTTTATGAGTTTATTCCATGCCAGTTTATTCCGTGAATTAATCCTTTAATTTAACACCTACAGCTCCAAAATTTAACAGACATACACTACTAACATTATTAGTGAGGGACATATAAAAAAATAATGGATATGCAATGGTTTATTATATGTCTCATATCCTGTTGGGTTCTGTAATGATTTTACAGATGCCGACAATTGAATTTTCACCTATACTGCTATCTATAGCTCTATGAAACATAAATATATATATAAATATATATATATATATATATATGTGTGTGTCTCACTGACATGAATATATACATATATATAGTGTATATATACCTATACTATGTGTATACATGTATTCTATCTATTCTATTTTAACCTGTCAGTGTGATTTTACTGTATAGCGCACTGAATTGTTGGCTTTTCTAAAGGACAGCTGTGCGTATTTCTCTGTTTTTTTCTCATCCCCCATAGACTTGCATTGGCGAGTCTCGGACGAGATACGGTGGAAATCGCAGCATGTTGCGATTTCTCTCGTACGTATAACACGGGCGAGAAAAAAAATGGATGATGGGAGCTACCCCATAGATTAACACTGGTCCGAGTGCTATGCATCCATATTTCTCTCTAGTGTGACTCCAGCCTAAGTCTCAGAATCCTGTTTGTGTTTCTGTCCAGTGAACCCAACCCCTGGGATCAGCAAGTTGCAGTACGGGCAACTGCCTTGGAGTGGTACCTAGTGGCTCTCTGCAGCTCAAGCCTGACTCCACCATCAGGAGCCCAAGAGCTGCTTAGCTACACCCCTCCTAGGCAAGCCTGGGCCAGTGACACAGGGGTCCACAAACCACGTGCTCCACCGACAAGTATGACAAGTTAGCAACAAGCACTTGCGCTTTCCACCGCAGAAAATGACATACTGTGGATTTAAAAATCTAAACCGTTGCAGGTCAATTTCCATTTGGAAAAATTCAGCAGCATGTGATTGATTTCAATTAAAATCTCCTCCACATGTCTGATATTGCAATGCTCTGCACCTTCTCCAAATGCAAGTTTGCACTGAAAATCCGAAATATTTCAGTCTCAGGTGAACCAAGTAGTCACACCCAGGAACTTGTACCTCTGAGTTAGCCCAATAGTTTCTCTGCCACTTAAGAGCCTACACGTAAATATAACATTCTCTGTGTAAGATTTGACAGTGGGCTTTTAGAATGTCCTGTTATGTCTTTTTTACATCAATGGCAAAATATGTGATATTGAAAATTGCATGTGAAAAAGTGTTAAAGGGAATCTGTTAGTAGGATCAACCCTCCTAAGCCGTCTATATGGGCATGTAGGTTATAAAAAGTTAAATAAAATGTTACCTTGATATCTGTGATCCAGTGTCTTATTCAAGAGAAATCTACGTTTTTTTCTTAATATGTTAATGATCTGTTAAGATCTATGGTCCAGACATAGGTCTCCTGGAGAATCTGCCTCCAGAGCTTAAAAGGGGAGTGCTACTAGTGTGAGACATATAATAACTGACAGTCTGCTCTCCTGATTTACATGTCTCACATTGCTAATTCCCCATTCTTTTAAAATAAGTTCTGGAGGCAGATTCTCAGGGAGATCTATGTCCGGTCCGGCCCCTAGATCTTAAAAGCTCATTTACGTATAAAAAAAACATGGTTTTCTATGGAATAAGACATCAGATCACAGATATCAGAGTATTATTTTATTCAGATTCCTATGACCTGAATAAAATGATACTCTGCCCATATAGACGGCTTAAGATGATTGATCCTACTGACAGATTTCTTTTAAGAAAAGTGTTCTACACGGCCAACAGCAATACAGTTTTTGCTCTTTTGTTTAGTTCTGAATCTTTTAATTTACATTGAAAAAATCATTATATTTATTTACGGTTCTCTACATTGCATTTGGTATCTTAGAGCCAATCTCTATTAAAAATCTATATTTTGAGCATGCTGCAATTGTAAAAAGCTGCCAGTAGAGCCGCTGAGGTTTGCCATTTGCCATTCCTTATCAAGTTATAAACATAAAGTAGGGCATTTGTGTATTGCATCCAGTGGGCCATGTGTGAGAATATCAGCTCTGTACCTTATGTGACGGCTGGAGAGCAGCGCTCTATAATGGCCATACACTTCTCCGTTGTGCTCTACAAGCAGCTGTACAGTTCTGCTAGCTTTTGGCTGTATGACAGATAGGCATAGCCCCAGAAAGCCTCTCTCCGGTGTACTGGCTGCCAGTCCAAGTCTTGGCGTCATTATTTTAACTGGAGAAAGCTTCTGCTGCTCAGACAGAATTAATTAGTTATGAGACCAAGGGAACGTATTTCGAGTGACATGTCCCCTTATCCATAAAAGGAGAAGGCAGGTGAGTTATGAGAGGACAAAGTTGCTTGGATATGGTCCAGGTAGATTTCCAGCCAACTTACACACATTACTCAAGTGGTATGGCAGTACAACATACCTGTATTCTATACAATCAGTATATTTACTTATAACAGCGACCGTCTATTCATACTATAACACAACCCTGCATTATGCTGCAAACACTATCGTACTACCTAAAAAAGGCAAAAGGCTCTTAATAAAACGCCATTATTCACCACCATTAAATATTTATCTTTGCTCCACCAGATGGAAGGTCCTATGAGATCGCAGTTGGATGACTCGGTGCGAAGCTGGAGAAACATTTCGGAGATTTATGCTAAGTGAGTAAATATTGATGTAATATTATTTCTATAGGTCACAGAAGAGAACACAGTGACTATCTTTACCATACAAGCTGGACTTTAAAATTGATTCATGGAAGAAGTGAACTTGTTGCATATGGCAAACCAAAAGTTGTTTTTTTTTTAAAAACTTTTTTTAAACATCATCGTGTAACCTATGAACCCTTTGTGACCCGTTAAAGACACACCAGCAAACGTTCTATACTCACAGAACGATCATTAATACGATCATTGATTTTTAAACCGGCTTCAAAATCGTCGCAGTTGACAAGCATTTTACGCCTTCATGTGTTGACTGCTGACTGGTTTATATGGGACGATAATCGGAAGCGGGCATACTTACAAATACTTGTTCCCCAATTATTAGCTCATTTAAATGGGCCATTAGGGTGCAACAGCAAACTTATGCTTTGCCCTATTAATGTCAACATGAATATGAGCCAGAGGGTCTCTAGATAAATGCAGTAGTGATGTTACACACCTGTTCCGACTCTGGGCTCTTCTTCCTTCACCCAGATCCGCTGAACTTTGTTGTGTTCCAAATCAGGACTTGCAGGTTGCCCGTCGTGTGACAACATCCCCCTAGGCCCTTTAAGACGCACTAAGACACAAAACTAGGTCTTAGCATGGAGACTTTGTTTAGGGTGCTCCATCTCTGATCCCGCATACCTACAGCTCAGCAGGCTAACCCTTATTTTGCCATCTCTGCATTCATTCACCCTTGCTTCACTTCACTGCACCTGTACTTCTGGCCCTGAGTCTCCTGCGTGTGCTGAGTGTTTGTTTCCTGCGTCTCTGCTGCACTGACGCCCAGGTCACATGTGCCCACCAGACCTTGGGGAAAAAACCTTACTGAAACAAATGCCATACAGTGCTCAGATAAATTGCAAACACATTTCCTAGAGAAAGTCTTTAGGTCTTGTACATATGGCAGTATTTTTGGTCCAACAAAATATTGTATTGCACTGTGACCAATATTAGTATATGGGGCAAAACTGGTCTGAGGAAAAAAGTCACAGCAGCCGAGTTTAATCCAATATTTGAATTGCACTCGGCCATGAAAGTCAATGAATTCATGGAAACCATTTGACTGCACTCTGATGACATCTGATCAAAGTTTGATTAGAATGTGATTTTGCATACTTGACCAGATTTTTTCAGATAAGAGAATATACACTTGTGTGACCCTATCCTTAGGAGAGGTCATCAATATTAGATTGCTGGTGGATCTAACATCTAGCACTCCCACCATTCATCTGCTAGCAGCTCCGGCAGCTGATCTGCAGTACCTGGAACTGGCCAAAAACAGCGTGACGGGGCAGTTGGGTTCCACTTCATAGACTCTTTATATCTAACCGAAGTTGAAAGTCGCTGATCGGTGAGGGTGCCAAGTGTTGGATCCTCCTCAATTTGATACTGATGACCTGTCTTGTCCTAAGGGTAGATTAACACTCATGAACTTCATACAGTGTCACTTGGTGCCTTTTACAGTGACATGACACAGTGCACTAACCCAAAGACTTCACATCCTAAAATTGTAATCATCACCAGAGAATGCCTTCTGCAGGTTTTGAACATGGAGAGGAAGATTTCAGCACTGAAGCTTAGACAAATGTAAGGCTACTTTCACACATCCGTTTTTTTTAATCCGGTACGATGCGGCGAAAATTGTGAAAACCGGATCCGGAATTGGATCCGATTTTTTCACATAGAATATAATGATCGCCGCATCGTGCCGGATGGACATGCGGCGCCTCCGGGTTTTGCCGGATACGGCAAACATGCGCCGTCCGGCCTCTGCAAAAAACGTTCTCGTCTACGTTTTCTTGCAGCGCCGGAACGGCTTTTCAAACAGCGCATGCCCGGGCACTGTGAGTTTTAACCCCACAAGTACCCGGCGCGCATCTCACTCTCTCTCCCCCTCCCCTCTCTCTCTCCCCCTCTCTCTCGCTCCCCCCCCTCTCTCTCTCTCTCCATACGCTCCATACCTTTCTTTGGATGGCTCTCTCATCCCCAGCTCTGTCTGGCTGCTCTCTCGTCCCCCGCTCTGTCTGGCTGCTCTCTCGTCCCCCGCTCTCTCTCCGCCTGCTCTCTCGTCCCCCGCTCTCTCTCCGGCTGGCTCTCTCGTCCCCCGGTGCTGCGGCTCCTTTAAATGTTATCCAAGCCGCATCAGGCGCCGCATCTACATCCGGTGTCACCGCTGCAGGCCGGATCCGGCGGCCCGGCTTTTCGCCGCACGCCGCCGGACCCCTGACACCGGATGTGTGAAAGAGGCCTAAGTGCAGTACCAGTTACTTTACATGCAGATTTGTTGCAAAAATTTCTGCGATTGAAATTCTGCTCCATGCATCTATATGTGGTTGTTTCTGCACAGTGTGCATGGATTTCTACTCAAACAAATATGACAGACTGTCACGCCAGTAACTTGCAGTGCCGTCCAACTCACGGCGTTCACCGCTCTGCTCCTCCTGCTCCCAGTGTCAGGCCATCATGCTGAACAGCCTCTTGCAGCACTTTACCATTCTCATGTGGCCGGAGAGTCTGCATCTGGCTATTGGGAGGTGCGGCCAGACTGCAGGAATTTAACCCGCTGTGTCCTACAGAATTTTGCTTCCGTGGCCTATTTCCTGCCAGCAGGGGATATATTAGGCAGCTCCTTCTTCCTCACCTTGCCTGAACTTAGGTTCCTAGTGTCAGTCCAACTCTAGTTATCTGCCTAGGTGCACATTTGTTTTGATTCTCCTGTTATCGACCTAGCTTGTTTACTTGTTTTGTCTGACCTCTCCACTCTGGCTTCATATTTTGGTCCTGTGCTGCTTACCCTGACCTTGGACTGTCTGGCCACTTCTCTGGCTTTGCCCTCTGTACCTCGTGTTGTGGACTGCCCTGAAGTGACACCTGGTGACCACCCTAACAGCCCAAGCCTACCACATGTAATGGGGGGACTAAGGGTTACTAAACGAAAAGGTTATAAAGTGTGCTGTTGCCAACAATTCCCTCCCTTTGACCTCTGCTCACTGCACTACACATCTCATTTTTACATATTGTGGTTTAAGCGTACAGTGATAACATTTCTGTAATATTACTGGTGGTCTATGTTGCAATTAACACAAGGAATTTCTGGTGGTCTAGGATGAAAAAGGAGGTTAATATCAATATCAATTATACGATGTGGTAGCCTGGGATAATATATATTTTTTCTGGAGATTTAAGGTGGTTTAGTAGTTTACATTTAAAGGGTTCTTTTGGGGAGATTAAACTATTTACATTGACATAACATCATAAACTATAGAAGGCTCTTAACCATATTACTTTTACAATTGCCATTTCATGTACCTATACATGAGTGCTCCCCCTCACTTCTAGGATGCTATGTCACAGATAAGGAGATGTGCCTTACTTCTTACTTGTTATGCAGGCCAGCCCTCTGACAATGCCTTCTTCCCAGCAGTCACAAATCAGGGGCCGTGGCGTGCTTCTTGATTATTGTGCAAGCCAGCCCTCTACCAAGCATCATTCCTTGTACAGTCAGTCAATGATTATTGTCTGTTCTTCCTACAGACGCCCTCTGTGCTCCCTGACTGCTTTTTTACAGCTTGTATGTCATCTTTGTCAAATTTATAGCTTCCGTCCACACTCCTAAACATGCCACATGCAAGCAGAGAAACTGCAAGCAGGGAGAGCAGAACTATCAATGTCAGTGCGCATTATGCACCGACTGTCATGTCACATTCTGTACTTGCTGCCTGCGGCTACACAACTTGTATTTGACAACATCAGGGAGCATTAAATGAGAATAATAATAATAATCTTTTTTTATATAGCGCCAACATATTCCACAGTGCTTTACAGTTTCAAAACACAGGTCATAAGTAACAACGTTAACAATACAATAATTAAAACAAAATAAGATGACCCTGCTCGGAAGAGCTTACAATCTACAATGAGGTGGGGGAGATACAAAGTACAGGTGTGTATTTACAATGATGTATATACAATGATGGTCCAGCCATGTTGAGGGAGTGGGGGATGGATGAGCTGGTGAATGGGCTACACATGCACCCCTTACACATAAAATGATTTTGATTAGTGAACGTGATAGGCCGCTCTGAACAGATGCGTTTTGAGGGAGTGCCTAAAACTGTTCAAATTGTGGATAGTCCTAATTTCTTGGGGTAGAGCATTCCAGAGGATTGGCGCAGTGCAGGAGAAGTCTTGGAGTCGGGAATGGGAGGTGTGGATTAGTGCAGAGATTAGTCGAAAGTCGTTGGCAGAATGCAGCAGTCGGTTAGGCCGATATACAGAAATGAGGGAGCAGAAGTAGGGGGGTGCCGCACTGTGGAGAGCTCTGTAGGTGAGAACAAGTACTTTGAATTGGATCCTATAAGGAATGGGCAGCCAGTGTAACGATTGGCGAAGAGTGGACGCGTCCGAGTATCGATTAGCCAGATGGATGACCCTGGCTGCTGCATTAAGTATGGACTGTAGAGGGGAAAGTCGAATAAAGGGGATGCCAATTAATAGAGCGTTGCAGTAGTCCAGGCGGGAGTGGATCAATGCGACAGTGAGGGTTTTTGTTGTTTCCATGGTGAGAAAAGGGTAGATTCTGGAGACATTCTTTAGGTGTAAGCGGCAAGAGCGGGCAAGAGATTGTATATGGGATGTGAAGGAGAGATTGGGGTCAAACACAACACCCAGACAGCGCACCTGCTGCCGGGGTGCTATTAAGGTGCCACCCACAGAGAGGGAAATGTCAGATTTAGGGAGGTTAGTAGACGGCAGGAGCAGAAGAAGTTCAGTTTTTGAGAGGTTAAGTTTCAGATAGAGAGCGGACATGATGTTGGAGACTGCAAACAGACAGTCACTGGCGTTTTGTAGTTTTGTAGTTCCGCGGGGGGTAAGGTTGGGGGATGATGTGTATAGTTGTGGGTCATCAGCATAAATATGGTACTGAAAGCCAAATCTGCTGGTGGTCTGTCCAATTTGGGCCATGTAGAGAGAGAAGATAAGGGGGACAAGGACTGAGCCCTGAGGTACCCCGACAGCGAGAGGAAGAGGAGATGACATGGAGCCAGGGAACAAAACACTGAAGGAGTGGTCAAAAAGATAGGAAGAGAACCAGGAGAGAGCGGTGTCCTTAATGCCTAGTGACTAAAGAGTAGGCAACAATGGTCAACAGTGTCAAAAGCTGCAGAAAGGTCGAGTAGTATGAGCAGAGCGTGTTCACCGTTACATTTTGCTGTCAGAAGGTCATTGGTAACTTTGATCAGTGCAGTTTCAGTCGAATGTAGGGGGTGGAAATTGGACTGTCAAGGGACTAGGAGGGAGTGAGTGGAGAGGTAATGGGTAAGGTGGGAGTAGACTAGGCGCTCTAAAAGTTTAGAGATGAAGGGGAGATTGGAGACTGGTCTGTAGTTGTTTGAGCACGATGGGTCAAGAGCGGATTTCTTTAGTAATGGAGTAACGATAGAGTGTTTGAAGAAGGATGGGAAAATGCCCGAGGAGAGACAGTGATTAAAGATTATAGTTAGGTTAGTTGTGACGACTGGAGAGAAACACTGGAGGAGATGTGAGGGAATGGGGTCGGTAGTGCATGTAATCGGACTAGAAGAGGAGAGGAGCCTGGAGAATTCTTCTTCTGTTATGGGATCAAATGTGGAAGGTGAGCCAGGGGAAATGCAGGGAGGGATGGGAGTCACAGCACCTGGTGGTTGGGAGTGGATTTCCTGACGGATATTATCTATTTTCTCTATTTTCTCTATAAATGTGAACTTCGTAAGCACATGTAAGGCAAGAATGAGATCAGCTGCACAAAGAAATTGCAAGGGGTGCAGTAGGGGACCAGCCCCAGACTAGTGGAGAAACTAAGGACTCAGCTAGCAAACCGAAGGTTGCAGTATCTGCATGTGCTTCAGCCAACTCCATACACATTTGCTGAAAAAGGCAGCCAGATAGGATCAAGGGGACTAAGAGAACGTCGCCCAACAGGATCTGAGGCTGCTGGCTCGGGACACTGTGTGTGAAGGTGCAGGGCAGGAGAGGAGGGAGGCAGCGCAGTGAGATGGCCAGGGAAGGGACATCTGAAGGGGGTTTTGACATGGTGTACCCCAAATTACTTGAGAGCTGGCTGGACCACCAACCCTGAGGACACAGCACCCTGGCTGGGGAATGTAACTGTAGAAATGTGAGTAAAAGTGTGGAAACTGCAACCGGCCGTGTCCTCGGATTTATTTACTGCATCACCTGCCTTGCACCACAACCACCATCATCATCTCTAACAGCTATAACTGCCCTGGAGCCTAGCTCTGCTCGTGGAAAGTTGTAACAACTCTGCTGCATCACCAACAACCCCAGCGGTCTCTTTTGCAGTGCCAGCTATCACCTTCATTGCAGAATACCACAGGTGGCGTCACGAATATATTTCCCCATAAACTACTACCCCCATCTTTTATTTACATTGCGCGGCCAGGGTCTCGGACCGGGTTACTGCTGCCGTGACATATCCCCTGACGAAATGACTGGTCGGTACAGAGTAAGTTTGGCCCTAGGGGGCGTTGCACTTGCATCTTTCATCTGCCACTGATGTTTCTGGATTGTGAGTCATGGGGAAAGCAAAAGAATTGTCAATGGATCTACAGGAAAAGGTAGTTGAACTGTATAAAACAGGAAAGGGATAGAAAAAGATATCCAAGGAATTGATAATGCCAGTCAGCAGCGTTCAAACTGTGATTAGCAAATGGAAAATCAGGGGCTCGCCAAAAACAAAATCACGGTCAGGTAGACCAACAAAAATTTCATCCACAACTGCCAGGATAATTGTTCGGGATGCAAAGAAAAACCCACAAATAATATCAGCTGAAATACTGGATTCTGAAAACTTGAAAACTAGCGGCATGGCTGTTTCAAGATGAGCAATGAGGAGGCACTTGAAGAAAAATGGGTTGCATGGTTGACAAGCCTGAAGAAGGCCATTATTGTGCAAATGCCTACAATACGCAAAACAGCACAGAGACAAGCCTCTAAACTTTTGGAACAAGGCAATTTGGAGCAATGAGACCAAAATTGAACTTTTTTGCCACAACCATAAATGTTACATTTGGAGAGACATCAACAAGGCCTATGATGAAAGGAACACCATTCCTACTGTAAAGCACAGAGGTGGATCGCTGATGTTTTGGGGATGTGTGAGCTACAAAGGCACAGGAAACTTGGTCAAAGATGAAGGAAAGATGAATGCAGCATGTTATCAGCAAATACTGGAGACAAATTTGCAATCATCAGCCCAGAAGCTGCACATGGGACGTTCCAACATGACAATGATTCAAAACAAAAGGCCAAGTCGACCAGTCATTGGCTACAGCATAAAAAAGTGAAGGTTGTGGATTGGCCATCTCAGTCACCTGACCCCAATATCATTGAGCCAACCAAGGAAATCTCAAGTGCACAGTTCATGCTAGACAGACAAGTAATTTACAGGAACTGGAGATTTTTGCCAAGAAGAGTGGGCAGCTTTACCATCAGAGAAAATAAAGAACCTCATCCAAAACTACCACAAAAGACTTCAAGCTGTCATTGATGTTAGAGGGGGCAATACATGTTATTAAGAAACTTTTAATCAGGGTCGTTTTGATGTTTTGGGTTGTCATTATGATTTAAAAAGAGAAAACACAGTATTTTGACAATAAATGGCTTCACCCAACCTCTAACCATGAGTGGAAAAAAAGTTTTGGTGCCATCATTCATATTCTCTGAAAAAAGGCCAAGAAAGCAAAAATTCTGCCGGGGTATGTAAACTTTTGATCACAACTGTATATAGTTCTGTGTTCCCTACCTACAGGTTCACAGCTTGTATGTGAGATATCAGGGACTGTGGAGGCAAGCTATATATGTGACATACAAGTTGTGAAAATGCAGGAAGGGAGTACAGGAAGAAAGGGGAGGAAGAAAAAAACAAGCATTGACAGTACAAAGATTGACTCTTGGTCAGGGGGCTGGCATGCAAAAGCATGAAATGCCCCCTGACTTGTGACTGCAGGGAAATAGGCATTGTTAACGTTCTGTCTTGCATAAGGTGCAAAAAGCAGACTGTCTTGCGCCTTCAAGACGGAAGGAGGCGTACTCTCAAGAGAAGCAAGAAAAAGTGCATCAAATGGCAATTGAAGACAGTAATAAGGATATGGAACATTTACAGTTTGTAATGTTATGTCGATGTATTATAATTACATTTTAATCTCCCTGGAGCACTCCTTTAACATAATTTTATAGTCAATTATATTGCTTTCTCACAAGGGGTTGTCCTCAACTTATTTTTTTTTTACTGGACCCAGCATAAGGATTCCCCCCTCCCCAAAAAAAAATGTATATATATATATATATATATAAAGAGCTACTTATTTACCAATACTCTGCGATTATACTTTTATCGCAAAAAAGCAGATGTAAATCCTGATTTGCTCATACAGACATGCGACAATGTGCCAATCACTTGCCACAATGGTGAATCTATATGTCCTGTTTTGGTCGGACGGATATGTGTCCTCTGCAACCAATGGCGTCAGCGATGAAGCAATTCATCTGCATAGGATTCTTAAGGTACCGTTACACTTAGAGATGCACCAGCGATCCTGACAACAGTACGACCTTGTCAGGATCGCTGGTGCATTGCTACATGATCGCTGGTGAGCTGCCAAACAGGCAGATTCACCAGCGATCAGCACCAGTGAGGACGCTCGTATCTAAGGTAAATATTGGGTTACTAAGTGGCGCGCGTCACTTAGTTACCCGATGTGTACCTTAGAAACCTGTGTGCTCGTGCCGGGAGCTGCCAGCACGCAGGTTTCTAAGGTACACATCGAGTAACTTAGTGACGCGCGCCGCTTAGTAACCCGATATTTACCTTAGATACCAGTTCCCAGCGCTTGCTGATCGTTGGCTCCCGCTGCCACACGCAGCGATGCGCACTGGCCAGCGGGAGAGCAACGATCAAAAAATGGCCCAGGAAGATCCTGCACGATCAGCGATACTTGGCAGGGGGCCTGGCCTCTGATGTGTGTCACACACAGCGAGATTGCTGGCGAGATCGCTGTGGCGTCACAAAATCAGCGATCTCACTGTGTGTGACAGGGCCTTAAGGCATTCCTGCGGCCATGAATGATACGTCAGTATGCAGTGCGCTCCCGATTCTGGGTATTTAGAGCACAGCTTGATGTAGTTCAATGTTTTGTCCCAAAATTGTTTAAAGGGTTTGGGGGGGTGGGAATATAGCACTATTTTCTGCAAACAAAAGACTACGGTAAGCATCATGTTTTTAATAAATGATCCCCACTCTTATTCCATGACCTAAAATAGTTGAAAATCGCATAAATCTACTTAAAAGAAAAAAAAGCAATTTACGTATGACAATTCCTTTAAATTTCTCTGTTCTCTCCAGATGAAGTTGATAATGTTAACATTACCGCACATGTTGCAAAAAAATCCCAAAAAAACTCTTCTAAGCAAACACATGTAATACATTAGGTCTTTACTTGCTGCATGAAGAGTTTATATGAATGCTCAATCTTTACCTGGCTTGCAAGACAGTCATGAGACAGATTGACAGGCTGAAGGTTGTAAATAAATAGGGTTTTTCTCTCTTTTTTCTCCTTCGCCATAAGGCGGGCGTTCACAAATGACCCTTACAGATGTGACCTATGCCACTGCCATATATTATTACAGCATTGCACAAACTTTCCATTGCCTTTCATAAATAGCCATTGAAAGCGTCGTTAAAATGTGGGGTTTCAGTGTTTGGAAGTGGAGGACACAACCCTTGGAGCACCAGGGGAAAGCTTCTAAAGCTCCATATTTAAAAAGGTTTATGTTATAAGCTTGGGTTGCCTATAAACACAAGTGCATGAGTTATAGCTCGAGACTTGTCCTGCGCACCTAAAACAAATGATGTGCACTTCAGGGCTCAGAATAAAGAAAAAAGTTTCCTACAGATGTGTCTATCCATATATATAACCCAGTGTGTGCTTAATCCCGCAAAGAGCTCTGAGATATTATTATGCACAAATACACTGTGCTGTCACTATATTACTCACGGCAGACTTTCCGCAGATGTGCATTAGTGCGGCTGTGTTTTATAATGGTACAATTCCTCTTTGACTGTGTGACAGTGTAATTAGTATTAGTAATTAGTCTCTTTCTAGATCAGTAACCTGTTGTATAAAATCAATATACGTTTCTTAGAAAAATATTCTCTGGAATAATCTATTTTACCTTAAGACCCCACAGCGATTATTTCAATTTATACCCATTATGAAAAATCTAATTAATATGCTATTATGTAACAGAGAAAAAAAGTTTGCTTATTGCCAAGACTCATTGCCCCTCCTTGCTCTAGTTTTCCACAGCTATCAAAGACTGGTTGTTCTGCCCATTCTGTGCAGCAAGATATTTTTAAGTGCTGTTCCAGCTATTGCCAGTAGGTTTCATAATGTGCCCTTCTCTTTTTATTCATGTGTTTGAAATCTTCTGTTCTCCTAAATGGTTAACTGTTCAGAACCGCCCCTTCTTCCTGCTCTGAGTAGCTCACACCTGCTCAGCTCAGCTCTCTGCAAAACCATTGCTTATAACAAGCGGATTCCGGTAAGGTTTAATGCATTTATGAATATATGTTATGCATCTCTGTTAGCTGGCCATAATGCATTCCTCATGATGTTTGCAATGCATGTTCAGCTCCTGTAATGCTAATACACTGCATGAGTTATGCATCCTCCGTTCAGTGAGTGTAAAGCTGGCAGCCATTAGTGGAGTTAGATATTTCTTTCTCCTTTGCTGCTGTGTATGTTATATTGCTCAGCTTTACGAGTAATATAATGCATGATAACAGCATCCTGTATCATTGCAACTGTTGTGATAGTACATTATCATTGCTATTACCTGCCAGTATTTGTGTATTGTATATTGTCTACCAGTACTGACATGCTGTGTTATCTGCCTCTTGTAGTTTTTACCTGAATCATCCATATCTGTGTTCAACAATCTCTGATATCATCTACAACTTTGTACAGCAACCCTTGATCTTGTTAGCATATGCAATAGAAATGGACTTATTGTTTATGTAAAGGAGGACTTTACACTAGCCTGACAGCAGTTGGTGATAGTGTGAAGTTATATGTTTGATGTATTGTGGGGAGGGAAACTCTCTTGTTGTTGTACTTTTACTTTCGCTTTTGAGTGTATTATGCCAGAAGCACGGGCTGTGTGCTTCTGAATTCTTATCTCATGTTTACCCATAAGAAGTAAATGCTGTTTACTCAAGATAACTTGCTCAGTGAAGTTCTCTGAAGTATGGATGGTCATTCTCAAAAGATACACTCTGCTACAGGTTATGGGCCCAGAACACAGAATCCCAGAAGATAACCCCAAGCAATAACCTCAGATACCGGAGAAGCAGATAAGCTCTGTAAACAGAAGGAGATAAAACCCAGTGAACAGAGGCTGAAGAAGAAAAAATCCAGATACAGAGGGACAAAGGAATTTATGATTCCAGGAGTTGGAGGACCGCACACTGGAGACAATTACAGAGAATCACCACACACTGGATATACAGAAACTCTCAAGAAGAACATCTTCACTACAACTCTCTAAAACAAGTAAGGCTATATAAAAATGATGTGCAGCACTGAGCGGAAACTCACAGTAGCTAAGCTGAACAGTGAAAATGATCAGTTATGGAAATTAAAAGTAGAGATGTTGTTATCTAAGATGATTTATGGGAAGTAATTACTACAAATAGACCTGATGAAGATAATCAAACATGGGATAAAAAGAATAGAGAAGCAAGAGCCACCATTAGCTTATTAGTCAATGATTCTCAATTAATACACATAAGAAATGAAGAAACAGCGAAAGGAATGTGGGACACATTAAGAAAATTATATGAAAGACCCAGTTTAAATCACGTTATTTCTATTAAGAAAGCTTTATAGTATGAGATTGCGTGCAAATGACGACATGCAGAAGCACATATTCTCAATGATGGAAGTAATATCACAGCTAAGGTCTATTGGTGAAAATATTAAAGAAAGTCATGTAGCAGCAATATTATTGTGCAGTTTACCAGATTCGTATACAACTTTAATAAATGCACTAGAGACAAGACCTGAAAAAGACATCACGTTAGAATTTGTGAAAACCAGACTCATAGATGAATATCAGAGAAGAAAAGAACAAACAAATTATTCTTCTACTGAAAAGGACAGTGGAAACGCTCTTAAAGCTACAGAATTTAAAAAACCCTATAATAAAGAGACAAGAGAATGTTTCAGATGTAAGAAAAAAGGTCATTTAAAGAAAGACTACCATATGGAAAGCAAAACAACAAAATTTACAACATAAAGAACATACACAGAAAGTGAAAAACACAATTTCTGATTCATGTGAAAATAATTGGAATGGCACATTTAAAGTAACAGACAAGAAATCATCACTTGGTTGGTTTATTGATTCAGGAGCAACGAGTCAAATGACAAGTGACAAGAATTTCAACACTGATCTAGATTTAGATAAGAAAGAAGCGATTTATCTTGCAGATGGAAGCAAAATAACCGCAGAAGGTATCAGACAAGGTATGCTAAACTGTTCAAACAAGTTCGGACAAGATTCAAAGATACTTGTACAGGATGCGTTGTATGTTCCAAAATTGGAAGGCGGATTGTTATCTGTGAAGCGTTTAACAGCCAATGGACTCACTGTAAAATTCAAAGACAATGAGTGTGCAATACTAGCAGGAAGCAAGGTGATAACCAGTGTCAAGGCAGATGAACAATTATATCATCTTGACACACCAAAGGAACAGAAGAAGGTATGTACACATGTTCACAAGAACTGTATTCACGTGTGGCATAGACTTCTAGGACACAGACACCCTGACAGTATAATGGAACTACAAAGAAAAGAATTGACAAAAGAGCTAAAGATATCAGATTGCTCAATTACCGTAAGATGTGAATGTTGTATAAAATCAAAAGCCACAAGAATATCTATTCCAAAAGAAAGTGAGATGAAAAGCAAAAGACCACTTGATTTGGTGCATACTGACATATGTGGACCCATGAAAGTGACTACATCAGGAGGAAATAGATACATGGTGTCATTCATAGATGACTACTCAAGATACACAGTCACATACTTAATTAAGAACAAAAGTAAAGTTTTTGATAACCTTGTTACGTAGTCTACAAGTTTGAGTAACAGACTTCAAATGAAGCCAATTGTCATCAGAAGTGATAATGGAGGTGAAATTACAGGTCACAAAATAGAAAACTACTTAAGACAAAATGGTATAGAACACCAAAAAACTGTTCCGTACACACCTGAACAAAATGGAGTAGCAGAAAGGAAAAACAGAACTCTGAGAGAAATGATGAGATGTATGCTGACAGATTCCAAACTACCAGAGAAATATTGGGGTGAGGCAGCAATGACAGCTACATATCTACAGAACAGACTTTTTTCCAGAAAACTGAAGAAAACTCCATAAGAACTGTGGCAAGGTATGAAACCAAGTGTGAATCATTTAAAAGTTTTTGGATGTAAAGTTTTTATATTCATTCCAACAGGAAAAACGCTCCAAACTTCAAAAGAGATTCATGGAGGGAATATTTGTTGGATATAGTGAAAATTGCAAGGGACACAGAATCCTAGATCCCAAAACAGTGTTAGGGACGGCGGAACGCACTAAATATAAAATAATAGAAAGTGCGTTCGCCGCCTGGGGTCCACCGTGCAGAGGTGCTAAATTGCTGCTATGTAATGGCAGACGCACAATATGGCGGTATATCGCACACGGGTTGAACGTCACCCGGTGTGCACTGGGCGTACTCCGTTATATTCACAGAGTCGCCTTAAGGCATAAACATAAATGCCGAGCCTGTTGACCTCACAGGTCTCAGTGGTGTACACGCACGGTATATGGTCACAGGACTCGGGCCCACGACACAGGGTCGGTGTCCGTCTAGACCTACAGTGTGTGCAGCGTCGCTACCGCGGACGCCCACAAGGGCTGCTGACCGCAGCGCGGCAACTGACTCAGCTGCTATACGACAATGCCCAGGAGGGGCGCACTGTCGGACGCTACCTCTGTGGAGATGAGCACTGTGGCTTGTAGCATGACACTGACTGGCGCTGACTCTAAGGCTAAGTCCCTATCCACACACAAAATATCAGAGGGAGGGGATCTTAATGAGTCATTCGCAGGTTCATGCATCCATCATCATTCACACAGTAGCAATTAGAGACTACACTAGCGCATGGCCGAGCGGCCATGCGGACCTTTTATAGCCGTGCGGGACCTTCCAGATCTCTGGGATGGACCTATCAGATCAGGAGAAGGACCTGAGCACATGACTCCCGATCTCCAATGGGAGATCGTCTCGTGAGCATGCCCAGTAGCATGACGAGAGGACTTAGCCACTGGAGTGGCTTGCTGCAGGGCAGCCTGCGCTGCTATTGCTGACCCAGAGGTGGCAGCAACAACCAGTCCTACAGAGCTGTTCTGAGCAGAGCGGCTGTGACGCCGAGATTGCTATGCAGGCTCCTGAGCGGTTGGAGAAGAGTGAGAGACCGCAGGATGCAAGACTCTGGATTCCTGCTATGCAGCTGCAGGAACCCAATGCCTAAAAAACAGACAGAGTCATGGTGAGTAACAGTGTGACATTCATTGAGGATCTAAATTAAGACACTATGATTTCACTGGAAACAAAAAATGAGAAAAACAGCAGTGACATAGCTGAAGAGGTATTTGATGAGAAAGTAGTTGAAATTGATGAAGAACAGAATACTGAAAATGACGAAATACAACTACAAACAGACACAGAACCAAGACATTCAATGAGAGAGAACAAAGGTAAACCACCAAAACGTCTCTCATACAAGACAAGCACAAGTAAAATTTATGAACCTACCTCTTGGGAAGACATATCTAAACTCCCTAAAGAAGAAGGTAATAAATGGATAGAAGCAACAGAAATGAAATCTATGCATGACACAAATACATGGACACTGACAGATTTACCAGAAGGAAGAAAAGCCATAGGATGTAAATGGAGTTTTAGGGTATGTGCACATGCTGCGGATTCTGCTGCGTTTCTGCAGCGTTTTTGGCTCTGCAGAAACGCAGCAGATTTTGCTGCGTTGTACAGTACCTTTATTTCCTATGGAAATAAAAAAAAGCTGTGCACATGCTGCGTTTTTTTCCGCGCGGTTTTGCTGCGGTTTACAATCCGCAGCATGTCAATTATTTGGTGCAGAAACGCTGCAGTTTTACACCTCATCCATTATGAGGTGTAAAACCGCAGGGCAAAACCGCAGAAAAAACGCAGATAATCCGCAGATAAACCGCAGAAAAACCGCAGCACTTTGTCCTGCGGATTTCCTGCGGTTTTCTCTACAAAATCCGCAGAGACTAAAAACTACGTGTGCACATACCCTTAAAGTAAAATACCAAACAGATGGCACACCTGAAAGATACCGAGCAAGACTAAAGGGTATTCTCAAAAATATGGAGAAGACTATGATGAGACATATGCTCCAGTTGTCAAACATACTACAATAAGAACTTTACTTACAGTTGCAGCAATGAAACAGATGGAACTGATACATCTGGATGTAAAGACAGCATTTTGAATGGAGATTTAACAGAAAACATTTACATGGAACAAACTCCAGGATTCAAAGATGAAAGAAACCCAAACAAAGTTTACAAACTACATAAAAGCATATAAGGTTTAAAGCAAGCAGCTAAAGCGTGGAATGACAAAATCACGGAAGTGCTTACAAATGAAAATGTTCAAAGAAGCAAAGCTGATCCATGCTTGTACACAAAAAGGCTGATGAATAGATGGATTTATGTACTCATATATGTAGATGACATTTTGATTTGTTCTGAACAAGAAAGGGATAAAGAAAACATTCTAAAAGTCCTGAAGCAATACTTCAAAATCAAAGACTTGGGAAATGTGAAACAGTACCTAGGAATACAGATAGAAAGAGAAGAAGACGAAAGTTTCCTACTGAATCAAAATCACATGATTCAAGACATAACAGAAAAATTTGGATTGAAGGATGCAAAAACAGTAAAGTCTCCAATGGAAACTAATTATCTTAAAGAGATGAATAGTGAGAAAAATATGTTACCAAATAATGAAGAGTACAGAACAGCAATAGGAACACTACTGTATCTAGCGACTGTTACAAGGCCAGACATCGCAGCAGCAGTAGGAATCCTGAGTAGAAAGGTGTCAAAACCAAATAAAGCTGACTGGAATGCTGTAAAGAGAGTAATGCGTTATTTGAAAGGAACCAGCAACTTTAAGCTCAAACTACCCACAAGTGATAATTGCATTTTAAAAGGATACGTTGATGCAGATTGGGCTGGAGATCCAACTGACAGAAGAACTACCAGTGGACATATTTTTTTCCTTTCAGGTGGACCAATAAGTTGGACAAGTAAGAAACAGTCAATTGTGTCACTGTCTTCAACAGAAGCAGAGTATGTTGCCGCAGCACATGCAAGTCAAGAAGTTCTGTGGTTAAGACAATTGTTGACAGACTTAGGACAACCACAGTTGGAACCAACAAAATTGAAAGAGGACAATCAAGGATGTCTTGTTCTTGCTCAGATGGAAAAAGTCAATTCAAGAACCAAGCATATTTGTTATGATTGAGTCACCGTAGGAGGCAAAAATAGAAATGCTAGCTAAGTCCAGAAAACCAGAGAAGTTGGCAGCTATCGGATTGCAGACCCCTGAACCTATCAACACAACTAGCAGTAGCCGTGGGGGGCTCCTACGATGCCCTAGGCCCCTCGATCACAGCCGGAGGACTACCTAGCCTAAAGACAGAAAGGGAAATCTAAACTGCCCCAGAGCAGACCCCAAAGCAAAAGGCAGCCCCCCACATATAATGACAGTGAAGCAAGAAGAAAGAACAAAACACAGACAGAAAGATAGACTGAGCAAAGATGGGGCCCGCGCTAGCTTAGATAGGAAAGGACAGGAAGGCTGCTGTCTGCAATCCGTGAAAAACCCTATGAAAATAAGAACCAACCAACTGACAGTAAAAAAGGCCCTGAAGACGCTAGGCTTCAAAAAAGCTATGTCAGTACTCAGGAATATTCTGAAGACAGAGCAACAGGCAAAAGGAGATTCAGCTCACCCCAGCAGGGAATGGCAGAATCCAGAAAAGCAAGGAAAACAAAACACTAATGCAAAAAGGCAAAGCAGAAATCTTAGCTTTAGATGAGCAGGAATCAGACTGGTTTCCTAGAAGTCCACAGAGAAATCACCCGCAGGCCAGAAGGGCGTCGGCAGCCTTATATCCAGTCATTAACTCCACTCAGCCAGTCATCATCATCAGCCCCAGGTGTTTGACAATCAGGCTCACTACCTTTCTTCACCAGAAGAGGGAGTTCCTCGGGCCTCAGTAGTGAAGGGGAAAATGAACTCACAACACATATTGATGTGAAGTATCATTTCTTGAGAGATCATCAGGAACAAGGAGTCTTGAAGTTAGAATATTGTCCTACTGAAGAAATGACAGCAGACATCTTCACGAAGGCGCTGAATGCTGATAAACACCAGAGACTAATAAAAAAGTTGGGTTTGATTGAATAAGTCCTTACTGTTGAGAAAGGGTGTTGGCATATGCAACAGAAATGGACTTATTGTTTATGTAAAGGAGGACTTTACACTAGCTTGACAGCAGATGGCGATAGTGTGAAGTTATATGTTTGATGTATTGTGCGGAGAGAAGCTCTCTTGTTGTTGTACTTTTACTTTCGCTTTTTAGTGTATTATGTCAGCAGCACGGGCTGTGTGCTTCTGAATTCTTATCTCATGTTTACCCATAAGAAGTAAATGCTGTTTACTCAAGATAACTTGCTCAGTGAAATTCTCTGATGTATCAGTGGTCATTATCAAAAGATATACTCTGCTACAGATCTCATCTACTGTGTTCTACTGTACCATCTGTTATCATCTCCCATTGTTGTCCATATCATCCCAAGAAAAAATAGACTTAAGCACCCATACAGTCTTGTTTCTGGGAGTGGATGAAAGATTAAGCCGTATGCTGGAATCCACACAGCGTCATACGTGGAAGAAGGCAGAACACTGGTCGGTGGCTAGAAATGTGCTGTCTGACAATACCAAAATAAAACGATTGTCTCATATCACTCATGCATTTACCCCTTTATTCCCAAGGCTGTTTGCACCTTCATGACCAGGGAAAATTTTACAATTCTGGCCAGTGTCACTTTATGTGGTAAGAACTCTGGAACACTTCAACGGATCGCACTGATTCTGAGAATATTTTTTCATGACATATTGTACTTCATGACAGTGGTAAACTTTGTTCGATATTACTTGTGTTTATTTGGAAAAAGAAAAAAAGAAAATAGGTGAAATTTGGAAAATTTTGCAGTTTTCAAACTTAATTTTTATGTCCTTAAAATCAGAGAGTTACCGTATGTCACACAAAATAGTTAATAGATAACATTTCCTATATGACTACTTTTCATCAGCACAATTTTTGAAACAATTTTTTTTGTTAGGACGCTATAAGGGTTAAAAGTTGACCAGTGATTTCTAATTTTTTCCAACAAAATGTACAAAACTATTTTTTTATTTTAGGGACTACAACAAGTTTGAAGTGACTTTGACATAAAATAGCCAAAAGTGACATCATTCTAAAAACTGCACCCCTTAAGATGCTCAAAACTACATTCAAGAAGCTTATTAGCCCTTCAGGTGCTTCACAGGAATTAATGGAATGTGGAAAGAAAAAATGAACATTTATATTTTTCTTCACAAAAACTGTACTTTGGACCCAAATTTCTTTATTTTGACAAGAGTAACAGGAGAAAATTAACCCCAAAATTTGTTGTGCAATTTCTCCTGAGCAGGCCGATACATCATATGTGGGGGAAAATTACTGCTTGAGGGCATGGTAGGGCTCAGAAGGGAAGGAGCATCGTTTGACATTTTGAATGCAAAATCGTCTGGAATCAAAAGCAGATGCCATGTCTCTTTTGGAGAGCCCCTGGTGCACCTAAACAGTGGAAATCCCCAAGTGGCACCATTTTGGAAACTAGACCCTTCAAGGAATGTATCCAGTTGTGTGGTGAGCACCTTGAACCCCGAGGTGCTTCACAGAGGTTTATAACATTAGGCTGTGAAAAAACAAAGAAAATCAAATTTTTCCCACAAAAAAAGTTATTTCAGCCCCATTTTTTCTTATTTTCAGAAGGATAACAGAAGAATTTGTACCATTTAATTTGTTGAGCAATTTCTCCTGAGTATGTTGATACCCCATATGTGTGGGAAAACTACTGTTTAGGCACACGACAGGGCTCAGAAAAGGAGCGATGTTTTGGAAAGCAGACTTTGATGGAAATGTGTGTGGGTGTCATGTCATGTTTGGAGAGCTCCTGGTGTGCCTAAAAAGTGGAAAACCCCCACAAGTGACCCCATTTTGAAAATTAGACCTCTCAAGGAGTTTATCTAGATGTATGGTGAGCACCTCGAACCCCCAGGCGCTTCACAGAATTTTACAACGTTGATCTGTGAAAATGAAAACTTTTTTTCCCCACAAAACTGTTGTTTTAGCCCCCATTTTTTAATTTTCACAAGGATAACAGGAGAAAATGGACCCCAAAATTTCTTGTGCAATTTCTCCCGAGTACGCCAATATCCCATATGTGGTAAAAAAACTACCTTTGAGGCACAGTGCAAAACTCAGAAGGGAAGAAGCACCATATTGTAGTTCAGATTTTGCTGGAATGGTTTGAGGGTGCCATGTCACATAGGCAGAGCCCCTAAAGAGCAAGAACAGCAGAACACACCCATATATTACCTCATTTTACAAACTACACTCCCCAGTCAATTCATTTAGGGTTGCAGAGATCATATTGACACCACATGTGCCTCACAGAATTTTATACTATTGGATGGTGAAGAAAGAATAAATACGTTTTTACCACTAAAATGTTGTTTTAGCCCCATGGTTTTAATTTTTCTAAGGGCTAATAGTAAAAATGGACCTGTCTGTTGTAAAAATTTCTCCTGAGTGCGTCAATACCTTAAGGTACTGTCACACTAAGCGATATCGCTAGCAATATCGCTATAACTTGTGACGTTATAGCGATATTGCTAGCGATATCGCTGGGTCTGATACTTACCTACGACCCGCTCCCCCGCTGGTTATCGCTGATCGCGCCAGAACGTCCAGGACTGTTTCTCGTCGTCAGCTTCCTACTGCTGGCCTTCCTGTGGAGAGACGAGCGACGAGCTTGGAGCCGGGCGGGAGGACGCAGGATCGCCTAGTGTGACAGGTAAGTAGCGACCCCCGACCCCAGCGATGTCGCTGGTGAGATCTGCCTGTGGGGCAGCTCACTAGCGACCACTTAGCGATGTACCAGCGATCCTGACCGCGTCATATCGCTGGTCGGGATCGCTGGTGCATCGCTAAGTGTGACAGTACCTTTACATGTAATGCAAAATACTTTTCAGGCACAGTGCAAAGCTCAGAAGGGAAGGAGTGCCATATTATAGTGCAGATTTTACTGTTATGGTTTATGGGTGCCATGACCCACTGGGAGTGCCCCTGAGTTGCCAGAACAACAGAAACCCCCATAAGTGACCCCATTTTACAAACTATACCTCTTGATGAATTAATATAGGATTCTCAGACTGGTGTGTCACAGAATTTTATACCATTGGGCAGTGAAGAAAAAATAATGACATTTATAACCACAAAAATGTTTTTTTAGCCCCAGGTTTTTACAAAGAGAAATGGGTAAAAATGGCACCAAAATTTGTCCCACAATTTATGCTGAATGTAGAAGTACCCCATATGTTGCTGTACAGTACTGCTTAGCCATATGGCAAGACTCGGGAGGGAGGAGCGCTATTTGCCTCCTGGAGCCCAGATTTTTTTAAAATACTTTGCAGACTCTATATACAGAGCTAGGCTAGGAGAGCAGAATCCCCCCTAAAGTGACTCCATTTTGGAACTTATACTCCTTAGGGAATTTATCTACAGGTGTAGTGACAATTTTGACTCCATGGGTGTTTTTCAGAAGCAAGAAGTAGTGGATGTTAGTGAGTAAATTGCAAACTGCCACTGTAGTGACCAGTACATTATGCCCCGCTCATACTTCTGGAGACACACACCCATAATTGGACAGGCTCTCAGCACTACAGAATTGCCAAACATGTGGCCGCTAAATGTGGTTTAGGCACACTGGGGCTCAGAAGGGAGAGGGGCATTTGGATTTGGAAGTGCATAATATGCTGGATTTCTTTTGGGGTGCGAGGAGCCATAGTGCTTTTCCAGAGCCTTTGTATTACCAGTAAACGTAGAAACCCCCTATATTTCCATTGACAGATGATGGACCTGAGTGGGGACTTGCTTTTTTTGTGGATTGAGTTGAAGCTTTTATTGGGAACATTTTACATAACGTTGGAATCACATTTATCCGGCGCTCTAGGCTGAGCGGTTTATATCTAAATCTCCGAGTGACGAGATTCAGATGAGACCCCTGAGGGAGCCACTTACTATAATGAGGCAGCAGACTTACTCTGGACTCCATCTGGCCTCTGTTCAGCAGTTTTCTTATTTTCAGAAGTGTACAAACCTGTGGCGGACCGTGCTTTTATGCATGCCTAAAAAGACGCACACCACCTGATCACAGGCCAGACAGCATTTACAGTGCCTGCATGTGCCTCATTATAGGGAATCTTCCACCAGGGATTTCATCTGGATCACATAATTCAGAGATTTACATGAAAAACCCTGTGTAAGCACTCAGCGCATAGCGGAGGATAAATGTGAGGCACGCCGTACTGCCATCCTGGTGCAGTATGAGTGATTACACTACTTTATTTTTTGGGTCGGTGCGATTACAAGGATTGCGGATTTATATCATTTTTATATGTTTGGCTGCTGTCACACACTAAAAAATGCTTTTTTTTTTTCAAAAACTAGTTTTTGAAGCGCAATATTTTGAGAGGTATAATATTTCCAGATTTCTGCTGACAGTCTTGTGAGGGCTTGTTTTTAGCGGGACGAGTTGACATTTTTTTTCATGCCATTTTTGGTCACAACATTTTTTAGATCACTCTCTATTCTGATTTTTGAAAAACAGCAATTCATGGTTTGTTGTTTTTTTTTTATGCCGTTCCGCATGTGGTAAAATTGATATGGCAGTTTTATTCTTCAGGTCAGTATGATTACAGCAATACCACATTTATATCCTTTTTTTTTTTAGTTTTGGCGCTTTTACACAATAAAACTATTTTAGAGAAAAAAATATTTTTGCATTGCTTCATTCTGAGAGCTATAATTTTTTTATTTTTATGCTGATGGAGCTGTATGGGGTATTTTTTTTTGCGGGACAAGATGACATTTTTAATGATACTATTTTAATTTACATTCGTCTTTTTGATCACATTTTATTCCCCTATTTGTTTCATATCAGCGATATGATGAAGAGCATAGTTTTTTGCCCCTTTGTTTATTTTTTACGGTGTACACTGAAGGGGTTAACTAGTGGGTCAGTTTTATGAGGCAGGTCATCCCGGACACTGCGATACCAAACGTGCCCTTTTTTTTTGTACATTAAAAATAGAAATTTATCAGTACAATATATTTGAATTTTTTTTATTATTATTTTCTTAAATGGATATTTATAATTTTTTTTTTTTTACTTTGTCTTACTATGGGACTTTGATTTTCAGCAGTATGATCATCGTTATAATCCGACCCAACAGCAGGTTTATTAGTCTTCTAGTAATATACTACACAGAATAGTCTCCACAGATTTTTATAAAATCTACACTAAGCAACCCAGTTAGACCACATGCACACATTGAGCATTTGGTGAGTTTTTTACCCCAGTATTTGTAAGCCAAAACCAGGAGTGGAATGGTCAGAAGAAAAGCATAATAGAAACATATACACCACTTCTGGTTTTGGCTTACAAATACTGGGGTAAAAAACTCACCAAATACTCAATGTGTCCATGTGGCCTAAGGCTGGGGGGACACTAGCGATTTAAAAATCGGTCCGATTTTGATACAGGAGAGTCGGACAAGTGTAATGCGAGTGTCATGCGTTTTTTATTCGAGTACAATCCGATTTTTCACACCTAGTATCCAATTTACATCAGAATGCAGTGCGATTGCTATCTGATTGTAATGCGATTTTAATATGAGTTTTTACATACATCAGTTCTCTGTCATTTACACATCGTTGAAAATCAAATTATTCTTGAAAACACACATATATAATATATAAAATATATTTACATAATATATATATATATATATACTGTACATATACATGTCAGTGACAAATACAGTACAATTAGTATAGTGTGTGTGCAAAATTCTGGACATGTATTTAATTAATGATTATTTCACGGAAAAAAATGGCGTGGGGTCCCCCTTTAATTTATAGCCAGCAATGGCTATGCAGACAGCTGAGGGCTGATGTTAATAGCCAAAGACAGGACCATGGATAGTGGCCCCCCCAGCTAAAAACATCAGCTCTCAGCCGCCCCAGAAAAGGCGCTTCTCTAAGATGCGCCAATTCTGGCATATAGCCTTGCTCATCCCACTGCCCTGTAGCGGTGGCATATAGGGTAATAGTTGGGGGTTGATGTCATCTTACAGGTGACATCAAACCCCAAGATTAGTAATGGAGAGGCGTCAATAAGACGCCCCTATTACTAACCTCATATAGTAAAATTAAAAATAAAAAACACAGACACCCATTAAAAAATCCTTTATTTGAAATAAACACACAGACTCTTTTATTGTTCTTAATTAAACCATACTTATAAACACACCTAATCCATGAGAAGCAATAAAAAAAGAGAGAAGCCATCGCTGCTTGTGGTTAGAACACATAACATGAGGTGCATATGCACATATTAACATCTAACTTTATTCAAAATGAGACATTTGGCAAAATATTGATCAATAAATTGAGCCACCCCGCCGCGCCAAGGCATTCTCATGTGGGGGGTCCTACTCTACATTTTTATTATTTACTGTGCCATTACAGCCTCCTAAATATTTTAAAAGCAAGACCATATCAAATGCAATCCGTACCTGAAGCATATCTGCATCACTCCCGTGCAGCCAGATGAAGCAAGTGCAGATAAAGGCCAACCAGGTCTGATTATAGACGTCTCAGGTTTGACCTCCACACATTGCCTGACCAGCAAACACAGATGAAGGGCGATGCAGGCTCAGACACAGGTGCACAAATTAAATAAAGCCTGGGGCAGGGCAGGGCTGCTGTGTGTTTGCACAGCAGCCTAGATCCATCACGATGAACACAGCAAAAATGGCAAACATAACCCAGCGTGCACGGCAACAGTGGTGGTCAACCACAAACCAATATGCAATAAAAAAAAGAGAGAGAAGCCAGCACTTAAAGTGGTCTTGCTTTTAATGTATCTAGGAGGCCGTAATGGCACAGTGTTTATTAAAAACATAGAGTAGGACCCCCCCACATGAGATTGCCTTGGCACGGCGGGGTGGCTCAATTGAATTGATCAATTTTTTTGCTATATATCTCATTTTGAATACAGTTAGATATTATGTGCATATGCACTTTATGTTTTGCATTCTAACCTCAAGCGGCGCTGGCTTCTCTCCTTTTTTTGTATGTTGGTATGTGGCTGACCACCACTGTTGCCGTGCGCGCTGGGTTATGTTCGCCATTTTTTCTGTGTTCACTGTGATGGATCTAGGCTGCTGTGCACACACACAGCAGCCCCGCCCCAAGCTTTATTTAATTGTGCACCTGTGTCTGAGCCTGCATCGCCCTTCATCTATGTTTGCTGGTCGGGCAATGTGTGGAGGTTAAACATGATAAGTCTATATTTAGACCTGGTTGGCCTTCATCTGCACTTGCTTTATCTGGCTCCATGGGAGCGATCCAGAAATGCTCAGGTACGGATTGCACCTAAAGTGGTCTTGCTTTTAATGTATCTAGGAGGCCGTAATGGCACAGTGTTTATTAAAAACGTAGAGTAGGACCCCCCACATGATATTGCCTTGGCGCAGCGGGGTGGCTCAATTGAATTGATCAATTTTTTTGCTAAATATCTCATTTTGAATACAGTTAGATATTATGTACATATGCACTTTATGTTATGCGTTCTAACCTCAAGCGGCGCTGGCTTCTCTCCTTTTTTTGTATGTTGGTATGTGGCTGACCACCACTGTTGCCGTGCGCGCTGGGTTATGTTCGCCATTTTTTCTGTGTTCACTGTGATGGATCTAGGCTGCTGTGCACACACACAGCAGCCCCGCCCTTTGTCCATATGGCTATTTATATTAGTCATTTGTTGAATTGGTGATACACATTTATGCGTTTTTGTGCCGCAGCCCATTGTTTATGAATTCCTGCATATTGCACTTTATATATGGTTTATTTTTTACTTACCTGTGCCTAAGGCCACTATCTATGAATGCTTGCACATTGCACTTTATTTATGGATTGGTCTTTATAAATTTGTGCTGTTTTATGAATTACTTTTTCACTTTTTGCACGTTATGATCATGTATAATATCAGTACATCAATTTTCTCAATTGTTTGTGGCTTATTAATTCTTTTTACAACTAGGTTATATCCTATACAGTCATAGTACATTGAAGTGCATAATATCCGTGCAATAGGCCCCTTGTGTTGCCCCTTCTTTTGGTAATTTATTCCCACCCCTGCATCTATTGTTTTGAATCTATCTTAATAAACATTTAATTTAATTGAATATTGGACGTTGTTTTCATTTTTTTCGTTGTGATACCATGTGCCAGATGCAGCAAAGCAGCCCTAGAACATAACAGAGCCTCCTCCATGTTTCACAGTAGGGACAGTGTTCTTTTCTTGAAATGCTTCAATTTTCCATCTTTGAATATAGAGCTGATGAGCCTTGCCAATAAGATCCATTTTTGTCTCAGCTGTCAATAAGACATTCTCCCAGAAGCTTTGTGGCTTGTCATCATGTAGTTTGGCAAATTCCAGTCTGGCTTTTTTATGATTTTTTTTCAACAATGGTGTCCTCCTTGGTCATCTCCTATGAAGTTCACTTTGGCTCCTACAATGACGGATGGTGCGATCTGACACTGATGCTCCTTGAGCTTGAAGTTCATCTTTAATCTGTTTAGTAGTTATTCTGGGCTCTTTTGTTACCATTTGTATTATCCGTCTCTTTGATTTGTCATCAATTTTCCTCCTGCGGCCATGTCCAGGGAGGTTGGCTACAGTCCCATGGATCTTACATTTCTGAATAATATGTGCAACTGTAGTCACAGGAACATCAAGCTGCATGGAGATGGTCTTATAACTTTTACCTTTAATATGTTTGTCTATAATTTTTTTCTAATCTCCTGAGACAACTCTTTCCTTCGCTTCCTCTGGTCCATGTAGAGTGTGATATACACCATGCCACCAAACAGCACAGTGAGTATCTCTAGCCCACTAACTGATTCCAAGATTGTAGACACCTGTGATGCTAGTTAGTGGACACACCTTGCTGTAACATATCCCTTTTGCCACATTATTTTTAGGGGTACCATCATTTCTGTCCAGGCCTATTTCATGAGTTTTTTTTTTTTAAATATGTGGAAGTATGGTTGAAAAGCAATGTCTGACTCTCATTTGTTCATTTTCATAGATTTTTTTATTTATTATTACTTTTGTCAGATTCAAGTAATTTCTGTGACTATTGTGTGTTATTCTGTCATTAAACGGGGGGGGGGTACCAACAATTTTGACCGTGTGTGTGTGTATATATATGTATATTATAATACAGTATATCTATTTCATAGGCACATCTTCCTGACCACAACAGGTTAAACTGCCTGTGTTGCCAATAGCAACCAATCACTATGCATCTTTCATTTCACCAGAGCTGTTTTGCTATAAGCAACAGTTTTCGCGCTCCACAACACCTCAGAAAACACTGACCAGGTGGGAGAAATCTAACATCCCCGGGAACATAAGCTCCCAGCCATTGTCTGCCCCCCAGAAAGGAGCAGAGAGCATGTGACAGAAGTGAATCACCCCCTCCTCTATTACTGCCAGTCTCTATTGTTACCGGCATAGAAAATCGCATCATCAGGGGCCGCACACGGAGCCACACTTCCCACTTACATAACAGCACATCTCCAGGAACTTCCTGCTCAGCGCCACCCGGCTCAGGACTATGGGATGGAGGATGTGTGATGGGTATATGGGCACTGGACTATGAGATGGAGGATATGTATGATGGGTATATGGGCACGGGACTATGGGATGGTGGATGTGTGATGGGTATATGGGCATGGGACTATGGGACAGAGGATATGCATTTATTTATTTATTTTACTCACTTATATAGCGCCATTAATTCCACAGCACTTTACATACATTATTGCATGATGGGCATATGGGCACTGGACTATGAGATGGAGGATAATCATTATAATTTGTTATAACTAACCACAGGTATTTACTATGCCCGGGCAGCGCCGGGCTCTTCAGCTAGTATCTATCTATCTATCTATCTACAGTGGGGCAAAAAAGTATTTAGTCAGTCAGCAATAGTGCAAGTTCCACCACTTAAAAAGATGAGAGGCGTCTGTAATTTACATCATAGGTAGACCTCAACTATGGGAGACAAACTGAGAAAAAAAAATCCAGAAAATCACATTGTCTGTTTTTTTTTCATTTTATTTGCATATTATGGTGGAAAATAAGTATTTGGTCAGAAACAAAATTTCATCTCAATACTTTGTGATATATCCTTTGTTGGCAATGACAGAGGTCAAACGTTTTCTGTAAGTCTTCACAAGGTTGCCACACACTGTTGTTGGTATGTTGGCCCATTCCTCCATGCAGATCTCCTCTAGAGCAGTGATGTTTTTGGCTTTTCGCTTGGCAACACGGACTTTCAACTCCCTCCAAAGGTTTTCTATAGGGTTGAGATCTGGAGACTGGCTAGGCCACTCCAGAACCTTGAAATGCTTCTTACGAAGCCACTCCTTCGTTGCCCTGGTGGTGTGCTTTGGATCATTGTCATGATGAAAGACCCAGCCACGTTTCATCTTCAATGCCCTTGCTGATGGAAGGAGGTTTGCACTCAAAATCTCACGATACATGGCCCCATTCATTCTTTCATGTACCCGGATCAGTCGTCCTGGCCCCTTTGCAGAGAAACAGCCCCAAAGCATGATGTTTCCACCACCATGCTTTACAGTAGGTATGGTGTTTGATGGATGCAACTCAGTATTCTTTTTCCTCCAAACACGACAAGTTGTGTTTCTACCAAACAGTTCCAGTTTGGTTTCATCAGACCATAGGACATTCTCCCAAAACTCCTCTGGATCATCCAAATGCTCTCTAGCAAACTTCAGATGGGCCCGGACATGTACAGGCTTAAGCAGTGGGACACGTCTGGCACTGCAGGATCTGAGTCCATGGTGGCGTAGTGTGTTACTTATGGTAGGCCTTGTTACATTGGTCCCAGCTCTCTGCAGTTCATTCACTAGGTCCCCCCGCGTGATTCTGGGATTTTTGCTCACCGTTCTTGTGATCATTCTGACCCCACGGGGTGGGATTTTGCGTGGAGCACCAGATCGAGAGAGATTATCAGTGGTCTTGTATGTCTTCCATTTTCTAATTATTGCTCCCACAGTTGATTTCTTCACTCCAAGCTGGTTGGCTATTGCAGATTCAGTCTTCCCAGCCTGGTGCAGGGCTACAATTTTGTTTCTGGTGTCCTTTGACAGCTCTTTGGTCTTCACCATAGTGGAGTTTGGAGTCAGACTGTTTGAGGGTGTGCACAGGTGTCTTTTTATACTGATAACAAGTTTAAACAGGTGCCATTACTACAGGTAATGAGTGGAGGAAAGAGGAGACTCTTAAAGAAGAAGTTACAGGTCTGTGAGAGCCAGAAATCTTGTTTGCTTGTTTCTGACCAAATACTTATTTTCCACCATAATATGCAAATAAAATGAAAAAAAAACAGACAATGTGATTTTCTGGATTTTTTTTTCTCAGTTTGTCTCCCATAGTTGAGGTCTACCTATGATGTAAATTACAGACGCCTCTCATCTTTTTAAGTGGTGGAACTTGCACTATTGCTGACTGACTAAATACTTTTTTGCCCCACTGTATGTGTGCGCGTCACTGACATCTATCAAACTATATATACTGTAGATATTCTATGTGCATATATCTAATGTTTTGTAAGCGGTCAGTGTGATTTTACAGTAGCCGCGCATTAGTTGCCGGCTTTTCAATGGTCACCGGTGCATAAAAATCGGACAGCATTCACATGACTTCTATTGCGGGATGCGATCCGATTTTTGAATGCAATCGCAGCATGCTGTAATTTTTTTTTCCAGTCTGATCATGATCCGATCCAAGCTGGAAAAAAAACGCAGATGAAGACACAATCATAGATTAACCTTGGTCCAAATTCAATCCGATTTTTTTTATCGGATGAATTTGTCCGATTTCATTGCAAATGGGCATGAGCCCTAAGCGATACATCGCTGGAATCAGTGTCTCAGTCACTACATTACTAGTATTATTATTATGATGCTCTTAAATTAGGTAGAATAAACCTGGTGACAGATTCCCTTTTAAATGATAAATGAATCAGATTTGCAAATAGTTTTCATTAAAATTTTCCTTTGGGTTTGGTTGTGTATACAGCTCCTGTGCAAACCTATACATCTCCTTGGTAACAGACAACAAGCATAAAACATTGCAATATAGAGTCAGAGTTATTCATAGTGACATAACCATGATATCATATGTCCAATAATAAGAAACAAACAAAACAATTACAACGTAATATTGTTACACAGTACATTAATACCATTCGTTGCATCTTTTAGCGTACAGGATTTATTTAGGATCCATGAGCTCGTATCAGGTCAGATTATAGAAGATACACATTCTAAAATTCACATAAATCAAAGCTTGCATGGTTTAGAAGTGACACATCATGGACCATATCTCGAAATCGAAGAGACCATATCATTAGGAGCCAAGTGTGTCAAAGGGGAGTCACACCACCGTTCCCAAATCCTATGGAACTTTTGGGGACATTTCCTGTTTTCATATAATATGTTCTCATAAGGAATTATGTCATTCACAAATGTCTTCCATTGAATAATCGAAGGGGATCTCCCTCCCACCCATCTCAACACCACTGCCTTCCTAGCCATAAATAAAAAACCTCTCGAAGAAATATTCTATCATAATGAACCCACATCTCTTCATCCACAACACCCAGGAGACATAATTCAGGAGTGCATTCAATCGGTATTCCCAATATTCGTTCCAACATATACATCACTCCAATACCCCCGTATACTACCACAGCTCCAGACAAGAGGCCAAAATTCCGCCCCCGATTCCCCACATCAATGGCATTCATCCGATGCCCTTCTACCGAATTTATGAAAGCTGCTTGGGGTTAAATATGACTGGTGAAGGATATACAATTGGATTAATTTGTTGTTTGCAGCTGGTGGCACCATTGTATGTGCTTCTAGGGCGTCATTCACTGTTCATCAGTGATAGAAGGTATCAAGCGGCGCCACTTACTTTCTACAAGGAGCTGAGTGGATGCAATCTTAGGCTGTGTGCCCACGTAAGTGTTTTTTTGAGTTTTTGAAGCATTTTTCCCTGTCAAAACGCTTCAAAAATGCATAGAAGAAGCATCCCATTCATTGTAAATGAATTCCGCACTTTTTGTGCACATTGATGCGTTTTTTTCCGCGCAAAAACCACTTAGCGGTAAATAACGCAGCATGCTCATTCATTTTGCAGAAAAGTCTGCATTTTTATCTATTTCCTATGCGTCAGAAGATGTGCGGAAAAAAACGCATCAAAAACGTGCGTTTTTTGAGCAAAAAACGGGTGGAAAACGCGCAAAAAACGCACAGAAATAAAATGCGCGTTTTCTGGGAAGGAGTCCAGTTTTGAAGCAGAAATTTTCTGCATACGTGGGCACATAGCCTAAGAGTTCAATAAAAAGGTGTAGAGAGAGGAAATCATCCCAGAGTTGATAATATTCCTATCAATGGGTATTTAGATATTCTCATTTTAGGAAACGGGAATTGATACATTATGGCGTGTCTCAGCTGCAGATATCTATAAAATTCTCTATAGGAAACTCCAAATCTCACATGAATTTGTTCAAATGATAACATTTCATTTTCAAAAATCTGACTAAGGGCCCTGTCATACATAGCGACGCACCAGCGATCCCGACAACGATATTACCTTGTCAGGATCACTGGTGTGTCGCTACATGATCGCTGGTGAGCTGCCAGACAGGCAGCTTCACCAGCGATTAGCACCAGCGACACGCGGGTAACAAGCGACACACGTCATTAGTTACCCACTGTGTACCTTAGTTACCAGCGCACTGGTGCAGGGAGCTGGTAACCAAGGTACATATCGGGTTTCCAAGTTGCGTGCAGTACTTAGAAAACCGATGTGTACCTTGGTTACCAGCGGCAGCTCGCTGATCGCTGGTCTCCCAACTGTCACATGCAGCGATGTGTGCTGGCCAGCGGGAGACCAGCGATCAAAAAAATGTCCTGGCCATTCCAGGACGATCAGCGATACCCGGCAGGGGGGCCGGTCGCTGAGAAGAGTCACACACAGAGATCTCGCTGGTGAGATCGCTGTTGCGTCACAAAACTTGAGATCGCTATGTGTGACGGGGGCTTAGGTGTTATTATTCCATTCAACTGAGCAGATGTTGGAATTGACAACCGGCACACTCTCAGTAAAACAGGGACTAGTCGAGCACCTGAAACAGACGTCATTGATGATGCTTTGCTTCCCATATTAGGATATGGCTGGGGTATGGCTTGCAATAATCTCTCGGAGCTAAAGGTGGCTCTTAAGGTAACAAATGTTGGGGACCACTGATATACGTGTGTCTCCTGCGTCAAGAATAAGTCTTCCCAGCAACGACCCGCTGGGCTACTTTACCCCTTACCGGTGGCGGACAGGCCCTGGGAGCAGGGGCGTAACTAGAACTGATTGGGCTCCATAGCAAACTTTTAAACGGGGCCCCCATCTCAAAGACATACCCCTCCAGGATCTACATTTCCCAGAGGTCCATACGGCAGGCAGCACTGCAGAGAGCTAATAGACAGCGAGGGCTCAGGGAAGGGGCGGGACTGAATTAGTCTGAAGCAATACACTCTTTGACTGGCTGCAGGCAGGGAGGCGGGCCCAATATGTGCTTCGCTCCGCACAGCAGGCACAGAAATGCAGCATAGGCTGCAAAATCATAGTGTACATTTTTTTCCGCCGGGGCCCCGGATCCCCTACACCAGTGGTCCCCAAACTTTTTTGCACCAGGGACCGGCTTCAAGCAAGACCACTCTTCCATGGCCCGGCAGGGCGGGGATGGAGGTGTGACAGGGGCGGGGCTTTGGTCATAAGGGGGCGGGGCTATGTACGCGGTTGTAGTTTAGCAGTGCATACTTAGCATTTAATTATAACATTTATAATGTGACTCAACTCATTATAGGTTTTGAATGAGTGGGAGCACCTGGCTTGTTTGTTTCTCTGTTTCAGTGGGAGCACTGGGCTACTTCTACTGATGACCATCACTGCTAATGATGATTGGAACCTACAAGGAAATGGAGTATTGAGCACTTAAGAAAAATTATACTGGAGTACTGTACATGCTGATTACTTTCTAATGTATGGTTCCCACTGTCCTGTCCAGCTCTGTGTGGCTTCCCCTGTTGTATGCATGGCTCCCCTGTCCCATCCTTGTATACATGGCTCTGCTCCCATCCTGTATACATGGCTCTTCTCCCATCCTGTATACATGGCTCTCCTCCAACTCTCCCATTCTGTATACATGGCTCTCCTCCCACTCTCCCATCCTGTATACATTGCTCTGCTCCCACTCTCCCATCCTGTATACATGGCTCTCCTACCACTCTCCCATCCTGTATACATGGCTCTGCTCCCCCTCTCCCATCCTGTATGCATGGCTCTGCTCCCACTCTCCCATCCTGTATGCATGGCTCTGCTCCCACTCTCCCATCCTGCATACATGGCTCTGCTCCCACCCTCCCATCCTGTATACATGGCTCCGCTCCCACCCTCCCATCCTGTATACATGGCTGTGCTCCCACCCTCCCATCCCGTATACATGGCTCTGCTCCCACCGTCCCATCCTGTATACATGGCTCCCCTGTCCCATCTTGTATGCATGGCTCCCCTGTCCCATCTTGTATGCATGGCTCCCCTGTCCCATCCTGTATGCATGGCTCCGCTCCCACACTCCCTCCCTTGTATATATGGCTCTGCTTCCACTCTCCCTCCCTTGTATATATGGCTCTGCTTCCACTCTCCCTCCCTTGTATATATGGCTCCGCTCCCACTCTCCCTCC
Source organism: Dendrobates tinctorius (assembly GCF_039654945.1). Taxonomy (NCBI): domain Eukaryota; kingdom Metazoa; phylum Chordata; class Amphibia; order Anura; family Dendrobatidae; genus Dendrobates; species Dendrobates tinctorius. Next base: position 2,115,365 of record NW_027361875.1, on the reverse strand, counting down.
CTTGTATATATGGCTCTGCGCCCACTCTCCCTCCCTTGTATATATGGCTCCGCTCCCACTCTCCCTCCCTTGTATATATGGCTCTGCTTCCACTCTCCTGGCCTCCCTTATATATATGGCTCCGCTCGGCTCCCCCATCCTCCCCCATCATACTTACCCTCACGTCGCTGAACATCCCTCCCGTCGCTGAACTTCCCTCCCTGCATCTCGTGGCGCTTCAGCTTCTTCCTGCGCGGGGCGGTCACGTGCTACCGCTCATTAAGGTGCATGAATATGGACGCCACGCCTATGGGAGAGGAGTGGCATCCATATTCATGACCTTAAATAAGCGGTACACTTGACAGCTCAGTGCTGGATGAAACCGCCGCGCCGACAGGGACCGCTATGCAGGGTGAGTATCAGCTGCTACACAGCCGCCAGCTCCCCTTGTGTCCGCGGACCGGCAAGAGCACTGCAACAGCCCGGTGCTGGGCCGCGGACCGGTGGTTGGGGTAATTAAATTGCACCCGGGTAGCGTCGATCGGAGCCGGGGACCCGGGCCCCTATATGGGCCGGGCCCCAAAGCAACCGCTTCGGCTGCTACCCCGGTAGTTACGCCCCTGCCTGGGAGATGGTTGGAATGGACTTTGCAGTGGGTCTACCCAAGTCCAGTGGCAGCACAGTTATTTTGGTCGTCACCGACCATTTTTCTAAAACGGTGCACTTGGTGCCTCTCTCTCGGCTACCTTCCGCACGGGGCCTAGCAGTGTTGGGTAGTTGATAAACGCATTCCATGTAGGAAGTGCTCCAAATGCAGTAAAAATACTGCCATATGAAAGATAACGTCCATCACCTAATAAACATATTTCTGTTATTATGGTCCCCTGATTGGATTTGTTTTCCAAACGTTTTATTGGAGTTTTAATAAATGGGGAAGAAGGTGTAGGGGAGGGAGGAAAGATGAAAAGGAAAAGAAGGAAACGAGGAAGGACAACAATGTCCAAATGTAAAGAATACATAAAATGTAACATGTTAATGCAGAAGCATATTATACAATGAACTATTACAAAGGTAAGTATTTAAGCATATTAAATTTGTTCCAAGCCAAAGACCTAACCCCAAAGGGGCCTAGGCAGGCGCACTCTGGTTGAAGACCTTAAAAGAACAGCTCCAGCCATCTAGACCATTTCCTAGCATGTTTGGCAAATTGATCATGCATATGTGCAAATTTCAGTTCAAAGGAATGATGAAGGCTAATTTTGTCTATAATATCGTTAATTTGTGGAGGTTTTGGACTTTTCCAAAGGAAAGCGATATTGTGTTTGGAAACTAGGAAAATGTGCATAATCAACAGCCTGTTAGTAGGGTCAATTTTGTCAGCGTCTAGAAGGGCCAGACGAGGAGACAAAATAAGTCGCGTTCCTAAGATAAAATCGATAAGATTTGAAACCTTTCTCCAAAAGGGAACAATTTTGGGACATTGCCAAAATATATGCAAAATATTTGCTGGCCTTCCACAACCCCTCCAACAGAGCGGAGAATTGTCAGGGTTGATTCTATGAAGTCTAACGGGGGTATAATACCATCTCGTTAAAAGTTTGAAGTGGGTCTCTTGTAGTGATAAGGAAATGGTAGAGGCGTATGAGAGGGAGCATGCCTGTTCAAGGTCAGGAGGGTCAATTATTGTATGTAATTCGTTTTCCCATTTGATAATATTTTGAGTCTTGACCACTGCATAGCTATTATTACACCACTTGTAAGTATACTCAAAACTCCAGAAAATATTATGGTCTATATTATAAATAAGATTAACTGCTGGTTCAGAAATTCTTGGTGAAATAGCAAGGAACTCATGGAGTTTGTCTTTAAGGATGACATATTGTAAGAAAGCAGGAGTAGTAGATTGAAATCTGTTCTTGAGTTTGTTATAAGGTGTACAAAGAGCACCATCGTATAAATCTTTGAGTCTTTTGAGACCAAGTGCAGACCAAACGGGGTCAATAGTCTGATTGGATGCTTGAAAAATAACTGATAAGGTCAAATTTTTTAATGTGACTTCTTTATTAGAGCCTCTTTTTGGAACAGAAATTTTTTTCCAAGCTTCAGAAATAGCTTGAAAAATTGGATGAGAGTTTTCAATTAATTTTTTATGAAGGAGTTGGTTCAGAATTAGTAGGTGAAGTGGTTTATAATTGTTAAAAGACAATTCTAGTTCATGCCAAGCTGGTGGCTTATCATGTGGCCACCAGTATGCGCTTTGAAAAAATTTGCAGTGTAATAAGCCGTGATATTTGGGGAACCAGCTCCACCACAAGATTTATGATTGTAGAGAATGTTTTTTGCTATTCTGGGTCTTTTGTTATTCCATATAAAGGAATTCAATGAGGCTTGGAGATTTGTAAGAGAAGAAGTGAGAACTTTTAAACGAAGAGAGCGAAGTAGATATAGGATTTTTGGGAAGATGTATGATTTAACCATCATGATTCTTCCCCACCAAGAGAGTCCATCATCTCTAGATATACGAAATTCATTAAAAAGCTTTTTGGTAAGAATCTCTAAGTTTAATTTTATAAGAGAGTTTATATTTTTGACAAATTTTAGGCCTAGGTATGTCAGCCCATCAGTAGCCCAACCCCAAGGCGAGAGGCCCTCAATTTTTCCTTGGTCTATTCCCAGGTTAAAGCCAAGTATCTTGGATTTAGAGTCGTTTATTTTAAAATAAGAGACCTTGGAAAAAGTCTGGATTAGAGTTTGTAAGGCAGTGATAGAGTTGCTTGGATCGGTAAGGGTAAGAATTATATCATCTGCATAAAACGCTATTTTAAAATCTCTATGCAAGGTTTTAATTCCTGAGATCTTTGTACTATTCCTGATTAATTGGGCCAGAGCCCTGATTGGATTTGTAACATGCTAAATAGTTCTGGAAAAAGTATGAAGTATAAGGATCCTATGTACAGTTTCTACTTCATTTCCTTGAATTAATCTCCTTAGTGTCTCTGGTGGGTTCAGGGACACTACTTAAGTCATTATAGTGGTTTGAAAAAACCACTATCTTGTAAGGTCTGTTTCACACTTCCGTTTGTGACCATCAGTCAAAATCTGCCGTTTTTGCAAAAAAACGGATCCGCTATTTTTTTTTGGCAGATCCGTTTTTTCCCCCATTGATTTGCATTACCGGCGGATCTTGACGGATGGCCATCCGTTGGATCCATTTTTTTGCGGATCCGTCAATTTTTTTGCGTTCGCCGAGATGCCTGGACGGACCATGCAACGTTTTTTGTGCTGCAGGATCCGCATTTTTATTGTGCACATGCCCAGAGGAATGAAGTCAGGTGGAAATTTAACCCTGAAATCATTTCTAGTGGACAGAAAAAATTCTCTCTCTCTCTCTCCTCCCCGAGCGGAGGTTCCTTTAAAATTCTTCATTCGGCGGATCCGTCAAAAAAACGATCCGGTGGCATCCGTTCACATCAGTTAACAACGGATCCGCTTTCCGCCATTTTGGCGGATTCTAACTGACACAAAAAAACTGATGTGTGGAACAGGCCTAATCCGAACACTGCTAACTTATTCTTCTTATTATTCAGTTGATTTCCGCAATTAATGTGGCCCGAACCGCTACACGCACAGACTCCGTTGAGGTGTCGTTTCGAAGGCAGCGTCCATGAGTAGTATGCTAAGTATTTTTCATGTCAATCGGATTTGTAGTTTTTGCACAATTTGCGTTCGAAAATTTTTTTTCCCGTCATTGGAATGTATTGTCTCAATGCATTTCAAAGGGAAAATGCTGCCACAGTCAAAACATGCCCTGAGGCGATTGAAATGGCAGTTAAGCTCATTGATATGCGCAGGCAGACCCAGTTACTATGCCAACGCCTACGAACGTCACATGACCTCTCCAGGACAGAGTTTCTGGCAGATAATATCAGCTCTTAAAGCGAAACCCACAGCACAAATGCAAATCTAGCTTCATCACATGACGCATGCCCCTGAGAGAGAATGTGCGCCAAAGTGGATTTAGAAGCCCAGTGGGCAAAACTAGCTCTTAAAGGGCCGACGCGCCAAAGTGATTCTTAAAGGGCCGGCGCACCGAAATGAGTCTTAAATGGCCGGCGCGCCAAATCGAAAGCTGAGTGACCCCAGACTCCAAATCGGAGGCTGAGCCACCCCGGTCTTCAAATCGGAGGCTGATCGACCCTGGCCTACAAATCAGAGGCTGAGCCACCCTGGCCTCCAAATCGGACCCTGAGGGGCCCCGCCCACCAAATCAGACCCTGAGGGGCCCCGCCCACCAAATCGGACCCTGAGGGGCCCCGCCCACCAAATCGGACCCTGAGGGGCCCCGCCCACCAAATCAGACCCAGAGTGGCCCCGCCCACAAAATCGGACCCTGAGGGGCCCCGCCCACAAAATCAGACCCTGAGGGACCCCACCCACCAAATCAGACTCTGTGGGGCCCCGCCCACCAAACCAGACCCTGAGGGGCCCCACCCATCAAATCGGACCCAGAGTGGCCCTGCCCACGAAATCAGACCCAGAGGGGCCCCGCCTCCAAATCGGACCTTGAGGGGCCCGGCCACAAAATCGGACCTTGAGGGGCCCAACCCACAAAATCGGACCAAGAGGCCCCGGCCACAAAATCTGACCCTGAGGGATCCCGTCCACCATTTCAAGCCCTGAGGGGCCCAGGCCACAGAATCGGATCCTGAGGGGCCCCACCCACCAAATCAGACCCTGAGGGGCCCCACAGGCCAACGTGGCTCCTGAGAGGCACCCACAGTTAAAACGGATCCTGACTTGAAAGTATTGCAGGGGCAGCAGGCAAGTCTCTCTTAAAGGGGCAGCCCGGGCACCATTTCAAAGCACTATCTGTACTTCCTTCAGGCAATACACATCTAGTTTATTTTTACAACCACATACAGTTTTAGCGCCAATGGCTACATGTAGTTTTTTTGTGTGCGTGGTGGTGGGGATGCCTCCCCCACCATCTTGTATACTTCGCACCTTTTCATGAAGTAGATTAGCTGCTTTCTAAGGGAATATTATTTATGGCTTAGTAGCTGTCAGTCTTTGTAAGCTGAAGCTAAACTTACTGCACTTTCTCCATTCTTGTAGCTAAGATTTGTGAAATGATGAATCTTAGAAAAAAGGTTCTTATTGCACTCTTTAGTAAGGGGCTGACTGAACAAAACCCAGCCATTGTAGTCAGAGCTGGGGTTAGCTGCTTCTTCAGTTAAAAGAGGTTGTCCACCCATTGGGAAAAATTTTGATAAGCACTATAGTTTGCAGAATCCTAATGGTGTGTAATGTACACACCATTAGGATTCAGCTTCATTTGCCTGTTCAGTGAAGACACATATTGAGAGAACAGGCTGAAAGAGTAATCAGCACAAGACTGCAACTAAGCAAATTGCATACTTGCAATCGCGTAACGAGATCTGAATAGCCTACAGGGGGTGCAAATCCAGGTATGGCAACTGGACTCAAACTCAGTCATGGTGGGTAAAAATTAAAGCAAACCTGTCACCAGCTTTTGCCGATATGAGGTAAGACCACCATCTTTCAGGGCTGATATATTTATCATTATAGAATGCTGTATAAGCCCCCAACATGACCTGTATAAGCTGTATGAGTAAGTCCCCAATTTGACCTGTAAGAGAAGAAAAATAACTTATTATACTCGCCACAAGGCAGAGAAGTACGCCTGCCCAGGCGCACAATGCCAAGGAGACTTCTGTGGATGATGTAGAGAAGCGTCAACCACATGGTCCAAGAAGGAGGATGGCATAAGTTATACTACATAGAGATGTTATCACCTATACTGTGTTGTAGCAGAGCCGATCAGGTAGTGACTGCTTCTAGTCTCCCATGGAGACTATTGAAGCATGCCAAACATACTCACATTTGGTATTGCGGCATTCAGAATCACTCGAACTGTCATTAAAAAAATGGATTAACCTGATCGCTAAATGGCGTAGCAAGAAAAAAGTAAAAACGCCAGAATTACGTTTTTTTGGTCGCTGCGACATTGCATTAAAATGCAATAACGAGCGATCAAAAGATCATATCTGCACAAAAGTGGTACCAATAAACACGTCAGCTCAGCATCCAAAAGATAAGCCCTGACCCAGCCAAAGATCATGATGAATGGAGACGCTATGGGTATCGGAAAATGGCTCAATATTTTTTTTTTTTAACAAAGTTTGGAATTTTTTTCATAATTTAGATAAAAAAGAACCAAGGCATGTTTGATGTCTATGAACTCCTAATGACCTGGAGAATCATAATGGCAGGTCAGTTTTAGCATTTAGTGAACCTTGCAAAAAAGCCAATCAAAAAACAAGTGTGGGATTGCACTTTTTTGCAATTTCACCGGACTTGGATTTTTTTTCCCCGATTTCTAGTACACGACATGGTAAAACCAATGGTGTTGTTCAAAAGTACAACTTGGCCCGAAAAAAACAAGCCCTCACACGGCAATATTGAGGGAAAAATAAAAAAAGTTATAGCTCTGTGAAGAAGAGGAGCGAAAATCGAAAACGCAAAATTGAAATGATACAATATACTTACAGCTCTCGTGCTTTGCTGCCTATTTCCCAAGCACTGCCTGCCTCTGACTAATGTGAAACTGAAATGTAGGCATCACACACTGTCTACACAAGCAGTTAGAAGGCGTTAACATGACATTGGCAACAAGCCAGAGGTCCAATTACAGGTGTTCCAATGACTTCATACCACTGCTTACAAAGGCTATCATGGTGCAGAGCAAGACAGCAATGGAGGCTGGAATTTAAGTCTATGCTGTTCAGTGATGCATTCCACATTTGTCTTGGATGCAGATATTGTTCTGAAAAGCATCTGGACAACATCATGAAGAGCCTTTCATGAGGGAACATCTTACCAGTTCTACTTCCAGAAATATGGTGTGGAGTGGCATAATGTATGGTAGCTGGACTCTTCTAGTCTTTGTTAAAGGTACACTAACTCAGAGTTACTTTGGTTGTGGAACCAATGGTATTTGCTATTTCTCCAAAGTGTCCCAAGAACCGTTTTTCAACATGACAATGCCAGGCCACATGCTGCTCGTTGTACTGTGAGCAGCCTGCATGACCTAAGTGTGCTACCATGGCCTGCAGTGTTCCTGGACTTGTCTCCCATCACCCACATCTGGAACATCATTGGTTGGCAGTTGCAAAGGGAGCTGCCCGCAGATCTTGATCATTTGCCAAAGTGCATTTAGCATAGCAGCAGGGCCGGCATTAGAGGCAGGCAGAACAGGTGTAGGGAAGTGGACTGACCTATGGACCTGTTTGAAGCAGGAAAGTGAATGTAAGATATGCAGCAGATATACGTGATGTGAATTTGTATAGACATATGGGGAGACAGCTAGAGACAGTGAAAGATGGTGAAGTACTGGGTCTTGACCACAAGGGGGAGACCAAGAACAGCAGGAAAAGGAGATGGTGCAGTACCAAGGCTCGGCCACAAGATGGAGGCAGAGAGCAGTGAGAAAAGGGCTTAACAGCAGCTTAAGGCTAGGGAACCGCATAGTCATGGTGGGCAGAGTTACAGGGACTCGAGAGGGGAATTCCCAGGGAGGGGAATAGACAGGCAGAGAGAGTTCCAGAAGGAAGCCAGTCCAGGAGGAGGAGTTCAGCAGAGGAGACTGAAGGAGGAAGAGACTGAGAGAGGAAGAACTCCGGGAGGGACTGGAAGGAGAAACAGTCAGGGGGGTGGCCCTGACAGGAGAGCCGCAGGACAGAGGAAGCCCGGGAGTACCAGACGGACGGACTCGGACAGGCGAAGCGCTGTGGTGGTAGGCCTAGGGCAGCCACAGCAATAGAACTGCGAGAGACGTCAATTTAGGAAAGAGAAGAAGGTGAAAGGTACCCGGGCCTGTGTGTACGGAAGCTGTCGTGCTGCTGTGGTCGTCGGGAGGATGGCCAATAAAGAGGATCTGTTGAACGTATACCGGTCTCTGTCTCCAGTCTGTTCACGGTGAAAAAGGGGCTACCCCCCAGTCGGCACATGTACCTACACAGGCAGCTGCATAGAGGCCATGCTCCCCCTGAGTCAGGGGGCCCACCTGCCGCCAGCGCCAACTCCCCCCGCGCTCAAAGCAATGTTGGAGGAGAAAGCATCAGATGACGCTCCCTCTCCCATCATTCCCCTCTGCTTCTGACACTACGGGTGCATGATGACATCACTTCATTGCACACCCACTGTGTGCCGCCGTTGAGACTGAAGCAGAGCCTGGAGCAGTGCGGGGCACGAGGAGAGGTGAGGATTGTGTAAGTACTGGACTGTGGGGCCATTCCCGGGGGGGCTACATTATATTCTATAGGGGTCTGTATTATATTCTATGGGGGTACACTATATTCTATGGGGAGGTGGGCTGTATTATATTCTATGGGGGTGGGCTGTATTATATTCTATGGGGGGCTACATTATATTTTATGAGGAGGTGTGCTGTACTAAATTATATGTGGGGCTACATTATATTCTATGGGGAGGTGGGCTGTATTATATTCTATGGTGGGGCTACATTATATTCTATAGGGGGCTGTATTATATCCTATGAGGGATGATTGTATCATACTCTATGAGGGGGCTACATTATACTATATGAGGGGGCTACATTGTATTCTATGGGGGTCTGCAATATATTCTATGGGGGGCTACATTATATTCTATGGGGGCTGTATTATATTCTATGAGGGAGAATTGCATCATACTCTTTGATGGGGGCTATATTATATTGTATGGGGGGCTTGATTGTACTCTGTGGGGGCTATATTATAATCTATGGGGGCTGCATTATACTATATGAGGAGGGCTACATTGTATTCTATGGAGGGGCTATATTATACTATATAAGGGGGCCACATTATATTTTATGGAGGGGCAAGATTATATTGTATGGGGGGCTTCATTATACTCTGAGCTTGCTACATTTTATTCTATGGAGGGGCTACATTATACTATATAAGGGGGCTGCATGATATTCTATGGAGGGGCTGCATTATATTCTCTGGGGGCTGCATTATACACTATGAGGGGGCTACAATATATTCTATGGAAGGACTGCATTATACTATATGAGGGGGGATGCATTATATTCTATGGGGGTTACATTATATTGTATGGCGGGCTGCATTATACTCTGAGGGGGCTACATTATATTCTGTGGGGTGGCTGCATTATACTATATGTGGGCTGCATTACACTACATTGAGGACTATGAGGAACACATTATACTATATAAAGAACTATGGGGTGCATTAGACTATAGGAAGTGAATTGTACTACATGGATGACTATGGCGGTGCATTATACTAAATGGAGCACTAGGAGGAGTGTATTATACTATATAGAGGACTGCGCAGTGTAGTTTAATATATGGAGGACTATGAAGAGTGTATTATACTATATGGAGGACTGAGTAGTGTATTATACTATATGGAGGACTGAGTGTATTTTAATATATGGAGGGCTATGAGGAGTGTATTATACTATATGGAGGACTGAGGAGTGTGTTATACTATATGGAGGACTATGGAAAGTGTATAAATCTATATGGAGGACTGAGGAGTATATTTTAACCCCTTAGTGACGGGGCCAATTTTTTTTAATTCTGACCAATGTCACTTTATATGGTGATAACTCTGGAATGCTTCAACAAATCCCATTGATTTTGAGATTTTTTTTGTGGCACATTATAATTTATGATAATGGTAAATTTAGGTTGATATGTTTTGTGTTTATTCATAAAACATATCAGAAATTTGTCAAAAATGTAAAACAAGGCAATTTTTAAAATCTGAATGATTATCCCTATAATCCAGATGTTCATACCACTCAAAAACATTAATAAATAACATTACCCACATGTGTGCTTTACATCAGCACCATTTTTAAAACATTAATTTATTTTGCTAGTCTTTTAGGAGGTTTAAAAATGTAGCAGTAATTTTTCACTTTTTCTAGGAAATTTACAAAATTTTTGTTTTTTGAGGGAGCTATCCAGGTTTGAGGTGACTGTTGGGGGTCGTATATATTGGAAAACCCCAAACGTGATACCATTTTAAAAACAGCACCCCTTGATATATTGAAAACTGCTGTCAGGTAGTTTATTAACCCTTCAGGTGATTTTCGGGAATTAATGCAAAGTGGTATAGCAGGAATGAAAAAGTGTTTTTTTTCCACCTAAATGTCGCTAACTTCTGAACTGACCGCTATAGCCAGGAGACTCTAAAGGTACTGTCACACTTAGCGATGTACCAGCGATCCCGACCAGCGATATGACGCAGTCAGGATCGCTGGTACATCGCTAAGTGGTCGCTAGTGAGCTGCCACACAGGCAGATCTCACCAGCGACATCGCTGGGGACGGGGGTCGCTACTTACCTGTCACACTAGGCGATCCTGCTTCCTCCCGCCCGGCTCCACGCTCGTCGCTCCACAGGAAGCGCCTCAGGAAGCTGACGACGAGAAACAGTCCAGGACGTTCTCGCGCGATCAGCGATTACCAGCAGGGGAGCGGGTCGTAAGTAAGTATCACACACAGCGATATCCCTAGCAATATCGCTATAACGTCACAAGTTATAGCGATATTGCTAGCGATATCGCTTAGTAAGACAGTACCTTAATGCAGCTATTTGGCCAAGAACTGCTATGGCAAACATCAGGACCACACAATCAAGATCTCGGTGTGTCAATTAGAAGTGGAAGCCCCCGCACTCTGTTAACCATTTATTTGATGTAGTCACTTTTGACAGCAGCAACTAAGGGGTTAAACAGATATGGACGGTGTCAACACTGATCGTTTGTGATATAGCAAGTTGTCAGCTATAGTGTACAGTTGACAGCTGCTGGATTGTCATCTGCATGAGGATGATATTCACTTATATGTCAGGTCCGTAAAAAGACACATTGGCTGTCATTAAGGGGTTAATATATGGAGAACTATAGGGAGTGTATTATATAAGGAGGACTATAGGGCGTGTATCATTCTATATGGAGGACTATGGGGAGTGTATTATACTATATTGAGGACTATGGGGCACATTATATTATATGAATGACTATGGGGTGTGCATTTTACAGTATGGAGGACTGCGGTGCACATTACAATTTATGGAGGACTATGGGGTGTATTATAATAAACAAGCAAAATGCTGCATATTCATCGAGTGATTGGATTGTTTATGCCAGAACAGAAATCATTGTTCTCAGCAGCACATCGCCGATGTAAACTATAGATGTGTTGCTGATAACATGATACTGTATGGGGACAGATTGATCTAATAGTAATTGTACTGTTCCCATCATTCTTTCTCAGTTGGTGTAAAGCGGCCAGGAAACAAGCGTCGAACGACTTCAATATTGTCGATCACACTCGTTTAGTGGCCTGAATTCAGAGCATGTAAATACAACAGGAATACTTTTGTGTGATGTGCAATATGTTAGCATTTGGGGCCTCATTTTAAACTTTTGCTTAGGGTCTCACTTTGCCGAAAACTGGCCACGCATAGCAGAACATTCCTCAGACAACCATTAATAACCTCATTGATAGCAGCCAAGACGTTGATGTTCCAGATCTGACACATCTGCCATGGTTGTTTCAAATACAATGCGTTGCTGTACCAGCACCTCTTCTCTGTATTGCAATAAAACTGCTAATCCGAACGAAGAGTTTAAAAGTTCCCCCTCTCTAAGTGAGATTGAAAATCCACAAATGTCCCATGTGGTCTCCTACTGTAGAGTAAAATCTTTAAAAAAAATCTGTTCATCAAACCATCTATATATCCAACCAACCATCACTATATTGATTTATGTATAGATTTATGTGCTGGTGTCTATGGACTGTTCAGTTACAACCACTATTGATATTAATCATTTTAATTCCTGACATCAAAAGATTTATATTTGTTAGACTGAGATCACATAGTTTACTTCATGAAAGACAAAGCTGGTTCTATTACATCACAATCTTCAACAGCACCCGACATACCCCATAGACTAAAATGCTATCGGTCTTGTTACTGGAAAAATAGTTCTGCATACGAAGTTATATTTTCTCAGCCTCTTTGGTGAGATCTGTCACAGAGATTTCTAATGGAGCTTCCCACCTACAGTAGATGTGAACCCAGCCTTACACACATTAACATACAACAAGAAATTTATAATAAATATGCTAGAAACAATAAAAAAATCATTGAGATGGGTGACAATAATGCATCATACCTGATTGCCTCATGCTAGAGCCATTTAGTTTTGCATCTTTGATAACAAGGTGCTTGATCCATAGTGTTGGTGCCGTGATGTCTACAAAATATAAGGAGCAAAAAAATACTAAATGTGACGACAACACGTTTATTCTTAATTATGCCAGATGTATTATTCAGTGGGCCCAGGGACATGATCTATTGTTCATATGAGCTAAAACTTTTGTTATAGATTGAATTGATGTTTGTTGTTTTGCTAAAGGGTGACTGACTACCTATTGTATCAGCTCCTACAGCTTATTGTTGTGCTATCCTTGAGGGACAAAGCCACAGGTTAATTGAACAATCGATCTTTGATAATTTGGTGAATGCCTGCTTACTACTTATTGTATCAGTCCATGCAGCTTAATGTTCTGCAAACATTGAAGGAAAAATTATGCAGGTTAATTGAACACTCGAACAATGAGAGATGACCTCCTCCTATCTCCCCCTAAACCTGTGGATAATGCTCTGAAGGACAGCTGTGGGTATAAAAAGGGACCTCTCTCCTTATAGACAGAGACTTTACAAAACAGCAGCCAGGCACCATGGCTACAACCAGAGGAATACAGATTTGATCCATTGCTCATCACTGAACCCATTGGGACACTTGGACAACCCAGGTTAGGACAATCACCTGGACACATATGTCAAATGGACTCGGTCATATTTTCTAATCTTGCCGCTACCTCCTCTCTGTGGGTGCCCGACAAAACCGGGGTACTACTGGTTGGGGTAGTTGGTCCTGGAAGCCCTGACATCGCAGATGTTCTAATTCCCAGTGAGCCAGCAGAGACTGTCATTTGCATCATCTTATGTACTTGCTGGGACTGTACGATATGTTATTGAATGTTGGTGATCCAATAAAGTATCATCCCATTACGTTACTCTCTCCCTGTGTTGTCTAAGTAGTATTCTGTTCAGTGGGATGAGCCCTGATCCATGTGGTCTTTCTAAAAAGACAGCCAGGTCAGCAGACAAGAGCACTCACTGACCCTCGTGTCGCCACACTCAATATGTTATTTTCACGTGTAATTAAATACATGTAGCAACAGTCTTTAATTTTGTGGAAGCTTTTCGACACTAGTCATCAAGCTTTGAGCAAGTCATTGCATTTCTACTGTTGCACAACTGTCGATGCGATGTGCAAAAGTTCAAATTACTAAAAACAAGTCGATTCAATTTTTTAAGTTTAAGACAGGCAATGGCAGAAGTGGATGTCGAAGTACCTCTATCTTGGAAGTTGTGCTAGGTAAGAAGCTCAATCACCGCAGTTAACCAATTTCACCAGACCAACAGGACAATATGTATATTCCGATGGTGATGTTGATTCAAGGTCATACATGGTCTCAACCCTAAATAATAAAATGGGCCAGCATCTACAACACAACATGCTCTACAGAGGGGGTCTGACGGTAGATATTTGAAGTAGATAGCTAATGAAACCTCCATCAGCAGTGTAGCTTTCCTCATGCACTTGGCTTTGTAAAGGTGGAGCTACATTTATCGTGTCTATTATGGGTCAATAAGTGACATGTAACTTTTTCCCAGTGACATGGATTTTAAGTCAACAGTAGAAAAATATTTGCAACAAAGTAGAACTTTAGAGTGGATTTCTGAAGAAAACAAGGTATGGCATGTGGCCAGGACATGTAATTGTAGAGGTCCCAGCAGTTGGACCCCCAACAACTATACACCTTTAACATATCTCAACAAATAAAAAAACCCTTTAAAAGAAAACCTACCATGTACGAGGAGCTCTTTTTTATGTAGATTATATCTGCTCTTTAAACAGTGAACAAATTGAGAAACTAGTGTTTCTCTAAGGCTAGAGACAGCATTGTGTACAGCATTGCTTTGATGGCCTGCATTTTATTCCATTACATATGGCCTGCATTGTATGTGACCAAATATAACCTGACCAGGAGGAAGGTGATTTCCTGAGTCCAAAAATGAACCTGCCCATGTGCTGAGAACAGGAAATTGCTGACCTGTAGGTCATTGTCACTTTTGGAAACCATCAAATGGTGAAGAAATTGAAACAAGAAACAGGTGTTCATCACAGTTCCATGGAAGGAGAAAGTTTGAAAGCTACAAGGCTTGGACTTTATGTAGATTTTACCTGGACTATGTGTATAATGAGCGTGGATGTGAAGATTTGTGAAGTTAATTTGATTTGTTGCATGCTTTGAAGACTTTGAACAATTTCATTTCAGATTTTGCGTCCTTAAAAAACCAACTCATGGAGGATTACATAGCTCCTACTGAAATGAAAAAGGACACTGGAGGTCATTCGGAATTAAATGTCACAGACTGCCTAACATCGTGTATAGAAAGATTAATGCAATTTGCTTTTAAATGAAAGGAAATCTATCAACAGATTTCTGCTACAACATCTGAAAACAGCATGATGTACAGTAAGTGCAGAGATGCCAATTCCAGCGATGTATCACTTTCTAGGCTGCTTACTGCAGTTTGGATATAATAATTGTTTTCTCTGCTGTCGATCTACCAGTTCTCTGAATGTTGAGCTCTTCATTGGCTCAAAACATGGAATTTGACTTTTTTTTAGGGTTTGCATCAGTTCATGTAAAGAATGTGCCTACACAACTGTGAACCATTGGTTTTCTTTTTTATTGTGAAGCAAACAACAAATAGGACAACATAATTTTGTGCATAACTATTCACCCCCTAAAGTTAGTACTTTGTAGCATCTTTTTTTGCAGCAATTACAGCTGCAAGTCGCTTTGGATAAGTTTCTGTGAGCTTTCTTCATTTTGCCACTGGGATTTTTGCCCATTCCTCAAGGCAAAACTGCTGCAGCTCCTTAAACTTAGATGGTTTCCTCTGGTGAACAAAAATCTTCAAGTCTGACAACAGATTCTTAATATAATAAAGATCTGGGCTCTGATTAAGCCGCTTCAAAACAATTACATGTTTCTCCTTCAACCACTTGAGTGGTTGGAAGGTGAACATCCATCCCAGTCTCAAATCACTGACAAATTGAAACAGGTTCTGCTCAATAATATCTCTGTATTTCGCATCATCCATCTTTCTTTGACTCAGACCATTTTCCCTGCCCCTGCTGTTGAAAAACATCTCCCCAGCATGATACTTCCACCACCACGTTTAACTGTGGGGATGGTCTTCTTGGGATGATGAGCTGTGTTGGTTTGCAGCTAGGCATAGAGTTTTCCTTTGTGGCCAAAAAAAAATTCAATTTTGATCTCATCTGTTCACAGCACCTTCCTCCATACATTTGTGGATTCCCTCATGGTTTTTCTTGACTCAAACCGAGCCTTAATTTTTTTGTGTGCAAATAAAGGGTTTTTTTCTGCTCACTCTTCAATAAAGGCCACCTCTATGGAGTGTATGGCTTATTGTGGTCGTATGGACAGATACCCAAGTCTCAGCTTGGGAACACTGAAGCTCCTTCAGGGTTACCTTTGGTCTCTGTGCTGCCTCTTTGATTAATGTACTCCTCGCCCCAGCCTGAGACTTTTGGTGGGAGGCATCAAACAGGTCTGTTGACAGGTTTGTTGTGGTACCATGTCCTTACCATTTGATGATAATGGATTTGACAATGATCTGGGGATCATCAGAGATTGGGATTTTATTTTATAACCCAACCATGGCTTATACTTCTCAACAACTTTGCTCCTGACTTGTTTGGAGATCTCTTTGGTCTTCACGATGTTGTTTGGTTAGTGGTGCCTGTTGCTTAATGGTGTTGCAGCCTTTGTGGCCTTTCAGAAATGGTGTGTATATATTGTCAGGCCATGTGACATTTAGATTATACACAGGTGGACTTCCCTTTCACTAAGTATGTGACTTATGAAGGTAAATGCTTACACCAGAAAGGTTTAGGGGCTTCATAGCAAAAGGGGTGAATATAGGTGCACATACCAATTTTTAGTTATTTGATCCCATAATTGTAGCCCGTGAGCCCTTGTGGGCAGGGTTCTCTCGCCTTCTGTACCAGTCAGTGACTTGTATTGTTTAAGATTATTGTACTTTTTTTATTATGTATACCCCTTTTCACAAAGAAAGCGCCATTAAATAATATAATAAATAATAGCGCTATAATAATAAATAATAATTTATATTTATGCTTATATTTTTCTCACATCGTTTCACCAAGTTGGACTATTTAGTGCTGATGTGTCGCACACAAATCGGATTCCAAACATATTTAAACAGGTTGTAATGTAACAAGATAGGTAAAAAGCAAAGAGGGTGAATACTTTTGCTAGCCACGGTATATATCCCCGCCCACATCACTGATTGGCAGCTTTCTGTGTTCTGCATAGGCAGAAAGCTGCCAATCAGTGGATGGAGCGTGGTTGAACTACATGACAGCAGGTTTTCTAGTCCTCTAATGATAATCTCCTCCTGATAAAACTTATCAAAACTTCATCAAGCAGCCCAGTAATTTACACATTGCTGGAGTCAGTTTCTTTGTCTGTATATTCTGATGCTCTCCAATTAGGTGGCAAGAAGCTGCTGACAGATTCCCTTTAAAACATTATTATAAGCGCAATATTAATTTGAAACAAAAAAATGTTCTCTTACCATCTCCTTCAAATATTGGCTTTGTCTCCATGGTAGGCGTAGGTTTGGATCCATCATCTGAATTTAGGGTTAGAAAGAAGCGAAAAGAAACTACCATTATTGAGGTAAATGCTATCTACTCTGCAGAATTGTTGAATGGTTTGGGTTTTGCACGTGGCTCAGCCACGTTAACACATAGAAAAAACACACAAACAACAAAATGTTAAATCTATGTATGAAAAGGCTATAGGACAAAAGATTCTTTCTCCACAAACATAATGCGTTAAATGTCTTGATTTATGAGATAATGATTAGCAAGTTGTACTACACGTATCTGACCATGCTCTAATGGTAATTTTTAATCCATGGGGCTGCTGTGCTTTGATTCATGCAGAGCAATATTATCTGAGAAGACAGTCAGTCTGCTGATCCTTAACATGCATGGCCAGCCAACTAACTCAGTCTGAAAAGGGCATATTGAGATATTCTCATGCCTCCAATAGTACTCAAGGTCATAATAATTCACTCTCCAGTGTGAGATAAATTTGTGCCTAAAGTCCATTAGCCACTGTGATGAAATTTAGTCTCTTGTGTTTTTGGACCTGTTTTACGTTCCTTAGTCTAGTGATTTTTACTTGTTTTTTGCACCCCTGACCAGTTTTTACTCATTCCCCCTGATTTTAATCCTCACTTTGCTTACCTGGACTTCCAACCACTTTACCTGATGCCTGACCACAAAGTCTGATTTTTCAGAGGCCGCACTGTTGACAGTCAGTTATGGCCACAATCTATGTAGTTGCTGAATTGTATTCCTAATTTTGCTGACTGCTGTTTGTCAATGTCTTTTTTCCTCACCTTCACCTCTCATTCGATGCTTGTCAATTTGGGCAGCACGATGGTTCAGTGATTAGCACTGTAGCCATGCATCACTGGGGTTCTAGGTTCATATTCCATCAAGGAAAACATCTGAAAGGAGTTTGTGTGGGTTTCCACCGAGTTTGCCAGGTTTTCTCCCACACTACAAAGACATGCCGATAATGTCTTATATAATGCCATTAATTCCACAGCGTTTTAAAGTGTGTAAAATAAATAAATACATTATCCATATTAATTGGTAGCCAACCGGATGAACCTCTGGCTCCCTATGCTGCAATAGATGCCGCCAGTCAATCAGAGGCCAACAGCTGATGTTGGGGTGCCAGGCACTGGCGTTACGAGGCAGTGACGTCATGGATCAACATGTTAGACCATGAGTTGACCTCAATGGACTTAGATTTTTTAAGGTTGAAGGTAGACCTATGTCAATGTGACATAGTGGCCCATATTACAGCAGCTGGCGTGGACCATTGATACCAGACTGCAGTCTGAGTAATCACAAAGGCTGCATCTTCCTAGAAACCTACTTTAGCTGGTGCCTGCTCACATCCTCTCACCCACATTTAGAGAAGACCTCATTGGAAAACCAAGTGCTTAGCTACTATGTTAGAATATCATGCAACCTCTATCCCATCAGACAACATATTCTCTAACGTCATGGTCTTTTTGTAGCTCAGATGTATTCCACTTTATTCAAACCACAATGCCCAAGAAAAAATTCTGACCCGGTGTCTAACTTGGCCAGAGGATATTTGGAAGAATCAAGCGGCAGATTTTGGAAGCAAAGTATACTATATCAGCTATATCACAGAAAATCACTTGTTCTCCCCAGGGAAGCTGAAAGATGGATATTGCTCTTCAGCATCTGCTTTTCCAATATTTTGAATGATTAAAGAAAGTTGGACAGAAAGATCTAAACCTTTCTTATAATGATGATTTGATTAAACATATATACCAATATAATAAATTACATCCATACTACTAAAAATACTAGACTTTGAGGCTGAGCCAAATTGCTGTACCTGAAGTTGGCATTTGAATTACAAAAACCAGATTAAGACACTGATGGGACTTATATACGCTCAAGTTTCTAGGCCCTGAAGATTTCAATTGCGTAGTTTTAATATTTAAAACTTATGTGATGGGTGCAATGACTCAGATTGACAAACGAACATCAAACATTAATGATGAAATCTGGTGCACCATTCTGTCCTCCTTACTGGCAAACACATATACACATACTGCAGTGTATGATTTCCATGGACTCTCAGAATATAACACATCTGAGCTCTCACATGGTTTAATGCAAAAAATAATTTAATCAAGTTGTCCTTTGAATTCCAGAATCTCTGAAAGTTAATAATTTGTTGGTTTGGAAAATAACATCCCCCAAGCATCTTAAAATGCCTGCTATCAGTGGTTTTCTTCTTCTGTTGACCTTTTGTTAAATCTGTTAGATTAAAGCAGACCATACTAGTTAAAAATAAAAACGGTATCGTATTTTTAAGACGACCCACACAAGATAAACATCTGATAGAGCCGATGTTGACCAGAACAAAATTGTTGGCTGATTTGGTGAAACAAATGATTGTCCACTTTGACCGATACCCAACCTGACCAACAATTGTTATTGTTCAACTCACCAGTTGGGTATATTGCATTTTTTTGTAGCTATGATAAGCACTGGCTGCTTCATCAGCCAGAAAAAAAAAATCAAGTTGACGAATGTTGTTTGAGATGGGGTTTTTCCCCCCACGTCTGCTCATTTCTGTCTAATGTTTATGGGGTTGTATAGAGCCTCATATATGTTACCTTTGCAAAGCTATTTCCTATTAAAGATCAGATTGTACTGCAGAACTCTTTTTAATCACGAATCTATTTTTATCAATAGAGATGAGCGAACTTGTTCGGAAAACTTTCGCCAATCTCAAAGTCAGCACGAACATTGCACATACAGACTTGGATTCCCGAACATTTTCCTCAAAATCAGCAAAATTTAGTAAATGATCGAGTTTCTACTAATGCTTTTGTTAGGACTTTGGCTAGGATGGTGGTGCTGTATGATGAGTGGGGGGGACGTGTTTGATGAGGGGAGAGGGTGGGGAGAAGTCAGAGGATCGGCGGACTGTTTTTTTATTAACTTAACTAGCTGATTACCCCGGCGTTGCCCGGACATAGTAACTAACTGTGGTTAGTTATTACAAATTATAATGACTATATTGCACATAAAAACATTTCTCATCAAATATTTAAAACTACAGATTTTGGCATATCCCGTGGCTGAGCTGTGTATGTAATCCTATCCTGTGTGATACTGACTGCTGAGCTGTGTATGTAATCCTATCCTTTGTGATACTGTCTGCTGAGCTGTGTGCCTAATCCTATCCTGTATGATACTGTCTCCTGAGCTGTGTATCTAATCCTATCCTGTGTGACACTGTCTGCTGAGCTGTGTATCTAATCCTATCCTGTGTGACACTGTCTGCTGAGCTGTGTATCTAATCCTATCCTGTGTGATACTGTCTGCTGAGCTGTGTACCTAATCCTATCCTGTGTGATACTGACGGCTGAGCCATGTATCTAATACTATCCTGTGTGATGTTATCTGCTGAGCCGTGTAGCTTATCCTATCCTGTGTGATACTGGGCTTCCCCTGCAGTCTGTGTCAGAGGGTGGTCTGAGTCGACAGGGTAATAAATTGTGTTATTTTCAGCTTTACAGAAGGGCGATAACACCATCCAAATGATAAAAATTATAGGCCTCAGTTACCCCAACTGTCTACAAGGAAAACTGTTGCTCATAGCAACTAATCACAGCTCAGCTACATTTAAACAGCTCTGGTGAAATGAAAGATGCTTAGTGATTGGTTGCTATGTGGGGTGGGCATGGCTGATACATACACACACCCACACACATACATACACTAATTTATATATATATATATATATATATGTGTGTATATATATATAGGTGTGTGGAGATTCCGGCAGCCAATCAGGGCACAGAAACCATCCACAATGTCCAGACACAAGGGCTTGTGTCATTGGCTGCCGAAGTAACATGTTGCTCTCCATATAAAAAGCGGATCTGTGGCTTTGGTGCCATTTTGTGACTAACAGCGTAGTGAGGCTGCTGCTGCAAGTAGCTAAATAATAAACCACCTAGCAGTCAGCTAGTTCAGATAGGATCCTGTGTCAAATCGATCTTCCAGTGTGCTAATTGTGTTGTCCAGACACCAGTCCACATTTCAGCATATACTAATATACTAGAGAAGAGAGAGAGAGGATTCAAAAAGATATAAATAAACTGGAGAAGTGGGCAGCAACTAACAGAATGGTTTTTAACAGGGAAAAATGCAAAGTACTACATCTGGGCAATAAAAATGAAAAAAGCATATACAGAATGGGAGGAATAGGGCTAAGCAACAGCACATGTGAAAAAGACTTGGGTATACTAATAGATCACAGACTGAATATGAGTCAACAGTGTGATGCAGCAGCAAAAACGGCAAATGCAATTCTAGGATGTATTAACAGAAGCATACAGTCTAGATCACGTGAAGTCATTATTTCCCTCTACTCCTCTTTGGTCAGACCTCATCTGGAATATTGTGTCCAGTTTTGGGCACCCCATTTTAAAAAAGACATCAACAAACTGGAGCAAGTTCAGAAAAGAGCGACCAGAATGGTGACCGGTCTGCAAACCCTGTCTTATGAGGAAAGGTTGCAGGATTTGGGAATGTTTAGTTTGCAAAAGAGAAGACTGAGAGGAGACTTGGTTTACATGGTACTTTACACCACATGGAAAACTGCTGCGGATCCGCAGGGCCAAATCCGCTGTGGATCCTCTTAAAGGGATCATTGGTTTAGAAATTATGGAAAATCCACTCTGCACTTTGGTACTGACCCCAGGCCTTTCTTAAAGGGATCTCCAGTATGGAAATCAGGGCAAATCCATCCAATGCTTTGGTTCTGACCCCAGGTTCTCTTAAAGGGATCTCCTGTATGGAAATTAGGGCAAATCCCTCAACGCTCTGATTCTGACCCCAGGGTTCTATTAAAGGGATCATTGGTATACAAGTCACGGCAAATCCACTCAGTGCTCTGGTTTTGATCCCAGTCTCTCTTAAAGGGATCCCCGGTATGGAAGTGAGGTCAGATCCACTCTGCGCTTTGGTACTGACCCCAGGCCTCTCTTAAAGGGATCTCCGGTATGGAAGTTAGGGTAAATCAGCGCTCTGATTCTCACCACAGGCTTCTATTAAAGGGATCATTGGTATGGAAGTCAGGACAAATCTACTCAGCGCTCTGGTTCTGACCCCAGGACTCTCTTAAAGGGATCCCCGGTATAGAAGTTAGGACTGTTCCACTCACCAGTCTGGTTCTGACCCCAGGCTGACGGGATGAAGTGGGATATTAGGGGGAGTAGTCCGGCGTCTGTGATGAGATGATGTGGGATATTAGTGGTAGTTGCCTGGTGGCACTGGCTGACGGGATGATGTGGGATATTAGGGGTAGTAGTCCAGTGGCTTTGACAGGATGATGTGGGATATTAGAGGTAGGAGTCCGGTGGCTCTGACAGGATGATGTGGGATATTAGGGGGTAGTAGTCCGGTGGCTCTGGCTGACGGGATGATGTGGGATATTAGAGATAGTAGTCCAGTGGCTCTGGCTGACGGGATGATGTGGGATATTATAGTGAATGTGGCTATGGGCGGGGCTCTACACTCAGCTTTATAGATATAATCATTATATTTGTTATAACTAACCGTAGTTAGTTACTATGCCCGGACTGTGCCGGGCTCTTCTGCAAGTAAAATATAAAACCGAGGAAAAAAGAAAATCACGATTTCATTATGTTTTTTTCAACTGCTTTGTTGTTGCACGGCTTTTCGAGACATCAAAGGTCGCCAGCACTACAGATGTGAAATTAGCATTCAATAAGGATGGCACAGGGAAGAATTCTCAAAGTTTTGTAGCACTCAAAAGTGTATTTCCTTTTTTTGCTTTTTTTTTTTTTAACACAGTGCAGGTGCATGTTGGGGAGAAAAGAGACCAATTCTAAGGATTGTGAGTGCAGTGCACTGACTGTGTGTAATTGTGACAGCAATTCTTCTTTTTCCCCCTCTTCTGATTAAAAGCCAGGCGAGGGAGACAGCGGGAAGCCCTCTAGGCCCCTAATAGCACTATTGAAAGCCTCTTATGTTTGCCTTTTTGATTCTTGATTGACAAATTCACGATGTGGCTCGGGCAAATGGAACCATAAGGACAATATTCATTGGCTCTAACTATTCTTGCATGGAACTTTAGAAGAGAAACACAAATGCACAATCTTTCGGAAGTCAAACAGAGTGAGAAAAAGAGGACTCAGGAGTTCACTATACAAGAGTTAATTGTATGGAGTGTACAATGTGTATTCTGATAGGAAACAAAAGAACTTTCTCACCCAAGTCCTTCAATTGCATCACATCAAGAGTCTCTGTGCACACACAATTCATAGTATGACTCCTGGAGCAAAAGTTGTTCATTATTCCTGAGTATACAAATGGTTATTTCAGCTTTTATAAGAACCCACTTGCTGCAATAAGAAGTCATTTACAACATTTCTTAATAGATGATCAAGAATATTGATCATATCCATGTTTATGCTGAAGTTAAATATTTATGTAAATAAATCAATAATAAATAAGTCTACAAAATGGCAATATATATTCTATATATATATATATATATATATATATATATATATATACAGTGCCTTGCGAAAGTATTCGGCCCCCTGGAACTTTTCAACCTTTTCCCACATATCATGCTTCAAATATAAAGATACCAAATGTAAATTTTTGGTAAAGAATCAACAACAAGTGGGACACAATTGTGAAGTTGAACTAAATTTATTGGTCATTTTAAATTTTTGTGGAAAGTCAAAAACTGAAAAGTGGAGCGTGCAATATTATTCGGCCCCTTTAACTTAATACTTTGTTGCACCACCTTTTGCTGTGATTACAGCTGCAAGTCGCTTAGGGTATGTCTCTATCAGTTTTGCACATCGAGAGACTGATTCCTGCCCATTCTTCCTTGGCAAACAGCTCGAGCTCAGTGAGGTTTGATGGAGATCGTTTGTGAACAGCAGTCTTCAGCTCTTTCCACTGATTCTTGATTGGATTCAGGTCTGGACTTTGACTTAGCCATTCTAACACCTGGATATGTTTATTTGTGGACCATTCCATTGTAGATTTTGCTTTATGTTTGGGATCATTGTCTTGTTGGAAGACAAATCTCCGTCCCAGTCTCACGTCTTTTGCAGACTCCAACAGGTGTTCTTCAAGAATGGTCCTGTATTTGGCTCCATCCATCTTCCCATCAATTTTAACCATCTTCCCTGTCCCTGCTGAAGAAAAGCAGCCCCAAACCATGATGTTGCTACCACCATGTTTGACAGTGGGGATGGTGTGTTCAGGGTGATGAGCTGTGTTGCCTCTACGACAAACATATTGTTTGTCATTGTTGCCAAAAAGTTCGATTTTGGTTTCATCTGACCAGAGCACCTTCTTCCACATGTTTGGTGTGTCTCCAAGGTGGCTTGTTGCAAACTTTAAACAGCACTTTTCATGGATATCTTTGAGAAATGGCTTTCTTCTTGCCACTCTTCCATAAAGGCCAGATTTGTGCAGTGTACGACTTATTGTTGTCCTATGGACAGTCTGTCCCACCTCAGCTGTAGATCTCTGCAGTTCATCCAGAGCGATCATGGGCCTCTTGGCTGCATCTCTGATCAGTCTTCTCCTTGTTTGAGATGAAAGTTTAGAGGGATGGCCAGGTTTTGGTAGATTTGCAGTGGTATGATACTTCTTCCATTTCCATATGATTGCTTGCATAGTGCTCCTTGGGATGTTTAAAGTTTTTGAAATTATTTTGTATCCAAATCCAGCTTTAAACTTCTCCACAACAGTATCACGATCATCTGCCAAATCACCGCCCATCAGCCTCGGATGGTGTCTTCTGGTAAGTGCATCTGGACCATAAGATGCACCTCCCTTTTTTCCCTCAAATTTTTTGGGAAAAAAGTGCATCTTATGGTCCGAAAAATACGGTAAATAATAATTTCGTTCAACTTCACATTGTGTTCCACTTGTTGTTGATTCTTCACCAAAAATTTACATTTGGTATCTTTATGTTTGAAGCATGATATGTGGGAAAAGGTTGAAAAGTTCCAGGAGGCCGAATACTTTCGCAAGGCACTGTATATTACATATATTACACATACATACACTCCGTGCTACTGCAGACTTATGAATCTCCCCAATCTTCAGACCTGGGAAAGGAGGGTATATGTCCCTGTTCCACCCCTCAGGGTGTCTGGGATGCAGTTACTGACAGCATGGCCATCCAATCTGGTACAGGGGCATGCTGAGCTGTCAGTGTGTTGATTGACAGCTTGACTAGCCAATCTGTGACTGGGAGGCATCAACTGTCTCAGGTGTTCACTATCCCCGGTAATAGCAATGCCTACTTAACTGAG
The DNA here is from genome assembly GCF_039654945.1 of Dendrobates tinctorius. Lineage (NCBI taxonomy): Eukaryota > Metazoa > Chordata > Amphibia > Anura > Dendrobatidae > Dendrobates > Dendrobates tinctorius. Next base: position 2,090,173 of record NW_027361875.1, on the reverse strand, counting down.
TATATTCTCCAGACCACTGTCTGACGTACATTCGTCTTGTGAGGTTTGTGCTCTGTGCTCCTTGTGCCTTGAGTTCTGTTTGCTTGATCTGTTGCTTGACTTTGGACTTCGTTTTGACCATTCGCCTGTTTAACTCCTTCAGTTCTGATCTGTTAACTTCCCGGTATTCTGACCTTGGAATGTTACCGGACTACGCTTTTGTCTCTTCCTTCTGTTTATGACGTACCCTCCTGGCTTCTGACCTTTGACTCCTTGATCACTCCGAATCATAGCTTGGCTGTGAGAAGTGACTAGCGTCACAGTATATTGGAGTTATACATACCTCCTTGTTCCTTACACCTGTATTAAGCCAAGGCTGCACCCCAACCAGTTACACGGAAGACCAGTGGCTGCGGCCGACTAGAGCGCGTGGACTCACTCCATACTAGAGTATGGAGAACGAGGTCATACCCACAAGTCAAGAATATGTATAACTCATGCATATCTTCCATTCCCCGGTCTGAAACTGGCGAATTCTTGCAGTGCACAGTGCATGCACTGGGGGAATTCTTAAGTCTGGAGTCAAACAGAGACTGCACACTTTATCGATTTTGACCGGACAACCCCTTTAAGTAAGTTGAAGATTAAGTGATCTCTAAAAGGCCTAAAGTTAAAGATAATACATTTTTCTTTGTATTTTAGGCAAAAATATATTTTCAACTTTTACATTTTAAAAATAACAAAAAAGAAAATTGTCCAATGCAAATGTTTTGGTACCCTTGGAGATCTGTGTGCTCTGATAACAGACCAAGATATCAGACCTTAATTAGCCTGTTACGATTATGGCTTGTTCACTATTATCGATAAGAAAGACCAGGTGATGCAAATTTTCCAGCTTTATAAAACTCAGCATCCTCTAACCTTGTGCCAAAAAACAGCAGCCATAGGTTCTTCTAAGCAAGTGCCTATCACTCTGAAAGTGAGAATGTTGGAGACCCACAAAGCAGGAGAATGATATAAGAAGATAGCAAAGCATTTTCAAGTTGCACTTTCCTCAGTTCAAAATGTAATTAAGAAATGGCAGTTAACAGGAACAGTGGCGGTCAGGATCAGGTCTGGAAGACCAAACAAAATTTCAGTGAGAGCTGCTCATAGGATTGCTAGAGAGGCAAATCAGAACCCCTGCTTGGCTGCAAAAGATGTAGCAGACTCTGGAGTTGTGGTACATTGTTCTACTGTTCAGAGACACCTGCACAATTATGGCCTTCATGAGATGGTCATCAGAAGAAAACCTCTCCTGCATCCTCACCATAAAATTAAGAGTCATAAGTATGCAAAAGAACATCTAAACAAGCCTAATGCAGTAGTTTGGAAACAAGTCCTGTGGACCGATGAGGTTAAAATAGAACTCTTTGGCCACAATGATCAAACGTACTATATGTGTGGAGAAAAAAGGGCACAGAATTTCAGGAAAAGAACATCTTGACAACCATTAAGCATGGGGGTGGATCAATCATGCTTTTGGGGTTGTGTTGCAGCCTATGGCACTGGGAACATTTCACGAGTAGAGGGAAGAATGGATTCAATGAAATTTCTATAAATTCTTGAGGCACAGCTTTGGAAAAATATATGTGAGGAGTTTACAATTGTAACAAATTCACTGAGGGCACTCCACATTAATTACAAATATATTAAAATATAACATTTAGCCCATTGAGAAGTTTATGGACTAATATTACACCTGAGCTCTTCCAGTCATACAATATTAAGCACGCTGTTACACCAATAGGTTTCTTTATCCTGCTTCCTACAAAAGGTCTCTCAGGGTTAGAAGGGAGGGCCGATGTCGAGCGGGGACACCATATGCGCAAGATTAGGGTGCCAACCTCCGCTGGCAGGTAGGGTCATACAGTAGTAGAGCAGGGTAAGGCACCTCTCCCTGGCTCTTCTATCTAGTGTCTTTTGACATATTTTTACTATTGGTGATGATTTTTGATTATTTGCACTTTTTAGTAATTTTTAGATTGGTAAATAAAAGTAATATTTCAATATATTTGTGATATCCAAGAAGTATCATTTCTCCTTATAGGTGGCACTAGAGTTCTAGTTCTCTTCCTCTCTGAAGAGACAATTTGCATAATTAATATATTTGTGAGTAATGTAAATTCTTGAGGCACACAACACCATCTGTAATATAAGCTGAAAAGTTGAAAAGAAGATGGCTTGTACAAATGGATAATGATCCTAAACACACATCAAAATCCACAATAGACTACTTCAAAAGGCGCAAGCTAAAGGCTTTACAATGGCCCTCACAGTTCCCTGCTCTGATCATCATTGAAAATCTGTGGCAAGACCTCAAAATAGCAGTGCATGCAAGATGTCCCAGGAATCTCACAGAACTGGAAGAATTTTCCATGGAAGAATGGATGAAAATCCCTCAAACAAGAATTGAAAAGCTCTTGGCTGGCTACAAAAAGTATTTACAAACTGCTATAGTTGCAAAAGGGGGTGCAACCAGGTATTAACCATGCAGGGTGTCAAACCTTTTACATCGGCCCATTTTCCTTTTTGTAATTTCTAAAATGTAAAAGATGAAAATATATATAAAAAAATGTTTTGGTCTAAAATACAAAAGAAATGTGTCATCCTTAAAAATTATTTAATCTTCAACTTGCTTAACTGTTCACAATAACAGTAGTTTTGACCATGGGTGCCAAAACTTTTACTATAATATATATATATTTATTTTCAATACACATCAGGTCACCATTAATGGAAGGTATGAGTAGTTTTGTAGTGGGTGTCCTCAGCAAGATCTGCTTTACAGGTCTGTGGCATTAGGGAACATTGTAGTCACCAGTGAGTCTCATTGATAGATTAACATTCCAGTTTTGTCTTATTACCCTAAAGAAACACTCCAGTACTACCACTGTTATGGCGGAACAGGCTTCTGGCACATTATGGCTATTGTGAGAATCATGTGGGAATAGTGGATAAAGGCAGGTATATCTCGCCCAGATACCTTTCCTATTTGGCCTAGTCTGGTCAGTATATCACCTGGTTACTAATGAATAATGGGAGGCGGATATAAAAGGATACCAGGTGGTTGTGTGAGTATCTCAGCCTGGGGACACAGAGAGCCTGTCTGTGTGAGAGACACAGGTGAATGATAGCAGTGCCCACTGTAACTGTGGTTTGGCTGGACCGGAGAAGCCCGCCAGTTGGTAGTTAGGTTGTACCTTGTTTAGTTAGTGCCGGACAGGCAAGGATTTGTTTTATGTTTTTTTTCCTTTATGCATTGCTTTCACCTTTAATAAACCTGACCAAGTGTCAGTTATACCCAGACCCCGGCTGTGCGCCTGAGTTTCATGCTGAACGCACATGACCTTTGACCCCAGCAAAGGCGATCCCGGAGTGTTTTATCACATTGTGGTGGAGAATGCGGGCATCACGTTGGAAGCATGAACATGGAGGACGTGGTGAAAGCGCTGGTACAGTCCACCGCCATCCAGCAAGAAGCTAATCGGGTGAAGATGGCCCAGCTGAAGGAGTTGGTGGACATGACAGCTACCGATCGTTCGCTTCTCCAGCAGGTGGCGCAATGCCTGGCAAGCTTACCTGAGGTTAACCTGGAAGCCGAGTCGAGAGTGATTCACGTGAGTCGGTACTGGCAGAAGATGACGACCGAAGATGACGTCGAGGCATACCTGACCATGTTTGAACGGACGGTGGTGCGAGAAAAATGGCTGAAGGCACGATGGGCCAGCCTGATTGCCCCGTTTCTTTCCGGTGAGGCCCAAAAGGCTTATTATGACTTAGAACCTGAAGCCGCGCAGGACTTTGACAAACTGAATGCCGAGATCTTGGCATGGCTGGGAGTGACGACCGCTGTCCGTGCACAAAGAGTGCATCAATGGACTTATCAGCCGGATAAACCACCGCGGTCACAGATGTTCGACCTGATCCACATGACGAAGAAGTGGCTACAACCCGAGGTGCTGACAGCGCCAGAGATAATCCAGAGAGTCATCATGGACAAGTACCTGAGAGCTCTACCGCCAGCCCTGAGGAAGTGGGTAAGCCATGGAAATCCTACGACGGCAGCTCAACTGGTGGATCTGGTTGAACGTTACTCCGTGGCGGAAGGACTCAGAGACGACGCTACCCCCCCTCGTTCTTCATCATCTCCACGTGGAACCGGTAAGACTGTTCCAGGGAGTAGGGGAGAAGGAAAAATCCCTAAGACAGTGGGGGAGGAAACCGGGACTGCCCGCAATGCGAGGCCGAGAGTAATGAACTATGGTCTAAGCAAGGGGCCCGTTAGGTGTTTCCGCTGCCAAGAGATGGGCCACATTGCTGCGAACTGTCCGGTCACTACTAAACCCATGCAGTGCGACGTCTCAGACTCTAAAAACCGCATGTCTGTGGTTGCACAGGTAGTGAGTGTGAATGCCGGTCAAAAGGATGTGGAAAAACACTTGTGTGATTTAACTGTTGATGGCAAAAATGTGGTGGCATTGTTAGACTCGGGAAGTGTGGTGACTCTGGTGAAGGCCAGTCTGGTGTCAGCCCCGACTGAACCATCAGACAAATTTTCTGTAACGTGTGTGCATGGAGACACCTGTTCGTACCTCACCGCGGTCATATGCATTACTACTTCCTATGGGTCTGTGCAACAAAGTGGGACTCGTCCCTGCGTTATTGCATGATGTTATCTTGGGCCGGGATTTTCCCCACTTCTGGCAATTGTGGGAGAATCAGTTGATGCCCCCGGGTAATAGTGTACATGATTCTTCTCCCAGGGCGCGTGTGGGTCCCGAACCCCTGGAAGAGGTCCCCCTGGAACACTCGGGGGAAGAGTCTGCTGGAAATGACCTGCAGTTCCCATTTTCAGTCATGGCGGGTGATACGGAGGAGACCAGGGAAGAGGAAGAGGCCGACAGCCGTCCACCTCCCCGTTTGTCGGATTTGGAAGTTCAGAAAGATGACTTCCAAAGGGAGCAAATAAAGGATCCTACCCTTTCTCAGGCTAGGACAAATGTAAAAGTGATAAATGGGGTACCCGTAGAACCTGGCTCTAGGCTGGCATAGCCTTACATGGTCCTGGGGAATGATTTACTTTATCAGATAGAGAAAAAGGGGGAAGACACGGTGCAACTATTAGTTGTGCCAAAACCCTACCGGCGGCAGGTGCTGGACCTGGCCCACGGACATGTGATGGGAGGTCACCTGGGAGTCCAGAAAACCACCGAAAGGATATTACACTGTTTTGTTTGGCCAGACATATTCGTGTATATTGTGAGTCTTGTCCTGACTGCCAAGCCTCTGCGCCTAAGCCCCGGTTCTGTAGCCCTTTGGTACCCCTACCTATTATTGAGGTCCCGTTTGAGAGGATTGGGATGGATTTAGTTGGGCCCCTTGCACGGTCTGCACGTGGACACCAACATATCCTGGTCCTCTTGGATTATGCCACTCGTTACCCGGAGGCCATCCCTTTGCGTAACACGGCCACCAAGACGATTGCCAAGGAACTGGTGCATGTGTTTAGTCGGGTCAGTATACCAAAACAGATACTCACCGACCAGGGGACTCCCTTTATGTCCAGGGTAATGAAGGAGCTCTGCCGGTTGTTACAAATCGAATCGTTACGCACATCCGTGTATCACCCTCAAACAGATGGGTTGGTCGAACGGTTCAATAAAACTCTGAAGCAGATGCTGAGAAAGGCGATAGACAAGGATGGTAAGAACTGAGACTATTTACTTCCGCATTTGCTTTTTGCCATCAGGGAGGTGCCCCAGTCTTCCATGGGGTTCTCGCCTTTCGAGTTATTGTACACCCGACATCCTCGCGGAATGTTAGACGTCGCCAAAGAATCCTGGGAGGGTCAGGTCACTCCGTTTAAAATGGTGATAGATCACGTATCCCAAATGCAGGACCGTATTGCGGCTGTTATGCCTATCGTCAAAGAACACATGATGCAGGCTCAAGGAGCCCGAAAAAGAATCTATGATAGGGGCGCCAAGATCCGTACGTTTGCACCCGGAGATAGGGTGTTGATCCTGGTCCCCATGGTCGACAGTAAGTTCCTAGCAAAGTGGCAGGGCCCCTTTGAGATTAAGGAAAGAGTTTGTGAAGTAAACTACAAAGTATACCAGGCAGGTAAATGGAAACCTGAACAGGTTTATCATGTAAATCTGATAGAACCCTGGAAAGATCAGTCTGCCTTGTCAGCGGAGCTGGCCCATCCCGTCTACTCGCATACCGTACCGGAGGTACGGGTTGCAGAGACTCTCTCGGAGCGGCAAAAGACTGAGGTCAGGCAGTTTCTACTTCACAGCCAAAAGTTTTTCTCAGAAAAACCCGGGCAGACTACGCTAATGAAACATGACATCGTAACGGAACCTGGTGTCACAGTTCACGTGAAGCCCTACAGAATTTCGGAAGCGCGCCGTGAAGCCGTTTCCCGAGAAGTGAAGGCAATGTTAGAGTTAGGTATCATTGAGGAATCGCACAGTGATTGGTCCAGCCCGATTGTGCTAATTCCTAAACCGGACAGCACCATCCGGTTCTGCAATGACTTCAGGAAACTGAATGCGGTCTCAAAATTTGATGCCTACCCTATGCCCCGGGTCAACGAGTTAATAGATCGGTTAGGAAAAGCCTGGTATATTACGACCCTAGACCCAACAAAGGGGTATTGATAGATCCCTCTGGCGGAGGCTGCCAGAGAAAAGACGGCATTTGCTACGCCGGAAGGTTTATTTCAGTATGTTTATATGCCGTTTGGACTGCACGGAGCATCGGCAACCTTCCAGAGACTGATGGATCGAGTCCTGAGGCCACATAGGCAGTACGCTTCGGCCTATTTGGATGACATTGTAATTTACAGCTTGGACTGGGAGACTCATATCCAGAAAGCACAAGCTGTGATTGACGACCTGTGGGAGGCAGGTCTAACTGCGAACCCCAAGAAATGTCACATCGGGCTAAAAGAAGCCCGGTATTTGGGGTATGTAATTGGGAGGGGTGTTGTTAAACCCCAGGTCGATAAGATTCAAGCGGTTCAGGACTGGCCGCAACCTGTCAACAAGAAGCAGGTGCAAGCCTTTCTGGGGATCGCTGGCTATTATCGCCGGTTCATACCCTGTTTTGCAGCCATCGCTACCCCCCTGACGGATCTTACCAAAGGGAAAGACTCCGTCATGATTAAATGAAATTTAGCGGCTGAAGAAGCCTTCCATAGCCTAAAACGGGCACTTTGCTCTCAACCCGTACTAGTGACTCCGGACTTCTGCAGCGAGTTTGTGGTACAAACGGATGCCTCGGATACCGGTATCGGGGCCGTGTTGTCACAAGTGAGGGACGGAGTGGAACACCCAGTCCTCTATCTCAGCAGGAAGCTGAATAAACATGAGCAAAAGTATGCAGTCATAGAGAAAGAGTGCCTAGCCATTAAGTGGGCTCTAGAGGCCCTCAAATATTACCTGGTGGGCCGAAAGTTCAGGCTGATCACTGACCATGCCCCTCTCAAGTGGATGCACTTGCACAAGGAATGGAATAGCTGGGTGACCCGGTGGTTCCTTTTCTTGCAGGCCTACACTTTTACGGTGGAGCACCGCCCGGGGGTACAGATGGGGAATGCAGATGCCCTGTCCCGAGTGCACTGTTTGGCGGGTGTCATTGCTCGACCGGAGTGGTCTGAGCAGAGGGGGGATATGTGAGAATCATGTGGGAATAGTGGATGAGGGCAGGTATATCTCGCCCAGATACCTTTCCTATGTGGCCTAGTATGGTCAGTATATCACCTGGTTACTAATGAATAATGGGAGGCGGATATAAAAGGATACCAGGTGGTTGTGTGTCTCAGCCTGGGGACACAGAGAGCCTGTCTTTGTGAGAGACACAGGTGAATGATAGCAGTGCCCACTGTAACTGTGGTATGGCTGGACGGGAGAAGCCCGCCAGTTGGTAGTTAGGTTGTACCTTGTTTAGTTAGTGCCGGACAGGCAAGGATTTGTTTTATGTTTTTTTTCCTTTATGCATTGCTTTCACCTTTTAATAAACCTGACCCAGTGTCAGTTATACCCGGACCCCGGCTGTGCGCCTGAGTTTCATGCTGAACGCACGTCACCTTTGACCCCAGCAAAGGCGATCCCGGAGTGTTTTATCACACTATTTACACTTTGTAAGGAAGCCACTATTTCGGGCGTACCATGGATTCTTCCACTGTCACATGGCCCTGTGGTTGCTGGCAATGTTACAAGTCAGGTTACTTACAGGTAAAGTGTCCAGTGGTGCTCAACGGCATATTTATGCAAGCAAATGGAAAAGTTCAGAATAAACTCACCACTTTTCAAATATCATCCTTTTACTCCCATAGTGGAACAGAAGATACAAAAACAATAGACGTTCACACTATCTAGCGCTTCATCCGGACTCAAAGCTAGGATGATGCTCTAGAAAGCGTGAAACCGGTGTCTAGAGCCTAGATAAAGATGTAAAGTGCTAGATAGCGTGAAACAGACTGCTTTTTTTCTGTATCTTCTGTCCAATATAGATATAAAGGACAATTTTAAAAAGTTACAGGGGAACTACAGTTTATTCTGAATATGTGCCCCTTTTCTAATTGTTTCTAATCTTTAGCAGACAATTTGAACTGATTGCATCATTTTATGTAAGCTGAGTGCCAAAAAATCTGAGGCAAACTGTCACGATCCAATTTTGGATCTGTGACAGTTTGGGATGCTCACATTTAAACTTTTTTCCTTTCTGGCAATCGGGGGTTAATGTCAGTTTTTCCCCCGGTGGCTGCTGGTGTTACTACATGTTTAGTTAGTCAGCTGTTATTGACCACTCCCACCTTCCTTTAAAAGGTTACCAGGTGCTGCAGCTCACTGTTGGTGATACACTTCCTTTTGATACCAACCTTGGTGAACACAGGAGCTGGTTGAGTGCTGTGGAGCTTCAGCTGAATGTTGATCTGGAGACTTACTCTGCTGCTTGGAGCATTGGCAGCAGAGAAAGCTATGTTTTGTTTTTTAGTTGATTAACCCCAAGGCCTCTGTCTTATCTTTCCTTTGGTTTTTTGTGCAGTTCACTTTTTTCACTGTCTCACCTCCTGGGGAGGGGGTTGGGGGTTTAGCTCAGGGCTAAACAGGAGATAGGGACAGGTCAGTGACTTGGGCCTCACTACCATCAAGTCTACCCCCAAGTTAAGGAAAGTCAGGCCACCCCCTTAGCCTGAGGGGCAGTTCAGGGGCCCAGGTTCCTCGTCCCCTGTTTTTCCTCTACTGCCCTGTGACATCACCAACTGCCCATTTTTTCTGGTGAGCCATGGCCCTAATGCAGACCTGTGTCCAATTGCTTCAGAGCCTCACTGAGGAGTGTGGGGTGCTGCGTGGTGTGGTGGAGCAGCAGCTGCAGCAGTTGGTGGGGTTTGGGGCCTCAGCTCAGGTTCAGGCTCAACCAGAACCCAAGTTATCTCTCCCAGACAGGTTTTCTGGAGGGAGAGATAATTTTTTGTTTTTTCAGGTGGCCTGCAAGCTACACTTCAGGCTCCGCTCTCGTTCATTAGGGAGTGTGGAACAGCGGGTGGGATTCATCATATCTCTCCTTAAAGGTGATCCCCAATCCTGGGCCTTCTCCCTGCCGGCCGATTCATCATCTCTACTGTAGGTGGATGAGTTTTTCGCGGCTTTGGTGAATATGCCCCCTGTAGTCCTCGCTATGGAGGAGGACTCACTGGTGCAGACGGCCGAGCCCAGGCAGGTGGGAGGAGTTGGTTCCCCAGCGGTGTTGCCTGTGGTTTGTCGTGGTTTGGGGGCATGTTTTTGCTGTGGGCAGACTGGCCTTTTTTTAGGGTCTGCCTGGCTCGCGTCACAACTTCTGTACCACCTAAGAAGCCGCGTTCCCCTGGTTGTGCAGAGGGAGGTGACCAGGGAGTGTATATTTCCTCCATTTTGCCCTCTCAGTGTACTATATCAGCAGAAGTGGTGGTTGGTGGGGTATTTGAGGGCATACCGGTGTTTGTGGACAGTGGAGAGGGAGTCAATTTGGTGGAAGCTCACTTTGCCCAGAATTATGGCCTGAAGTGTAGGATGCTGGCCAAACCCCTAAGCGTCCAGGCCATTGACTCTGTCCCACTGAGCCAGGGGAGGTTGACGCAAGTCGTAGAAAATATACATCTGCATATAGGGACTCAGCATGAAGAGTCCCTGTCATGCTAAGTCTTGGGGGGTATGCCATCATCTATCGTTTTAGGCCTCCCTTGGTTGGAAAGACACAACTTGGTGATAGATTGGCGGTCTAGGTAAGTAGTCAGCTGGGATCAGTCATGTGAGAGCTGTTGCCTGGGGGCTACTGTCTCTGCCGCCTTTTTACAACCATCCCCTTCTTCTCCAGTGGGGGCAGCAGAGGTGCTGCCAGGGAGTAGGGGCAAGTCTCAACCCTCACCATTAGCCAACCCTAAGAGGCGGAGTCATCGTAGGAGGAGGGGTCGGAGGAGAGTGGTAGTTCCCTCAAAGAATTGTGGGGGTGTGAGTGTGGTGACACAGGGGGTCGCCTCTGTTGTCAGTTCCTTAAAGAGTTCACCATCTTGTGGAAAACGTGTGCATGGCAATAAATGTTCAGGTCCGGACTTGTGTGTGAACGAGTATGTATGGGTGTCCACCAAAACCATCCAGTGGAAGTGTGCTGCTGGAGTCTGGAGTTCTCGGGTGATTGGGCCGTATCGGGTGTCGGCCAATCTCAGCCCAGGGACTTACCAGCTGGAGTTACCCCCAGTAATGCCCATACTCAACTCATTCCCCAGGTTGGCGCTCTGGAGATTTGTGGTGCCTCCGGAGTATACGTTGCCACCTCCATCAGCCCATGTTTGCCATGAACCCGAGAGTTAGGTGGTTGCTGAAGTGAACTCTGGTGGATCTAGGCATCCTCACTGTAGGCGGTTTTCTGGTGAGGTGCGGTGTTGAGGGTCCAGATGCCCCTCATTGTAAGGGGGGTACTGTCACGATCCAATTTTGGATCTGTGTCAGTTTGGGCTGCTCACATTTAAACTTTTTTCCTTTCTGGCCATCGGGGGTTAATGTCAGTTTTTTCCCCGGTGGCCACTAGTGTTACTACATGTTTAGTTAGTCACCTGGTGTTGACCACTCCCACCTTGCTTTAAAAGGTTACCAGGTGCTGCCGCTCACTGTTGGTGATACACTTCCTCTTGATACCAACCGTGGTGAACACAGGAGCTGGCTGAGTGCAGTGGAGCTTCAGCTGAATGTTGATCTAGAGACTTACTCTGCTGCTTGGAGCATTGGCAGCAGAGAAAGCTAAGTTTTGTTTTTTTAGTTGATTAACTCCAAGGTGTCTGTTTTATCTTTCCTTTGGTTTTTTGTGCAGTTCACTTTTTTCCCTGTCTCATTTCCTGGGGAGGGGATTGGGGGTTTAGCTCAGGGCTAAACAGGAGATAGGGACAGGTCGGTGACTTGGGCCTCACTACCATCAAGTGTACCCCCAAGCTAAGGAAAGTCAGGGCACCCCTTTAGCCTGAGGGGCAGTTCAGGGGCCCAGGTTCCTCGTCCCCTGTTTTCCCTCTACTGCCCCGTGACACAAGCTGTGCACCATTCTAAAGATATTGTTGAAGGCATGCAGGAAAATGGCATGAACGGGGAGATTGTGGTCACAGTGATTGTATTCCTGTCATAGGAAGGCTCCTTTTTTACATAATAAGAATTAAGGAGTTGTAATGGAATTAGGACAAAGCACCTTCTGGGACCCATTGCAATCAGTTAGTTCATCGTTTAGAAACCTATAATAATCATGAAAGGTCCAGTTTAATCTTCAAAATGGCTCAATGGAGGAAATCATGGTTACAATCTCTGCTCAGCCCATTGGACATGTTGACATAATTTGTGTGTTCACCCTAGCCCTCTACGAGCTAGAACAGAGAACTACTCCATAAAGGGGCTGCCACTAGGATCCTCTCCGCTCGAGCCATCTATATATTACACATAAGGATTTACATGCAACAGAGATCAAGCATCATATAATAGGTTGTAGTCATCCCGATTCCTCTCTAGTGACACTGGTTAAAGCTGTTTTGAGAGTTTTTTTTCCAGAAACAGCTCCACTCTTATCCATAGGCTGTGTTTGGTGTTGCAGCTTTGTCCCATGTGAGGCACCCTTTCTGGAACAAAAAATCATCCTAAACAAGGCTGTAAGGAAAGTGGAAATATTACAAAACCCTGATCCCCTCACCCCGGCCCACTGAACTCTGTTGAGCTCCATGTTGGTCCTTGCAAGTGGCCCAGCATGCTCCTATGTTATCATTTGCTGGGGCCTATATAAGGCCTACCAAGACACACACCTGTGTCTTGGTTTTAAGGCCTTAACAATTCTGAGTCCTGCCTGTGGTCTCCAGGACACCTCCTGTCTGCCTGAGACTTCTAGTACATCTGTCACATGGCTGCGGTCTCCAGAATGTCTGTCTATCTGTGGCTTCCAGATCCTCTTGCTACCTATCTGCAGTACCTCTGCCACCTATTTGCAGTCTCCAGGATGTCTCATCTGCCTACTGCTTCCAGTACCTCACCTATCTGTTCCCAGTCTCCTGCATGCCTCACCTGCCTACTTCACTGACGCTCGTGTGCCCACCCAGACCTTGGGCTTGGCGGATCCACCTCACCAGATGAGACTAATAGGCCAGTTTTTGTAATAGATTCGTGTTAAAAAATAAATATTAATCTTAAATGAACTGCGGCAACAAGCGGTTATAGAAATGGACTGCTTGTGTGACTTTTGCTTATATGATTGCATAGACAATATTTATATATAGTACACTATATAATATAGTATTGCATATTCATTTACTAGTTTTGGATTTAACCTTGAAATACTTTTAACTGTAAATACTTGCATTTTCGTAAATCAGCAGCAGGTTAAAGTCTCTGTCTGACATGGTAGCTATTAGCAGTGTCCATCACCCTGATTTTGTATGATTAATCACGGCCTGTCACATTTTCCCCCAAAACAGGAACCCCTCCAGCACTTTCACACTATTTAAACTATGAAGTAAATGATGAGGTCTTACATTTGGCACTGCTACCTGGCAAGAGCCATATTAAAGTATACAAAGCTTAGAGGGTATTCTAAAATTAGGCGCCACAGGATTAGGCAGCCCATTAAAAAAAAAAAAAGAGTAACTATACTTACAGGTACCTTGAATGCTACTAGCTTACAATTAGTTATGCAGATATGTTAAAATGGTTAAGGTCCAAATGCACAGACTAAAATCAACCAATCTTCTCCTTATTGGTGAAATCGGCCATCAGGCAAACGTCAATTGGGGCTTCCTATTTCTTCATCCAGTCTGATGCTTTTGGGTGAGATAAGGATTGGGCAGCTTAAATGTAAACACCAGACAATTTTGGAGTCTGGCAGCGTTTTGCTTCGCTCTGTCCCCATTGAAAACAGATGAATGCTTGGCTGAGCTGAACCTACCTTCTTGTGCAGAGCAGAGACAGGAGAGATATCTGCAGGTTGAATACTCGTTTGGACGACTGCTATCTAATGCATTTGTCCAACAATCAAAACATAAAGTGTGTGCTGCCATGATGACTCATCACTGGCGTAACTGGAAGATCATGGGCAGCGGGTATATATACTGTTGATGCAATCGCATAGGGACCCAAGAGGAAAGGGGACCCTTTTCCACCTCCAAATAAAGTGCATTTGTGCATTATGAGGAGATATTGGACTGTAGATATATTATCTTTAATCAGGTCTTTAATAGTATTTGTCTTCTCATATGGGCCAAAGGAACCTTCCGGGTCTTCCCCTAAGTGTCCGGTGCAATCCCAGCACCCTTGAGTTATCTCATTATGGACAATATCTCAGCGCCTGTATTGGGCACAGGGGAAGAACTGCTGCAGGAATTTAATTTCTTCAATGCAGAAATCTATTATTTTTTTTTTTATAAAAAGAGTAATTCAGGTAATATAGGTCAGAGAATCACTCACAATTCATTACCCTATTAGTATAGATATTTTTTTTCCAGTCCAACCAGAATGTATTTTTTTTAAAAAACTATAAATCGTAAAACTCACCTAACATGAAACTTCCACTTAAGTGCCAATTTCCTAATGTCATAAGAATTACCCGATTATATTTCCACTAATCACCTTAAAGTAGGATGACCATAAGTGTTAAATTCTAGGAAATAGTATTTAAATGCTTCAATTGGCACAGAAATAAAAGTGCACTGGGAGTTTCGGTAGTTTTTTTTTTTTACAAAGCCGTCATTCACAGATTATTCACCCTTGGGTTAAGGGGCGCATAATGATCTGCATTGGCCTTATCACTAATGACTTAAAAGTTTTTTCTCATATCGACAACCTCTGTCTGTCTCCTCTATAAAGGAATAACATTGCCATAGAGTGAAGTCCCTTGTTCAGAATCTTCCTCTATAAATCAGAGCGAAGAGGCAATATGTCAAACTGACTTCTGCCCCGGATGATTCAAACCAAGCTTTTGGACCACCATTTGTTTGAATTTCGTAGTAGTAGATATGTTTAGCAGACAATACTTATTCAGGGATTGAGTTTCCCTGAGCAAGACTGACATTGATCAGCTGAGAAAAAGGGTTTTCTTCATTAGACAGTCTAACTGAAATGTAACTGTCTATTCTTACTGCCCGATCACCCAAACCTTTGGGTGATAATTTTGGTGTAATAAAAACCCCACTAATTAAAGTTAGTTTTTATTACTATTACTGCATTATATGCTGTTCAAATTTCACCTTAAAAATACAGAAATTTGCTCCTGAAACAATTTGTGTACTGATCTGCAAAAAGAGGATAGTTAATATTTGTTTTCTGTATTTATTCTTGTCTTTTAATATGTGGAAATATACGGTAGTGTCAAAGTTGGTCTTGGAAGAAAGCAGCCCACAGTTAGTAAAATTCTGCTAGATTTACTACCACTTTAATGCAGACATTTTGTAAAAGTGTCTGAATAGCAAGTTGAAGCATTTGAGTTTTTTTTTTTTCATTTTTCATTTAATTTACATTCAGCTTTTAGGCATTTTATACATGGCTTTGCACAATCCATAGCTACACTGGGTATGGAATGTATTCAGACCACTTTAAATTTTTCACTCTGTTTCATTGCAGCCATTTGGTAAATTCAAAAAAATTCAAAATAGGGAGAATTTGGTACTCTAAAGGGGAATTGTGGACCTGTAAGGATTCTGTTTCTACTTGGTCTATCATCATGGCAACGCTTGTATGTAAACCTTTTCCTCATGCTCATGTGGACGCCAACATTTGCCCATGCAAGGTATGTGCTACATAAAAATTTTAAACCGAATTAAGAAGCTCAAATGAGCATACTTTTATATACAGTGGGTACGGAAAGTATTCAAACCCCTTTAAATTTTTCACTCTGTTTCATTGCAGCCATTTGGTAAATTAGTTCATTTTTTTCTCATTAATGTACACTCTGCACCCCATCTTGACTGCTCCATAGGGGGTTTCTCCTCTCCTGAGTGCTGTAGGATGACTCTTTGTGAGTCGGAGGTTTGCCAAGTTAGTCCCCTTAATGCTTTTTCGGGGACTTTTAGTTTCTAAGTTTACAAAAGTGATTTATTTAAAAAAAAGAAAAAAAAAGGATCCAATGTGTCAAATGTGAATTTATAACCCGTCACAGCTTTGCGATTTAGGAGTCAGGTGGAATTTGCGGACAAGTTAAAGTGGACTCATTTTAACTAATAGAGGAGGTAAAAACCTCATGGTGGTGAACAGGCTTGGCTTTCATGGCCAGCCTCAAGGACATTGTAATGGTAACATCAATCAGGGGCGGGCACAGTGGTTTAGCACAGGAGTGAGGATAATAGGGTCATTGGTGTTTTGAAAGTTTGCTGGCTATGCTTGAATGGCAAGCCAGTGTGTGCCGCCCCCTTTTATGGCTGTCTGCCCTGGTCCTGTATGTCAGACAGCTGGGGATATCAAAGTATTTGTGAATCCCAATGTACTAGCACTTCACCTGACTCCTACTGTGATTGTTCTAATCCTGTGATTTAAATAAAGCTGTGGCCATTTTGACAACCAAAATAATGTGTTCTGTGTATTTATTCTAGTGCCTAGGTTTACTGTAGTTATGGTGGCTTTAAGATGGAGTTGGGGTCCGTACCATATCCAAAAGTCAAGTCCTTTGGCCAGGTCAGTAGTCTCTGGCCTCTGGATGAGAGACTCACAAATGTCTTACCTTCCAAGATCTCAGCCGCAATGATAACGTAGCGCCATTTCTAATTAACTAAAATACATGCTGGGGATCATGGAAAGTAAAAGATTAGCAAGCCTCACGTTCAGCTGCAAGAAACTTCTGACATTGCCTATGGACCGTACTCCTACATTGATCTAACCCTTTCTACCAAGATGCACTGGCAGAGGAAGGTAAGCTGGCAGAAGCTGTGTGACGTTATGGCCAATGTTCTACTAGGAAAACTATGGCTCTTGGCATTCATGTGGATAATACTCTTGCATAAATATTGCAGACCAAGTACACCCCTTCATAACAGTGGTATTTCCTAATGAGAATGGCCTCTTTCAGCAGGAAAGTGCACCATACTACGGTAAATACATTTTTAAGTAATAGTTTTTTAGGAACATGAAGTTCAAGGTGAGGTCTTTGCTTCCAAATTGTCCTCATCTCTGTTTGATCTAACATATGCTAGAAAAGTATGACTCATGGGAGGTCTTACGTATATGTCAACTTACAGGATCTAAAGGATCTCCTAACATCTTGGTGCCACTGAACATCTTTAGGATTTTAAGGTCACGGCCGATTAGTATACACAACTTCCTGGCATATATAGAGAAGCACTTACGTAATCCGTTAGCATTGCCCATGAAAATACGATTTTTGTTTTTGCAGTTATTCACACTGCTTCATCTTGGAAAACATTTGCTGTGTTCATTCTTACCATTGGTCATTGTATCGTCTGCGGACTGCCTTGTTTTCCGAGAATACATCTTTTTTTTTTTTAATCCCCAAAACTTTTGCAAACGTGTATGTCATCACTAAGGAAACACTTGCAGTGCACCAGCACACGTTTAATGCTGTACATTACTCTTGCAATGTCTTGATGTTTACCATGCTTTACTTTAATGCTGTAGCTTAATTCCAAGTCCCTTATTGGGATAGGAAATCTCATGGTAATATTGCAAACATTCATCAAACTGCAGGAGACAGGACACAGGTGGAATGTACATGACCAAATCAGCTACCCAGAAAATGACCTGACAATTCGATGCTCACTTCCAGCCATCAAGAGAATATTTTCAGGCCAGTGCTGTCCCGTCAAGTTCCCTTTCAGTACAAAGGTGAATACTTTGTGGATTTATTCTGACAGTTTGGCTTGTTATGGTTGTTTTTATATTGGGATCACTTACCTTTCATATTTCAACCTGCCTTTCAAAAAATGCAGTTATTGGATAACAAAATCTTTAAAAATGTAATGGATATGGAATAATGGGATCTCTACATGTAAACGGCACAACGATTCTTAAAAAGTGAAGGTACACTTAAAGGTGTTATCCAGGACTATTTCATTTTTTTACTATGGGCCTAAAAACAAATAGGCAGGTAGTTGCTAACTACCTGCATGTTGTGCCTGTGCCAATCTCTGCTGACATAGCGTGATCACA
Source organism: Dendrobates tinctorius (assembly GCF_039654945.1). Classification (NCBI taxonomy): domain Eukaryota; kingdom Metazoa; phylum Chordata; class Amphibia; order Anura; family Dendrobatidae; genus Dendrobates; species Dendrobates tinctorius. The sequence goes on along the minus strand of NW_027361875.1, from coordinate 2,072,492 downwards.
GACCACATCAGCCGGTGATTCTGTGGCTTCCGCAGATGTCACTTTGACAGAGAAGCAGCTTATCTTCCACTTTGTTCTGTTGATGGGGTATGACTGCCGACGTCATGATGATTGACATCCAGCTCCCCACTGTCTAGCTGTGGGGAGCCGGCTACCAATCAGCATGACATCGGCAGTCACAACCCATTGACAGAGCAGAGTGAAAGAGTTGATCTGTTGACGTGGAGCAGCTGAATCATGGGCAGGAGCGGTCAGTGACCGCTCTGTGCCGCTGCCGTGTAGAACAGGCAGGTAGTTGCCTCTGTTAGCAACTACCTGCCTGCTAGTTTTTGGATCCATAGAAAAAAAAATTAAAGATAGTCCTGGACAACTCCTTTAATTTTGTAGTCTTAATAAGATTATACTGTATACATAAGTCACTGCCATTAGTGCTTACCTTATGATTATTTTCTTCAGTCATTGCTGCTTGGTTGCTTTTGATCAATGCTTGTATAGAGCAGAGCTGCAATGAACAACTCCAGTTCAGCTACAGTGTCTATTGGAGTTCAATGGAGTCATAAATCCATTTTCTCCTTTACACATGGCTCAGGCTGCTGTACCCTTTCCGTTCTTTACTGCTTGCTCTCATTGGATGTTTTGTAGATAAGTAAATGCCTGTTTTTAAAGTACCTTTCTAAGATTAAAGGGGCCTCCCAATATACAATGAATATCAGTTTGGTGGGAAGCTTAAATCCGGCACCTTAACTGATCAACGGTTAGCATCTCTGGTGGAGGTTAGGTGTAAACAGTGCAGCATTTCATCAATCCGTACACGGTGTAATAACCACTCTTGGGTAGTGCAGATCAGCAACTATTCACATTAACAGTGTGACAGAGCGGGGTTGTTCCCTTCTGTCACATAGCTCACATCCGGCCCACACCAAGATAGGTTATCAATATCTGAGTAGTATGAGTTATAAGGCTATTTTAACCCCTTTACCCCCAAGGGTGGTTTGCACGTTCATGACGGGCCAATTTTTACAATTCTGACCACTGTCCCTTTATGAGGTAATAACTCTAGAATGCTTCCGTGGATCCCAGTGATTCTGACATTATTTGATATGACTTGCATTTATTTGTGAAAAAAAAAACAAATTTGGTGAAAATTTTTAAAATTTCACAATTTTCCAACTTTTTATTTTCATGCCCTTAAATCACAGAGATATGTCACATAAAATACTTAATAAGTAACATTTCCCACATGTTTACTTTACATCAGCACAATTTTGGAAGCAAATTTTTTTCTGTTAGGAAGTTATAAGGGTTAAAAGTTGACCGGCGATTTCTCATTTTTACACCACCATTATTTTTAGGGACCACATCACATTTGAAGTCACTTTGAGGGGCTTATATGATAGAAAATACCCAAAAGTGATGCCATTCTAAAAACTGCACCCCTCAAGGTGCTCAAAACCACATTCAAGAAGTTTATTAACCCTTCAGGTGCTTCACAGGAATTTTTGGAATGTTTAAAAAAATTAACATATAACTTTTTTTTCACAAAAAATTTACTTCAGATCCAATTTGTTTTATTTTACCAAGGGTAACAGGAGAAATTGGACTCCAAAAATTGTTGCCCAATTTGTCCTGAGTACGCCGATACCCTATATGTGGGGGTAAATCACTATTTGGGCACACAACAGAGCTCAGAAGGAAAGGCGCACCATTTGACGTTTTCAACAGAATTTCCTGGAATTGAGATCGGACGCCATGTCGCGTTTGGAGAGCCCCTGATGTGCCTATAGTGGAAACCCCCCCAATTTCAACTCCAATGATAATCCTAACCCTAATCCCAACTATAACCGTAATCCAAACCCTAACCACAACTCTAGCCCCAACCCTAACCCTAACTTTAGCCCAACTCTATCCTCAATGGGAAAATGGAAATAATAAATATTTTTTTTATTTTATTATTTTTACCTAACTAAAGGGGTGTTTAATTTACTATTTTTTTTTTGTTTTAATTACTATGATAGGGTCTATAACAGTGATCAAAATGAACCAATAGGAAAAAATCTCGTATTGTTGCTGGGTGCCGTCCGACAGATTTTGGCGGGCGGACAGAGCATGCGCCCACCATTTTCTCCTGGAAGAAGCCGGCGGCCCGGGGGGACTTCAGGGGGGCCTGCAGGGACAACGGAGGTACTGGCAGGGTGATCGGGGGACTCTACTTCTCTCTCCTCTGATGTGTGATCACATCAGAGGAGAGAGAAATTAAATGTAAAATCTGACTTTTTTTTTGCGGTGGCCGTTATACCGTTATTAATGGCAATCACAACATCGGGGTCAGCAAAAACTGACCCAAATTATGTTCTCTGGGGTCTTGGCTACCCCCGGCAGCAGAGACCCCGGAGAAATTCTGACTCTGGGGGGCGCTATAACCCTTATATACCCTTAACGGCTGCTTTTAAAAGGCGTATCGGCTGTTGTTAAGGGGTTAAATTTAACTCATCATTCTCCCCTGCTTGCACCGATTGCCGACAGAGTAGGAGAGAAAGATGAGTCGCTCACCGGGGAACAGCGCTTACGGTAACGCTTCTTCCCTGGTGCCCGTCTGTGTGGTACTGATGTGGTGCACACATGCCACACTTGTGCCACAAGTATTACACACACAGACACTGACATTTCCGGTACCGGAAATATCAGGACGTGTGAAAGAGGCGTTATAACGGATTTTTATGTTTGGCAGCTGTCACACGCTAAAAGATGCTTTTTATGGCAAAAAATAGTTTTTTCATCACCACATTTTGAGTGCTATAATTTTTCCATATTTTAGCCCACAGAGTCATGTGGGGTCTTATTTTTTGCGTCTCGAGCTGACGTTTTTACATTTTTTGATCACTTGCTATTCCGATTTTTGTGAGACAGAATGAGCAAAAACCAGCAATTCATGAATTTCTTTTTTTTTGGGGGGGGGGTTTACACCGTTCCGCGTGTGGTAAAATTGATAAGACAATTTTATTATTTGGGTCAGTACGATTACAGCGATACCGTATTTATATCATTTTTTTTATGTTTGGCACATTTATATAATAAAAACAATTTTATAGAAAAAATAATTTTTTGCATCACTTTATTCTGACAGCTATAACTTTTTTACTTTTTCACTGATGACGCTGTATGGCAGCTCGTGTTTTGCAGGACAAGATGACATTTTCAGTGGTACCATGTTTATTTATCTCCGTCTTTTTGATTGCGTGTTGTTCCACTTTTTGTTCGGCGGTATGATGATAAAGCATTGTTTTTTGCCTTTTTTTATGGTGTTCACTAAAGGGGTTAACTAGTGGGACTGTTTTATAGGTCTAGTCATAACGGACGCGGCAATATGAAATATGTGTACTTTTATTGTTTAAATTTGTTTTTTATTCAAATATTTATTTAGTGATAGAATAAATATTGTTTTTTTATTATTATTATTATAAAGAAAGATTTTTACAATTATTTAAAACATTTTTTTTTACTTCATTCTAACTTCATTTTTTGCAGGCTGATCACTTCTATAGAATGCAGATGAAGCAGTATTTGTATGCTATAGAAGCTGTCAGCACTGCAGTCCGTGCACATTGACCTGAGAGACTTCCTGACATGCACTGCGAATGACAGGAAGTTTCTCAACTCTGGTAACCCGGATCTCCAATCCAAAGCCCTCTGCCTGCTCATGGAATGCTGCGATCGTGTTCGATCGCAGCATTTCGGGGATTAAAGTGCCGGAAGCGGTCTGTAACTGCTCCTAGCATTTAGTGCCGGGTGTTAGCTGTGAGAATCAGCTGACACCCGGCCGCACACCACCCGTGTGGGCGGCCGATCGCGATGATGTACTATACTGTCCATGGTCAGACAGGCCCAGAACACATGGACGGAATAGTATGTCAGATGTCAGAAAGGGTTTAAAGAGGACTTTTCACTTTAATTTAAACGGAGTACCTCCTCCAATTGCCACTATTTTGCTGATTCTGGAACAGTTCCTATTTTTTCTGTTCCCCTCTGCTCCAAAGTTACACCTCTCAGTAGTAAAGGGGAACATTTTGCATGCAAACAAATGGGCATTTACCAGAGAACTTCTCTGAGACCATTTTGTTTTTTTTTGCCTCCTGTGATGCTGGCCAATCAAATTACAGCCACGCCCACAGAAATTTCTGTAGTACACACCCAATTAGTTGAAAAAAATTTTGTTTCTTTATTATCAGGGAGAATAATTTTGTAACAAAGGGTCACAGAGAAAAAAAATGAAATCTGCTCCAGAATCTAGCGAGCAACACAAATTGGAGGAGGTATTAAGTTTAAATGAAAAAATCTAGTGAAAGGTCCCCTTTAAGTGTACAGTGCAGTTAGCACACAGACTACACTTTTATGCTTCTATGAGCCCCCATACACCTCAACGGAGGACAAAAGTGTTCTGTCTGGACTGTACGCATATCATTTAGTTAACTGTATATGTGTCACAGTTCCTTCCCTCAGTGTGTCTGGGATGCAGTTACTGACATCTTAGTCATCCAGTCTAGTGCAGGGGCGTGCTGAGATGTCTAAGTGCTGATTCACAGATCGGCCATCCGACCTGAGACTGGGAGGCGCTGGATGTCTCCAGGTCTTCTTTTTCCAAGGTGATTGCCAGGCTACTTAACAGGTAGTTGCTAACTGTCTGCGTATGCTGTCATGTGACGATTCCTCGCGGTCTCTTACTTTCTGTAACGTTACGCCAACAGAGCAGCTCCTTGTCTTCTGCTCTGCTCTGTTGACTGGTCTTCACAGCCGGCATCATGTTGATTGAGGGCCATCTTCCTGCTGAGTCTGACATCAATCAACATGATGTGAGCTGTGATGTTGCTCCCCACAGAGAAGTTTTATGTATAGTAATGTAGTAATGTAATATACTAAAAGCATGTTTACATAGTGACTACTCTGTGAAGGTTTTTTTTTTTCTTTTTACACACAGAATCCTGCATCCCATGCATGTGAATGGTATTTCCGCAACCCTTTTCCCACATTAAGAAATTTCCTGTGAAATCTGTGTATTTTTTCTGCTGAAAACACAATTTTTTCTGACTTGATCATCTTTAGGCAACCATTAGAGGATAAGACCATATGTTGTGACATTACTAAGGAGACTTGAGTCCTAGTCCCAGTAGCGTAGCTACCAGAGGGGGCAGGCGCTCTGGGCCAATGACCTGGAGAGGCCCACCCAGAACTAAGTTTCCCTTAAATTATATTAATACAGCACGTCAAAACAGTTAAGCTCTGTGGCACAAGAGGGAGAAATGGTCTCCCTGCACTACCGTTCTCCATTCTAATTCCACAAGTCCACATTAGACCTGCGGCCTAGAGAACGATAGGTGCCGGGCAGTGCAACGTGATGAGATCATTGCGCTATGTCACGCATGGGACGTCAGAGTCCTGGTGCGATGACGTCACCGTATGTTTGCCAGATTCAACAGATTTAGGTGAGTATATATGATGTTTATTTCTTATTTTAAGATTGTGTCCATATTTATGGGGGCTACTAAGGCTTCCATAATAGTAGCCCCCTTACTATTAATAATCTTAAAAAATAAAGATTATTATTTAAGATTATTAATAGTAAGGGGGCTACTAAGGAGGCCATAATTACAGTGAGGGGGCTACTAAAGGTAACCATAATTAGTGTGGATGTACTAAGGGGCCATAATAAGTATGAGGGCTACTAAGGGGAACATCATACATTATGTGGGCTACTAAGGGGACCCTGTCACACAATGAGGGCTACTAAGCGGGCCCTCATACATAGTAGGGGGCCTAATACAGCACAGGGGCTACAAAAGGGGTCATGATACAGCATGTGGACTACTAAGGGGAACCATCATACAGCGTGGGGGGCTACTAAAAGGCATATAGAAGGGTGGAGCATTCATCTTACTGGGAGACAGGTGTATGGGCCTAATGATGACATCATCGACAGCATCAAGAACAGTGAAGTCTGGGAAAGAGAGGAAAGAGTACTCCCCTTTAGTAGCCTCAACGCTGTATAATGGTCCCCCTAAGTAGCCCCAACACTATATTATGGCCCCTTTAGTAGCCCCCACTCTGTATGAGGGCCCACCTAGTGGCTCCAACACTGTATCATGGCCCCTTTAGTAGCTCAGCACTAGTGTGGATATGAAGCAACCTCAGGAATTTATTGTTTGCTACAGATTTTATTCCATGAAAAATAAAGCTGCCATACTTTTTATCCACACAAGAGTGCCGGGCTACTAAAAGGGCCATGCATGATACAGTGTTGGAGCTACTATGTTGTTCCTCATACGGCGTGGTGGCTATTAAGTGAGCCATGATACAGTGTGGGGGCTAGTAAGGGGCACCATCCTACAGCATGGGGGTTCTAAGTTGGACCATCATATAACATGGGGACTACTAAAGGGGACATGATACAACACTGAGGCAACTAAGTGGGCCATACTAAAGAGTGGAGGCTATAAAGGGGGCACTTCTACAGAGGTGAGCTACTAATGGTGCCAACATATGGAGTAAGAGCTATTAAGGGTGACATCTTAAAGAGTGGTGGCTACTAAGGGGGCCAATATATTGTGTAGACCATCATACAGTTTGGGGACTACTGAGGGGAACGATGTACAGTTTGGGTGCCATTACACAGTGTGGGGACATTATATAGGGGGCAATATACAGTTTTATACTGGAGCTGTAGGAACATCATACCATATAGAGGGGAGCTGTGGGTACATCATACTGTGTATAGGGGAGCTGTGGAGACATATGCTGGGTATAGAGGAGCAGTACATGAGAAGCCTCAGAGGATATTATTAATGTTAAGGGGACACTTTTTGCTTTAGGGGCACTTAGGGTATTGTGACTGTCAAAGTGACTCACAGGGGACATTATTACTTTCTAGAGGGCAAAAAGAGAACACTGATTTATAGGGTACTTCCACAGTGCATTAATATATTCTAGAAGTCTGTTTAATGTTTAACCATCTAGAGGGCACAAAGGAGGCATTTTACTTTCTAAGGGGTACAGTGGTGGGCATTAGTGCAAAACAGCAGGTGCAGTAATAGAGACACATACCGCAGCGTCTCAGCATTGGATTGAGGAGATTGAACACATTGGTAATAGATGGGAACAGTGCAGGAAATGTGAAAAGTCAAATGTGTCTTTGTTTTAGTCTCTGCAGACAAATCCTGACTGGAGAAGTTGTCATGTTGGTCTTGGTCATAGAAAAGAGGGGAAAAGTGAGTGACTCCATCAGTAAGAACATCATATGTAAGCCTCTGTATATAACGGTACTGTAATCATTTGTATGTTCTGTTCACTGGTATCTACCACAATATGGCAACCATATGGCGGTAATATCAGTGTAAAGCCCCCGTTACACACTGCGATATCGCTAGCAATATCGCTGTAAAGTCACAGATTTTGTGACGTTGCAGCGATATTGCTAGCGATATCGCTGCATGTGATACTTACCTCCGACCGGCTCCCCCGCTGGTTATCGCTGATCGCGCGAGAAGCTGCTGGACCATTCCTCGTCGGCCACTTCCTGCTGGGCTTCCTGTGGCGCCGACGAGCGACGCGTGGAGCCGGGCGGGAGGACGCAGCTCACTAGCGACCACCTAGCGATGCACCAGCGATCCTGACTGCGTCATATCGCTGGTCGGGATCACTGGTGCATCGCTAGGTGTAACGGTACCCTTAGTCTTTGTACCGTGATTTACTTTCATTTACAGCCTAGTCAACTGCAGAAGTTCCTTAAACCAATTATTAGGGTGTGCCACCAGAGCTGTAATCAGGGTTACCTTGTTAGGGGCCCACTTAGAAATTTCGCCTCCCGCCGCCACCCTGAGCTGAACATCACAATAGAACAAGCAAAGACTGATGGAGGCAGAACAGCAAGGAATAATATGTGTACAAATGTTGCAGACTTTTTTCTATATTTTGCAAGTTTGTGTTTGTTTGTTTTTTTTATTGAGCAAGTCTTAAAAACTGCTTTATATGTAACAAGCCTAGCAAATTAAATTAAAAACTTATAGCTGAAAGAGGCCTATGATCCTTATTGCCTGTGGATCCAATCAATTATCAGTCCGCCCTGATAAATAAAATCACCACTGTGGATTACCAAAATCCACAGGACAGCTGAGCACTTGACTTACCTTTCCGGCCGGCATTACCCTGGTTGGAGGGCTTGTCTGTTACCGAACCTTAAAAGAAATATATATATACAGGTTGCATTTAAATTGTATAATATGGTAAAATATTGGTTTCTACTTTACCTTGCAATGCACTATTTGAAGAGTGAATAGATGCATTTTAAAGCATGCAATAAAATCTTGCAGCCACCCAGTGTTAGTCTCTTTGTATCATGCATACAGTTATAAAGCCTTTGCAACAAAAAAAAAAAACATGATAAACTTAGGAGTTCCACAGGCTCTCCTACCCATGTATTGCCTATGTGACTATTAGGACTACTAGGACTTATATATATGGCAGACCTACAGACAAGGACTGGAGTAGTGGTGCACGCTCAACTGCTGGTACAGTCAAATGGAGCACTGCAGACTCCTTTCAGAGGATTGGTGGGGGTTTCAGAGGTTGGACCCCCAGTATACTGCAAGTTATCCCTTGTCATGTGGATAGGTGATAATGTAGTGATACAGACAAGGCGTGCACTCTGTGGATATGAGGTAGGTGCAAGCTGAACCTGGAACTTGGTCCAGACAGTCATCCAGTGAAGAGAAAACAGCTGCACTCTGGGAAATTTTGATTTTCAATGCAAAAAATTTTTTTATTATTGAAGACACCACAGGGGAATAGTGCGTTGAGGTAACGTTTCGACCCTATGTCGGGTCTTTTTCAAACCTCACTTAAAGCACAAGAGAAAAAGAAGCAATCACAGCAGTATGAATTTGCAAGAGGGGCTAAAATGCCATATGTAGAAGTCCGGTCTATCAGGGACCAGGCAGAGGTCCAAAGATGAGCTGGAAGAGTGGGGCAGCAAGCGCCCTCTGTGGTGTAGCTGCCCCACGCTTCCAGCTCATCTTTGGACCTCTGCCTGGTCCCTGTCAGACCGGACTTCTACATATGGCACTTTAGCCCCTCCTGCACATTCATATTGCCGTGATTGCTTCTTTTTCTCTTGTGCTTTAAGTGAGGTTTGAAAAAGACCCGACATAGGGTCGAAACGTTACCTCAACGCACTATTCCCCTGTGGTGTCTTCAATAATAAAAAAAAATTTTTGCATTGAAAATCAAAATTTCACTGATAGGTGATAATGTGTTATCTTGCCAACAACCGCTTTACACTGCGTTCACACACAGTGCAGCAGCCATATGTCGCTGTGATCTTTTTGCTTTTACTATGTAAATTGCCTGTAGCTGCCAATCACAGATTTAACTTCCTTTAGTGCTCTTGAAAAATGAAAGTTGACCTGTGATAGGATTTTTGTTCTTATGTCTTAACATGCCTACTTTAACTATGTTTTAAAGTTAAACATTTTTCTTTCTAACAATTGCGCTTATCATAATTTCACGATACCTGGGGATAGTCACATGACTATCCTGACACCTCTCCTTTAAGGATTTAAATACAGTGAGGCCAAGTTCACACTGGACGTTTTTGCTGTGTCTTTTACGCTAATTTTCAGCTGCGTTTTACAGTACAAGCTATGTCTATGAGATTTCAGAAATTTCATGCACACAGCTTGGTTTTTTGGTCAGCAGGATGTTGTGCATTGCATGTTTTTTTGGACATAGAGTATGTGACTTTCAGCGTTTTTCATCCATTGAATGGAAAAAAACGCACCAAAAACGCTGCAAAAAATGCAGTGAAAGCTGCGTTTTTGCTGCAGCTTCTTTCCTGCCAAGCAATCAGGTTTTGCTGCAGAAAAATGAAAACTTAGCAAAAACTCCCAGAGTGAACTTAACCTATGCTGGGTTCAGATTGCCATATTTCATGGTCTGTGTGTTGACCATAATGCCGGGACTGGCCATGGGTCTCCTGACCTATGGCCTCATACATGGACCATGAAACACAGCCTCAGGCTAAGGCTAGTTTCACATTTGCGTTTCAGGGCGCAGCGACGGCCTGCGCATGGCAGCCGCTAAGCCCCGCCCCCTGCCGCGCCCCCTCTGATAGCTCCGTCTCCGGGCGCATGACGCTGCATGCGCCATGCGTCCCCTATCTTTATCACTGAGGACGCAGGCCGTGCGCAGTATGCGTTTGGTGGCGCCTGCGTCCTTTTGACGGTGCGCCGAGCGCAACCAAATTGCATCAGCTTGCGTCTGGCGCTGGTCGGCGCACCGTCAAAAGGACGCATGCGCCGCCAAAAGGCATACTGCGCATGGCCTGCGTCCTCAGTGATAAAGATAGGGGGCGCTATCGGAGGGGGCGTGGCAGGGGGCGGGGCTTAGTGGTGGCCGTGCGCAGGCCGTTGCTGCACCCTGAAACGCAAATGTGAAACTAGCCTTAGAAGCCGGCACGGCAGCCTAGTTTTCACAAACGAAGCCACTTCACCATCGTTCTTGTGGCTCCTCCAGAGCCAGCGTCTTTTGTTCTATACTGTGAATCATAGTGGGCGGTTTCCAGGAGCTATTTGCATTTAGCTCATTTTGGAGGGAAACTTTTTCAGACGTCGTGTGCACATATCCCAAGCCGAATTTAACAAATCTGTTCCACAGTCATGTTGCCCATAGCAACCAGTCGCAGGTCACAGTGTAGCTTTCATTTTACCTCAGCAAGAAAGGAAAGCCAAGCTCTGGTTGCTATGGGCCACAATGCCAGCTTTGATCAGTCAAGACCCAGTCTCAATTTTGTTATTGTTTTCTTACCTGAACATGTCGGTGTTTTGTTTTGCACAGAAGACCCACTTACAGGTTTACCATCTGAGGTAACACACCAGCAATAGCCGGTATAAGTATGACATTGCACCTGCCAAAAAACAAGCAAAATACGTTAGGGATATTAATCATATCTCCGCACAGACAACTCTCATTCTTTATTATATCGGAGATGGTAAATATCTGAGGCGCCATGTATCGGCTCCTTCAGACTTCTGTGATCATTGGTGAGACCTCGGACCTCAATGCACGGACTGGCCGCTCATCTCCTCACTCTGAGGAGACATCTGTGATCATTGGTCCAACCTCAGACCTCAATGCACGGACTGGCCGCTCATCTCACTCTGAGGAGACATCTGTTATCATTGGTCCGACCTTGGACCTCAATGCTCGGACTGGCCGCTCATCTCCCCACTCTGAGGAGACATCTGTGATCATTGGTCCAACCTCAAACGTCAATGCACGGACTGGCCACTTGTCGACTCACTCTGAGGAGACGTCTGTGATCATGGTCCTAGGTTGGACCGCAATGCACGGACTGGCCGCACGTCTCGTCATTCCGAGGAGACAACTGTGATCATTGGCCCAACCTCGGACCTCAATGCACGGACTGGCCGCGCGTCTCCTCACTCTGAGCATGACTGCCTCATAGAAATATATGAATGAGACACATGGCCAGTCCATTCATTGCGGTCCGAGATCACGGACGTCTGAAGGAGCCCTATGGCCGTATTACGGCTTTGTTTGCATAGAGGTGCATTGAGCCCTACCCAGCTGTATATAGAGGGGGTCAGTAATTACACAATGTTGGGTTATCCTTAGGGCAGGTCAGAAATGCTGCATAATCCACTTAGACTGCATTCATATGCTGTCTTTTACAATGTTTTTTACAGCACTTTATATTCATTCAGATATTAAAGGGGTTAACCTATTTATTGCTATTTTAACAGATTTGTTTTTTACATGATTTTGTGACATTTACTAATAAACAGGCATTACATATTCTCATCCTTCCTCTCCTATCCACAAAATGGCCATTGATGGAGGCTCATATAACCAGACGTGTTAACCACTGAAGGAGTCAGGTCACATGCTCCTCCATCAGTGGCCATTTTATGGACAGGAGAGCTGTACAGTCTGTAAGGAAGGAGGAAAACCCGTAAGGGAAGAGTCAACTCTGACGGATATCGCAACGTAATGCTTGGACTGGACAGCGGTTCTCCGGACCCGAGCGTGACAGCTTCATGTATTTCTATGTAAGGCCGGGGTCACACTAACCTGCGCAAAATACGGTCCCTAGTTTACAGGTGAAATACGGATGAATGACCCCTAAATAGTGCTCCGTAGGTCATCCGTAAGCAAGGTGCGATTGCGTATTTTGCGCATGTGAGCATCCGTATGTAATCCGTATGGACTCCGTATGGTGAGATTTTCTCGCAGGCTTGCAAAATGGACATATAATGGAGCCCTATGACAGGGTTTCTAACAGAAACCAAAGATTAGATATAGACACATAGAATGCATATATATATATATGTATGTATTCTATGTGTATATATCTATTTTCGTTTCTTTCTTAAACCTGTCAGTGTGAGTTTACTGTATAGCGCACTGAATTGCCGGCTTTTCTAAAAGACACCGGGTGCGTATTTCTCGCAAGTCACATGTGTGGTCCGTGTGTAATCCGTATTTTTTGCGCACCCATAGACTTGCATTGGCGTACTACGGGCGTAGTACGCTGACAATCGCAGCATGCTGCGATTGGCACGGACCGTAGAATATGGATGAGAAATATACGGCTGGTGCGAGGGACCCCATAGAGAATCATTGGTCCGTGTCTATTGCGTGCTTTTAGCGCCTCTCACTCGGCCGTATTCCTCGCCAGTGTGACCCCGGCCTCACTGTCACGCTCAGGTCAGTAGAGCAGACGGCTAGTCCAAGCATTGCGTTGCGTTCCCTGTCTGAGTTATACGGCCACCTGAATGTGTCCTAATATCTATATATTAGTAAATGCCAAAAAATCATATCCACGACAACATGTGACAAAATAAAGATCAAGTAGTCAACCCCTTTTAAATCTTTCATAAAATAAACTACAAACAAATCATTTTAGTTTATGGCATTTTTTAAGTGTTTTTTTTTAAATTAAATGAAACCTGCTTTAGGCTGTGTGCCCACGTTGCGATTTTGTAAGCGTTTCCACAGTGTTTGTGCCGGCTCAGATGCTGCAGAAACTAAAAGAAGCTTCAAATTAATTTGCATGCGTTTTTGGCTTTTTGTGCCAATGCATGCGTTTTTAAACGCTCAGGAATCGCTTAGCGGCCAAAAACGCAGCATGCTCATTAATTTCCGCATTGCTGAGCGTTTTTAGCCTTCCCCAATGTTCCCAGAAAACGCGCGGAAAAAAACATTTTCTGAGAAGGGGATCAGTTTCCTGAGCGTTTAAAAACGCTAACGCCTTACTGTAACTTGATATTTTTGCAATGAGGTTATTGTCTGCACATTTTTCCTAAAAAGATTTATTTTACATCTGTTACCTGTAATAAAAAAATTAAAATTCATTGTAAATGCGACAAAACCTCAGCAAATCATAAGTGGGTGAAACAACTCATGAATGTGAACATATCGCATGCATTTGAGCAAACCCAAAGGTTACTTTTACGCTAGTCTTTGGAAAAGACGCTAACAAAACTTACTTTTTTAGATAGGATTTTTTACATACATTTTAAATGGTAGCTGCATGACTAATCTGACTGGCACCACAAACCAAAGGCCATTTCCGACAGTGTTATAGGCATTTCTAAAACTTAAAAGCAAAAAATGTTGCTTTATAATTTTCTTGTAGCCTGCTTCTGCTTGTTTATTGGAATATAGGGATGAAATATTATTTTTTTTTTGTAATTTAATGGCACACTACTGTAGGTATAGCTATTTTACGTCCATTGTAAATGAAACCATAGACCAAATGCATAGTGGTCATTAACATCTGTGGGTGTTTTCACCCTTGCTGTCCTGCACTGGTAATACTAGTATAAGGCTAGGTTCACACATGGCTATTTTGCAGCGTTTTATTATGCAAATTTTCAGCTGTGTTTCACAGTACCAGGAAAGTCTTAGATTTCAGAAATCTCATGCACACACCTTGATTTTTTTTCCTGACTGTTTTGTCAAAATTGCAGCACGCTACTTCTATTCCTTTCCGCGGTTTTGCAATGTTTTTCACCCATTGAAAGCAATGGGTAATGCAAAAACCGCTGTAAAAAATGCAGATATCAGTATTATGTTTTGCTGCGAAAATCTGATTACGTTGAATCAGATACATTTTTTGTGCACTTTATATTCTTCCATTAAAATAATGTATTCTTATTGTATGAGTGTGTTTATTTAACCCTTTTTTTACTGTAGGATTAGTAATGGAGCGGTGTCTTATTGACACCTCTCCATTACTAATCCGGGCTTAATGTCACCTTATAATAGAAAGGTGCCATTAATCCCTTATTACCCCACTTGCCACCTCTACAGGGCAAGTGGGAAGAACCGGACAAAGTTCCAGATTATGTACAAAAATACTTGGCTCTGAGTGCCAAGTATTTTTGTACATATTTATGGGTTGGAAACCTTACTTGAGCACCGAACAACCTTCCTTTTACTCTGGAGTGCCATGTTTTTTTTCCTAAAGCTCCAGATTAGGCACATCTAATAGATGCGCCTTTTCTGGGCAGCTGGGGGCTGCTGTTTTTAGGCTGGGGGGGCCAAGATCAATGGCCACTTACCAGCCTGAGGATATCAGCCCTCAGCTGTCGGCTTTAGTCAGGTTGGTTGTCAAAAATAGGAGGGACCCCACGCCGTTTTTTTAACTTATTTATTTAAATAATAAAAAAAACAGCGTGGAGACCCCTCTGTTCTTCACAACCTACCTGGCTGAAGCTCACAGCTGAGGGTCGCAGTCCCCAGCTGTAAGTTTTGTCTGGTTGGTTATGAAAATGAGGGGGACCCCATGTCGGGTTTTCATTCATTCTTCTCTCCTGCCGGCAGAGCAGCTCCCTTGAATATGCCCCATAAGATGCTCCATTGAGTATGCCCTCATAAGATGCCCCATAAATTATGCCTCCCATGTATTGCTGTGGCCGCTACTGCAGGTATTTAAAAAAAAAAAAAAGACATACTTACCTCTTGTCCCTGGGGCCAGATGCTGGTGTGCCGAGCAGGTGGAGATCCCGGCGCGCTATGGGGGACAGGTGTCGCCGCTGACTCAGGACCCGGCACTTGAGATATTCACCTGTCCCAGTTCCAATGCTGCTCGCCGCTGTCTGCCCACCAGGTCCCTCTGTCAGTGACGGAAAAACACCGTACGCACAACTTCAGAAGGTGCTCAAGTAGGGCCCCACACCATACATGAATAATAAAGAAAACTTGGCTCTTAACTTCTAGAATATTTTTTGGATTTTTTAATGCGGCCAGAAAATAAAAGACGTTTCGGCCTCACTGGCCTTCATCAGTAACAGACTGCAATGTAGTAGTTAATCGCATTCAGTGTGATGTCGGCTGCCAACAGTGGATACTGGGTCGCTGATGTCTGCATAGCACCCCCACCCACCCAGGTACTATTTGATTCAGGCCCCATGCCCAGCACCTAGTGCATGACCAGGCACATTTAAAGTGACTATGGTGTCACTTCTATTATCACACTGAATGCGATTAACTACTATACTGCAGTCTGTTACTGATGAAGGCCAGTGAGGCCTAAACGTCTATTATTTTCTGGCTGCATTAAAAAATCCAAAAAATATTCTAGAAGTTGAGTGCCAAGTCCTCTGTCAGTGACGTCATCGCGCCCTCTGCTGCCTGAACGTCACTAACAGAGGGACCCGGCGGGCAGATAGCGGCGAGCAGAGTTGGAACAGGGACAGGTAAATATAGCATATACTTACCTCCCCCTGGCGCATTTCTGCAGCCCTGTTCTCCCACGGTCTCCCTTTCTTCCTTCAGCGGTCATGTGGTTCCGCTCATTAAAGTAAAAAATATGTGCATATTCATGAGTTTAATGAGCAGTACCATGTGACCACTGTAGGAAGGAAAGGAGACCGTGGGACAAGCAGGGGGGCTGCAGAGACACGTCAGGGGGGTCAGCATGATCTGACACCCCCGCTCCCCCTCCCCCACCTACCCCCTGGCTATATGACTTGCGTATAAGCCAAGAGGGGGACTTTCAGCCCCCAAAAAATGGGCTGAAAATCTTGGCTTATACGCTAGTATATATGGTATTTCATTTTATTTAGCAATCAGTTATTTATTTGTAAATTATTATATTTTTTTATTTTTTTAATATAAAATTATATTCTTTTGCTGACTTGTCTACCATTCCATGCCCCTTGCATCACACATGCATTTTATTTGTTTTTACGATTTTTTTAAAAATATTTTTTTTTAATAATAAAAATATTTTTGCGACATCATTCTTTTATGGTATTTTGTGTAACCATGCTTTTTAAATGTTAATAAAGTGATACATTTTTTATTAGTACTTTGAATATCTTTTTTGGATTATATCTGGTGCTTGGTATTCTTAGTCCTTTATGATCAATATACAGGGTGGGCCAATTACATGGATACACCTAAGTAAAATGGGAATGGTTGGTGATATCAACATCCTGTTTGTGGCACATTAGTATATGGGAGGGGAAAACTTTTCAAGATGGGTGGTGACTAGGGATGAGCGACTTTGCCTTTTTTAGGGTCGAGTCGGGTTTCATGGAACCCGACTTTCTCAAAAGTCGAACAAAATCGGCTGACTATCGGGAAAAGTCTGAGGTCCGACTGAAACACGAAACCCAATGCAAGTCAATGGGGAAGCAAAGTCGACAGGGAGTGGAGGACAGTAAACACACCTACAGTGCCCATTTCAATGCCAACGACATCAATTCTTATTACTTGAGCTTGTCAACCTTAATTTACTTTATAATAATAGTTATGCATTGAAAACTGGGGGTTATTTGGCTAAAGTTGTGGGGGGGGTAGGGCTGGCTCCAGGTTTTCATGTGCCCTGGGCGAAAGAGTGTCAGTGGGCCCCTTTAACACATACCACAATTCATGATGCTCCGATACGGCAGAGAAATATTGGTATAGTGCAATGACAAATACTTTACTTCTTACATTACATGACTGATATCTATTTTAAATTCTACAATAGCTCAAAAACCGGACAGTATTTTCCTCCATACAGTATTATGGCCACCACATAGTGCGCCATACAGAATAATGAGCCCCATATATTGCTCCATACAGAATAATTGGTCCCATATAATGTTCCATACAGTATATGATGAGCTCCACATAATGCTACAGTATATGATGATCCCCATATAATGTGCCATACAGTATAGGACGGTCCCCATAGAGTAGAATGAGCCCCACATATTGCTCCATACAGTATGAGTCGCATATAAAGCTCCATACAGTATATGACAGGCCCCATATATTGCTCCATACAGAATGGGCTCCATATAATGCTCCATACAGAATAGGCCCCATATATGCTCCATATAATGCTCCATACCCTATATGATGCCCCATAAATAATGAACCCAATATGATGCTCCAGTATATGATGGGCCCCATGGATGATGCTCCATATATAATGGGCCCCATATGATGCTGCAGTATATGATGGGCCCCATGGATGATGCTCCAGTGTATGATGGACCTATACACTGTGTGCAGAATTATAAGGCAAATGAGTATTTTGATCACATCATCCTTTTCATACATGTTGTCCTACTCCAAGCTGTATAGGCTTGAAAGCCAACTGCCAATTATGTAAATCTGGTGATTTGCATCTCTGTAATGAGGATGGGTGTGGTCTAATGACATCAACACCCTATATAAGGCGTGCTTAATTATTAGGTAACTTCCTTTCCTTTGGCAAAATGGGTCAGAAGAGAGATTTGACGGACTCTGAAAAGTCAAAAATTGTGAGATGTCTTGCAGAGGGATGCAGCAGTCTTGAAATTGCCAAACTGTGGAAGCGTGATCACTGAACAATCAAGCGTTTCATGGCAAATAGCCAACAGGGTCGTAAGAAGCGTGTTGATAACAAAAAGGCTCAAAATAACTGCACATTAATTGAAGAAAATCAAGCACGAAGCTGCCAAGATGCCATTTGACACCAGTTTTGCCATATTTCAGAGCTGCAACGTTACTGGAGCATCAAAAAGCACAAGGTGTGCCATACTCAGGGACATGGGCAAGGTAAGGAAGGCTGGAAAACGACCACCTTTGAACAAGAAACATAAGATAAAACATCAAGACTGGGCCAAGAAATATGTTAAGACAGATTTTTGTAAGGTTTTATGGACTGATGAAATGAGAGTGACTCTTGATGGGCCAGATGGATGGGCCCGACGCTGGATCAGTAAAGGCCAGAGAGCTCCACTCTGAAGGTACTGTCACAGTTAACGATGCACCAGCGATCCCGACCAGCGATATAGCGATATGACCCGGTCAGGATCGCTGGTGCATCGCTAAGTGGTCGCTAGTGAGCTGCCACACAGGCAGATCTCACCAGCGACATCGCAGCGGTTGGGGGTCGCTACTTACCTGTCAGACGAGGCGATCCTAACGTCCTCCCGTCCGCATCCACGCGTCGCTCGTCGGCGCCAGCAGGAAGCCCAGCAGGAAGCTGACGACGAGAAACGGCCCAGGACGTTCTCGCGCGATCAGTGATAACCAGCGGGGCAGCGGTCGGAGGTAAGTATCAGACATAGCGATATCACTATAACGTCACAAAAACCAATGACGTTATAGCGGTATTGCTAGCGATATCGCTTAGTGTTACAGGGCCTTGACTCAGACGCCAGCGAGGTGTAGGTGGGGTACTGGTATGGGCTGGTATCATCAAAGATGAACTTTGTGGGACCTTTTCGGGTTGAGGATGGAGGGAAGCTCAACTCCCAGACCTATTGACAGTTTCTGGAAGACACCTTCTTCAAGCAGTGGTACAGGAAGAAGTCGGTATCGTTCAAGAAAAACATGATTTTCATGCAGGACAATGCTCCATTATATGCATTCAAATACTTCACAGCGTGGTTGCCCAATAAAGGTCTAAAAGATGAAAAAATAATGACATGGCCCCCTTGTTCACCTGAATTGAACCCCATAGAGAACCTGTGGTCCCTGATAAAATGTGAGATCTACAGGGAGTGAAAACATTACACCTCTCGGAACAGTGTCAGGGAGGCTGTGGTGGCTGCTGCATGCAATGTTGATTGTAAACAGATCAAGCAACTGACAGAATCTATGGATGGAAGGCTTTTGAGTGTCATCGTAAAGAAAGGTGGCTATGTTGGTCCCTTTTTTTTGGTTTTGAATGTCAGAAATGTTTATTTCTAAATTTTGTGTTGTTATATTGGTTTACCTGGTGAAAAAAAACAAGTGAGATGGGTATATATTTGGTTTTTATTAAGTTGCCTAATAATTATGCACAGTGATAGTTACCTGCACAAACAGATATCCTCCTAAGATAGCCAAATCTAAAAAAAAACCCACTCCAACTTCCAAAAATATTAAGCTTTGATATTTATGAGTCTTTTTGTTTGATTAAGAACATAGTTGTTGTTCAATAATAAAAAGAATCCTCTCCAATACAACTTGACTAATAATAATTATGCAAACAGTGTGTAATACTCCATGTATAATGGGCCCCATTTATAATGCTCGAGTGTATAATGGGCCCCGTATATGATGCTCCAGTGTATGATGGGCCCCATGGATAATGCTCCAGTGTATGATGGGCCCATATAATGCTCCATATGTAATGGGCCCCATATGATGCTCCAGTGTATAATGGGCACTATCTATGATGCTCAACTGTATGATGGGCCCCATATATAATTCTCCAGTGTATAATGCTCCCCATATATTGCGCCAAACATTAAAAAAATGAAATACCTCTCCTCACTGGGCACTGCTCTACTCTAGACTCCTCAGCGTTGCCATCTTCCAGCTCTCGGCACTTGGACTGTTCAGGCAGAGGGCGTACAGACGTGACATCATCGTGCTCTCTGACCTGAATGTCACTGTCAGGAAACGCAGAAGAGGTCACAGCGGTGGAGCAGGGAGAGGTACGTATTGCATGTGCTGGTGCCCTGAGCAAGCAGGGGGGGCCCACTCATGGGCGACGGCACTGGCACAGGGCCCCTCATAGTACGACGGTGTCTGTAATGGCGAGTGGGCCCCCCCACCATCAGAGACACCGGCGTACTGTGAGGGGCCCTGTGCCAGTGCCGTCGCCCACGAGTGGGCCCCCCTTCCTGCTCAGGGCACCGCCACTTGCCTGGGTGCGCCAGGTGCTGACGCTGGCCCTGGGGGGGACAGCCCAGTTAGGGAAGTGGAAAAACTGGCATATGTTGCGGTGTAGGCTGGACGTTCAGCAGCTGCAAATGGAGGAATTGGAGAAGTCGAAGGAAGAGGAGGACAAAGCGAGCCATTTTGCTGGCAACCTATGTGTCATCAGGGGAAGGTGGGACAAAATCCTCTGAAACCCATGCATGGTTCATTTAATGAAGGTGAGATCATCAACAGTTTGGGTCGACAGCCGGGTCCTTCTTTCTGTCAGGATTGATCCAGCAGCACTGAACTCTTTCTGATAGCACACTACCAGCAGGGCAAGCGAGCTCCTGTAAGGCATATTGTGCCAATTCAGGCCAGGTGTCCAGTTTACAGACCCAGTAGTCAAAGGGGAATGAACTCTGAGGGAGAACATCGATAGGGGAGGAGAGGTAATTTTGAACCATAGTTGACAACTGCTGTCTCCTGTCTGTTGCACTCAATTCAGTATTAATAGTCGTGTGAGCAGTCCTTGAGAAATCAGTCCACAACATGGTCATGAAACCCCTTTCTCCAATGCCAGTTCGGCTGTGTGCACCACGAACACCTCTTCCATTTGGCCCATTACGGCTCATGGTAGAATCTGCACCGCTGCTGTGTGCTGGGAATGCCTCTAACAAACGGTTTACCAGAGTTGCTTGTTTGTTCGCCAATATTAGCTCTAGGTTATCCTGTGGCATGATGTTCTGTAATTTGCCTTTATAGCGTGGATCGAGGATACTGGCCAACCAGTAGTCGTCATCCTTCATAATTTTGACAATGCGGGGGTCCCTTTTAGGATCCACAAGAGATAATCACACATGTGGGCCAATGTTCCAGGTGTCAATGATGCACTGACAGTGGTGAGTGCAGGAGCACTTTCTGCCAAATCCACATCCCTCCAGTCACGCACAAACCCTGTACCTGACCTTGGCAAGCCAACATTTTCTCTTGCCCCCCGAGAAGCATCCTCCTCCCCAAAATAATCATCCCCCTCATCCTCCTCCTCCTCCTTCTCTTCCTCTTCTTCCTCCACCTTGTCCAGGACAGTTCCCTGAGCAGACAATGGCTGACTGTCATCAAGGCTTTCCTCCTCTTCCTCCTCCGCTGCAGACACCTGATCCTTAATGTGCGTCAAAGTTTGCATGAGCAGATGCATAAGTGGGATGCTCATGCTTATGATGGCGACGTCTGCGCTTACCAGCCTTGTGCATTCCTCAAAACACTGAAGGACTTTACAGAGGTCTTTCATCTTTGACCACTGCACACCCGACAACTCCATGTCTGCCCTCAAACTGCCTGCCCGTGTATCCTCCCACAAATGCATTACAGCCTGCCACTATTCGCACAGCCCCTCAACCATGTGCATGGTGGAGTTCCTCATTGTTGCAACGTCTATGATTAGGCGGTGCTTGGGGAGGTCGAGTGATCACTGCAGCCTCTACATACGACTGGAGTCTACGGGCGATCGACGGATGTGCGAGCACAGTCTTCGCACCTTATGGAGCAGGGCTGTTAACTCCGGATAATTATTTATGAAGCACTGCACCACCAGGTTCAAGGTGTGAGCCAGGCAAGGTATGTGTCTGAGTTTTGCAAGGGCTATGGCCGTCACAAAATTATGGCCGTTATCACTGACTACCTTGCCTGGCTCAAGATGTAGACTGCCCAGCCATGACTCAGTTTTTCGCTGCAAGTACTCGGCCAGTACCTCCGCAGTGTGTCTGTTGTCGCCAAAGACATCATCTTTAAAACAGCCTACTGACACTTACCACTAGCTGTTCGATAGTGGGACACCTCATGTGCAATACTGGCAGTTGCGGATGGAGTGCTCGTGCGACTGCGCTCTGTCGATGAACTTTCACTTCTGGAGGAGGGTCGAACGCCTACAGCCAACTGTTTCCTATACCATGGGCTAGGCAGCACTGTTCCACCACCGCTGTCTCCTGTGGAGCCTGCATCCACCACATTAACCCAGTGCGCAGTGATGGACACGTAACGGCCCTTGCCATGCCTACTGGCCCATGCATCTGTTGTGAGGTGCACCTTTCCACTCACTGATTGTTTGAGTGTATTGACAATGCAGTCTCTCACATGCAGGTGGAGGGCAGGGATGGCTTTTCTAGAAAAGAAGTGCCGACTGGGTAGGTCATAGCATGGGACAGCATAGGCCATGAGCTCTCGGAACGATGCGCTTTCAACCAAACGGAAGGGCATCATCTCTAATGAGATCAGTTTGGCAATGTAGGTGTTCAAAGCCAGTGTACGCGGATGAGAAATGAGTACTTTCTTGTCCTACTCAGAGTGTCTGCTAGGGTGAGCTGGACTTGAGAGCTGCATATGGGGGAACTAGCGGTGGACCTGACGGACTGAGAGGGGGTTGGTGATGGTGATAGTGGTGGTGGTGATGGCCTAGATTCAATCTTTCGTTGCAAAAACATTGTGATTCCCTGACTGTTTTGGCCTTGCGACGACACCTCAACATTTCTTGCTGGTGGTGTGCTTACCGGTGGGCTTACAGTGGGGGAAGCGATGGAGCGTTACTGGCTACCTTCAGTCGAAGCTGGTGCACATGTGCTACCTGAGGTTTTGTAGTCCGTTCACGCTTGCAAGTGCATTGTGATTAAATGTCTAAGCATGCAACTGGTATTCAAATCTTCGGAGATTTTTTCCTCGGCTAATGGTCCTTCCGCACTTCTTACAGATAACCTTTGTCTCATCAATACGATTTTGGTCAAAAAGTGCCACACTGCACTCTTCCTACTATGGTATAAATTTTCAGGGCCTGCACGCTGTGCTAATTTGACCGTCTGTCCAAGCTGTCCTGCAACTCTTTTTGTTGTTTTTTTACCACGTTTTTGGAAAGCTACGGGCCTGCCAGATAACCACTGCTGCGATGTCGATGCCTGCTGCGGATCCTTCTCCTCTTCTGAGCTATTGCCAGCGGCACCCTCTTCCCCAATGGATGCCAATCAGGGTCAACAACTGGGTCATCCCTCACCTCCTCTTCAATTTCAGCTGCACCTTCCTCTGTACCTTCCTCTGTGTCACTGTGTAAGGTGGTATAGTATGTGGGAAGGGGCACCTGAGTTTCATCAGGGTCAAATTTTGGCTCAGTAGACTGCGAGGGCAATGTAGTGCTCTGGGGCAATGTAGTGCTCTGGGTCAATGTACCAGCAGAATCATCTAGCAGTGGCTGTGCCTCAGTGCACTCCATGTCAGATTCATCTTGGACTGGGGAATTCAGGATTTGGCTTGGTAACCCAGGCATGGTATGTGAAAAGAGCTCCATGGAGTAATCTGAAGTGTGGCCTGCCGCATCCTTCACTTTTGGTGGGGGTGAAGGACACAAGGAAAGGTGTTGTTCCTGACCAGAAGCCAGCACTGATGACTCAGTGCTTGCAGTTTTTGAAAATTCAGAAGAGGAGGCGATAGAGCTGGAGGCTGTTTCGGCAATGTAAGCCAAAACCTGTTCCTGATGCTCTGGCTTTAAAAGCGGTTTACCTACTCCCAGAAAAGGGAACCTTGCAGGCCTTCTTGAGCCAAACGATGACGCAGGTTCAACCGTTGTGAGTTCATTCTCTGGTTCACCAGTTGTGAGTTCTCCTTCCAGACTCCCTCTGGTGGTAACAGGAGGTAGAGAGGCTGATTTGATCGGTGGAGATCTGCCACCTGAGAATGAGGATGACGATTGGATCTCAGGAGTCTCAGATTGGATTTAAGACAGCCGACGCCCTACTCAGTTGCTGTTGATTCCTTCTGGCTTGTCAGCTCTTGGTTTTCAGCTCTGTTCCAGTCATCTAATGCTAAGTTTTTCTGCTAATGTTCACACTTGATTTTGTTGGTCTATTCAGTTTTTTGATGTGGTCAGCCAGCCCCTGCCGGGGGCTGTGCTGAATTTCCACTCTTATTTATCAGTATTTTGCCAATTGGCTTTTTGTCCCTTACTAGTTCGGTCTCTTTTTGCTCTGTCTTAGAATATTTCAGAGTGCTGATATAGTGGGAGAAGTCTAGTGACTTCAGGGTTAATCTTGCTATCAGAAGTGTTGGACATGATTTTTGTAGGGTTTTTTGCAGGTTGCAGACAGTGTCTTTCCTTTCCTGTCTAGTTAGTTTGGGCCCCATCATTTGCTCAGCCTATTTTCCTGCCTGTGTTTGTGCCTTCATCTTGTTTCACCGTCAATACATGTGTGGGGGCTATCTATTCCTTTGGGGTCTGCTCTGGGGCAGTTAGTTTTCCCTTTTCTTGCTTTAGGCTTATTTAGTCCTCTGGCCGTGACGAGGTGTCTAGGAATATCGTAGGCATGCTCCACGGCTACTGCTAGTTGTGTGGTAAGATCAGGGATCTGCAGTCTGCATAGTTACCAACCTCTCTGGTTTTCTGTGACTTAGCTTGTTTTGCTTTTTTCTCCTCGGTGACCCATTCATAACACTCAACACTTCCTGCCTTAGCTGCTATTGTGCTTTTGGCATAACCAGCAGATGCACAACCACCACCATCAGTACCAGCTGCCCCACCCACCCACGTCCGTGGCCTCTTCCACCATACTTCTTCAGGTTTGGGAAAATGTACCAAAAATACCAGCAGATATATGGTACTGTATGAGGAGCGTACAGCTGTATACGGTGTAGGGAAAAATTTAAATCTCCGTATATATTTCCTTAGTCACCCACAGACTTTGTCCCAGTATGTACTTGACCGTAATCCAAAAAGCAGATATACGGTACTGTATCAGAAGCGTACAGCTGTATACGGTGTAGAGGAAAATTTAAATCTCCGTATATATTTCCTTAGTCACACACAGACGCTCTCCCAGTATGTATTTCACCGTAATCCAAACAGCAGATATATGGTACTGTATCAGAAGCGTACAGCTGTATACGGTGTAGGGGAAAATTTAAGTCTCCGTATATATTTCCTTAGTCACACACAGACGCTCTCCCAGTATGTACTTCACCGTAATCCAAACAGCAGATATACGGTACTGTATCAGAAATGTATAGCTGTATATGGTGTAGGGGAAAATTTAAATCTCCATATTTATTTCTGGAGTCACACACAGTCAGCATGTATTTGTCCGTGATACCAGCCGGTACACGATAGTGAGTAAGGAGCGT
Organism: Dendrobates tinctorius; assembly: GCF_039654945.1. Lineage (NCBI taxonomy): Eukaryota > Metazoa > Chordata > Amphibia > Anura > Dendrobatidae > Dendrobates > Dendrobates tinctorius. Next base: position 2,047,154 of record NW_027361875.1, on the reverse strand, counting down.
ACAGCTCTATACAGTGTTGGAAAAAATGAACAGTCGGTAACTGTGCAGCAAAAAAAGAATAAAAGTATTAGTGCTGTGTAAAAAGCAGTCTGCACAGCAGTGTACACACAGCAATGCAGCTATCAGGCAGCCTAATAACCAGCGCTGCTGCACACAAAAAATCCTCCCCTGTCACTGTACACTAACTGTACAGCTCAATTGCTATCAGCACAAGCACATAATCACTTTTCTTTCCTGCCTAACTCTCTCCCTACTGAGAAACAGCGGCAGCAACCTCTCCCTATGCTAAGATCGGCAGAAGCAAAATGGCGGTCAGGGCTTTTATAGCCACTGTGACGTCACACAAAGCAAGTCAATCACTGCAATGCCCTTCTCTAAGATGGTGGTGGCTGCTGCCCATGTGATCTCGTTGCCCACAGTGTGCGTCCTTGCTCATTGGCTGAGAAAAGGCGCCTGCAAGCATTATGGGAAACGCTCGGGTCGACGACCGTATGGCTGACCTCACGCTATGGTCGGGTTTCGCTCGGCGAAACCCGACTTTGGTGAAAGTCAGTGATTTTTTAATCTGACCGACCTGTTTCGCTCAACTCTAGTGGTGACCATGGCAGGCATTTTGAAGTCTGATATTTTGGATCCAACTTTATTTTTTCAATAGGAAGAGGGTAATGTGACACATCAAACTTATTGAGAATTTCACAACATAAACAATGGTGTGCTTGGTTTTAACGTAACTTTATTCTTTCATGAGTTATTTCCAAGTTTATGACACTTATAAAATGTGTTCAAAATGCTGCCCATAGTATTGGATTGTCAATGCAACCCTCTTCTTCCACTCTTGACACACTGATAGCAACACCGCAACACCATTGCTTTTTTTGTGAAATTCCCAAGAAGTTTGATGTGTCACATGACCCTCTTCCCATTGGAAAAAATAAATTTGGATCCAAAATGGCCGATTTCAAAATGGCCGCCATGGTCACCACCCATCTTGAAAAGTTTATCCCCTCCCATATACTAATGTGCCACAAACAGTAAGTTGATATCACCAATCATTCCCATTTTATTTAGGTGTATCCATATAAATGGCCCACCCTGTATTTTTGGTATTTCTTTTCTATGTAGGTGTTAGGGTGGTTTCACATGTCCAGATAATTCTGGTACCGGAAAAACCGGTACCGGAGCTATCCGTGTCCGTGTGTCCGTGTGGACACGTGGTACCTCCGTGTGGCACACGTGTGGCAACCGTGTGCCGCATCAGGACTACACGGACAGCGCCAGGAAGAAGCGCTACAGTAAGCGCTGTTCCCGGCAGCTGGTGCTGACTGCGGCTGTAATTCTTCTCTCCTGCTCTGCCGGCAGGAGAGCAGAATGAATGAAAATATGACGTGGGGTCCTCCTCATTTTCATAACCAACCAGACGAAACTTACAGCTGGGGGCTGTGACCCTCAGCTGTCAGCTTCAGCCAGGTTGGTTGTGAAGAATAGAGGGGTCCCCACGCTGTTTTTTAATTACTTAAATAAATAATTTTAAAAAACTGGCGTGGGGTCCCCCCTATTTTTGACAACCAACCTGACTAAAGCCGACAGCTGAGGACTGATATTCTCAAGCTGGTAAGGGGTAATTGATCTTGGCCCCCCAGTCTAAAAACAGCAGCCCCCAGCTGCCCAGAAAAGGTGTATCTCTTAGATACGCCTAATCTGGAGCTTTGCCTGGTTCTTCCCACTTGCCCTGTAGTAGGTAATAAGGGGTTAATGCCACCTTTCTATTATAAGGTGCCAGTAAGCCTGGATTAGTAATGGAGAGGTGTCAATAAGACACCGATCCATTACTAATCCTACAGTAAAGAAAGGGTTAAATAAACACAATCACACAATAAGAATTAATTATTTTAATGAAAGAATACAACACACACATTTTTATTATCTTTATTATACTGGTAATTCCTTAGCGAAGCCCTCGTTCTTCTGAAAAAAAGTTGAAAATAATAAAACAAATCTATACATTACCTGTCCGGCGCTCAGTCACGTCTCACGGCGTAAATCCATCTCGGGGGTTAATACGTTTACAGCCGGAGCGCTGCTAACACAGCCGCTCCTGACAGTATGGGTGTGTGTACACGCTGCGGAATGCTCTGCGGATTTGTCCGCGCCGATTTAGTAAAATCCGCAGGTAAATCCGCAGGTCAGAAGACCTGCGGATTAGCCTGCGGGTTTGCCCTGCGGTTTATCATCTCTACAATGGAGCAGATGGCAAACCACAGTGGAATCCGCAGAAAGAATTGACATGTCATTTCTTTCTGTGGTTTTGAAACCGCAGCAAATCCGCACTGAAAATTCCGCACCATCTGCACTCCATTCATTTTAATGGTACTGTACAACGCAGCTGATTCTGCTGCGGTTCCGCAGGGCCAAATCCGCTGCAGAATCCGCAGCGTGTGCACACACTCTAACTGACCGGAGAATGAATGGAGCAGCTGGCGCCTGCTCAGTAACTAGTGGTGACATCACCGCTCATCACTGAGTGCGCTCTGCTATATTCATTCCCCAGTCAGTTACAGTCAGGAGCGGCTGTGTTAGCAGCGCTCCCACTGTAAATATATTAACTCCTCAGATGGATTTACTCCGTGAGACGTGACTGAGCGCCGGACAGGTAATGTATAGTTTTGTTTTATTATTAAGGAATTACCAGTATAATAAAGATAATAAAAATGCATGTGTTGTATCCTTTCATTAAAATAATTTATTCTTATTGTGATTGTGTTTATTTACCCTTTCTTTACTGTAGGATTAGTAATGGATCAGTGTCTTATTGACACCTCTCCATTACTAATCCAGGCTTAATGGCACCTTATAATAGAAAGGTGCCATTAACCCCTTATTACCTCACTTGCCACCGCTACAGGACAAGTGGGAAGAACCGGGCAAAGCTACTTCTTCCCACCGGGCAAAGCAGGGGGCTGCTATTCTTAGGCTGGGGGGGGCAAGATCAATGGCCCCTTACCGGCCTAAGAATATCAGTCCTCAGCTGTTGGCTTTAGTCAGGTTGGTTGTCAAAAATAGGGGGGACCCCACACTGTTTTTTTTACTTTTTTATTTAAATAATTAAAAAAACAGTGTGGAGACCCCTCTGTTCTTCACAACCTACCTGGCTGAAGCTGACAGCTGAGGGTCACAGTCCACAGCTGTAAGTTTCGTCTGGTTGGTTATGAAAATGAGGGGGACCCCACGTCGGGTTTTCATTCATTCTTCTCTCCTGCCGGCAGAGCAGGAGAGAAGAATTACAGCCGCGGTCAGCACCAGCCCATTTGAATGGGTCTATGTGTGTCAGTGTCTCCGGTACGTGAGAAAACTGTCACTACACGTACCGGAGACACTGACGTGTGAAACCAGCCTTATGCTGAGTTTTACGTGCAGATTTTTCCTTTAGATTTGCATTAAATGCGGAAAATCAGCAGGCAAAAACCACATGTGCTTTTTAGGGCACTTGCATGGTGGAACCGCATTTAATACGCACATGACTATATCAATAAAGTTTTGTCAAAGCCAAATACCAGAAAGCATAAAAAAAAAGAAAAGAAAAACAGCGGAGAAAAAAAACGCTCAAAAGAAGCAATAAAATATTTCAATTAATCTGATTGGTGCAGAAATGCTGCACCATAAAAACCGCACTAAATATTCACCTTGGAGTCATAGGAGCGTGTAAAAAAAATGTAAAATTTTCATCTAAAAACTGGGCCGATTTCCAGTTGTGCACCTGTTTTCGCATCAGTGTGGCATCCTTTTTTTATGCCTTAACAGTCTCCAAGGTTAATAATTGCAATGTATCCGTAAAATCAGATGCTACACAGATGATCTGTATGGGATTCGATTTTTTTTTTTTGCACACCCATAGACTTGAAAGCGTGAATCTCATCCAGGACTCAGAATAGCCTTGACTTATAAATCTGAACCAGCCTTTACCCTATTTTGGATTTTTGGCTACTCATTAGATGCAGGTAGAGATGAATTGCATGTAATTAGTGCCAAACCACTTTTGCCATGTGGCCGCAGCATCACAGTACATTACCTGATTTCCTAGGGTTGCCTCATGATGCAACCTGCAACTAATGGCATTGATTGAATTATATCAAAGCAATACAAGTCACCTGTGGAGCCGAGTCCCCCAGGGAGATATGGAAATTATAGCTTGTGAGGTTCCACTAATATTATGTCACAAAGAGAGGGATGATCCTGGAGATACAAGTGTAAATGGGCTTCTGTGGGGTTTTGTCTTTTGGTGCATGTTTTCGAGTGTCTTACATCTTGTCTGTCGCACATGTGTTTTGTGCCTGTTATATGTGTGATTGCTATAGTGTTTTTTTTTCTTCTTTTTTTCACCCACTTTGAGATAAATTGTCTGGCTCCACTATAATGTTCCTTTTTATCTTTCATATGTAGTAATCTGTTCCCTATGCCAATACACCGCTCCCCGGCAAATACTAAAAGAAGCCTCAATGACTTGTACAAAGAAAGTAATTTGATGCGCCCTGATTGATGTGACCTAATACATTGCAGGCAACAATCGCCTCCACCAAAGCGCATCCAGATTGAGGCGGTTTTATTAACTCTTTTAGTTGTGACCATGGTTATACCTATGAGGGCACATCAATAACCGCTGTCATGAACACTTTTTGTTGACATTTTTAAGGCTTGAGGTGTAATTTACGTTTATTTTTACCTCATTCAGACGACCGATGCTCTTGTACAAGTGTTATACATGGTTTTCACAGACAGCACTCGTACCCGTGATAGTCTATGCAATAATAGACTTGGCTCTCGGTATACGAAAAATTAAGTTCCTTTTATTGTGAATCAAGACAAAACGTTGAAGTTGAACATTTTCGGTCCATCATAAGACCTTCATCAGAACACTCTTTGATATGAACTGGTAGAGGAGTATGAAGAAGCCAAAGTTAAACTTCAGTAATGGCTACAAGGTAAGTACCTGGATGCTGGAAAATGCTTTTAATAAAAGGCAGTGAGGTAATTTTGTTGAATCCCGTTGCAATGGCAAATGCTATATGGAGTGGGGCACATAAAAAGAGGACCAGCGCGTCAGTCAGGGCAAATTACTTGAAATGTGCCCGGACCCGTGGATTAGCGATTCAGGTATGCCACCATACAAAACACACAGTTTTGGCTCATACATACTGCTCGCGATTTTATGTCCATTTATAGTTTATGCCCTATATAAAATTACTTATGTACGTTAATTAAACATAGGCATCCATCATGGTTTATTATTTAGTTTGGTTAAATACCGCTTGTGGTTTATTTTGGTCTACAAAAATTGCTGCATATATACAATTTTTGTTTATTCATATTCCTTTTGATTTTATGTCCAGACATATTTTATGTATCACACAAATTTACTTGTCTATGTTAATTAAACACAGGCATTTATTACGGGTTATTAATTATCTTGCTCAGTATCTCTTTTTTGCATTTTGTATAATATTGTCCGTTTCAGGCTATGCAAAGTCTTTTATTGTAACTATGCTGTCACTTTTTCATGTACTAACTGGTGTGTTTAACACTATGGTTATTTTATATGTCTTTTATGTATGTCTATTTGTATATATTTTGTGCCGACACGTTAGGATAATTATGCCAATTATTCATTCCACCGGTGTGCTCATCAGATCACAGCTTAAAAGTGAGGCACATTTCTGTCTTTGATATCATGATTAAGGGCGCTTAGTCTCCAGAAACGTGTCGATATCACCACTTGTCTTTCACTGTGCTGAAGATTTTATCCTCTATGTAAGAAGTTGTCGTGAATAAAATTTGGCTTTTACTAATATGTTGAGCTGGAGGCTTTTCCTTGGATAACTGTTCACTGGGGCATGTATCTCTAGCTTAGCCTGCCGACTCCGCTGGACGGACTTTCGAGCCATTTTCAAGTCAGGACACCCATGAGGGGTGGGGTCGAAGATGTCCTCCATCTTTGCGCCATTTTCCGCCATCTTCAGAGTCGCCATCTTTGCCACAGTTACCCTGGATGTGACTAACACTTTATCTTCATCTTTCCTTATCACATCAACGGCATCTCCATGTTGCAAGGTTACAGGATTCTGCCGCACTATGCCAAGAGTGAGGGCAGCCAGGGCCGTAGTCATGGCCTGCAAGGGAGGCTGCATCAGCACACCCTGACCGCCTGCTCCATACACACAAAGTCCCTTTGACAGCGTACCTTTTGACTCATTTGCTTGTCCCTCAGGATCCTCCCTAATTCGGCGAGGGTTCCTTTCTTCTGTTACTTGACAAAGACAGGCAGAGTCCAGGTTAAACTTTAAACAGTTAACTTTACTCAGTTCTTGACACAGCTCGACCAGTTCACACAGATACAGCACACAGTTCCTTACTGCTGTCCCTCTCTTCCTTTGCAATATTGCAGGGTTGTACCGTCTTCTCCGGTACCGCAGCATTCTGTCTGACCAGTCTGACTAGCTTTAGGAGTTCCTGGTCCATTTCGCCCCAGACACTCAGGCGTCTGGCTATATAGCTGACTGTCACCATGATGAAGCTGCCCTGTATTCCTTTCTTCACCTTCCCAGTGATCCGTTACACCTATTCCCTGGACGAGCTGGGTTTCTTCTTTTCAACGTTGCTTGGCCAACTGCACAGCCTGGGCTCCCAGGCCCGACTAACTCAATTGCAGGAAATTCTCTGCCTTACCCCAGTTGACCCCTCCTAATTTAACTAGTTCCTGTCTAAGTACTATTTGCTCCTGATGTGCCTCATCTAGTGGACCAAACCAATCATTACCTCTCCCTATATGCAACATATAAATAGCAGCACACAGATAGATAACAATGTATCAGAGTAAAACATTCTGCATTTACCAACTTTCAACCAGAACATGTTTAAGGCATAAGTCAGTCTCTGTAACCCCCTTACAGCTATGCCTTCAGTACAGCAGCAGGGCACCTTATTAGTGCATTGTACATCTAGGTAATTGGTGGTATGCAACATGACAGGTTCCCTTCAAGCTAAAACTCATCCACTTTGGTGGAACTGTAAAAATCCATGGCAAATACGCAAAGTGTGAAAACAACCTTAAAGGGATCTTGACAGCTGATACAGTGGGCAGAATGTATCAGGCACTGGTGGTATGAACACCACCCGGTATGTTTGACTCTGAAACACTGCCACGTTTCAGTAAAAAACATACTATAAAAGACGTGAGAACCGAGCCGCGCAGGAGACTAGTCGGACTGGCAAGTCCGTGGTGTCCTCCTCCGGCTCGCTTGCTGCCCTAGATGGACAGGTGTTTGCCTATACACACAATTGAAAGAGACCTGTCAATCCAGGGCAATGGGCAGGAATAAGACGCCTGGGATCTGCCTATCCAACTAGTCTCCTGTTATGATTGAGTCACCGTAGGAGGCAAAAACAGAAATGCTAGCTAAGTCCAGAAAACCAGAGAAGTTGGCAGCTATCCGATTGCAGACCCCTGATCCTATCCACAACAACTAACAGTAGCCGTGGGGGGTTCCTACGATGCCCTAGACCCCTCGATCACAGCCGGAGAATTAAATAGGCCTAAAGAAAGAAAGGGGAAATCTAAACTGCCCCAGAGCAGACCCCAAAGCAATAGGCAGCCCCCAACATATAATGACGTTGAAGCAAGATGAAAACACTAACACAGACAGAAAGATAGACTGAGCAAAGACAGGGCCCAAGCTAACTAGATAGGAAAGGACAGGAAGGCTGCTGTCTGCAATCCGTGAAAAACCCTATGAAAATAAGAGCCAACAGACTGACAGTGAAAAAGGCCCTGAAGACGCTAGGCTTCAAAAAAGCTATGTCAGTACTCAGGAATATTCTGAAGACAGAGCAACAGGCAAAAGGAGATTCAGCTCACCCCAGCAGGGAATGGCAGAATCCAGAAAAGCAAGGAAAACAAAAACAAAACACAAATGCTAACAGGCAAAGCAGAAAACTTAGCTTTAGAGGAGCAGGAATCAGACTGGTGTCCTAGAAGTCCACAGAGAAATCACCCGCAGGGCAGAAGGGCATCGGCAGCCTTATATCCAGTCCGTGACTCCACTCAGCAAGTCATCCTCATTAGGCTCAGGTGCCTGATAATCAGGCTCATTACCTTCCTTTACCAGAATAGGGAGTTCACCAGACCTCAGTGACGAAGGGAAAAATGAACTCACAACAGTACCTCCCCCTTGAGGAGGGGTCACCGAACCCTCAACCACGCCACCAGGGCAATCAGGGTGAGCCCGATGAAAGGCACGCACCAATCTTTTGGCATGAATATCAGAGGCAGAGACCCAGGAATTATCCTCCTGACCATAACCCTTCCACTTAACCAAATACTGGAGTCTCCGTCTAGCCAGACGGGAATCCAGTATTTTCTCTACCTCATATTCCATGTTACCTTCAACCAATACAGGGTCCGGAGGTGCCACCCCAGGAACAACTGGTTCAACAAACCTCTTCAACAAGGACTTATGGAACACATTATGGATTTTAAATGTGACAGGAAGAGCCAAACGAAAAGAGACCGGATTAATAATCTCCAAAATCTTGTAAGGTCCAATAAATCTAGGCTTAAACTTAGGAGAAGCCACCTTCATAGCAATATTTTTTGATGATAACCACACCATATCACCAATCTTAAACTGGGGACCAATGGTCCTATGTCGATTGGAAAACCGCTGGGCCTTTTCCTGGGAGAGAGATAACTTATCCACCACTTGGCCCCAGATCTGGTGCATTCTCTCCACCACAGTGTCAACACCTGGGCAGGCAGAAGGCTCCACCTGCCCTGAAGAAAATCGAGGATGAAACCCAAAGTTACAAAAAAAAGGTGACATCAAAGTGTCAGAACTAGCTCTATTATTTAAAGCAAATTCGGCCAAGGGCAAAAATGAAACCCAATCATCCTGATCAGCGGAAATAAAACATCTCAAATACGACTCCAAGGTCTGGTTTGTTCTCTCTGTCTGCCCATTGGTCTGAGGGTGAAAAGCAGAGGAGAAGGACAACTGAATTCCCAGCTTGGAACAGAAGGTCCTCCAAAATCTAGACACAAACTGAACTCCTCTGTCAGATACAATGTTCTCAGGAATCCCGTGTAAGCGAACCACCTGTTGCAAAAACAGGGACACCAACTCAGAGGAAGATGGCAACTTAGGGAGTGGTACAAGATGAATCATCTTAGAGAACCTATCACAAATCACCCAAATAACAGTCATTCTTTGAGAGACCGGCATATCAGAGATGAAATCCATTGAAATATGGGTCCATGGCCTCCTGGGGACCGGCAAAGGCATCAACAACCCACTAGAGCGAGAACAAGATTTAGACCGGGAGCAAGTCCCACAGGACTGCACAAAATTTCTGACATCATGAGACAAGATGGGCCACCAAAAAGAGCGACTCACCAGATCTCTAGTACCAAAAATACCTGGATGACCAGCCAATGCAGAGCAATGAACTTCAGACATCACTCTCTTCTTCCACTGGTCAGGAACATACAACTTTCCACTGGGACAACGCTTAAGTTTGTCCTCCTGGAACTCTTGCAGAGCAAGTCTCAAATCGGGCGAGATGGCAGAAAGAACTACCCCTTCGCCTAAGATGGTAGCAGGCTTGGTCACCACAGGACAATCAGCAAAGAAACTCCTAGAGAGGGCGTCTGCCTTGACATTCTTAGTTCCAGGAAAAAAAGAGACCACAAAATCAAAACGTGTAAAAAACAAGGCCCACCTAGCCTGTCTAGGGTTCAAGCGTTTAGCCGACTCTAGGTAAATCAAATTCTTGTGGTCAGTGAGGACCACAACTTGATGTTTAGCTCCCTCCAACCAATGTCTCCACTCCTCAAATGCCCATTTCATGGCCAACAGTTCCCGATTCCCCACATCATAGTTACGTTCAGATGGAGAGAACTTTCGGGAAAAGAAAGCACAGGGATTCATTTTAGATGTTACAGGATCCTTTTGGGACAAAACAGCTCCTGCACCAATCTCAGAAGCATCCACCTCTACCTGGAACGGGAGTGAGACATCAGGTTGCCGCAAAACCGGGGCGGAGGTAAATCTTCGCTTCAGCTCCTGAAAGGAAGCAACAGCCTCCGGAGACCAATTCAACACATCAGCACCCTTCTTAGTCAGATCAGTCAATGGCTTGGCAATACTAGAAAATTTTGCTATAAATTTCCGATAAAAATTAGCAAAACCCAAAAACTTCTGGAGGGCCTTCAAAGAAGTGGGCTGAACCCAATCATAAATGGCCTGTACCTTGGCCGGGTCCATTTCAATAGTTGACGGAGACAAAATAAATCCCAAAAATGAAATCCTCTGTACTCCAAAAAGGCATTTCGATCCTTTGACATACAGGGAATTCTCCCTCAAGATCCGGAACACAGTCCGAATATGTTCCACATGAGAATCCCAATCCTTGGAGAAGATCAAAATATCATCCAGATAGATAATCAAAAATTTATCGACAAAGTCTCGGAAAATATCGTTCATGAAGCACTGGAAGACAGAAGGGGCATTAGTGAGCCCAAAAGGCATCACCAGGTACTCAAAATGTCCCTCCGGAGTATTAAACGCCGTCTTCCATTCATCCCCCTGCTTAATGCGGATAAGATTATACGCCCCCCTGAGGTCAAGCTTGGTAAACCAGCAAGCACCTCTAACTCTAGAGAATAGATCCGAAATCAGGGGTAACAGATACTGATATTTAATAGTAATTTTATTGAGGGCACGATAATCAATACAAGGCCTTAAAGAACCATCCTTTTTGGCCACAAAAAAAAAACCGGCACCTAAGGGTGAAGAGGATGGTCTAATATGACCCTTCTCCAACGCCTCCTTAATATAGGACCGCATAGCCTCGTGCTCGGGTACAGATAAATTGAACCGACCCTTGGGAAATTTACACCCCGGGCTTAGTTCAATTGCACAGTCATAACTCCTATGAGAAGGCAAGGACGCAGACTCATTCTCACTAAATACATCATAAAAGTCCGCCAAATAGTCAGGAACATCATGCGACTGAGGATAGGTGGAAAAAACCGGAGCCTCACTAAAGGCACACCGACAACCCCAACTCACCACAGACACAGATTTCCAATCTAAAACTGGATTATGAATTTGCAACCAGGGAAACCCCAGAACTACGGCATCATGCAGACCATGCAACACCAAAAATCTGCAATTTTCTTGATGGTCTGGGGCGACCCGCATGACCACCTGGGTCCAAAACTGAGGTTTATTTTTAGCCAAAGGAGTAGCATCAATCCCCCTCAAAGGGATAGGCGTCTGCAGAGGTGTCATCGGAAATCCACAACGTTTAGCAAAATCCAAGTCCATTAGGTTTAACGCTGCTCCCAAATCCACAAAAGCCTTGGCGGAAAATGTGGACAGGGAGCAGATCAGAGTAATTGCCAGAAGAAACTTAGGTTGAACACCACCAACAGAAAACGTGTGTGCAAAGCGTTTCTCTCGTTTAGGACAAACAGAAATAATATGCGAGGCATCTCCACAGAAAAAACACAGCTTATTACGCCTTCTGAACTCCTGACGTTGCGCCTTAGACAAAACTCTATCACATTGCATAGGTTCAGACGTCTGTTCAACCGGTGGCAACACCTCTCGTGCAATCCTGCGTTCACGTAAACGCCGATCAACCTGAATGGCTAATGACATAGAATCGTCCAGACCAGAGGGAACAGGAAATCCCACCATAGTATCTTTTACGGCTTCTGACAAACCCTTCCGAAAGAGAGCAGCCAAGGCATTATCATTCCAGGTAGTAAGGACCGCCCACTTTCGGAACTTTTGACAGTACAACTCTGCAGAATCTCGACCCTGGTTCAATGCCAACAGGGTCTTTTCAGCCTGATCAATAGCATTAGGTTCGTCATACAACAACCCCAAAGCTTGAATGAATGCGTTCACATTAGTCAGAATAGGATCATCTGGTTTCAAAGAAAACGCCCAATCCTGGGGATCGCCACGCAGCAAAGAGATGACAATTTTAACCTGCTGCGCAGAGCTCCCTGACGAGTTAGGCTTCAAGGCAAAAAATAATTTTTGAAACTCAAAAATTTAGATCGATCCCCAAAAAATACATCAGGTGTAGGGATCTTTGGTTCAACAGCATGCGAACGAGCAAGGTAGGCGGAAATTCCCCGCACTTCTGCAGCGAGCTGCTCCACACGATCAGACAATTGCTTTATCTCCATTGAGAGAAAAAAAAAATTCCCCCTACGGCCTCAGATATAGAGGAAAGAATATACACACACTTTTTTTTTTTTTTTTTTTTAAAACACAATTCTTTCCTGCTATTGAGTACCCTAGGATCTGCGGTATGGCGGGTGATTCTGTTATGATTGAGTCACCATAGGAGGCAAAAACAGAAATGCTAACTAAGTCCAGAAAACCAGGGAAGTTGGCAGCTATCGGATTGCAGACCCCTGATCCTATCCACAACAACTAACAGTAGCCGTGGGGGGTTCCTACGATGCCCTAGACCCCTCGATCACAGCCGGAGAATTAAATAGGCCTAAAGAAAGAAAGGGGAAATCTAAACTGCCCCAGAGCAGACCCCAAAGCAATAGGCAGCCCCCAACATATAATGACGTTGAAGCAAGATGAAAACACTAACACAGACAGAAAGATAGACTGAGCAAAGACGGGGCCCAAGCTAACTAGATAGGAAAGGACAGGAAGGCTGCTGTCTGCAATCCGTGAAAAACCCTATGAAAATAAGAGCCAACAAACTGACAGTGAAAAAGGCCCTGAAGACGCTAGGCTTCAAAAAAGCTATGTCAGTACTCAGGAATATTCTGAAGACAGAGCAATCGCAAAAGGAGATTCAGCTCACCCCAGCAGGGAATGGCAGAATCCAGAAAAGCAAGGAAAACAAAAACAAAACACAAATGCTAACAGGCAAAGCAGAAAACTAGGCTTTAGAGGAGCAGGAATCAGACTGGTGTCCTAGAAGTCCACAGAGAAATCACCCGCAGGGCAGAAGGGCGTCGGCAGCCTTATATCCAGTCCGTGACTCCACTCAGCCAGTCATCCTCATTAGGCTCAGGTGCCTGATAATCAGGCTCATTACCTTCCTTTACCAGAATAGGGAGTTCACCAGACCTCAGTGACGAAGGGGAAAATGAACTCACAACAGTCTCCTGTGCAGCTTGGTCCCATTTTCTATTAAGCCATGTTTTCTTTGAAAAGCCACAGTGTTTCAGAGTTTAACATACAAGGCTTTAATAGTGCAGTCAGTGCCTGATACAGACTGCCTGTGGATCACACAGTGTGAATCGGCTGACAGGTTTCCTTTAAGCCTCATTCAGTTTTTTTTTTATTTAATTGTTTTTTGTGTGATTAAGGCCTTAGATTTAATAAGTTCCCATTATGAGTTTGTGGTGTGTGTAGTTTTTTTTATTATCATTTCTCCAGATTTCTTCACTAATTAGCTAAATGAGGTTAATTGAGGTTTCTTTACATTCCATTTTTCAGTGAGGTTTTTTTCATCACATTTTTGTCTCTATTTCTTGTATGTCATATTTTCGATAAAACTGAATTGTTTTGGGTACTGCTTAGATTGGATAAAATGTTATTAATATAGTTGTGTGCAGATTACATACATTTTTAGTTTATTTCCGCTGTGCAAATGCACTAAATACTATTGAGAATTCTGCTATTAGAAGTGGAAGGGAAGAACAAAGACAAAAAAATCTAAATAATAAAAATATTGGAGAAAGAGAAACCAATCACAAACTAAAATGTTTCTATACGAATGCATAAAGCATGGGCAACAAACAAGGAGAATTGGAACTACTAACGCAGGAAAAGAAATATGATGTAATTGAAATCACTGAAACTTGGTGGGACGATACACATGATTGTAACACAAGGCTAGAAGCATACAACTTATTTGCAAGAAATAGACTTGATGGAAGAGATGTCGCATTATATGTTAGAAAAGCGTATATCTGCACAGAGATTTAAGCTTCAGAGACTGGGAGTTCTGTGGAAATTGTTTGGGTGAGAATACAAGGACAGAACAATGGAAAGGACACCATTGTAGGCATTTACTACAGGCCGCCTGTTCAAGCAGAAGATATGGATGAACTCTTTATGCATCAAATGGCCAAGTTCTCCAAAAAATATGACATAGTGGTCATGGGAGATTTCAACTATCCAGACATTTGTTGGGAATCTCTTGCAGGAAAAACTAACAGGTCAAGGAAATTCTTATCCTCTCTTGCTTATCCTATCTTCCAAAAGATAGGGGAGAAAGCAAGGGAATCTGCTACCTTGGATCTAATCCTTATAAACAGGGAGGAAATGGTTGAGGAGGTAAGAATGACTGGGACCCTAGGTGGTAGCAACCATGCTATTTTAGAATTTTGGAGAACTAGAGGAGGAAGACCTGTGAAGGATCAGTCGTCAAGGTTAGATTTCAGAAAGGCAGATTTTAAGGGACTCAGAAAGAGAATTCGAGGGATCCAATGGCTGGATATCCTTACGGACAAAAATATCCAGGAAGGATGGGAAATCTTGAAAAATTAGATTCTCAAAGCACAATCGTTAACAATTCCGAAAATAGGGAAGAAAAGGAAGCATTTAAGGAAACCAGGATGGATGAACACAGAACTTAAACACAAGCTAAAAAGGAAGAAAAAAATGTTTATCAAATGGAAAGAGGGAGGCATATCTAAAGAAGAATATAATGCTGTCTGCAGAACTTGCAGGGCACAAATCAGATTACTAAAGCTGACAATGAATTAAGGCTTTCAAGAGACGTCAAATGCAGTAAAAAAGGATTTTGGGGATATGTCAAAAGTAAAAGAAAAGTGAAAGATGCTATAGGATTTTTACAGGATGAAAATGATGAAATGGTAAGAAGGCTGAACTTTTAAATTCCTATTTTGAATCTGTTTTCTCAGAAAGGAAATGCAACATCAACTGATCTTCACTGTCCTATTAAGGGAATAGAAGAATCCAGGATATCTATAAACAGAAAGATAGTGAGGCAACACTTAGCTAACCTAAATGAATTCAAGTCTCCAGGTCCAGATGAATTACACCCCAGAGTACTGAAGGAGATAGCAGAAGAAATTTTTGAACCACTCTCCATAATCTTTAAAAATTCTTGGAGAACAGAAGTCCCAGAAGACTGGAGAAGAGCAAATGTTGTTCCTGACTTCAAAAAAGTGGAAGAAGGTGGACACAGGGAACTATAGGCCGGTGAGTCTGACTTCTATACCAGGAAATATCTTTGAACAAATTATTAAACAACATGCATGTAAGTACCTGGAAAAGAATGAAGTGATTAAACAGCCCACATGGGTTTGTAGCTAATAAGTCATGTCAGACTTGTTAGGGATGGCGGAACGCACTAAATATTAAATAGAAAGTGCGCTCGCTGCCCGGGGTCCACCGTGCAGTAGGTGTTAAAACCGCTGCTAGACAATGGCAGACGCATTATATGGCGGTATAGCGCACATGGGTTATACGTCACCTGCTGTGCGCTGGGCGTACTCTGTTGATTCACAGAGTCGCCTAAGGCATGAACATAAATGCCGAGCCTGTTGACCTCACAGGACTCAGCGAAGTGCACGCACGGTATGTGGTCACAGGACTAATCCCAAGACTCAGGGCGATGTCCATCTAGACCTACCGTGTGCGGCGTCGCTATCGCGGACGCCAACTAGTGCTGCTGCAGCAGCACAGTGACTGACCCAGCCGCAATGCGACAGTGCCCAAGAGGGGCGCACTGTCGGACGCTAGCACTGTGGAGGATGTGCTGTGTGGCCAGTAACTTGCCACTGACTGTCGCTGACTCTATGACTAGATCCCTAAACACACTCGTAATATCTGAGGGAGCGGAATTTTAATGAGTCATTCGCAGTCCATACATCCATCACCATTCACACAGTAGCAATCAGAGTCATGCGGGACTTTTATAGCCATGCGCTTCCGGGACCTTCCAGATCTCTGAGATGGACCAATTAGATCAGGAGAAGGACCTGAGCACGTGAATTCCGATCTCCAATGGGAGATCGTCTCGTGAGCATGCCCAGTAGCGCGAAGAGAGGACTTAGCCTCTGGAGTGGCTTGCTGCAGGACAGCCTGCGCTGCTATTGCTGACCCAGAGGTGGCAGCAACAACTAGTCCTACAGAGCTGGTCTGTGCAGAGCGCCTGCGACGCCGAGATTGCTGTGCAGGCTCCTGAGCAGTCGGTAGAGAATAGGAGACCCCTGGATGCAAGGCTCTGGATTCCCACTGTGCAGCTGCAGGAACCCGATGCCTAACATTATCCCCCCTCCTAGGGCCCCCTCCCCTCTGAGCCTCGGTACGATCAAACGCCGCGATCAGGAGCGGGGCGTGGATGTTCTCCACTAGCTCCCAGGTCCAGGCCTCAGGACCATGACCCTTCCAGTCCACCAAATAAAATTTTTTGCCACGCAAAATCCTGCGTCCCACAATGGCATTGACCTCAAACTCATCCGAGGACAGGTCCGATGTCCCGGCAGATGACTCGGAAAACCGAGCCATGTGAACAGGCATGAGAAGAGACACATGGAAGACATCAGAGATGCCCAAGTGTGGTGGAAGAGCCAGACGGTAGACCATTGAGCTGATGCGCTCGAGGACTTTGAAGGGACCAATGTATCACGGAGTGAACTTGGAGGACTCGGCCGCAGCTTGATATTTCGGGCAGAGAGCCACACCAAGTCACCAGAGGCAAAAGTTGGAGCGGGACGCCGATGTGTGTCGGCTGACGTTCTCATTCTCTCTTTAGAGGCTCGAATAGCATTCTGGGCGTGATCCCAAATGTCACGAGCCTCCACTGCCCAGTCTGCCACCCTGGAATCAGTGGAAGACACTGGCATCGGGACAGGGACGCACGGATGCTGGCCGTAATTAAGAAGGAACGGCGTCTGACCAGTGGAATCAGCCACTGCATTATTCAGGGCAAATTCAGCCCACGGTAGTAAGGATGCCCAGTCATCCTGCCTGGCAGAGAAAAAAATGTCGCAGGTACGTGAGAAGAGTTTGATTGGCTCTCTCAACCAACCCGTTCGTCTCGGGGTGATAGGCGGAAGACAAGTTTAGCTCGATACTGAGTAGACTGCAGAGCTCCCTCCAAAACCGAGATGCAAATTGGGGACCTCGGTCACTGATTATTTTGTCCGGCACACCGTGCAAACGAAAAACCTGCTTTATGAACAGTGCGGCGAGACCGTGAGCGGAAGGCAGCCGCGTGAGTGGCACCAGATGCACCATTTTAGAAAAATGATCGGTAACCACACAGATGACCGTGCTGCCACCAGACTTGGGCAGGCTGACCACAAAGTCCATGCCGACCATCTCCCAGGGTCTGTCTGCCACCGGCAAGGGATATAGTAACCCAGCTGGCCTCTGCCTGGAGGACCTATTCCGAGCACAAGAGACGCATGCTTAAATATACTCTTTTGTGTTCCGAGCCATGTGCGGCCACCAATAAGACCTTGCCAGGAGTTCTGTGGTCCGCTTAATGCCAAAGTGACCACCCACCCTGGACGCGTGTGCCCACGCGAGGACCTCCGGCCGCAGGCGAGGAGGGACAAAGGTCTTGCCCGGCGGAACTGCCTCAAGCGACCGGAGCCACGGTCCTCAGGCTCTCCTTGGGGACGATTAGCCGAGGCTCAGCCTCCTCTTCCTCTGCTGAGACCACGGAGCGAGAGAGAGCATCCGCACGGATGTTCTTCTCTCCAGACAGATAGTGCAAGGTGAAGCGGAAGCGGGAGAAGAAGAGCGACCACCTAGCTTGACGAGAGTTCAAGCGCTGGGCCGTTTGCAAATAGACCAGGTTTTTATGGTCAGTGTACACCTGGAAGGGAAACCGGGCTCCCTCCAGGAGGTGTCTCTTCTCAGAAAAGGCCAATTTCATGGCCAGCAACTCCCTGTCCCCGATGGAGTAATTCCTCTCCGCCGGTGAGAAGGTCTTTGAGAAGAAGCAGGGATTCTTCCGACCTTGAGCATCCTTCTGGAAAAGGACTGCTCCTGCACCGACGGATGATGCATCCACCTCTAGGATAAAGGGTTTATCCACATCGGAACGGTGGAGGATAGGAGCGCCAGCAAAATGGGACTTCAGAGAAGAAAAGGCCATGGAGACCTGCGTTGACCAAACTTTAGGATTGGCTCCTTTCTTGGTGAGAGCGACCAAAGGAGCTACCAGTGTGGAGAAATGGGGAATGAACTGATGATAATAATTAACAAACCCCAAAAAGCGCTGCACCGCTTTCAAAGAATGAGGCTCCTGCCAGTCCATTACTGCTTGCAATTTGGCAGGATCCATAGCCAACCCCTGGGCCAAGATGATGTAACCCAGGAACGGCAAGGATTCCTGCTCAAACTGGCATTTCTCCAGCTTGGCGAAGAGAGAATCCGCCCGCAAATGGTCGTAGACCTTGCAGACGTCTCTCCGGTGAGAGGTCAAATCTGGAGAAAAGATGAGAATGTCATCCAGATAGACCACCACCGAGGTGGAAAGCATATCGTGAAAGACGTCATTTACGAAGTCCTGGAAGACAGTAGGTGCATTACAGAGGCCGAAGGGCATGACCAAATACTCGTAGTGGCCATCCCTGGTATTAAAGGCTGTCTTCCACTCGTCTCCTTCGCGTGTGCGGATCAGGTTGTATGCCCCCCGTAGATCCAATTTTGTAAAGATCCGGGCCCCTCGCAACCTGTCAAACAACTCAGAGATCAAAGGAAGAGGGTATTTGTTTTTTACAGTAATGGCGTTGAGACCTCTCTAGTCAATGCAGAGGCGCAACTCTCCACTCTTCTTCTGCACGAAGAAGAACCCTGCACCAGCTGGCGACATCGATTTTCTGATAAAACCTCTTGCCAGATGCTCCCGGATATATTGTGACATAGCCTCAGTCTCAGGGAGAGATAGAGGATACACGCGGCCTCTAGGAGGTTCTGCGCCTGGCAATAGGTCTATCGGGCAATCGTATGGACGGTGCGGCGGAAGCGTCTCCGCAGACTTTTTGGAGAAAACGTCCGCATACTGCCGGTAGTGTGTAGGAAGCGCGGAAAGGTCCGCGGGCACTTCTGTGGAGGCTACTTGGAAAATGCCCCTCATGCACCTCCCCTCACAGTCCTTGCTCCAACCCAGTATATTCCCCGAAGACCAATCAATATGAGGGGAATGGTAACGGAGCCAGGGAACTCCGAGAAGCACCTGGTCGATGCCATCTGGCAAAATGAACAGGGACAAGGTCTTGTGGTGAGATAGAGAGACCAAGAGGTACCGTCGGGTGGGTGACCTGAGATGGTAAAGGCGCACCATTAACACCCTGATAGTCATGGGATGGGGCAGTAGCACCAGCGGGATAGCGTGCTTTTGGGCGAAGGATGAAGACATGAAATTCCCTTCTGCCCCGGAATCCACCGTGACCTCTACCTCCCAAGTGGAAGCACCGCTATCTAACATCCCTCGGAATACCGGTTTGGGAGAAAAGGGTTTCATATCAGATAGACCCCCTCCTACGACCACGGGGCGTGATCGTTTTTTTGACCGCTGTGGACACGTGTTAGCCGAGTGACCAAACTGCCGGCACTGATAACAGCGTGCGGAGCTTCGCACCGGACGCGGCTTAGAACCAGTGCGAAACACCTCCGTGGGTTCAAGAGGTACAGAGCAGGCAGGAGCCAACCTAACCCTCTGTCTGGATTGAGCTCGCTCCAACCCACGCTCAATATAACGGAGATCAATGCAGGTGGAGATAGTAATCAACTCCTCCAGAGTTACAGGAACCTCCCTGGTAGCTAGAGCATCTTTGACATGCTCCGCCAAACAACTCCAGAACACAGGGATGACCGCCTTATCAGGCCACTCCAACTTGGAAGCCAGTGTACGAAAACGAACGGCGTAGTGACTGACCGGGAGGGAGCCCTGTGTTAAAGCTAATAGCTGGAGAGAGGTGTCGTGAGTAACCCGTGGTCCCAAAAAGACCTGTTTTAGAGAGGTTAGGAACTGAGCAGCGCTCAGAACCACGGGATCACCACGCTCCCACAGTGGCGTGTCCCATTCTAACGCCCTGCCTGACAAGAGGGAGACGATAAACCCCACCTTAGCCCGCTCTGTAGGGAATCGCGCAGCCAGTAAACCCCTGCAGGTGGTGCTGTTGTGAATTCGCTTTCTGGCCTACATCTGGTTACTAGTGAAGGTAGTGAAGCTGGTTACATTGACAGAGGGGTCGCGAGTTCTCTTTCCGGGCTCCCTCTGGTGGTTACTGGAGGTAATGGAGCTGATCTAATTAACAGAGGCCTGCCACCCGATAATGAGGAGGACGATTGGAGATCTGGAGTCTCTGACTGGATTTAAGACAGCCGACTCCCTCTATCCCTGCTGGTAATTTTTACTTGCCTCCTGAGGTCTTAGTTTCCAGCTCAGTCCCTGCATGCTCAGCTAAGTGTTCTTTGCTATTGTTCACATTTGATCTGGTTTTGTCTATTTTAGTTTTGTGTGGTCAGCCAGCTCCAGCTGGGGCTGTGCTGAATTTCCATCCTTATGTTACGGCTTGTGCCAGTTTGGCATATTCTGAAAGCAGAGCAAAAAGAGGCCAATCTAATAAGGGACAAAAACAGAGTGCTGATATAGTGGGCGAAGTCGAGTGACTTCAGTATTTTTCTATCAGACGTGTTGGACATTTTTTGCAGGGTTTTTTGCGTGATTGCAGACAGTGTCTTTCCTTTCCGGTCCTGTCTAGTTAGTGTGGGCCCCATCGTTTGCTCAGCCTATTTTCCTACCTGCGTTTGTGTTTTCATCTTGTCTCACTGACAATATATGTTTAGGGGCTATCTATTCCTTTAGGGTCTGCTCTGGGGCAGTTTAGATTTCTCCTTTCTTGCTTTAGGCTTATTTAGTTCTCCGGCCGTGTCGAGGCATCTAGGATCATCGTAGGTACGCTCCACGGCTACTGCTAGTTGTGTGGATAGGATCAGGGGACTGCAATCCGCTTGGTTATCAACCGCTCTGGTTTGCTGTGGCTTAGCTTGGTCTTGCTCTCCTCCTCGGTGACCCAATCATAACACGGCGCTGTCACCAGAAAATTTATTGGGCAATGGGAGGCCGGACATTGTTGGCACTGGGGTGGGTGTGGGCAATGACAGCCTCTGTTACTGCCTGGGCAGCGGCCACTGTAACATTTGCAGCTGAGGTGGAGCTCTCAATATATGGCGGTATAGCGCACGTGGGTTATACGTCACGTGATGTGCGCTGGGCGTACTCTGTTGATTCACAGAGTCGCCTAAGGCATGAACATAAATGTCGAGCCTGTTGACCTCACAGGACTCAGCGAAGTGCACACACGGTATGAGGTCACAGGACTAAGCCCAAGACTCAGGGTGATGTCCGTCTAGACCTACCATGTGTGCGGCATTGCTACCGCGGACGCCAAATAGTGCTGCTACAGCAGAGCAGCGACAGACCCAGCCGCAATGCGACAGTGCCCAAGAGGGGCGCACTGTCGGATGCTAGCACTGTGGAGGATGTGCCGTGTGGCCAGTAACTTGCCACTGATTGGTGCTGACTCTATGACTAGATCCCTAAACGCACTCGTAATATCGGAGGGAGGGGAATCTTAATGAGTCATTCGCAGTCCATACATCCATCACCATTCACACAGTAGCAATTAGAGTCTATACTAGCACATGGCCGAGCGGCCATGTGGGCCTTTTATAGCCGTGCACTTCTGGGACCTTCCAGATCTCTGAGATGGACCAATCAGATCAGAAGGACCTGAGCACGTGACTCCTGATCTCCAATGGGAGATCGTCTCGTGAGCATGCCCAGTAGTGCGACGAGAGAACTTAACCTCTGAAGTGGCTTGCTGCAGGACAGCCTGCGCCGCTATTGCTGACCCAGAGGTGGCAGCAACAACCAGTCCTACAGAGCTGGTCTGAGCAGAGCACCTTGGACGCCGAGATTGCTGTGCAGGCTCCTGAGCGGTCGGTGGAGAATGGGAGACCGCAGGATGCAAGGCTCTGGATTCCCACTGTGCAGCTGCAGGAACCGTTACCCGACGACTAACTTAATTTCCTTCTATGACAGTCACTGACTGGGTGGATCAGGGAAATGCTGTAGATATAGTATATCTTGACTTCAGCAAAGCATTTGACAAAGTATCTCACATAATCCTTATTGAAAAAATGACTAAGTATGGAATGGACAAGACAACTGTTAGGTGAATTCATAACTGGCTTAGTGATCGGACCCAAAGAGTGGTCCTAAATGGCTGCACATCCAGTTGGAAGAATGTCTCAGGTGGGGTAGCACAGGTCTCTGTCCTGGGCCCTATATTGTTCAACATCTTTATCAATGATTTAGATGAAGGAATTGAGGGTAAACTGATTAAATTTGCTGATGACACAGAGCTAGGAGGGATAGCTAATACTAGAAAAGAGAGAGGATTCAAAAAGATATAAATAAACTGGAGCAGTGGACAGCAACTAACAGAAAGGTTTTTATCAGGGAAAACTGCAAAGTACTACATCTGGGCAATAAAAATGAAAAAAAGCATATACAGAATGGGAGGAATGGGGCTAAGCAACAGCACATGTGAAAAAGACTTGGGTATACTAATAGATCACAGACTGAACATGAATCAACAGTGTGATGCAGCAGCAAAAAAGGCAAATGCAATTCTAGTATGTATTAACAGAAGCATACAGTCTAGATCACGTGAAGTCATTATTACCCTCTACTCCTCTTTGGTCAGATCTCATCTGGAATACGGTGTCCAGTTTTGGGCACCACATTTTAAAAAAGACATCAACAAACTGGAGCAAGTTCAGAGAAGAGTGACCAGAATGGTGACTGGCCTGCAAACCATGTCCTATGAGGAATGGTTGCAGGATTTGGGAACGTTTAGCTTGCAGAAGAGAAGACTGAGAGGAGACTTAATAGCTGTCTACAAATATCTCAAGGGCTGTCACATTGTAGAAGGATCACCTTTATTCTCATTTGCACTAGGAAAGACTAGAAGCAATGAGATGAAACTGAATGGGAGGAGAGACACAGATTAGATATTAGAAAAAACTTTTGACAGAGTGATCAATGAGTGGAACAGGCTGCCACGAGAGGTGGTGAGTTCTTCAATAGAAGTCTTTAAACAGAGGGTGGACAGACATCTGTCTGGGATGATTTAATGAATCCTGCTTTGAGCAGAGGGTTGGACCAGATGGCCCAGGAGGTCCCTTCCAACTCTACCATTCCATGATTCTATGATTTAAATGTTGCTTTTTTTTTTTTTTTTAGTTTTGGATTTTCCTCCTCTCATTCAAGGCTATGGAGAAAATCTGCAAATAAAATAGATGTTTACCGCAAGAGAAATTGACAGGCTGCAGATTTAAAAAATGCACTGCAGGTCAAAAATGCACCAAATACTCATCATGGGAACTCAGCCTTAAATATTGCACAAGTATAGGACATTAAGGATTGCATGGATAGCCGTACAATGTGCATATGTAACAGTTGCACCTGAGCCCCAGTTCCTTTGCGAACTCTACTGGTGTCAATCAGCATGACTCCATTTAGTTCCACCCTGTCAATAGGAAAAGAAATAGCCACTCTGTTGATGTGACATCAGCAGAAGTCTGTGACCGCTCTTTGCCAATGTAGACCGGCACTGTGTATAACAGGGTGGTAGGCTGCAACTACCTGCCTGTGGGTGCTTAGGCACATTATTATTTTTTTTAAGCCCGGATATCCCCTTGAATTGTACTGCACTGTGATGTAGCAAACTGGCATGTGACAGCCGTCGTGGCCAAAGTTGCCGTGTCGCCCCCTCCTGATTGTGGGAGGCATTGAATGCAGTCACAATGCACAGAATGAGTGCCATACTGATATATTTCTGTCAGTCCGCAGACTTCACTGGTAATCCCGACATTGTCCTTGAGCTACGTGGAACAACTGATGAGGATGCCTTTAACTCAAGACTGGGTAAGTCCTAAAGATGAGTGGCAGAATTTTTATTGGTTGTTGATACCCCTGTTGGTTTTTATTTTGCCTTCTTCTTTATTGTATTCTTTATTTCCCTTCACTAATATCACAGAAACATATCCCATGTGCAACTTTGGATAACATGATTTTGCCATCATGTTTTTGTAAGGAGGTGGCCCGGACCGTGGATACCTGCATGCCTGGTCCGGAACTGAAAGGGCTGCATACTCTGTTTCTGGGGGGAAGTCTGAGGGACGTGGACCTTCTCCTGCTGCAGGAGGTAAGGACAGGAGAGACGGAGTTTCCTGCTGACAAGAGGGGAGCGTAGGGAGAGCAGCTGACACAGGGATGTAAGTGCAGCGCGTAGAGCAGAAAAGAGCGTACCCTGTTTCCCCCTCCTGAGAGTGCTTGCCCTGTGACAGGCCGTGCTGCTGCTGTCCAGAATAGGAGCTGTGGTGCTGCGGGAAATAGCTGTGTCAGCAGAGAGGAGTGTGCGGAGCTGTGCCAGCAGAGCGGAGCCAAGCCAGGTGCCGTACACTAGGAGAGTGAGTACCGCACCCGCTCTGCTCAAGAGTGACCGCATACTCAAAAGAGCACTCCTACTGAGGACTAAGACAGACCGGCAATATGCGGTGAGTGCCCTCTGTGTAAACGTGGACCCGCCAGCCTCCGTGACCGGAGGAGACTCCCTTGACAAACCTGAGATAATTGCTAGTGCGTGCAGGCTGGCGGGCACAGTGACAGATCTGAGCCCCTGAGAGTAGTAGCTGGACTGACCAAGGAGCGCGGCACTGTCCCTAAGATGACACGTTCTGAGTGTGGACTTGTGACTAAGAGTGGTGAGAGCAGGACCCCCTCTCACCGCCCAGAATCCTGCTGTTTTCCCCGGAGGCTCTTTCTTTATCGTGGACAGAGACTTGAGAGACTGCATGTGCCACTGTTGTCGGTGCCACCGTTGGATACCCGCCTATCAGAGACTACGACGGAACGACCCGCGCCGCTGTTGCTGGTGCCACTGTTGGAACCCTGTACTCCGTCACAACAGAAGACTACAGTCCGATAAGTTTAACCTCTTTATTAGTAAACTCTCGTTCGTCCCTCACCTACCCTGCCAACCTTTCAGTTCTGCCCCATTCCTCACAGTCACCCTACAATCCCTCACGCCATGCGTGGAGCACATCCCCCTCTAAATAAAACCTGTTTAACCCTTGCTCTGCGTCCACGTGCGTGACTGCATCCCGCGTTTCCTGCAGGTTATTACATTTTTTTCAAGAATGATTTGTATTATAGCAATAAAAACATTGCGTTGACACCATCCAAAAACCCAGTTTGTTCTCTACTGTAATATATCAATTCTATGGCTATTTTCACACTGATTTATTCTTTAGTATTATTTTGTTAAAAGGGGTTTTCCCACAAACAAAGTTAATTTTAAAGTTGATTTTAATTAATACATCTTGGAATAATAATAAATTCCACAATTGGATGTTTAAAGAAAAATAAAATGTTCCTGTGCTGAGATAATCTTATAAATGTGTCCCTGCTGTGTACTGTGTAATGACTGTGCCTGACCGTGTAGGAACATCGTCTGATCAGACCACAGCTTCTGGGCAGGGAAGACGCAAAACAGACTATACAGACATTACAGCATGCAGCAGGGGCTTAGATTGTCTCCGCACAGGAACATTTTTATTTAACACATCCAATTGTGGAAATTATTATTATTCCAAGATCTATTTATTAAAATGTTCTTGGTTTATGAGACAACCCCTAAAATGGAAATTCTCTAAGCTCTTCTTCAAAAACTTTTTTAAAACTTTACATTTTGATGGCAAATTGACTTTGCGGTTTGTTTTTGTTTGTTTTTTTTTAGCTTTTTTGCTTTTTTTTAATTTTGTTTCTTAAAGAGGTTTTGAAAATCTTCATGAGACGAAAGAAAATATATCACTTATTTATAGGAAACCACTCAAAACTAGACATTACACAATTAAAATGCCGCAAGAACTCTTGAGGAATAAAATTTCTACTTCAAACCGAATTTAAAAATGTGTGGGTTGGTGAAGATATTCTAGAATTGTTATTTTATGATATATGTAAGTAATCACTAAAGCAAGTACGGTATGTCAGACGTCACATTCGTTATCATTTTTCCATTTCTTCCAGCATGGGAAGATTTTTTTTTTTGGGTGGAGCGGGTTGTGTGTACGTATAATATCATTTTTTTTTCTAAACGTTGGTACACACACATATTTTGGTGTGGAAACCGCTTCGACTTTCATGAAAATTTTGGGAGGGGAAAATGGAAAAAGCAATGGAGAATTTAAATTTTTTGTGTCCTAGTTTCAGCATTTTTTAATCTCAGTGTGGACATTTTCAAGCTAAAATATTCCACGGCAATACTTCTGGATTTTTATTTTACCCCACAGAAACCGGATCATGATTGTCACACATTTGTGTATTTATGCAGCATTCGCTTAAATGAGGATGAACTGCAAATACTAAATACATTACGTAGACAGACTTTTCTTGAAAAAAAGCAGTCCCTTATTTTTCTCAGTCAAGCCTTGTATTTTTAAAAGGAAATCTGTCAGCAGGTTTTTGTTACCCCATCTGGGAGCAGCATGCTGTAAAGGCAGAGATGCTGATTTCAGTGATGTGTCCCGTACTGTGCTGCTTGCTGCAGTTTTGATAAAATCGCTGTTTTATTTTCTGCAGATCTACCAACACTGTATAATCCCTCCCACATCACTGATTGGTAGATTTCATTGTGCATAGGCAGAAAGCTGCCATTCAGTGGTGGGGGTGAGGTTAGACTACTTAGTAGCAGATTTACTAGCCTTCTAGTGAAGATCTGCTAATAAAACAATGATATTGTAAAAACTATAGCAAGCAGCCCAGTAAGTGACACACCGCTGGAATCTGGGTCTTTGCCATTACATTATACAGATCTTCGAATATGCAGTAAAATACCTTGTAACAGATTCCATTCAAATTTATGTTGCCATACTGGAAATAAAGTATTTGTTATAGATTTCGGTCAGGTCATTATTTTTTTTATTCCTGAATTGCATAGGTTTGACAGCAAAATGTTAGGTCTCCCCAAGGTGGCAAATAATTTCCAGATTCTTTGTCTTTTTGAGGTTGTGAATATTTTACATAAGATGTGATCTTCAGGCAATTACAATCTCAGCAGTGAGTGTTTGTTTTGGGTCTGGCTCACTTGCAAGGCATTCATTTCTACCTAATGCCAAAATCATATGTCAGGTGGCCAAAACTAACAGCATTTCTTACATGTTTTCCTCTTGTCCATCGCTCAAAAGCGTATATTCATTTTATTATTTCTTTATAACCATACAGTAATTTAAAGAAATGATTGAGAGCAGCATTATTGTTAGGTAGATTATGTTCTGAATATATTGCTCCTTCCATATGTATATGATTATGCAGAAAAAAATGTAAGATTGAACTATACATAGATTTCCTTTTTAAGGGGTTATGCCCTATCTCCTGCATTCCCTATGGATAGAGGATACGTTTCCTGTGTTTTTCACAGAACATGTACCCATTCTAATCTATGGGACTGTTCACATGTGTGTGTTTTTGCTGATGAGTTAAATCCCTGACATTCAGGCTTGGACTGGTCCACAGGAGAATCCTCCTGTGTAAGAATGGGCCATCACACTCTTAGGGTATGTATCCACGGTCAGTAAACGCTGCGGATTGGATGCTGTGTACAGCTGCAGCGTCCAATCCGCAGCATTCAGATGTTACAGCATAGTGGAGGGGATTTTATGAAATCCCATCTACACTATGCGTTCAAAGACGTAGGATGCAGACCTGTGTAACCGGACATGCGACACGTCTCTCCAGACCGCAGCATGTCTATTTATCTATTTATCAAGATAAATAACACAGTCTAATGTAAAGGATGCGGTGATTCCGCATGTGTTCAATGAAAACATGCCGAATCACCGGGCGTACAAAGCCGGCAGCGCATTGGACGAAGCGGTCATATGCGCTGCCAGATAGAGCCTGTGGAAACATACTCTTATATGAGCAGTATTTGGCATAATATACTTGAATTACTATGTCCAGGCAAAGGCGGCATCTTATTAATTTTAAAGGGAATCTGTCACCTTTTTTTTCGACTATGAGGTGCCGCCACTGACATCAGGGGCTTATCTGCAGAATTCTGTAATGCTGTAGATAAGCCCCCGATATAACCTGAAAGATAAGAAAAAAGAGTTAGATTATACTCACCTGGGGGGCGGTCCGGTCTTGGTCCGATGGGTGTTGCGGTCCGGCGCCTCCCATCTTCTAACAGTGACATCCTCTTCTTTCCTTCCTGTCGTGCCTCCGGCGCAGGGGCACTGCTCTGCAGGACTCTGCTCTGCCCTCAACACTGCTCAACAGAACAGTGCGCCTGCGCAGGAGCCATGACAGGAAGGAAAGAAGAGGACGGCATTGTATAAAGATGAGAGGCGCCGGACCAGACGGCGACACCCATTGGACCGGACCGAACGCCAGGGTGAGTATAATCTAATTCTTTTTTCTTATCTTTCAGGTTACATCGGGTGCTTATCTACAGCATTACAGAATACTGTAGATAAGCCCCTGATGTCAGTGCCGGCAGCTGATAGTCAAAAAAAAGGGTGACAGATTCCCTTTAACAATCTACCCAGTTCATTGTTATATACATTTGTGATTGAGGATGTAGCTGAAAAGTGGGGCCCTGGAGTTGGTTACTGGTGGGCTCTTGGAACTCCAGTCCGACACTGCTGACGTCTAAAGTAGGAAATATACGTATAGGAGATAATTTGCTATTTTGGGAGTAACTCCTTAAACCCTTATACATAGGGAATAACTTGCTGATCGCTAGGGATCCGACCACTGGAGCCCACAGAGATCTGAAGATTGGGGCTCTACAACCTAGAAAACAGAGCCCCGTCTTCAATGAAGCAGTGGAATGCATGCTCAATCTCCGCTCTAGTTTTTGTCCATAGGACTTCCGAAGAAAGCCAAGTATAGTGCTCCTCTATTTCCAGTAGTCTCTTAGAGACAATAAATAGAACATGCAAATTTCAGCTCCATTCAGGGTGGGAATCTGCAAAACCCTATTGCTGAGATTCCTTGACAACTAGTTGAAAGGGAGCATGTCACCTCAGAAAACGCTGTTTGCGTGCAGATATAGGGTTCACCTGAAGGTAACTAGATTCAGATGCTGCCTAAACACCTAACTTAAAGGGCGGCTACTGGGAGAAAATTAATTTATTTCCTACCAGCAACCGCCATCTTTCAGTCATGGTGTCATGCACACAGAGACTACAGTAACATTTCACAGCAGTGCTCACTGCCCTGTGAGTGGTGGCTGTAAGTTTGGTTGACAGTCGGCTCTGCACAGGCAACTGGAGGATTTTCCGATGCTACAATTGGTACTGACAGAGTGACTCGTCGGGGTTTCTATATCTAGTTTATTTTCCCTGTACTACAAAGCAGTGGTGAGTGGGATGCATCTTTTATCTTTCTGACCATATGGCGTGGAGCACATTATGTTTTTCTTTGTATTTTTGCCTGTATGATTTATGTGTTTGCCTTTCATAATTCTGGACCTTCCCAGTACAAGAATGTTTTGTGTTAGATGAGTGTATTCTGAACAATCCAGAGTATTGTATAATTTCTATTCGGCCCTGCCTAGATCATGTACTAGTGAATAATACAAGTAAACGTCATTCTACAGAGGAAATAAAACGGGAAGTCTGAACTAAGGTGGACCACACTGAAGGCGTGGGTGTGTCGACATGGAATACTTATTTGTTAGCAGGATAAATCTACAATTGTTTTCAGCAGATACCCACATAAGAAATTCATGAGGTTTTTTGGCATGGCTTTCAGTTCTGATATGGATGGTGCTGACTCTCTTTCTCTCTGTATATATATATATATATATATATATATACACTCACTGGCCACTTTATTAGGTACACCTGTCCAACTGTGTGTTAAGACTTAATTTCTAATCAGCCAATCACATGGCGGCAACTCAGTGCATTTAGGCATGTAGACATGGTCAAGACAATCTCCTGCAGTTCAAACCGAGCATCAGTATGGGGAAGAAAGGTGATTTGAGTGCCTTTGAATGTGGCATGATTGTTGGTGCCAGAAGGGCTGGTCTGAGAATTTCAGAAACTGCTGATCTACTGGGATTTTCACGCACAACCATCTCTAGGGTTTACAGAGAATGGTCCGAAAAAGAAAAAAAATCCAGTGAGCGGCAGTTCTGTGGCCGGAAATGCCATGTTGATGCCAGAGGTCAGAGGAGAATGGGCAGACTGGTTCGAGCTGATAGAAAGGCAACAGTGACTCAAATTGCCACCCGTTACAACCAAGGTAGGCAGAAGAGCATCTCTGAACGCACAGTGCGTCGAACTTTGAGGCAGATGGGCTACAGCAGCAGAAGACCACACTGGGTACCACTCCTCTCAGCTAAGAACAGGAAACTGAGGCTACAATTTGCACAAGCTCATCGAAATTGGACAGTAGAAGATTGGAAAAACGTTGCCTGGTCTGATGAGTCTCGATTTCTGCTGCAACATTCGGATGGTAGGGTCAGAATTTGGCGTAAACAACATGAAAGCATGGATCCATCCTGCCTTGTATCAACGGTTCAGGCTGGTGGTGGTGGTGTCATGGTGTGGGGAATTTTTTCTGGGCACTCTTTGGGCCCCTTGGTACCAATTGAGCATCGTTGCAACGCCACAGCCTACCTGAGTATTGTTGCTGACCATGTCCATCCCTTTATGACCACAATGTACCCAACATCTGATGGCTACTTTCAGCAGGATAATGCGCCATGTCATAAAGCTCGAATCATCTCAGATTGGTTTCTTGAACATGACAATGAGTTTACTGTACTCAAATGGCCTCCTCAGTCACCAGATCTCAATCCAATAGAGCATCTTTGGGATGTGGTGGAACGGGAGATTCGCATCAGGGATGTGCAGCCGACAAATCTGCGCCAACTGTGTGATGCCATCATGTCAATATGGTCCAAAATCTCTGAGGAATGCTTCCAGCACCTTGTTGAATCTCTGCCACGAAGAATTGAGGCAGTTCTGAAGGCAAAAGGAGGTCCAACCCCTTACTAGCATGGTGTACCTAATAAAGTGGCCAGTGAGTGTATATATACACACACACACAATGCACAAACTTAGATTTAGTTTATTGGGATTTTATGTCATCTACCAACACAAAGTAGAAAATATAGTGAGGTGTAAAGGAAATGATACAGAGTTTTCTAGTTATTTTAAAATTATAAATCTGAAAATTGTGAGGTGCATGTGTATTCAATCATCCCCCCCAGTCAATACTTTGTAGGACCAACCTTTTGCTGCATATTGCAAGTTTGTGGTGGTATTCCCCTACCAGATTTCCACATCTAGAGACTGATATTTTTGTCCATTTTTCTTTGCACACTTGCTCTAGCTCATTGAGATTGGATGGAAACATCTGTGAACAGCAATTCTGACGTCTTGCGACAGATTTTTAATGAGATTTAGGTCTGGACTGTGACTGCGCCATTCATACACATGAATATGCTTTGATCTAAACCCTCCAATGGAGCTCTAGCAGGATGTTTAGAGTCCTCTTGCTGGAAGATGAACCTACGCCCCTACATTATGATTAGCATCCCAAAATTGGATATTGTGGAGACAAACCATTGTATCTTATTCTTATTTAACCAAACGTCTATTTTTTAGCAAGCCAAGGAGAGTAGACTGTTATCTATATGTTGACTTTTTAATGTGCTTCTTTGTTTGATCAAGAAAGCAGACTTTTCCTTGTGTAAGCTTGTAATGTTGATAATTTGTTGCGACACATTGTGCTCTTTCCCTGAATGACTAGTTATGTTTGCTGATATGCTAACTACACACTGTCCAGACCAGCTAGTTTGTTGACCTTTAAAACACAGGAGGGAAATCTATTTAAATAGATTACATATTCAAATAATGCGACTTGATCTGCCACCATTATTCACCTTTACCCGTAAATACTGAATGAAGGACACTTGTTAATTATAAAAAGAGCTGATACTGTATGCCACTGTTAGAGACAGGGAGACAAATATTCAGCAAAGACATCCAAACCTCCAAAGTACCAGAGACAGGACAGGAGCCAAGACATCATGGCTCCATTACGAGGGACACATATTTGTCATTCTACAGGATGCCAGTTGAGGCAATCTAGGCCCCGGTTGAAATAATACAGATCTGCTCCATTGACCATCGCTGAACTATGGATCTGTTTGTGAAAGCCAGGTTGGGACGATCCGGTCACATCGAACCTATGGATATGTTTGGAGAAACAAGGTTGGGACCATCCGGTCACCTGGAACCTATGGATACATTTGGAGAAAGACAGGATTGAGACCCACTGGTCGCCCAGCTCCATGGAGATGTTCGGAGAAGCCAGGTTGGGACCCTCCGGTCAACTGGCCTTGTACCTGAAGGGACTGTCATCTTCTTAAGTTTGTCATTACCTCCTATCTGTGCATGCCAGAGGTGAGGTAGTTGGCCCTGGAAGATGAAGCTAGGTTGTGACCCTCTAGTCAACTGGCTCTTGTACCTGAATGAATTGTCATCTTCTTACGCTTGTCATTACCTCCTTTCTGTATGCATGCCACAGGTGGAGTATTCGGCCCTGGAAGATCTGCAGTAACAGCTGCTATTATCCCGGTGAATCAGCGGAAGGGTGAGACTCTGTAATGTCCACCATCTTTGGTACTGTGCTGGGACTGTTCTAAGTGTTATATGCTAGTTTTGTGGTTCAATAAAGTATTGCCATACTGTTTTACAATCACCGTGTGTTGT
Organism: Dendrobates tinctorius; assembly: GCF_039654945.1. Taxonomy (NCBI): domain Eukaryota; kingdom Metazoa; phylum Chordata; class Amphibia; order Anura; family Dendrobatidae; genus Dendrobates; species Dendrobates tinctorius. The sequence continues at coordinate 2,014,263 of NW_027361875.1, read as the reverse complement.
CAGAGTAGCATTATGCCCATGTTAAAGGGAGAGTGGGGGTTTGGTGGGACGATCCCAGGTCCATGCGGTTTCGGCTTTCGGACTGGGGCGCCCGTTGACCACCATTTCTCCACAGATATAATAGATTGATATTTCCCTCAACAATTAATTTGTCTGGGGCTCCCATACACATGACTGCAGTAGAGGCTTCCCTTTACTTTAAAGCTCCCTTTCCTTTACCAAACCCCTCATTTTTAGACTCTCCCAAATAAACAGGCAAAAAACCATTTTTTTTTTAATTAAATTGGCCAAATATGCCTCTGTTAGAATAAACATAACTGATAATAAGTAACTTGGAGTAAGGAGCTTCTTGGAGTTCAAAAAAATGAGCGGGGAAAAAAAATTAATGTAACCATCCAGCCTTACCCCCAGCTGCAACCCCAGGTTTGGGGGCACCTCATACCACCGACTACCAGGGACCCCACTCTGAGATCCCCAAAATCTTCCAGGCCAGTACCATAATTCTAAAACCAATAGGAGGTTCCCATCTCTACAATGTATAACCCCCACCTCTATTTTGGCACCAACTCCAAGAACCCTCTCCCCTCCCACCTGCCGACATCAAAAACATGACCCGTAAACCAATTAAAATCCAACTATTTACCTTTAACAATAATATTAACATGGCGGGTGGGTGGGACCTCTCTGATGGTGACTACATGTAGATTAGGCAGCCACCTCCCCTTAAACTTTTTACCTCCACTTAAACTCCCCACAACTTTGACTATTAACCCCTGCTGTGCCCTACATAGCTGACTCATGTGTCACACTGCGCCCATGGATCTACTGGGCCTACATTTTCTCTTTACTTTTGGCCAGACCTGTCGAATGTTGTAAATGGCCACGATAGTCAAATTGGTTAATCTCATATTGCATATATTGAGCATGTGCGGTGAACGGTAATGTCAGAAATCGGACATTTATTCATCTCTCTCCTTCGGACAGGCTTTGGTTTTTGCTGACAAGATGATCCTTCCGTAAATATATTCATGCCTGCCAAATACTTCAAAGGCACTGGTCCGTCAGGACCAAGGGAAAGTCTACTGAAGATATGATGTCTTTTCTAAAGAGTTTTTATTGCAGCACAGCTATATATTTTCTTTTTAGTTTATCTGGATAGGCAAGAGTTGCCAATAGGGGGATACCATAATAACAGGAAATTCAGTATCCCACATTACTTCATATTGTGACTGGAAAAAAATAAAAAATAACTACCTTCCCATAGTCCTGGTTTATGCTATCAGAATCCCACACAAAATAGAAAATCTGACACCTCTTTACTGGAATGCTTCAAAACTAAAAGTTAGTTTAATCCTAAATGTCTATTTAATGTCAATCTAATATCTTTTATGATATTCTTGAATTAAAAAGTGCCTATTGTTTTCTCACTATGTTAGAGATCAACATAATGTAAAGCCAGAGACCCTCATTGCAGCAATGTATCATTTACTGGGTTGGTTACTGTTGTTTTAATAAGAATTAGTAAATTTGCTGCCAGGTAGTCCTCCATATCCATGAGCTCAGTTTAACCCCGCCCCCAACACTTGCCACTTTCTGCCTATGTACAGTGTACACTGAAATCTATTAGTGGTGTTGGCGGGGTTATACAGATCTCTGTATTCACAGAACTGCTATAACTGCAGCAGAAAAAAGTTATTTTTTCAAAACTACAGCAAGATGCCCAGTAAGTGACACATCGCTGGAATCAAGGTCTTTGCCCCTACACCCTACACGATACTGGTTGGTGGGTTTGGCTGACATTATCCTTTTAAACGTTCCATGAGGAATATATACATCATGGAGCAGGCCAGTGTTTGTCGAGCAGGTTCAGGAGCTAGGCAGATGCTGGTTATGTTCCACAGCCAGCATCTGCCTCTAACAGCAGTGATCAGAGTTAGCTCTGACTCCTGTTGTTAACTCTTAAATGCCGCTGTCAATCCCCGATGTAGGGGTTTAAACTATGTGACCCAGCCAACTGTCTGTTCCTGTTGCCCCTAGGTGTTCAAAACCCATCCCACATGACTGTGGGTTGCTGATGGGTTTCTATGTCAGCTAGGGGCCTGCTGCATGTCTGTACTCCTGTGAAGCCAAGCCACAGGATTGGCATCATAAGAAACTCTAATCTTTACTATTTATTGTGAAACTGTAATATCGTAAGTTTTTAAGAATATTTAAAAAAAAAATTAAAGAATTTAGAAAAAATAAACATGTTTGGTATTGCCACATCTGTAAAAGTCCAATCGCTGTAACAAAACATAAATTTTATGTGTTAAAAAATGATAAAAAATATCAAAAAGTAAAAAATTAAATAAATTAATAAAATTATAGCGTATACAGAAAAGCATACTCTCTGCTAAGCCTATGAAATATTCTCTTTAATTCTGCTATACGTGTAGAAGGCTTGAAATGTTATCTGGGTGGTCAACCACTGCAGTAGTAGCCATTATAAACCTCCATACATTTGAGATATATTTCTGTGTCTTAAAAATAATATTTTATCCCTCTACCAAATACCTATAATAATATAATCATCTAACAATAACAAAAGCCGGGGCAAAAATATTGATGTACTGCTGGGTAGTTCAACGGCGTGCACGATCCTCGGTCATAATGTTATTGTAAGCCGACCAGTTCTTTAGTGCAATATTTAGTTATGGTAACAGCTCCTTTATGATTAAGCAACATGCTGGGGTCTACCTTGAAATACTTTTCATTTGGGTAAATTATATTTTCCATTAATGACATAATAAATATCACCAGGAATGTAACTTATTAAATTGTTTCTGTTGCTTTGCTGCAAAGCTTCAGTTATGTCTAAAGCCATTTCAGATATTCCTCTGGAGGAATAAAAATATTGATATGTCCCATTAAAAATCCAAAGTTTGTTTTTTAAGAGATGGCTAAGTTGGACACAAAATATTCACGTTGTCACCAGCTCAGCAAGATTTGCTACTCTAATGTTGCCTTGTGTAAGCAGCACCATGCGGTTCCCTATATATCACTAAGCTAGTTTGTCTGTGTGAAAACCAAGTCTTTCCAAAAGTCTGTCTGTGGTTTTAATCCTGTGGTGCTGAATGGCACGTGATGGGTTACATATGCTGGAAGGGTCTAGGAAAATGAATGCATAATTAGCTTGAAGGGGGTATATGATAAATTTTAGATTTTTCCAACATCAACATGTTTGACTACGCCAGACACAAGACCATACTAATTACTATGGCATCTCTAGTACCTAATATTTTCTTGTGTGCTACCAAAGCAATGGGAGAGTCTACTGAAATGCCTCTTGTATAGAAGCCTGGGGTGGTCCTATAATGAGCTAGGTTGGTTAACAAGACCTGAGGAGTAGCTGAGTGCTTAGAATCTCCTTAAAATGTTAGTATTTCTGCTGTACGCCATAAGAGGTTGATTATCGTATATAAATTTTCATTTTTTTTTTATATTGTTATTTGAGGGTAGGGGGGGCACTTGTGAAATATTTTAGTGTGGGCCTAAATGGGCGTTAGGTTTCTAGACTTCTTAAAGAATAATAATAATTAATAAATACAGGTCCATCTCACAAAATTAAAATATCATCCAAAAGTTAATTTATTTCTGTTCTTCAATACAAAAAGAGAAAGTCATATATACATATTAGATATTCATTACAGACAGAGTGATCTATTTCAAGTGTTTATTTCTGTTAATGTTGATGATTATGGCTTACAGACAATGAAAACCCAAAATTCATTATCTCAGTATCTCATGCTTCCCTCTGCCAACAAGCTTTTTGGAGATGGAAATTTCATTCTCCAGGAGGAGTTGGCACCTGTCCACACTGCCAAAAGTACCAATACCTGGCTTAAAAACCACAGTATCACTGTGCTTGATTGGCCAGCAAACTCACCTGACCTTAACCCAACAGAGAATCTGTGGGGTATTGTCAAGAGGAAGATGAGATACCAGACCCGACAATGCAGACAAGCTGAAGGCTGCTATCAAAGCAACCTGGGCTTCTATAACACCTCAGCAGTGCCACAGGCTGATCGCCTCCATGCCATGCCGCGTTGATGCAGTAATTGATGCAGAACGAGCCCTGACCAAGTATTGAGTGCATTTACTGAACATACATTTCAGTAAGCCAACATTTTAGATTTTAAAATAATTTTTCAAGCTGGTGTTATAAAGTATTCTAATTTACTGAGATAATTACTTTTGGGTGTTCATTGGCTGTAAACCATAATCAACATAAACAGAAATAAACACTTGAAATAGATCACTCTGTTTGTTATGACTCTATATAATATTTGAGTTTCACTTTTTGCATTGAAGAACTGAAATAAATTAACTTTTTGAAGATATTCTAATTTAGTGAGAAGCACTTGGACATGTGTGTTTATCTCCTGGTACCTTTTCCATTTAGTTTATTCCTCCCTGTCCCTATTCTCCTACCTATTGTTGGTTAGTGTTTTTGTATGACAGAGGTTTTCTGTTATCCCTGTTTTGTCTTTGTGTCTTGTTCACCTTACATTTCTGCATTTCTGTCCCATGCCCCAAGGGGCGGGGGAGGGGACAGATTAGGGTTAAACAGGAACATAGTAAGGTTGGAGACTCGGGCCTCTCTACCTTCATGACTACCCCGGAACAGGGATGGTTAGGGTCCCAGTTGAAGGGACAGTTTGATGCCCCTGTGAGGGGAACCAGGGCCATAGTCGTGGCTGACACAGATTGGTTAAACACGCCCTGGTCTCCCTTCACATACCTACAATGTACCCTTTGCAGCATACCTTCTTTTATGGCTTCGGTGCCATCAGGGTCCCCTCTAATCTGCTGTGGGATCACTCCTATGGACTTCACACAAAGAGAGACAGTCCAGTTTCAACTTGTAACAGACAACTTTACTTGAATCCTTTTGCAGGACGTCCACCTCAGTTACAGCATACACATATATATACATAGCAGCATACAATATATGACAATATAATATCAACAGGAGAAAAGGGAGTGGAGCATCACGTGATCTTGGTATACCCCCATTCCTCACTGAAGACCGTCATAGCGTGACATTAACAGTGTAAATTTGGTGTGCCCTCTGAATAACTCAACACACAGCCATTAATGGCTAAACTGCTGGCAACAAAAGTGAGTATACCACTAAGTGAAACTGGCCAAATTATGGCGAAATAGCAATTTTTCCTCCGTTGTGTCATGTGACTCATTAGTGTTAGAAGGTCTCAGGTGTGAATGGAAGCAGGTATAAATAAATTTGGTGTTGTTGCTGTCACACACTCTCATACTGGTCACTGGAAGTTCTTCATGGCACCTCATGGCAAAGAACTCTGAAGAGTTGAAAAACAAAATTGATACTCTACATAAAAATGGCCTAGGTCTATAAGAAGATTTCCAACACCCTGACACTAAGCTGCAGCAAGGTGGCCAAGACCATACAATAGTTTAACAAGACAAGGTTCCCCTCAGAACTGGCTTCGCCATGGTCGACCAAAGAAGTTGCGTGCACGTGCTCAGTGTCATATCTAGAGGTTATCTTTACAAATTAGATGCATCGTTGCTTACCAGCATTGCTGCAGAGGTTAAATGGGTGAGGGTTCAGCCTCTCAGTGCTCAGATCATATGCCACATACTGCATCAAATTGGTCTTTATGGCTGTTGCGCCAGAAAGAAGCCTCTTTTAAGGAAGATGCACAAGAAAGACATCAAACAGTTTGCTGAAGACAAGCAGACTAAGCACATGGATTACTGGAACTATGTCCTGTGGTCTGATGAGACCAAGCGTGTGTGTGGCAGAAACAAGGTGAGGAGTACAAAGACAAGTGTGTCTTGCCTACAGTCAAGCATGGTGGGGGGAGTGTCATGTTTGGGACTGCATGAGTTCTGACACCTGTGGGGAGCTATAGTTCATTGAGAGTACTAGGAATGCTAACATGTACTGTAATTGTGACATAGTGAGCATGATCCCCCTCCCTTTGGAAACTGGGCCACAAGGAAGTATTTCACTATAACAAGCCCAAACACAGCTCCATGACCACTGTCATGCTAAAGAAACTGAGGATAAAGGTGCTGGACTGGCCAAACATGTCACCAAACCTAAACCCTATTGAACATCTGTGGGGCATCCTCAGCGAAAGGTTGAGGAGCATAAGGTCTCTAACATCCACCATATCTGTGATGTTGTCATGGAGGAGTGGAAGAAGATTCCAGTGGCAACCTGTGGAGCTCTAGTGAACTCCATGCCCAAGAGAGTTAAGACAGTGCTTGAAAATAATGCTGGCCACACAAAATATTCACCCTTTTGGGCAAAATTTGGCCATTTTCATTCTGGGGTCTGCTAGTTTTTGTTGAAAGTGGTTTAGACGTTAATGCTGTGTGGTTTAGTTATTTAGAGAGCACACCAAATTTACACTGTTATACAATCTGTAAAAGTTCTACTTTATATAATATAGATAGATAATATTGGCTCCCAATATATTATGCAATTCTGCATTGCTGAAGTGCTGAGAGAAATCAACTGATTGGCTAATGGTATATATTAAAAAAAAAAGTATTCACAAATCTCATCTAATGCCACTTGTTGCGTTCTTCTCTTAAGGGTAAACACATAGGTCTTGTAGATTACTTGTTTTATGGATTTGTTTAAAAAGTTTGTAATTTGCCTCCAGAAAAACATCCTATGAATCCAATCAATAGCCTGGAATAGCTTTAAAACTATCTTATGTGCTGCTTTAAAGTCACTGTAAAGAATGGAGGGATTTAATGGCAACTTACAATCCTCAGCAGGTGGTCCTGTCACACCAGTAGTGTGTGGTCAGTCACACCAGTAGCTAGTATCATACAAGATGACCACTACGGAGCCCACACTGTTTAATTGCTCTGTCCAGATGAACATGGAGATCTCTTACATCCTAGCCAAACACTGGTTACATTTCTGAGATCTCTGGAACTGGCCAAACGCCTTCCAGGGTCTTAGTCCGTTCTAGCACCCCAGGTTTGGGAGTTATGCAGAACGGCTAGTAGAAGCCAGGTAGCGAAGATGTAATTGGTCTCCAAGTTTAACGGGGGCCCGACCGGATTCAATGGTGCCAGAACAATCAGTGAATTAACTTCCGTTGGGAGGTTATGATCCTTCATAGGTTTTGGGAGTTTTAGCTTCAAAAACCCAGGGGAGCGAAATAAGGCCCCTCCCGTGGGCGAAAAGGGTGTGACCAACCAAAGGGATAAATGCTTGTACAAGACCATGTGCTCTCTTCCTTCATCATGCTTGCTGTTCACTTCTAAAGGGGGGCCACATCGTGTAACATGTTGAAACGAACTGAATCAGCTGGCAGCCCCATGCCCTCATGCGGCCCAGCACACATGGCCGAACATAAAACTGGTAATTGACATGATTCATCGGCTTATAACTTTTTTAGTATGACCTTTATTTGCATATCTAACCATTGTACATGTATAACCATTGTATATAAAGTGTATTGTCTAGTTTTCCCTTAAGGCTATTGAAAATCTAATTTAACCTTGGGCTGCTCTTTTATCTCACTCCACATGCACGTGTTCTCTGCATTAACTTTCCATGGTTTCGGGGATGGCTTTGGCCCGATATAATCCTGTTAACGGACTGGGCTTCTATCTAACGACGACCTGGTGGCAGTCCTCCTCGGCTGATAAGATTCTGTTTCACTGGTGTTAGTGAAAGGGGCCTGTCAGGATTGTGAGTGCATGTTCTCCCACATCAACGACTGTGTGGGCCACATCCTCTCACTCCCTGTGCCTCACTGGAACCATGTGCACGGGGGGTGTTTGTGTATACTGTGCCAAGCTGACCTTGCGTATCCCCAGGGGATGTGGACCGTTACATTGGTGCAAGTGAGGAGACCATTCCAAGTGACCCCTCTGGCATAATAGTGATGTCAGGCAGGGTGGCAAGGTGCAGGTTCGTTACATGTGATGGCAGCGGTGGAATTCTGCGTGATCTCTCCGGTGTCATCCTTCACAGCTGCAGTTGCACATCTGTGTGTCACGTTCTGTAGAGGTTGCAACGTGGTTTATTCTACGCGTTTCAGGATTCAGGTGACCCCTTCATCAGGACATACCACAAATATTGTACAAGAGTCATAGACATACAGGGTTTAAGTACACATCAGCAGTGTCAAAGTTCAGGCTCATCAGAAAGTTCACATGAAGATTAAAAGTCATCAGAGAAATACAAATTAATATCTTACACATTTAACCTTATTTTTGTTTGTAGGTTTGCCAACGTTGAACCATAGTTAAAATACTTTTTTATTAAAAAAAAAAAAAGGATTTAAACTATGGTTCAACGTTGGCAATCTGTGTTCTTCAAGAGTTCCTCCCTCCAGCTCAGTAGCTCAAAGTAAATGCCTTCACCTCTAAATTTATTCCATCACTCCTATGTGAGTTTGATTCCACCTTTTTTCTCAGTGAGACTGTTTCTAGCCACTTTTTTTTTTTTCTCTTTCCATGATATCTCTCTTTTTCAATTTTGTTATCCTACAAAAAAAATAAGGTTAAATGTGTAAGATATTAATTTGTATTTCTCTGTTGACTTTTAATCTTCATGTGAACTTTCTGATGAGCCTGAACTTTGACACTGGGTGTCATCTGATCCATTGGGCGTTGTTTTCAATTGCTGATGTGTACTTAAAATCCTGTATGCCTATGACTCTTGTACAATATTTGTGGTATGTCCTGATGAAGGGGTCACCTGAACCCTGAAACGCGTAGAATAAACCACGTTGAAACCTCTACAATTTTTGGAATTCTTCTTCCTACCTAAGTGTATGCTTCAACCAGGTCCTGCACTGACCTGTGGATCCGCAGCAGCCGCCATTAATATATGTCTTTCCTTAACTCTCACCAGGTGAGTAGTTCTCTTGGTGGGCAACTCTGTGTAACGTTTGATTAGACCCTATTTGCGCTTTTGTGTCTCCCTCTTTTCTCTGTCACGTTCTGTGAAAGGCTTCAGATCTCAGGACGAAGGACAAATATGAGGCTGATAAGTTAGTCAGGAGACCTGAGGGTAGATTAGGCGCATCGTGGTCCATATGTAAGCAGGTGCTGAGATGCAGTACTCAGGTATTGCAGAGCAGTACGGTATAACAATATTATTTAATTTACAGTAAAGATAAGAGTAATCTCCTTGCAAGGGGTTAATAACCAATGTACAAGAGTTAAGGAAATAGTAAGGGTTAATTAAAAAATCTGAGGTTCAAACAGCACTTATCGTAGTTCCTGTTGGTGCTCCTTAGTCCACAGTCCGATGGGAGTGGCGGTGCCAGCAACGGCCGGTATAGAGTCCTCCGTTGAGGTCCGGTATTAACGGTCCATGTTCTGGCGGCAGCAGGCAGTCTCCGGTTTTATCGGCTGAGCCCCCAGTCCATAAGCCTGCACAGCCGAGGTCAAAGAAGCTGCAGGAGTTTCTATAGCAAATATGGGCTGCTGCATGCTGGTCAGCAGAGGGAAGAGCACCTCAGGGTTTTGCAGCTGGCCCACACTTTTCCATACGAGCGCTGCCCGACGTTTATCCGCGTGCACGGCGCTCTCCTCTGTGACAGTACCGCCGGAGCGTGCAGTTAAATGTGGACGCTGCCCTTTCCGGCTCTGCTGCGCTGGATGCGGAGCACGATGCTCACCGCGCTGCACTCTCCCTGACGGCAGGAAACTAAACCTTCCTTCACGTTCTATCTGCTCTGAGTTTTTTGTGTACACGTCCCCTATTCCTTCCCCCAGGAAACATAGGATGCAGCCCGGACAGTTTCGGGCCCGACTCAGCGCAGGTACCCGCAGTCTGGTCATCCTCCTTACACATACTCGAATCTGTGAATCTGTCCTAACCCACATGTTAAGATAATAGTGTAGGTACCTTCAGAATAACATCTAAAGACTAGTCCATTTGACCGTTTTATCTAAAAAGTGATGTTTTTTACAGTGTCACTGGCATTTTTTATATACCTTCAGCGTCATCATGATGTATGATAATGATATGGCTGGCAGCAGCACATAACAGTAGGCCTGAATCTACAATATAAAGCAAAGGATCTCCCAATGCCAAGCAATGTGTTCGAAGTGTCTAAAGTTTAATTGTTCATTTAGGTTTTCTTTGGAAGCAGCTGGAGTACACCTTTAAATAGTCAGTTATAGAATGTATCCAGGAAAAAGAAAGAGCAGTACTGGTATTACTTAGAGTCTTATAAAGGTAACATTCGCTTCCACCTGCCAACACGAAAAACCACTAATGTAACAGAGGGGCCTTGTGTAGTGATTACGGTGGGTTACAGCACAATGAGAACAAGCAATGCATAAGATAAACTGGGTAATCACGTCATGCCTTGCCATTTTGATTTTGTTATGCTAAAAAAAAACTCAGACAAGCTTCATAGTCAACCCCCCAACTGTGTTTACAGAAACACCAGACCTAGGAATCTTGGAATTCTACATTTACAGAACTTAAGGAATGTATATAAGACAGGCGCAATAAATGTGACTACCACATACTACACACAGAATTCAGCATGGATAATTCCTTAAAGGAATATTTCACCAACTGGTTAGGCGAAAAACTGCTTCTCCATCTAGAAGTATTATGACATATTAGGAATAATAATAACCTTTATTTTTTTTTTAGCGCTAACATATTCCGCAGCGCGTTACAGTTTGCACACATTATCATCACTGTCCCCGAGGGGGCTCACAATCTAAATTCCCTATCAGTATGTCTTTGGGATGTGGGAGAAAACCCACGCAAACACAGGACGAACATACAAACTCCTTGCAGATGTTGTCCTTGGTGGGATTTGAACCCAGGACTCCAAAGCTGCAGTGCTAACCACTGAGCCACCGTGCTGCCCCAATCTACTGGAATGCAATTTACTGTGAAAACTTTTGTCTTTACTCCACTTTGTACTAAGATTTGAGTTTGACTAAAATTTAACTAACCTAAATGGTCTGCTTTATATGCCTTTAAAGGGAATCTGTCACCCTTTTTTCGACTATTTGCTGCTGGCACCGACATCAGCTAGGCATTAACTAGTACACAAAAACATAAGGGGCGTTCCAGCTGATAAAATTTCTTGCTTTATTGAAAAATTAAAATAGTACAGCGGCTTACTCCTCAGGAGTGGATGGATGTGCTATGAGGCACTGAGACAACAGCTACGCGTTTCGACATTACATGGGTCTTTATCACAGCTGCAAATTACTAGCATAGTGCAAACCTAATACTTAGTGCTGACCAATGAGAACTGCAATGTAAATCACATGAACAAGCCAAAGGTCCTGTGAGCATTACTACAATGCCTATGTTCCATAGAGACCAATGACGATATCACCTTCTATCACATGTTCTAATAGAAAGGTCCTGTGTGACATTGCAGGAATTGAATGGTTTAAAAATTCAAAGCGTGGTGGAGATGGAAAAAGACGCCTTCTTACAAGAGAGGCTTTTTGGATATTCTGTCTGGGGTCTAGATATCCAAATGGGTTAAACAAAAGAACAGAGATCATGTATCATTATTGATGGCTATTGCTATATTTTAAGTATTTGTATATATGTCAATTAGTTTGTTTTTATGTGGTATTATTTTGCAAACCTAGAGAATGTAGAGTTTTGCACACAGGACCTTTCTATTAGAACATGTGATAGAAGGTGATATCATCATTGGTCTACAGCACCAGGACTGGGTGTCAGTGGTGACCCTCACGGTTACAGTTAAATAACTTTGCTTTTTCCCCCTCCTCCAAGTTTCTTTGCGCACGGTTTCACACCCCCTGCTGGATTACGGGACCGAAACCCCACAAGGGTTGGTTGCTATGGACTGTATGTGCGCTTTCTTTAAGAACTGTTTTAACCTTACCCATTTTATCCCTGAACTGTCCCCAGTTAAAAGCAGCCCTCCAGTGTGTTAATGGGCCCATAATTTAGTAAAAGGTGGGAGGGGAAGCTGTGCAGGAGGACCCGAGAGGCGAGCCGGGTCGGGACTATATAGACTAGCCCATAAAACTGGCCCATAAAACCTGGATCGTGTTATTTAGCACTTTAGATGTATGGGTCCCAGGAGTCATGAGACCAGGGGCAGTCGGACCCACTTTGAGGAACTGAAACTCTGATTCTGGGGCTCCAACTCAGTGAAGCCGAGGTCATGTTGACTCATCGGTGGCATCAAATAAAGACTGTGTTGGTTTTATTGATGTTTAACAAGATGCTTTATGTTTACAGGTGCTGCCATGGTCGGCGACGACCATATTTTAGGAGGGTGTAGTGTAAGGAGGTGGCGGGGACCCTCACGTCCCTCCTCTCTCCTATACACCAAACATATGTATCACATGTAGAAGGGGGGGCGGTGTAAAGTCCCAGGGTGATAGGAAAGGACTTCCTGCCTCTAGAGCAGAGCAATGACTGCCCCAGGTTAACGGGCAGCGTGGACGGACACTGGATCTGTAAGATGGTCCCCAGGAAAAATATGGGGATCGGGACCAAGACATGAGCTGGTGTCGTGTAGCCTACTGAAGGGAAAGAATAGGAAATGTTGTCTTGTTTGCACCGTGTTCAGTAACGTTTTCCCGTTGGAACAGAACAGTGGCATGTGGTGTTTCCTGAGATCTCATCCCCAGCAACTGAACTGAATGTGTGATGAAAGTAACTGACTGTACCGCAGGACTGGTACTTCACTTGTCTTTATATCTACAAGGGGTCGGGGTACTCACTGACTGTTGTTTGATGGACTCGGCCATGACTTCCACCCCGTGCCACCTTGTTACATCAGTCTGGAGGCAGATCTGTCTGAAGCTTTTCCTTCAGCCACTTCTGTGTCTATAATGAGACTTCTCTCAGTTGAGCTGACTAAGCCTCCAGAAAAACCCGTACTGGAGTGGAAGTGGGAGTGATGAGTCCCACCACTAAATTCTCCTCATCACTCCCATAAAAACAGCCCAGAACTACCATGAATAAAATGGCTTGGTACCTAAGCTGCTTCGCCAACCAGTACTGCCTTGCTTTTAAATATATCACCTAGCTTAACTTTCTGGGAGAGATATACACTCCATCCAGTATCCTTCCTGTTGGCCGCCTACAGCTGCCTGATTATAAAACATACATTAAACTCAATGGTTAGGCTGTAACAATTCATTTTTTTATGCATCCGTGAGTCAGTTTTGTTTACATGTCCTAATCTATTTAGTTTTTGCAGATCAGAATCGGTCGTTCAGATCCATTAAAATGGATGAAAAATTAAATAGATCTATTTTTTGCCTGTTGTAAACTGATCCATTGCTAAGTGTCAATGGATAATATGATTGAGATAGTCTACAACCCCGGTTACCGGCGGACTCGGCCAACAGAGTGTATGGGGCCCCCAACTAGAGTTGAGCGACTTTGGTCGGATCGGTTTCTGTGAAACCCGAATGAAACAAAATTTGAGTCGGATGAAACTGGTCCGACTAGGGCAAAAAAAGTTGGAGTTTCGTCCGAAACCCGACCCCAATGCAAGTCAATGGGGAATAAAAGTCGGCATTGAGTGGATGAATGTCATCCGCTCAATGCTGACTTTTATTTCCCACTGACTTGCATTGGGGTCGGGTTTCAGTCGAAACTCCGACTTTTTTTTGCCCTAGTCGGACCAGTTTCATCCGACTCAAATTTTGTTTCATGAAACCCGATCCGACCAAAGTCGCTCAACTCTACCCCCAACATCATCTGTGTGAGATAAGGATCTGGCATGTCCAATTTCATAGTGCTGATCCTTTTTGTTCTCGGCAGGCTAAGTTGCTATCAGAGGAGTCAGTGGCTCTCTCATAGAGAACACAGGAACGGTTGGTTAGCTGAGCCAGTATGGAGAAGTAGGAAGCAATATCTGCCGGCTGAGCGATCAATATACTGGGTACAGAGCACCTACCCTCTTCAGTTTTTTTAAAATGGATGAGAAAAAAACATGCAAAATTTTAATAGAAAATGGAAGCAAATATAACACGTAAGAGACAAAAAAAATCTACTTTTGACACTCAAAAAACAGAAACTAATGTATGAATGTGCTCTTAGCCTGGGAGAGATGCTATAATGGATAGATGGCCCAAGTCTGCCAGAGCAGGAGTGGCTATTTTTACTGGCTCTGGCTCATGAAGGTGGGTCTAGAGTGGGGTATTATCAGCTTTAATAAGGCATGTGGACAAGTGTTGTGCTAATGTTGCAACTTCTTCAAAGTAAGGGCTCATTCAGACATCCGTTTTTTCATGTACATGGTCTTCACCCGTCTCTGCTCTCTTTCTGACTTCACCAACTCCCCTCTCCCTCTATCTGACCATCATCTGCTCACTTTCTCATCCCTGTCCTCCTCACCTGGCACCCATGTCCAGCAACACGCACACCCCCGCAGAAACCTTGCACACCTAGACACCCACGTGCTCTCTGACTCTATTCTACCACTGGCATCCATATCCTCACTCCATGACACAGACAGTGCCACTGCTTTCTACAAAGCCACTCTTGCATCAGCTATTGACATGGTTGCCCCTCTCGTTCATGGCAGAATGCGACGTATCAACAGACAGCCCTGGCACAATAACACCACTAAAAAGCTCCGGCAAGTGTCCAGGACTGCAGAGCGGGGCTGGAAGAAAACAAATTCGCAAGATGACTTCACCACATTCAAACAGGCAACACTCGACTTCAAATCTGCCCTCACCTCTGCTAAACAGGCATACTTCACAACCCTCGCATCTTCCCTATCTTACAACCCAAAACAGTTATTCAAAACTTTTAAGTCCCTCCTCCGCCCACCACTGCCTCCTCCAACCTCCCTCATCTCTGCCGAGGACTTTGCCACACACTTCAAAAACAAGATTGACCAAACAAGGCAAGTCTTCATCACTCAACCACCACAACCCCTTTGTATACCAGACCAATGCCCAAACTCCATAACCTCACTCTCCAACATCACTGAAGGGAACTTAATCTCCTCTTTTCCAAATCGCACCTCACAACCTGTGCACTTGACCCCA
Organism: Dendrobates tinctorius; assembly: GCF_039654945.1. Taxonomy (NCBI): domain Eukaryota; kingdom Metazoa; phylum Chordata; class Amphibia; order Anura; family Dendrobatidae; genus Dendrobates; species Dendrobates tinctorius. The sequence continues at coordinate 1,999,221 of NW_027361875.1, read as the reverse complement.
TCCCATCCCACCTCCTCCCCAACCTCACCACCACACTTATCCCATCCCTAACCCACCTCTTCAACCTATCACTAACGTCCGGTACATCCCCTTCTGCTTTCAAGCATGCCACAATCACGCCTATCCTTAAAAAACCAACCCTCGACCCAACCGCTATGTCCAGCTATCGCCCAATATCATTGCTTCCATTCGCTTCCAAACTCCTGGAACAGCATGTCCACGCTGAACTTTCCTCCCGCCTATCATCTAACTTGCTCTTTGACAATCCACAATCTGGTTTCCGCCCCCATCACTCCACTGAGACAGCCCTGACCAAAATTACTAACGACCTACTTACAGCCAAATCAAATGGACAATACTCTGTACTCCTGCTTCTAGACCTGTCCTCTGCATTTGACACAGTTGACCACTGCCTCCTACTACAGATCCTCTCCTCCGGCATCAAAGGCCTTGCCCTATCCTGGATCTCCACATACCTTTCCAACCGCACATTGAGCGTCTCCCACTCCCACACCACCTCCTCATCCCACCCTCTCTCTTTTGGAGTCCCCCAAGGCTCTGTTTTAGGACCCCTACTCTTCTCAATCTATACACTTGGTCTGGGGCAACTCATAAAGTCCCAAGGATTCCACTACCACCTTTATGCTGATGACACTCAGATCTACCTCTCTGGCCCTGACGTCACCTCTCTGCTGTCCAGAATCCCAGAGTGTCTATCAGCCATATCCTCCTTCTTCTCCTCTCGCTTCCTAAAACTCAATGTAGACAAATGTGAACTCATCATCTTTCCTCCATCTCACAGATCTTCTTTACCTGACCTAGCAATAACAATTAATGACATCACACTTTCCCCAGTACCAGAAGTCCGCTGCCTCGGAGTAACCTTTGACTCTGCCCTGTCCTTCAAACCGCACATCCAAGCTCTTTCTACCTCTTGTCGCCTCCAGCTCAAAAATATTTCCAGAATCCGTCCTTTCCTCAACCCTCAATCTACTAAAATGCTTGTGCATGCCCTCATCATCTCCCGCCTCGACTACTGCAACATCCTTTTTTGTGGTCTCCCTCCTAACACCCTCGCACCTCTCCAGTCCATCCTTAACTCTGCCGCCCGAATAATTCATCTCTCTCCTCCTCCGCTTCTCCCCTCTGCAAATCTCTTCACTGGCTCCCATTCCCTCAGCGTATCCAGTTCAAATTACTAATACTGACCTACAAGGCCATCTATAACCTGTCTCCCCCATATGTCTCTGAACTAATCTCCCGATACCGTCCCTCACGTAATTTACGGTCCTCCCAAGACCTCCTTCTCTCCTCCACACTTATTCGCTCCTCACCCAACCGCCTCCAAGACTTCTCCCGAATAGCCCCTGTTCTCTAGAATTCTTTGCCCCAACAAGTCCGACTATCAACCACATTTGGATCCTTCAGACGGAACCTGAAAACCCACCTCTTCAAGAAAGCCTACAGCCTGCAATGACCCCGCTACCTCCATCTCTCTCACCACTACTGGTGATATCACCTCAACCAACACCGGAACTGCTGCAACCCACCAACGTACTGTCTCCTTCCCCACCATCCTGTAGCATGTAAGCCCGAAAGGGCAGGGTCCTCCCTCCACTCTGTATCAGTCTGTCATTGTTAGTTTGTTTACTGTAAGTGATATCTGTAATTTGTATGTAACCCCTTCTCATGTACAGCACCATGGAATCAATGGTGCTAGATAAATAAATAATAATAATGTGCAAGAAAAACGGTATTAGTGATTTTCTTCCGAGATTCATCAGAGTTTGAACCAAGTTTCATCATTTTTTCTCGAATCCATAGATTTATATTGACGACTTTTGATTCAACACTCGCAAGAAATGGATCTGTGAACAGCCCCATAGATTATGCTAGATATGAGATCCATTCATCCATGAAAAATACGGATAGACCTCATACTTGAAAAACCGACATTGGATGAACCCTAATATTCACTTTTTCACACAAAATTGTGCTTCATAATTCTCTTACTTCAGTGGGTATTTTGAGAGCTTCTAATGAGAATAATTAAATCGATGTACTCCTGTTATATGTACAGCAGTGATCCAACCATGTTCTAAATGTAGATAGCAAGGTGGCTAAATCTATGAGTATTTTTGCTTTTGCTAAACTCCAACCTTCTTCCTTTCTTTTAGGTGAAAAGTTAAAAACTCTTTACACATAATTGAATAATGTTACAGAAGATTAGATTGCCTTCTCGGTGCATTAAATTCATAGTTTTTATAAATGCCTTCTGTTTCTTACAGTCTTGCTGACCCTTGCTATTGCCAAAAACATGATTGATGGGACCAGTTCAGAACAATATGTCCAGGACAGAAGTATCATTCATCTGAATTATGTGGCCCTGACAATAGGAGAGCTGCCAAATTACCCACCAGTAGGGAGTAAGAGTAGAGGCAACAGACCGGGTCTTCTAACAACTTTCAAAGAAACTTGAGCTTGCATTCACCCCTTGTTTTGCAGTGGAGTCGAGAATAGTTGTCAAGCCAAACCATTATCTAATCGCTGGCCACAAAGCATTTATTACATCTATTCTAGGTATTAATTTTAATTTTCAGTGTGGATATTTGGGTATTAGAATGAACATGTGAGGTTTTCAGAATAAAATATTGCTTTACAGGAAACAAAGGTTGTTACGTTTCAGAATCAAGATCGTTAATTACAATGTTCAGATGCACAGAAAATGCGACAGTGACAAATCACCCCACTTAACGACCACGTTCTTAGCTGACCATATGCTACACAATGTACAAGCCCTGTCCTAAATCCTATTGAGCATCTTTGGAAACAGCTGAAACATGCCGTCTGGAAAAGGCAACGTTCATACACGAGACAACTGGAGCAGTTTGCTTTTGAGGAGTGGGCCAAAATACCTGTTGAGAGGTGCAGAAGTCTCATTGACAGTTTCAGGAATCGTTTGATTGCAGTGATTGCCTCAAAAGGTTGTGCAGAAAACTATTACGTTAAGGCTACCATCATTTCTGTCCAGGCCTATTTCATGAGTTTCATTTTTTTTTTATATTCTGTGGAAGCATGGTTGAAAAGCAGTGTCTGACTTTCACTTGTTCATTTTCATACATTTTTGATTTATTACTTTTGCCAGATTCAAGTTATTCCTGTCACCATTGTGGGTTTTTCTGTCATTAAACGAGGGGTACCAACAATGTTGACCACGTGTGTAGTTATCGGCTTCCAGTCAGAGCTGACTGAATAATAGTCAGGTTACTTCTTATAACTGTTTCATAGTATGTGATTCTTCCGAAGTCGGGAAGAGTAAAGCCAGCACTGATTGGCAGCAGGGACCGCATGACATGACAATGTCACAAGAGCCTTTGCCAATACTGCTGGAACAGAGCCGTTACCAGAGGAGAATATAAGTGTTGTTAATTTACTGGGGCCAAACATAGGGTAATGGGCAACCCTTTAAAAAATACTTAAACTGCTTGTATAGGCAGATTTCGGAGCAAACTCTCCTAAAAAAAGCTGTAGTGTTCACATACCCTTCTCACAGCTGAGAAGCCACAGTGATATTCCCATTGCATTTACAGTACTACAGTGGACATCATTGTAAAGAGGAAGTGGAGGAGCAGCATCAGGCTGTGTGCCCACGTAGCGATTTTTAAGCATTTTTGCCGCGATTTTTGGCACGAAAACGCTGCAAAAATGTTTAAAAATTGTGTACAGAACGCCCCCCATGCATTCCTATGGCATTCCGCACATGCTGTGCTAATGCTGTGCTTTTTTCCGCGGCGGAATCGCATCGCGGAAAAACGCACCATGCTCATTTTTCTGTGCGGAATCGCAAACAATTGCCGCGATTCCGCACCCATAGGAATGCATGAGAATCGCTTACTTCCCGCATGTGGCTATGCCCACCATGCGGGAAGTTAAGCATCTCATGTGCGGTTGGTACCCACAGTGTGGAGGAGAGGAGACTGTCCTCCAGGCCCTGGGTACCATACCCCTGTAAAAAAAAAAGAATAAAAAATAAAAAATCGGGGTATATTTACCTTCTGGCGTCCCGCGCTGCATTCCCGGCCTAAGCGTTCCCAGTAATGCCTTGCGGCAAGGCCCTGTAATGACGTAGTCTCGCGTGACTCTAGTGATCTCGCGAGATCGCTATAGCAACGCGAGACTGCGTCATCACAGGTCTCGCAAGGCATCACTGGGAACGCTGAGGCCGGGAATGCAGCGCGTGACGCCGGAAGGTAAATATACCCCGATTTTTTTATTTTTTTTAGCATTTTAACATTTTATCTTTTACTATTGATGCCGCATAGGCAGCCTCAATAGTAAAAACCTGGTCACACTTGTCAAACACTATGTTTGACGAGTGTGACCAACCTGTCAATCACTTTCCAAGCGATGCTTCAAATCGCTTGGAAAGTGCTTGAATATCGCACACGAAAATCGTGGCAAAATCACGAACATAATCGCGGTAAAATCGCGGTGAAATCGCGCGGAAAAAAACGCTCGATTTCTGGGAAGGAGTCCGGTTTTTGGTGTGCGTTTTAACACGCAACGTGGGCACATAGCCTTAATTAAATTTCTGCACACATCAAACCCAGAGCTTGAGCCTGCTCAGACACTATGCTGTCGTTGTAAAACTCAGCGGATTCTGAGGGTGAATGCACTATGTGGGAATTTACCTCTAAGGCTACTTTCACACTAGTGTTTTTTAGCGCTGCGCTTTGTGCGCAATAGAATCGCATACAAAAACCGCATTATGCATTTTGTATGCGTTTGCTTTTTTTAGGCGCATGCATTTTAACCAGTTTCTAGCCATGTTAACGCTTAAAACGCATGCGATTTTAAATGCCTGCGTTCCCATAGTCTGTAATGTGATTTTTTTTTTGTGCATTCCGTGCGCAAGCGTTTTTTTGAGACAGGTAGGACGGACCAAAAATGCAACAGATTGCGTCCGGCGCGCCTAGGCGCACACTACAAAAAAAACGCATATGAACCCATGCATACGCTAGACCATGCGCCCCCATGTTAAAGATAGGAAGCACAGCGCTAAAAGACGCTAGTGTGAAACCAGCCTAAGGATTTTGATTTTCAACTGCTGCACCTTTTGTTCTTGGTGAAGAAAGCGGCCACCAAAGGAGTATGGCAGCGGCTCTTGGAGAACACATCAATGCTCCTGTCTATAGAAGACTCAGGAGTGATGGCTGCCAGGGTTGGAGGCATAAATAAATATGAACAAACTGCATTTACTAGTTACTGGCCAGCACCCCATCAGGAAAGTCATACATTTATCTGCTGTACTTGGTCATCACTCCTACAGCGAATTTAAGATATACCAACAGCAATAATATATATTTAGAATATTTAGACAATTTTTATTTTAGCAATTCTTTCAAGAGTATAATCTAGCTAAATTTCTAATTAAATGTAATTATATTAATAATACAATTTACTAGTATACTTCATGCTTCAAAGGTGCCACATATAATACCTCTAAAGTGGTTGTCCAGTTTTGGTTTTTATTTGAGCTGGAAATATGTTAAAGGATTGTAATTTTTTTTTTACTTTTATTACCCCATAGGCTCAGAATTGTATAAAATAACAAACTGAGCTTTTATTCACCTTCCCTGGGTCCAGCTCTCCACATCTACTGCGGTTTGTGTTGATTTTCTGCAGTGGTGACATCATGTCTACAGTGTTGCAGCCAATCACTGGGATAAGTGGCTATGTCAACGTAGCTGCGCCCAGGAATTGGCTGAAATGCTGGAGATATGACGTCGCTGCTGCAGCCGATCAACTATGGATCAGCCCTGGAACCAGTTGGAGTGTTTAAAAGCTCAGTTTATTTTGTACGTTTCTAAGCCTATGGAGTAATACAAATTAAGAGGGCAACCCCTTCAACATAATTAAATAACTGTGATTTGCCTATTAAATTTCCTAATGCTCCACTGCTTTAGGTCTCCTCCGAACTATAATAATGATGTGATGTCCATCATTCTTTCCAGCCTCAATGGATAGCTGTATTACATGCAGACATTACCACCAAGGCTAGTGGTGGACTGCAGCGGTCAGATGAATGATGAGTGCTACGTCACCACTGCAGGTCCAATTTAATAAAATCATTGGCTGGGGCACAGGATTCCATGGGTAAGTAATGTTTATTTATTATGTTAGCTCATTACTAGCTCTTAGCCAATATTTCCTAAAATCTTGTACCTGTTATAATTTAATTTGATTCAATCTATGTACATTGCTGTGGATTCTGTTGACGCTGTAAAGTTAGAAGGATATTAAAAAAAATATATATAGAGAGAGAGAGAGAGAGAGATAATTTACTCACTTGAGTGAAAGAGCCATCCTCATTGCATTCTGGAATGAAAACTGCTTCCTGCGGCTTCTTTGCTTGTTCCAGGGCCTGTGCCCTTTCCAGCCGACACTTGCTCTGTCCAGCATCTTTGAAAAAAGAGAGAGTAATTATTCCGCCATTTATATATTCTTCTTTTTAATAATGCATTTGAAAGGTCCCCCATGTCCTCCAACCCAAAAGCATTTGTATACTCTTTTCTAAATTTCCTGCCTAACCATCCCTTTATTCTGTTTGATACATAAACAGATGTTTAAAAAAAAGTCTTCATACAGTCTGCTTTTCATATGCAAAGAAGCTTTTGACTAGTCAATGGAGCGTTTGTTTCCCCAGACTAGTCGTACCACTCAACATGTTATCATCTACCTGTGGGCATGAAAATATGATTTGCAAGAGCCGTTGTCATCCCCTGCTCCCTGAAATATCGCACATGCGCACAACTTTCTTACCTACATGTCATTGTGCCTCTGAAGCTGGTGTTTGCTTCCTGGCTTCAGAGTCGCACGGCGCATGTCTGGAAGAGAAGAAGCTCTGTTCCAGTGTCTGATCGTCAGCTCCTTTGTGGATGTCAGCCGTCTCCTTCACTTCCACACATGCGTAGTGCGCCTCTTAACCTGGCCAGTATACATCCAGCTTCAGAGACGCATTGACATGTTGGCAAGGAAGTCATGCATGTGCAAGATTTGCACATAGCAGGCAGCAGATAATGTTATCAATCCCACAGGGGCGTGATAACATGTGGAGCAGGATGACTAGACTGGGGAAACAAATGCCACATCGACTAGTCAAAAGCTTATTTGCATATGAAAAATGGACTGTAGGAAGATACTGTATATTTTTTAAACATCTGTTTGTGTGTCAAACACATAAAAGAAAAAAGGGCTTGTTTAGTCAGGGGATTTCGAAATAAGTATGCAAATGCTTGTGGGTTGGAGGATATGGGGACATGTCAGGTTCCCTTTAAGTAGACTAAAGCAGGCTATGCCATTAGATGGCTGTTGGTCAAACAAACTTTAGCCAATTATTTGGCCAGTAGACATCTTGGCCAGCTGTCCCATACACTGGAGCACGTGTTTGGCTGAGATGTCTGGTGTCTGCTTATCTGCGGGAGAACAAAGTGATAGGCTGTCCAAAATTGAACATGCTGATTGACATCTCCTCAGACGATAAGTTATCCAGGACCCCATACACATTAGACTGTCTGCGGAACCATTTGATATCAGCAGGTTCGGTCGACATTAGTCTGATGTGTACGGGGACCTTAAGCTAGCCATACATGATATATGAAAGTTGGCCCGACAATCTTATGGCTTACAATCATTGGTGTCACAAATATTATGATCAATAATACCAGTGTGAGATGGGAGGTCTGACAGTACCTTGTCTCTCTCTTTCCATGTTGAAGGGATCCAGGCCACCGAAACCAAAGTGCAGAATTGCACAGAACACCTAACAATACTTATTGCATGCACAAATCTAAAAACCTCATTAACCAGAAATTTTTTGTGTCTTTTCATCTCTGGTGGGGAATAAGATTTTCTACAAAATACTTTGAGTTTAGAGTCCAGCTAGTTATAAACTTTAGGACATTGAGTTATTTTGACGTTTGAACTTCTCATTTCAACCCGTAATAGCGATAGTGAGAAGACAGCTAGACGGTCTTTGTTTTACTTGATACTTTTTTCTTTCTGATGTTTTTATTGCAATGAAATGCGCCAAGAATGAGCGTCTTCATTTAAAGTAACTGGAACTTGTAAAAAACAAAGCTTAAATTCTTAATCACAGACCCTTGTGACTCCTCACGGACTGGAGACGTCAGGATATATGAGCATACTTAACATACTCAATAGAATGGCAGGATAACCAGACCTCATTGTTCTCTTCTATCAAATTCTATGGTTTTATGTTTTAGCATGTGTTAACATTTTGGCAGATAAGGGCCCCAATTCATCAGTGAGTGTTTGCCAGATTTCTGGATAATTTAAAAAAATGTTAGTGCAATCTTAAAGTTGTGCAAAAAATTTCAACTTTTGGCCTTTTAACATATGTCCTGCTCAGCTCCACTAAAGTGGGCAAAGCTGATATGGGACGGGACATGATAAATCTCGCCTGTCAAATTCATCATAACTTGTGCCACAAAAGTGGTGTAACGTACACTAGAAATGTACACCAGTCCTTGATTGACGTAACGCTTCTGGTGGAGCTGCACGCCTTTTAATAAATTTGGTGCATGTTACTCCAGGGATCTCTTTATTAGGACTGATGTAGAAGCAACCGGTCCAATATCCAAAAAACAGATGAATTCCAGTGGGAAACCAAAAATGCTTAAAAATTGGACATAGGTCTTAATCATGTCAATGGTGCACCACATTTTTCCATATTTTTAATTGTGAAATAATAAATGTGCAATTTTTAAGCATTTTTGGTTTCCCGCTGGAATTCATCTGTTTTTTGGATATTGGACTGGTTGCTCTACCCTTGCTCCGTGCAGGAAGGAATGAGGAGAAGTCCCGACAACAGGTGAGCTTACTACCCTTTCTTCTTCTCGGATGGTGTAGAAACAGTCCGTCTGAAAGTAAACCTGAGAGCTGATACATGCTGTATTATTTCAGCAACGTATTCAGCATTCAAACATTGCAGCGTTTTGGGAAAAAAACATTTTAAAATATTTTTAAATGTCATGCTGGAGACTAGTTGAAAAGGTGGGTCTCTGGTGGCTTCTCCATGCTATCTGTCAGTGACAAACGGGTCCCTCACTATACAGGAGACCAAAATAATTCCTCACAAAAAATAAAAGATGATCCTTTCGAGAGAGCAATACGATCCAAACATATAAAAAAAATAGCAATTTTATTATAGCTATATAATATCATGCAAGCAGAGAGAGACCTGTCACTCTTGGGAAGTGGGTGGGGAGAAGCTTCTAGGGACCCGCTTGTCCAACTTTCCCGTGCAGACCAATCTGTGGCCGACTGTTAAATTAAATCATATAGCCAGTGTATGATACGTGCTGCCCCTGGATTGAGTAGCATATATCAGCTGTCTGGTTCCCTTTATTGTCCCTTTAGTGTCTATAATGGAAAAGCAATATGCCACTGTATACATGTATGAATTGAGACTTCTCCTAAAATTTTATCATGATTAGAGTTGAGCGATACCGTGCGATACTTCAAAGTATCGGATCGGAATGGATCGGCCGATCTTTAAAAAAAGTATCGGTATCGCCGATTCCGATACCGGAAGTCCCATTCAAGTCTATGGGACTTCCGGTATCGGAATAAGAAAAACCCTGTTTTTGCCTTGTACAGCCTCTCTGGGGTCTGTACGGGCCTTTCGGGGGGCTGTGCCGGCCTGCCAGGGGGTCTGTGCAGGCTCCGGTGGTCTGTGCCGGCCTGCCAGGGGGCTGTGCCGGCCTGCCGGTGGTCTGTGCAGGCTCCGGTGGGCTGTGCCGGCCTGCCGGTGGTCTGTGCAGGCTCCGGGGGGCTGTGCCGGCCTGCCGGGGGGCTGTGCCGGCCTGCCGGTGGTCTGTGCAGGCTTCGGGGGTCTGTGCAGGCATCGTCCGATGGGACTACAAGTCCCATCGGGCGATGCCTGCTACCATGACAGTGATTGACACATTAGCCAATGATGGGACAGTAGTAGTCCCATCATCCGGCTAATGTGTTAAATGTTAAAAAAAAAAAAAAAAAAAAAAAATACTACATACATACTACATACATACTACATGCATGCTACATACATACTACATGCTACATACATACTACATGCTACATACATACTACATGCATGCTACATACATACTACATATATACTACATGCATGCTACATACATACTACATGCTACATACATACTACATGCTACATACATACTACATATATACTACATACATACTACATACATGCTACATACATACTGCATGCTACATACATACTACATACATACTACATGCATGCTACATGCATGCTACATACATACTGCATGCTACATACATACTACATACATACTACATGCATGCTACATGCATGCTACATACATACTACATACATACTACATACATACTACATGCATGCTACATACATACTACATGCATGCTACATGCATGCTACATACATACTACATGCTACATACATACCACATACATACTACATACATACTACATACATACTACATGCATGCTACATACATACTACATACATACTACATACATACTACATGCATGCTACATACATACTACATGCATGCTACATGCATGCTACATACATACTACATGCTACATACATACCACATACATACTACATACATACTACATGCTACACACATACTACATATATACTACATGCATGCTACATACATACTACATGCTAAATACATACCACATACATACTACATACATGCTACATGCTACATACATACTACATATATACTACATGCATGCTACATACATACTACATATATACTACATGCATGCTACATACATACTGCATGCTACATGCATGCTACATACATACTACATACATACTACATGCTACATACATACCACATATATACTACATACATACAATACATTCATACAATACATACATAGACATACAGTACATATAACATAGAGTAACATACTTACCAATACTTGTCACATTGTTCCCCGAAGCCATTGTCTTTTCCGGAATAAATATTAACATAACAAACCACAAAAATACTCACCCACGATCCGAAGCAGTCCACGAGTGTGTCCCACGATGATCTTGGGTAGAGAACTGCAGCATCAGATGATGCTGCCGTTCTCTACGGGCTGCAGGAATCCAATGACGGAAGGTAGGTATCCTTCCGCACTGTATTCCTCCGCCACTTAAAAAAAAAAAAAGTCCCTAGTCTCACTTTATGCCATTGCTGCGTGGGAAATTCCCACACAGCAATGGCATAAAGTGAGACTAGGGACTTTTTTTTTTTTAAGTGGCGGAGGAATACAGTGCGGAAGGATACCTACCTTCCGTCATTGGATTCCTGCAGCCCGTAGAGAACGGCAGCATCATCTGATGCTGCAGTTCTCTACCCAAGATCGTCGTGGGACACACTCGTGGACTGCTTCGGATCGTGGGTGAGTATTTTTGTGGTTTGTTATGTTAATATTTATTCCGGAAAAGACAATGGCTTCGGGGAACAATGTGACAAGTATTGGTAAGTATGTTACTCTATGTTATATGTACTGTATGTCTATGTATGTATTGTATGAATGTATTGTATGTATGTAGTATATATGTGGTATGTATGTAGCATGTAGTATGTATGTAGTATGTATGTAGCATGCATGTAGCATGCAGTATGTATGTAGCATGCATGTAGTATATATGTAGTATGTATGTAGCATGCATGTAGTATATATGTAGTATGTATGTAGCATGCATGTAGTATATATGTAGTATGTATGTAGCATGTAGCATGTATGTAGTATGTATGTATGTAGCATGTAGTATGTATGTAGCATGCATGTAGTATATATGTAGTATGTATGTAGCATGTAGTATGTATGTTGTATGTATGTAGTATGTATGTGGTATGTATGTAGCATGTAGTATGTATGTAGCATGCATGTAGCATGCATGTAGTATGTATGTAGCATGCATGTAGTATGTATGCATGTAGTATGTATGTAGCATGCATGTAGTATGTATGTAGTATGTATGTAGTATGTATGTAGCATGCAGTATGTATGTAGCATGTATGTAGCATGTATGTAGTATGTATGTAGTATATATGTAGTATGTATGTAGCATGTAGTATGTATGTAGCATGCATGTAGTATATATGTAGTATGTATGTAGCATGTAGTATGTATGTAGCATGCATGTAGTATATATGTAGTATGTATGTAGCATGTAGTATGTATGTAGTATGTATGTAGTATGTATGTAGCATGTAGTATGTATGTAGCATGCATGTAGCATGCATGTAGTATGTATGTAGCATGTAGTATGTATGTATGTAGTATGTATGTAGCATGCATGTAGTATGTATGTAGTATGTATGTAGTATGTATGTAGTATGTATGTAGCATGCAGTATGTATGTAGCATGTATGTAGCATGTATGTAGTATGTATGTAGTATATATGTAGTATGTATGTAGCATGTAGTATGTATGTAGCATGCATGTAGTATATATGTAGTATGTATGTAGCATGTAGTATGTATGTAGCATGCATGTAGTATGTATGTAGTATGTATGTAGTATTTTTTTTTTTTTTTTTTTTTTAACATTTAACACATTAGCCGGATGATGGGACTACTACTGTCCCATCATTGGCTAATGTGTCAATCACTGTCATGGTATCAGGCATCGCCCGATGGGACTTGTAGTCCCATCGGACGATGCTTGCACAGACCCCCGGACATCAGCACAGCCCCCCGGCAGGCCGGCACAGCCCCCCGGCAGGCCGGTACAGACCCCCACAGGGTGCACAGACCACCGGCAGGCCGGCACAGCCCCCCGGCAGGCCGGTACAGACCCCCACAGGGTGCACAGACCACCGGCAGGCCGGCACAGCCCCCCGGCAGGCCGGTACAGACCCCGGGCAGTCCACACAGCCCCCCGGCAGGCCGGCAGAGACCCCCGGAAGGCCCGAAAGACGGCGCATCATGATGCGCACACACCGCGCATCATGATGACGTCAGGCTGTCAATCAACTTTGAACTTCCGATTCCGATGCCGAATTCCGATATTGAAAAAATATCGGAAGTCGGTATCGGAATTCCGATACAGCAAGTATCGGCCGATACCCGATACTTGCGGTATCGGAATGCTCAACACTAATCATGATGGATAAAAGATGAGCAGGCTCAGTGTCAGGATATTAATGTAATACAGTGTGTCTGTAAAGAATATAAAGTGGATCGACTCCTCTTGTTACCTTTGCACCTTCCTCGATGAGCAACGCTAAGGGCAGAATCCTTGCACTTGGCTCTTTGGTAATCACACATAGATTCATATGTTCGACCATCTGAAGCGCATACAGGTTTGGACTGTGTTCTGGAGCAATGAGGATTGCACTGTGGATCTCTGTCCCGGTCACTTATTAAAAACTAATGGAGAAGAAAAAACACAACATAAGTGTGGTTAATTTATAGAAAGGAGGAAAGCATGCTGATTTCACGATAATCTTGCCATGTAAACAGACTGCGGATCACCCAATGAGTGAGCAAAATGATCGTTCATCAGGTGAGATGATTTTTTATGCAGCACAAAAGGTCATCTTCCTAGGCAGCACATCGTCCTGCCTAAAACATCAGGGGGCTATGTTTTTCTGGCGTTTGAGCTAGAACTGGCAGCCATAGTTGAAATTCTGCTAGGAAAGGATATTATTTTAACAGGGTTTTTTTGTGTTTTAATTATCGTGCTTTAAACAATGCAAAAGTGGTCTGCATTGTTCTTATCACCCCTGCGTGGATGAAAAGACTTGATAAATGCTCACACAACACATAAATATGACTTAATGGTAACTAGGACATTTTCAGGTTCTGTTTTTTGGCTATTTGTGCGATTTCAGAGAGTGACAAGTCCTCTATTTATAATGTCATAATACATAGTCCATCTCTAGTAGTTTCCATGATTTTATTCTCCACTTAGGGACAGGTGAAGGAAACCAAAATTTGACCAAAGCTTCTGTCCAGACTTGTTGCCTCTCTATGCTTTTAGAGTATAATCCTATTTTGGGGGTAACCTCTGATGTGTCGTAGCAACTTAAGGCCCCGTCACACTAAGCGACTTACCAGCGATCCCGACACCGATATTAAGGTGTCAGGATCGCTAGTAAGTCGCTATGTGATCGCTGGTGAGCTGTCACACAGACAGCTTCACCAGCGATCAGCACAGCGATGCCGAGCGCCCGGCATCGCTGGCCATCCCTGTAAAAAATAGAATCAAAATAAAAAATATAGTTATTCTCACCTTCCGACGTCCCGTTCAGCCATCCCGCCTCTCTCCACGCTCCGGTCCCAGTGAGCCTTTGCGAGAATGACCGCGAGATGTCACGGTCTCGGGGGATAACAAAGTCTCGCGGTCATTCGTGCAAAGGATCACTGGGACCGGAGCGTGGAGAGAGGCAGGATGGCTGAATGGGACGTCGGAAGGTGAGAATAACTATATTTTTTATTTTTTTTATTTTTTACACCTGATCGGTGGTCTCCCGCCTGTCACACACAGCGATGCGTGCTGGCCAGCGGGAGACCAGCGACCAAAGAAATGTCCAGAGGTTTCTTCCAGCGATCAGCGATACCGGCAGGAGGGCCACTCGCTGATCGCTGTCACACACCGATCTCGCTGGTGAGATCGCTGTTACGTCACAAAAGTTGTGACTCAGCAGCGATCTCGCTACCGAGATCGCTTAGTGTGACGGGGCCTTTAGGCCTGTTTCAGACATCAGTTTTTTCTGTCAGTCTAAATCCGCCAAAATAGCGGAAAACGGATCCGCAGGCGGACTGACAGAAACGGGGGTCAGCGGATCGGCGGATGTACAGATCCGCCGATGGTAAAAATTTAAAGGAACCGCGCCTGGGAAAAAAGCAAAAAAATAAAATATTAATACCGCCGGATGTAGTGGTATCCGGAAGAGCATCTGCGGTGAGCGATCATCTCGCGGGATGTGGGTGAGCACGCGATGAGAGACCATGAGGGAGGAGATCGCGCAATGAGAGACCATGAGGGAGGAGATCGTGTGATGAGAGACGGTGGGAGAGATGTGGCTGGAGATCGGGTGAGGAATGAAGGAGGTGGCGGGTAAGGAGAGAGAGAGAGAGAGAATTTTCATCCAGCAGCGAGACTTGATTCAGGGTTAAAAGGAGAAAATGCGGATCCGGACAGCAAAAAAACGTTGCATGGTCCGTTCGGTGATCTCAGCGGACGCCAAAATTTTGGCGGATCCGCACAAATACGGACGCAACGGACGATCATCAGTCAAAATCTGCCGATAATGAAAGTGAATGGGGAAAAAAACGGATCCGCAAAGAAAAATGGCGGATCCGTTTTTTTCCAAAACAGCGGATTTTGACTGATGGTGACAAACGGATGTGTGAAACAGGCCTTATCGGGAAGTTTTAATTAGCCGTCTTGGCTATCTCATTGATTCTGACAGTTGTGTAATGTCTACTTTCCTCTGCATCATCACTTTAGGGAAAAATAAGCCCTTGATAGCTAATTCTTCCAGATATACAGTGGGGCAAAAAAGTATTTAGTCAGTCAGCAATAGTGCAAGTTCCACCACTTAAAAAGATGAGAGGCGTCTGTAATTTACATCATAGGTAGACCTCAACTATGGGAGACAAACTGAGAAAAAAAAAATCCAGAAAATCACATTGTCTGTTTTTTTTCATTTTATTTGCATATTATGGTGGAAAATAAGTATTTGGTCAGAAACAAGCAATCAAGATTTCTGGCTCTCACAGACCTGTAACTTCTTCTTTAAGAGTCTCCTCTTTCCTCCACTCATTACCTGTAGTAATGGCACCTGTTTAAACTTGTTATCAGTATAAAAAGACACCTGTGCACACCCTCAAACAGTCTGACTCCAAACTCCACTATGGTGAACACCAAAGAGCTGTCAAAGGACACCAGAAACAAAATTGTAGCCCTGCACCAGGCTGGGAAGACTGAATCTGCAATAGCCAACCAGCTTGGAGTGAAGAAATCAACTGTGGGAGCAATAATTAGAAAATGGAAGACATACAAGACCACTGATAATCTCCCTCGATCTGGTGCTCCACGCAAAATCCCACCTCGTGGGGTCAGAATGATCACAAGAACGGTGAGCAAAAATCCCAGAACCACGCGGGGGGACCTAGTGAATGAACTGCAGAGAGCTGGGACCAATGTAACAAGGCCTACCATAAGTAACACACTACGCCACCATGGACTCAGATCCTGCAGTGCCAGACGTGTCCCACTGCTTAAGCCTGTACATGTCCGGGCCCGTCTGAAGTTTGCTAGAGAGCATTTGGATGATCCAGAGGAGTTTTGGGAGAATGTCCTATGGTCTGATGAAACCAAACTGGAACTGTTTGGTAGAAACACAACTTGTCATGTTTGGAGGAAAAAGAATACTGAGTTGCATCCATCAAACACCATACCTACTGTAAAGCATGGTGGTGGAAACATCATGCTTTGGGGCTGTTTCTCTGCAAAGGGGCCAGGACGACTGATCCGGGTACATGAAAGAATGAATGGGGCCATGTATCGTGAGATTTTGAGTGCAAACCTCCTTCCATCAGCAAGGGCATTGATGATGAAACGTGGCTGGGTCTTTCAACATGACAATGATCCAAAGCACACCGCCAGGGCAACGAAGGAGTGGCTTCGTAAGAAGCATTTCAAGGTCCTGGAGTGGCCTAGCCAGTCTCCAGATCTCAACCCTATAGAAAACCTTTGGAGGGAGTTGAAAGTCCGTGTTGCCAAGCGAAAAGCCAAAAACATCACTGCTCTAGAGGAGATCTGCATGGAGGAATGGGCCAACATACCAACAACAGTGTGTGGCAACCTTGTGAAGACTTACAGAAAACGTTTGACCTCTGTCATTGCCAACAAAGGATATATCACAAAGTATTGAGATGAAATTTTGTTTCTGACCAAATACTTATTTTCCACCATAATATGCAAATAAAATGAAAAAAAAAACAGACAATGTGATTTTCTGGATTTTTTTTTCTCAGTTTGTCTCCCATAGTTGAGGTCTACCTATGATGTAAATTACAGATGCCTCTCATCTTTTTAAGTGGTGGAACTTGCACTATTGCTGACTGACTAAATACTTTTTTGCCCCACTGTAGCAACTGATTGCTTTTTCCAACTCCTCACCAAAGGATGTGTGATATACGTAGATGGTTTTTACTCAAACCGAACAACTTCTTTAATTTGATTATGCAAATTGCCTCTTCAGAGAGGAAGAGGACTAGAACTCTAGCGCCACCTATAGGAAGTAGAAATCCTAAAAATCAGCATCGACCCTTTAACGAGCCTTGCCACATGACATGTGTTTTGGGGTGTTTCCTCTCCTCAATGCACATGAGATCTGATTTGGCTAGGAGAGAGGCCTCTGACTGGTGTATAAGGGGTATCCTTTTTCCTTATGGAGAGTGACATGCCTGACATGCCAGGAAAAGGAGGCTTATAGGCAGAGCAGTGCCACTAGAGATCAAGTTCTCTTACTCTCTGAAGAGACTATTTGCATGTTTAATTTTCCCAGAGGAGCATTGCACGGCCTATAAGTCTCCTTACCCTGGCATGTCACTCCCCATGAGGAGAAACATTAACCTTTAGATTTTAATGAGACTGTAACACACATGTACTAGAGGTAACTTTATACACTTGGTGATGTTGAAGGCTTACAAGACTCCTTTGGTGACTCATTGATATAGCGCTTAGTAGCATGATACCTAATATTGCTATACTAGGACCATATTTAATCTGTTTAGCAAAAATGGCTAAGCCTATAAAAAATATAATAGACATCCTCTGTTTTGTATAATAATGGTAAACCTACATGAAAGTTGGATAGTAAATCAAAGTTACTTTGATTTTTACATAAATTTAAGCTCTGAAATCTGGTTAGATGAAGAATTGGGCTAGATCTGGTTACTTGGAAAGATCACTGTGTAGCATTATGCTATTGAATTTGATGAATGTCAATTTCGTGACATTGCCACCTGCACCAGTTGTGATGCGACTGTTGGTTAAATCCAACACTCTTGGATTTTTGGTCACAACGTTAACCCCATAGACTTCAATGGAAGTAATTTATAAGTTGCTTGTGATTTTTCTGTAATTGGCCTGTTTTTTCTCTCCCAAATCATGGGATGGCATGTCTTACAAATAGTTTTTTTGTGTTTGCACTAAGCTCTGAGAACTCTTGGCACTGGCACAGCCAAAGAAAAACATATATATTACTTTAGACTTGGAACTACTGTCCAGCCTCAGTATAGATGAAGTAACCGCCTTGTGTCACAATGGCTTCCAAAGATATACACAATATTAACACTGTTGTGAGACAAAGCTATGGCTTCTCTTCTCCTTTTTAAATACTGCCAGGCTTCCATACAATACAGAACTTTGTCCTGTCTTATTGCAAAGTGAAGGTGGCACCAGACATTACTGTACATGCAACGCCATTTCCAGCTTTGATAAATGATTGTAACAATGACACATTATAACGTTTACAGAAACCCTCGTTAATTCGTCACTTACTAATTTACTCACAATCCCACAGCTACCGTAGTTCTTTTCCTTTTACACAAATTAATGTTGTATTTAGCCAAATTTTAAAGTGAATTTGAATTTCTGAATATTTGGTTAAATCCATTAAGGAAGGAAATAATTAAAAATTTTAATACATTTTTTTAAAAATCTGGTATTAATAGGACAAAACCGATTTTATAATTTACGGTATTCCAGTTATAGAGTAATTATACAAATAATATTTTTTTTTTCTATTTACCGTAGCCATTTTGGGTTGTTCTGGCTGCTGCGTTTTATTTCCTCCAAAAATCAAACTTTTTTACAAGATAGAGACCATGTGGACTAATAATAAAGGATATTCAGAACACTTCAGACAAAACATGAGACACAGAATAATTTCACCCTAGGATCTTTTACCCCAGAAATAATCTTCATTCTGTACCCCCTTAAAATGCAATATGTGGCCTGCAGTTAGTGTTGAACTGGGGGTTCCTATTGGTACACGTTAGGTCTGATTTTTGACTGAATTGCAAAATTAATTGTCGTCATTGCGCTTGCAGTGGAGATCCTGATAACATACTTCTAATAGTATATGTTTAGTTGGGACAGTTCTTTGAATGTAAAAAGGGAGTTGTTAAATTGAATCGGTCAGCAGATTTTTGCTATGGGATCTGAGCGCATCATGATGTAAGGGCAGAGACCCTGATTGCAGTGACGTGTCACTTATTGGGCTGCTTGCTGCAATTTTGATAGAATCACTGTTTTCTCTGCTGTTAATTTTGCAGTGGTCAGAATGAGGAGCTGTGTATATCCCCGTCCACACATCAGAATGGCAGCTTCCTGTTTACACTGCCAGTAAGCTGCCAATCAGTGGTGGGGGTAGGGTTACACAGATTATCTGGACTGACCGGGACACAACACCTATTCCTGTAGTGATAATCTCCTGCTGATAAAACACTAATTGTATTGAAACTACAACACACAACCCAGTAAGTGAAATATCCCTGTAATCAGGCTGTCTTACTCTATATTATGCTGGTCTCAGATTAAATACCAATAACCTGCTGAAAGATTCTCTTATAAATTAAACCATGTCTCAAAATCAGCATTTCAGAGGTGATCCTGCGGCACGACCTAATTGTCTTCTCAAAGCAGAATGTGGCACCCGACGTAATAAAGGTTGGGAATCATTGTCATGGAGTATAAAAGAGGTGCAGCCTGTCCCTGTAGTTGTCTGTCTTGCTTTAACCAGATGGATTTGAGCTTTCTTCTTTCCAGAATGCATGGTGAATTTAGGATGCTGAGGGGAAGAAGAGGCTCATAAGGGGAGATAGAAGCAGTAAAATATATTACACAGTTTCTTTTATTCACTTATGCTATTGAATTATGTAGTTTGGTGAATTGACAGTGACCATTCAAGAAATGGTCTGTAGTGGCAGGATTTTTGTTGCTTTACCGTTGGGACCCATTATTGTGTCAGACGTTGAGTCTAATGGGGGATCTCCTAGTATTCTGATGAACCAGTCTAATGCTGCATGCAGACAGTCCATTTTGAGCCTGTGAATGCACCTTATCGAGCACTGATCAATTACATAACAAGTCGTTCAATGTCAATTACTGGACCGGACTGTTTACAAAGGCTGCCAAACAGGACCATCCCTCATATCATTGTTCTGTCCCCATACAGTATCATGTTATCAGCAGCATATTTCCCATTTACATGGGTCAAAGTGCTGTCAATAAGTGATTTAAAAAAAAAAAAATTGTTAGCATAGGTTCATTATCGCCCAATGAATGAGCTCATTCGCCAAAAGATCGCCAGCAAGTTTAAATGGGTAGATAATCCTATGAATACTCATCCGCCAAACATTCAGTTGTCTAAATGCGCCATAATTCTGTTTACAGAGTGTTCCTGGGATCTCGGGGCTAAAATACGTCTTCCTCTGCCTTTTGAGCTATAGCCAATGGTAATGATTTCAACAAAATTTTGGGGATCTCCGAACCTTTAAACCCAGGATATTAAAGTATATTAAAGATGTTTCCACAAAGGATTTGCTAGACTTTTTTTTTAAGAAAACAAAACTAGAGACTGTCAGTAAAGTATCAACTATACTTCACTTAAAAACCAGAGATCTGTAAATGGCTGTTATGTTGATGTATTATTAATTCATATATAAAATATGTATTGTATTAAATTCTGTAAATGAACGTTGTACATAAGTCACAGCACCTCCTCCCAAAATGTTAGGAAACAGCTTGATCAAAAAACGCTAAATAACTCATGTGGGGATGTACAAAAGTTCCTCATCCTCATAAGTAACATGCATAAGCCAGGATACATTTACAGACATTTGTAGGATTAGGTTTAAATGTACAGATGACAATATGATCTTTGTAGTTTCTGCTTTTAAAATGCCAGAGAATGAGCATTACATGGTTTTCTCAGTGGTGGCTCGTTCTATAAATGGTGGATGTGAAATAGCATGAATATTCAAATATATTTATAGAAAAATATGCTTATGTCAGTGCTGAATGAAGTAGGTAAACTAATATTTTCATTTTAATGGAAAATTCCTCTGACTAAACAATCCTCGCTCTCTGATCATTGAATATAAACATCTCTTATATAATGCGCTACAGTATATGTCGAAATGGACACCTTTGAAATGTGGTGCTGGAGAAGAATGCTATCAATACCATGGATGGCAAGAAGAACAAACACATTTTGAAACAAATCAAGCCAGATATGTCACTTGAAACAAGTGTAAGGAGGAAGACCAGGCTGCGGGTACCTGTCCTGCGCCGGGTCCGGAACCACTGAGGCTGTCTCCTCTGTTGTCCGGGGGAAAAAATAAGGGACTGGATCAACCTGGTGACCCGGGAGCTAGAGGCGTGGCTAAGGGGCAGCCGAGCACACGCGGAAGCAGTCAGTTTTGGCAGGAATGAGAGGTGCGCCATGCAGGGCTGCATCCATTTACTCCCGTCGCCACCAGCGAAAGTCTGAGAGAGCAAGATGCCATACACTCCGTGATCGTGAGTACCGCGCACGTGCCGTATAGAGAGCCAGGTACTGAACCGACGCTGGCAGACTACCTTGCCGGTCTATACTTTTCTGCCCACGTTGGACTCTAACAGTGATGTGGCCTTGTTGACTGCGGCTGCGTCAATTCATGGACTAGGGGCTTAGCGGATGGTACCAGAGACCGACCACTGCCGCAAGAAGACGGACCACCGTTGCCTACAGGACCGCATTGAACAAGAACTGTGCCAGCCGTTGTTGGCGCTACTGACTTCCAAGCAGCATCCACAACCTGAGAGACTCCTGACATAATAAGTGTGATAAGTGTTTAAAAAGAACCATCTCCTTACCTTGTTCATTGTTCATAAACTCTGCATATTCCTTGCTATTGAACTGTTTATTTTCCATTTAACCACTTGTCTCCCTGCATGGTGTATCCACTTGTTAAATTAAAATTGTTAACCCTTGCTCTGCCTCTCTTGCGTCACTGCATCCCACAACCTGCTCACACAAGGATCACCAAGCTATAACGTGCTTAAATTGGACACATCATACAAAGGAAGCAATCACTGGAGAAGGACTTCATGGTTGGAAGAATAGAAGGAAAAATGCAAAGAGAAAGACCAGCAACCTGCTGACTTCATACAATTAGGGTACTGTCACACTTAGCGATGTACCAGCGATCCCGACCAGTGATATGACGCGGTCAGGATCGCTGGTACATCGCTAAGTGGTCGCTAGTGAGCTGCTACACAGGCAGATCTCACTAGCGACATCGCAGGGGTCGCGGGTCGCTACTTACCTGTCACACCAGGCGATCCTGCGTCCTCCCGCCCGGCTCCACGCGTCGCTCATCGTCACAGCAGGAAGCGCCGCAGGAAGTGACCGGCGAGAAACAGTCCAGCCTGTTCTCGCGCGATCAGCGATAACCAGCGGGGGAGCGGGTTGAAGGTAAGTATCAGACACAGCGATATCGCTAGCAATATCGCTATAACGTCACAAGTTATAGCGATATTGCTAGCGATATCGCTGAGTGTGACATGCCCTTTAGGGTCAGACTGGCCCACCGGGAAATCAGAGAATTCTCCGGTGGGCCCCACCCCCTGACCAGCTCCACAACTCCTGCCTCCCTTACATTAGTGCCTGCTCTGTCCTGTATTTATATCACCTGCACCGAGAAGTGAGAGCCTTATTCCATTCCTGGTGTCGCAGTCTGCACTGCTCAGTAACAAGTGACATGCAGTGAGCGCTTTCTCATCATCTGCTGCTGCCGCTTCTACTGATCTCAATGCACTCACTGCTCTCTCAGCTGCGCAGTGCTCGATGAGATCAGTAGAAGCAGCGGCAGTAGGTGATGAGAAAGCGCTCACTGCATGTCACTTGTTACTGAGCAGTGCAGACTGCGGCCGGCACTGGGAATGGAATAACTCACGTGCACTCGCACAGCAAAATCACAGGCTGACTGCACACAGCACAGGAACATCTAGAACGGAGTTGATTTTTGGGGGGAATTATGTCACTGGAAGGGGCGGGGCCTCACTCTGTCCAGTGAAGACCCGAGAGCAGGAAGCAGCGCTGTGCTCAGGTTGCTGGAGAGAAAGGAAATGAGAGGCTGCAGCATGGAGCCCTGTGAGGAGAGGACTGAGGGAGCTGCACAATGGACCCATATACAGATGGGAATGAGGACACAGGACTCAGTGTGAGGCTCTGAGGTTGTATTTTGGAAAGGGTTGATGCAACTTGAGTGGGGCTGCATAGGGAAGGTGATGATGGGCTGTGTGGAGAAGGAGGATGATGAGGGGCTGTGTGGAGAAGGAGAATGATGAGGTGGCTGTGTGGAGAAGGAGGATGATGAGGGGGACTGTGTGGAGGAGGATGATGAGGGGCTGCGTTGTAAAGGAGGAGGATGATGGACTGTGGAGAAGTGGGATGATGAGGAGCTGTGTGGTTGAGGATGATGTGGGGTGGTGTGGAGAAGGAGGGGGCTGTGTGGAGAAGGAGGATGATGATGGACTATGTGGAGAAGGGGAGATGATGAGAGGTTTTGTGGAAAAGGGGGGTGATGGGCTTTGTGGAGAAAAAGGGATGATGGGCTTTGTGGAAAGTGAAGGGGTGATGAGAGGCTGTGTAAAGAAGGGAGGAATGATGAGGGACTGTGTGAAGACAGGGTTGATGAGGGGTTGTGTGGAGAAGGGGGGAGTGAGAAAAAAACCTTGGTGCAGAGGTGACTTCTCCGTGAGAAATTTCTCAAAGTGAGCTGCAGTGAATTCTCTGAGTTCAGCGTTGCACCATGAGACTTTCTCACACTGCTAGCGGGGATCTCACAGAGGTCACTGCAGTTCTGGGGTCCTGCTGAGAACACAGACTCAGTGACCGGCGATAACCTCAATGACATCACCGCTGCTCAGTTCAATCCTGAGTGGTTCGCAGCTTCGACAGTCGCATCTTGTCACCGTCCAGGATGAAAACTGTTTATACCCCAGACATGGATTACGGTGTGGGACAGAACGTCGGACAGGTGAGGGATTTGGTTGTTTTTTTATTTTTGTTTTATTACAGGAGATCATGGCTTCAGTAGAATGGGCGATGACGTGAGTGTACTTTTAATTTAGAATCATTAAACGAGTCTGTGTCATTCTTTACATTAAAGGACTTTATTCTGGTTATTTACCATATAACTATAGGATTAGTAATGGATAGGTGTCTTATAGACAAAGGTGACATCAACGTCACAAATATAGACCTCACTTGCCATCGCTACATGGAAAAGTGTGAAGAGCTGGGCAAAGCGCCAGAATTGTGCCTTTTCTGGGTGACTATGGACTGCTGTATTTAGGCTGGGGGAGAACAAATATCAATGTGTCACGGGGCAGTAGTGGAAAAACAGAAGACGAGGAACCTGGGCCCCTGAACTGCCCCTCAGGCTAAGGAGGTACCCTGACTTTCCTTAACTTGGGGGTACACTTGATTGTAGAGAGGCCCAAGTCCCCGACCTGTCCCTATCTCCTGTTAGCCCTGAGCTAAACCCCCAACCCCCTTCCCAGGAGGTGAGACAGGGAATAAAGTGAACCGCACTGCAAACCAAAGGAAAGATAAAACAGACACCACGGGGTGAATGTAACCAAAAACCAAAACTTAGCTTTATCTGCTGCCAATGCTCCAAGCAGCAGAGTAAGGCACCCGATCAGCATCCAGCAGCAACACCACTGCTCCAGATAAGCTGAACCTCCTCTGCACCAGGTAGTTCCAGTCTTCACCAAGGTTGGTTAACAAATTACTCAAATGACCAGTATTGCCAACAGTAATCTGCAGCACCAGGTGGGCTTATAAAGGGAAGTTGGAGTAGTCACCACCTGCTGACTAACTAAAAATGCAGTAACACCAGCGGCCACCGAGGGGGGGGGAACCCAGCAGCTGACCAACTACAGTTGTAGTAACACCAGCGGCCACCGGGGGCAAAAACACATATTAACCCCCGAGGGCCAGAAAGGAAAAAGGTTTATATAAGAGAGTCCAGACTCTGACACAGATCCAGAAATGGATCGTGACACAATGGCCCCTTACCAGTATGAAAATACCAGCCCCTTGCTATCTGCTTTAGCAAGGCTGGTTGGAGACCCCAGCTGTCAGTTCAGTACAGGGGAACCCACCCCGTTTTATTAATTTATTTAGAGTGCAGGCTTATGAATACTCCCATCAGCCGCTCCTGTTGTCGCTGTTATTAGTGGCAGCAGGCATAGGCTGATGGGAGCCATAGTCCCATTAGCCGACGCCAGTGACCAGAGGTAAAGTTTCTACCTCCGATCACAGCTGCGGACTCACGCTGTCATTTTACAGAGTGGGAACTGTCTGCGGCAGTGACGATTTTACCGCCGATCAGAAGCGGTGTTTTCTGCATTGTCAGGCACAAGGCAGCGTTTTAAACACTGGATGTTTGGGTCCCCATTCAAGTGAATGGGGTCCGGGTACTATACTGGTACCCGAACTCAAACTTTTTTTTAACTGTTCAGCTGGACCAGAACATCCAGGGGTCAGCCAATCTCTAATCCTGTGTCTGGTGCGTGTGTATGTCATGTATCTAGTGTGTGACTGGTCTATATGCTGTGTCTGGTGTGTATGTATCCTGTGTCCACTGTGTGATTGTGTGACTGTTGTGTATGTAACCTGTGTCTAGTGTGTGACTCATGGGTATGTCATGTGACTGGTGTGTGTATCCTGTGTCTAGTGATTGCATGTCTAATTACTACAGTTTTTCTGTGCTTATAGAATATCATTTTTCTCTGCAGCACTTGTCTTATCTACACAAAAATATCTGCTGCCGATAAGGATGTTTATATATCAAGCGTAAAAATCATTGCACCCAACAAATGAGCAATTTTCTGGTTTGTCAGGTGATTGTTTGAACAGGTATATAGTTGAAAAAAAATCCCTGTTTATCAGCTAGACTAGATGGAAGCTAAGGGAAGTCTCTGCAGCTGGTACCCCTTAAGCATGATGGGCCCCAAGAATGATTTTCGCTGGTGGACCCAAACTACTCCAACGCTGCATACAATCAAGATAACGGCGCAGGAGATCCTGGTGGACCTATCTAGGCTTGCACAAGATCAATCTTCCTATAGATCATTCATCTTTTGAGTCACCATGGCTCGAGATCAAGCCAAAGGCCAATAAATAAAAAAATAAATGTTGAAATGTGGTCAATTAAAATACGTCCTTAGGCCTGTAGCTGAGGAGGTGGCATCATTTCTTTACTAGTCTTTCATAAAGATCAATATACCATTATATACTTCTTTCTTAAAGTATTAGGGTATATGTCAACGATCTGGAAATGCTGAGTGTTTGACGCTGCGTACTTATGTAATACAAGGCGCACCGGGGTGGTAGTCAAGACCAAACTCACCCACTAAACACAGTCTGTAGACACCCCGGCCCCTTGTACATGCAATCTGGGATGGATTCAGTCTTTCACCCAAAGTTACCTTCTCTTTCTCCTGGTCGCAGCAGTCCAGGCAATTAAGAGTCCAGGGATGAAACTGTATTCCAACAGAGAACAGTAACTTCTTTTATTGAACAGTGATGAGG
The DNA here is from genome assembly GCF_039654945.1 of Dendrobates tinctorius. Lineage (NCBI taxonomy): Eukaryota > Metazoa > Chordata > Amphibia > Anura > Dendrobatidae > Dendrobates > Dendrobates tinctorius. The sequence goes on along the minus strand of NW_027361875.1, from coordinate 1,972,531 downwards.
AATGGACATGAAAGACAAATACAACACGGCCTTTCCTGCTCTTTCCCTGACGTTTGCTGTAGTTGCACCCACAACGGCCGCAGCAGCCAAAGTTGACAGTAAAAACCGCTCGCTAGAATCAGGGCACCTGAGACCCCTTCAGCGAAGGCCCCCCACAATCCTGTGGTCCTGTGTTGCATTCCTTTCTTCCTTCAGTCCTTTAGCCCAGAGAAACAGACCCCTCTCACTTGGGGCATCTGGCAGTGCCCAGTCTGTCTGCAAGTCTGCTGTGGCTGATGCTCCCAGCAGTTCTGAGGAAGCTGTAGCTTCCTTTTCACCTAGTGGCTCCAACCACAGCCCACAACTGTTAACTATTGTTGTCCCTGAGCTAGCAACAGTACATAACATATATACATAGACACATGGCAGATTACAGCAGATCAAAGGAAAACACATTACAACACACATACATAGGTACAGAAACACCTTCATTACTTAATGTGCACGGGGGTCATATGGTGGAAGTAGGGGGCGCAACTGAGGGGACCGGCCATCTCCTTACACTTGTGCAGCGTCAAACCCGAAGAGGACAGCTGTTACAGCATAGTGAATGGGATTTCAAGAAATCCCATGTTCACTATGCGTCCACAGACACCCGCTGCTCACCCGCAGAGACGGACATGCGGCACGTCTTTCCAGACAGCAGCATGTTAATTTCTCTTGCAGAGATGCTGTTTCTCCATAACAGAAATTACATCAATAGAATGTACTGAACACTGTGAATGCACATGATTCAGTGAACATGTAATGGGGGCCCGGATGTCAGCTCTGAAGAGGGGCTTTAACTCTTCAGCACCCGGGCGCCCCGATACTACAACTGTGTCTTGGTATTGGTGCGGCATGTGTACAATTCTTCACCCACCTGCGGGACCGGAGCCTGACCACGATACAGTGTCCATTGGGGATCCGAGCACAAACAAATGTCCGCAGAATCCTTGTTCTTTTTCTTTAAGGTTTTATTTGAAACAGGTCCTAGCAGCAGTTACAGTCCTTCCATTCCAGCAAAACGTAAACATGACATCTTCTGTACAGTCCCTGGTCTGGCCCTGCCACTTCTTGTCCTGCACGTTCTCTGAGTCCAAGGCCTGTAGAATCCTCCTGTCAGCAGTCACTGGACGTCACATGGCATGCCCATCATTGGCAAAAGAACCAGACTGCCGTTCACAGCCTCAACTGGACCTTAGGTCCCTGACAGTTCCAGACGGTGTCCCCAGACTCCAACCCGAGATCCTCTTCCTGGCCTCTCGCAGAGAGTACTTCCCAGAAGCCAAACTTCAACTTTCTTCAGACCACTGTACCACGTCTTGCCTGTTCTCATACTCCACTGCGACTGTAACTTCAGCCTGCACTGATGTTCGTTGCTCACACACACTCTGACTAACTTTTTCTAGAACAATTCTGTCTCCTCTGGGTAACTCCTCCCACCAACAGTCCCATTGGTACAGCTACTTAACTGTTTCTATTCTGGCTAAAACCAGCTAACTATTGCTATCCTATCTAGCATCTAATCTCCCTAACTCTACAGTACCCCCTAGTATCCTAACTGTTAGGAGTGGCAGAAGACACTAAAAAAAAATAAATAAATTAAGTGCCTTCGCCACTCGGGGTCCACCGTGCGGTGGATGGCAAAAACCGCTGAGAGAGGCAGAGCACTAAAGAGGTAATGTGCACAGGGTTCTAACTCACCCAAGTGCAAACAGGCAATCTCTGTTAAACGACACAGAGCTGCACTGGAAAATAATGAAAAATGTAGTAACGCTGAGTCTGTTAACCGCACAGAGTCTCAGCGGCACACGTACGGTAGCCAGTAACAGGAGTAGTTAAAATGTCACTACAACCAAGCGGACTTACCATAGAAGAACGTGTGCACGGCGTCGCAACTGCGCGCGCCTGGAAGGACTGCAACCGCAATATCGCAAGCGCGATGCAGGACGCTTAGCTGCTGTAATAGATGAAGCTTGAGCGTGCTGGCGCTAGCGCTGCTACTGGCTGACCCAATCACTCACACACTCGTAATAACCAAGGAAGGGAATATTTAATGAGTCAGTCACCAGACCAAGCATCCATCATCAAACACACAGCAGCAAGTATGAGAAATACTAGCGCATGGCAGAACAGCCATGCGCACTTTTTTATAGCGTACGGGACCTTCCGGAAATCTCCAGAGCCCAGAGCAGAACCAATGAAATCAGGAGCAGGACCTGAGCACCTGACTCCGGAACTCCAATGAGAGCTCATCCCGTGGGCATGCTCAAAAGCTGGAAAAAAGGACTTAGCCTCTGGAGACAAATGTGAGAATCTGGATTCCTGCAAAGGCATTATAGAAACCAGATTCCTAACACTAACTACATATCTATGCTGTCCCTACCTTACTTTAGCATTACAATAACACAATATATATACACAGCAATTAAAGGGGAAGGCATAAAGCACATACTGCACCCCCTTTACATACTTCCCTTCTTTAAGCATGGTCGTCCCTGACCATGACATCACTAAAGACAGAAAACAAAACATAGCATTAGATACATAATATAAATAGTGGTATTCTTGTCTCAGGCTCCGTTCACTTCTGCCAGTCCTCCAGGACCCGGCTCTACTAGGTTGGAGTACCGGAACAAGAGTTCGAGTTCTTTTTAATCAGGGTCCTGCAGACCCTAGAAACTCTGCTCCTGTAAGCAACAAGTTTTTCCTGCAGCCACCCAGTCCTTCTTGCTCCAGGTAGCCAGACACAGGACACAAGAATGGCCACACAACAACTTCAGCTTTCATCCTGATCCGGAAAATCAGCCAAGAGTTCACACAGAGTCACTTTTCCATCCTGATCCACAGGACCAGCTAACAGTTTACACAGACCTGAACATCTCAGGTCATTTTCTTCTTCACACAGGTCCGGAGGACCACTCATTGATGATTCACCCAGTCCTTACCCTTTGGGTCATAAATGTTCCATACTGGTCCAGAGGACCACTCAATTATGATTTGCTCAGTCCTGACCCTTCGGGTCCTTTTAGCACACATGTTTCCCCCTCCCTTCTTTGAGAGCTCCAAGACTTTATGCAATCCAAGGTGATTAACCCTGTAAGGGTTTTAGTCCTGCAATCAGCAGGGGAGGCGCAACGTGCGCAACAAAACTGGGAAGGGGAAACCCAAAAATACCACATTCTCTTCATCCGCAGCCAGTCTGACTGCCTAATTTTCTTCTGCAACCGTGGCCACACTGACAGTCTTCACATCCGGGCTCCTGCCCGCAAAACACAAACAGTCCTTAATTAAGCATTGATCCAGATGTTATCTGGAAAACTTCCAGGGCTCCTGCCCTCAGGGATGCAGAACAGTCCCAAAAGCTTCATCATTTTTATGCAACAGGCACAACTTCTGTAACTTTTTCTTAAGTGCAAATTTCAGTCACTGTCCTATTTATCCAGGGCGGGTACCGGATTCCTCCCGGCCCCACTCAGCATCAGCAGGGCTCCGAGCCCATGCTCCAGACATCACCTCTGGAATCCATCTGACCACCCACCACATCCTCTGGTGCGCCAGAGCAAACAGACATAGGACTCAGGTACAGCGCTTCTCGCTCCTGGTCCCATTCCAGGAATGCCTGCATCTCTGTATCATCCACAACTTCTGCCACCCAGACCGCCTGCCTGGAGGATGTAAACGGGCACCCCTTCTGCCGCTGCTGAGGTGCGGGACCAGGAGTCGGGGATACGGCACGGATAGCCTGAAGTCGGGGATCGCGGGGGCGAACATCCATACACATAGACTGGGGCTCCAGAAGTGAGGGCACAGGACTGTGAGCCAGGAGGTCCGCAACAGAGGGCTCAGGGATGCGGAGTTGAGAGACACTCACCGGAGGGTCCGCCGCTGCTGCTCCGTGATCATCAGTGTCCTCCTCTTGCTCCTCAGGAATCCGCTGTGGGAGATAACTTTTGTTCTTTCTTCACCATGCCCACCGCAGGCGGGCACTGCTCATAATGGGATGGGGTCGAGGCATAAGGCACTCTCCCCGCCAGCCAGATTTTCGCGCCATTCTCTTCAAATGACGCCCACGATGGGCGAGGCTATTACCAGCCTCCGTGCTATTTTCCGCCCAGTTAGTACTCGCGGCCGCCATTTTGATCATGCTGGGGTTTCCTCCATTTTCTTTCAGCAAAAGTTCTTCACCATGCTCGCAGCGCCACTTTGTAAAGAGGGTCCGGGTGCCAGTTGTGACGAGGGGCTTTAACGCTTCAGCACCCGGGCGCCCCGATACTACAACTTTGGAGTGTGTCTTGGTGTTGGTGCACTGATTCACACTATAGGAACGGAGAGAAGCACAAATAGGGTCTTATCCGATAAACAGGGTACAAAAGGATTTAAAATTCTACTCACCTGAAAAAGGAGAGGTATAGCGCAAGAAATTAAGTCAGCTGCTGCACATACAAAGGTCAAGCCAGTGACCACCGAAACATATAGTTTAATTGAACTTTTTATGGATTTTGTGCGCTGCTTGACATAACACACCAGTACTCGTGCATTAAAAGATAAACATCGATCTTTTAATGCACGAGTACTGGTGTGTTATGTCAAGCAGTGCACGAAATCCATAAAAAGTTCCATTAAACTATATATTGGTATTGGTGCGGCATGTGTGCAATTCTTCACCCACCTGTGGGACCGGAGCCTGATCAGGATACAGTGTCCCATGGGGATCCAAGCACAAACAAATGTTCACAGAATCCTTGTTCTTTTTCTTTAAGGTTTTATTTGAAACAGGTCCTAGCAGCACAGTTACAGTCCTTCCATTCCAGTAAAACGTAAACATAACATCTTCTGTACAGTCCCTGGTCTGGCCCTGCCACTTCTTGTCCTGCACGTTCTCTGCGCCCAAGGCCTGCAGAATCCTCCTGTCAGCAGTCACTGGACGCTCCCCGTCTCCATTGCCCATCTTTGGTAAAAGAACCAGACTGCCGTTCGCAGCCTCAACTGGAGCTTAGGTCCCTGACAGTTCCAGACTGTGTCCCCAGACTCCAACCCGAGATCCTCTTCCTGGCCTCTCGCAGAGAGTGCTCCCCAGAAGTCAAACTTCAACTTTCTTCAGACCACTGTACCACGTCTTGCCTGTTCTCACACTCCACTGCGACTGTAACTCCAGCCTGCACTTCTGTTCCCTGCTCACACAAACTCTGACTAACTTTTTTTGGAACAATTCTGTCTCCTCTGGGTAACTCCTCCCACCAATAATCCCATTGGTACAGCTACTTATCTGTTTCTATTCTGGCTAAAACCAGCTAACTATTGATATCCTATCTAGCATCTAATCTCCCTAACTCTACAGTACCCGCTTGTGTCTTAACTACATATCTATGCTGTCCCTACCTTACTTTAGCATTACAATAACACATTATATATATACTGCAATTAAAGGGGAAGGCACAAAGCACATATAGCACCCCCTTTACATACACATGCAAATTCACTTGCGTTCAATAGAGGGCAGTGCTTTGGACACAGTGAACATGCGCTGCATCCAAAGTGCTGGTAGTTCCAAATCGTGGGCAACCGGCCCAAAAGGTTTTTAAACCGGAATGGCAGATTAACTCGTAATGCTGTTGTAAAAATTATACATATATATATATTATTACATTTTGAAAGTTAATTTTAATTAAAAAAATTGGTTAATAAAATATCCTCAAATAGAAAAGATCACCCAGTGCTAGTAAAGTTGTGCAGTAGTATCTAAGTGTATCGGGAGCAGGAGGAGAGGAGAGCCAGGAGGGACATGACTAGATGAGCTGACTTTTCACTAGAGCCCCTGATGGTGGGTTAGGCCTGGCTCCCAATGGACACCAGGTGCTACTCCAGTATGGATTTCAAACACATGGCAGCTGACCCCCAAGGGACAGGTGGCTGGAATGGCCCAGCAGGAGAGTACAGCTGATATACAGACTGGCACGGCAGGTGCTGGCGGGTCTGGCTGAGATACAGACTGGTACGGCAGGTGCAGGTGGGTTCTACTGATGTACAGGCTGGCATGATAGGTGCAGGCTGGTCCGGCAGATATACAGATTGGAACGGCAGGTGCCGGCTGAATTAGAGACTAAAAAGGCAGGTAGGTTCTAGCAAGGAGGTTAGGCACGAACAGACTGAAACTAACAGAACTAGCTGGTACTAGCGGATAAGGACCTGAGAATGAGCAAGCGTGTAGGGGACAAACTAATAACATTGCACAGGCACCTCCTTGTAGGTGAAGCTGCCTCTAAATAATAAGTGGCTCCCAGCCATTGGATGGGGACACTTTAGAACGGCATGTGCAGCCCATTTAAGAAGGAAGGAGTGCAAGCCCCCAGGAGGAGAAAGAAGAACGGGATGGGGTCGTGGCGGTGAGTGTCAGTGTCCCTGCTGGAGGAGAGGGTCAGCATACAGGTGTAAGGAGGAAGACTGGGCTGCGGGTACCTGTGTTGCGTCGGGTTCGGAACTGGCGAGACTGCATCCCCTGTTTCCCGGGGGAAGGAATAAGGGTCCGGACAGGCCCCATGGCCCAGGAAGAGGGGGCGTTTTTAGTCAGGGAACCTGGACGGAAGTTGAGGGAAGAAGTTTGCCAAGCTGCAGAGAGGCCCCCGCTATCAGCGTGCGAGCAGCAAGGCACATGATTTAAAACTGACAAGCTCTATATAGAAACAGGAGGTCAATTTTCCCTGTATGAGTCACTGCAAAAGTCCCTGGCAGGGGTGAAGAAGGGAGCAGCTAGGTCAGGAGTTGAAGAGGGGAATGATAAATGCAGGGAAAAGAGACTTCCTGTGGCTACAAAGAGCAGAGAAAAGAGAAGAATGAACTAGGATGAAAGGGAGAATGAGCAATTGTAAGTACACCCACACAATGCTTTATAATAGGATGACTGCAACATATTATGAGAATAAGATCGAAGTACTTCTTTAACCAGTAGTATACATAAAAATATGCAACTGGACTGATCTTAACCCTTATTTTATGGGTAAAGTGTATCAAATCTGTATTCTATGAAGACTAATGTTTCATTTATGGATGAAAGTTGGTGTTTATAAGATTCTATGTAGAGGGAATGAGCTAGATGCAGAGACGGACATTCTGCTGCAGTTTCTTCTGAAATGGTGTTTGTTTGTTTTTTGATGCAGCAAAACCTGATTTCTTGGCAGGAAAGTCTATCTCAGTAATGGGAAAGACTGTATCCACAAGGAGAGATATTACCCCTTCAATATCAGTCAGAGGCCTCTCAACCAGCCAAATCAGATGTCTTGCTTGGCAACACAACAAAACACATGACTGCAAATAGAGATTCTGGTTTGGCTTTAATCCTAAGTCATGTGGCAAGGCTCATTAAAGGGTCGATATTGACTTTTAGAATTGATACTTCCAATAGGTGATACTAGCGTTCAAGTCCTCTTGCTCGCTGAAGAGGCAATTTGCATATTTAATTTCTCAGAGAAGCACTGTATGTCCAATAAAAGTATCCTCACACTGGCATGTCCAGCATGTCACTATCCACAAGGACAGACATTACCCCTTAGATACCCAGTCAGAGGCATCTCATACAGCCAAATCAGATTTTTTTTTGCTTTACACTTAAGGCCCCGTCACACACAGTGATCTCGCCGGCGAGATCGCTGGTTATGTGACGCATCAGCGATCTCGCCAGCGAATTCGCTGTGTGTGACAAGGATCAGCGACCAGCCCCCCTGCCAGGTATCGCTGATTGTGCAGGATCGTCCTGGGCCATTTTTTGATCGTTGGTGATCGATGCACGCTGGCCAGTGGGAGAGCAACAATCAGCGACGCTCCACGCTGGTTTCCAAGGTAAACAGCGGGTAACCAAGATCCGCGCAGCTCCTAGGTACCCGCTGTTTACATTGGAAACCAGCTTGCTAGCTGGTCCTGATCGCTGGAGGAGCTGTCTATGTGACAGCTCACCAGCGATCAGCTAGCTATGTCCCAGCGATCCCATCCACGTCGGATCGTTGGTGGGATCGCTGGGACATTGATATGTGTAACGGGACCTTTAGGAGGGGCAGCACCCCTAAACCTATTTCTGCAAATAGAAATTCTGGTTTGACTTTTATTGCAAGTCATGTGGCAAGGTTCGTTAAAGGGTCAATATTAATTTGCTACTTCCACTGGGTGCACTAGAGTTATTTTTCTCTTAAAAGGCAATTTGTGTATTCACTGAAGACAGATTTTTACCCATGAATTTTGAAATAGAATGATCAGTCCAGCAGGACAAAGGAGCAGATATTACAAACTTTCTTATTTTCACATGTACTATTGATTTCTGAAAAAAAAAAATAAACTAGTTAAAACAAAGTTGTCGCTTTAATATGGGGTTTGGACAGAAGAGTATGCCTGCACATCCCTTTTGCTTATTATTTTTTACTGCATATCTAAGAAGTTCAAGGATAAAGTCCTTATCTGTCGAAAGCAACACTGGATTCTAAAATACATAACATGTAATTAATATTCACATTGTACTTCTAAATCAAGGTATGAAAGAAGGGTTGTATGCACTTGCAATAAAAACTTGGCATTATTGTACAAGAAGATGTGTGGGAAAATATATTTGAGGTGGAAAGAAATAAAAAAGTTTGTGGTTCAGGTAACTGGAAGATTCCCTTAAAAAAATATTATGTAAAGCATACAGTAATAGCATAGAGCAAATGAAAGAACCGTGGAAGCAAGATGAGTCTCTGTTTCCTGGGGACATGACATCAATAACATCCGTAGCTTTAAAAAACACGGACTCAAGTTTTAAGCGATGATTCAGCAGCTACATATTCCTGTACTTCTCTGTTTATCTTCATACTGATCAACATGAGAGGTGGTTCTGCATACTGTCTCCAATTTGAAGGCTTGTTTTAATTCTATCCTCCCCTGATGGCCCTTTTCCCTCTGTCTGTTTGATTGGTGCCTTTTTGATCCTATCTTCATGGGTCTCTTGTGTTCAGTTCAATTAATGGAAGGGCTGACATCATCTGAGCAGTATAATCCTTGGCTTGGTTCCTCATGTCCTGCTTCGAGTCTATTCCTTACTTATTAGGTCTGAGATGTTGATCTCGGGATCACTGTAAAATATAAATTCAATACCAAAATCCGCCTTCTTAAAGTGGCCGAAAATTCAGTGCTATTTGCCATTAGTTCTTTACTTTGATAAAAAAAATGTATCTTATTTGTACGGCACTCAGTGAATTTGGCTACCAGGTAAATTTTTTGGGGGAAATTTGTTCATGGCATAACAACATAGCGGATATCACCAATTTACAAGATAGGTGTTTTATGTATGATCACCTATGGATCCTACTGATGGGATCCTCACTGATCACGAGAACAAGCCTCCCCAAATTTCCTGTGTGGCAGGAGTGTGAGGAAGCATGTGGACAATGGCTCTACTCATTGTCTATAGGAGTGGTGATTGCAAACACTCACAAGTCACAACCACTCCATTTGTACAAGAGACTTTGGGCCTCCCGTTCTTTGATGAGGGTCTTGGCAGCTGGATCAAGAGCAACCATTCATTTTATAATCTATTCTGTGGTTAAGTGATCAGAGTTATTTTGGCAACAACTCCATGCTATTTTGAAGGAACTTTAAAGGAACCTATGACCCCATTAAATGGCTGAACCATCACTTGTTTTTACGGACACAGAGTGTGGTTGGTTGTCCGTTTTATACTTTCCCATAATTTATTGTATTTATTGCTTGGCATCTAAAAGCCTGCATGCAAAATTCTGCTGTCAATGATTAGACAAGCAACCAAAACTGGCGATCGGTGGTAACTTACATTTCTGGGCCCCAATGCAAAATCTATAACGAACGCCCCTAATTGCTATTCTCCTTTTTAAAACTAGAATTCTATTATGTAACAGTTTGGATGCATTCAGATGACAGTATAAAAATTGATCCGAAATCAGACCACAATAAACGGAGTGACCACAGATCTCAATATATTTCTATAAAGACATCACGCTCTGGTTGTGGGACCCGAAGTCCACTCCATGCTTTGTAGTTTGATCTTAAGTCCAATTTATACGATCTTGTGAATGCACACTAAGACTTTTGAATAACTTCAGGCACCAAGTCCAGGATGTTGCTGCACTAGTTAATGGCTATGATACCCACCATAGTCACATGTAGATATACTCCCCTATGACTTCACACGCACTTAAAGGGAAGCTACCATCAAAAAGTGACTAGTTGTTTCAATTAGGTTTTTGTGTTTTATTTTTTGCAGAATTTTTTTTCTTCCATATTACAATCTGTATTAAAAATAGTAGAAATCTTGCAATTTTCACGGCAGACACTGTGACTTTTAGACTAATGTCCTGTTGTTTCAGGAAAGAACACCTGTAGATTAGCCACAATGCTCAGACTCCGACCCTAGCTCTTGTATTGAAGCATCTAATGATCGTACGTAAAGTTCTTTGTGATAGGAAGGGAGCAGGGTCAACTGTAATATCAACCATTGTGATTGGTGGATTATGTGTTACCAGTTGAGTATCGAAGAATCAGCTATGTATAGAAGTATTATCTGTCATTGAAATCCTACCTCTGATGATAAGAACTCAGCTGAAAAATGTTTCTGAAAGGACAGGAATTATGAACAGGGATTATGAACAGGATTATAATGGGAGCAATCTGGGCTATTGACCAGGACACAAAGGTCCAAGGGGGCTCATAGCCAGTTTGCTCTCATTGTAATCTATTTTGCCACCCTTAGCGGTGAACATCACCGGGTTGGGAACGATTTTTGGAACTCCACTTCCTATAATAGAAAATAGCAGTTAAACTGGGAGAAGCCATTGTCAGCTTCCTACGGGGCACATTTTCTATGAACAGGCGATACGATGAGGACATTGCACCTCCTAGGTCATTACGCTTTTACCCTACCAAAAGAAGAGGGAAGTTGTGCCCCAAGGGGTCATCTGGAGAGGTAAGAGATTCCTTTTTTTTTTCTTTTTCTTTTAACACGTTGGCGGAAAACAAGTTGGGGGGGATAGTGGAATAGATGACACAGGACAGGTGCTTAAAATGAATTGGGAAGCGGGTGGAAGAAAGGACACAGGAGAGAGAGGAACTTTTTAATGAATTGGCAAAGTTGGAAGGTGGTGGGATGGAGGTGACGCATGCATTGAAAAAGCACACCGACAAGCCCTGCTTCTTATAAATATTATAATAGGTTAAACCCTAAAATATACATAATTAAGTACAATATTCACTCATATGTAAACAGTTTTACAGCTGGGTTGTATATCCAAAAGTCCAGAGAGCCAGTGAGACGCTCAAACATCCATCATGGTAATTGGGGCGCAAAGCAGTATGACAACACAACATTGCTATGTTTCCTAGTGTCCTGCCAATAATGTCCTGTATTAAAAGTCTAAGGACCCTCAAACATTAGACTAAAGACGGCTGCACCCACTGATATCAATGGGTGCAGCCAGCGGTCTAATGTGTATGATGGCGCCGGCAGACTGATGGCCGCGAGAGATGTCAATCATGCATGTCTGATTGCGGACTGTTGATCACATTGTTTCCTTGAGATAAGCTTCCAACCGGCATGTCAGAGAATACAGGAGGGCTCGGCGGAGCGAGTGTAGAAGTGTATGGGACAGCCGCATGAGATTGTGGTCGGCTGAACGATCAGCCAAAGCTTATTTTGGCCGACAGCTACCTAATGCATATTGCCCGCCTAGGTTCATACTGCATTAAAGCAGCCCGTTCAATGCATAGCGTTGACGGGCTGCATTAACGCTATAGCATAACGTGATCGCGTTATGCTATACCACTAGCGCAGATGCGTTATGCCGCGGTGTAAGGCAATCCGTTTAACGGACTGCCTTAACGCAGTGTGACCCCAGCCTTAGGAATTCTGTGATAAGTAACCTATCGAGACCTGAATGTCACCTTTTTTTTCTGTCCATACAATCTTACAGAACATCTTGTTTTCCTCCTAAAATTTGTGGGTTAGTCTTTGACCTCTTCATTGTGCAAGTTGCTTGGAAAGCCATATACATAATAGACAGTAAAAATTTGTATAGGGTGCTAATTCCTTTGCAGCCAACCACTGAGTTCCTGTATAACGGTAGTGAATGGAAGGAAGGAACTGCACACCATAAGGCACAAGGAGATGCTTAATTAGGATTTATTCAGAATATATCATATCCATAGATTACACATCCGAAGACAAAACATAACGATTCAGATAAATACCCTTCATCAGGCATGTCTGTTGTAGTAAATGCACTCAAAATTAGAAAGGTCCAAAATTTGGGGTGGGCTTTCCTAGAGCTAAAAGACAAACCAGAACCAAGTATTGTATAGAGCAGACTTCACAATACTTTATCCTGGACTGTCAGTCATATCCTGCGAAGGTCCCTCAAGGCAGGAGAAACGTTCACAAATAAGTACTCGTACACCACAGCATAAATGTGGGAGCTACAAATCAAAATTGTGGTCAAAATGTCCATCTTCAGTAGGCTAGGGCCATCAGGGGCATCATGGGATAGCCTAATTATCCAGGTTAATTCTGTTATCATACGGCAACCTCACCTACTGTCACTAGGGCAGCACTAAAATTGCCACCTGGGACTTAATTAATGGAGCCCTAATTGATTTAAAAGATTCAAATCAGTAGAGATACATTATTTAACAAGGAGTCTACAGAACTGTTTCATCAACTAATTGGTTTAAACTAGAGAATCAAAAGGGGGTTTTGTGCCTTACTGCCAAATTTCAAGCTTTATTGGCACAGAGGCTGAAATCCTTTGGCAAATCTTAGACATTAATATGAGATTTTTAGAAGCATTGCCAAATTCCCTGGTTTAATGAGGTTTCTCTACTGTTGTGTATTTAAGTAATAACCCATTCAATTCAGGCAGGTTTGAGTTTAATTACCGCTAACCCCCTTGGCTAATGGGTTTAATGCTCTCATTTCTCAGATGAAAACCCTGATAGGCCTGTGCAAGCTTTGGGCACTCGTACTGAGATAATCACATTGCTATCAAACTGTTGACTAAATATTCCAATGGATCTAGCCCCCAAATGACCTTCATACCGTAATATGACCCTCTCACCATCATTATTGGATATGTCAGAAAATGTAAGCAATGTGAGGTCAATGGCCAAATGAAATGTTCTCATCCAAATCTTCCACCCAAATTTGACACTTATCCCATGTAACAAGCCTAGAGAGAGCAAGAGAATTTTTTTTTAGAGCAAGCTGCTGTTTAGACTTGGCACGGATCCGTCCTAATTTTAGGCTGAAGCGCTAATTATGGAGCTGGTTATGTACTTGGGTGACTGGATTTAAAAGATCCCAATATTTGCCTATGGAAGACATATTATTGTAATGATAATTTTTTGAAGAAACCAATAAAGAGCAAAAATATATAATTTTTTCGCACACTTTATTCAGAGTATTTCCATATGAAATTACTGTCATTCTGTTAACGATTGCTATTAATATTAAATTAAACCTATATCATTCCATGGTCACCTGGTTCAAATTGTTGGTTTTCATAAATTCTTATGCCAATTCTGCAGTCTTCCAGAAAGTGTAGTCACTAGGGGAACTGTTGCCTTAGAATTTTGTCATAAGAAACAGAATGTTCTATAATATCCGATTAATCAGCAATATTTATAGGTATTATAAATTTAAGACCATATCTGGTTAATGCTGGGTTCACACTAGATGTGCAAATTGATTGCTGTTTGTTGTTCAATGACAGGATATGTTTAGATTGACCAACAGGCTGTCATGGTTTATCGCAACAGAGAGAGGCCAGAAGACTGCGGTGTCTGATTTCACATATTCCTACACTAATTAGACGCACTTCACCATCTTATTAAACAGTGCAGGTTTCTGCCAGCAGTTCAGGGGTTAATCTGCTCAATTGAAAGCTTTTGGAGCTTTCCTGCTTGAATGGTCTCAGTTATTCAGTGTTGGCCATTCCCCTCTGCTGCACATACCTGTCTCTAGCAGTCATGGATTGTCATGTTTGTTTCATACTGCCTGGTTCTGGAGTTGTTAGAGTTGTGGTTGCTTGAGGAGGCAATTGGAGTGTTGTTCAGCAGACTGTTGCTTGGTGAATTGGCTGTGTTCATAGTCTCATCCTCTCCTATTTGTTTTTTTCCTTACTTTATTTCCTGGTGTTCCACTTTGTTGTTTGTGAGTGCATATTTGCATGATTAGTATTTTCATTTATCCCTGTACATCTCGTTTTGTTAGTCTGGCTTGTGAATTCTAATACACTACAACTCCCGACTTCCCTGGGTGGGGGAGGGGACAGTTAAGGCCTAGTTTAGGAGCTCAGCAAGGCACATGGCCTCGGCGTCTTCACCAACAGAAGTAATCTGGGGAGCAAGGATAACTAGAGAGATTCTAGCTTTAAGGATAGGAAAGGAGCCCCTAGCCCCAGGATATCCTGCAACAGTGCCATGACACAGGCATCACGATAGGACCGCTAACTGGTAAACTTTTACCAACTGGCAGTCGTTTAAATGCATGTTTACATAGGCAGACCAAAGGAAATGATAAGCTGTCATAGTTCTCGGTAATGTGAGGCCTGTCTATACGGGACAATGCACTAATGAGAACGAAGATCTCCTGCGCTGCACAAAAGATCATTTCACCCAATGAACAAGCGTGTTTCTCATTCATTGGGGGATTTGGCAGCCTTTTTCCACTGCAAAACAAGCATTTTTACCAACACTCATGATGATCTTGCAGTGTAAACACTCCTTTACGCAATCAAACAGCAGTTTACTGCCCAACCATCAAACTGCTAAATGACGACATAGACTTCAACTCCTGTCACATGGCCAAAATTTTCTCCACATTAGTGCCACATCATGAGATAATGTAATGGTTAATTTACACTGCGCAGTATTAAAAGACACTCATGGGCAAATGTGTTTACACAGGGAGACCAAGCTTCAGATGCACATTGAACAAATTGTAATAGAAAACTCAGTATGCATAAGGTCCTGTTGTAAATGATGTGCTGTGGAAAACAATGATCTTTTATACAGACTACAGGCCCCATCTCACATAGCGAGATCGCTGAAGCGTCACCGATTTTGTGATGCAACAGCGACCTCGCCAGCGATCTCGCTACGTGTGACACTTAGCAGCGACCAGGCCCCCGCTGCGATGTCGCTGATCGTGCTCGAATGTCCTGGGCCATTTCTTGATCGCTGGTGTCCCGCTGGCCAGCACGCATCGCTGTGTTTGACACCGACGAGCGACCTCGTTAGCGACTCAGAAATCATGGATGCAGGCGGGAGTCGTCAGAATCGCTGCTGTGTGACAAGGTCCCAACGACCGCTGAGGTCGTTATACGGATCGCTGGATCGTTGCTGCGTCGTTGAGTAAATCTGACTGATTGACAGCTTACTAGCGACCATTTAGAGACGCACCAGCGATCCTTACCAGGTCGTACCGTTGTCGGGATAGCTGGTGCGTCGCTAAGTGTAACGGTACCCTAAGGATAATTTCACCCGACAAACGAGCATTGTTTGCCAAATGGTTGGAAACCTGTTTAGACTGTATAATTACTGTGAAGTGACACTCGTTCAAAATAATCTGGCAGTGTAAGCACATCTTTAGTGTAGACACATTGTGAGCAGCAAATTGCCACAACTGCAATATGTAGGTTACCAAAAGTCCATAAACCTTATTATATTAAGCAATTTGACTTCAGCATAATGCAACTTTTTGCGTTATGTGCCAAATTTGCCACATAGCCCAGCTTCGAGTGTGGGGCTCTTGAGACACCATTTCTAAGGATTAATATAGCAAAAAGAATATATAGACCTATTTCTCAAAGAAATGTTATACATGTGGAGGTACTCGCTAAAAGACCATTTCAGACTATTACCAACTATTTAGAGTAATTAGAAAATAATTGTACATACTGTATATAAAATTTTAATTTGTAACAATAATATTATTATAAATCACACAGACAAGAGACTGAATTGCAAAATAACCCCTAAAAAAACCCTTAAAAACTAGTTAGGGCAGTGTGGTTCATGATCCATATTCATCAGTAAACATATATATTGCACATCATGTATTGTATGTTACCAATCATGATTACATAATTTTATAACAAACATAGCATAGTCGTACATTATACTCACAGTGCTGTCATTGGATCACAGGCATATCTTTAAAGAGAAGTCAAGATTGTGCTGTAGTTCAAAAATATCTATTCACTGACCTCAGACATAGTCCCCCTATGCACATTGAAAAACATATTTAATTCAATGTATATGAACTAGAACCATTATTAATGCAGACAATGTGCCATGATTGTTGGAACCACACTGCCCAGTACCCAGGCTCAGACTGGCCCACAGGGTAACAGGGGAATTCCCCCGGTGGGCCCCTGTGCAGATTTGGGCCCCCAACCCCACTGTATGGGCGGTACTTAGTATAATTCACTTGATTTACTCTGTACAGAAAAAAGCAGCATCTCATCATTCATTAACCAAACTACCCAGTTTATTATTATATCGAGATAGGGGTAAATTTGTGAACGAAGGTAGTGTAATATTGGTATGCAGGTGGAAAGTGGATCCCCCAAAGTCAATGTTACTGGTGGGCCCTTGGCACCCCAGTCGGACACTGCCAGTACCCCAACGCACGTTTCACGTGTAGCTTCATCAGGGGTAGGGGCAACTGGGGCAATGACAATACAATACTGTATGATTCCCAAGTCGTGGGACATGACACCATGCATAAGATACATAACATAAGAAATGGGCACCTTCTCATTGACCTGAGCATGTCAGTTATGGCAGTACCGCAATTTACATCTGTTAATTAAGATAACACAAGAGTAAAAGGCTTATGTGAATTTGTACTTGTAATGGAGGCATTAATTATGCACAGTGTTCCAGCAA
Organism: Dendrobates tinctorius; assembly: GCF_039654945.1. NCBI lineage: Eukaryota > Metazoa > Chordata > Amphibia > Anura > Dendrobatidae > Dendrobates > Dendrobates tinctorius. The sequence continues at coordinate 1,955,572 of NW_027361875.1, read as the reverse complement.
ACAATCAAAGCCTCCTGTATCGATGAACACCAAAAAACTAAATCCTCTACACAATCTGTCAATGTATCCAGTAATCGCAATAAAATCATTTTTCCACATATGTATACTGCATTTTTATAGCTTAAAATTTGGTAATTAAATTTTAGCAGCAACTAAAAAACTGACAAGGACAACATGCTGTGAATTCACTAATTAGTTTATTGCACTGACAACATTAGATGCCTACAGTGCATTGACTGCTTTCCTGTAGTTGTGTCTACATACAATGAGATTAGCAGATTTCCACATTACACAGAATTGGGACAGAACAGCTCTTGCTTTCTTTGTATTTAAATGTCGACTGTATATCCCAATCAATTTCTTGCAGTCATCTCCATGCTGCTAATATGGGAACTTCATTAACCATAAATGGTGCAGTATTAGGGCCCAATATCAGACTGTATGAAGAGCCCTGATGATACCCTTGAATAATTAAAACCACCAAATATCTGCTTTTACCTTTGCTGGTGGTCAATGGATGTGGTGGCCAGCCAACTGATCACAGGGGGAAATGTCGATCAGACACGTCTGATTTCGGATTACTGGTCGCTTTGTTTTACCGGAGATAAGGCACTGGCAGAACTGTTTGTTGGTGGCTTTGTCATAGACAACATAGGAGCGATCGGATGAGCGGCCTCCTGTGTGTGGGAGAGACGGCAGAGATAACTGCAGCATTGTTTGGCCTTTAGCCATCTAATGTGTACGACCGTCTTCTGACTTTCTGTAGACTGAAAAGTTTGGCATTGATACTGTAAGAAGGTCATATAATTGTCCTGTAAGTGCATGCAGCATGGTGGAGTTTGTGCATCATGTAAAATCCAAAGGTAGATCATTCACATTATTGAAAAGTGACCTCTGACCATTGATTGGCTGCAGTGGTCATGTGTTGATATGGGACATCACTGCTCGCAGTCTGGAAATGAAAACCGTAGGAATAAACATCTGCACTGGATTGGCAAAGGATTAAAGTGGGAAGTGCTGTGTGCTTTATTTTTTGGGGGAGCAACCACTCTAATATTATGTTGACCAGTTTTCTAGTACCGTACTAATTTTGTATGGGCTTTTGAGCTTCTCTAATGCGATGTTCACAAGATGCATTTTTGCTGCATTTTTTTTGCTGCTTTTTTTATGCAAATTTTCTATTGCTCTTTACAGTACCAGCAAAAGCTATGAGACTTGTGCACACGTTTATTTTCCTTAAATGAATTGGAAAATGGATGCCTTTCTGAAAACTTCAGCATGCCACTTCTATCAGCATTTTTTTTCAACATTTTTGTAGCGTTTTTTTTCACCCATGGAAAGCAATGAATAAGTGCAAAAGCACAGCAAATAACGCAAGCATCAGGTTTTGCTGCATTTTTGGTGCAAAAACGGTAAGGAAGTTAAGAAAGATTTTTTATCGCATTGCATTCGTCTGATTTAATCGCTAGTGTGACTCCGGCCTTAACGCTAAATTCCTGCCATTTAGCTCTCATTCAGATGTCAGTCTTCTTTTCATATATATATATATATATATATATATATATATATATATACTGTATATATTTGGGAAAAGAAATTACGGTATTTCCATTATTGTGCTGAGTCAGATTTGTCAGTGTTATTTTTAATCATCATTGTTTTATCAAGTTTTTCATATATGCAAGAAAAAAAATTGAATGGAGAATTCTCAAACTTCTCCAACCAATTAGAGAAAAATGGGCAGCACTAGGATGCAACTAGTGACCGTTCCCATTTTCATGGACCTACAGAATGGAATATGTGATTTTGTCTCCGGTCCCTCACTGGTAGCTTGACTAATCCCTCTTTTTATTTTAACTGATATTCTCAGCATATGGCTCTAGGAAGTTTTAATGTAAATTTGTCACATTGAAACTCTTTCCAGTTGCTCATATTTGTATGTATGAAGTTGTAATTTACTTGTTGAGGCTTTATGCATCATAGAAGATTGTAAAAGTATTGAAAAAAAGGATTCGAGATGTCATTTATCTTGTCCACTAGATGTCACTGGAAGAATTGAGGTTCTCAACTTTTCTGTGTTTCTTAAGGTCCCATCACACCTAGCGATGCTATAACGATCCCGACAGCGATACGACACGACAGGGATCGTTGCCGCATCGCTATGTGGTCGCTATTGAGATGTCAGACAGTCCAATCTACCCAACGACGGAGCAACGATCTAGCGTGTCATAGCGACCTTTGTAACGATGTCGGTGGTCGTTGGGACCCTGTCACATTGCATGTTCCATTGACGATTCACACCTCGATGAGGGATGTACTGTGTGACGCTGTATTTACACAGGCGTGGATTGCGCTCCCTTTCTCACGCCCCCTCAGCTCTGAATGGTGGACGCTACCGCGTCCTGATTGGCCGTGCATTTAAAAGAAGGTGAAGTACTAGCGCTCCATTTCATTCAAAAAATACCTACCATTAACTGGCTAGAGAAGCAACGAAGATGGAAAAGCAGATGATCCAAAATGGAGTCGCAGCCGTTGGACAAAAACAAGATCTCAACTTGGACACACCCGGGCCAGAAACAAAGAACTGAAGCGCTACTTTGTTAGCTTCTTTTAAAAGGAAGCACGCCAACCAGGACGCTGTAGTGAGCACCAATCGGAGCCGAGGTAGGCGTGGAAACGGGAACTCTAATCCCCGCCTTGTCTTGCTTCTGAGTCGCTAACGAGGTCGTTAGGCTAGGTGTCAAACGTGACGATACAAGCAACTCAGCGGGACATGAGTGACCAAAGAAATGTCCAGACATTTCGGGCACGATCAGCGATACCCGGCAGGGGGCCTGGTCGCTGGTCTCTGTCACACACAGCGATCTCCCTGATAAGATCGCTATAACGTCACAGTTCTAGTGACTCAGCAGCGATCTCGCTAGCGATCTCGCTTAGTGTGACAGGGCCTTTAGGGTAAGTTCACACTGGGCATTTTTGACCTGAAGAAACCTGATTTCTTGGCAGGAAAGAAGCTGCGGCAAAAACGCATGTTTTGGTGCATTTTTGTTTGCATTTTTGTTGCGGTTTTGGGGCGCTTTTTTCATGCGTTTTTGTGGTCAACTTGTGTCTCTTTGTGCATGCTAATAAAGTTGAGTGCTCTCAGAGAAAAAAACTACTTCCTGTAGAACCATATCTCTAGATTGAAAAGTCGGCAATTCATGTATCGCTACAGTAAAATCACGCTGACAGGTTAGAATAAATAGATAGAATAGATATGTACACATAGAATGGATAGATACAGTATATACCGTATATACTCGTGTATAAGACGAGATTTTCAGCCCATTTTTGGGGGGCTGAAAGTCCCCCTCTCGTCTTATACACGAGTCATATACCTGGGGGTCGGCGGGGGAGCGGGGGATGTGAGAGATCATACTGACCCCCCCGGCACGGTTTCTGCAGCCCCCCAGCTTCTCCACTGTCTCCCTTCCTGCCTTCAACATATTCATGAGTGTAATGAACGGTATCACGTGACCGCTGAAGGCAGGAAGGGAGACAGTGGAGAAGCGAGGCTGCAGAGACCGCGCCAGGATGGGTGAGTATAGCGATATTCACCTGTCCCCCGGTCCATCGCTGCTCATGCTGTCTGCTGCTTCCTCTGTCCGTGACGTTTAGCCAGCAGGGGGCGCGGTGATGTGGGTAGTGCGCTGCGCCCTCTGCTGGCTGAACATTCACTGACAGAGGACGCGCAGACAGTGGTGAGCAGCGATGGACCAGGGGACAGGTGAATATCTCAGGTGCCGGGTCCTGAGCAGGAGAGGTGAGTATGGCATCTTTTTTTTCAGCAGCATATGGGGGCATAATATATGGAGCAGCACATGGGGGAATATTCCATGGGGCAGCATATGGGGCATGATCTATGGAGCAGCATATGGGGGAATATTCTATGGAGCAGCATATGGGGGCAGCATATGGTGGCATATTCTATGGAGCAGCATATGAGGGCATAATCTATGGAGCATCTTATGGGACATAATCCATGGAGCATCATATGGGGCATAATCTATGGAGCATCTAATGGAGCATCTTATGGGGGCTAATCTATGGAGCATCTTATGGGGGAATAATCTATGGAGCATCTTATGGGGCATAATATTCTATGGAGCATCTTATGGGGCCATTATTAACCTTTGTGCAGCATTATATGGAGTGTATTTTGTATGGAGCATCTTATGGGGCCATCATGAACTGTATGGAGCATTATATTCGGCTCCTGATTCAATATGAATATTCAAAAACATTTAACCTACTGATGTCTCAATTAATTTTACTTTTATTGGTATCTATTTTTATTTTTGAAATTTACCAGTAGCTGCTGCATTTTCCACCCTAGGCTTATATGTGAGTCAATAAGTTTTCCCAGTTTTTTGTGGCAAAATTAGGGGGGTCAGCTTATACATGGGTCGGCTTATACACGAGTATATACGGTAGATGTCAGTGACACACACATAGATATATGTATTTATATTACATAGATAGAAGAAAAGTCGTCAATTAAGCAGTCGCAGTAGTGTTAAATCAGTGCAGGAGTCGACAGGATAGAAGAGATGGATTACACACAGTAAATACATATAGAATAGATAGATATATAGATGTCTGTGACAAATACAATTACTGTAATACAGTGTGTGCAGCTTACTGTACATGTATTTAATTAATAAAAGATTATTTTTCAGAAAAAAATGGCGTGGGCACCTGCACAATTTATGTAACTAGCAGAGGGAAAGCCGATGGCTGGAGGTCGATGTTTATAGTCTGGGAAGGGGGTAATACCCATGGAGCTTCCCAGGCTATTAATATCAGCTCACAAATGTATGCTTATCCTTTACTGGCTATTAAAATGGAGGACCCCCAAAAAATAGTGATGTATGGCCCCCTAATATTTAATAACCAGCAGAGACAATACAGACAGCTGCGGGATGATATTAATAGCCTAGGAAGGGGCCATGAACACTGCCCCCCAAGATAAAAACATCAGCTCTCAGCCGCCCCAGAAAAGGCGCATCTCTAAGATGCGCCAATTCTGGCACTTAGCCTCGCTCTTCCCCCTTGCCATGTAGCGGTGGAAAATGGGGTAATAGTTAAGGGGGTTGATGTCACCTTTTGTATTGACTGTTGACATCAAGCCCCTCGGTTAGCAATGGAAAGGAGTCAATAAGATGCCCCCATTACTAAGCCCATAGACACATTGTAAGAAACCACACACCCCATGAATAAAGTCCTTTAATTGAAAGAATTACATACTCCTTTAATAATCTCAATTAAACCATACTTAAGACCTCACCTAATTCCACCGAAGTCCTCGATCTCCTGTAATAAACCAAATATAATAAAACAACAATGTCCCTTACCTCTCCGTCATTCTGTCCCATGCCGTAATCCTTGTCTGGGGGAGAATTAGTTTTCAACCTGGACGGTGCCAAGATGTGACCATCCAGGCTGAGAACCACTGGTGAATGAGCTGCTGCGAGCGCAGCATCAGTGACTAGCAGTGATGTCACTGAGGCTGCATTCCCAGCCGGGCTGAACTGCGGTGACCTCAGTGAGATCCCCGCTAGCACCATGAGAAAGTCGTACGGTGCAGAGGCGAGTTCATTGGGAGAATTTCACTGCGGTGAACTCACCTCTACATCGTGCAACTTTCTCACTTTCACGACTTTTCGATCAGAATAAGTGTTTGCCGCGCTGTCATGCATATGACAGCGTGTCAAACACTGTATTGTCGGGCCCCCATTCAAGTAAATGGGGTTCAGGTCTGCTCTGCTGGATGACAGGCTGTATGGACGCATCATGCAGCCTGTCATCTAAAGGTAGCAGAGCCGAGTGTGAGGTCACATCCTGCTGTCCTTGACTTTTCTGCAGCAAATACACTGCAAAAAAAGTCAACCTGTATTTGCAGCGTTTTTTCACAAACCATTTAAGTCAATGGATGAAAAAGTGCTGCAGAAACGCTGAAAGAAGTGACATGTTCTATGTAAAAAAAAAAAAAGCTGCAAAGCACAAAATCCTGATGACAAAAAAAAAACAATGTGTGTGTATGAGATCTCTGAAATCTCATAGGCTTTGCTGGTACTGTAAAAAGCAGCTGAAAATTAATGTAAAAATCAGCAAAAATGCCCAGAGTGAACATACCCTTACTGTGCCATTGTAAAAATAAAAACCAAAAAAAAAATCTTTTTTAAAAATGACATAAAAAATTAGTAAAATAAATATTTTCAGTCGCAATGGAAGTGCATGATATCATCAGTGGGTTTTTACAATCTCGCAGAACTGCCCTCTTCAGTGCATTTACGTTAATTTGCATCATATAAACCTATGTTAGAAGATATCAAAAGAATTTAGTTTCACACTTTTGTGCTGGTGATCAGTAGCGTAACTAGAGTCCGATGGGCCCCGGTGCAAAATTTGAATTTCGACCCCCTCTTATCCCCACATGTTGGTCAGATTTATGGGCCCTTGTAGCATTCAAAATACTATAAGGACATAAGAGCTGCATCCCCTCCCCCATTATGTAGTAACTAGATTATGGCCCGATGCTATCGCATCGGGAGGATGCGATAGCATCACACCTCTTGCCATATTAACCCTCAACACACACACTCCTCTCACCTTTCACCATCTCCACTCGCATCCACTCACTCTTTCACTCCACATACAACCCTTTCTCTCTCACTCCATCTCTCATACTCACACCGTCATCGTCGCTGCCCCGACATCTTCCTCCGCCGCCGCGATCCAGGATCCAGACGTTCTCCAGGCCGCCGACATGTTCTTGCGGGACGCCATTTTGGATTTCGTGAAATCCCGCGATATTAAAGATGGCGTCGCCGCAACAACATGTCGCTGGCGTGGACGACATCGGGATCCAAAAAGATGGCATCGGCGAAATCTCGCGAGATTACGCCGACGCCATTTTGGATCCCGATGTCGCCCACGCCAGCGACATATTCTTGCGGGACGCCATCTTGGATTTCGTGAAGTGCCGCGATATTCAAGATGGCGTCGCCGCAACAACATGTCGCTGGCATGGCGACATCGGGATCCAAAATGGCGTCGGCGTAATCTCGCGAGATTTCGCCGACGCCATCTTTTTGGATCCCGATGTCGTCCACGCCAGCGACATGTTGCGGCGACGCCATCTTTAATATCGCGGGATTTCACGAAATCCAAGATGGCGTCCCGCAAGAACATGTCGGCGGCCTGGAGAACGTCTGGATCCTGGATCGCGGCAGCGGAGGAAGATGTCGGGGCAGCGACGATGACGGTGTGAGTATGAGAAACGGAGTGAGAGAAAGGAACGTATGTGGAGTGAAAGAGTGAGTGGACATGAGTGGAGGTGAAAGGTGAGAGGAGTGTGTGTTGAGGTGGTGTGGTGTGTTGAGGGTTAACATGTGCGTGTGTGTGGTGACGTCACCGGTTACAACTGGACGGAAGTTGTCACAACCGGAAGCTTCTTAGGGCATTTATTATTATAGATGTCCCCATCCTGGGCTTTTTCTTACTATATGTCCCCAATTCTGCTGCTCTTATTTAATGCATATAAAATGAAAAATTATTCTACTCATCTTCCATTCCCTCCCCCACCGCACGGCGTCCTCTTCTGAAGCCGGCAGCTGAATTCAGTGTGCCAGCCATGGGAGTGCATGACGTCGCTGCCTTGCACCCCGAGTCACATGCACGTCGATGTCAGCTGCTGGCCACTGATTGGCTGGCAGTGTGTATTGCAGCACACAGACCTAGCGGGTCTCTGCATCCTCTGCAACCGTGATTGTTACACCCCTGCTAGGTGATCATTGTGGTACCACAGCCCTGTACCGCCACACCAGTATGAAGATAGTAGCTAAAGGAGCACAGCACAGTATATTAACTTCCCAGCATCGGTCTCTTTATCACTTGGGGCTTTTTTCTCAAGCCAGTGTCATTGTTTTGTCTGCACTAAAAAGGTTTCACCTGTAATTTTTTTAAATTACCTTTTGTTCATTAATTATTTAGCTGCAGAAAATCTGACCAAAAATTCAAAAACAAGGTACATTTTAATACAAAAATATGATGCAAAGTAATTCCTATATTGTCACCTATATGTACAAAACACCATAAATTGTGAACAAGGTCTTTCGTGGAGTGGAGGAGGAATAGTATTTAGCTTTCAGGTTGCTAAATCAATCAGATTTTCTGTTGGTCACTATGGATGACCCACCCCGTCTCTACATGTCCTTGATACATAATGACCCATTAATCCAAATAATGCAAATCGAATTTACTAATGATGTGTGATAGCCCTAACAAACTAGGTGTCAGATTTTTCACCAATTTGCAAATGTGTTTGCATAGCTGTTCCCTGAGTGAATTGCCTCCTGCACCTTGTGTTTGTGAAATGGAGCACAAAAAGAATGGGAACATCGTTGACTCTGTTGGCAAGATGTGTCGTTGTACTGACAGTGTGAATTACGGACCAGCCCTTATTGCGGCTGTTACTATAATTGTGATGCTGCCCTCAATAGAAGATCTCTAGAGCTTTCTTCGGTTGCAAGGTATGCAGTCAGGACTCAGGCCAATCCCTGATCGGCCAAAAATCAAAGTCTGCCACAACATCGGCCTCTTATCTCCAGAGGGAGCAGCTGTGGATATAAACATCGAGAGCGATCGGCAAGACGGTATGAGATGGTACTGAGCCTTCCTACCTATAAAGCTACTTGATAAAATTATGAAATAAGCATCACTGAGTGTTTTCCCTTAGACTATTAATAATAACCACTATACTGTATAAATAACATGGTCATATCTATACATGTGGGAGAGAGGATCCCCATCGAGTGTCCGGGTCGGAACCAAGGGGACCGTCACCTGGGTTCCGGGGAAACTGTTTCCGGGGGACAGAGTTCAGGGACGGACCATGGAGACTGACAGGTGGAATGGGGGAGGAGCCAATATAAAAGGGGTGGGGAATGTGAGTCACAGTGAGTCAGCAGAACGAGACAGAAGGAGCAGGAGATCGTGGGAGCGACTGAGAGCCAGAGTGACTCACCCGAGCCAAGAAGGAGGCTAGAGACAGGAGAGATACTTCCCTTGGATATCAGTGGGACGGCGCCGAGACGACCATCCGAGAACCGCTGCCCCGCGACGACCAGCGGCCGCCGCCGCCTTCCTCCTGCCCGCAGCTGCGGCCTGCCCGTGGTCACCAGCGGCTGTTGCCGCCTCGCTCCTGCCTGCAGCTGCGGCCTGCCCGCGGTCACCTGCAGCCGTTGCCGCCTCGCTCCTGTCCGCAGCTGCGGCCTGCCCGTGGACCCCAGCGGCCGCTGCCGCCTCGCTCCAGCCCGTGGCTGCGGCCTGCCCGCGGTCACCTGCAGCCGTTGCCGCCTCGCTCCTGCCCGCAGCTGCGGCCTGCCCGTGGACCCCAGCGGCCGCTGCCGCCTCGCTCCAGCCCGTGGCTGCGGCCTGTCTCCCGCCGCCCACAGCCGCTCTGCCCTCAACCGTGGTTGCGGCAAGTCCAGTGCCGTCAGCGGCCACCACTGTCCCGCTCCGGTCTGCGGCAGGGGCCGAGCCTCTGCTTGCCGCGGATTCCCTGTCGCAGCTGTTAGCTGCGCAGGTGGCCTGCCCCTCGCCACCCCACATCGCTGCCGCTTGCCCCAGTCCGGGGGCTGCGGCCCATCCGTCCATGGACTCCGCGGGGCCTGTGGTGCTCCAGTGTCATCAGAGCGCCGGAGCGCTCGAAGACTTTGTCAACGCTTCAGCAACTGGGCCCAGCCACTGCTACGCCGAAATAGCACCATCCCGAATGACGAGGGACGTCTGGACGGCTAAGTTGACTATATAATTAAGGACCCGTAGTCGGCCATACCGCGGGCCTATAGTGACCGGCTATTGCCGGACGTAGTCGTGTTCTACCCCGTTTGTGTTTGCTTGTATAGAGCCCCTGCAAGGGCAACCCTTGTTACCCCTTTTTGTTGGTCAGGCTGTGACTGAGGATAGTTACCTCTAAGCCTATAAACGTTAGTATAAAAAGCACCAAACCGTCTCGCGACTCGTCACTGCATCCTGCGTACCTGCAAGTACCACATACACACTGTGCTCCATTTCAGAAAAATTCTACTGGCACTAATAGCCTGTAGCCATTCATGCTTTCAAAAACTTTGGAATAGTGATGAGCGAACATGTTCAAACAAGGTCTTATCCAAGCATGCTCTTGTGCTAACCATGTATCTTCGGCATGATCGAATAATATGTTCGGGTCCCCGCGCCTGCATGTCTCATGGCTGTTCGAAAGCCGTAACACATGCAGGGATTGCTTAATAAACAGGAAATCCCTGCATGTGTTGCCGCTTTCGAATAACCGTGAGACATGCAAGAGCGGGGCCCCAAACATATACTTCGATTATACCAAAGACACTCGGATGGCACATGACCATGCTCAGATAATACCTTATCAAAGCTCGTTCGCTCATCACTACTCTGGAACTTTGAATGATCCCATCATTTACCAGGATTTCTACTTGAAATTGATCTGTCATACAGTTCATGACTTTACTATTGCAACACGGGTTATACCTTTTGTAACTGGCCTTTTAAGAGTAATGTGTATAGTGTATTGGTTGCAGGCTCGGACTGGCCCACAGGAGAACAGGAGAATCCTGCGGTGGTCTATGCAGGAGTGGGCCGCCATCTTCTTTTATGAGTAGTACTTGGCACCATAAGCTCGATTCACCATGTACAGACATAGGCTAGCATCTTATTTATTGAACAATCAACTGAGTTTATTGCTCTAGAAATTTGTGAATGAAGATAAAGTAATATTTGCATGTAGCTGAAAAGTGGGGCCCTGGAGTTGATGTTACTGGTGGGGCCCTTGGCAACCTAGTCCGACACTGATTGGTTGTATAGTATTTGGGTTGTCATCCAGAAATAGATTTCTGGTATGTGCACACGGAATATTTTTTATATTCCGTCTGGAACTCACCCGCATAAGCGCTAACAAGCTATATAAAAAAATGTATTATATGCACTGCAGTATCAAAACAGTTTGTTGTGCATATGTTCAGTCTTTTAATGTTTTAACCACTTCATGTTTTGAAATCTGTGATATAGCTAAGAGAAGTGATCAGAGTATTCTTGAGGTGACCTCTGCTTAGAAACAGACACTATTTTCTATGCAACAGTTAAAAAACAAAAGGAACCCGACTAAATAGACAACAAAGTAGAAGCTTCAGGAGAACCACCGCAAGCGTTTTACTACAGCATCTTTTGCTACATAATCTCGGCATGTACACCGGCATCTAAAAGATGCAGTGTGCACATAACCTTACCGGAGGTTTCCAGGTTTGCTATATTAATCAACTTTCCTTCACGTTGGCTATCAATATCAGATCAGTGGAATCTGGCACACGACATCTCCATCGATCAGCTATTTTCAGCTCCCATTCTAAATATTGAATGGAGCCGAACTGGACTGCACTTGCACCTCAAATATCATTATGTGAACCTTATAGTAGGTCTGAAAAACCCTTCATCTAACATTAAAGCTAATATTTTCCTAGTTTTGCCCATAAAACACATTTTGCCATTAGATGATATGGCATAGTCCGGAAACTTTGTTCCAGTTCGTCAAAAAGGTGTTGGATGGATTTGAGGTCAGGGCTCTGTCTGGATGAGTAAAATTCTTCCATACTAGACTTTCCCCAACTATGCCTTTATGGACCTTGCTTTTTACACTGGGGTGAGTGATGTCAGAACAGTAAAGGACCTTCCCCTAAACCGTTCCCACAAACATAGAAGCTAAAATTGTCCAAAGTGTCTAGGCATGCTGAAGAATTGAAAGGGTTATAGGTGTTGCCCATTCTCGCCATATTGATGACCTATCCTTAATGTAGGCTATCAATATGAGATTGGTGGGGCCTGACACCTGGCTTTCCCACCTGGCTGGATTTGAACACTTCGAATGGAGCTTCACTTTGCAGGTCTGCTCAATGTGCTGCAGCCTCTGCAGGGTACCGCAGAACAGCCATAGTTATTTATTAATTATTTTGTGTGACATATTTCTCTGTTTTAAGGGCATGACAACTCAAAGTTGGAAAATTGCAAAATTTTCTAAATTTTCGCCAAATTTCTGTTTTTTTTTCCACAAATAAACGCAAGTAATATCAAAGAAATTTTACCACTATAATGAAGTACAATATGTCATGAGAAAGCAGTGTCAGAATCACCAGGATCCATGGAAGCGTTTCAGAGTTATTATCTCATAAAGGGAGAGTGGTCAGAATTGTAAAAATTGGCCCGGTCATTAACATGCAAACCACCCTTGGGAGTGAAGGGGTTAAGGGGGAAGAAACTTCTGAAACGGACTTGTTACCCCGGTGGCTCCTATTACAGGACTGCGCTGGTATCAGTGAGTTCTTCAGAATGACCCTTTCTTACACAAACATTAGTAAAAGCAGATTGCAATGTGGCAAAATTAAAAATCAGAATTAAGTGATTAGGTGCTGTGTCCCAATACTTTTGTCCACACAGTGTATATTTAGGGGAACTGGTGACTGCATTATGTACTGATATGATATGTATGTATATTAAAACCTCTGCAGATAGTTTGTAATTTCCTTCCCCCCAAGAGCATTATTTTAATTTAGTTTTTAGTCACAGGATGGTAACCATTTGATCCTGCAAGAGAAACAAAAAAATGTAACTTTCCACTTTCTTAATGACGCTGGCATGGGTGGTGGTATGCTATGCCAACCATAATATTGTTCAACAGCTCCCATATGTTAAAAATGTGCAGGACATTAATACTGGCAAAATTCTTTTCTAAACAAACACGAATACAAAGGCTGCGTGTAAATTACCAGTAAATATATTCTCTCCAGCTCTCTCATGTCAAATTGTTAAAAATTCTTTTGAACCATTTCTAGTTATTGGTTTCTTTCCCCTCTGCTATCCAACAGTGATGAAAAGTGTTGAAAAGAAATGACTGCTATTGAAGCTAGCACTGAACCATCACCCAGAGCTCTCCTACAGTGTTAATGCATCACCCGCTTCTGTGTCACTGAATAAACTAGCAACTCTGCATCTAGCCGTATACAGTTCCAAAAGTATGTACATGACACTTAAAAATGTCATTGTTTTTATTTTGGTTTTCATATCAAAATCTTATTTTAAAAAAATTGCAATTTTCACGCTGGCCATAGGGACTTTTTTAAACTCTTTGCCCTTTCCTTGAGAATTTTCAGCAGGTTCCTTATCATCAGAGACAGGATTACAATGACAGTTAACATCTGTTTTCACTGATAATACAGGATCAACATAGGTGGTGTCACAGATCCACCTCCGTACAAAATTACCGTTTTACAAGTTCATTAAAATGAATCTGTCTGTAGGATTTTGCTACATATCTGACAAAAGCATAATATAGTAGGGACAGAGACCCTGATACCAGTGAAGTATCACCTGGTTTTCTGGGTGCAGCAGTTGTGATAGAATCCGAATTTTCTGTGCTGCAGATGTAGCAGAGCTCGGAATGTTGAGCCCTGTATAACCCCACCCACATCACTGACCACTTTCTGTGTACACTGTATATTGACAGAACACTGATAATTAATGGTGTGAGGGTAGGTGGACTAGGAAGCACAAGACACCTAGTCCTATAGTGTTAATTTCATTATGAGAAAATACTCATTTTATTGAAACAAAAACACAGCCTTTGTAAGTGACACATCGCTGGAATGTGTCTCTGCCCCTATAAACATGCTGCTCTCAGATTACATAAACACCTGCTGACAGATTCCCTTTAAATGATTCAGTACAAAAATAGGGTCATGATCCAACCATTGTGGCTATGTACATGTGGTGTTTCCTGAAACTACAGGGAGTTAGACTAAAATAAAAGCCTTAGTCGCCAGTGTGAAACTTGAAAAAGTTATTTTTATTATTTTTAACTCCTTTCTGACAGATGACGTACTATCCCGTCCATGTGCCCTGGGACTTAATTCCCAAGGCCGGGATAGTACGTCATCATAGATCAGCGGCGTTCACGGGGGGGGGGGAGCAACGCTGATTGCGGCCGGCCGAGTGTCAGTTGATTATCACAGCTGACACCAGGCACATTAACCCCTACCACACTGTGATCAAAAATGATCGCAGTGTACCGGGGCATTGGGAAGAATCGTGCAGGGAGGGGGCTCCCTCCGTGCTTCCCTGAGACCTTCGGAGCAAGGCGATGTGCTCACGTTGCTCCGAGGGCTTCCTCCCTGCAGGTCTGCTGAGAGCAGGCACTGAAAAGCCTCCTACATTGCCTGTCAGATCGCTGCTCTGCCACAGTGCAGTGCAAAGTGTCAGATCAGCAATCTGACACTATACAGTGATGTCCCACATTGGGACAGTATAACAATATAATACAGTAAAAAAAAAAACACGTGTAAAAATAATTAAAAAAATCCTAAATAAAAAAAAATATATTCCCTAATAATTTTTGTTTTTTGGAAATAAAAGAAAAACAATAAAAGTATACATATTTAGTAACACCGCGTCCGTAACAACCAGACCTATGAAACTGTCCCACTAGTTAACCCCTTTAGTGAACCCCCTAAAAAAAGGCAAAAAACAATGCTTTATCATCATACCACTGAACAAAAAGTGCAATAATGTGCGATCAAAATGACAGATATAAATAAACATGGTACCGATGAAAACGTCATCTTGTCATCAGATTCATCAGCGAAAAAATTAAAAAGTTATAGCTCGCAGAATAAAACGATGCAAAAATAATTTTTTTATATAAAATTGTTTTTATTGTATAAAAGCGCCAAAACATAAAAAAATGGTATAAATGAGGTATCGCTGTAATCATACTGACCCGAAGAATAAAAATGCTTTATCAATTTTACCACACGCGGAATGGTGTAAACGTCCCCCCTCCAAAAGAAATTCATGAATTGCTGGTTTTTGTTCATTCTGCGTCCCAAAAATCGGAATAAAAAACGATCAAAAAATGTCATGTGCCCGAAAATGGTACCAATAAAAACATCAACTCGTCCCGCAAAAAATAAGACCACATATGACTCGGTGAGTCAAAATAAAACATAAAAACCTGCTATTAAAAACCCACCATAAATGGTAAATCAAACTCCCCTTTATCACCCCCTTAGTTAGGGAAAAATAATAAAATTAAAAATATGTATTTATTTCCATTTTGCATTAGGGCTAGGGTTGGGATTAGGGATTAGGGTTGGAGTTAGAATTGGGGGGGTTTCCACTGTTCAGTTACATCAGGGGCTCTCCAAATGCAACTTGGCGTCTGATCTCAATTCCAGCCAATTCTGCGCTGAAAAAGTCAAACGGTGCTTCTTCCCTTCCAAGCGCTGCCATTCACCCAAACAGTGGTTTACCCCCACCTATGGGGTATCAGCCTATTCAGGACAAATTGCACAACAACTTTTGGGGTCCAATTTCTCCTGTTACCCTTGGGAAAATAAAAAATTGGGGGAAAAAATATTTTTGTGCAAAAAAATGATTTTTTTATTTTTATGGCTCTGCATTATAAACTTCTGTGAAGCACTTGGGGGTTCAAAGTGCTCACCACATATCTAGATAAGTTCTTTGGGGGGTGTAGTTTCCAAAATGGGGTCATTTCTGAGGGGTTTCCACTGTTTAGGCACATCAGGGGCTCTCCACACGTGACATGGCGTCCAGCCAATTCTGCGTTGAAAAAGTCAAACGGCGCTCCTTCCCTTCCGAGCTCTGCCATGCGCCAAAACAATGGTTCCCCCCCACATGTCAGGTATCAGCCTACTCATGGCAAATTGCACAATAACTAATATGGTCCAATTTCTCCTGTTACCCTTGGTAAAATAAAAAAAATTGGACCTGAAGTAATTTTTTTGTGAAGAAAAGTTAAATGTTCATTTTTTTTTAAACATTCCAAAAATTCCTGTGAAGCACCTGAAGGGTTAGTAATTTCCTGAATGAGGTTTTGGGCACATTGAGGGGTGCAGTTTTTAGAATGGTGTCACTTTTGGGTATTTTCTATCATATAGACCCCTCAAAGTGACTTCAAATGTAATGTGATCCCTAAAAAAAATGGTGTTGTAAAAATAAGAAATCGCTGGTCAACTTTTAACCCTTATAACTTCCTACCAAAAAAAACCATTTTGGTTATAAAATTGTGCTGATGTAAAGTAGACATACGGGAATTGTCACTTATTAAGTATTTTGAGTGCCATAGCTCTGTGATTTAAGGGCATGAAAATTCAAAGTTGGAAAATTGCAAAATGTCCGAAATTTTTGCCAAATTTCAGTTTTTTCACAAATAAACACAAGTTATATCAATTAAATTTTACCTCTAACATGAAGTACAATATGTCACAAAAAGCAATGTCAGAATCACCAGGATCCATGGAAGCGTTCTAGAGTTATTACCTCATAAAGGGACAGTGGTCAGAATTGTAAAAATTGGCCCGGTCATTAACGTGCCAATATACATTGCTCAAAAAAATAAAGGGAACACTCAAATAACACATCCTAGATTAAATTAATGAAATATTCTCATTGAATACTTTGTTCTGCACAAAGTTGAATGTGCTGTCAATATAATCACACAAAAATCATCAATGGAAATCAAATTTTTGAACCAATGGAGGCCTGGATTTGGAGAGACCCTCAAAATGAAAGTGGAAACAAGTCAAAATGAAAATCAAAACAAGACAAAATTAAAGTGGAAACAAGATGATGCTCAGTATTGTGTGTGGCCTCCATGTGCCTGTATGACCTCCCTACAACACCTGGGCATGCTACTGATGAGGTTGCGGATGTTTTCCTGAGGGATCTCCTCCCAGACCTGGACTAAAGCATCCGTCAACTCCTGGACAGTCTGTGGTGCAACGTGACGTTGGCAGATGGAGCGAGACACGCTGTCCCAGATGTGCTCAATCGCATTCAGGTCTGGGAACGAGCAGGCCAGTCCACAGCTTCAATGCCTTCATCTTGCAGGAACTGCTGACACACTCCAGCCACATGAGGTCTGGCATTGTCCTGCATTAGTAGGAACCCAGGGCCAACCGCAGCAGCATATGGTCTCACAAGGGATCTGAGGATCCCATCTCGATACCTAATGGCAGTCAGGCTACCTCTGGCGAGCACATGGAGGGCTGTGTGGCCATCCAAAGAAATGCCACCTCTCACCATTACAGACCCACTGCCAAACCGGTCACGCTGAAGGATGTTGTAGGCAGCAGGTTCACACTCAGCACATGTGACAGACGTAACAGAGTCTGGAGATGCTGTGGAGAGTGATCTGCTGCCTGCAACATCCTTCAGCATGACCGGTTTGGCAATATCTCAGAGTGTCAATTGCCTAATTGATGGTCCAGAGTGTTGGAACACGACTTTCAACCAGACGACCTCTGAAGCATCTGTCTGGACTACAAACTCCTTATTGAAGTCTGGTGTGACCAAGACTGGCTATTTACACAGGGCGAGCTTCAACTCTTGGAACGCGATCTCCGCTTCTTAAGACCACTTGCTTTATTTCACCCCTCCCAACGATATAGCTTAAGCATTTGGCCTCCTCTTTCCCCATAGCGCACTTCTTTGAGTTTATGGTAAACTCTGCCTTCCTCAATGCATCCCGTACCGCCTGAACCTTATACAGATGACTTCCCCAACCCGTGTTGAAGATTACAATAACAACCAGGTGAGCTGCGGCGTACTTATTGTGGGAGGCTAGGATCTGGTCCATGGACCTCTGGAAGGTGGCTGGTGCTCTTTGCAGCCCAAAAGGCATTCTTGTGTTTTGCAAGCAACTGTCAGGTGTAGAGAAGGCCGTCTTCTCCCTGGCAATTTGGGACAGGAGAATTTTTGCCAGTACCCTTTTGTTAGGTCAAGGGTGGTGAAGTATCTGGCTGATCCAAGCCTCTCAATGAGTTCATCGATCCGGGGAGTCAAAATTGGACATCTCATTCAGCTTCTTATGATCATTACAAAGGCGCCATTCTCCATTGGGTGTCCCGCAGCCTGTCACACCGAGCTCACCTGGGGTCGGGACCCCGGGTCTGTCGTCACCACTTCCGGTGCTGCGGCCGCTTCGGGGGTCCCGTCGGGTGCGCAAGTGCACCTCTCGCTCCTAGCTCCGTGGTTGCACTATGCTCCTGCGCTCTTCTCAACTCTGTCTCCAGTCCTGTCCTCTCTGTGTTCCTGGAGGACCTAACCCGGAAATCCAAGTACTCATGTGCTATATCAGTCTACCTCTTCCTATGGGAGATGCCTGATTATTGTTGTGCTTCCTGGCTTGGTCTGCTTTGTTCTTGCCTGGCTGTGCGCTGTATTCGGGTCCTCTGCCTTGTGCTCTGTTGTGCCTCCTGGCACATGTTCTGTCCCTGTACTCTGCCTTGCGCTCTGTTGTGCCTCCTGGCACATGCTCTGTCCCTGTGCTCTGCCTGGTGCTCTGTTGTGCCTCCTGGCACATGCTCTGTCCCTGCACTGTGTACTGCCGTGTCCCTCAGCACACACTCTGCTCTATGCTCTGCCGTGCCTCCTGGCACACCTTCTGCCGAGCCTTGCACTCAGGCGTGCTTCCTTGCACGAGCCATGCTTTGCTCACTCCTGGGCGTATTAGTCTGTGCACACCATACGTGACCTCGTGTATTCATCTTGCACTATCCTGTATCTAACGCACTCCCGTATACACACCCTGTGCCATCCTGTACCCTGTGTGTCCCTGTATCCACACTTTGCACATTCCCGGTTGCTATACACTTCCACTCGTGTCTCCAGTGAGCCGGCCACCTGGTGCCAGCAGTTGTGGTACCTTACCCCCTTGGGCTTGCCCCTGACACTCCCTGTATAGGGGGTGGTCCCACTAGGTCAGCTCGCCCTGGGAGGGTAGGTGCCACGACCCAGAGGGTTCACTCCGGGAGTCGTCACATTGGGCTTCTGCACAAGGAAGCGGGGCTGGGCCAGCCGCTCTTTGACTCCTCAATGACACCAAGGCTCAACATTCTACTCACTTTCTTCGAAATCGCCTCGTGGTGAGCTTCAGGAATTCAATATGGCTTTAGGTTTACAGGTACATGCAGTTCCGTCAGGATTTCATGCTCGAAGACCTGCATACTTCCTGGCAACTCTGAAAACAAGTTTCTGTTCTGCTGAAGCAGTTCTTGGCACTGTTGTTTCTGGGCCGGTGACAGTGTTTCTGTCACTGTGACATTCTCTGGATTGGCCACCAGGCATGTATCTTCCATCAGTTCCCTATCTCGCCACAACTTAAGCGGGTTGACATGGTACACCTGTAACGGTTTTCTTTTCCTTGCATCGTGGACCTTCTAGTTGACGTCGCCCAGCTTTTTGACCACATTGTATGGCCCCTGTCACTTGGCCAGAAGTTTACTTTCGAGAGTATGAATCAGCACTAGCACATGATCTCCAGAGCTAAACTGTATCAGCCTCGCCGACCGATTGTAGACTGTTGATTGAAGGAGGCTCTCTCTCACAATCTGCATCACCTTCGCAATCCTTTCCTGCATCTGGGCCACATGATGATTTTCTGGAAAGGTGTAACCTCTGCTTCCCAGGTCTGTTTTGCAATATCCAGAAGTGCACGAGGGTGCCAGCTGTACAACAGCTCGAATGGAGGAAAACCTGTAGAGACCTGTGGGACTTCTCTAACGGACAACAGCAGACATGGGTGTAGGCAATTCCAGTCTTGGCCATCCTTCTCCATGACCTTCTTAAGCATTGACTTCAAGGTTTTGTTGAACCTCTCCACCAAGCCATCCGTCTGTAGATGGTACACCAATGTACTGAGTTGTGTAATGTGGACGGCCTTACACAACTTCCTCATCACTTTAGACATGAAAGGAGTTCCTTGTTCCTTTGGCAGGCCTGTGTGAGAAAAAAATATGGACTAGCTCTTGGACTATACTCGGGGCGCAGGACTATCTCAGTAGTAACGCCTCCAGGTACCATGTTGCATAGCTCATGACCACCAGGATATATTGGTGATCTCTGGTAAACTTTACTAAGGGTACCGTTACACCTAGCGATGCACCAGCGATCCCGACCAGCGATATGACGTGGTCAGGATCGCTGGTGCATCGCTAGGTGGTCGCTAGTGGGCTGCCACACAGGCAGATCTCACCAGCGACATAGCAGCGGACGGGGGTCGCTACTTACCTGTCAGACGCGGCGATCCTGCGTCCTCCCGCCCGGCTCCACATGTCGCTCGTCGGCGCCACAGGAAGCCCAGCAGGAAGTGGCCGACGAGAAATGATCCAGGAGCTTCTCGCGCGATCAGCGATAACCAGCGGGGGAGCGGGTCGGAGGTAAGTATCACATGCAGCGATATCGCTAGCAATATCGTTGCTACGTCACAAAATCGGTGACTTTACAGCGATATTGCTAGCGATATCGCAGTGTGTAACAGGGGCTTTAGGGTCCAACAAGATCCATAGCAATGTGGACAAATGGGACCTCTATAATGGGTAATGGTACTAAGGAACTTTGGTAGTGAGATACTGAAGCAGTTAGCTGACAGGTGGGAGAGGACCAGCAATAGTTGACAATCTCTTGGTGACATCCAAACCAGTAGAACCTCTGAAGGACTTGCTCTTGAGCTTTCTCTATACCCAGATGCCCACCCAAGACATGAAAATGGGCTAGGTCTAACACCCTACACCTACAGGGCCCCGGTACTAACAGTTGCTCTATTACCTTCCCTCTCAGTTTAGTACTTCGGTATAGTAAGTCCTCATTTACTGCTAAGTATGGAAACCTGGTGTCGACCCCTGGCTCTTGAGTGACGCCATTTAGAACAGTAACATTATCAAACGCCCCTTTTAATGGAAGGTCCTTCATTTGAGCAGTCCCAAAATTTTCACCAGTTACCCCTAACTTAGGGATATCGGCCTCAGGGGATAATGCTTCCTCAACCCCACAAGGACAAAGAAGGGGGGTGACACTTCTTTAGTGGCGACCTGTCTCTTATCTGAGTAACCGAGCTCTGCTTCCTTCAAAAGTCCCAAAACAAACAAGTCCTGGCCTATGATAATGGGCGAAATAAGTCATGGAACAGGCCGACCTCATGGGATTCAGTACCTTGAGCCGTTTCAATGTCCACTCAGGCCACTGGATGGACACCAACCTTCTTCCTAGGGATCAGCTGGACAGGAAGTGTGGCCCCCATGAGGGCACCAAACACCACGAGTTTAGCAGTCCCTCAGTGTCGGACTGGGGTGCCAAGGGCCCTTCAGTCACATTGACTTTTGGGGGGCCCACTTTTCACCTGCATACAAATATTACACTACGCCTATTCACAAATTTACCTATATCTCTATATAATCATAAACTGGGTTGTTAGGTAAATGAATGATGAGATGCTGCTTTTTTGTACAGAGTGAATCAAGTGAAATATGCCAAGTACTGCCAATACAGGCTGGTTGGGGGCACAGCTCTGCCGGGGGATTGCCCTGTTACCCTATGGGCCAGTCCAAGCTTGAGTCCAGTCACTTTCAGAAAACTCACCTTTACAGAACAAGCTTATGGTGTCTCGCTGGTTGAATCGTTCAAAATGCATGCCAGATACCCATAGTATGAACAGTGGTGTCCAAGACTACAGTCCATCTGCTCAAAAGTCAGAGGGCAATGGCTGTGTGACATTTCCAGCATATAATATAGCCAGCTGGGACCTTCGACACTACCTCCCCCCACATCCTTGGACCTTGGACGCCTCACCCCCTTTTTAGCCTCCACTCTATGTTGGGATCCCCAGTATGGAGTGGGTATACCTTTTGAACAGTCTAACCAGGTCATCGGGGATCACTCTGGACAACCCAAGTCTGCACTGATCTTCCTGAGGGAGTGCACGAACCAGTCCATCACCACATTCTCTACCATCTGCGCAAGGGTACATGATTCTGGCTGCAACCATTTTTGGGTTAAGTGCAGCAGATCATACATTTGGGAGCTAGGGGGGTTTGTCACGGTGACAGTTATTGTCACCCCCAAGCACGCCAAAATGTCAGTTTTCAGTTTCATATATTCTTTGGTGTCCTGTAAGACTAAGTCATAGTAGGCTTTCTAGACCTCCCCCGTTAAGTGTGGCGCTAGCACTTCCGCTCATTGCTCTGGCTAGAGTTTCTCTCTCTCGGTGACCCTTTTAAAAACTGTCAAAAAGGCCTCTATCTCGTGACCCAGGGTCATTTTCTGCAGAGCTCTCGTTACTACCTTCCGGATGGAAAAATCATCAGCTGACCTTGGAGTCAGAGCTGTCACCATGCCATGAACTGCCTCTGTGAGCAATTCAATCTGCTGTTGTCGGTCCTGGACTTGCTGCTGGAACTGATGCTGGTGATGCTGCTGTTGCTGGATCTGTTGCTTAAGCAGCTTACTTTTCTCCTGCTGGGCCAACTGTTGCTTGCTGGTTTATGGCTGTCTTCAACCAGGACATTCAGTACTTCTGTAGCAGTCACAAGTGTTCCCTGGGAATGTTGTCCGCATCCTCCACCAATTTTGGTAGATCCACTCACTTGGCTGCTTAGAGGTAATCACAGGAACACTTTCCGTTTAAGTTTTCAGTAGGTTTATTAAAGTCGTACTGCATAAACCAGTCCAAGATTAGGTAAACAAGGTAGCATGCTAGAGCATTTTCCAGGTTTATATGACTGAGGCTAACATCCTGAGTGATACATCTCTTTTCCAGTATTTTCATATATACTGTATATATGTTTTTTTAACAGTAATCGCTATTAAGCGCCAACATATCCCACAGCACTTACATGATACACATTGAAACAATATCAAACATTACAGAGGAACACTTTAATAATTCAAACGAGAGGAATGAGGTGCTTGTTCACAAGAGCTTGCAATTTATGATGCAATAGAAGTGACACAAGACATTGAGTGCTTGTATTTTATGGTCCAGATATTTTTTATAATAACTTTGGTTGTACATGTATATCTCTTAGCTATCACCATCCAGTATATGTGTATACCAAATATAAAGGGCTATTTAGTCCATGGAGTGTTGAAGAAATTGCTGAAATATTGGACCTGGGGAAATCTTTATGAAGGAGGGAAACATCAAAAAGTGAGATTAGTAATGTAATGAGCCAAATAAAAAGATGTGAATACTGGGAATTATCCTAATTACCTTTAGGGCAGTGCATTCCAGAGAACTGCAGCAGCACATGAAAGTTCTTTGAGACAGAACTGAGAGGTTCGGAAAATGCAAGATGTTGGCCTTTAGATCATTTGCAGAATAGAGAACATGGGTCAGGTGGTAGACATCGATAAGGGAGGAGATGTAGATAACACTGGAGTGCTTTGTGGGATGAGTGATAAGTTTATATTATATTCCATAGCGGATGGGCAACCAGTGCAATGTTGTGTTAGTAGTCAATACAAGAATGAATCCGAGCAACATTGAGTTGAAAAGGTCAGAAATATGGCATTTAGGTCATGCACAGTGAAGGTATTTGATCTGAGAGAGTGAAAAATCAAAGCAATAGCAATGCAATATGGTCACTGACGGTATAACCAGAGGAAATATTGCAGTCCATTGTAATCTAAAGCTGGCCATACACATTAGATGGCCATTAAATGGGTATTGGCCGAAAGTCAGTTCGTCCGACAGCCATCACAACCGGCTGCTTATCGCCAACAGAACAATGCAATCGGCAGTATGAAATCTGATCCGTCTGATCGACATTTCTCCCGATGATCAGTCGGACGGTGCCCCATACACATTAGACAGTAGGCCAAACCCAGCGATATCAGTGGTTTCAGCTGACATTGGTCTAATGCATGTGGTCCGCTTTAGCTTTTCACCACCCAATAGCTACAAGAATGTGATCAATTTATGATGGAATTGACATAGGAGATGGTCTTATCCTACAAAACAGAATATAAGGTGCATGTATAATTATTTTGCCTGATTTACATAATAGACCATTTATTATGTCATGTTATTTTTTGGTTCAGAGGTGTGCACGATTGGCCAATGTTATATGTATGCAAATGTGAAATACAGGTTGATACAAGGAGTTTAATGGTGAATTATTGACAAAAGTAATACTTTATTTCCAGACAACTTGGAAAAAGTCTGAAACATAACCTTCAAATTAGATAACATGTACTTGGCTTTGAAAGACTTCCAGGGTTTCTGTAATTCGTAGATGCTCACATCTTTTTCATTTTGAAATTGAATTGATTTCAGAAGAATTATTTATTATACTCTGAAAGGATTTAAGTTTTTCCTAAGATGGACATTTATTGCTTATCCAACTGGATAGTTGTTCGATATCTGATCGAGTGTTCCCCTATTAAGGCGTTTACACATCTGATTTAACCTTAGGTTGCTCTTTTATCTCGATCCACAAATCCACACATCTGTTTCTTGGTTTACCTTTCCATGCTACTGGGGCTGGTTTTTGGACTGATATAATCCTGTTAATGTACTGGGTTTATATCAAACGAGGAATTGGTGACAGTCCTACTGGGTTGGCAGTGCTCTGTTTCACTGGTGCTAGTGAAAGGGGTCTTTCAGCCTGTCAGGGTTGTGAGCAAGTGTGGTGCCACATCAGTGACTGCATGGGCCACATGCTCTTACTCCCTGTGCCTTCCTGAACCCATGTGGACAGGGTGTGTGTGTGTAAAACTGCACCAAGCTGACCCTACGTGTCCCAGTGGGTTCAGAACATCACGTTGGTGCAAGTGAGGAGACCATACCATGTGATCTCGCTGATGTAATAGTAACGCGAGGTGCGGTGGAGAGATGTGGGTTTGTCACATATGGTGGCAGTGAAGGGATACTGTGGGATCTCTCTGGTGTCATCCTTCACAGCATGGTGCCATACAGTCCGGTACAGACGTGACATCCATGTTATATGCTCACTGTTGCCAATTTTAACAAGATAATGTCTTGCCAAGATTACAACATAAGGTAGGTGACCACTATTGCTTATGAGTCATAGGACGCTGTGGGCACATTAAAGGATTTTTGGAAAAGGGAATAATTTCAATACCTGTGTAGCTCCCAAATCCTATATGGCTGTTCATTTTTTTTGCCTTTCGTCATACAGTAAAGTAAAGGGATTTTATGAAATTCACCCAAATCGAGGGGAAATGCCATTACTATCGCTGCACTTGCACTCTGCAGTGAAAGGTCTTGTCGCAATGGAAATTTTCTCCTTTTTAAAAGGACAGTATCCATTACCAAATAGCTGAATCCAAGAAACTTATCAGAAGTTGTATTGTGCAATCTTCATATTATGCTTTAATGTCATCAGACTGCAAGCCGCGCTGGTAAACTGTTTCTTCTAGGATGAACAGGATTATTAATAATAAAAACCCTTTAATCCTCAGTGTTTATCCTGCTGTGGATTTTTGGAAAACTTCCCTCCAGATGGATTGTCACCTCATCATCTACATTTTCCATATCTTAAACTCCATACACCTCTTTTAAAGACTTTATAGTAATGCTGGCTATAGACCGATTGCTCCTTTTTCCAACTGATCATCCATGATTGTCGTTAGATGATCATTCTAAAATGTCAGACATCAGGTATTTTTTACACATGAAGTACAGACACTGCCCATGATGTAGCCCTGGTGTGACCCTCAATCATACTTAGCCACTTACAAATGTGACAAATGGCATTTAAGCACAGTTCCCAGTGTAAAAGAACAGTAAAGTTCAATAAAATAAAATCTTTTAAATAACAATAATCTTTTACCATGTTATCTGCCATTATTATGCACAATGCCATGACACCTCTGGTGCTACCAGAGATGTCAGAAGTGCCAACATTCTGCAGTGCTGGGCAATGAATGCACTCCTATCACTCAGATTATAGTTCACAAATTAATTTTACTATCTGACACACCAAACTGGAGGAAACCCGTGTCTACACATGTCCTGTGCAGACGACTGTATTCTTCCCATCTGAGAAAATTCGTCTGATTATGCTAATCGGACTTGATCAGAGTGGGATTCGATTTTCTTGGATGCAGTCAGTCTGTAGTACATGTGCCGACTGGGGGGTGGTACCAACAGCACACTCCGTACTCCCGATGCAGTCCCCGATCATTCCCTCGATGAGCAAAAAGACTGGAGTCCAGAGCCAGGAGTGCTTCACACAAAACCATTTATTCTTCTCCAAAACACAGCAACCTTTCGGACAGCTTCCGCACACCTGCCTGGGTACCTGTTACACATTCCCTCCTTTCCTCCTCCACTTTCGCTGTGCGAAGTTGTTTCAGCCTGTTTCACTGCGCCTGCCTTAGGCCTCCAGCAACAGCGATCACCTACTCAGCCTATCCAATGGCTGCCACACCTACTTCTCTTCAGTGTGCAGCTCTCCAACTCTCCGTACCCCAAGCTCTCCTTTCTTTTAGCTGTCTTCCAGGGGCCACCCCCTCTCTCTGAGCTCTCTAGGTCTGGGAAACTCCCCTTTTTATCCCCTGAGTCTGGAAATCCCCTACTTGTTCCGCCCACCTTCCAGACTGTTCTCTGACCTTCCCTGGTGTTATGTCTCCCCCTAGTGGCCGGATTCTGAACTCCACGGTTCCTAGCTGCAACTTTCCTACTAACTTTCGGTACAGTCAGCATATACCGTACTGTATATATATACATTGCACATATTATACAGTAGCACTTGAACTATTTACATTTGTCCGAGTCCACGCATTTGGCCCACCCTCCTACAAGTCCATGAACATCATCAGAGTGTGGTTCATTGTTTTCCATAGACATGAATCGGTGATTGCCATCCGATTCTAGGATGCAAATTGTGCCAATCAGTCCAGTGAAAAATTTGGACATGTGCACATCCCCATACAATAACATGGGTACGAGTGCTATTTGCCAAAATTGCAGAGAGTACTTGTGCAGTTCATATGGTTGTGTGAACGAGCCCTGAAACCCACGGCTAGTCAAGATCTAACCGATGACCTCCTAGTCCAGCCATTGGTAACAGAGTTCTGACAAAGATCCACTAGTAAGTCTATGATCCTGGCCCTTTATTCTTCAGCGTTAGCATATTGGCCGTGCACAACAAATTAAGTAGTGAGCTAGAATTCTTGGCAATTGGGAGCTTTATTGTGGTCTTTCTTGTAGTTAATAAATATTTGTCCTCAAATTTCAGTAGTTCCATTGACTAATGAGTCAAAGAAAGCAAAATCAATGCCGGTCAAGTCCTGGAGTTTCTGTATTTGGTTTACATTCAGTCCTTTAAAGCCTCTCTTTCCTGTATATTGTTCTCATTGTTGAATTGTGCGCAATCCCACCGGAGCCTGGATTTGGGCACTAGTGACACCAATTGGACAGTCTTGCAGCAAGGGTTACCCCATGCAGAGAATGATTCAGCCCGGCGGATCATTTCACTGCTAACACCATTCAGAAATAACTTCAAATGAACAGAGCTGCAGCTGTATTTGCTCTAAAGGGATTTAAAAGACACCAGTTTGATTCTGCTCTTCTGACAAACTTGACTCATGAAAAAAACAGTATATTTTCCAGGAAGCCGGGACATTAACCTTCCCACCCTGGGACCTATTGGTCTTTTATTTTGTACAAAAGCGGCACTGTATAATGGAGAATTGGAAAGCTAAACTCGAGACATAAAGTAGAAATGATTTATATGGATACAAGATTTGTTGAGACGTTTGTGTTTTGCTTGTATATGTGTGCACAACTTAACAAAATGGAAAATGATCATTGACTCAGTATGCTAAGTACTGCACCAAAACAGTGCTGACATTTTTAGAGGATTACCGTAAGTACCCCAATATTCCACTTTTCAGTGTCATACAATGAAAAATTAAGATATGGGGATGTTTGGCAGAGATATAACACCGGAAATTCCATAGAATTCTTTTTTGACTCCCCCATAGTGAACATATCTGTGAAGTGACAAAGATAACTCATACATTCCTCAGACGAATCTTACAAATAATAAAATTGGTGGAAGTTAGCCATTTACACCAACAATTCTTCGAATGGAATTGATTCTCCCCTTTCTTATTTGTTATTGTCTGCCTAACATAAATCCTATCTAATGTCAATATAGCACCCTATTTCACCCATGAGAAGCAGCCTTCAGTGTGTGGACCTTGCCAAATCCCCTCTCACCCTGTATTTCATTCTCCTGATTCCCTTTGAGTATAACACATAGTGAGTGAGTTATTATACTTAATGCCTGTAAGCAATCAAGCCAGATTCTTTTTTTACTAGTGTTAAAGGAAAACTTTTTATGGGAACCCATAAGAACTTTTGTCCATAGAGTGGTATTCCTAGGTTTTTAAATTTTATTTATTATGCATTGCTTACATAGCGCCATCATATTTTGCAGGGCTCTACATATATTGTAATCACTGTCCTGATTGGGGATCACAATCTAAATTCCCTATTAGTATGTCTTTTTAGTGTGGTAGGAAACCCACGCAAACATGTGCGATCACAGGCATGTATGTTTGACTCCAAGTCTCTGCCTATACGCCACAGTATTTGTCACGGTTTGTGGGCGGGGAGAAACCGCCAAGGAGGAGTTTATAGGACTAGTCAATAGCGCGGCTTAGTCCCCAGCAGATATTACAAGTATGTTTTATTCTGAAATGTCACAGTGTTTCAGAGTCCAATATACGTGGCTGTGATCACACAGTAAGTGCCTGTTCCATGCTGCCCATTCTTTGGGCAGCATGTTACAGTTGTGCTTAAAAGTTTACATACCCTAGCAGAATTTTTGCTTTCTTGGCCTTTTTTTCAGAGAATATGAATGATAACACTGAAACCTTTCCTCCACTCATGGTTAGTGGTTGGGTGAAGCCATTTATTGTCAAACTACTGTGTTTTCTCTCTTTAATGACAACCCAAAACATCAAATTGACCCTGATCAAAAGTTTGTCTACCCTGGTGATTTTGTCCTGATAACATGCACAGAAGTTGACACAAATGGGTTTGAATGGCTACTACAGGTAAAGTCCTCACCTGTGACAAATGCAGGAAAATTGGGATGCAAAGAAAAACCCACAAATAACATCAGCTGAAATACTGGACTCTCTGAAAACTAGCGGTGTGGCTGTTTCAAGATGCACAATAAGGAGGCACTTGAAGAAAAATGGGCTGCATGATCGAGTCACCAGAAGAAAGCCATTACTGCTCAAATGACACAAAGTATTTTGCCTACAATATGCAAAACAGCACAGAGAAAAGCCTCAAAACTTCTGGAACAAGGTAATTTCGAGTGATGAGACCAAAATTGACGTTTTTGGCCACAACCATAAGCGTTACATTTGGAGAGAGGTCAACAAGGCCTATGATGAAAGAACCCCATTCCTACTGTAAAGCATGGAGGTGGATCGCTGATGTTTTGGGGATGTGTGAGCTACAAAGTCACAACAAACTTGGTCAAAGTTGAAGGAAAGATGAATGCAGCACGTTATCAGCAAATACTGGAAGCAAATTTGCAATCATCAGCCCAGAGGCAGCGCTTGGGATGCACTTGGACGTTCCAACATGACAACAATCCAAAACACAATGCCAAGTCGACCTGTAGTTGGCTACAGCAGAACAAAGTGAAGGTTCTGGAGTGGCCATCTCAGTCTCCTGACCTCAATATCATTGAGCCACTCTGAGGAGATCTCAAGCGCGCAGGTCATGCTAGACTGCCCAGAAATTTATAGGAACTGGAGGCTTTTTGTCAAGAAGAGTGTGCAGCTTTACCATCTGAGAAAATAAAGAACCTCATCCACAATTACCACAAAAGACTTCAAGCTGTCATTGATATTAGAGGGGACTATACACGGTATTAAGACATGGGGTATGTGAACTTTTGATCACTTCTGACGACTCGACTATGCAGCGCATTTTTCTTCTAGTGCCTCTTTATTGTTGTTGGCAGAGGATTATTCAGGATACTCTCCAAGCATGTGACAACAGAGCTTCTTTATTCAGGAACAAACAGGAACAATTTATGATAAGCTTAATAGATCAGGAATAAATAATTTCTGTCTCTATCTGTGCATCATCTACAGCAGGCTGCTTCTCTCACACACAGACACAGGAAAACATGAAATACATTCACTTGCTCTCCCTGTGTCTGTGTAAGAGACAAGCAGGTTACCAGATGATTGGCTAGAGAAGGATCAGAAAGCACAAAGCACCATCTCCCTCAGTGTAGATGATAATCAGATTGTGCATATATGTAAGTGTGCAACTGCAAAGGAGATGTGGAATGAGTTACAGAAAGTGCATGAAAGATCAAATCTAAGCAATAAGCTTTATCTCATGAGAAAGCTGTTTCAGCTAAGCTAAGTGATTTACAGAATATGCAGGTCTATATAAGAAACACCCTACAGATTGTCGAGCATCTCAGGTGTATTGAAGAATAAATTAAATATTTTCATGTTGCTGCACTTCTATTAAGTGGTCTTCCAGAGAGTTATGACACACTTGTGACTGCACTAGATGCACGGCCAGATGATGAGCTGACACTAGAGTATGTTAAACGCAAACTTGTGGATTAATTCAAGAGAAAAACGCAGGATGTAAACAGCAGTAATGAATCCAGAACAGAAACAGCATTAAAGACATAGGATTTCCCTAAATATAAGAGCAATCTAAAAGAAATTCGTGAATGTATTGTCTGTAAAAAGCCCAGTCACCTTAAAGCAGACTGCAGAATTTGGAAAGCAAGAATGAGTCATCTTAAAAAGCAGAACAGTCATCAAAGGGTTAAAACAGCTGTAAAGGAAGATTCTGCATGTGTTGAAGCTGCATTTAATTCCAGTATAGGCCCATCTGCAAATCATATATGGTGTATAGATTCTGGTGCAAGTAGTCATATGACAAATAACAATGATTTCTTCACTGATCTTAATGAAAGCAAGTCAGAAAAGGTCATCTTAGCTAATGGTCACTATGACTAGGACTTCAGAAGGAGTAGGAGATGGCTACCTCCACTGTCCAGTTTCCTCAGCACAAAGCAGAAAGATCCCAATAAAGGATGTTCTCTATGTTCCCAGCCTTGAACGCAATCTTCTGTCAGTAAAGAAGCTCACGCAAAAGGGGAATGTAGTTACTTTTAAAGATAACAGTGTCAACACCAATAGATCCGTCCTATTTAAAGTTGGAAGGAGAAGATCTGCTACCCAGCAATGAGAGTTACAGACAAGCAGTGGGGGCGATTCTGTACATAGCAACCACAACTAGTCCGGATATCACAGCCACAGTCAGAATTCTTTGCCGACGTGTAAGCAAGCCACTCCAAAGAGACTGGAATGCAATTAAGAGAATTCTTCAATATCTTAAAGAAACTCAAAGGCTAAATCTTAAGATATCTGCATCAGGAGATCTCACTCTCAGAGGTTATGTGGATGCAGATTGGGCTGGAGATTCAAGTGATCAGAAATCAACAAGTGGTTCAAGTTAGGAGAAAATTCAATTTCTTGGTTCAGCAGAAAACAAGTGTCAGCCGCATTATCTTCTACAGAAGCAGAATATATGTCTGCTGCTTATGCACGTCAAGCAGTAATTTAGTTGAAACATCTTTTGGAAGATTTCGGCAAACCATTAGCTCGACTAACAGTTATCTATGAGGACAACCAAGGATGCATTACTTGCCAGCGATGAGAAGATTAGTGCATGGACTAAGCACATTGATGTAAATCATCACCACTTAGGTGACTAAAGCCCCCTCTACATTTAGCGATGCACCAGCGATCCCTACCACGATATGACCCGGTCAGGATCGTTGGTGCATCGCTAAATGGTCGCTAGTGAGCTGCCACACAGGCAGATCTCACCAGCGATGTAGCGACGCAGCAGCGGTCGTTACTTACCTTTCAGACGCGGCGATGATGATGTCCTCCGCCCGCGTCCACGAGTCGCTCGTCGGCGCCAGCAGGAAGCCCAGCAGGAAGCAGCCGACAAGAAATGGACCTGGACGATCTCACGCGATCAGCGATAGCCAGCGGGGGAGCCGGTCGGAAGTAAGTATCACACATAGCGATATCGCTAGCAATATCGCTGCTGCGTCACAAAATCGGTGACGCTTTAGCGATATTGCTAGCGATATCGCTATGTGAAAAGCCCCCTTTAGGCTAGTTTCACACTAGCGTTCGGCAGAGCTGCGGAGGGCTGTGTAGTTCTTCTGTGAAGCTTCGCCCACTGCTGCACCTCCTCCGTTCAGCTCCGCCTACATCTGCATGCGGCCTGCATACTTATCTTTAACATTGGGTACGCAGGCCATGCGGATGTATACGGATGCATCCGCATGCGTCGTTTTTACACTGCGGTGACCTGCGTTGAACGCAACATGCTGCAATTTGTTGCGGTCACCGTAGCGTCAAAATGACGCATGTGAACGCATCTGCATACATCCGCATGGCCTGTGTACCTAATGTTAAAGATAGGTATGCAGGCAGACGTAGGCAAAGCTGAACGGAGGAGGTGCGGCAGTGGGTGGAGTTTCACAGAGGAACTACACAGCCCTCCGCAGCTCTGCCGAACCCTAGTGTGAAACTAGCCTTAGTGGAATGTGGTGTACTCAAGTTTATTGCGTGTCTGACAAGATGATAGCTGATGGTATGACAAAGCCATTATCAAGAGCCAAGTTTGTGGACATCAGAAACTCAATGGGACTAACAAGATAAGTAGTTGTTGAGTGGGGGTGTTGGAATATGTTTGGTGCAACAACTCCATTCCTGTCTATGAGTGTTTAGTTGCTAGATTTGTATGCTGTTCATAAAGTTAGAGCAAAAATAAGCTCCCAGATGCTCACACAGGGAGAGCATGTGACTGTATTTCCTGTTTTTCCTGTGTCTGTGTATGAGAGAAGCAGCCTACTGTAGATGATGCACAGATAGAAACCTATTCCTGATCTATTAAGCTTATCATATATTGTTGCTGTTTTGTTCCTGATTAAAGAATCTCTGTTGTCAAATGCTTGGAGAGTATCCTGAATAATCCGCTGCCAACAATTGTGCATCTTGAAACAGCCACACTGCTAGTTTTCAGAGAGTCCAGTATTTCAACTGATGTTATTTGTGGGTTTTTCTTTGCATCCTGAACAATTTTCCTGGCATTTGTCACAGCTCACAGGTGAGGATGTTACTTTTAGTAGCGATTCAAACCCATTTGTGTCAACTTCTGTGCATGTTATGAAGTCAAAATCACCAGGGTATGTAAACTTTTGATCAGGGTCATGTGGATATTTTGGGTTGTCATTATGATTTAAAAAGAGAAAACACAGTAGTTTGACAATAAATGGCTTCACCCAACCTCTAACCTTGAGTGGACAAATATTTTGGTATTATCATTCATATTGTCTGAAAAAAAGGCCAAGAAAGCAAAAATTCTGCCGGGGCATGTAAACTTTTGAGCACAACTGTATAACATGTTAGTTTCTCTTTATGATAAACACAAAAACTGCAGTTTTGAAATTTTATGGAAAAAGTTTCAATGGTGAAACAACTGCATATAAATCTCATAACACCAAGCGCAATACTAAGGGTCAGATGGAGTGGAATACAGCACACAACCAGTGCACTCTAGAGGAGAGGAACATGTGATGGACAAATCTCAGTTTTGCTCAGGAAAATGTTACTTGCCCAACTGCATTGTGCCAACTGTAAAGTTTTGGTGCACAATAGGAGGGACACTGCAATATATATATATATATATATATATATATATTTATTTTATTTTTTTTTTTAATCAGGGATCGACATTGGCCCCATTGGATCAAGCTTTGATCAATCATATTCTTCCAACTTTGTGGGAACAGTTTAGGGGAAGTCACCTTTCTTTTCCAGAATGACCGTCATAGAAAAGTTCATAAGGGCATGGCTGGGGGAGTTTGGTGTGGAAGAACATGACTGACCTGTACAGAGCCCTGACCTCAACCTCAATCGTATAGGGTGGTATGAAGGTCGTAATGTTGGATTAAATACTATGACATGTGTAAGACATGTGTAGGTAGTATGATGTGTAGGTCAACAGAACACAACTTAGTGGTCCTAGTCACAGGATATAGTTTCCTTTTAAGGCAATTTTTTTAAGATTCACACAGTAAATTTGGGCATCTTTGTTATGACATCGTTAACCTCTGACATGGGCAGGTTAGGTCTTAATTTAAAATAAACACATAAAGAGCCTGAAAAATTCCAACATCAGAAGACATGGGGAGGACACCAATGCAAACAAGTGATCAATTAAGATAAGGGCTGCAAATGAGCATGGAGCCCCCATCAACAGCCAATTGGTTTTGCTCTAAATGATGGGTTTTGTTTATCAACTAGTAAAGGGAATGGAATAAAGTGAAAGCATTCAGCCATGTTAGGCTCGTCCATCATGTACATTGGCACTTTATATACCCCATGGGGGTTTTTGTCTTTATTTTTCCACATTGATGTGAATTAAGTTATTTGCTGACTCGTCTTATAAGTTTGTTACAGATTGTCCCTCAGATATTCATATCAGCAGCAGCTGATATAATGGTTGTAAGCAATGTAATGGTTGGAGAAGAACGTACATAACTTTTTTTTTTTACTAAATATTAATTTTTTTTTATTCAGTCTCTCTACCTATTTGCATTGAACGATTATCTCATGTTCACTCCTTTGTGGTAAAATGAGTGGGATTTCTCCAATTTTGCATATGATTAGAATCATTGAGCCTCCAGTAAATAAAACCTGGATAATAATTGTAGATGATCTGAAGCAATCTGTTTCATTCAACAATAAGGACTCTTATACATAGCAATGTGCATGAACGCACAATGGCTCCATCCTACAAGGCTGTAGATAATCCTCGTGCAGCTCTACAGAGCCCATGCAAAGCAATGTATAATCGTCTATGAGGCTGTTCATATATCCTTTTTTTTATTCTCAAAATTGTGGTTCAGAATAAAACAATAAAACCAAAGAAGTGTCGAAAAATGGATCCGACTTCCCAATTAAAATATATGGGTCCATGATCCATTACAATTTGCAATTTTTTTGGGGGGGAATGCCAAAATATCACTGCTAAAACACTGATGGTAAAAAGTGACACACAGATCAAGTACTGATGAAAAGTAGGTCTGTTTTTTTGCATTAGATAAAAATCGCTCCTGTCTGAAGGAGGCCTAAGGCTATGTGCACACGTGCAGAAATGCTGCTGAAATTTCCGCAACATTTCCGCAACTCCCGGCGCGAGTAAAACGCCTGCGAATTCACAAATTTTCCTGCTTGTGCATTCCAAGCGCTTGGAAATGTGATAGATAGGATGTTAAAAATAATTAAAAAAATTTAAAATATTGTTATTCTCACCTTCCGACGGTCCCCGATCTGCTCTGTGGCGCTCCCGGCATCTTCCGGTCCCAGTAATGCTTTGCGAGAAGTACCTGAGATGACATCACGCTCGCAAGAGCGCGACGTTATCTGCGGTCATTTACGCAAAGCATTACTGGGACCGAAAGATGCCTGGAGCGCGGTGAGAGGCGGGAAGGACTTCGGGGGCTGCCGGAGGGTGATTATATCTCTATTTTTTATTTTTATTCTATTTTTTTACAGGATTATGGTACCTAGGGCCTGGAGGACAGTCTCCTCTCCTCCAGGTCCTGGGTACCATCTGCACATGATCCGCTTACTTTGCTCATGGTGGGCATAGCCACGTGCGGAAAGTAAGCGGATCAATGCATTCCTATGGGTGCGGGATCGCCGCGATTGTGCAGAAAGATTGAGCATGCTGCGGATTTTTCCGCTATGCGATTCTTCAGCAGAAAATCCGCAGCATTAGCACAGCATTGCTTAATCCCATAGGATTGCATAGGATGTGTTTTCTTTGCGTTTTCGCGGCGATTCCACAGCGGGAAAACGCAAAAAACATGCAATGTGTGCACACAGCCTAAAGGTATGTTCATACATAGAGTAATTGTCAAGGAAGAAGAGAGAAGGTGGCACTCACCTCTCTTAAGTCATTTAGGGTATGTTCCCACGGTCAGTAAACGGCAGCGCTTTGGACGCAGCAATGTCCGCTCTGTCCAATGCGCTGCTGGCTTTTGACGCAGGTGATTCTGTATGTGTTCATTGAACCGTGGTCGGAATTTGGGCCCATTCCTCCTGACACAACTGGTGTAAATGATCCAGGTTTGTAGGTCGCCTTGCACGCACCAGCTTTTCAGCTTTGCCAATTCATTTTCAGTAGGATTGAGATTCACTCTCTCTCGCTCTCTCTTTTGTGCTCTCTCACATGTTCTCTTTCGTGCGCTCTATCATGCTCTCTCTTGCGCTCTCTCATGCTCTCTCGTGCTTGCTCTCTTGCTCTCTCTCGCGCTCTGTCTCTCGTGCGCTCTTTCTTGCGCTCTCAAACGCTCGCTCTCTATCTCTCTCTCACCCTTGCTCTCTCTCTCTCATGTGCGCTCTCTTTCTTGCTCACTCTCTCTATGGCGCTCGCGCTCTCTTGTGCGCTCTCTCACGTGCTCTCGCTCTCTCTCTGGTTTCAACTGTAAGTGACAAACGGAATGAGCCCTAACCGAAAAGCTTCTACAGAGTCATAAAGCGGCTTTGTCATTGCAAAATCAAGGAAACATGTTGAAATATTTATTGTCACCACCAATATTATTTTTAAAGAGGTTGGCAGCTCTTCTGTTGAAAGTCTACATTCACTCTGTATGACTGCAGACTTCTCAATCCTGGACAGCATACAATGCGTTACAGACAACGCCTTTTAAAGGGAACCTATCAGGTAATTGCAGGTAACTTGAATCGTAGCTTGGCTGCACGATTGCCCTTGGATAAAGCCTCTGAAATGCTTCAACGTTAAAGAGAAAATATGCTTTTCAGAGCCATAGCCGGAGACCAAACTAGTTTGGCGCCACCTCTGGCCGTCTCTTCCTAGTGCCGCAGGAGTTAATTGACTGGACTCTCCCTATGTACATGTGAGTGAGAGACCTGTGAATTGCCTGCGCAGCATTGGGAAGAGCCGCCTGGGGACTATAGCTGGAGATCAGACTTCTCTGGTGCTGCCCCCAACTGTCTCTTCCCAATGCCGCTGCAGTTGATTAACAGGTCTCTCCCTATGTACACCTGAGGGCGAGACCCGTCATTCGCCTATGGCAGCACTGGGAAAAACAGGATGGGGACCATAGCTGGAGACCAGTCTGGCGATGTCCCCAGACTGATTTTTCATAGATTTTTTCTGAAACACCAGAGCGACCATGTACTAGGCACCATGTAATCATTTATTTACCCTAAGCTGGCACATACTGTATGTACACTGTGGCATCCTCTGATTTCTTGTGTTATCGAGGATTCTCAGCAGCAAAAATGCTACTATTTAGCTGGTCTTGGTGATGTAGTCAGAAAAGTTATTTTATCAACTGGTCAAATAAGTAAATAAATCCAGTTTCCATTTCCTTGGATTGAATAACTTTACTGATCCATTTCCAACAAAAATCTTAATGTTAAGACCTTGTAAAAGACATAGAAGGCAAATACAAAGTCTGTTTTGCATTTTATGTGTTTGATAAGTATAATACCTTTCCTCCTTCATGTTTACAGATGAGAATCCAGAAAATAATTGTGACCTAGAGATTTACAGTAATATAAATGGCTCCCGGCAACATCATTTTGATGAGCATGCCAATAAGGATTAGATCAGGATTGCCTGTCCTTTCGTTTATTGATGCCAGAAACGGCAAAAACTTATTTCTTATTAATAACATTTCATATAAAAGCAAATAATTATTTCCAGAGCTATTCTGTTTTTCGGAATCTGTCATAAACTATTATCACAGTTCATAGAGATAGTAAAGTAATGCAGTAAGGAGAATTTTTTTTCACTCTAAAAACATCACAAGTATAGATAGAGATAAGTCCTTGAGTTGTCCAACAGGATTGCCCAGCTTCTACCATTTCAGCCTGTATAGGGGTAATAATTTAGCTTTCCTTGTCTCTGATATGATATATTAGCATGGGAAGTATTGGGGATTAACTAAGCAGAAATACTATGTATAGTACATTGGGGAAAAACACTGACGGGGCTGTAACATTTGGCTGGGCTACACAGCAGTTTGGCCATGACGCACGTTGTGCAGCCAAATATCGCTGTACGCCGCTGCTACATTTCAGTGTAATGCAGGTGAATGTGGTCACACTGCTACCTGCAGGGAACCAAAACTGCAAGAAGAAAGTTTCAAAAAGGTCCACCCCCACTGTTACCCCATGAATCTGCATTATGTTGCAAAGTAGACTGGCGTACATTGATCATTAGCCAACAAACCTATGCTTCAGCCAAAGTCACCATGTAGTTCCAGCTGTAAAGAGAACGGTCAGCATATTTGTAGATCCCAAACTGGCATTATCAGAGTAGAGTAAAGGTACTGTCACACTTAGCGATGTACCAGCGATCCCGACCAGCGATGTGACGCGGTCAGGATCGCTGGTA
The DNA here is from genome assembly GCF_039654945.1 of Dendrobates tinctorius. Taxonomy (NCBI): domain Eukaryota; kingdom Metazoa; phylum Chordata; class Amphibia; order Anura; family Dendrobatidae; genus Dendrobates; species Dendrobates tinctorius. The sequence continues at coordinate 1,917,129 of NW_027361875.1, read as the reverse complement.
CATCGCTAAGTGGTCGCTAGTGAGCTGCCACACAGGCAGATCTTACCAGCGACATAGCAGGGGTCGGGGGTCGCTACTTACCTGTCAGACTAGGCGATCCTGACGTCCTCCCGCCCGCGTCCACGCATCGCTCGTCGTCACAGCAGGAAGCTGACGACGAGAAACGGTCCAGGACGTTCTCGCACGATCAGCGATAACCAGCGGGGGAGCGGTCGGAGGCAAGTATCAGACACAGCGATATCACTATAACGTCGCAAAAACCAGTGACGTTATAGCGATATTGCTAGCGATATCGCTTAGTGTGACAGGCCCTTAACTCTAATGATGATGTCCTCTTTACCATTTTATTACAAATCTGCATCTCTGTTGTCTTGTAATCTATTAGCGAATTCTTATGCAATGAGCTCCCAATATCCAGGGCTTGGTCTAACCTTACAGCTCTCCAAATTGTCCAGCCTTTTTCTACTCTTGGTCCCGACCTCCTGCAATTAATTGACAGGCCATTCTTCTATGTGAACTTCTCCCACCGGCTGACATCTTGCTCAAATGCCATGACTCTGGCACATGCACAGTAATGTCTTGATGATGTTGCAAGAGGCAAAATATTCATGTGCTGCCTCGGGAATGACAGTGCCTGGGAGCAGGTCACAGATTTCTATCTTGCGTCTTCCTCGGGTGGCGGTGCATGTGCAGATGGATATTCCAGCTCTTTCAATAATCTCAGGATGTTACTGCGCATGTGCTGCCCCTGGAGTGCTGGCACCTGCGCAAGATGTTGGTTGGAGGGAACTGGTTACAAAGAACGATAATCTGTCAATGACTGGCAGGAGGCCGGTGCCAGCAAGATGCCAGAGAATCTAAAGAGATGCAAGGGCAGAGCAAGCCGCAGTATTTGGAAGCTGATTTGCATAAGAATTCACCAATGGATTAGAAGATAAAATAGACAGGGGTTTGCAATATAAAAGTATGGAGGTCATCATCACTACAGGTACTTTACTGTAATGACATTATTTCAAATCTAAAAACATGCTGACAGATGCCCTCTAATCATGCTGGTTTTCAGAAGTCATCAAATTTTGCTCCGTCTTCTGGTATTATGCTAGGAATAAAGGTCTCCCAGTACAGTTCTCATCATCAGGGATGTGTGATGCACCATTGCAAACTTAGAGGTGACCATACATGTGTAAGGGGTGCACCAGGACCGTATAATACTCCACTTCCTTCTTTGATGTAGTTACTGCCTTGTATGATATATATTTATCTGTTGTTAACAAGTGTATATAGTATTATATGCCGTATAATGTACAAATGGTATTAAATAAGGAAAGTGTAGTACCTTAGTCGGTCCACTAGATGGGGTACATGACACCTTAGTATCATAAGTAGTGTACATAGTTAACTGTAGGAGGAGTTAACTAGGGTTATGGCAGAAACAGTTTCCTGGTTAGAGAAGAGGGGATAGAGAGCCCGTACAGCTCGGGTGGGCTTTAGAGCCTGAGCTACCCAGTAGCTCCGTAACATTTTGAAGCAGGGAACCCAGTCATCCAGGACCCAGTGGGCCAGAATTACAGTCATAGCAGTGTTGACAGCAGTGGTGTGACAAAAGCTACAGAGAAAGTCACAACAGTACAGGGATGCAGGTGGCTCCACAATGTGGCAGTTCACTGCATGGGCAGATGCCCTTGTATCCGGGGTGAAACGGACGAGGGAACTCCTAAGCGTAGTAAGTCTGAACAGGGAGGACGCTGCATTACCGTAAGAGGTGGTATGACCCGGGCACGTACTGAAGGCCGTAGGAAGAAGTGCATGGACAGTGGAGAATGTGGACTGTATGGAACCCTATGCTAATGTATCTGAAAAGGATGTGCTGCGAAAAGGAAAAAATAAAGTTCCACATTTTAAGTTGCAACTGGACTGTGCCTCTGTTTGTGCGCAATCGTATGGAAAGTGTCTGCAGCAGCTCAGAGGAGACCCTGAAGGTGCAGTGAGGCAAGTACACTGACTAAAGGATGTTCTTTGCATGTGACGGGACACCAGGGCGCGCAAGAGCCATTAGTCTCAGCCACGACTACTGCCCTGGCGCTCCCTCACACATAGTCCATATCCCTGAAGATGTATGGGAGATATATAAGCTGCTAATGCATCAGACAAAACTTTGTCTACATATGTATTCTGTCCTATTTTCTGAAACTGAGAATGACTGCACAGAGCTATAGCCACCTCTCCACCATCAACGGAGAGCTAGGCACTCACCGATCTTAGATCTGTGCACAGGCTGCAGCTCAGCAGATATTTATGGTGTGTCCTATCAAGATGCCAGAAAATGTCTGTGATGAGAAACTGCCTTTAAAAGCAAAATGCATGAAGATGAAAAGAGTAAGGCGTAATGTCACATGTGCCAGTCATTTGTGCATTTTTTTTTATAATATAGCAAATCTTTGCATGATTATGGAAGCAAGCACACAAGTTGCAAAATTTTGCATTTTCTGATGGGTATATTTTTTCCTGAATGTGGACCTTATGTGCCTCATAGTGCTTCCAGATGTAAATAAAATGCTTTGCACTACAAGGTATGTGAGTGGAATCACTGGCTATAGACGCAGTAATCCTAGCAGCATTCCTTGGTCAGTAAATAACCAACTGATGTGTCCTGTGTTCCTGCAGAACTAGACAGTCACAAATATACTGGGGAATGTCAAAAACCGCAGCTCTTTAATGTACTGATACTATTGACGTGATGGCACTGGGAAGGCTCTGGTAGTCTAGCGAGGCAACTGTACAAATTCAGATTATCTACAGTTACCCCATCATTCCATGTACCAATAGTTTCTGAAACTCCACACAGTCCTTCATGAATTTTATTCTAGACCCACACCGTTCCCCAGAGGCTGGAATACAAAAACTGAAGACCTCGTAGGGACCCAGAAGTTTGCAGAAAGGCACAGATAAACTGTGCACAAAGAATTGTTAGGGTCTGTTCACATGTCAATTTTGCTTACATCAAAGTTGTCTAATTTGGGACGTGTCCATAGTTAACCATCTACGGTGGGACGTGTCCATAGTTAACCAAGCGCACAGGGTATGCCTAAAAAAGTGTCCTTTTGCCTTTCGCCAAAAGCTGGGCTGGTATAGTCTGACATTCCAATTTTGCACGGTAGCAGAAAGAGAACTCTGCTAACCTTATCTTATGCAGAGTAAGGGTATGCTTCCACAGGCAGAAACCAGCAGCACTTTGGATGCAGCTGAATCATGTAGAATCACCGCATCCTATACATTGGACTGTAATATTTATCTTGCGGAGACTGAACGTTTCCGCAAGATAAATTGACATGCTGCGGTCTATAAAGATGCGTCGCAGGGAAGCCAGAGGCGTCCCTGCATGCATAGTGAAGATGGGATTTCACTAAATCTCCTCCACAATGCTGTAACATCTGGCCGCTGCGAATTGGATGCTGCAGCTGTACGCAGTGTCCAATCCGCGGCATTTACTGACCATGGAAACATACGCTAAGGCTACTGTATGTTAACAAGTTGCATTTTTGCTGTTTTTTTCTTTTCTGCAAGCAAAACCTGCTCGTCAGTAAAAAAGCTTCTTACAAAAAGCAAGTTTTGCTGAATTTTTGCTGCGTATTTGCTGCTTTTTTGCTGCGTTTTTATCAGTTTTATTTGTCTCTTGTGCATGCTGATAAAGTTTAGTACCTCAAAAAAACATGATGCAACTTCCTCAGTTTTCTGAAGCAAAAACAGAGCAAAACTTGATACCTGCGTTTCTCTTGCTGCATTTTTGCACTTACTCATTGCTTTCTATGGGTGAAAAAAGTTGTTGATCCCTCTCCCATCATTCCCCCTCTGTGTCTGATGTCTCAGCGCAGCAGGGGCGATGGTGTCATCATAATGCACCCGCTGTACCGAGTGCTTTGCAGAGGATCTGAAGACACAACAAAAAGACCGAAGTAGTGTGGGAACGGGCAGACGTGAGTATTTTTTTTTATGTGGGGCCATTATACTGCATGGAGCACTATGTAGGGCACATTATCCTTTATGGAGCATTATGTGGGGTCATTATACTTTATGGAGAACTATGTGGGGCCATTATACTGTATGGAGCATTATGTGGGCCCATTATACTGTATGGAGAACTATGAAGGGCCATTATACTGTAGGGAGCTCTATGTGGGGCTATTCTACTGTATTACACACTCTGTGGGGCCATTATACTGTATGGAGCACTATATGGGGCCATTATACTGTATGAAGCACCATGTGGGGCCATTATACTGTATAGAGCACTATTTGGGGCCATTATACTGTATGGAGCACTATATGGGGCCATTATACTGTAGTGAGGACTGTGGGGCCCATTATATTGTACGGAAGGCAATGCAGGGCCCAGTATACTGTGTAGAGGACAATGTGGGGTCCATTATACTGAATGGAGCACTTTTTGTGGCCATTATACTGTATGGAGGGCTGTGTGGGGATTATAGTTGGGAAAATCATACCATGGTGGGATCGCCATTCTTTGTTGGGGGATTGAGGGAAGGAGTACAGTAGGGTCATCATAACGTGCATGTGGGGCTACAGGACTGTTTGGGGGCACTTTTGTTTGTATCATATTTTACTATCTGCATTATTTAGGGATTTGTATACTTTTGTTATCACATATTTAAATTAGGGCATTGGGCCACATGCTTTTTTAACTGCCCTTACATAACATATTATTCAAATATTTTACTCTAAGATCTATTAATTAAAATGTACTTTGTTGGTGAGACAACCCTTTACATTTGTTCCCATATGATAAGGTTCATCGTTAAATTTCATAAGGAAAAACTTCCTCAACTGCAGACATTTTTTTTTTAATAAATATCAAGGTTGGCTCGCGTCTTTGTCCAAGCTTTTAAATACCTCTGTGTATTTGAGTTTGACATCCCAGGTCTAGAAGAAAGAAGGTTTAATCATTATCACAGATGGTAATTCTTTACTGTAAGAGCAGTGAGACTATGGAACTATGTGCCACACAATGTTGTAATGGCTGATTCACTAAACAAAACTTCAAAGTGGGCCTGGATTCCTTTTGTTGAAAAATGTATTGCAGGTTATAGCACTAGTTTCTGTGATAGGGCGTTCATCCTGGGAACTATTCTGATTGCCGTATATGGAGTCGAGTTGGAATTTTTTCCTCTAATATGGGGCAAATATTTCCGGTTTCATTGGCTTTTTGCCTTCCTCTGCTTCAACATGTTAGGTTATAGCAAAACCAAAGAAGTGAGCCAGTATAAGTTTGATGTGTAGGTGCACAATCACACTGTGGCCATTTAACACACAGAACATAGGATGAACAGAATGAACAAATACACGGCTGTTAGTAAATAGTATATTTAAATAACATAGAGTACTTTATTGACAATGTTTTTATTAAAAAAAGCGTAAAAGCCATCCCACCACGACAAGGTGAACCCAATCAGGATGGACCCTAACTTTTGTAGTTCACCTCACTATGTGTCAACAGGCCTCAAAATAGATGGAGACAGAGCAGGACCCAGACCTGAATGACTTTTTACTTATTTACTTATAGCAAGGTATTTACGCATTATGTTTTTTCTCCTAGGTCTGTTAAATGTGAATATGCACACATTGCAGATATACGAACATGTTCAAGCTCACTTCTTTGGTTTTCCTTTTAATTTTTTGTACTTTGGCTCCCCTTTTTTGGGTTGTGCATTTTGTCCATATAGCATTCCACGGGTAGGTGTTTTTAGACAGTCAATTTTTAGGTCTGCTGACCACACAGCGAGATGACCTACATGAGTTAGGGACCGTCCTGATTGGGTTCAGCTACTTATGGTGGGATGGCTTATATTTTTTTTTTATCAAAACAGTGTCAACTAAATATCCTATGATATTTACATGTACTATTATTTTTTACTGATTTACTTACGGCAGGGTATTTGCTCATTTTATTTTTATCCTAGGTTCAGTATGTTAGTTTACAGCTTGAACTTGATGCACTTGATTCTTCTTTCAACCTTAAAACTATAAAAATCTGTAAAGTTATATTGGATTTGAATGGGAGATCTCACAGGAACAACAAAATCTTCACTTTAGGGAATGTTCACACTGAGTTTTTTTATGTGGATCTTGAACAGCTTCAAAATTTTATGTCAAAATCTGGTTAAAAATGTAGGTAAAACAATTGAACATACCCTTAGGTTGATCATAGCTCCCAAATGTCCCGGATACAGCAGGACTGTCCCGTAATTTCCCTGTAAGTTCCCTGTAATTATAACAACCCGCGCAATACAACGATTATGGGAATCAGTAAATGATGTAAAAAAAAAGGCCTGGTTTGATATTTCTCTAAACCCAGAAAAAGTGTAATAAAACTGTAATGCTGAGGCTGGGATCACACATAGCGTAAATGCTACATTCCTTCTGCTGCAGGTGTCACAATAACAATCTTCTCTGATTATTGCGTGTTTGAAGCATTTCTTTGATGCGTTTTCCTGCTTATTTGATGCTCTTTTGCTCTTTTGATGCAGATATGAAGCAGAGTTTTTATCAGTTTTTTAATAGTACAGAAAAGCTTTGACTCTGCACTGAAAAATGCAGTGGCATTTTTTTTCATGCATTTTTTTTTCAAAAGAAGCCTATGAATAAAAAACGCACCAAAACCACAAAGTTTAGCAGTGTCTTTAGATCAGGGGTCCTCAAACTGCCCGCCGAGAACATTTGTTCGGCCCCTGGGCTCCTGGGCCCGGCCGACATTGAACTTCACTACAGTTCAATGCCGGCGGGCCCTGTAACTGCGGGCGTAATGACGAGGAAAGGCGATGCGCTGCCACTCTGGAAGACTTGTGGCCCTCCGTATGCAGCACAGACTACGTGATTGTCATCACACCGCCTGCGCAGAGTCGAGCGGGCGCCTCTTCAGAGCAGCGGGGGACATAGGTGAGTACTGGTATTTTTTTTTTTAACACCGGGTCCGGTCTATCATGCCTATTAGTGTCCTATGCTGCCTATTGGGGGCATTTACCTGCCTATTGGGGACCTATGCTGCCTATTGGAGACCTATACCTACCTATTGGGAACCTATGCTGCCTATTGGGGACATTTACCTGCCTATTGGAGACCTATGCAGCCTATTGGGGACCTATGCTCCCTACTGGGGACATTTACCTGCCTATTGGGGACTCTCGCACCACACCAGTCTGAGCCTGAGGTAAAAGCGGAGTTCCACTAATATGGGCACTGGTGAGGTTGAAATGATATGGACTAGCAAGGCTGCATTGATGGGCACTGATCAGACAGCATTGATGGGCAGTGCAGTCTGTATGTCTCTGTGTGGGCAATTTTATTTCTGGTGTAGTTTTTGTAGTGCTGTATATATGTTGGTATTTTACTAATAGCAATTTAGAATCCCTATGAAATAATGATATCAAGAAAGAGAAAAATTGACTCGGAGTGTAGGATATTCAAAGAACCCATTGAAATATCGGTAAGTTTGTTGATTTAACTTTACTTATTCTTCATTTTAAATATTGTATTTGCTCCTGTTTTGTTTTTGTACTTCAAAATAAGATATGTGCAGTGTGCATAAGAATTTGTTCATGGTTTTTTTTAAACTAAATTCCAGCCTTCCAATAGTCTGAGGGACAAAGAACTGGTTCCCCGTTTAAAAAGTTTGAGAACCCCTGCTTTAGATGCACTGAGTGCGGAGACTTCATGGAATCACGTACACTTTGCTTAGACATTTAGGCCGTGTTCACATGTAGCGTAAATGTTGCATATTTTCTGCTGCAAAGTGGATGTGATTTCATGAGAACTGTGGCCCCTGTGGTCTAACGACGTGGCTGAACTGTGCGGTATTGGTGCTTTTTTTTTTTTCTCTCGTCTTCTATGTGGAGCCTGAAAAAACACATGTAAAAACCTGCAGTTCCTTTATTTAAGTGCAGAATCAAAGCTTTTCTGTACTATAAAAAAACACATTAAAAACGCAGCTTCACATCTGCACCAAAAACAAATCAAATAAGGGGAGGAAGATTGTTTTTGAGTAGTTTGGTGCAAATCCTGCAGAAAAAAAACCCCACAGTATTTCTGCAATGTGTGAACACGGCCTAAAGACACAAAAACACCAGATGTCATAGTGGCGCTACATAAAAATGAGAAAGTTCTGGCGGCTTCAGCTGTGAATGAAGGAACAAAAAATAATCCACAGGTTCCAACTAAAAATGAGCAGGATGCACAGATGACGCCGCACCAGCCCTGGCTAACCAAAAGCCGTGCGGGGGATACCGGAAGGTAAGAGGTTCGCGGTCTCCCGTTCAACTGCCAGGTAGCACTGACCAGAGTCCCCTGGATACAGCGCACAGTCCCGGATTTGCATCTACGCCCTGCAATCTCAGGCATCTGCTGAATGTCCCTCACTGTCAGCACCCCTCTGACATCTCATCCTGCCAGCAGAGAAAGAAATCGTAAATGGTGAGTGAAATGTGGTATAGCCAGAGGTGTGACCAAAATTTGACCAGCTACGCTACGCTGTTCTTCAAAAGTTGGAAGGTATGAGGTTGATGATCCCATCAAACAACTCCCTATACCTCAGATTCCTGGAACCTTGTGTGTGTAGCAGAGATATTAGGGACATTTGCAGTCCTGCAACTTTCAAGGTATGTTGACAAGCAGAGACATATATAGGATTAAAATGATATGTCCACCATATTTATGAGGGCAATGCGAAACAATAAAAAAAAATAAAGCAGGTGTTTCACTGACGCCCTCTGAGGTCAACAGATGTCTAGAATAAAAGAGAAATCTGAGACGCTGAGCTGAAAGTGACCATCACTGAGACATGGCAGGAAAACAATGCACAGGCATCTTTACACTTACTTTGCTGTGACCTGGGATCATTATTTACCTTGTTAAAAAGAGACAGCAACTTCCATGGTCTGTCTCTTTTCACACCATCAAAAAAACGAAAACAAAGCAAACAGATCTGTCCTCCCTCCAGACCTCAGTAGTGAGGGTATCCACAGATATTTATTCCAGGGGGTTACACTGGTGGGGGAGGACTCGTCTCATATCTAGATGTAGTAATATTCTGCTGCTGGCAGTACACATGGGGTAGTCGTGGGCTGAACAATGTGATTTTTCTGATTGTCTGGCATTTGGGGTTGATCTGATTCATGGTATTCCAAGTGGTGTGCATTTTTTCCATCTGATGATACTAGTTTGTGCACCATCCTATATGTGTTTAATGCTATTAGAGTTTTCCTGATTGGTGATCTCATGTCTGTAGTAGACCCTTTCATACTCAATGGCCGAACATATTGGGAGAGATTTATTATTGTAGCGTGCCACAACTATTACAGCAATGTGCCAAAACGTGATGCTTTTGGGCCCACTTGTTTTAGACTTTTCGAGAAGAAAAAACCTGGCACTCTACTCATTAGAGCCTGTGCTCGTTTTTACCATACAGCATCAAATATGAATGTTCTTCTTAAATCTACTATGGCAATTGATATGATGAAGACCTGATGTGGACTGAAACGTTACTTTTTTTGATTGCGTCATTGAAGATTTTCTTACCCAGCGCTACAAGCAGTGCTGTCTTTTCCTTTTGATCTGGAGTTAGTACCTTTCTCGTGCATCCATAAATATGAAGGGACGTGTATCCAACAAACCATATTTTAGACTTGTCTTTTAGACATTTTTTGCAACTCATTAAACAAAGGGTTGTACAGTAGCTTGAAGGAAATTGTGGTTTCAAATGGAACAACGAGATGACAATTGCACCTTATTTGAAAAGAAAAAAAATGTGGTGCAAACAAAGCCAACTGTTAAGCCCCCGTCTCACATAGCGAGATCGCTACCGAGATCGCGGAAGCGTCACCGATTTTGTAACGCAACAGTGACCTTGCCAGCGATCTCGCTACATGTGACACGCAGCAGCGACCCCCCCCGCTGGATATCGCTGATCGTGCTCAAATGTCCTGGGCCATTTTTTCATCGTCGGTGTCCCGCTGGCCAGTGCGCATCGCTGTGTTTGACCCGACGAGCGACCTTGTTGGCGACGCAGAACTCAGGGACGCAGGCTGGAATCATTCAGAAAAGCTGCTGTGTGACAAGGTCCCAACGACCGTCGAGGATCGCTGAATGGTTGCTGCGTCGCTGAAGAGATCTGACTGTTTGGCAGCTTACTAGCGACCATTTAGCAACGCACCAGCGATCCTTACCAGGTCTTATCGTTGTCGGGATCGCTGGTGCGTCGCTAAGTGAAACGGGACCCTTATGAGCCGCATTGATAAATTTCAGACTTTTAAACCTAAGTTTAAGGAGATGGGGAAAGAATTAGTAACTCTGCCCCAATGTCTTCTTCATGCAAGGCTGATGTGAAAAGAATTGAATAATAAGAAAAAAGTGGCAATAGGGAAATTAAAATTAAGATAGCTTCTCTCACGGCATCAACAGTGTAACACCAGTGCTGTTTAGCACAGCCTTCATACTCCAGTAGAATAAAGTCAGAGGGATAGTAAAAAAAAAAAGTCTTCTGTACGCTACCACCATAATACAGAATATTATATGAATGTTCTCATGGTTTATAATTCCTATACATTTATTGTACTGTATAAGACTGAAGATCCTAACTTAGGCCGGAGTCACACTGGCGAGGAATACGGCCGAGTGAGAGGCGCTAAAAGCACGCATTAGACACGGACAAATGATTCTCTATGGGGTCACTCGCACAAGGCGTATATTTCTCATCCGTATCCTACGCTCCGTGCCAATCGCAGCATGCTGCGATTGTCCATACTACGCCCGTAGTACGCCAATGCAAGTCTATGGGTGCGCAAAAAATACGGATTACACACGGACCACACGTGTGACCTGCGAGCAATACGCAGGTCTTTTGGCTGGTGACAGGAAATGGGCCAATTCATCATCAGGAAGCCTAGACATGCAAATGAGCTTAAAAAGCGCTCCAGACATCCAGGAAGTACGCCTCCACGGAGTACAGCAGCAGCATGGCGTCCACGTACATAAATGTGGAGATGCTCATTGTCCTGGTGCAGGAGCGTCCCGAAATATGGGACCCACGCGATGCAAATTATGCTAACCGGACAAGAAAGGAGGCGTCATGGAGGCGCATCTGTCGCCAGATGTACCATGACTTTGGTGACCGACCACATGATGAGCAGCATAAAATTCGTAAGTGCAACGCAAAACATCATTAACCTTAGCGCGCAAGAAAAAAGGAATCTAGAATCAGCACGCCCCTTCCTGTGCATGTACTTTTAGTCTCATGAGGCCGTTACATTTGGATGTGACACGTGGCTTCACACAGCCATAATTTGGGGTTAGGCCACAAGTTCCTCATCCTCCTAGCCAAACAAATTATTTTAAGTGTAGCTAATGAGCGCCTGTGTATCTGCCCATTTACATATGCCACCATGGGTAGAAAGCACACCCCAGAAGGCCCCATGCCTAGACTACTGGTAGAAAATGTGACCTCTCAAATATGTGAATTTTACAATATTTCCTGTCACATTGCAGTGGAAGATGTGATGAAACGCTGGAGAAGCATCCGGGACCAGTTCCGCCGGGAACGCCAGCAGCGGTCCAGGAGTGGGGATGCTGGATATGTAAAAAGGAAGTACATATACTATGTCCGGCTGTCCTTCCTCACCCCAATTCTGGATCTGAGACCGTAAGTAGATACCTCACACCACATTACACAAATACATTACACAAATACTTTACAGGGACAAAAATATTGATGTATTTTTGGCTCTGTTCTATTTCATAACAGAACTCAATCCAACCTTATGGATTGAGGAACGGCCTCAGAGGCAGAGCCCATTATAGATCCTGTAGGGGATGAGGTGGCTGGCCCATCTTCTCCCCCTACAAGAAGGATGGCTGAAGATGAGGCATCACAGGACAACACAATGGCTGGCCTACACACAACACCACCAGGACGGTCTGCTGCTGCCCCATCACCCATCCTGGAAGAGCCGGGCAACTTGAGCAGCAGCCCAACTGCCCAGATCAGGGCCTCCCCACAGGCTGCTCTTACATCACGGCGAACAAGAAGAAGGCGCCAGGTCACTATTCAAGAGAGCAGGACCAATGTGGACACAGGGGTGCTCAATTATTTATCTAGAGTAACTACAGATGATGGGGAGGAGGCCTATGCACGTAGCCTCACCCTTTATCTCCGTGCCCTTACCCGTGAGGTCAGGCTCCGTATTAGGGGATGTATTCAGATCCTGCTTGATGCAAGCACCCCCCCCAATACCCCATATGAGGTTTTTGAATTTCTGGAGAGGTGGCATGAGACCATCCACACAGATGCTTGCTCAAGCAGGGTCCGAACAGCCCCTAATACGTGGGCCAACACCTCAACCCCTTCCTCCCCCTACCCAACCTTCTATTCCGCAGCCCCAAATGTCAGCCTCAAGCCAACCCCACCAATATGGCCACTTGTACCCACCCAGTGTTGGAGGCTGGTCCCAACCTGGTTGGGGACGATCTGGCTATCTTGGTGGGTATGAGCCACGTGCCTACCAGAGCCAACAAGAAGCCCCTCACCATCATCATTACTCTGGCCAGTATCCCCAACAGTCCCAGGAGGCAGGACAATTCCAGCATCATGGGCAACAGTATGGCCCCACACAGGGCGATGTTGGCCACAGTGTCCAGCAGCACCCACAGGCTGTTCTTCCACGTTCCCCTTCCCCAACCTATGAGGATTTATGATTCTGATGGTGGGAGATATCCAGTGGGTTTTAACTGGTGCTCCAAATAGAAAGGAAAAAACAGGTGTTCTCCATCACCAACATTTTGTACAGAATTTAACATTCTCATTTTTAAACAATGTTTTCCAAACATATGAAACAATCCATCATGACAGGCAAGGCTACCTCACGCCTTTCAGACAGATATTACATGTGTGTACAAAAGAGAATATTTCAACGCGCTATACTGTAAAATGAAAGGATGAAAAGACACTACTCACTTGCTAATGCCTAGGAAAGGCGTGCTGGCCTTAGTGAAGTAGTCACCTTTTTTGGTAGCAATCTCTAGTAAAACTATTCAAGGCGACCAGCATTCAGAATATCACGCTCTCTCTATGTCTTAACAAGTGAGTTTTGTTTTTTCATCCTTTCAAGTATAGCATGGTTAAATATTCTCTGTTCTACAGACAGGTAATATCTGTCTGAAAGCCGTGAGGTAGCCTTGCCTGTCATGGTGGAATCTTTCTATGATTGGAAAACATTATGAGGAAATGTGAGTGTTATCTTTTAGCATTTATTTTGGTGGAGCTCACCTTTTTTTGGCAAATCTAGTTTAATCTTGTCATGCAGCAATGTTGTTATTGCCTAATCTTTTTTTGTGTTTTGTTATGTAATGTTACTTTTCAAAAAAGTTAAAGAAGGCATAAAGGGTCATTTTGCCCATTGCCAAAATGTTCTAATGGCAATATTATGTTTGCCTTTAAGCAAACCAAAAAAAAAAGGCAAAAATAAAAATTTGTCTACTCTAGTTAACGTCTCTGTGTGATTTTTCATAATCCCTCACAACATACTAACATACACTAACCAATGCAATGAAACACTCATAGAGAATCATAAGGGGTGGAGTAATATATATTTAGACACAATTAAAGAAACAAATTATAACATAGACACAGCATTCTCTTGCCAAGAAGTTGCCCCCTCAGGTGAGATAAAGTAATTAGTGAAAATATCACACACTTTGAGGCCAGAGAGCGGTCTACGTTGAGGGTTCATAGGTGGTCTCACCCTGCGCACATTGTCCGGCCTACGCACAACACCATCAGAGGAGGAACAATCATGTATCCTGGTGAAGTTATATAGAACAACACAGGCTTTCACAACTTCATTGACATTTTGCTCACTCAACTGAATGGCAGACTGGAGTACCCGCCATTTGGCACAAAGAATCCCAAAGGAACACTCCACCAGTCGCCTAGCACGTGATAGGCGCAAGTTAAAAATTCTGCGCCTGTGGTCAAGGTTGCGCCGGGGATATGGCCTCATGACATTGCGCGATAACTGAAAGGCCTCATCTGCCACAAGGACATAAGGGACTGATTCTTCAGGGGAGCCTGGTAGCTGGCGTGGTGGTGGTAGATCCAACTGGTTGGTGCATAGCAATTGAGCCATTATGGAAGTATTGAAGACTCTAGAGTCTCCCGTCCTTCCATAGGCCCCAATGTCAACAATTATAAACTTGTATTGAGGGTCTACCAGAGCCAACAATACAACAGAAAGGTATTGTTTATAATTGAAGAATTGGGAGCCAGAGTTCGGCGGCTTACGCACCCTGATATGTTTGCCATCCAGGGCCCCAATACAATTTGGAAACTGGCAGTCCTCCTCAAAGTCCCTTGATATCCTCAACCAGTCTTCCATCCTGGGCTCGGGCATGACCACTTGATGGAGTCTTGTCCAGATTTCTGTACATGTAGACCTCACTATGCCTGAAATGGTTGATTTTCCTATGAGAAACTCATGGTGGAGGGCGGCATAAGACAGGCCAGTGGACAGGAAGCTGTAGAACAACAGAAATTGTTAAGTTTAGAATGCCTAAAGTCCAAAAAAATCAGTTACATGCCGACCAAACTTGGTAGGATTTGAGATAGAATAACACACACATATTTGGTGGCACAATGACAAAGTGATATGCAGGAAATATTATATGTAACATTCTGCTGTGTCAGTTGAAACATATTTGGAGTAAGATGAGGGCATTAAACTTTGTCCAAGAAGGCCAAAAAACATAATTTAGCACACACATTATGAACATAGAGAATGTGGTTGTGTAGTACATACCGTATTGTCAGTAGAAGTCGCTCCTCTGCAGATATCGCTTTGCGCATCCTTGTGTCCTGAAAGGTTATCCCAGGGCGCACTGTCTCTAAGAGTCGATCAAATGTGGAAATGCTCATGCGACAGTACTGGTAAAATTTCTCCGGATGCTCCCGCAGAGAAGAATAGAGGCGGTGAAAATGACCTCTTGTGAGTCGTTGCCTCAAAAGTGGATGTACCCACATTCGTCTCCTCCTCCGCGGATCCACTATCACTGGGTATGGTTGCCCAAAGTGCCGTGACAAAAGCCAGGTAAAGAGAACCTGCTCAGTTGTATTGAATCTCAGACCCTCTGCCATGTTGCACAAAGAACACCAACACACCTCGTGAAAGCAAGGTCACAAATGGACAGAATGGAGGCAGCCACCTGTTTCAGAGTGTATAAATAGGGTGCAGGCTAATGATTTAAATTGTTTGCAGGCCTGAAAACCGTTAAATGTCCATTTTGCAAGGCTGCGAGAAAATCTCGCCATACGAATTGCATACGGATGCCACACGGATTACATACGGATGCAGACATGCGCAAAATACGCGACCTCACCTGGCTTACGGATGACCTACGGAGCACTATTTAGGGGTCATTCATCCGTATTACGCATGTAAACTACGGACCGTATTTTGCGCAGGTTAGTGTGACTCCAGCCTTATTATAAAAATTCCCCTAGCCTTTTGCAGTTGCCTGCTAAGTAACCACAATAGGGCAAAGGCTGGAGACTAGCGCATGTGAATGAGTCAATGCGGACCTTTTGGTTTATCTTTTCAGGACACATGCATGCTAAGGCCTCTTTCACACATCAGTATTTTTGATCAGTATTTCATCAGTATTTGTATGCCAAAACCAGGAATGTCTCCAAAATAAGGAACAGGAGTCAGTCTTTCAATTATATTTTTTTCTCGGTAAGTTCCATTCCTGGCTTTGGCATACAAACACTGATGCAAAATACTGACCAAATACTGACGTGTGAATGAACCTTTAGGTTGTGTGCATACGCTGCGGATTCTGCTGCAGATCCACAGCGGTTTTGGTCCTGCGGATCCGCAGCAGAATTATTAGCATTGTATAGTACCTTTATAGCCTATGGGAATTGAAAACCGCTGTGCAGACGCGCGGATTTGCTGCGGTTTTCAATCCGCAGAAAGAAATGACATGTCAATTCTTTCTGCGGATTCCGCTGCGGTTTACCATCTCCTCCATTGTAGAGATGATAAACCGCAGGGCAAAACCGCAGGCTAATCCGCAGATAAACCGCAGGTCTTTTGACCTGCGGATTTACCTGCGGATTTTGCAAAATCCGCACTGATCAATCCGCAGCAGAATCCGCAGCGTGTGCACACAGCCTAAAGATAAAACCCCAATTTTTTTAATTGGAGTAGGAACGCTAGTATTTTGCTGAAAGCCATCACCAAATCCCCTTCATACCCTACAAAAGACTCTTGATGTCTTCTGTGGGAGCCAAGAGAGAAGCTCTTGAGAAACTTACCTTCTTGGTGCTGCTTTTCCCTTTTACCTTAAACATTTCCATTTATAAGAGCGATTGTAAAGTCTTGATCTCTTCCATAATCGTAGACATAGAAGACCCTAATGTACCACGATTCTGCGTGTATACCAATATGAACTGAAAGTGAGTAAGTCTTTTAGCTTTGGAGCAACATTTCCAATTCCCACCTATTTGTATGCTCAAAATACAGTGGGTACGGAAAGTATTCAGAGACCTTTTCTTTTTTTCACACTTTATTTCATTGCAGCCATTTGGTAATTTCAAAAAAGTTAATTTTTTTTCCTCATTAATGTACACTCTGCACCCCATCTTGACTGAAAAAAAACAGAAATGTAGACATTTTGGCAAATTCATTATAAAAGAAAAACTGAAATAACACATGGTCATAAGTATTCAGGCCCTTTGCTCAGTATTGAGTCGAAGCACCCTTTTGAGCTAGTACAGCCATGAGTCTTCTAGGGAATGATGTTTTTCACACCTGGATTTTCCTTGCAGATCCTCTCCAGTTCCGTCAGGTTGGATGGTGAACGTTGGTGGACAGCCATTTTCAGGTCTCTCCAGAGATGCTTAATTGGGTTTAGGTCAGGACTGGCTGTGCCAGTCAAGATTTGTCACAGAGTTATTCTGAAGCTGCTCCTTTGTTATTTTAGCTGTGTGCTTAGGTCATTGTCTTGTTGGCAGGTGAACCTTCAGGCCAAGTCAGAGGTCCAGAGCACTCTGGAAGAGGTTTTTATCCAGGATATCTCTGTACTTTGCCACATTCATGTTTCCTTCAATGTCAACCAATCATCCTGTCCCTGCAGCTGAAAAACACCCCATAGCATGATGCTGCCACCACTATGTTTCACTGCTGGGATTGTATTGGGCAGGTGATGAGAAGTGCGTGGTTTTCTCCACACATACCGCTTAGAATTATCACCAAAAATTTTTATCTTCGTCTCATCAGACCAGAGAATCTTATTTCTCATAGTCTGGGAGACCTTCATGTGTTTTTTTAGCAAACTCTATGTGGGCTTTCATATGTCTTGCATTGAGGAGAGGCTTCCCTCGGGCCACTCTGCCATAAAATTATTTTGTAATCTTGGCCAGATCTGTGCCTTGCCACAATTCTGTCTCTGAGCTCCTTGGCCAGTTCCTTTGACATCATGATTCTCATTTGGTCTGACATGTGCTGTGAGGTTTTATATAGACAGGTGTGTGCCTATACAAATCAAGTCCTATCAGTTTAATTAAACACAGCTGGACTCCAATGAAGGAGTAGAACCATCTCAAGGAGGATCACTAGGAAATGAACAGCATGTGACTTAAATATGAGTGTCTAAGCAAAGGGTCTGAATACTTATGACCATGCGATATTTCAGTTTTTCTTTTTTAATAAATTTGCAAAAATTTCTACATTTGTTTTTTTTTCAGTTAAGACGGGCTGCAGAGTGTACATTAATGAGGAAAAAAAAAATAAACTTTTACCAAATGGCTGCAATGAACCAAAGAGTGAAAAATTTAAAGGGGTCTAAATACTTTCCATACCCATTGTATATATATTTGATCGCACTTTCGGCAAGCGGAATGAGTCCCCAACTTACTTGAAACACAATATGTTATATATATTAAAATTATACCAATGACATATGCATCTGGTCATGGAAGTAAAAGCTCCATGGTGCTCCTGACATAGCAAGGTACATCTCTGTCTCCTATCTATGCCCATCAGTGGAAGAGTTGTGTCCAAACTTGTGTTCATGGGAAGAGGTTAGGCACATTCCTTGCGACTGGAAGTATTGTTGGTACGCAGACCTGGACTTCATCCAAAGGGAACATTGTGCTTGGTGTGGCATGTTTATTACCAGGGGGTATTAATGTGTGTATGTTATCTGTGATAAAAGAGGAAGAGTGGTGGGGGGAATGGACAACCATATCCTGTCTTAAATGGGGGGGAGGGAAAGGTAATGAGCTGCTCAGGAGGAGGGGAAACCCATCAGGTACTGGCTGCAAATGAGGTTATGAACTTTCTCTAAAAGATGGGTGAAGTGGATGCAAGCAAAGCTCTCCACTACAGATGATGCTGCACAGCTATTGTGTGGGCTGCAGATGGCCATAGCTGGAACCTTTTTGCTAAAAGCAATCACAAATACAAAACTTTCGGGCAGTGTCCAATAAATTAAAGCATTTAGTAGCAATTTGCATGAAGATTTGAGTATTCAATGTGCCCAATTTTCTAACTATCACATGTCATGAATCGGATTAACAGCTCATTTTAGAATGTATCCAAAGAATGTTTTCTTAAGATGCCAAGGGCTTTACTAGATTGTATTCAACTGCTTTCTTTCCATGCATACAACTATTGCCATAGAACTTAAGACTCAAAACGTTGTGGGTTCTCCATTGTAAAGTGTTCATTGCCGTGATGTGGCCTTTTATTGTTTCCAGTGTTGCCTATCGCAATTGCAGAACTCTGTAGCATATGAGGTCACGCATGATGTTATCACATAGCGAAGTATCCGATGACGTTAAGATATTAGCTTTGCAAAGATGATTAGATCACTTCTGATGGGTACTCTGGGTGACATCTGAGGATAAAACGCTGATTTAGAGAAATTAGAGGCTTAATCTCTAGGGTATTTTTAGCTGACACAAACTGCTGAGGAAATAATCCTGAAAAAAATGTAGAAAATAACTTTGCTTAGGTTGGAAATCGAAGAAAGGGGTTGCAGTTCTTAATACAAACATGTTTCCTCAAACATTTAAAGGTAATCTGTCGCTACATTTGACCTATCTAAACAATTATATTCGACATTCAGGTTATAGACTGCTGAGGAGAGTGATGCCTATATGCCTCATATCAGATGTTGCTGTGAAATTATCTCTTATCACTTTATGTAAATGACTTGTTCCAGGCTATGGGGAAGATGGTGCCTTGAAGATAACTCTCCCTCCAGATCTTGTATTGCACAAAGGGGGAGTTACCAGTGTGACGTGTAATCGTTACCAGTGTTACCAGTGTGATATGTAATGACCACTCTTTGTTCTCCTAATCTCACTGCAGAGCTGTGTGTGATTATACCTGACACTTCTGCAGGTTCCTCTCCGCTTCCAGCTCACAGGCAGACAGGGCTGCAATATTGTTACTATACAGCACAGCTGGCTGCAAAACTGTATTTACAAGAAGACAAAGTTCATTTCTCCTGTTCTGTGTTAGTTACTTGTCTCACTGGTAACTCCCATTCATGTAAAATAATCTCTGGAGGCAGAATTATCTTCCAGGCAGCGCTCTCCCCAGAACCTGGAAGGGATCACTCATATAAAGTGATAAAAGATGATTTCTCCACAACAAGACATCTGATTTAAGACACACTGTTATCACTCTTTTCAGTAGTCTATAACCTGTATACCCATATTAATAGTTTAGCTATGTCAAATGTGGTGACAGATTCCCTTTAAAAATGAAGGACATTCCTAAAACTTTTGCACAAGCCACCAATGTGTCCAATATTAAAGTAGCCCTAACATCAAAATGTTAATCCTCTTAATATACTACAATCATCGTATTATATAGCACTGTGCACTTAAAATTGCTCACTCTGCCTTTCTACTCAGCTAATTCTTCTCTTTTCCATTAGTTCTATATCATGTGATTAAAAACTGACGAGCTGAATCCTTCTAAGTAATCGCTCTCTTAAAACTCCTGACCCAGCTTCCCCCCCCCGCCATAGACTTTTGCAGTGACTCATGACTCATGCAGGGAAAATTGATCTCCTGTTTCTACATAGAGCTTAGAAGGATTCAGTTAGTCAGTTTTTAATTACGTGATGTCAATAACCAGGCCCGGATTGGCAATATAACCAACCGGGCATTTTCCCGCTGGGCCGCTGTCATGTGGGCCGCGGGCGGCAGCTCCCGATCATCTGGCTGCTTGCCAGCTGCTGCGGCCACTGTTGCTCCTGCCGCTGGCCCTCTGTGGGCATGGCGGTGATAGTTTCCAAGTTCCTCCCGCACTGCAGGGAGATAAGCCACCATGCCTCCCCCACGCACCCCATCCTCGCCGCAGCCACTCACAGTGTTGCTTGCCTTCTTCGTTCGCAGGACCTGTGATGAGGTCACAGGAGGGGAGGAGTCAGGGGGTCATATGATCAGGAGCCTTTGTCCAGACCCCTGACTCCGCCCCTCCTGTGACCTCATCACAGGTCCTGTGCGCTCAGCTTTGCCTCTTGGTGTCTGCAAGACTGCTGTGCTGTTGTCATGTTGCTTGATGAGATAAGTATGTGTGGGGTCAGGAGGGGTTTACAGGGTAGATGTAGCAGAGCTGTATGTGTATGGGGTGTACTGAGCGGAGCCGTGTGTGTACGAGGTGTACGGAGAGGAGCCGCGTGTGTACGAGGTGTACGGAGAGGAGCCGCGTGTGTGCGAGGTGTACGGAGAGGAGCCGCGTGTGTGCGAGGTGTACGGAGAGGAGCCGCGTGTGTGCGAAGTGTACGGAGAGGAGCCGCGTGTGTGCGAGGTGTACGGAGAGGAGCAGCGTGTGTGCGAGGTGTACGGAGAGGAGCCGCGTGTGTGCGAGGTGTACGGAGCCCTGTGTGTGCGAGGTGTACGGAGAGGAGCCGCGTGTGTGCGAGGTGTACGGAGAGGAGCCGCGTGTGTGCAAGGTGTACGGAGAGGAGCCGCGTGTGTGCGAGGTGTACGGAGCGGAGCCGCGTGTGTGAGGTGTACGGAGAGGAGCCGCGTGTGTGCGAGGTGTACGGAGAGGAGCCGCGTGTGTACGAGGTGTACGGAGCCCTGTGTGTGCGAGGTGTACGGAGAGGAGCCGCGTGTGTGCGAGGTGTACGGAGAGGAGCCCTGTGTGTGCGAGGTGTACGGAGAGGAGCCGCGTGTGTGCGAGGTGTACGGAGAGGAGCCGCGTGTGTGCGAGGTGTACGGAGCGGAGCCGCGTGTGTGCGAGGTGTACGGAGCGGAGCCGTGTGTGCGAGGTGTACGGAGCGGAGCTGCGTGAGTACGAGGTGTACAGAGCGGAGCCGCGTGAGTACGAGGTGTACAGAGCGGAGCCGTGTGTACGAGGTGTACGGAGCAGAGCCGCGTGTGTATGGGTTATACGGAGGGGAGCCGTGTGTGTACGGAGTGGAGCCATATGTGTACGGGATGTACGGAGCAGAGCCAAGTGTGTGCAAAGCATACAAAGCGTGCTTTTCCCACGGACACAGGAGTACATGGCGGAGCCCCGAGGAGCATTTTAAAACACACACATGATGTTCCACCTGAAGTGATGTGCTTGAAGCTGACCGGAAATTAGATAATTTCTTGAGGAGATTGTAACAGAACCAGGAATGCTTCAGATCCATCACCGTGTCCTCCTCCAACAGCGCAGACAGCAGGATCGCCTTGGAATCGGGGATGCCGGCCATGTGAGCGGATCATGATATGTCCTACATCGGGAGGCTAAGGTGGGCACTACAATGGGAGCCGGGCTGCTGTAGTATCTTTATAGAATCTTTCTTTATTTCTTTCTCTCTTTTTCTTTCTTTCTCTGTTCTTTCTTTCTCATTCTCTGTTCTGTCTTTCCCTCATTTTCTTTCTCTCTCTCTCTCTGTTCTTTCTTTCTCTCTCTAATCTTTCTTTTTTCTTTCTCTCTCTCTGTTCTTTCTTTCCCTTCTTTCTTTCTTTTCTTTACTTCTTTCTTTCTCTCTCTATTCTTTCTCTGTCTCTCTCTGTTCTTTCTTTCCTTCCCCTTTCTTTCTTTCTCTTTTTTCTTTTTTCTCTCTCTCTCTCTGTTTTCTCTCTTCCTTAGTGCCAGTCAGTGTGCCCATAATGCCAGCCACTGTGCCCTCAGTACAAGTCAGTGTGATCAGCAGTGCTAAATGGGTGCGATTAGGCGTGGACATGGGTGTGACTAGTTGCGGAATGGGTGTGGCCGGGCGTGACCTAAAATTTGCAGCGGTGCGCTGCGCGCGCCGCAGTCTTTATCCCTCTTTCCCTCCCTCAAAAGTTGGGAGGTATGATAGAGGCAGCTATGACCAGGGGGTCTGGTTGCCCAATGGATAGCAGTTCTGCCAGGAATTCTGTCACCGTGCATACAAAAGGGGACAGAGATTTGGGAGGAGTACTGTACCTAAAAGCAATAAATAGGACTGAGCTGAAATACTGGGCACAGCTCTGACTACATGTTATATAGTCATGTTAATCTCCTCTCACTTCTTGTAACCTACAACTGTACAAAAATATTATATAGTCACCATGTGACTAGTGGCCTGTGTAACTTCAAATGCCAGGGCTGAATTTTAGTCCCAGTCCGGCCCTGTCAATAACCAAATGGAAAAGAGACGAATTAGCTGGGTGTAACAACCCTGCTGGCATCACTGCATGGCCTCCCATCTCCCGCACACCAACTTACTCACTGCTCCAGGTCCTGCTGTGATTTCTGTCTGCTGCCAGTTCCATGCGCTATGCCTCTTGTCTCCTGCTTTCTCTCTGCATGTTATCTGGCTGTGTGTATAGGGGGGCGGCGCCTGAACTCTGCTTCTTATGGAGTCAGGGTGCACCTGGCTAATGTGTCCCTGACCAATTACCTAGAGCCCTCTACTATTTAGGGCTGTCACACCCAGTGGAACATTGCCTGTGCAATGTCTAAACTCAATATCTTGCTACTGAGCCTGCCAGGTCCTCTCCAGTGTATCTCCTCCTTCTCTGGAGGAATACTCCTAGCCTTGCTTAGTATTCTCTGCCTGCCTGCCAGGAGCAGAATATCCTGGTCCCTGTGTCTCTGTCCTAGCTGTGTCTTACACCTAACCTTCCGCCCTCCAGGAGGCTGCATTTCCTGGTCCCTGTACCTTGCTGTCTCCCTGTCTGAACTAGGTCCTACCTTTGTCTCCCTGTCTCTGGATTCTTTCCTTGCAGTGTCTGTGCTCTGCACCCTTGCAAGCCCTGTCTGTGCTCTGCTCCCTTGCAAGCCCTGTCTGTGCTCTGCACCCTTGCAAGCCCTGTCTGTGCTCTGCACCCTTGCAAGCCCTGTCTGTGCTCTGCACCCTTGCAAGCCCTGTCTGTGCTCTGCACCCTTGCAAGCCCTGTCTGTGCTCTGCACCCTTGCAAGCCCTGTCTGTGCTCTGCACCCTTGCAAGCCCTGTCTGTGCTCTGCACCCTTGCAAGCCCTGTCTGTGCTCTGCACCCTTGCAAGCCCTGTCTGTACTCTGCACCCTTGCAAGCCCTGTCTGTGCTCTGCACCCTTGCAAGCCCTGTCTTTGCTCTGCACCCTTGCAAGCCCTGTCTGTGCTCTGCACCCTTGCAAGCCCTGTCTATGCTCTGCATCCTTGCAAGCCCTGTCTGTGCTCTGCCTACTCCCCACTCCTGCGGCTCCGCCTACTCTTCACTCTTGCCAGCTCCGCCTACTCCGCACTACTGCGGTTCCACCTACTCTGCACTCCTGCGGCTCCGCCTACTCCGCACTCCTGCCTGTATCTGTATCTGCACCTCCTGTGTGAACATGTCCAACCCTGTTCTGTCATACATCACTCCAGCCTGCCCTGTCTCCAGCCCTCCCGCCTGCCCTGTGTCTCGAGCCGTGCCCGCCTGCCATGTGTCTTAAGCCGTGCCTGCCTGCTTGCCCTGTGTCTTAAGCTGTGCCTGCCTGCTTGCCCTGTGTCAGCCGTGCCTTCTTGCCCTGTGTCTCAGCCATGCCTGCTTGCCCTGTGTCTCAGCTGTGCCTGCCTGGGTACCAGCCGTGCCTGCCATGCCTACCTGCCTATCAGTCACACCTGTCCAAGTGACTTGTCCCTGAGTGGGATCAGCAGCCACAGCCAGACACCACCCTGGAGTGGCACTCGGCAGCTACCTGCTGCACAAGCCTGACCTCACCATCAGAGGCTCCAGCGAAGACCGAGGTAGCTGTCGTAGTCACGCCCCTCCAGGGTAGTCTGGTTTGTGGCACAGTGGGGCTACAACCCCCCCCCCCGGCTCGCGCCAACCTGCCAAGGCGAGAGCATGACACTGGGTAGAAAGGCAAAATGACAAAATGAGCACTTGTAAGTACACAGTGCTATATAATATGATGATTGCAATGTAATAAAAGTATAAAAATATTCTTGAGTGATTCTTTAACCCCTTCATGACATTTGACGTAAGATTGTGTCATGGTCAGGAAGGGGTTCCCGTAAAATGCTGTAAACTTACGTCATGTGATCATGTGGACACAGGAGCTCTGCCTGCACGATTGCCGCCGGCAGCTCGGCTTAAGTTTAAAGTTTTAATAGTCCCAGGCCATTTAATCTCCTAAATTCTGTGATTGATATCGAATTTAGAAGGCTAAGAAAGAGAGGGGGGGCTCCCTCTCCCTTCTGATCGAGACCCCCGTGACATCATCGTGAGTGTCCGATTGTTGTCATGGAGAGGTCGTCATTATGACCCCTGGGTTAATCGGCTACAGAAAGCCTGTTAGACCATTCCACTTGTCACTTGCCAAACTGGTGCACTGCAATGCATTATACAAGCCATCAGAGTAGTAAGTTAGTCCCATAGAGGGACTAAGTAAAAAGGAAAAAAAAATTAACTTTTTTAAAAAAGTATTTATAAAAGAAATCCTAAAAAAATGAAAAAAAACTCTTAAAACAATAAATTGGTATATTTATCAACATGGCTAATAAAATGGTAAAAAAAAAAGATAAATAAGTTTAAAAAACTATGCTTTTCATTAACCCCTTAACCCCCAAGGGTGGTTTGCACGTTAATGACCTGGCCAATTCTTACAATTCTGACCAATGTCCCTTTATGAGGTAATAACTCTGGAACGCTTCCATGGATCCTGGTGATTCTGACATTGATCTCTCGTGACATATTGTACTTCATGTTAGTGGTAAAATTTCTTTGATATAACTTGCGTTTATTTGTGAAAAAAAGCAACAGAACTTTGGTGAAAATTTTGAACATTTCGCAATTTTCCAACTTTGAATTTTCATGCCCTTAAGTCAGAGATATGGCACACAAAATACTTAATAAGTAACATTTCCTACATGTTTACTTTACATTAGCACAATTTTGGAACCAAAATTTTGCTTTGTTATGAAGTTATAAGGGTAAAAAGTTGACCAGCGATTTCTCATTTTTACAACACCAGTTTTTTTTAGGGACCACATCACATTTGAAGTCACTTTTAGGGGGTCTATATGATAGAAAATACCCAAAAGTGAAACCATTCTAAAAACTGCACCCATCAAGGTGTTCAAAACCACATTCAAGAAGTTTATTAACCCTTCAGGTGCTTCACAGGAATTTTTTGAATGTTTTTAAAAAAAAATGAACATTTAACTTTTTTCACAAAAAAATTACTTCAGGTCCAATTTTTTTTTTATTTTACCAAGGGTAACAAGAGAAATTGGACCCAAAAAGTTATTGCACAATTTGTCCTGAGTATGCTGATACCTGATATGTGGGGGGAAACCACTGTTTCGGTGCATGGCAGAGCTCGGAAAGGAGGCAGCGCCGTTTGACTTTTTCAAAGCAAAATTGGCTGGAATTGAGATCGGACGCCATGTCGCGTTTGGAGAGCCCCTGATGTGACTAAACAGTAGAAACCCCCCACAAGTGACTCTATTTTGGAAACTAGACCCCCAAGGAACTTATCTACATGTGTGGTGAGAACTTTGAACCCCCCCGGGCTTCACAGAAGTTTATAACATACAGCTGTAAAATTAGAAAATCATATTTTTTCCAAAAAAATGATCTTTTCACCCCCAATTTTTATTTTCCCAAGGGAAACAGGACCCCAAAAGTTATTGTGCAATTTGTCCTGAGTATGCTAATACCCCATATGGGGGGGTAAACCACTGTTTGGGCGCATGGCAGAGATCGGAAGGGAAGGAGCGCTGTTTGATTTTTTCAACACAAAATTGGCTGGAATTGAGATCGGACGCCATGTCGCATTTGGAGAGCGCCTGATGTGCCTGAACAGTAGAAACCCTCCACAAGTGACCCTATTTTGGAAACTAGACACCCCAAGGAACTTATCTACATGTGTAGTGAGCACTTTGAACCCCCAAGTGCTTCATAGAAGTTTATAACGTGAGCCATAAAAAGAAAAAAAATCATTTTTTTCACAAACATGATCTTTTAGTCCTTAATTTCTTATTTTCCCAAGGGTAACAGGAGAAATTTGACCCCTAAAGTTGTTGTCCAATTTGTCCTGAGTACTCTAATACCCCATATGTGGGGGTAAACCACTGTTTGGGCGTATGGCAGAGCTTGGAAGGGAAGTAGTGATGTTTTGGAATGCAGACCTTGATGAAATGGTCTGCGGGTGTCATGTCATGTTTGGAGAGCCCCTGATGTGCCTAAACAGTGGAACCCCCCCACAAGTGACCTCATTTTGGAAAATAGACCCCCCCAAGGAACTTATTTAGATGTGTGGTGAGCACTTTGAACCCCCAAGTCCTTCACAGAAGTTTATAATGCCAGGTTGTGAAAATAAAAAAAATCATATTTTTTCCACAAACATGATCTTTTAGTCCCCAATTTTTTAGTTTCCCAAGGGTAACAGTAGAAATTGGACCCCAAAAGTTGTGCAATTTGTCCTGATACCCCATATGTGGGGGTAAACCACTGTTTGGGCGCATGGCAGAGCTTGGAAGGGAAGGAGCATGTTTGACTTTTCAACGCAGAATTGGCTGGAATTATTTTTACACATGTGTTTTTTTTTATACATTGTCCCAAGTGGGGACATTACTATATAGTGTCAGAACGCTGATCTGACACTTTGCACTGTACTGTGCCAGATCAGCGATCTGACAGGCAGTGCAGGAGACTTGCCGGTGCCTGCTCTCATCAGGCACTGAGAAAGCCACCTTCCTGCAGGGCCCGGAAGGCCTCCACGGCCATCTTGGATCCGGGGGCCTGCAGGGCAGAGGCCCTCAGAGCAACGCGAGCACATCTCGTTGTTCCGAGGGTCTCAGGGAAGCACGCAGGGAGCCCCCTCCCTGCGCAATTCTTCCCTATGCCGCTGGAACATTGCGATCATGTTTGATTGCAGTGTGCCAGGAGTTAATGTGTCTGGAGCGGTCCCCCCGTGAGTGCCGCTGATTGGCTATGATGTACTATCCCGTCCTTGGAAATTTAGTCCCAGGGCACATAGACGGGATAGTACATCATATGGCAGAAAGGGGTTAAACCACCAAAAAAGTGGAATAAAACACAATCAAAAAGACCCTTTCGTGGTATGTATGGTTCCCTCACCCCCCTTTCGTGGAATGCATGGTCCCCTCACCCCCCTTTCATGGTATGCATGGTACCCCTCACCCCCCTTTCGTGGTATGCATGGTACACCTCACCCCCTTTCCTGGTATGCATGGTACCCCTCACCCCCCTTTCCTGGCATGTATGGTCCCCCTCACCCCTAGGAAACTGCATACATACAAAAAAAACATTTATACTCACCCATCTATCCTGTGGTCCAGCGCTGTCCCGTTCTGCCGGAGGCTGGGGGAGGAGTGTGGCACTGGCACCGGAGTACGCGCATGCCCACACTGCGATGTCCAGTGCCATTTTCCTGAAGACACACTGCAAATGTGTCTTCAGGAAGATGGTGCCGGATAGCGCTATGCGCATGTGCGTACTCCGGTGTCAGTACCACACTCCTCACCCAGCCTCCTGCCCTGGTCACCGTAAGAAGAGAAGCGCTGCGGCAACGCTCCTCCCGGTGAGGTAAGTATGCGATCTCCGGCGCCATACTCATTATCATACAGTACCTGTCTGTCTGTTTGTCACGGAAATCCTGCGTCGCTGATTGGTTGCGGCCGGCCGGGCTCAACTAATCAGCGACGCGGGATTTCGGTTACAGACAGACATGATAAGACGATTATATATATAGATGGCTCCCTCAGAGATTTCATTTGAATCATGTCACTCGGAGATTTAGATGGAAATTCTAATGTTAGTGCTCAGCAAAGAGCGCCGGATAAATGAGCCTAATATTTCACAGAATTGTGTATCGCTTGGAGGTTAAAAATGTTTACTACACTACTAGATGGATTCCTCAAGAGGTATAGTTTCTAAAATGGGGGTCCCTTGTGGGGGTTTCTGCCTTTTGAATATGTCAGGAGCTCTTCAAATGTGACATGGTGTCCGCAATCTATTCCAGACAAAATTGAGCTCAACAATTTACATGGCGCTCCTTCCCTCCTACAGTAGTTTTCCACCATATACGGGGTATCTGTGTACTCAGGAGAAATTTCACAACAAATTGTGTGGTCCATTTACTCCTATTACCCTTGTGAAAATGAAAAATTTGGGGCGAAACAAACATTTTTGTGGAAAAATATAATTTTTCATTTTCTCGGCTCAACAGTAAAAAATTCTGTGAAGCACCTATGTTTCAAGGTGCTCCCCACACCTCTTGATAGGTTGCTTGAGGGTTGTATTTTCCAAAATGGGGTCACTTGTGAGGGGTTTCCACTGTTTAGGCACATCAGGGGCTCTGCAAATGTGTCATGGTGTATTGATTCCAGCCAATTTTTGCATTCCAAAAGTCAAGTGGTGCTTCTTCCCTTCTAAGCCCTACTGCGCGCTCAAACCACATATGGAGAACCCCGCCCATATCACTGATTTTTTAAGTTCTGACTGTATACAATGTACACAGAAAGTAGCCAATCAGTGGTGGGGGCGGGGTTATACAGAGCTCATGAATATGAAGGACTACATAGCAGCAGGTTTACTAGTCCTCTAGTGATAATCTGCTGATATAACTGATTTTATTAAAACTACAGCAAGAGATAAATCGCTGGAATTGGGGTCTCTGCCCCTACATTATGCAGCTCTCCAATTAGACGGTAAAAACCTGGTAACAGATTTGCTTTAAAAAAACATATCTTAATGCAGAAGATGTTTGTGCATCATCGCAATGACACATCCTCTAGCAATGAATCAGTTTTTACCCCTACAGGAAAAGCAACTCCATAACTGCAAAAGAATAAAGTACTGTACATATCCTAGTTAAAAAAAAAAAAATCTTTATCCATAGGAGCACACTGTGTGACCATGACCACTATAAAATACAGTTTTTAGAATGTAAAGCGTCTGAGGGGTTAAGGATTAGTCATCTTGGTGTCTCCGTGCCTAATAAATTCTAGAGCTCTGATTTTCCAATAGAGACAAGTCTGTTAGGATTTTGCAATGAAGTGTATGATTGGGATGGAAAAACAAGCATAGGCGCTGTGCGACTTGCGCTGGGCCATGTGCATGTAAGTGTGTATACAATAGCTAACATGATAAATTTAAATAAAAATGTCAGGAGACTGTCAATCTGTTTTACACATTAGCTCCTGGCAAGTATAAAACTGTTGAAGCATAAGCAAGTGATTGTTCGCACAAATGTCTGTATTCTGAGTGTAAAACAAGGAGACCAGTCAAAATACAGCAATATATTCCAGACCACTTGTACAAATGCTTTGCCTCATTGAATCTCTTGCAAATATTCCCATGTTTGTGCTCCCTGCTTACCCTCCTGTCTTATCATTACATCATGCTTTCTTCTAAGTCCTTAGAACACTCATTCCTCATTTATTGATAGATTTGGTAAGCAGGTTTGCATATCCCATTACTGCCCTTCATCAGTTTGATTGTTGCTATCGGTGTTGCTATCAGTGTGTCAAGAGTGGGAGAAGAGGGTTGCATTGACAATCCAACACAATGGGCAGCACTTTGAACGCATTTTATAAGTAGTCATAAACTTGTAAATAACTCATGAAAGAATAAAGTTACATTAAAACCAAGCACACCATTGTTTTTCTTGTGAAATCCTCAATAAGTTTGATGTGTCACATGACCCTCTTCCCATTGGAAAAAATAAGGTTGGATCCAAAATGGCCAACTTCAAAATGGCCACCATGGTCACCACCCATCTTGAAAAGTTTCCCCCCTCCCATATACTAATGTGCCACAAACAGGAAGTTGATATCACCAACCATTCCCATTTTATTTAGGTGTATCCATATAAATGGCCCACCCTGCATTATCCACTATGTAAAGAATATCTGTCAAAGGACTAACTGCGGGGGTTATTATGCTTACAAAGAAATCCATAGGTCAGTTTCCCCCTATTGCCCATGTGATTGTTTTTCACATCATAGAAAGTTGGTGTTGGAAAGGACCTCCAGGGTCATTGTGTGGCGCCCCTGAAGCTCAGTCGCCACAGAGGTACTACACCTCCTCCTGAGGTGTGGTGCCCCACCATCCAGGTAAGGTGTAGGCTCCTGACCACACTCCAACACCTGCACCCCACACCACAAAGTAGTGTAGCAAAGCACCTTCGGCGGCTCCCTGCTTGAAGTGTAGCAAAGCACCCATTGGTGGCTCCCTGCTTGGAACACGAAACGTGCTGGGTGGTGGGTGGAGCTTAGTTACATTAAAAAGAGCGGGAAGAGTTTTGGAGTCAGTCAGTCAGACGGTCAGTCTGTCAGGGTGAGAGTTGTCGTTGAGTTGGAGAGAGAAGAAGATCCCCAGAGAGAGGGATAGATGGATGGAAGTGCTGCAGCAGATCCCAGTGACCTGGGTCTGCTGGCACAGGAAAGGAAGAGAGAGAGAGCGACATAGACTGAAAGCCCGATTTTCCATAGAAAGAAAGATTAGTACGGAACGTGAGGAGTAAAAGAGAACAGAGGACTTGGGTTAGAAGAGAACCCTTCCTAGAAGTTCTAAGCGCAAGGCCGGGGCCCGGTCTCCGAGGTTGTATTGATACTAATGGTCCTGCAGCAGGCGCCGGAGGAATAGAAGTAGAGACTGCTTCATTCCCACACAAGACTTGGGGCACAACAGCAACTGGATAGTGAGCCGAGACTTAGTAGCAAGGAGTCCCCGAAGCAGGCTACAGCTGTCTGCCGCACAAGTAGATTTCATAAGAACATCGGACAGGAGGAACTCCAGTGTAACTCAATACTAGGAGTACTTCATTTAAAGGCGCTATAAGAGGAGACGTTCAGAAAGGCACATGTTGGCGGAGTGTTGGAAAGCAGTATTCCATCTGGCCTGGAGGTTGACTGAGTCCCTAACCCGGAGGACACGGCACGGAGACAGGCACCTGTTTGTACAACAGACTGTTTGTACAACAGACTGTGAGTAAAGCTTTGGAACTACATGCCCTGGTGTCCTCCACTCATTCCTGCGCCACAAACCTGCCCAGCACGACTACATCCCTCGCACCTGACACTACACCATCTAAGTGTCACCTCACCTACACTGCCCTGGGACTACAGCACTGCCTGTGAAGGGCTATAACATCACTGCTGCACCACACCATCTGTCCCAGAGGATCTGTCTGCAGCGTCGGCTTACATCTCTATTGCCGAACACCACACGTGGCGTCATAAATCACTCATCATAAGCACACTGAACATTCTCCTTTTACAATGGGCACCCAGGGCCATGGGCCGGGTCCCAGCTGCCGTGACATCTCCCATTGAAGCTCATCGGGCCCGGTACCGAGTACCCCACCGCTCTGGGTGTGAGGGCATCCCAATTGTGTCCAACCCCCTGCTCAATGCAGGATTCACTAAACCATATCAGGCAGATGTCTGTCCATCCTCTGGTTGAAGACTTCCATTCAGTAGCGTAACTACCGAGGGGGCCAGAGAGGGCCGTCGCCCTGTGCCCAGTGACATGGAGGAGCCCACTTGGAGCCGTGGCCGCTTCTATCATTAAGTAATTACCAGCCGCGGCTCTCTGATGCTTCAAAAACATGGCGGCACACTGCGGTGTCGCTTCGGGCCCCTCACATGATGGAGGGGCCCAGCCAGAGCCGCGGCGGCTTCAGTTATTACGTAATAAGCGGCCACGGCTTTCTGATGTGTCATTGACAGGGCTGGGCGGCACACTGCAGCGCTGCTGCCTGGTCTATTCTGCACAGAGACTCTGCATGCTGCACAGCAGCAGCCAGTAGCAGAGTCTCACAGTGCTGCTAACCTGATAGTGTGACAGGCTGGCAGCGCTGCGGTTCGCTCCACCCAGGGCCGGCATTTGACTCCCCCCCCCCCCCCCTCCGCCGCATTGAACTGTACCGGCATCAAAGACGCCGGTACAGTTCAAAGCAATAATGGAGAGAGCGTCAGCTGACGCTCCCTCTCCCATCATTCCCCGCTCTGCCTCTGACACAGCAGGTGCGTGATGACATCATCGCACACTCACTGTGTACCAGGCAGAGCAGGAGACAGGAGTCGAGAGTAGCGTGGGCACGAGGAGAAGGTGACGAATGTGTGTGGTTTTTTTTATTGTTATTTTTTAATCAACAGTGACTGTGGGGCCATTCTGGGGGGGAGGCTGTGCTGTATACCATGGTGCTGTGCTGGTGGGGGGGCTGTGCTGTATACCATGGTACTGTGCTGGTGAGGGACTGTGCTGTATACCATGGTGCTGTGCTGGGGAGGGGCTGTGCTGTACACCATGGTGCTGCGCTGGGGAGGGGCTGTGCTGTATACTATGGTCCTGTGCTGTGAGGATGTGCTGTATACCATGGTGCTGTGCTCGGGGGGCTGTGCTGTACACCATGGTGCTGTGCTGGGGGGGCTGTGCTGTATATCATGGTGCTGTGCTGGGGGGCTGTGCTGTATACCATGGTACTGTGCTGGGGGGCTGTGCTGTATACCATGTGGGGCTGTGCTGTATGCCATGTGGGCTGTGCTATATACCATGTGGGCTGTGCTATATACCATGTGGGGCTGTTATATACCATGGGGGTACATTATATTCTATAGGGGAGGCTGTGTTATATAATATGGAGGGGCTACATTATATTCTATGGGGAGGTGGGCTGTATTATATTCTATGAGGAGTGTATTATACTCTATGGAGGACTGAGCAGTGTATTTTAATATATGGAAGACTGAGTGTATTTTAATATATGGAGAGCTATAAGGAGTGTATTATACTATATGGAGGACTATGGTGGACATTATATTATATGGAGGACAATGGGGTGTAAACTGTAGATGTGGGACAGATTGATCCATTAGTGATCGCTGTGTCCTCATCATTCTTTCTCAGACAGTGTAAAGACGCCGGGAAACAAGTGTTGAACGACATAAATATTGTCGATCACACTCATTTAGCGTCCTGAACTCAGCGCATGTAAATACAACAGAAATGCTTCTGTGTGATGTGCAGTATATTAGCATTTGGGGCCCCATTTTAAACTTTGCCTAGGACCCAACGTTGCCTAAAACCGGCCCTGGCTCCACCCCAGGTGGCAGATGCGCCCTGATTGGTCCACGCTGGCCCTGAGTCCTAGTAAGCAGCTGTAGATTAGGTTGTGCCAGGACTCAGGAGGACCCAGGAGCCCAAGACAAATTAAAAGGCTTGGATTGGAAGATGTTACTGTGGGAGTGCCGAGTGGGGTGTATGTGAGGGGAAGAGAGGGAGCTGAATTAGGGTATAGGGGGTGGTGCTGTAGGGGCCTTCGTATTCCAATTTCCATCCTTATCTTAGATCATATGCAATGCAATCATCTTATCTAAGGCAGGGGTCTCACTAGTGTATGGCATGCGATATGAGAGCATGGGATGCGATATGCTAATGACTCTCGGCTCCTGCTCTGCTGCTAGCGGGAGCCGAGAGTCATGCGCCTGTGCTCCGAGCTTTTCGCACAGAGAGGATCTGAGCACAGCTGTGGAAGAGGCGGAGAAACTCATTTCTCTATCTCCTTGGCGTATATTGCACAGCACTCGGATGATATCCAAGTGATGTGCATTGTCTCACTCACACCCATAGACATATATGGGTGCGAATGAGGCGAGACTCGGCCGAGTGTCTGTGACAATTGCAGCATGCTGCGATTTCACCCGCACGTAGAATACAGCCGAGAAAAAAAACGCTGATGGGAGCTGCACCATAGACGAATACTGGTCCGAGTGCTATGTGATGTTTCATCACATAGCACTCGTCCGTATTCATTGGTAGTGTGACTCCGGCCTAATAGTTGTTGTCTGGGGAGGGTGGAGGTAGCAGGCTTATAATATATACAGCTTAGGTCTTATAATAAGCCCCAGCCTGTTAGGGCTCATGCTCACATGCGAGAAACTGGCACGATTCTCGTGTGAGTCTCTCACATGAACACCCGGCACTGCCACAGCACTCGGACCGCAGCGTGTAGCTGCATAGAAATACATGTAGCTGCACACTCCGGTCTGAGTGCCAGGGGCAGTGTTAGGTGTTGATGTGAGAGACTCGCACAAGAATTGTGCGAGTTTCTCGCATGTGTGACCACGGCCATAGGGACACATACCGCAGCAGTGGGCTATGAGCAGGATGAGGAGGTTGTGCAAGTTGGGAATAGATGGGGACGGTGCTGAAAATATGAGAAGTCAAATGTGTCTTTGTTGTAATCTCTGCAGCCGCGTTGTGGCAATCTGTGCCTGGTTTAAAGACTGGAAAAGTAAACGACTCCATTAGAAAGAGCATCACCTGTAAGTCTCTAGAAACTGCACTGTAATCGCCGATATGTTCTTTAGGCTGGGGTCACACTTACGAGAAACACGCACAATTCTCATGCGAGCCTCTCGCATCAACACCAAACACTGCCGCGGCACTTGGACCGGAGCGTGCAGCTGCATAGAAATACATGCAGCCGCACGCTCCAATCTGAGTGCCAGCGGCAGTGTTTGGTGTTGACGCGAGAGACTCAGATAAGAATCATGTCCACAAGTGTTTAAAACCACCATAATTATGTAAGCAAATGTTACTCATGTTATGGGGCCCACTCAGAGGTGTTTCGCCCCCCCCCCCCCCCTAGGCTGAACCCTTAGCTACGCCTCTGCTTCCATTGAAGGAGAACTCACCGCTTCTCATGGTAGCCTGTTCCACATAGAATCATGTACATTCTGTGCCCCTAGAAAGTGATCACATCACGTTTCATCCACGTTCATTACTCCATTTGAGGTTCTGTTTAAATTCCCCCAAAAACTGGATTCTGATGGAGCCCACAACACAGTGATTCACTGTTATTAGGTTAGTAAAGGAAATTAGCCTCCTGCTCTGCTGGTATAGATCCAATCAAGGATTCAAACAACCATAGGTAGTATCAATGTGGTTTATTTTCTACATATTTCAAAGTAATCTACTTACTTTGTGTTTTTTCCTGAAGAAGAAGTTGGATTACAACGAAACACGTAGAAACTACTGTATTGCTAATACCTATGGTTTTTGAATCCTTGCTCAGATTCATACCAGTAGCGCAGAAGACAAGTTTCCTTTCCTAACACAATACTACATTGGATCTTCTAAACCGAGGTGCTGCAGCAGCTGGGATGCCATTTTATTGTTGTGTCTCATACAACTAAACCAGGTGAGCAAAACTGCATATATGATCGATACTGTTATCTGGATAAAACCCTATGGCGCTTTCTTGTTCACTGGTTACTTTTCTATTCACTATAATGAAGCAGATGGAATCCTTTCGTCTGACGTCCCTTCCGGAGGTGTCAGTCTTCTTTAGAGAAGCACAAAAAGGTGTCCAATTAAAACGTGACAGTATCTACTTCATTACAGTGAATTACTCCATCGTGGGTTATATATTAATCCCATTTTTCAGGGATTTAGACCAAGGGCCCAGTGGATTCACATGCATGTGGCCAAAACGTGGTATGAACCGGCCTATATATTTTACATTATTTTACAGTGTGGTTATGGGTTTCTCCATAGAAGGGAAGGTACTGATGATGCACATACTGTAGCTCCAGGGGTTCTGAACTATGGACCATAGGCTCTCATTTGCAGTCGTTTGTGCCTATCTTTAGCTCCATATTATAGAGGTATTCTCACCCCCCGAAGCAATGTTTAAAAAATTGAAGGCACGTGGAGTCGTAACATACTGTGAGCATATGCCAAAGGAGATTAAATTCTCTTGTTTATGAAGAGTACTTTAATAAATACTCATTTATTTTACTAACTAGCTAAAGAAACTAAACTAAAGAAAATGTCAATTCACTGAAAGGTCATTATGGGTAGAAAGTCAGTGAAATTTGAACAAGAAGATACAGTCACATTATATGCAGCAGATTCCTAGGAAACACAAATATACGGATCCAGACTTCATAGATTGTTGGCTGCAGTTACATGGATTTATTTTTAAGGATGGATTCGATAAATCAAAATGAGATTTGTATCCAAAAGCTGAATGGAGAGGAAGGCCAAGTAGGCAGCCTGCTATGGCACCAGTGGGAAGGAAGGGTGCACATTATGGATGTAGCCATTGGACCCTGTTACAAGTACATATTGCAGAATTGGAGGGAAAAATTGGGTATGTTTTATTATGAATATGAATAGGGGATGGAGGGACTAGGGGAGCAGAGTCTAATAGAAAGTGATTAAATAATTGTCCATCCCACAGTTATCATGATGAATTTTACCATTCATGGTTGAAGGTTTGTTCGCAAACCCTTTAACCAAAACAGCTTTCCACCCCATGGTCACATTATAGATGTCATTGTAAAGGCTTCAAAAACAGCCTGCTTATCTGTATGTCTACAAGGCCACAAACACATCAGATGTATACATACACATTCGCTAAAAGTCAACTGAAGCCACTAGTTTCGACTCTCTCCCAACTGGTGAGGTCACAGAAGAGGAAGGTAGTTGAAACTTCAAAGCCCAAACCTTTAATTTTTAAGGGAAATAAGACTGTCTACTGAAAACACAGGGACACTCGGCCTCGGCCAAGCTCTCATGTGTATGGGGAAGTCAGAAAAGAATGGTCTCCAAAAAACAGCTATCTCATATGTATGGTCAGCCTAAAGAGAACCTATCAGAAATGTATACCCCTCCCCCCTTTTTAAAGCTTAGCCAGCCAATCCCTTTATGACTCCAAAGCACTGCTCCAGCAGTGAGAAATCACCGTTTTGAAGTAGTGTCTGGAAGGGAGTCGGGACATGATGATACACTGCTAGCTTCTCAGGCTCATGCGGTATTTCCTATCTAACAGCACCCTCCCCAGGCTGAATGACATGTAAGTGGCCATTTACCACAGCAAACGACCTGTCAGTCAGCCAGTGGAGGGCACTGCTAGGTAGGAAATACCGCGTAAGGCTGAGAAAGCTGTAAGTGCATTGTCAGACCCCAATGCACTTCCAAATACAACTTAAAAATGAGAATTCTCTCTGCTGGAACAGTGCTTTGGGGTCGTAAAGAAATTGACTGGCTTAGCTTTTAAAGGGCTACACAGTCAT
Organism: Dendrobates tinctorius; assembly: GCF_039654945.1. NCBI lineage: Eukaryota > Metazoa > Chordata > Amphibia > Anura > Dendrobatidae > Dendrobates > Dendrobates tinctorius. Next base: position 1,879,566 of record NW_027361875.1, on the reverse strand, counting down.
AGAAGTTATTGAGTGGGTTAATAATTTCTGACAATTTTTGTTTTAAGTATGATGTATGGCTAATTTACGGTATATGTATATATAATGTATAATTATCACCACACCAGCACTCACATGTTGATTGGACAGTATAGCAATGTGTATTGCTCCTTTATTATTTTTATTAATCTTTTTATTCTTGATAAATCTTTCTCTAATGCCCACATCACAGGTACAGCAGCGGCCAGAAGACATGGCAACAAGAATATAAGAAGATAGTCGGTATTTCCAGAGTAATACCATAAGAAGGTATGCACAAAAATTAATTACTATTGAAATCTAGATCTCCCATGTATCAGTATTTCATGGCACTCTGTGCTATCAGCTTTGCTCTTGTCACTAGCTCTCTATAGCTGATACTGTAAAGGACTGTATACACAAGACATGACATCTACAACATACACTGTGTGGTATGTACAGTCAGCGGACGTACAGAGTGTAAGCCTGGAGCAGGAGTAAGCCAAGGATGTGCAATGAACAGAAGACAATTACCATTTTATTAAGGATCCAGCCGCTCAATAACCATGTCGTCATGCCATCTGATTTACAGTGGAGACTCATCCACCTCTTAAAACAGAGGCTATTACAATAATGATCTGTGGGCCAAAGATGGTCCTACTGGATCGCTCCACCGAGCACCGACTTTTTAGAGCTCGAGAGAAACAAAGTTTTAGACAAGATCCTGGTCTGACCAATTACTGTATTACTTTTCTGGAAAGGGGAATCCAAATGGTCATGTCCTACTCAGGGCACAAGTATTGTTTTCCAAGACTAAAATGGATTATTCTTATGTCTGCCTGTCTTCTATATCTTTAATGTTAAATATACGAATATGATGCAACCAAAGCTTAATGTTGATATGAAAATGGAAGAAAATGTTTGGCTGCAAAGTACAAGGGAATTACACAGGAGTAAAAACTTGTAGCCTTAAAAATCCAGAAATTCAAGCTGAGACCTCCATTCACATTAGAAAAATTTGGTCTGACCCTTCTGATTTTGGTGAGATCAGCCAACCATATAATATGTTTCTGGGTCTCCCAAATGTTGTCTGACCGATTATGTTAGGGCATGGAAGGATCCGACCTGTTGAGTTTTGAGTTTGGCTTGGAGGTAAGTCTCTACCAGAGAAGTCTGGCATTACTACATATGCCATTACTACATATGGGGAAGTCGTGAGAGATGGCTGTTAGTGAACCATCATTCAGCCGGCAGCTCTCTAATGTGCTTTAGACATGGAGCATTGGTGGTGGGATATCGAAGTACATTGCAATGAACCGGTTACTGGTCAAGGAAGCTTATTACAATGCGCTATTTGGCAGGGTCCTCACAATGGGGCCTAGTGGGCAATATTCAAACTCCCCCTGGATCATATTTTCTTCTATATTTTAGTGATTTTATTTCCATGTCAAGACGACAATTAAGCAAACTGGACCGCTCCCCACACCTCACATTCCTATCTTACTGCATACATGTATTCTCGTTGCAATAACCATTCTGGAGCATCTTTTTATCAGATCTTTATATTGTTATTCAACCCCCACAGGTAACCTTCTGAAACTCTTATAGTGGTTTAGTATATTGCTATTTTTTAGGGCAGTGCGATAGCCTGGTTGGTTAATGGTGGCTGTGACCTGTGAGACTAAGGGTACCATTACACCTAGCGATGCACCAGCGATCCCGACCAGCGATATGACGCGGTCAGGATCGCTGGTGCATCGCTAGGTGGTCGCTAGTGAGCTGCCACTCAGGCAGATCTCACCAGCGACATCGCTGGGGATGGGGATCGCTACTTACCTGTCAGACGCGGCGATCCTGCGTCCTCCCGCCCGGCTCCACGCGTCGCTCGTCCTCACAGCAGGAAGCGCCGCAGGAAGTGACCTACGAGGAATGGTCCAGCAGCTTCTTGCACGATCAGCGATAATCAGCGGGGGAGTGGGTCTGAGGTATCACATGCAGCGATATCACTAGCAATATCGCTGCAACGTCACAAAATCGGTGACTTTACAGCGATATTGCTAGCGATATTGCAGTGTGTAATGGGGGCTTAAAGCTTCCTATACACAGCAGACGAATGCGGTATCAAAGGGTTCATCTCACAGTCTAATGTGTATGTAGTCCCCCAACAGATGATGTCAGGGCAATAACGATCTAGCATATCCAATTTCGGACTGCCAGTCCTTTTGTTCCCCTAGAGATTGCCCATCAGGGCCGGACTGGGACTAAAATTCAGCCCTGGCATTTGAAGTTACACAGGCCCACTAGTCACATGGTGACTATATAATATCTTTGTACACTTGTAGGTTACAAGAAGTGAGAGGAGATTAACACGACTATATGGCATGTAGTCACAGCTGTGCCCAGTATTTCAGCTCAGTCCTATTTATTGCTTTTAGGTACAGTACTCCTCCCAAAGCTCTGTCCCCTTTTGTACGCACGGTGACAGAATTCCTGGCAAAACTGCTATCCATTGGGCAACCAGACCCCCTGGTCATAGCTGTCCCTATCATACCTCCCAACTTTTGAAGAAGGGAAAGAGGGACAAAAACTGCAAATTTTAGGCCAGGCCCGGCCACACCCATTTTGCAACTAGTCACACCCATGTCCACGCCTAATCGCACCCATTTAGCACTGCTGATCACACTGACTGGTAGTGAGGGCACAGTGGCTGGCATTATGGGCACACTGACTGGCACTAAGGAAGAGAGAAAACAGAGAGAGAGAGAAAAAAGAGAGAGAAAGAAAGGAGAGCGAGAGAGGAAGAAAGAACAGAGAGAGAAAGAAGAAAGAACAGAGAGAGAAAGAAAGAAGAAAGAACAGAGAGAGAAAGAAAGAGGGGAAAGAAAGAACAGAGAGAGACAAAGAAAGAACAGAGAGAGAAAGAAAGAAGTAAAGAAAAGAAAGAAAGAAAGAAAGAACAGAGAGAAAGAAAGAGAGGAAAGAAAAAGAAAGAAAGAGGGGAAAGAAAGAACAGAGAGAGAGAGAAAGAAAGAACAGAGAGAGTGAAAGAAAATGAGGGAAAGACAGAACAGAGAATGAGAAAGAAAGAGCAGAGAAAGAAAGAAAAAGAGAGAAAGAAATAAAGAAAGATTCTAGAAAGATACTATAGCAGCCCGGCTCCCATTGTAGTGCCCACCTGAGCCTCCCGATGCAGGACATATCATGATCCGCTCACATGGCCGGCAACCCCGATTCCAAGGCGATCCTGCTGTCTGCGCTGTTGGAGGACATGGTGATGGATCTGAAGCATCACCATGCGTCACAATCTCCTCATCAGAAAATGAGGGAAAGACAGAACAGAAAATGAGAAAGAAAGAACAGAGAAAGAAAGAAACAGAGAGAAAGAACTAAAGATTCTATAAAGATTCTATAGCAGCCCCATCTAGTGCCCACCTGAGCCTCCAGATGCAGGACATATCATGATCCGCTCAAATGGCCAGCATCCTCGATTCCAAGGCGATCCTGCTGTCTGCGCTGTCAGCGGACATGGTGATGGATCTGAAGCATTCCTAGTTCCGTCACAATCTCCTCATGAAATTATCTCATTTCTGGTCAGCTTCCAGCACATCACTTCAGGTGGAACGTCATGTGTGTGTTTTAAAATGCTCCTCGGGGCTCCGCCATGTACTCCTGTGTCCGTGGGAAAAGCCCGCTTTGTATGCTTTGTACACACTTGCCTCCACTCCGTACATCCCATACACATACAGTATGGCTTCACTCCGTACACACACGGCTCCGCTCCGTATACCCCATACACACGCGGCTCTGCTCCGTACACCAAGTACACACGACTTCGCTCCATACACCTCGTACACGCGCGGCTCCTCTCCGTACACCTCGTACACGCGCGGCTCCTCTCCGTACACCTCGTACATGCGCGGCTCCTCTCCGTACACCTCGTACACGCGCGGCTCCTCTGCGTACACCTCGTACACGTGCGGCTCCGCTCCGTACGCCTCGTACACGCGCGGCTCCACTCCGTACACCTCGTGCACACACGGCTCCGCTCCGTACACCTCGTACACACAAGGCTCCGCTCCGTACACCTCGTACACACACGGCTCCACTCCGTACACCTCATACACACATGGCTCCGCGCCTTACACCTCGTACACATGCGGCTCCGCTCCGTACACCTCGTACACACACGGTTCTGCTCCGTACACCTCATACACACACAGCTCTGCTACATCTACCCTGTAAACCCCTCCTGACCCCACACATACTTACCTCATCCAGCACCATGACAACAGCACCACAGAGTCTTGCAGACACCAAGAGGCAAGGCTGAGCGCACAGGACCTGTGATGAGGTCACAGGAAGGGCGGAGTCAGGGGGTCACATGATCAGGGGTCTGGACAAAGGCTCCTGATCATGTGACCACTGACTCCTCCCCTCTTGTGACCTCATCACAGGTCCTGTGAACAGAGAAGAGAGCAGGCAAGCGACGCTGTGAGTGGCTGTGGGGGGAGGTCTCATGCAACGGCGAGGATGGGGTGCGTGGGGGGGCGTGGCAGCTTATCTCCCTGCAGTGCGGGAGGGTTGGAAACTATAACCGCCGTGCCCGCAGAGGGCCGGCGGCAGGAGCAACAGCCAGGCCAGTGGCCGCATCAGCTGGCAAGCGGCCAGATGATCGGGTACTGCTGCCCACATGACAATGGCCCAGCGGGAAAATGCCCGGTTAGTTATATTACCAATCCGGGTCTGGCATTCTAATTTTGATATATAGTGGCATGTAAAAGTTTGGGCACCCCTGGTCAAAATTACTGTTATTGTGAACAGTTAAGCAAATTGAAGATGAAATGATCGCTAAAAGGCCTAAAGTTGTATTTTAGGCAAAATAAAATATATTTCATTCTTTTAATTTTAAAAATTACAACGTAAAATGGGACTATGCAACAGTTTGGGCTCCCTTGGAGATTTGTGTGCTCAGACAACACATTTGTTTAAAATAAAATAAAAAAAGTCCCCAAATTTGAAGAACACCTTTTAAATTTGCTTCTCTGCATATAAGATAGGACTATGTATGAGGCAAATGTACTATTGGTGCAACTGGTGCAGCAGTACAGGGGCCTAAGAGCTAAGGAGGCCACATCCACCTCCAAAGCAGTAAGCAGCTTCTGTCACAGACAGACACAAATGGAGGAATTACGATAAGCTATTCGTCTGCAAATGGCACATGTAGTGTTCTTGCACAGTGCTCTCTTTTTGTGTCCGCTCCTGGGACAGTGGAAGTACAGAATAGAGAAGGTGCTGAAGGTAAAGTAGACTGTGCCCAGGATAAGTACCTTTCACTGATGTCTGTAATATAAGCGATGAGAATCACGAGACTGCAGGCTGTGTCTTAGTAGAGGTAGACTAATGGCTAGTGGGTTGCCTCCCATATATCAACGCTCCGGTGTTTTAGAGAAGACATAGTTCGAAGAACTGATCGGGGACATAGGAATAGACAAGACTATCCCGGCACTGCACCTAACCGGCTCTCCCCAGAATTGCTCCAGTTAATTAATGGGTCTCTTCCAAGTGTGTACATCAGAAGAGACCTGTCGATCACCTGGAGCGATGCAGAGAGAAGCCGGATGGTGTTGGGTTGGCGTTGAGGTATGGTGTTGGTCTAGTCTTGTCTATTCCTATGGCCCTGGTAAGTTCTTGGACTTATGTTTTCTCTGACATGCCAGGATCTGATTCATGTTGCACGTGGTTTAGGCAACATGAACCGAGTGACATGTTCTTATTAATCCAATATGGAGCACACTCTTCATAGAAGCATAAAATGTTAGAGTTGTAAGGGGCCTCCTCGGCCATCGTATCCAACCCCCTGCTCAATGCAGGATTCATTAAACCATCTCAGACAGATGTCTGTCCAGCTTCTTGCCATAGCATGTCTCTTGGATTTTAATAATTACAATAAAGAGTAAGTTTTAGTCCATATTTGTGCAATCATCTGTGGCGCCCCTGAGGGTTCAGTCGCCACAGAGGTACTGCACCTCCTCCTGAGGTGTGGTACCACACTACCCAGGTAAGATGGGGACACCTGACCAGACTCCATCACCTGCACCCAGCAAGGAAACCTTAGAACAGCAGGGCACCCTCTATGACCCCTGCTTGGTTCATGAAGGGTGCTGGGAGGTGGGTGGAGTTTAGTTTGCACTAGAGGCGTAAAACTGACAGGAAGTTAGATCAGTTCCCCAGAGGGGGAAGGAGAGAGAGGACGTTTATGCAGCAGCCTCCTGTGAGCTGGAGCTGCTGGCAAGGAAAGGAAGAGAAAGATCAGTTCTTCAGAAGAAAAAAGGAAAGGACGAAACGTAGTGGAGAGTTGGGGACTAGGGATAGAGCAGAGCCCTTCCCTAAGTTTATGCACCAAAGGCTGGGCGCCGTCATCCGAGGCTGTGTGAACACTAATGGTTCTACAGCAGAAACCGGAGGAATAGAAGTTTTGACCACTTTATTCCCACCTAACATTTGACGACACAGTATCAACCTGTGTGAGCCAGGATATGATTGTAAGGAGTCTCTGAAGTAGGCTAAAGCTGCCTGTCATGCGAGTGGAGTTCTATGTAACAGCAAGAAAGAGGAAATTGAGTGTAATTCATAACTGCAAGTACTTCAGATTAGCGCTAGTAAGGAAACGTTCAGAAAAGGCACATACGGAAGGGTGTGCCCCATCTACCGGGGAGTTGGCTGATCCCTCACATGAAGAACACGGCACTGAAGTGGACACCTGTGTATGCCATAAACGTGAGTAAAGCTTTGAAACTACATTCAGCTGTGTCTCTGCCTTCTTCCTGCGTCACTTTTCAGCACTGCTACATCTCGGTGCCTAAACACTACACCATTTACTTCAACATCAACTCCAACTGCCCTGGGACTACATCTTGCCTGTGGAGAGCTATTACACCTCTGCTGCATCACACCATCTGTCCCAGAGGATCTGCACTGCAGCGCTGGTCCCCTTCTGACCAGATACCACAGGTGGCGTCACAAACTTATCTACACATAAACTTTTTTCCTCTTATTTTACATGGACACCCAGGGCCACGGACCGGGTCACTGCCTCTGCGACACATCCCCTTTAAGACACCAGCCTGGTACCGAGTAAGAACCCCCACTTGCCCTGGGGGTGATCCACATCGTTTTGATAATACTTGGACGTAGTCTTTCTGAATTTATACTGTGACAGGTTCCATCAAATGATGACTCAGAGGTTAGCTCTGTTTCTTTGCAGCACTGGGGTCCTGGTTTCAAATCCCATCAAGGACTACAATGGTATTATTGAACATGAATTTATCATAAAGGAAAAGTATTTACGAGTGCATGGTTTAATGACGAGTGACATGGCGCCAAAATGGTCATCGGACCTTGGTTAAAGCTTTGTTCTCATGGCCACCTTTTAAGGGAAGGTTGCAACCACCAGATAGCTGCCGTAGCATCTTTTCTATGCTAAAGCTGTAAAAAGCGGCTGCCCATGTATCCTTTGACCAAAGACATGCAGTTGGGGTGCAGTCATATTGCTGTATAACTCATCTGAGGATCGCATTGCAATTCTCTGGCTGTTGACACTCCTAAACTTCAGAGAAATACATGCTGTCACACTCAGGTCAGTTGAGCCGCCGGTCCGAGGGTTGCGATGCAATCCTCACATGAGTAATGCGGCAGTCTGACTTCACCCTTCTGCCGTATTACTCATGTGATGAATGTGTCACAATACTCCGACGGGCCGTCTGCTCTTCTGACCTTAACATGACAACTGCATAGAAATTCATGCTGTCCCGTTTAGGATCGGAAAGCCGCCGGCCAGTCTGAGGATTGCGATGCGATCCTTGTGTGAGTAATACGGCTGTCTGCACGCTTGGACTGTAATATGAATGAGAAAAATACGGCTTCTATAGGGCTCTACTACTGTGAATTATGTCATGCTATGAGCTGCATGAGATCACATTACTAAATCTAATGTCATAATGTCTTTGTAGTGTTATGTAATACAGCATCCACAAAGTTGTGTGTGTTTTTACCAGCTGTTTTTTGTAAAACAGCAACAAAAAGTTATGATATAATCACATAATATCACATGTAATATGTATAGAGATCACATTCGATATTGGATTTGCATAAATCACACATATACATAAGTGATTTTATACAGTCCATAGGAATACATGACGTTCAATATCGTGCTGTCAGAGAATGTTGCAAGTTGTAGTTTTATGGCCCTAGGTTGACAGGTAAGTATTACTTTCTGGCCTCTCTCCTTTCTCAGCCTCTCCTACAGCTTTCCCTACAAACAAGTTCCAAATGTTGATGACTTCAATGTACACATGAAGCAGAGCTGAACTTGTCATAGGCAACGAAAAAAGCTGTGCCTGACAATAGACACAACTGTGTATAATTTTGCATAAGAATACAGGCACACTTTAGTAAGTTACTCTGATGCTTAATGGCCAAAAGGCGGAAATGACAGATTCAGATCTGCTCTGTCCATCTATGGGTATGTATATTGCGCCCGTATGGCTTTTGAAGTAGAAGACCCTTAAGGACAGTGCCGGTGGAGTTTTTCCTGAAGCGTCTTTTTATTCTTTTTTTCGCTGTGACTTTGTTAACGATGTCTTTTTAGTTTTCATTAATTTCATATATAAAATAGTTAGGGGTTTACAAGCAGAAGCCACCCGAAGAATGGTCCGATCACTTCTTTTAGCCATTTCAAGGCTTTCAAAGCCTAAAGTGGTTTAAAGAAGTGCCAAAAGACGGAAGATATGCACAAGTCGTTTTCACATTGCTGTGCACATGTTTATCTTTTTTTTCCCATTGTTATTGTGCTTTTTCAGGTGGCTTCAAGGCGGAATCCGCCTGAAAAAGACATTGTGTTTCACATACCCATGATCTCTTCATCCAATCTTATTTATTATTAGTGACTAGACAAGAACCAGCATGAGAAAACTATAAGGTCCTTAATATCACCCCCATCTCTACAAGATGGGGGACCAACGGCAACTTCCAAAACTGACTGACAGATGCCGGTAGTAGTTTGCCCTATCTTTTCTGTCCCATCACTAAACAATTGGATCAGATTATTTACTATTGCAAGGTAGTTGAATTTTTCGGTGTTCATATCTTTAATTGCGATTATGCCCTATAGAGACCTAATATGCATAGTATTGAAGTCAAGCAACAAATCACTTACGTCACATTGTTCTGGATCAGAACCGAAAACTTGAAACGACTCTTACCCTAAGGAGAGGAGCTCCGAGAACACTTAACACTTATCAAAGATGTTTAGAGATAAATGAATATTCCAGCCCAAGGTATGAAAAGTTCTCACATCTTGTGGTACAAGCCATAACTAATGGTGGTGACCCTCCCAATGATTTGTGCTAGCTGGCTACAGATTAGATTGTCCCCGACCTCAAAACTATTCCATTATTTTTCACAAATTTTGCAATTCTTTCTAAGGACAAGCTATCCTCTTCCAGCACGCCTTCTCCGCTATGAATGAAGACAGCATTTCACATTTTATCATTACGTACAGATGTAGCAGAGCTGAGCTTGTTAACGAAGCAGTTTATTTTCTGTGACTTTGCATAGGATCTACTCATCGTCTTACAGTTATCATTGTGCACAAAGTAAAATCCTGATCAATGACCGACTCAATTCTGCTCCATCTACTCTAGATTATCCCTAGGATTGATTTTAAATTCCCCCCCAAAAAGGTGAAAAAATTATTTTCACATCCTAAAATAATAATCGCGCAGTCTCAATGCTTTTTTTGCTTTTTCTCCCAAAATTCTTTTCAAAAGTTCTGCTTAGCTGACATTTGTTATAGAAGCAAATAGATGCAGCAGGTTAGCTGATAAAGAGAGAAGGTAACAGACCATGTGTAGACAGGTATCATGTGTATAAGAGAGCAGAGATGCCTTACCCTGGGTCCGGTCCCCCTGTGGTTCAAGGATTGTGTCACATGAAGAAGGACAAGAAGAGCTTGTGAAGTGACAAGAATGACAAAACCTCTCTGGGTCATTTTTGTTTCCTTTTCAAAAAACAGGTGCGAAAGTTTATCGAAGAGTTAATTTTCTGATTTTTTTTCCTGCAGTTTGGGAAACTAAGCCAAACCCTAATAGTTTAAAGTAAAAAATAAAAAAAAATCTAAGAAAGGAAAGTACATGGACATGCACAGATGTCTCTCCTGTGGCTCTCTCCTTGTCTTTTACTGGCAGCAGGTTTAAAGCATTAACACTTCCATTGGGATCCCATTATAAACCCGCCTGAAAGGGGAGGGCGAGTAAGGGGGGGTGGTAAATTAGGTCTGACCCTTTCTTTTTAACTTTTCTGTATGGTCCTACCTTGGGTGTGTTGCTGCCACCTACTGTTCAATAAATTGTTCAACAAATGTTTTTCGTTGTTACTGCGTTACCATCTGCTAGAATGAATTTCCTTATAATTTGTGAGGAAATGGGTATTTTCTAAATACTTGTAACGTATTTCTAAAATATTTTTAAAGGTGAAAACACATTTTGAAAATCTATATCAGTGCTAGGATCACCTTATATGTGGGAATATGGGAAAATGTGTTATATAAAAATACAAATATATATATATATATATTTATATATATATATATATATATATACATACACACACATATATATATATGTATTTATTTATTTTCTTTCCTTTATCAAAACCTGATTGAGATAGCCACTGCTTATCTTTTCTCGGAGAAATCATCTCTAAATACTTTCTACTGCTTTATTAATTGATCATTTTCGCTCTCTGCAAGAAGAGGTTCTGAAGAAACTGTATTTGCAAAAACATTATAATACTTAATTCAGCTGCTGATAAATTTCATTATCAAAATGATGAGAATTTTTCATATTAATTAGTTGTGGGCTGGAAGTTCCTGTTTCTTGAAAAAAAAGAGGTTCTGTAGCAGCTGATGTTTACATATGAAAGAACAATGCAGACTCTACTATTAAAAATAATTATGGATTGTCACCAAAATAAATATACTGTATGGACACCTCTCTCCCCAAAAGAATAGGAGCTGATCCGCAGTGCCATGGAGTGGCCGCTACACATTGAACAGGACCATGCTGTGCAGCTCCATTCTATGTTTACATCCATCTCCAGTTAAAAACAGCTGATTGAAGTGGGTGCTGTCATGATCCAGTCCAGAGTTTGTTTTCTGCTGTCTTCTCCTTGCATTGGTCATGCGGGGGTTAATCCCCTCTGCCTCGTTCTGGAGCTGGCTGGGCTATTTCAGTCCTCTGCAGCCTGCTGGCCAACGTCAGCTTTACTGCAAGCCTCCAAGCTACTGCCCCGTATTCCTTTAGGGTGTGTGCACACGCTGCGGATTCTGCTATGGTTCCACAGCGGATTTGGCCGCTGCGGATCCGCAGCAGTTTTTGCTGTGGTGTACGGTACCATTATTCCCTATGGGAATAAAAAACCGCAGTGCAGACGGTGCAGATTTTTCCGCACGTTTTTTCTGCGGTTTTGAAACCGCAGATTCTGTGGAATCTGCAGCGGTTTGCCATTTCCTCCATTGTAGAGATGAAAAACCGCAGGCCAAAACCGCAGAGTAATCCGCAGGTAAAACCGCAGATCTTTTGACCTGCAGATTTACCTGCGGATTTTACAAAATCCGCGCAGCCAAATCCGCACCCCATTCCGCAGCGTGTGCACGTAGCCTTAGTGTTCCTTCTGCCCCCAATTAGCTGGACTTGTGTGTGACCCGGCTTGATCTCTGGACTCAGCTTGTTTTTCCCGTTTCTGATACAACGCTTTCCGACTGGCTTTTGACCCTCTGGCTTGTACCCTGACAATGGCTTATGTCTTACGTTTCTGATACCAGGTTCCTGGTTAGTCCTGACTTCTCGCACGTCCCTGACCATACACTCGCTGTCTCCCTTGGTACTTCTGCTCCTGACACTTGCAGACTTTGGCTAGGCTGACCACACTTTCATTACCTGTGACACCTGTGCTGTAGATCTGTGTTACTACGCTGTGTGTGTGCAACCTCTCTTCCGTCACCAGCACCCCCTGGTGGAGGTTGCGCTGTACTGCACTGCAGCTACACGTTACATTTGCTACGTGTCGGACACCCAGGTGATCTGATATTTGTAAGGATAGGTCATCGATATAAAATGTCTGAAGAGCCCTTTAGGGTGTGTGCAGACGCTGCGGAATCCGCTGCGGATTAATTCTCACGGATTTTGCAAAAACCGCAGATAAACCGCAGGTCAAAAGACCTGCGGATTATCTGCGGTTTTGCCTGCGGTTTGGTCCTGCGGATTCACCATCTCCACAATGGTGGAGATAGGAACCTGCTGCGGATTCATGTCAATTCTTTCTGTGGTTTCAAAACCGCAGGAGATCCGCGCGGATTTTTCCGCACCATCTACACTGCGGTTTTTGTTTACCATTCATTTGAATGGTACTGTACACCGCAGCTAAAACTGCTGCGGGTCCGCAGCGGCCAAAACCGCTGCGGAACCGCAGCGGAATCCGCAACGTGTGCACACACCCTAAATGTGCCCTTACACATATAGGCAATTTAATTTATAATAGTTAAATATCTCATGTGTATGGGGGCCTTCCCCTCGCTTCTTTCCTCATAGGTGTGCCCAACTCTTTTTGACTTATTGAAGATACACAGCTTACAGATGTGTCTGGCATCAGCTGGTTCCCATTTCCAAATTAAAGGGAATCTGTCAGCAGGTTTTGTCATATAATCTGTAGCAGCATGATGTAGAGGCAGATAGACAGATTCCAGCAGTGTCACTTACCAGTCTGTGTGTTGCTGTTTTCATAAAATTATCACTATAGGACTAAGTGGCTCATGCCTCCTGGTCAACTGCTCTGTGCAACCGCACCCCCACCTCTGATTGGCAGCTTTCTGTCAATGTACACTGTACACAAAAGCTGCCCATCAGTGCTGTGGGCGGGGTTATGAAGAGCTCAGCATTCCAAGCTCTGATAGATCTTCAGCAGAGTAAACAGTGATGGTATCAAAATGACAGTAAGCAGATTAGCAAGTGACACATCCCTGGATTGGGGTTCTGAGCCCCTAAATCACACTTCTCTCAGATTATGTAACAAAAATCTGCTGACAGATTCCCTTTAAAAACACATGCACATTCGGCCAAACTGAGCAATGGTGTGTATTAGGGATAGATGCTGTAAATAGCTATTGAAGGTGTTTTGGCACTTTTATAACAAACAGTGGGGGTTCATTTTCCCATACATATTGCAGATGGGATTTTTATCATCTACTATAGAATATAATGTTTTAGTAGGGAAGTTAAAACATAATTTCATTTTTTTTCCATATTTTATGCTGCAAACTTAATTATTGCAGAATGAGCAGTTCTTATAAGTGTCTCATTTACTTTGTGTTAAATTACTAATTGTTTCAAAATCTCTGTTTTCTGTCAGCGGATGAAAGCATTCTTTTGCTCAGCCTGCTGACAGGTTCCCTTGTGTGTATTCGTGATCAGGCGGTTACCGTCTGAGTGAAGGTCTTCCTCCTCTTTCGAATGTAAACCACATTCTCAAATATCTTGAACATGGTGAAGAATTGTAACACAAAGTATTGTAGAAAAGTACATAACCTGTCATTATTCAAGTTTTCAGCGACCTATATAGAGGATATTATGAATGGAAGCAAATAAGACCCTCAATTATGTAAACTGGGACAGTGGAAGAGCACTATATCAAAGTGGTGTAGAACTGATTTGTGAACATCGGAGTGATGAGTTTTGTGTCATTTTATCAGCAGGAGATTATCGCTACAGGACAACATCTCATGTGCCTGGCAGTGCGGCTAAGCGGCGTAATCCCACCCCCACCACTGATTGGCAGCTTGCCGACAATGTACACAGGAAGCTGCCAATCAGGGGTGTAGGCGTGGTTATGCGCAGATCAAAGATCTTAGGTCAGCTACATCTACATCAGACAAAGTTTTCTTGTTTTGGTATACTATGACATTTCACTGTTTGCTAGTGTTAACCCCTTCACCCCGAAGCCTGTTTTCACCTTCCTGACCAGGTCAATTTTTTCAATTCTGACCACTGTCACTTTGAGGTCATAACTTTGGAACGCTTCAATGGATTCCACTGATTTTGAGATTGTCCTTTTAGTGACATATTGTACTTCATGATAGTTGTAAAATTTCTTTGATATAACTTGCGTTTATTTGTGAAAAAAATGTAAATTTAGTGAAAATGTTGAAAATTTTGTAATTTTCAAACTTTTAATTTTAATGCCCTTAAATCAGAGAGTCATGTCACACAAATAGTTAATAAATAACTTTTCCCTCAATTTTTTAAACATTTTTCTTTTTTTTAGTTAGGACATTATAAGGGTTAAACGTTGACCAGCAAGGTCTCATTTTTACAACAAAATTTACAAAACCATTTTTTTGAGGGACCACATCACATTTGAAGTGACTTTGGGGGTCAATATGGCAGAAAATACCCAAAAGTGATGCCATTCTAAAAACTGCACCCCTCAAGGTGCTCGAAACCACATTCAAGAAGTTTATTTACCCTTCAGGTGCGTCACAGGAATTTATGGAATATGGAGGGAAAAAATGAACTTATAATGTTTCTTTCACAGAAATTTTCCTTTAGACCAATTTTTTTTATTTTCATAAGGTTAACTGGAGAATTTGCAACAAAAAATTTGTTGTGCAATTTCTCCTGAGCATGCCAATACCCCGTATGTGGAGGAATACCACTGTTTGGGCGCACGACAGGGCTCGGAAGAGATTGAGCGCCATTTCACTTTTTGAATGTAAAATTTGCTGGTATAATTAACAGACTCCATGTCGCATTTGGAGAGCCCCGGATGTGCCTAAACAGAGGAAACCACAAAAAGTGACCCCATTTTGAAAACTAGACCCCTCTGGAAACTTATCTAGATGTGTAATGAGAACCTTGAAACCCCAGGTGCTTCACAGAAGTTTATAACATTGAGCTGTGAAAATAAAAAAAATCACATCTTTTTCACAAAAATGATTTTTTGCACTTCCAGAAGGGTAACTGGAGAATTTGCACCATACAATTTGTTGTACAATTTCTCCTGAACATGTCGATACCCCATATGTGGGGGCAGGAACGTATTTAGAGTTTATGTTGCCCTAGGCACATTTCGTGCGTGCTGCCTCCTCCATTGGTGAGTGTGACTAATGCAGACACTGTCGGCAGTGACTTAGGCTACTTTCACATCAGCGATTTTGCCATTCCCGGCAGATCCTGCAGTTTTTCCACATCTGCCGCGTAACGGATCACAGCAACACTGCGTTCGGCCTCATTCATTCCCTATAGGGGAATGAATGAATTTTTGGGCCCCCTTGAGACTCCGCCCAGGCTCCACTTCAGTTCCGCCTCCACCGACCCACCACCAACTCTTGCAAAAACTCAACTTCTGCTCCACGTCCTTACCTATCAGATATTAACAGTCACCACCAGATCACACATATAGCCAACAGCTTTTGTTCTGGCCAAAATAATTTTTAAGCTGCCACCATGACACGGTAGACTCTTTTGGCCGGACCCTACTCTACTGTAAACTATTAAAAATAAATATATGTTTATGTATTTTTCTTTAAGGGAATAAGTCACATACATTTTTTTAAAATGACCATTAATACCACATACAAGGGACAAATATTATCACACCATGACCAGACCACATATTACCACCACATAGTGACCGAATATGATATGATACGATACACTTTATTGATCCCGAGGGAAATTATGGTATCACAGCAGCGTTACAACAGCATTACAAACAAAACATTACGAACAGCATTACTACATTACATTACAAACAGCATTACATAGAGTAATTACTAGACACAGATCCTGCACATGATTAACCACAATACGTAACAAGCAAAGGTACACAAGTCTCTGATCCTTTACATTAGTGTGCCAGCCCTAGGTGGTAGCCATCTTTCACCCTTAGTGAATTGTTATAAATCTCCATAGCGGTAGGTACAAATGATTTCCTGAATTTCCCCTTCTTGCACCTTAGTAGGATTAGACGGCTGGCTGCTGAATGTGCTCTTCTGATTCAAGAACAGCCTGTATAGCGGGTGTGTATTATTATTCATCACAGCCCTGCACTTCTTTTGAATCCTATCTTCCACTACCTCCTCAAAAGAGTCAAGATGGAGGCCAACAGCCTTCTTGATAAGTTTGTTGAGCTTATTGGCATCAGCTACTCGCACACTACTGCCCCAGCAAATGATAGCAAAAAAGATGGCGCTTGCTACAACGGACTGGTAGAACATTTTCAGCATTTTACTGCACACATTGAACGACCTGAGCTTCCGCAGAAAGTATAGTCTGCTCATTCCCTTCCTGTGAATCGTCTCTGTATGACACCTGCAATCAAGTTTGCTGTCAAGGTGAACCCCCAAATATTTGTAGGTCTCAACCATCTCCACCTCCTGACCTGCAATAGTGAGTAAGTAATCCTCCTTTTTCCTTCTATAACTCACCACCATCTCCTTGGTTTTCTTTAAATTTAGTTCTAGACAGTTAGTCTGGCACCAATCCACAAAGTCAGAAACCACCCTTCTATATTCCTCCTCACCCCGGTCCCCCACAATTCCCCCTATAATCACAGAGTCATCTGAGAATTTTTGGAGGTGACAGAAATCGGATTTATACTGAAAGTAAAGTCAGCTGTATACAATGTGAAGAGGAAGGGAGACAGCACTGTACCCTGAGGGGTTCCCACAATGCTCCATACACTGCCAGATACCACCTCCCCCATCCTTACAAACTGCGGCCTGTCCGTCAGGTAGTCACTTATCCAGTTCACCATCCCCTCATCCACTGCCATATCAGTTAACTTATTTTGTAATATGAGCGGCCGTAAGGTATTGAAAGCACTAGAAAAGTCAAAGAACATGACGCGCACTGCAGTTCCATCATTGTCCAAGAATGAAGGTATTGTATGTATCAGAGACACTACATCATCATCCACCCCAATCTCTGCTGGTACGCAAATTGCAGGGGATCGTGTAGGCCCTCACCCTCAGGCGCAAGTAGGTAAGTACTATTCTCTCCAATGACTTCATAGCATGCGATGTTAAGGCCACTGGATGATAGTCGTGTAGGGAAGTTGGAAAGGTGATCTTAGGAACCGGCACCATGCAGGTGGTCTTCCACAGCACTGGTATAACACATGCAAGAAAAAAAATAGTGCCACACCATGACCAGACCATATATTGCCACCACATAGTGACTGAATACTACAATACCGATCATTAATAAAAAAAAACACAATGCTAAGTGCCATTGTACACAGGAACTCTGTATTTACTGCCAATGTACAGGTAATACATTGATCACTGGTGACATTGTACACAGTAGCTCTGTATATAGAGTCAGTGCACAGGTAATACAGGGATCACCATTGACATTATACACAGTACCTCTTCATATAGTGTCCGTGGGCAGGTAATAAAGTGATCACTAGTAACATTATACACAGTACCTCTGTATATAGTGTATAGTGTACAGATAATACAGTGATCACTGGTGACATTATACACAGGAGCTCTGTATATAGTATACAGTGTATAGTGTCAGTGTACAGGTAATACAGGGATCACCTGTGATAATGTACACAGGAGCTCTGTATATAGTGTCAGTGTACAGATAATACAGTGATCACCATTGACATTATACACAGGAGCTCTGCATAAAGTGTCAGTGCACAAGTAATACAGTGATCACCGGTGATAATGTACATAGGAGCTCTGTATATAATATACAGTGTATAGTGTCAGTGTACAGGTAACACACCGACTCACCAGTGACGTCTCTAGCTGAAGTCCTTCAACTTTGCTTTTCTTTTTCATCCAGCACAGACTGCGGTCACTTCTTCCAGCCAGGACACGTCTCTGCATAAAATAACAGTTACCTAGAGCACCGCTTCCAGAGCACATTCGCCACTTTTTCCCTTTCTTCTACACTACACATCTGAATACAGATATACACCATTAATATATAATTGCTTATTATGCAACCCACCATACCAGTTATAATCCGCCACTGTGCCCCACTAACTATAAATAACCACTTTCCCCATTTAATATATAAATTAATCAGCACCTGTACTACTTCCCCCAATTCATTGCCAGTCACTTCATCCTCAATGCCCCCACTATGTACCTCCTGCTCTAACCCTCACCCCGATTCATTATATTTACATGCCCCTCCTGCCTCAATTCATTGTCATGTCTTTTTCTCCCACCCTCTATTCATTATCAACTGCTCTTCCCCACATTCAATATATCATTTACTCCCCCACACTCAAAATTCATTATTTGTTCTCCCCTAGATCATCATTTGTTCTCCCCACCCCCCACCTTCAATTCATCATTTGCTCTACCCACCCCCAACCTTCAATTAAATTGCTGTCCCCCATCCCTCACACTGAATTCATCATTTGCAGTCCCCGTCCTCTCACCCATTTCATCATTTGCAGTCCCCCCGCTTTAGTTTGAAGTCACCTTACTTCATCAATTGTAGTCCCCTATCACCCCCTCACTTCATCTGCAGTGCCCCTTCATCATTTACAGCCCCCTATCACCCTTTCATTTCATCATGTGCAGTCCCCTTTCCCCACTTCATCATGTGCAGTCCCCTTTCCCCATATCATCATGTGCAGTGCAGTCCCATACAATGCTGCATGTCCAAAACACTGGGGAGTTGCAGTCACATGGAGCAGGAACCTCCACAGGAACAGCTCTGATCTCACCCCACACTCTCCACGAGCCTGAAGTTGTTTTTTTATTCTAGTTTCTTATTCAGCAATTTTTTCTTTTCTGTTTTTTATAGGTTTAACTACAAAAAATAAGCATCACAATAATAACACACAATGCAGCCAGGTGCCCTGATGTGAATACACTTAAAAACAGCTACAACAAGTATAAAACTGGCACAAAAATGGACATCAAAGTAGGCACCGAAGGGCGTTAATGATTGGGTTAAATGATTTTGGGCCACTGATCTCACTCTTAAAATACACAGATATTGATGCCCTGCATCAAACCCAGGTCCCTCCAGCCTGGCCCAAATGAGTTCTGGGCATCAGAATTGGTATCAAAGTGGGCAAATGGCTGATTTTCACAGATTTGAATAAGTAACTGATGTTTTTATGGAGTTAAATGACTTTGGGCCACTGATCTCACACTAAGAATACACATCTGTGAGATTTGGGCTGTTACATTTTGTGGCTGTTACTGCACATGCACATGAATAGCGGTGACGTGAATGTCACTTGCACAGGCGCAGTTCGTGGCCGTAACTGTGCCTGCGCAAGTGACATACACATCACCACTATTCCCGCACAGGTGTAGTAACGACGCGGCTGTTACTGCACCTGCGTGGGAATAGCGGAGGTGTTTATGTCACTTGCGCAGGCGCAGTTACAGCCACGAACTGCGCCTGCGCAAGTGACACTGCTGTGGTGCCTTATGGGATTCGGGGACAGCGGCCGGAAGTCCCAACTGGCGATTATATTATAAGCTAGTCAAATTGGAATACCCCTTTAATGTCTGATGTCGCAGCATCATTTACTGGCATGGAAAGCAGGAATCCTCTGCAGAGAACCCTGACTGCTTTCCTTATGATGGTGTAGCAGGTTTCCATACTGATATCTGCACGTTGGCATCATTGCCAGTGTAAGACTCCAGGGCTGTGGGTGCTGTGGGTGAGCTCATCAGCAGCCCAGCCTCCAGCTCATGTCAGTTCTGCTGTAATAATCCCAGCAGCAGCAGCAGGAGCAGCACTCTCCCCCCAGTGTCTCCCATACACTGCAGACTGCCAGGCACTGCTCTGCAGATCACTACTGGGTGAACACAGGAAGGTCATTGCTGCCCACACTGCAGCAGGCACTGCTGCCACCCTGCCTGGCTCCTACCCACACCACACGCCTAGGATGAAGGTGTCTTACGTGATCTTAATCTTCCTGTCTGCTTTCCAAGCCTCACTGCCACTGATGTGACATGTGTGGGCGGAGTCTGACTTCTGGCTGTGCTGCTGTACTGTATTCAGCAAGTGGCACTGCCGCGGTGCATTATGGGATTCGGGGACAGCTACCAATTAATGATTATATAGAAAGACATAATATCTAATATATCTATTTCATAGGCACATCTTCTTGACCACAACAGGTTACACAGCCTGTGTTGCCGACAGCATCCAATTACTAAGCATCTTTCATTTCACCAGAGCTGTTTAAAAGATAAAAACTGAGCTGTGATTGGTTGCTATGAGCAACAGTTTTCTTTGTAGACCGTTGTGGTAACTGAGGCCTATTATTCTTATCATTTCTATCTTGTTATTGTCCTTATGTACAGCTGGAAATAACACAATTAGCGTGCCAACACAGACCACCCTCTGACACAGACTGCAGGGGGGAGCCAAGAATCAGGAACTTCTCTTTGTCCAGCATGAAGCATCCTCATTAACTTAAAAATTCAAACACAGATTAAAAAAAGAAATACAAGATGGATTTCTCCAACCGAGGTATCATTTTAATCAGTGTAACAGCCCCAACCTGACAATGTTGGCTCTGACGGGATGATGTGGGATATTAGGGGTAGTAGTCCGGTGTGTTATGAATGAGTCACCATAGGAGGCAAAAGCAGAAATACAAGCTAAGTCCAGAAAACCAGAGAAGTTGGCAACTATCAGATTGCAGACCCCTGAACCTATCAACACAACTAGCAGTAGCCGTGGGGGGTTCCTACGATGCCCTAGACCCCTCGATCACAGCCGGAGAATTACATAGGCCTAAAGAAAGAAAGGGGAAATCTAAACTGCCCCAGAGCAGACCCCAAAGCAATAGGCAGCCCCCAACATATAATGACGGTGAAGCAAGATGAAAATACTAACACAGACAGAAAGATAGACTGAGCAAAGACGGGGCCCAAAACTACCTAGATAGGAAAGGACAGGAAGGCTGCTGTCTGCAATCTGCCAAAACCCTATCAAAGACATAAGCCAACAAGCTGATATGAAAAAGGCCCTGAAGCAGCTAGGCTTCAAAAACTAAATCAGCACTCAGGTATTTTCAGAAGACAGAGCTAAATGAATACAGCACACCCCAGCAGGGAATGGCAGAAATCCAGAAAAACAAAGCAAAACAAAGTCAAAGCACAAAAGCAAAAGGCCGAGCAGCAAACTTAGTTTTAGAGGAGCAGGAATTCAGACTGGTCTCCAAGATCCCACAGAGAAATCACCCGCAGGGCAGAAGGGCGTCGGCAGCCTTATATCCAGTCAGTAACTCCACTCAGCCAGTCATCATCATCAGCCTCAGGTGTTTGATAATCAGGCTCACTACCTTTCTTTACCAGAAGAGGGAGTTCCTCAGGCCTCAGTAATGAAGGGGAAAATGAACTCACAACACCGGTGGTTCTGACGGGATTATGTGGGATATTAGAGGTAGTAGTCCGGTGATCTCTGGGTGATAGGATGATGTGGGATATTAGGGGTAGTAGTCCTGTGGCTCTGGCTGACGGGATGATGTGGGATATTAGTGGTAGTCCAGTGGCTCTGACACGATAATGTGGGATATAAGTGGTAGTAGTCCAGTGCCTCTGGCTAACGGGAGGATGCGGGATATTAGGGGTAGTAGTCCGGTGGCTATGGCTGACGGGATGATGTGGGATATTAGGGGTAGTAGTCCGGTGTTTCTGGCTGATGGGATGATGTGGGATATTAAGGGTAGCAGTCCGGTAGCTCTGGCTGATGGGATGATGTGGGATACAAAGGGCAGTAGTCCGGTGGCTCTGATGGGATGATGTGGGATATTAGTGGTAGTATTCCGGTGGCTCTGGCTGATGAGATAATGTGGGATATTAGGGGGAGTAGTCCGGTGGCTCTGACGGGATGATGTGGGATTTTAGGGTAGTAGTCCGGTGATCTCTGGCTTACGGGATAATGTGGGATATTAGTGGTAGTAGTCCAGTGGCTCTGGCCAGGGCTGCCACTAGGAATTTCAGGCCCCCATACTGGCAAAATTTTCAGGGCCCCCTTGAAACTCCACCCAGGCTCCACCCTGGCCCCGCCTCCACCCTGGCCCCGCCTCCACCCCTCGAACCTTCCACAGTCCCACCACCCTCTCTTGGGAAAACTCCACGTCTGCACCACATCCTCAGCAATCACACATTTACAGTTCTCATCACCACATACATAGCCAGCAGCTTTTTGTTTTGGCCAAAAGATTTTTTTAATCCACCACCACAACAAGGTAGACTCTTTTGGCCGGGTCCTACTCTACTGTAACTTACAAAAACATTTGTTAAATATTCAATACAATTTAGGTATATTGTTATTTATTTTTAAATTTTTAAAATGACCAATAATATCACAAGGGTTGTACCACCTTACCATCACCAGACCACATATTACCACCATATAGTGATCAAATAATACCATATACAAGTAACAAAAACCACCACACCATGACCACATCACATATTACCACCACATTGTGAACAATAATATCACATAGAAGGAACAAATACCATCATGCCATGACCAGATCACATATTACCACCACAGTGTCCGAATAATACCACATACAAGGAACAAACACCGCCACACCATAGCCAGACCACATATTACCACCACAGTGACTGAATAATAGCACGTACAAGGAACAAATACCGCCACACCATGACCAGATCACATATTACCACCACATAGTGACCGAATACTACAATAAGGATCATTAATAAAAAAAACACAATACTAATGACATTATACACAGGAGATCTGTACTTAGTATGCAGTGTCCGTGTGCAGGTAATAAAGTGATCACCGGTGACATTATACACAGGAGTTCTGTATATAGTGTCAGTGTAAAGGTAATACATGGATCACCAGGGACATTATACACACGAACGTTGTATACAGTGTACAGGTAATATAGTGATCACCAGTGACATTATACACACGAACACTGTATATAGTGTACAGGTAATACAGTGATCACCAGAGACCTTATACACAGGAGCTCTGTATACAGTATATAGTGTAAGTGTACAGGTAACACACTGACTCACTGCTGACGTCTCTAGATGAAGTCCTTCATCTTTGCTTTTCTTCTTCATCTAGTTCAGACTGCCATCACTTCTTCCAGCCAGGTCTCTGCAGAAAAGAACACAGTTCTCTAGAGCACATTCCTCAATTTTTCCCCAACCTCTATACTACTCCAGATGATTAAAAAGCGACCATGTTGCCCTGCACAGTAGCAGGACCTCTCCTCCCCACACTGAAAACAGTATCCTCAAACATAGTATCCTTTAACCCCTTCCCGACCTTCGCCATACTAGTACTGCTCTGCGAGAACTGCAGTTCTGCCCACAGCAGTACTAGTATGGCAGCACAATCACCGCGGCCTCACACTGAATGCCGCAGTGATCAGGTGCGGGTGTCAGCTAGCACGGATCCTGGGCATTTAACCCCTCTTATGCCGCTGTCAGTACTGACAGCGGCATAGAGAATCGCCCAGGCTAGGGGGCTCCCTGCACTCTCCC
Organism: Dendrobates tinctorius; assembly: GCF_039654945.1. Taxonomy (NCBI): domain Eukaryota; kingdom Metazoa; phylum Chordata; class Amphibia; order Anura; family Dendrobatidae; genus Dendrobates; species Dendrobates tinctorius. Next base: position 1,855,964 of record NW_027361875.1, on the reverse strand, counting down.
ACCGGAACAACGCAATGCAATCACATTGTTCCTGTGGTTTCCATGGAGGCCCCCAGCTCCAAGATGGCCACTGGGTCCTTCCGGGTCCGTCAGTGAGGTGGCTTGTCAGCGCCTGCTGAGAGCAGTTCGCTGGCAAGCCTCTTTGACTGCCTGTCAGATTGGCAGACTATGCTATGCAAAGTGTCAGATCAGCGATCTGATTTTATATAGTAATGTCCCATCCTGGGACAATGTAATAAAGTTAAAAAAAAATGATAATTTGTAAAAATATTTTTTTAAAAATCCCCAAATAAATTAAAAATAAATTAAATATTTTACCAATAAATACATTAATTTATGTAAATAAAAAAGCAAACAATAAAAGTACACATACTTCATATAGCCGCATCCGTAATGACCCGACCCATAAAACTGTCCCACCAGTTAACCCTTTTAGTGAACATAAAAAAAACAAGGCAAAAAAACAACGCTTTATCATCATACGGCCGAACAAAAAGTGGAATACCACGCAATCAAAAAGATGGATATAAAAAAAGTGGTAACGCCATCTTGTCCCGCAAAAAACAAGCCGCCATATAGCTCCATCACTGGGAAAATAAAAAAAGTTATAGCTCTCAGAATAAAGTAAAGCAAAAATAGTAATTTTTTCTATAAATAGATTTTATTGTTTAAAAGTGCCAAAACATAAAAAAAATGATATAAATAAGGTATCGCTGTCATCGTACTGACCGGAAGAATAACACTGCTTTATCAATTTTACCACACGTGGAACGGTATAAACGCAGCCCACCCCGAAAGAAATTCATGAAACGCTGGTTTTTGTTCTGCCTCCCAAAAATCGGAATAAAAAGCGATCAATAAAACTTCATGTGCCCGAAAATGGTAGCAATAACGTCAACTCGTCCCACAAAAAACAAGACCTCACATGACTCTGTGGGCCAAAATACGGAAAAATTATAGCTCTCAAAATGTGGTGATGCAAAATCCATTTTTTGCAATAAAATGCGTCTTTTAGTAGAAATCATTTATCATCCCTTTAGTTAGGGAAAAATAATAATAGGTTTGTGGCTAGGGTTGGGATTAGGGTTAGGGGTGTGTTGGGGTTAGGATTGGAGTTAGATTTGGGGGGGTTTCCACTGTTTAGACACATCGGGGCTCTCCAAACGCAACGTGCGTCTGATATCAATTCCAGCCAATTCTGCATTGAAAACGTCAAACGGTGTTCTTTCCTTTCCAAGCTCTGCCATGCGCCCAGACAATGATTTACCCACACATATGGGGTATCAGCATACTTAGAACAAATTGCACAACAACTTTTGGGGTCCATTTTCTCCTGTTACCCTTGGGAGAATAAAAAATTGGGGGCAAAAAAAATCATTTTTGTGAAAAAAATAAGATTTTTTATTTTTACGACTCTACGTTATAAACTTCTGTTAGGCACTTGGGGGTTCAAAGTGCTCACCACACATCTAGATAAGTTGCTTAGGGGGTCTACTTTCCAAAATGGTGTCACTTGTCAGGGGTTTCCACTGTTTAGGCACATCAGAGGCTCTCCAAACGCGACATGGCATCCGGCCAATTTTGCCAATTTTGCATTGAAAATTCAAACGGCGCTCCTTCCCTTCCGAGCTCTGCCATGCAATCAAACAGTATATGCGTTTATGTGGTATCAGCGTACTCAGGACAAATTGTACAACAACTTTTGGGGTCCAGTTTCTTCTGTCACTCTTCGTAAAATAAAACAATTTGGATCTGAAATAAATTTATTGTGAAAAAAAGTTAAATGTTCAATTTTTTTAAACATTCCAAAAATTCCTATGAAGCACCTGAAGGGTTAATCAACTTCTTGATTGTGGTTTTGAGTACCTTGAGGGATGCAGTTTTTAGAATGGTGTTACTCTTGGGTATTTTCTATCATATAGACCCCTCAAAGTCACTTCAAATGTGATTTGGTCTCTAAAAAAAAATGGTTTTGTAAAATTTGTTCAAAAAATTAAAATCGCTGGTCAACTTTTAGCCCTTATAACTTCCTAACAAAAAAAAATTTACATAGTAACATAGTAACATAGTAATTAAGGTTGAAGGGAGACTTTAAGTCCATCTAGTTCAACCCATATCCTATCCTAACTTGCCCTAACATGTTGATCCAGAGGAAGGCAAAAAAAACCCATGTGGCAACAGTAAGCTTCACATTGGGGAAAAAAATTCCTTCCCGACTCCACATACGGCAATCAGACTAGCTCCCTGGATCAACGCAATATTAAGGAGACTAGTGTATATACCCTGTAATATTATACTTTTCAAGAAAGGCATCCAGTCCCTTCTTAAATTTTAGTAGTGAATCACTCATTACAACATCATATGGCAGAGAGTTCCATAGTCTCACTGCTCTTACAGTAAAGAATCCGCGTCTGTGAGTATGCTTAAACCTTCTTTCCTCCAGAAGTAGAGGATGCCCCCTTGTCCCCGTCACAGGTCTAAGAGTAAAAAGATCATTAGAAAGGTCTTTTTATTGTCCCCACATATATTTATACATTGTAATAAGATCACCCCTAAGCCTTCGATTCTCCAAACTAAATAACCCCAAGTGTAATAACCTGTCTTGGTATTGCAGACCCCCTAGTTCCCTAATAACCTTGGTCGCTCTTCTCTGCACCCGCTCCAGTTCAGCTATGTCTTTCTTATACACCGGAGACCAGAACTGTACACAGTATTCTAAGTGTGGTCGCACTAGTGACTTATATAGAGGTAAAATTATGTTCTCCTCATGAGCATCTATGCCTCTTTTAATGCATCCCATTATTTTATTTGCCTTTGCAGCAGCTGCTTGACTCTGGCCACTAAATGTGAGTTTGTCGTCCACCCATACACCCAGGTCTTTTTCAGTGACTGTTTTGCCCAGTGTTTTACAATTAAGCACATAATTATACAACTTGTTCATTCTACCCAAGTGCATGACCTTACATTTATCCCCATTAAAGCTCATTTGCCATTTATCAGCCCAAGCTTCTAGTTTACATAAATCCTCCTGTAATATAAAATTGTCCTCCTCTGTATTAATTACCCTGCAGAGTTTAGTGTCATCTGCAAATATTGAAATTCTACTCTCTATGCCCCCTACAAGGTCATTAATAAATATGTTAAAAAGAAGCGGGCCCAAAACTGACCCCTGTGGTACCCCACTGCTAACCGTGACCCAGTCCGAGTGTGCTCCATTAATAACCACCCTTTGTTTCCTATCCCTGAGCCAGCTCTTAACCCACCTACACATATTTTCCCCTATCCCCATTGTTCTCATTTTATGTATCAACCTTTTGTGTGGCACCGTATCAAAAGCTTTTGAAAAGTCCATGTACACCACGTCCACTGCATTCCCTTGGTCCAGTCCAGAACTTACCTCTTCATAAAAGCTTATCAGATTAGTCTGACAGGAACGGTCTCTTGTAAACCCATGTTGATATTGGGTCATAAGGTTATTCTTCTCCAGATACTCCAGTATAGTATCTCTTAGAAAACCCTCCAGGATTTTACCCACAGTTGAGGTTAAACTTACAGGCCTATAATTTCCAAGTTCAGTTTTTGTCCCCTTTTTGAATATTGGCACCACATTTGCTATACGCCAGTCCTGTGGCACAGACCCTGTTATTATGGAATCTTTAAAGATTAAAAATAGTGGTCTATCAATGACTGTGCTTAATTCCTGCAGTACTCGGGGGTGTATCCCATCCGGGCCCGGGGATTTGTCAATTTTAGTGATTTGTAGACGCCGCCGTACTTCCTGCTGGGTTAAGCAGGTGACATTTAATGGAGAATTTTATCCCTGATCATGTTATCCATCATGGGATTTTCTTGTGTAAATACTGTTGAAAAAAAGTCATTTAGCATAGTGGCTTTTTCCTCATCCACCATTTCACCCAGACTATTTTTAAGGGGACCAACACTATCATTTTTTAGCTTCTTACTATTTATGTAGTTAAAGAATATTTTGGGATTATTTTTACTTTCTCTGGCAATGAGTCTCTCTGTCTCAATCTTTGCTGTCTTGATTTGCTTTTTACAGAATTTATTTAATCTTCTGTATTTATTTAATGCCTCATCACTACCTACTTGCTTTAATTCTCTAAATGCTTTATTTTTATCTCTTATTGCGCCCCTTACAGCTCTATTTAGCCATAGTGGTTTCCTCCTATTTCTCGCATGTTTATTCCCATACGGTATATATTGTGCACAGATCCTATTCAGGATGCTAATAAACGTCTCCCATTTTCTTTGTGTATTTTTATGTCTCAGGATATCGTCCCAGTTAATTGCACCAAGATCATCTCTCATCCGTTGGAAATTTGCCTTCCTGAAGTTTAGTGTCCTTGTAACCCCTCTACTACACATCTTATTAAAGGATACATGAAAACTTATTAATTTGTGATCACTATTACCCAAGTGACCCCCAACCCTTACATTTGATATGCGGTCTGGCCTGTTGGATAATATTAGGTCTAGCAGTGCCCCCCCTCTTGTTGGGTCCTGAACCAGTTGTGAAAGGTAATGGTCTCTCATAGTAGTCAAAAACCTATTACCTTTGCTGGAACTGCAGGTTTCGGTTCCCCAATGTATTTCAGGGTAGTTGAAGTCCCCCATAATAATGACTTCTCCTTGAGTCGCTGCTTCATCTATTTGCTTTATGAGGATATTCTCTGTAGCTTCCATTATTTTTGGAGATTTATAACAAACCCCTATCAGTAATTTATTATTTTTCCCCCCTCCCCTTATCTCTACCCACAGGGACTCTACATTTTCATTAGATTCATATATATTATCACGAAGGATGGGTTTTAAGGATGATTTTACATATAAACACACGCCTCCCCCTCGCTTATTTGTACGGTCATTTCTGAACAGACTATAGCCCTGTAAATTAACTGCCCAGTCATGGCTCTCATCCAGCCATGTCTCAGATATCCCCACCATGTCATAATTATGTTCCAACAACATTAACTCCAATTCCTCCATTTTGTTGGCGAGACTTCTGGCATTAGTATACATGCACTTTATGTATCTCTCTGTACCTCTATTCTTTCTTAAATTATTAACTGTTCTAACCCCACCCCCAATGTCATTATTTGTGCCCAGGTCTCTATCTGCACTGTCTTCCCCTCCTATAAAAGGAATACCCTCCCCCCCGTCCCTAGTTTAAACACTCCTCCAACCTTCTAGCCATTTTCTCCCCCAGCACAGCTGCACCCTCCCCATTGAGGTGCAGCCCGTCCCTAGCGTAGAACCTGTAGCCAACTGAGAAGTCGGCCCAGTTCTGCAGGAACCCAAACCCCTCCTTCCTACACCAATTCCTGAGCCACTTATTAACCTCCCTAATCTCCCGTTGCCTCTCTGGCGTGGCACGTGGTACAGGAAGTATTTCCGAAAATACCACCTTGGAGGTCCTTGCTTTAAGCTTACAGCCTAATTCCCTGAAATCATCTTTAAGGACCTTCCACCTACCTCTGACTTTGTCATTTGTGCCAATGTGCACCATGACCGCTGGATCCTCACCAGCCCCTCCCAGTAATCTGTCAACCCGATCAGCGATGTGTCGGACTCGAGCGCCAGGTAGGCAGCACACCGTTCGACGATCCCTGTCTTTGTGACAGATTGCCCTATCTGTTCCCCTAATAATTGAGTCTCCCACTACCAGTACCTGTCTGGCCTGCCCTGCTCTCCTATTTCCCCCCTTACTGGAGCAGACACTCCTCCGGCTTTCAGAGGACATGCCTTGCTGCAGCAGTGCTACTCCTGCACTAACACTCCTCTCATCTGCCAACTTAGCAAACTTATTGGGGTGTGCCCGATCAGGACTAGCCTCCCTGGTGCTCTTCCCTCTACCCCGCCTTCTAACTGTCACCCAGCTAGCTGCTTCTTTGTCCTGCAGCTCCAACCTAGCATCCCCCCCTCATCTATCCCATTGAGCGTCTGCTCAGTGAGCAGAAGACTCCTTTCCATATTGTCTATGGATCTCAGTGTTGCCAGCTGCACATTTAGATCCAGTATCTGGGCTTCCAAATGCACAACGTGCTCACATCTTGCACAGCAGTATGCACCCTCGACCGGCTGTTCAAGGACTGCATACATGCGGCAAGACGTGCACTGGATGGCATTGGCAATAGTGGAGCACATCCTAATGGGGATTGCACCAGACAATAAGATAAGCAAAAATAAAAAAAATAAAAAAAATAAAAAAGTATTACTATAACAGCAATTCAGTAAGACCTCCCTTGGAAACTCTCTGAATCTAAAGTCACTGAATTTCAAGTCACACACTTACCACAGTTCGCACTTACGCTCAGGTCACACTCAGCTCGTTCACACTCGCTCAGGAAGAAGATTTAAAAGAGTTTTTTTTTTTTCCCCTTTCACCAGCACACCACCTTGCTGCTCAATGCACTTCCAAAAGGAGTTGAGCCCCAACCAGCTGCCCCTTATAAACCCTTAATTACTGTATGAACTCCCACCCTTAATTAACCCCTTGTGAATATAGTTACACCTCTAGATTTAAATGCAATATAGTTTACCCTTAAAAACACAGATAGTAAAAGAAGAGATTAACCCTGAAGAGAGAAAATATAGGTTAAACAAGCCCCCAAAGCCCCCCAAAAATTGAACAGGTAGAAAGCACTCAGCAACCTACAATTCAGCAACTCACACAGGTATTTGTTATAGGTTTTCCAAATACCTCTTCACTGAATTTCAAGTCACACACTTACCACAGTTCGCACTTACGCTCAGGTCACACTCAGCTCGTTCACACTCGCTCAGGAAGAAGATTTAAAAGAGTTTTTTTTTCCCCTTTCACCAGCACACCACCTTGCTGCTCAATGCACTTCCAAAAGGAGTTGAGCCCCAACCAGCTGCCCCTTATAAACCCTTAATTACTGTATGAACTCCCACCCTTAATTAACCCCTTGTGAATATAGTTACACCTCTAGATTTAAATGCAATATAGTTTACCCTTAAAAACACAGATAGTAAAAGAAGAGATTAACCCTGAAGAGAGAAAATATAGGTTAAACAAGCCCCCAAAGCCCCCCAAAAATTGAACAGGTAGAAAGCACTCAGCAACCTACAATTCAGCAACTCACACAGGTATTTGTTATAGGTTTTCCAAATACCTCTTCACTGAATTTCAAGTCACACACTTACCACAGTTCGCACTTACGCTCAGGTCACACTCAGCTCGTTCACACTCGCTCAGGAAGAAGATTTAAAAGAGTTTTTTTTTCCCCTTTCACCAGCACACCACCTTGCTGCTCAATGCACTTCCAAAAGGAGTTGAGCCCCAACCAGCTGCCCCTTATAAACCCTTAATTACTGTATGAACTCCCACCCTTAATTAACCCCTTGTGAATATAGTTACACCTCTAGATTTAAATGCAATATAGTTTACCCTTAAAAACACAGATAGTAAAAGAAGAGATTAACCCTGAAGAGAGAAAATATAGGTTAAACAAGCCCCCAAAGCCCCCCAAAAATTGAACAGGTAGAAAGCACTCAGCAACCTACAATTCAGCAACTCACACAGGTATTTGTTATAGGTTTTCCAAATACCTCTTCACTGAATTTCAAGTCACACACTTACCACAGTTCGCACTTACGCTCAGGTCACACTCAGCTCGTTCACACTCGCTCAGGAAGAAGATTTAAAAGAGTTTTTTTTTCCCCTTTCACCAGCACACCACCTTGCTGCTCAATGCACTTCCAAAAGGAGTTGAGCCCCAACCAGCTGCCCCTTATAAACCCTTAATTACTGTATGAACTCCCACCCTTAATTAACCCCTTGTGAATATAGTTACACCTCTAGATTTAAATGCAATATAGTTTACCCTTAAAAACACAGATAGTAAAAGAAGAGATTAACCCTGAAGAGAGAAAATATAGGTTAAACAAGCCCCCAAAGCCCCCCAAAAATTGAACAGGTAGAAAGCACTCAGCAACCTACAATTCAGCAACTCACACAGGTATTTGTTATAGGTTTTCCAAATACCTCTTCACTGAATTTCAAGTCACACACTTACCACAGTTCGCACTTACGCTCAGGTCACACTCAGCTCGTTCACACTCGCTCAGGAAGAAGATTTAAAAGAGTTTTTTTTTCCCCTTTCACCAGCACACCACCTTGCTGCTCAATGCACTTCCAAAAGGAGTTGAGCCCCAACCAGCTGCCCCTTATAAACCCTTAATTACTGTATGAACTCCCACCCTTAATTAACCCCTTGTGAATATAGTTACACCTCTAGATTTAAATGCAATATAGTTTACCCTTAAAAACACAGATAGTAAAAGAAGAGATTAACCCTGAAGAGAGAAAATATAGGTTAAACAAGCCCCCAAAGCCCCCCAAAAATTGAACAGGTAGAAAGCACTCAGCAACCTACAATTCAGCAACTCACACAGGTATTTGTTATAGGTTTTCCAAATACCTCTTCACTGAATTTCAAGTCACACACTTACCACAGTTCGCACTTACGCTCAGGTCACACTCAGCTCGTTCACACTCGCTCAGGAAGAAGATTTAAAAGAGTTTTTTTTTTTTTTTTTTTCCCTTTCACCAGCACACCACCTTGCTGCTCAATGCACTTCCAAAAAAGTTTGATTCCAAAATTGTGCTGATGTAAATTAGACATGTGGGAAGTGTTATTTATCAATTGTTTTGTGTGATATGACGCTCTGGTTTCAGGGCATAAATATTAAAAGTTGGAAAATTGCAACATTTTCAAAGTTTCTTTTTTTTCACAAATAAACGCAAGTCATATCGAAGAAATTTTACAGTATGTAAAATAGTACAATGTGTCACGAGTAGAGTTGAGCGAAACGGGTCGAAAAATTTCAAAAGTCACCGACTTTTGGCAAAGTCGGGTTTCATGAAACGAAACCCGACCCTAGGATGAGGTCGACCACGAGGTCGGCGACTTACGCGCCAAAGTCGCGTTTCAAAAGTTTGTTTTGCGCTCTTTTTCAGCCAATCAGGATCCATGGACACTGTCGGCAACGTGATGACATAGGCAGGGGTCACCACCATCTTTCAGAAGAGCATGCAAGTGATTGGCTTGCTTTGGTGGGCGTCACAGGGGTTATAAAAGGGCGTGCACGCCGACCACCATCTTACTTCTGCCGATCTTAGCATAGGGAGAGGTTGCTGCTGATTCTTTAGGGAGAGCGTTAGGCAGGGAAGAAGAAAATAAAACTGCTTCTGCTGCTAGCGATTTTGCCTGTACAACACACCAGTCACTGTGTGTGCAGTGCAAGGGGAGGCTATATTGTGGTGGATCAGCGGTGTTGGTTGTTAGGCTGCCTTCTAAGGCTTCCTGACAGCTGCATTGCTGTTTACCCACTGCTCTGCAAACTGCTTTTTTAAAAGCAATCCCAATTTTTTATTTTGTCCTGCTGAGGTACTGAGCGTGCATTTTTTCACACCATACAGCGGTGTACGCTCCTCACACAGTACCGTGTAACGGCTGTTATCACAGCCACAGTGAAGTTATCTGTGTGTCACTCTGTGAGAATAAGTCGAGGACATGTTCCGTTCTTACAGACCTGCACCTACTAGTTTTGTCTAGCTTTCAAACAGTTAAATATATTTGCTGTTTGATCACATTCAAAACTATAGACAGACAGCGTGTGTCAGTCCGTATACTTAAAAAACAAGGAGCTTGACAATTTTACGTACACCGGACAGCCGTGTACGTGCACGCTCCTCTCAGTACCGTGTAACGGCTGTTATCACGGCCACAGTGAAGCTATCTGTGTGTCACTCTGTGAGAATAAGTCGAGGACATGTTCCGTTCTTACAGACCTGCACCTACTAGTTTTGTCTAGCTTTCAAACAGTTAAATATATTTGCTGTTTGATCACATTCAAAACTATAGAGAGACAGCGTGTGTCAGTCCGTATACTTAAAAAACAAGGAGCTTGACAATTTTACGTACACCGGACAGCCGTGTACGTGCACGCTCCTCTCAGTACCGTGTAACGGCTGTTATCACGGCCACAGTGAAGCTATCTGTGTGTCACTGTGGAAGGATAAGTGGAGGACTTGTTCCGTTCTTACAGACCTACACTCTAGGGAGATTCCTATTCTGCCCAATTCTACATACACCTTGTAGTTTGTGATACACTAGCCAATTTCTGCCTGTGACATAGCGCTCTGATATTCAGTGGGCCTCACACAATCCAAAAGTGTCCAGTGTCCACTAGTGTGTGCAGAAATTCAAAATCTCCCTTATCCTGTAGTCACTTTTTTCACACCTGTGCCATCGAGCCTGTGACATAGCGCTCTGATATTCAGTGGGCCTCACACAATCCAAAAGTGTCCAGTGTCCACTAGTGTGTGCAGAAATTCAAAATCTCCCCTGTCCTATAGACACCTTGTACCTTGTTTTACATTACTATATAGTTTGTTGGATTTTGTCTACATTTCTACCAAAAATGAGGAAGGCTGGTGGAAGAGGCCATGGAATTGAGCGGGGGTTGGCAGCTGGTAATGATGGTGTTGGTGGTGGATCTGATGGTAGTGGCAAAAGCAAAATAGGACCGAATGCAGGAGGTGTTGAGCCTGCGTCATCGTCTGGCTCCACAAGGCCTCGAAGGCTTAGTTTTCTAGGAGTTGGCAAACCGCTTTTAAAGCCAGAGCTTCAGGAAAAAGTTTTGTCTTACATTGCTGACTCAGCCTCCAGCTCTATCGCCTCCTCTTCTGAAGTTGTAAAAAATAAAAGCACTGAGTCGTCATTGGAGGCTCATGTTCATGAACCACACCTTTCCTTGTGTCCTTCACCCCAACCAAGATTGTAGGATGACGCAGGCCATACTACTGATTACTCCATGGAGCTGTTTTCACATACCATGCCTGGATTATCAAGTGAAATGGTGAATTACCCAGGCCAAGATGAATCTGACATGGAGTGCACTGATGCACAGCCGCTGATAGATGATTCTGCTGGTACATTCACTCAGAGCACTACATTGTCCTCGCAGTGTACAGAGCCAGATTCTGACCCTGATGAGACTCAGGTGCCCCTTCCCGCACACTATACCACCATACACGGTGACACAGAGGAAGGTGCATATGACATTGAAGAGGAGGTGATGGATGACCCAGTTGTTGACCCAGATTGGCATCCATTGGGGGAAGAGGGTGCTGCTTCCAATAGCTCAGATGAGGAGCATCCACAGCAGACATCGACATCGCAACAGCTGTTATCTGGCAGGCCCGGAGCACTCCAAAGACAGGTTCCAAAAATCAAGAGTTGCTGGACAGCTTGTCCAGAGGGTCAAAATATCACAGCGTGCTAGGCCGCAAAATGTCTGCCAAAGTAGGAAGAGTGCAGTGTGGCACTTTTTTGAACAAAATCCTCATGATCAGGCCAAGGTTATCTGTAAGAAGTGCGCAAAGACCTTTAGCCGAGGGAAAAATCTGAAAAGTTTGAATACCAGTTGCATGCTTAGACATTTAACCAGCATGCACTTGCAAGTGTGGACACAACACCAAACCTCAAGTGCCACATGTGCAACTGATCACAAAGAAGGTAGTCAGCAACGCTACATTGTTTCCCCCACTGTAAGCCCACCGGTTAGCACAGCAGCAAATGTTGAGGTGTCGTTGCAAGGCCACAGCAGTCAGGGAATCCCACTGTTATATCAACGAAATACTGAATCTAGGCCATCAGAAAGAACACCAACTCCATCACCATCATCAACCCTCTCTCAGTCCGCCCTGTCCACCGCTACTTCCAGCATATGCAGCTCTCAAGTCCAGCTCACCCTCCCAGACACTATGAGTAGGTCAAGAAAGTACTCAGTCTCTCATCCGCGTACACTGGGTTTGAACGCCCACATTGCCAAACTAATCTCGTTTGAGATGATGCCCTATCGGTTGGTGGAAAGCGCAGCTTTCCGCGAACTCATGGCCTATGCAGTACCACGCTATGACCTACCCAGTCGCCACTTCTTCTCTCGCAAAGCCATCCCAGCCCTCCACCATCATGTAAAAGACCGCATTGTCCATGCACTCAAGCAGTCAGTGAGTGGAAAGGTGCACCTCACAACTGATGCATGGTCCAGTAGGCATGGCCAGGGCCGTTACGTGTCCATCACTGCGCACTGGGTTAATGTGGTGGATGCAGGGTCCACAGGGGACAGCGGTGGTGGGACAGTGCTGCCTAGCCCACGGTATAGGAAACAGTTGGCTGTAGGCGTTCGACCCTCCTCCTCCTCCTCCAGAAGCGAAAGCTCGTCCACAGAGCGCAGTCGTGCGAGCACTCCATCTGCAGCTGCCACTGTTGCACACGAGGTGTCCCCCTATCGAGCAGCTAGTGGAAAGCGTCAGCAGGCTGTGTTGCTGATGATGTGTTTGGGCGACAGACACACCGCCGAGGTGCTGGCCGAGTACTTGAAGCGACAAACTGAGTCATGGCTGGGTAGTGTACATCTTGAGGCAGGCAAGGTAGTTAGTGATAACGGCCGTAATTTTGTGGCAGCCATAGCCCTTTCAAAACTCAGCCACATACCTTGCTTGGCTCACACCTTGAACCTGGTGGTGCAGTGCTTCCTCAAAAATTATCCGGAGTTAACAGCCCTGCTCCAGAAGGTGCGAAGACTGTGTGCGCACATCCGCCGGTCGCCTGTACACTCCGTTCGTATGCAGAAGCTGCAGCGATTGCTCCACCTTCCCAACCACCACCTCATTATCGACATTGCAACAAGGTGAAACTCCACCCTGCACATGGTGGAGCGGCTGTGCGAGCAGAGGCAGGCCATAATGCATTTGTGGGAGGATACACAGCCAGGCACTTTGAGAGCAGACATGGAGTTGACAGGTGTGCAGTGGTCGAAGCTGAAAGACCTCTGTAAAGTCCTTCAGTGTTTTGAGGAATGCACACGGCTGGTAAGCGCAGACGACGCCATCCTAAGCATGAGCATCCCACTTATGCGTCTGCTCATGCAAACTTTGACGCACCTTAAGGAGCAGGCGTCTGCAGCCAATGTTGATGAGGAGGAAGAGGAGGAGGGAATCCTTGATGACATTCAGCCATTGTCTGCTCAGGGACCTCTCCTGGACGAGGTGGAGGAAGAAGAGGAGGAGGAGGATGATGATGGGGATGATTACTTAGGGGAGGAGGATGCATCTCATGGGGCAAGTGAAAATGTTGGCGTGGCAAGGTCTGGTACAGGGTTTGTGCGTGACTGGAGGGATGTGGATTTGCCAGAAATTGCTCCTCCAACCAGCACTCGCAGTGCATCATTGACACCGGGAACATTGGCCCACATGTCAGATTATGCCTTGCAGATCCTAAAAAGGGACCCCCGCATTGCCAAAATGATGAACGATGACGACTACTGGTTGGCCAGCATCCTGGATCTATAAAGGCAAATTACAAAACATCATGCCACAGGAGAACCTTGACCTAATATTAGCTAATAAACAAGCAACTCTGGTAAATCGGTTGCTTGAGGCATTCCCAGCACACAGCAGCGGTGATGGTTCTCACACGAGCCGTACGGGCCGGGGGCAGCTTGGCAGAGGTGTTCATGGTGCACACAGCAGAAGTGGCGTTGGAGACAGGGGTTTCATGACAATGTTGTGGACTGATTGTTCAAGTACCGCTCACACAACTGGTAATACTGCATCGATGGAAAGTGACAGGAGACAGCAGTTGTCAACTATGGTTACAAACTACTTTTCCTCCCATATCGATGTTCTCCCACACAGGTCATTCCCCTTTGACTATTGGGCCGCTAAACTGGACACATGGCCTGAATTGGCACAATATGCCTTACAGGAGCTCGCTTGCCCAGCTGCAAGTGTGCTATCGGAAAGAGTCTTCAGTGCAGCTGGATCAATCCTGACAGAAAAAAGGACCCGTCTGTCAACCCAAAATGTGGATGATCTAACCTTCATTAAAATGAACCATGCATGGGTTTCCAAGGATTTTGTCCCACCTTTCCCTGATGACACATAGGGTGACAGAAAAATGGCTTGCTTTGGTCCACCTCTTCCTGGGACTTGACCTATTTCGCCTTTTGCATCAGCTGAATGTCCAACATCAACATATGCCACTTTCTATAACTCCCTAACTGTGCTGCCTCCCCCCCATGGCCGGGGTCACCACCTAGCGCACGACACCGTGCGAGTGCCGTTGCCCTGGACAGGTGGGTAGGCCGACTCTTGGGCACGGACACTGGCACAGGGTCCCTCATAGTGCAATCAAGTGTCTCTGACGGTGGTGGTGCACACCCGCCGTCAGACACACCGCCGTACTATGAGGGGCCCAGTGCCAGTACCGACGCCCACGAGTGGGCCCCCCTTGCTTGGGCAGGGCCCCAGCATTTGCAATCTTTACCTCTCCCTGCTCCTCCGCTGTGTAGTCTGGGCCGTCAAATCCATACTGTGCCTGACACCGTCTGAGCCTGCCTCCTGATGTATAGACATATATTTTGAATGTGTACGCTATCAATACATGTTATCCGGGGATACGGTACCCTTTCTCACCTTTGTGCAATCACGTGCAAGCCATACTGGGCCTAACACCGTCTGAGCCTGCCTCCTGATGTATAGACATATTGTGACGTTTTTCGAAAACGGACGTCCGAGAGTGGACCCTCTGGGTCGCGGATCTGGAGCCCCGGGGGACGAGCGCTCCAGGTGAAGACCGACCCCTATACAGGGATCGTTTGGGGCAAGACTACCGAGGACAGAACCGCGAGGGGGTACCAGGAGGGGCGGCTCAAGGACAAGAGGCGCCCGTAGACAGGAGTACTGGACTGAGAGGTAGAGGACCTTAACAGGATTACAGGATGGGTAGACTGACAGGGAGCAGGTACTAGAGGGGAGAGGACGGGGAGGATGCACACAAGGAGGTACCAGGAGGGAGAACAGGGCGGTCATGCAGGGTGAGAGAACACTGGGAACAAGGAAGCAGAGCCGGGGGCTGGTAGCCAAGGGGAAGACAGACAGGACACAGGTGGCACTATAGAAACCGGAAAGGGGCCAAAGCGCAGCGTGGCGAGCACACAGCAACTCTCAGGCGTCCTCTCAATAGAGAGCACGCCAGAAATACCCTAGGGTCTGGAAGCGGGCGGTACGTGCCGCCCCCGGCGCCACCCCCCGTAAGCAGAAGAGGGGACGCTGGTGCGCGCGCCCTAAGGAATGAGCGCGGTGCCATCACAGGAGGGGAGGCAGAGCGTGGGAGCGCGCCGCGGCGAGGACGCCGGTAGGAGGAGGTGGCGGCGGTTGCCGCTGGAGGAGGGGCGGGAGCGGGTGCAGCCGTGACCGCCGACATGACAGTACCCCCCTCTTTACATCCCCCCCTTTCTGAGATTGGCCAGAAACTTTTTTAGTATTAGAGGAGCGTTGATATTCTTTTGAGGCTCCCAAGACCTTTCCTCAGGACCAAATCCCTTCCACTCAATGAGAAAGAAAGTCCTCCCCCTGACTCTCTTCATGGCTAAAATATCCTTTACTTCAAAGATGTCATCCGACCCAATAGGTAAAGGAGGGGCAACGAAGACCGGTTGGAACCGATTCAGAACTACAGGTTTCAAGAGCGAGACGTGAAAGGCGTTAGGGACCCGGAGTGAAGCCGGCAACCTCAGTCTGTAAGACACTTCATTGATGCGTTTTAGTACCTCGAAGGGACCGATGTAACGAGGACACAGCTTATAGGAAGGAACTTTCAAGCGGATGTGCTTGGTTGAGAGCCAGACCTTATCACCAGGGTGGTACGGGGGAAGGTCCCTCCGTCTCTTGTCTGCATGTCTTTTGATTCGGGCACTGGTCTTCACAAGAGCCTCTCTGGTCTCCTTCCAAATATTCAAAAATTCTGTGGCGAGGGCATCAGCTGCGGGAACTCCTGAAGAGGCAACAAAGGGTAGTGGAACACCAGGATTGCGACCAGAAACCACAAAGAACGGAGTTTTGGTGGTCGACTCGCTGGGGTGGTTATTATGGGCGAATTCAGCCCAGGGTAGAAGAAAGACCCAATTATCCTGGTGGGCATTGGAGAAGTGGCGCAGGTAAGTTGTTAGGTCCTGATTAACCCGTTCCACCTGCCCATTGGTCTGCGGGTGATAGGCGGAGGAGAAGTCGAGGGACGTACCCATAAGCTGACATAGAGCCCTCCAGAAGCGAGAAGTAAATTGGACCCCTCGATCAGACACAATCCGTAGGGGAAGACCATGCAACCTGAAGATCTGATGGATGAAGATCTCGGCAAACTTCGGAGCGGAGGGCAGCCCGGCCAGGGGGATAAAATGAGCCATCTTAGAGAAGCGGTCAGCTATGACTAAGATGGTGGTGCAACCAGCTGAGCAGGGCAAGTCGGTTATAAAGTCCATGGCAATTTGCTGCCAAGGGGCCTCCGGCACCGGCAACGGATGGAGAAGACCGGAGGGCAAAGTTCTTGGAACCTTGTTCTGCGCACAGGTTGAGCAAGAGGCAACAAAATCTGCCACGTCTTGGCGAAGGGTGGCCCACCAGTAATAACGTGAGAGAAGCGATAGAGTCTTCTTGGACCCCACGTGCCCCGCAACCTTGGAGGAGTGTCCCCAGCGCAACACCTCCAGACGTTTATTCTGAGGCACGAAGGTCTTGCCTGGTGGAGGAGTAGAAAAGTTCACCGGGGCCACGGTGATCACTTTGGCAGGCTCGATAATATACGAGGGGTTCTCGTCCTCTTCTGGCGACTGTAGAGATCTGGAAAGTGCATCTGCTTTGGTGTTCTTATTACCGGGCCGGAAGTGAAGCTGGAAGTTGAATCGAGAAAAATACAAGGCCCATCTGGCTTGTCTGGAATTGAGCCTTTGGGCGGACTGCAGATAGGCCAAATTCTTGTGGTCCGTGAAGATGGTAAAGGGGTGCACAGCCCCCTCGAGCAGGTACCGCCACTCTTCCAGAGCCATCTTGATGGCCAGCAACTCCCGATCTCCGATGGAGTAGTTGCACTCTGCTGGCGAAAAGGACTTGGAAAAGAACCCGCAGGGAACCAGTCGTCCAGGGGGAACTCGCTGGGAGAGGACCGCCCCAGCTCCGGTGGAAGAGGCGTCCACTTCAAGAACAAAAGGCCTACTGGCCACCGGCCGATGTAGGACCGGTGCTGCTGCAAAGGAGCGTTTCAGCGCCAGAAAGGCATCTTCCGCCTCGGAGGACCAGTGATCAGGCTTAGTTCCTTTGCGGGTCAAGGCCGAGATAGGTTTGGTCAACGAGGAAAAATGCGGCACGAACTGTCGATAATAATTCGCGAATCCGAGGAAACGATGGATGGCTTTGATTCCGACAGGACGTGGCCACTTGAGTACCGCCGAGAGTTTCTCGGGATCCATCTTCAGACCGGAATCTGTGATGACATGACCCAAGAAGGGTAACGAGGTCTGCTCGAAGAGACACTTCTCAATCTTGGCGTAGAGGTGATTCTCCCGGAGACGGTGCAGGACCATGTGTACGCTTCTCCGATGGGAGGAAAGGACAGGCGAAAAGATGAGGATATCGTCTAAATACACTATTACGCAAGAGTACAGAAGGTCCCGAAACACCTCGTTAACGAACTCCTGGAAGACAGCTGGAGCATTGCAGAGACCAAACGGCATGACTAAATACTCATAATGACCATCACGGGTATTGAAGGCCATCTTCCATTCGTCGCCTGCGCGAAACCGGATCAAATTGTAGGCTCCCCGCAGGTCCAGCTTCGTGAAGATTCGAGCCCCTCTCAGCCGGTCGAAGAGTTCTGGGATAAGTGGAAGTGGGTATCGATTCTTAACTGTAATATTGTTCAGGCCCCAGTAGTCGATACATGGTCTAAGAGATCCGTCTTTCTTCCGAACAAAGAAGAAGCCTGCACCTGCTGAGGACGAGGACTTTCGGATGAACCCCTTCGCCAAGTTCTCCCGGATGTATTCAGTCATGGCCGTGGTCTCTGCTGGAGATAAGGGATACGTCCTCCCCCTGGGCGGAGTGGCTCCGGGAAGCAAGTTGATAGGGCAGTCATAGGCCCGATGCGGAGGCAGAGACTCCGCTTCATTTCTACTGAAAACGTCGGCGTACACGTAGTACGGTGCGGGGAGACCCGTGAGATTGGCCGGCGTTGGCAGGAGACGAGGATGAAGGACGGATTGCAAACAACGAGTGTGGCAGGACTGACCCCAGCGGAGGATCTCCCCTGAGCGCCAGTCGACAACTGGCTCGTGCAGCCGAAGCCAGGGTAATCCGAGGAGGACAGCGTGAGACAATTTAGGCAGCACGTAGAAGGCTATCTTTTCAAAATGAAGCGCTCCAATTTGTAAATCCACTTCGGTCGTGATCCTGGTAACGAGCCCGGGAAGGGGTGTTCCATCGACGGAGGTGATAGCCCGTGGGTCTTTTAGGATAACCACCGGAATCTGAAGTTGGTCCACCTCTTGCTGCCGGATGAAATTGCCAGCCGCACCCGAGTCCACATACGCCTCTACAGATCTGCGCTCCCGTCCTGAAACAATTAAAGCTGAAAGGGTAAGAGGCAGAGAGGAATTATGATCACCTAGGGAGACCTCTCTTAGGCCGGTTTCACATTAGCGCTTTTTAAGCGCACGCACGGCCGGGGGTAGCTCCGCCCCCGAGCCGGCTCTCTGCCCGGCGTGCCCGCCCCTTGCTTGTAGCGCCGCCTACTAGCGGACAGCGGCGCCTGCGATCGGCGCACCCTATCTTTAGCATAGGGTGCGCAGATCGTGCGCAGGCCGTGCGCTAGTTGCGCTTTGACCTGCGCTGCACACTTTTGACGGTGCGCCGTGCGCGCCAAAATCAAACTTTTCGGATTTTGGCGCGCACGGCGCACCGTCAAAAGTGCGCAGCGCAGGTCAAAGCGCAACTAGCGCACGGCCTGCGCACGATCTGCGCACCCTATGCTAAAGATAGGGTGCGCCGATCGCAGGCGCCGCTGTCCGCTAGTAGGCGGCGCTACAAGCAAGGGGCGGGCACGCCGGGCAGAGAGCCGGCTCGGGGGCGGAGCTACCCCCTGGCCGTGCGTGCGCTTAAAAAGCGCTAATGTGAAGCCGGCCTTACCTGACCTAGGTGGAGGCGTTTCCCGGCCTCTCAGGACAAGTGCGGATGAAGTGATTAGCCCCACCACAGTACAGGCAGAGCCCATTTGTCATCCTCTCTCTGCGACACTGCTCGGTCAACCTGAACCGATCTACCTGCATGGGCTCGGGGACGCTGCTAGTAGAGGGAGCTGCAGAGCGTGGAATGGGCGCTTGATATAGCCTGAAGGGTCTGCGTTCTCTAACCGATTCCCGCGAGCGCTCCAAAAATCGGAGGTCTATGCGCATAGCCAGGGCTATAAGGTCCTCCAGAGTGGTGGGGGTATCCCGACCGGCTAGCTCGTCTTTAATCTTGCTGGAAAGGCCTCTCCAGAAGGCACCCACAAGTGCCTCATTATTCCATCCGAGTTCTGACGACAACGTCCGAAAACGGATGGCGTACTGCCCCACAGTAAGCGACCCTTGGCGGAAATTAAAGAGAGCTTCTGTGGTAGAAGCCAAGCGGCCGAGTTCGTCAAACACCTTACGAAATGTTTCCAGGAAGTTCTGGATACTCGCTACGACGGGATCATCCCTCTCCCATAGAGGGTTCACCCAGGACAGGGCTTCTCCCTCGAGGTGGGATACTATGAACGCCACCTTGGCGCGATCCGTGGGATATTGTTGGGGCAACAGCTCGAAGTGCAGTCTGCACTGGTTTAAAAAGCCCCGACAAAGTTTAGGATCTCCACCATATCTGGGAGGCTTACCCAGGCGGGGGGGCGGGGAGGAGACGGCGTCCCTTGGAGGGTTAGAGACGACCGCAGCGGACTGCAAGGCAAGCAGTCGGTCATCGATGGACGCCATATACCCCAAAATGTGGGACTGGGCATCGCGCTGCTGCGCGAGCTCCTGCTGCAGGCTGGCTAGGAGGGGAGCATGCCCGGGGTCAGAGGTCTGCATAGCGGACAAACAGGTGTCCATGGACTTCATGAAAGACATGATTCGGGCCTGATTTTCACGCAGGAACAACAGTTCCTTCTGCGTGGCAGCCGTGGCACCGGCGGGGTCCATGGCCTGAGAGTACTGTGACGTTTTTCGAAAACGGACATCCGAGAGTGGACCCTCTGGGTTGCGGATCTGGAGCCCCGGGGGTCGAGCGCTCCAGGTGAAGACCGACCCCTATACAGGGATCGTTTGGGGCAAGACTACCGAGGACAGAACCGCGACAGCCGGTACCAGGAGGGGCGGCTCAAGGACAAGAGGCGCCCGTAGACAGGAGTACTGGACTGAGAGGTAGAGGACCTTAACAGGATTACAGGATGGGTAGACCGACAGGGAGCAGGTACTAGAGGGGAGAGGACCGGGAGGATGCACACAAGGAGGTACCAGGAGGGAGAACAGGGCGGTCATGCAGGGTGAGAGAACACTGGGAACAAGGAAGCAGAGCCGGGGGCTGGTAGACAAGGGGAAGACAGACAGGACACAGGCTGCACTATAGAAACCGGAAAGGGGCCAAAGCGCAGCGTGGCGAGCACACAGCAACTCTCAGGCGTCCTCTCAATAGAGAGCGCGCCAGAAATACCCTAGGGTCCGGAAGCGGGCGGTACGTGCCGCCCCCGGCGCCACCCCCCGTAGGCAGAAGAGGGGACGCTGGTGCGCGCGCGCGCCCTAAGGAAGGAGCGCGGTGCCGTCACAGGAGGGGAGGCAGAGCATGGGAGCGCGCCGCGGCGAGGACGCCGGTAGGAGGAGGTGGCGGCGGTTGCCGCTGGAGGAGGGGCGGGAATGGGTGCAGCCGTGACCGCCGACATGACACATATATTTTGAATGTGTACGCTATCCATACATGTTATCCGGGGATACGGTACCCTTTCTCACCTTTGTGCAATCACGTGGAATCCATACTGGGCCTAACACCGTCTGAGCCTGCCTCCTGATGTATAGACATATATTTTGAATGTGTACGCTATCCATACATGTTATCCGGGGATACGGTACCCTTTCTCACCTTTGTGCAATCACGTGCAATCCATACTGGGCCTAACACCGTCTGAGCCTGCCTCCTGATGTATAGACATATATTTTGAATGTGTACGCTATCCATACATGTTATCCGGGGATACGGTACCCTTTCTCACCTTTGTGCAATCACGTGCAAGCCATACTGGGCCTAACACCGTCTGAGCCTGCCTCCTGATGTATAGACATATATTTTGAATGTGTACGCTATCCATACATGTTATCCGGGGATACGGTACCCTTTCTCACCTTTGTGCAATCACGTGTAATCCATACTGGGCGTGAGAACGGCTGGCGAGCTGTTAAGCAAGCTACAGCACCTGTGGTTTGCACACGTAAGTTTTTCATTTTTTCAGGAATGACGGTTAGGCCTAATTCCGGAACTGCGGTTGACCTGCACTTACTGGGAAATCATCGTTCGCGGGTAATAATTGTAATCAGTGATCCCCATCACTAACGTTGTTCAGCGGGTTATCTGCACCTGTAAGCGACAAACGCTGGCCTTTTCAGTGTAGCGCACATGCAGCCACGGACATGTAAGGGCATGACACACCAGTTATTGGCCAATCTCATGTGCCAGAGCCTCACGTGTCCCTCTAGTAAGCCGGACTCGGACCGCGGGGCATGACGGAGTCTCGTTCGTTAACGGAATTAAGCTTGCAATGTGTGCATCTGTTCTGTAGCTGGCATGGTTGAGGTTTCCCAGGTGGAGTCGAATTTAACCGTAGGCTCCACTCCTGGTGGTGCCCTTCTGGACATTCCTTTAAGGTTCAGCTTTGCAACCATACTGCCCACGTAAAACAAACACTTTGCCTTCATGAACGCTGTTTGGAAGGTCATGACTCGTGGGAATAACGCCGCCCAATCAGTTAACCTGCTAGAGAGATCCTTCGTTGCTCCCAAGCATGACATCACACTCCCTAGGAGGAAGGTAATGCCACTGTGGCGACCGTACTCCTGGGGGCGACACAAGTGTACTGATGCCCAGCCACTGCTCGATGAATCTGCTGGTACATTGACCCAGACCACTACATTCCCCTCGCACGCTACACGGCCTGAATCTGACCCTGATGAAACTCAGGTTACCCTTCCCATATACAGTTCCATCTTACACGGTGACAAAGAGGAAGCTGCAGATGAAAGTGCAGGTTCGGCCCACCCGCCATCAGACACACCACCGTACTATCAGGGGCCCTGTGCCAGTGCCGTCGCCAACGAGTGGGCCCCCCCTGCTTGCTCAGGATCACAGCACTTGCAAGGTTGAAATACTGTGCAGTGAGATGGAAGATGGGGACGACGAGGAGTCCAGACTAGTACAGGGATTCCCTAGCGAGGAGACTTATTTGATTGTTTTCAATGTTGGGACAGCAATTTTTGGGGAGCACTATACTCTGGAGAATGATAGATGGGGCTCACCATACACTGGAACATTCCAAAGGTGGACATCAGACACTGGAGCAGCATTTACAGGGCCCATTATACACTAGAGCATTAGAAATGGGGCCCATTATGTTTGGAGCATTATTTGGGCCCATAAGACAGTGGAGCTTCATCCATGGGGACCAACATATACTGTAGCATTATGTGGAGCTCATCATATACTGTTTCAAACATTATATGGGACCAATGATTCTGTATGGAGAAATAGATGGGCCTCGTCATGAGATGTAAAAAGTGAAGTATTTTTCATTGTACTATACCGCTATTTCTCTGCCGTATCGGAGCATGATGAGTTGTGGTATGTGTTAAAGGGGCGCTCTTTCGCCCAGGGCACATGAAAACCTGGAGCCAGCCCTACCCCCTCACAACTTTAGCCAAATAACCCCCATTTTTCAGTGCGTAACTTGTATTATGAAGTTAATTAAGGTTGACAAGCTTAAGTAAGAAGAATTGATGCTTTTGGCATTCAAATGGGCACTGTAGGTGTGTTTCCTGTCCTCCTCTCATTGCCGACTTTTATTCCCCATTGACTTACATTGGGTTTCGTGTTTCGGGACGACCCCGACTTTTCCCTATAATCGGCCGATCTTGCTCGACCCGACTTTTGGAAAAGTCGGGTTTCACGAAACGAAACTCGACCCTAAAAAACAAAAGTCGCTCAACTCTAGTCACGAGAAAACAACCTCAGAATCAGTGGAATCCGTTGAAACGTTCCAGAGTTATTACCTCATAAAGGGACAGTGGTCAGAATTGTAAAAATTAGCCTGGTCAGAAAGGTGAAAACAGGCTGGGTCGCGAAGGGGATAAATTATACCCCACATGTCCTCCCATTCTGGACTCCACATGTCCACCCATTCTGCCTAATGTCTCTCCATATTGCCTCCATAGTCATCCATAATACAGGGTGGGCCATTAATATGGATACACCTAAATAAAATTGGAACGGTTGGTGATATCAACTTCCTGTTTCTGGCACATTAGTATAGGGGAGGGGAAAAACTTTTCAAGATGGGTGGTGACCAGCCATTTTGGATCCAACTTTATAAATGGCCCACCCAGGTGTATCCATATAAATGACCCACCCTTTAGTATAATGCAGCCCCATAGTATTATAATGCACCCCATAATATAATGCACCCCCATAGCAGTATAATGCACCTCATAATCTAATGCACCCCCATAGTATAATGTACCCCCGTAGCAGTAAAATGCAGCCCCATAGCAGTTTAATGCAGCCCATAGTGTAGCTCACCCACATAGTATAGTGCACCCCACAGCAGTATAATGCAGCCCCATAGCAGTATAATGCACCTCATAATATAATGCACCCCATAGTATAATGCACCCCCGTAGCAGTATAATGAAGCCCCATAGTAGTGTAATGCAGCCCATAGTATAGTGCACTCACATAGTATAGTGCACTCCATAGCAGTATAGTGCACCTCATAATATAATGCACCCCCATAGTATAATGCACCCCCTTAGTAGTATAATGCACCCCCATAGTATAATTCAGCCTTATATTATTATAATTCACCCCTATAGTATAATGCAGCCCTATAGTTTAGTGCACCCCCATAGTATAATGCAGCCCCATAGTATTATAATGCACCCCATAATATAATGTACCCCTGTAGCAGTCTAATGCACCCCATAGTAGTATAATGCACCCCATAGTATAGTGCACCCACATAGTATAATGCACCCACATAGTATAATGCACCCACTTAATATACTGCACCCCATAGCAGTATAATGCAGCCCCATAGCAGTATAATGCACCCCATAGCAGTATAATGCACCTCATAATACAATGCACCCCATAGTATAATGCAGCCTTACAGTATTATAATGCACCCCCATAGTATAATGCACTCCCATAGTATTATAATGCAGCCCCATAGTATAATGCCCCATAGCAGTATAATGCACCCCATAATATAATGCACCCCCATGCCAGTATAATGCACCCCCATGCCAGTATAACACTCCCCATGCCAGTATAACGCACCCTCATGCCAGTGTAATGCACCCCATGCCAGTATAACGCAACCCCATGCCAGTATAATGCACCCCCATGCCAGTATAATGCACCCCCATGCCATTTTACCGTACCCCCCATGCCGGTATAATGCACTGCCTAGCAGAGCTCCAGCAGTATCCTCCGGTCCATGGATCTGAGGTGCACAGCGTTGTTCAGGTATATGACAGTGACGTCATACGCCGGCGACGTGCCCGCTGACGTCAGCTGCCGACTTGTGATTGGCTGTCAGCTGTTAGCTGTTGCCCTGCTCCCACGCGGCAACAAGTTTTAACTGCCCGTGCATCTGAGGATGCATGGGCAGTTACTGAGCCAGCAGAATCCTGCTACTGAGGCCCGATGAGCAGAACAAGGGGGGCCCGTTGCGGGCCTTCTCTGCTCATCGAGCCCCATACGCCAGTAAGGGCAGTAATGCCCTGATTGTGGCTCTTATCGTGACAGTACCCGCTTTTCAACAATACCGGACTTCACCGGAAATGACGTCTTCTCCCACTAGGATTCACCTTCAACAGTCACCTGATCCTCAAGGTTATGGCAAACACAGCCCGATGGAGATGGCAATAATCTGTGGAATACATTATGTACCTGCATTTCTAAGGGTAACTCCAGCTGGAATGTCCCCGGACTGAGAATGACCGACGTCCGATACGGCCCGATCACCCTAGAACTCCAGGCCCCAGATGTGTACTTCCACCTGATGTTTTTGGTGGACACCCGTATTCATTCACACACAGGTCCAGACTTGAAAGTTTATTTCCACACATGCATTTGCCAAAGGATGGTGAACTCTTTGAGGAACAGACAACAGAGATATCCCTCTCCACCCTCTCCTGATCCCTCTTCCTGAGAGGAATCCGAGACTCAGGGTGTACTTGTGGTGAGGGTTGAGTCTTGCCCCTAGTCCCTGGTATCACCTTAGCTGCCCCCACCGGAGAAGAAGGGGTAGGTTTGAGAAGGATGGTAGACATCGTAGCTCCCAGACAGCAGTCCTTACAAGACTGGTCCCAACTGGCTACCTGAAGAATGAGGGCTAAGCCTGAAATACACTTTACAGGCTTCTTTGAAGACCATAAATTTATCTCTCCCTCCAGAAAATCTGTCAGGGAGAGATACTTTAGGTTCCGGCTGACAGAGGGGAACTTAACTTAACAATTGTCTCTGCTGCAAAGCACCACACAGCAGAGATTAAGGCACCAGGACCTCGAACTCCACTAAGGCTAGTTTCACATTAGCACCTTTTTGCGCAGCGCTTCGTGCGCAATTGAAACGCATGCAAAAAACGCATGCAAACGCATGTAAATACAGCGATTTTTAGATGCATCATCGTGCGCATGACGACAAAAAACGCAGCGTTTGCATACGTTTTCATGCATTTTTGCATGCGTTTGCGTTTTTTATGCGCATGAATCATAGAATCATAGAATCATAGAATCATAGAATCGTAGAGTTGGAAGGGACCTCCTGGGCCATCTGGTCCAACCCCCTGCTCAAAGCAGGATTCGCTAAATCATCCCAGTCAGATGTCTGTCCAGCCTCTGTTTGAAGACTTCCATTGAAGGAGAACTCACCACTTCTCGTGGCAGCCTGTTCCACTCATTGATCACTCTAACTGTCAAAAAGTTTTTTCTAATATCTAATCTGTGTCTCCTCCCATTCAGTTTCATCCCATTGCTTCTAGTCTTTCCTTGTGCAAATGAGAATAAAGTTGATCCTTCTACAATGTGACAGCCCTTTAGATATTTGTAGACAGCTATTAAGTCTCCTCTCAGTCTTCTCTTTTGCAAACTAAACATTCCCAAATCCTGCAACCTTTCCTCATAAGACAGGGTTTGCAGACCGGTCACCATTCTGGTCGCTCTTTTCTGAACTTGCTCCAGTTTGTTGATGTCTTTTTTAAAATGTGGTGCCCAAAACTGGACACAATATTCCAGATGAGGTCTGACCAAAGAGGAGTAGAGGGAAATAATGACTTCACGTGATCTAGACTGTATGCTTCTGTTAATACATCCTAGAATTGCATTTGCCTTTTTTGCTGCTGCATCACACTGTTGACTCATATTCAGTCTGTGATCTATTAGTATACCCAAGTCTTTTTCACATGTGCTGTCACTTAGCCCTATTCCTCCCATTCTATATATGCTTTTTCCATTTTTATTGCCCAGATGTAGTACTTTGCATTTCTCCCTGTTAAAAACCATTCTGTTAGTTGCTGCCCACTTCTCCAGTTTATTTAAATCTTTTTGAATCCTCTCTCTCTCTTCTCTAGTATTAGCTATCCCTCCTAGCTTTGTGTCATCAGCAAATTTAATCAGTTTACCCTCAATTCCTTCATCTAAATCGTTGATAAAGATGTTGAACAATACAGGGCCCAGGACAGAGCCCTGTGGTACCCCACTTGAGACATTCTTCCAACTGGATGTGCAGCCATTTACAACCACTCTTTGGGTCCGATCACTAAGCCAGTTATGAATCCACCTAACAGTTGCCTTGTCCATTCCATACTTAATCATTTTTTCAATAAGGATTGTATGAGAGACTTTGTCAAATGCTTTGCTGAAGTCAAGATATACTATATCTACAGCATTTCCTTGATCCACCCAATCAGTGATACCGTCATAGAAGGAAATTAAGTTAGTCTGACATGACTTATTAGTTACAAACCCATGCTGACTCTGTTTAATCACTTCATTCTTATCCAGGTATTGACATACATGTTGTTTAATAATTTGTTCAAAGATCTTTCCTGGTATAGAAGTCAGACTCACCGGCCTATAGTTACCTGGGTCCACCTTCTTCCCCTTTTTGAAGATAGGAACAACATTTGCTCTTCTCCAGTCTTCTGGCACTTCTCCTGTTCTCCAAGAATTTTCAAAGATTATAGAGAGGGGTTCAAAAATTTCTTCTGCTATCTCCTTCAGTACTCTGGGGTGTAATTCATCTGGACCTGGAGACTTGAATTCATTTAGGCTAGCTAAGTGTTTCCTCACTATCTTTCTGTTTATAGATATCCTGGATTCTTCTATTCCCTTAATAGGACAGTGAATAACAGTTGATGTTACATTTCCTTTCTGAGAGAAAACAGATGCAAAATAGGAATTTAAAAGTTCAGCCTTCTCAACATCCTGTCTTACCATTTCATCATTTTCATCCTGTAAAAATCCTATAGCATCTTTGACTTTTCTTTTACTTTTGACATATCCCCAAAATCCTTTATTATTGCTTTTGACATCTCTTGCAAGCCTCAATTCATTTTCAGCTTTAGATAATCTGATTTGTGCCCTGCAGGTTCTGCAGACAGCATTATATTCTTCTTTAGATATGCCTCCCTCTTTCCATTTTATAAACATTTTTTTCTTCCTTTTTAGCATGTGCTTAAGTTCTGTGTTCATCCATCCTGGTTTCCTTAACTGCTTCCTATTCTTCCCTCTTTTCGGAATTGTTAACAACTGTGCTTTGAGAATTTCATTTTTCAAGATTTCCCATCCTTCCTGGACATTTTTGTCTTTAAGGATATCCAGCCATTGGATCCCTCCAATTCTCTTTCTGAATCCCTTAAAATCTGCCTTTCTGAAATCTAACCTTGACGTCTGAGTCTTCACAGGTCTTCCGCCTCTAGTTATCCAAAATTCTAAAATAGCATGGTCGCTACCTCCTAGGGTCCCAGCCACTTTTACCTCCTCAACCATTTCCTCCCTGTTTATAAGGATTAGATCCAAGGTAGCAGTTCCCCTTGTTTTCTCCCTTACCTTTTGGAAGATAAAGTTGTCAGCAAGAGAGGATAAGAATTTCCTTGACCTGTTAGTTTTGCCTGAGAGAGATTCCCAACAAATGTCTGGATAGTTGAAATCTCCCATGACAACTATGTCATATTTTTTGGAGAACTTGGCCATTTGATGCATAAAGAGTTCATCCATAGCTTCAGCTTGCACAGGCGGCCTGTAGTAAATGCCTACAATGGTGTCCTTTCCATTGTTCTGTCCTTGTATTCTTACCCAAACAGTTTCCACAGAACTCCCAGTCTCTGAAGCTTCAATCTCTGTGCAGATATACGCGTTTCTAACATACAATGCGACACCCCCTCCTCGTTTATCAAGTCTGTTTCTTGCAAATAAGTTGTATCCTTCTAGTCTTGTATTCCAATCATGTGTATTGTCCCACCAAGTTTCAGTGATTCCAATGACATCATATTTCTTTTCCTGTGTTAGTAGTTCCAATTCTCCTTGTTTGTTGCCCATGCTTTGTGCATTAGTATAGAAACATTTTAGTTTGTGATTGGTTTCTCTTTCTCCAATATTTTTATTAATTAGATTCTTTCGTCTTTGTTCTTCCTTTCCACTTCTAATAGCAGAGTTCTCAATAGCATTTGTCAGGTGTATGGCTTTTTCTGGTCTTTTGCTTCCCTTCCCATGTTGTTCTAGTTTAAAGCTCTCCTTACAAGTGTAGCAAGGCGACTTCCAAATACCTGCTTTCCAGTCTTCGTAAGGTGCACCCCATCTCTAGCAAGTAGTCCATCGTATAAGTAGTTCACTCCGTGATCCAGAAATCCAAATCGTTGCTGACGGCACCATCGACGTAGCCAGTTGTTCACCTGCAGAATCTTATTCCACCTCCTTGTTCCATGGCCATCCACTGGGAGGATGGAAGAGAAGACCACCTGCGCTCCCAGTTCTTTCACTTTCTTGCCTAAGTCTTCAAAGTCTCTGCAGATGGTTTCCAGGTCGTTTCTTGCAGTGTCATTTGTCCCCACATGTAGTAGCAGGAATGGGTAGTCATCTGTAGGTCTGAAGAGTCCTGATATCCTGTCAGACACATCTTTAATTTTTGCACCTGGAAGACAACACATTTCTCTTGAAGTTATATCCGGTCTGCAGATAGCGGCCTCTGTTCCTCTCAACAGGGAATCCCCCATGACCACCACTCTCCGTTTCTTCTTCACAACATTTTTCTTTCTCCATCCAGGAGGACTCTGAAGGCGTACAAGGTTGCTGCTTGTTGGCAAAGTCTTATCCTGATGTATTTCTTCATCGTTTTCCTGCGTGAGAGCCTGGTACTGGTTTCTGAGCAGTATGGGTGCTGAATGCCTCCTGATCCTCCTGCTTCTCTGGGTCACATGTCTCCAATCCTCTGTTTCTTCAGGTGCACTTCGAATTTCTTCTCTTTCTGTAACATGAAGAGATAATTCTGCTCTGTCCAAGAACTCTTCACCTTCCTTAATGATCTTCAACGTAGCTAACCTCTCTTCGAGATTTTGCAACTTTTCCTCCAACAGGGACACAAGCTTGCATTTGTGGCATGTGAAGTTTGGCTTTTCCACTGGTAAGTCTGTGAACATGTAGCAAGAAATGCAGCTCACCAAATGGCTCCTGGCCTCTTCCATCTTGAGATTTCTTAAAAATGATTAAAGATGAGCCCAAGTTTTTCCGATTTCCTCTTTTCAGCTGCAACGGCCAAAACCCAGTGATCGTTGAGCTCGCGGAGACTCTTCACTTATCCCAGAAGGCACTGGGAATATGCAAATGATCTCCTCAAGACTCTTCCCCTGGTTTTCCGATTTCCTCTTTTCAGCTGCAACGGCCAAAACCCAGTGATCGTTGAGCTCGCGGAGACTCTTCACTTATCCCAGAAGGCACTGGGAATATGCAAATGATCTCCTCAAGACTCTTCCCCTGGCATGTGTTCTCTAGGTGTCACATTTCACAGGAGGAAAATCCTTGAAACATATACTCCACCAACGGGACACCAGTGGGCATGTGTCATGGGAATTCTTATATATAGACCCTGTACAGCTGAATTCTTCAGATTTTGTTGCTTTTTCCTTTGTCAATATGGAACTGCGGTGGAAGAGTTTTCACTTCAACTTGGATCTGGACATTGCCCTGTCTCAGGCTTTTGCATTTGCTTGCCAGCAAGAAAGGCAGAGAGAGAGACAGTGAAGACGGCAGCGGTGGCGTTTGTGGATACATCCGATTATTGAAGTCCGGGAGAGCCGTGGAACATACCATACCCTCTACAGCAAGCTCCAGACAAACCCAGCGAAATTTAGTGACTATACCCGGATGTTCCAAGAAAGCTTCATGGATTTGCTTGCTCGTGTTCAAGGAGCCATCCGGAGACAGAACACACAGCTCCGTCGTGCGATTCCTCCTGAGGAACAGCTCCTGGTCCAATTACGGTACGTAATATTTAAAAACCAATGCCTGCATAATTGTCTTTGTTTGCCATGTACTATTCCAAAGCCTGCAGAATTATTGTTCTGCCATGTACAAATATTTTTTCATTTCCGTGTTTTGCAAAACCGTAGACATAAATATTAATTTTTTTCTTTCTCTGTTTGGCAGATTCCTGGCTACTGGAGAGACCTTATCTTCACTCCACTTCCAGTACCGGCTTGGAATCTCCACCTTGTCAGGAATAGTTGCGGACACCTGCCAGGCTTTGTGGGACGTTCTCTGTCCAGAATTTATGCCCCTGCCCACCGCGGAAAAGTGGATGGAAATTGCTGAAAAAATCTGGACAGTCTGCAATTTCCCCAACTGTTTGGGAGCGGTTGATGGGAAACACATCAGGATCACCAAACCCGCAAGAAGTGGATCGGAGTACTATAACTATAAAAAGTACTTTTCTACAGTACTCATGGCCATTGCGGATGCAGACTGTCTGTTTGTTGCGGTGGACATTGGGGCATTTGCCGGGGCAATGACTCCCAGGCTTTTAAGAACTCAGACATGGGCCATAGGTTGTATGGCAACCATTTTAATTTCCCCCTGCCATGGCCTCTTCCCCACACCGTAGGTCCACCACTGCCATTTGTAATGGTTGGGGGTGAGGCCTTTCAAATGTGCCAAAACCTGCTGAAACCCTACTCCAGCCAGGACTTGGACCACACAAAAAGATATTTAATTACAGACTGACCAGGGCGCGAAGAACTGTAGAGTGTGCCTTTGGGATTCTTGTCTCCAGATGGCGCATTCTCGGCACAGCCATTAATCTTAAACAGGAAACAGTGGATGAGGTGGTGAAAGCGTGCGTGGGTCTTCACAATTTTGTTATGGCTAAAGAGCACCCTAACTTTGAACTAGATGAACCAGCTGCCAACCCATTGCCTGATTTCACTCAACACCCTCTCAGGTCATCAGTTGAAGTTGGCCAAATGAGGGACCAATTTGCGACCTACTTTATCTCTGATGTAGGACGTGTGGCATGGCAAGATCAAATGGTGTAAAATTGTTTTCTTGTGTGTATGTTAATAAAAAACCTGTTTTGATACCTGTACCGAGTGTACCGAGTCTTTATATACTCCAATAAAATAATCACCTGCCCAGGTGTCCCAGTGAATTCAGGATGCTGTGTTTTGTGCATCCTGACTTTACTAGGACTCCTGACCAGGTGAGTGTAGATATAAAAGTTGTATGACCTTCATCATCTCTCCAGTCTGTGTTCAGTAAGGCAGATTGCAGCGATGGTGGAGATAATACAACTAATATTTATATCACCTGGCCTGATGTTACAAATAGTGATTTTGGGATGCACTAGCATCCTTCACTCTTTATGACACCTGACCATGTGAGTATAAATATTAGTTGCATGATCTCCAATGTGGCTTCAGTATGCACGCCGACTGGAGAGATAATAATAATAATAAATTTTATTTCTATAGCGCCGACATATTCCGCAGCACTTTACATTTCGGAGGGGATTTGTACAGACAATAGACATTACAGCATAACAATAATCACATAGATTATAACAAATACCAAGAGGAATGAGGGCCCTGCTCGCAAGCTTACAATCTATAAGGAAAAAAAAAAGAAGGGAGACACGAAAGGTGGGTGGTAACAGTTGCCCTGATTGTATGGACCAGCCATAATGTTAAGTGTGTATCAGTACAGACACAGAGGGCTAATGGATGCATAAAGCATGTGGGAACATGATGCGGGGAACCTGGTTATGGTAAAACTTTTGGCTGTGCCACACCGGGATAGATTAGGTTAATATGTTGAGGCGATAGGCCAGTCTGAATAAAGGCGTTTTCAGGGCACACTTAAAATTGTGGGGATTGGGGACTAATCGTATTTACCTAGGAAGTGCATTCCAAAGAATTGGCGCAGCAAGTGTAAAGTCTTGGAGATGGGAGTGGGAGGTTCTGATTATTGAGGATTAGCAGAACGGAGGGCACGGGTAGGGTGGTAGGCTGAGACAAGGGAGGAGATGTAGGGTGGTGCTGAGCCATGGAGGGCTTTGTGGGTGAGGGTAATAAGTTTATACTGAATTCTGGAGTGGATGAGTAGCCAGTGTAATGACTGGCACAAGGTAGAGGCATCGGTGTAACGATTGGTGAGGAATATGATCCTGGCTGCAGCATTCAAGACAGATTGGAGAGGGGAGTGTTTGGTAAGAGGGAGACCGATTAGAAGAGAGTTACAATAGTCGAGACGAGAATGAATAAGAGAAACAGTAGGAGTTTTTGCAGACTCAAAAGTAAGAAAAAAAAGTAAGAAAAAAAGAGAGATGATAAAGTTTATACAACTTCTACAATCCCCTGGCCTGGTGTCATGCTGAAGTGAGGATTCCCAAGAAACCACATCCTGACTTCAGAATTTTATGACACCTGGGCAGGTGAATACACACATGAGTGAACCTCCAGCATCTCTCCAGTCTGCGTGCAATAGATAATGCAGACTGAAGCGACACTGCAGATTACATAGGTATACTCACCAGGCCAGGTGTGCTAAAAAATTATGATACCAGGCCAGGGTATTGTAGATATGCCATGTATTTTCTCCATCATCTCTTCAGTCTATTCGTCACAGACTGAATAGATGATGTGGTTAATTACAAGGTATATCTAGAATCCCTTGGCCTTGTGTCACAAAGAGTGAAATGATGGTGGTCAAAGCACACCATCATCAATTCACTTTTTATGATACCTGGCAAGGTGAGAATAGATATGCCTTGCACTCACCACCATCCTCTGTTCAGTCTGTGCAATATTAGCAGACTGAAGATACTGGTGGTGAAAATATAAGTCATATATTTGTGATTTTGACAACACATATCTCCATGACTGACACAAGAAACATGTGTCAGTACTGGAGCTATGTGGTGGCAAAAACACAAAGTATATGGCGCAGAGTGTGTAGGCAGCGAAAGACACAATAACCAAACAGTATTAGGGGAAAACAAAATTTTACAATTATTTTAAAAAAAATTACAGTTACTGGGAGCGAGGATTGGGGGAAGATGGTGGCAACTTGGGGGTGTGGAGGGACGAGGAACGACTTAAAGGTGAGGAATGGGTTCTAGGGGAAGGGGCGGCGAAAGTGGTGGGTGAAGGGAGCTCAGCAATGGAACTGGAGGCAGGGTGAGACACAGTGTGAGGTGAGGGGGGAGGGAGGGTAAGAGTTTTCCTCGTGGGTGTGTCCTTCCTGGAGCACCGTGTGCTTCTGGACCTCCTGGAGCTGGAGGACCGCAAAGAGCTGAGGGACCTCCTGGCAGGGTCCTGTACCTGCTGCTGCTGCTGAGGCATGCTGGAAGTGGTGGTGGAAGTCCTGACAGGGTCCGTTGGCACAAACAGTGAATGTGAGTCCCCCAGCTGCTGCTGCTGCTGCACGGTGGTGGCAGTGGTGGTCCAGGCAGTACTGGTGGCAGTGCTGCTCCAGGCAGGAGGAGTGGTGGCAGTGCTGGTCCAAGCAGAAGGAGTGGTGGCGGTGGTGATCCAAGCAGGAGGAGTGGTGGCGGTGGTGGTCCAGGCAGGAGGAGTGGTGGTGGTCCAGCCAGGAGCAGTACTTGCCATGGTGGTGGCGGGGGAATGTCCAGCAGCACTCGGCCTTGTAGTGGTGTACTGGTGTCCGGCATGACTTGGAATGCAGATGGCCGTGCAGTGGTATGCAGCATAAGTCGGTAGTAAGGTGAAGCGAGTCAGTGGTGGCACAGTTGGAAATGCCACCACTGACTGCTGCACGTACTGACTCTGCTGCATAGCCTGCATGTAAGCAGTGTTGCAGGCCTGCATCACATTCAGCTGGAGATCTGGACTAAGGTGTTCCGCCATGCCCCTTTCAATTTGGTGGAAAAAATAGTGCGCCGGTCTGTTGAGGTTGGCTTCCAGACAGTAAAGGTGACGGTCGACAGCCTGGAAGCAGTTTTCCATGAGGGCAAAACCACTCTCCAGTCTGTCTGACAGCGCCTTGAGGCCATTCTAAAAGACCGAGCTCAAGTGAAGGAACTTGGGCATGACAGTCCTGACAGAGGCCTTCTGCCGCTGGCGGGTAGTGCCCGCAAAACCAGTGACAGAGACCTGGGACAGGGGAACACCTGATTGACCAGCTTCCTGGTCTCTAGCTGTCTGTGGTGCTGACCCGCAAGCTGCTTCTTGGCTGTCGTATGGCTGGGATGGGTCCGAGGTCATTCGATGAAGGACCGCTCCAGGAACAGGTTGCAGGGTGCTGCTCCAGGTGCTATGAAAATAAAAGAAAAACATTAGTATCATGCATTTACAATAGTTAAAGTGCCAACTCCTGTGGAATAGAAAAACACAGAGTGAAACACCATCCGATAGAACAACAAAATACTTACGCTCTGGTGGCAAGGACCGGTCTTAAGAAGGCCAACCCCCGATGGTATCTGTATTTTCTGGAGGTCCTTGCTGCAGCACCACTGGGAACCCTGCTCTCCTGACGTACATCCCTGTTGAAGCGGTCCTTCATCGAGCGCCAATGGGTTCTGACTTTGTTCACTGTGGAAAAAACAAAAAACAAAATTAGAGAATGCACTGCAGGCCGGGATAACACAAATGTGGCTGATGCCTTATACAGCCCCATGATAATTATACAGCACCATCATCATTATACAGCCTCATCATCAGTATACAGCCCCATCTCCAGTATACAGCAACATCATCATCAGTATACAGACCCCATCATCATCAGTATACAGCCTCATCATCATCAGTATACAGCCTCATCATCAGTATACAGCCCCATCATCATCAGTATACAGCCTCATCATCATCAGTATACAGCCCCATCATCAGTATACAGCTACATCATCATCAGTATACAGCCCCATCATCAGTATACAACAACATCATCAGTATACAGCAAAATCATCATCATTATACAGCCCAATCATCAGTTTACAGCTACATCATCATCAGTATACAGCCTCATCATCAGTATACAGCCTCATCATCAGTATATAGCAACATCATCATCATCAGGTCACTGTCACATCACACAGCATTTAAATACTTACAAAATTTCTTGCGGACCCGTGGAGAGGCGTTGACCCAGCCATCCATCAGCGCTGCGGCCACCTCATTCCAGAGCCGCCGGGTCACCACCTTGTCCGAGTGCAGTGGATCACGGCTGTTCCACAACGTGACTCGCTCCTAGACCAACTGGATGAGGGCATCATTGTCCAGGGCGAGCTCTTCATCCCGTTGTGAAGCCTAGAAAAGAAAGAAAAACATTAATCTTGGAAAGATTTGGAAATGAAAAAGATAGAAAAAAATACAAAAAAGAAGCAATATTGAAGATGAAAAACAGGCCAGAAAAAAGTTAGAGAAAAAAAAAGAGAGTACAATCACAGTCAGTCTATACTTACAGGCCATCTCCCCATCTGCACTTGGACTGGCTGCGCCTACTGTTCCTCCTCACTTGCCATGGACGATGAGGTCTGAAAAAGAACAAAGATTAATTTGGAACATGTGTAGATGCGACAGCAAATACTTACCCAAACTGTAGGGAAGGAAGGTACTCACTTCACGCTCTGCTTGGGCCAGTTCACCACGGGTCGGTCTGTATTCCTCTCCAGAAGACATGCTGCAATAAAAAAAGAGACATTAGCACATAATAAATTGAGAAAAAAGTACAGGCAGACATTAGGTTTAATACTCACATTATTAAAGTTGCTGCAAAACTCCAAAGGGCTTCTCTTCACAGTATTCGCTGCTTCTGTCTTCCAGTCTGGCTGTAGAGTAGTGGACTGCCAGTGACAACACCTTCTTATCTACACTACCCCCCAAACAATGTTTCTTTGTTTAGGGGGTGGATTAAAGCAGTGTCTAGACAAGTTCATTTCAAAAACGCATGCGTTAAAAAGCACATGCGCACGCCATGCGTTCCCTTAGACTATAATGCTTTGTTTTGGCGCATTCCGTGTGCACAGTGAACGCATACGTTTTTTACACCTTTGGGCAGAACAAAAAATGCAACATGTTGCGTCAGGCGCGCCAAGGCGCACACCTGGAAAAAGCGCATGCGCACGATAACGCAGATGAACGCATGCAAGCGCAAGACCATGCACCCGCCATGTTAAACATAGGTGCGCATAACGCATTCAACAGATAGCGCACAATGCACTGGGCAAAACAACGCTAATGTGAAACCAGCCTAAGACAGCGGAATCACTACTGCAACCAGAGAGCTCCTTACTCCAGGCTTGGTCAACATAGATTACTCTATCACTGACAGTCAGCTGCTGCGTCAGGTGACTATTTAAAGGTTGGCGGGACAGGTCACCACCCACATCAGCTGACCAGCAACACAGCAACTACCAGCAAGGACACTGACATGTAACCCCTGCTGGCCTGAAAGGAAAAAAGCTACATTTAAATTATATCGGAACCAGAGCTCCCACAAATCCAAAAATGAATCGTGACACACCTCCTGAGCAATGTCAACGGTGGTGGAAAGGTTGATATTGTCTCAGCCTGGAGCCACAAGAAATGGTTACAAGAATTACTGATGCTCATCCTAGCTGATGCCCAGAGGGTTTGTAATTCGCACTTCCAGCACTGAGCTTTTTGATTAGCAACTTGTTAAAAATCAGTCAGTTTACAGGTTTTAGTGCTGTCAAAATCCAATGACATGTTATTTGAAGAGAGAGAAATTGAGTGATGCAGTCACAAACTGTGTAATATCACATGAAATATTCCAAAGATCAGGGCATCAGAAGAATACAGGAAAGAAGATTTTAATGCCAAAGTCTTTTTCCAAGGCCTGCTTGTATGGCGGCTTCAAATTACAGAGACGTTGGTAGAAGTTCTCCATGCTCTTCTATTTCAACCATTGTCTAAGATCAAACTCTGGCTCCCATTATAGTGTCAGTTTTTGTCACCCAGGAAAGATGGAAAATGTGTTTATTTCCATCCCCTTGCCCTTTGCTTCCTTAAGGAAAAGTATTGGGTCCCATTCACAAGACAATTTACATATCTGACTGTCATAGGACCATAATTAACCTCCATGTGGATCCATTTTGTTTTTACAGAGGCATATGAAAGATTTTTCTTTAATGGATTTCACAAGAAATAAAATGGTGGCATATTCCATTACAAGTATATTGTGGATGTGTTATCCTTTAAAGGCCCTCTCTGGTTATGATCCTAGTCTCTTGGCTATTGTGGATAGCAGATACAAAAAGCATCGGTTTCTTAGGAGAATCTGTTTTGTTCTGCATATTTCTATTTTGTCCATCACTTTTACGGTAAGGCTACATAGTAACATAGTTATTAAGGTTGAAGGAAGACTTTAAGTCCAACGAGTTCAACCCATATCCTATCCTAACTTGCCCTAACATGTTGATCCAGAGGAAGGCAAAAAAAAACCATGTGGCAAACAGTAAGCTTCACATTGGGGAAAAAAAATCCTTCCGGACTCCACATACGGCAATCAGACTAGCTCCCTGGATCAACGCAATATTAAGGAAACTACTGTATATACCCTGTAATATTATACTTTTCAAGAAAGGCATCCAGTCCCTTCTTAAATTTTAGTAGGGAATCACTCATTACAACATCATATGGCAGAGAGTTCCATAGTCTCACTGCTATTGCAGTAAAGAGTCCGCGTCTGTATGTATGCTTAAACCTTCTTTCCTCCAGACGTAGAGGATGCCCCCTTGTCCCCGTCACAGGTCTAAGAGTAAAAAGATCATTAGAAAGGTCTTTGTACTGTCCCCGCATATATTTATATATTGTAATAAGATCACCCCTAAGCCTTCGATTTTCCAAACTAAATAACCCCAAGTGTAATAACCTGTCTTGGTATTGCAGACCCCCTAGTTCCCTAATAACCTTGGTCGCCCTTCTCTGCACTCGCTCCAGTTCAGCTATGTCTTTCTTATACACCAGAGACCAGAACTGTACGTAATATTCTAAGTTTTGCCCAGTGTTTTACAATTAAACACATTATTATACATCTTGTTCGTTCTACCCAAGTGCATGACCTTACATTTTTCCCCATTAAAGCTCATTTGCCATTTATCAGCCCAAGCTTCTAGTTTACATAAATCCTCCTGTAATATAAAATTGTCCTCCTCTGTATTGATTACCCTGCAGAGTTTAGTGTCATCTGCATATATTGAAATTCTGCTCTCTATGCCCCCTACAAGATCATTAATAAATATGTTATAAAGCGGGCCCAATACTGACCCCTGTGGTACCCCACTGCTTACCGTGACCCAGTCCGAGTGTGCTCCATTAATAACCACCCTTTGTTTCCTATCCCTGAGCCAGCTCTTAACCCACTTACACATATTTTCCCCAATCCCCATTGTTCTCATTTTATGTAACAACCTTTTGTGTGGCACCATATCAAAAGCTTTTGAAAAGTCCCTGTACACCACGTCCACTGAATTCCCTTGGTCCAGTCCGGAAATTACCTATTCATAAAAGCATATCAGATTAGTTTGACAGGAACGGTCCCTTGTAAGCCCATGTTAATATTGGGTCATGAGGTTATTCTTCTTCAGATACTCCAGTATAGTATCTCTTAGAAAACCCTCCAGGATTTTACCCACAGTTGAGGTTAAACTTACTGGACTATAATTTCCAAGTTCAGTTTTTGTCCCCTTTTTAAATATTGGCACCATATTTGCCATACGCCAGTCTTGTGGTAGATGAAGTGGCCAAATATTGGACGACTTTTGGCTGCAATGCCATTGAAAACCACAGAGGAAATTAAACGTTGTTGTTTGGTGATTGTCCAAACCCTTAATGATGGCTGTAGTACATGTATGACTCCCATGCACTATCTTTGTATGCTTCTGAGCCTTCTCCATGCAGCGCTGGTGCTGGATCTGTTACATAACCAGCACCCAACGGTAACTGATTGATTCAATCAGAGCTAGCTCCAATAACATTAGTTTCACCTTTTATATGCCATAGTCAATCTTGAAAGTGATATTTAAGGGATTCTTTATAGTGGTCATCCTTCCTTTCTGCCCCCATCATCCTCCGCGATCATGGCAGCCAGGGACCTTCTAAAGGACTCTGTGTCTGCCATGTGATATCTCCTATGTACTTCAACTTGTGGGTGGACGTCACAGGAGACGAGTAGTTTCACAATACAATGTAAGGTGAAAATTTGTTCTTTCACCTTGAGAAAGGTGCTGATTCGGCACTGAAATGCGTTGGTGTGGATAAAAAAGCCTTGCCTATTCTCTACGGATCTCCTCCTTTCAGTGAGTCCAGCCCACACTTGTGATAATCTCCACTTTGTCAAACTCCTATCGGGACAATACTCTCCTCCAGCCATGGGGCTGCAGCTACGCCACATCAGACTTCTACAGATGTCGTGTCCTTACATAACCCTTACAGGTGAGCGCTACCATCACCATCATGCCCATATTGTTCCATACCATACTGCCCTATTTGTGCCATCCAGATCTTCTCAAGTAGATCACGTAAGTTGGCTTTTTCAGCCTCTTGCCTGTGCAGCCCTATTAGATCATATGGATCTGGAAGACTCTGCACAATAAGATATCACATGGTTATTGACTGCTTCAAATGCAGCTTTGGCAGCTGGACCCATACCGATCAGCGGATTGCCGACGGGTACTCATTTAGAGAAGAGACGGTCACTATCAAGCAGTCCTGTTGTACATTTCTAAACTTTGTTTGACAGATACGATCATTGTAAAGAAATTTCCCAATACATCTCTCCAATAAATTGGCTAAAGGTTTATCGGCCCTGAAAAAAACTTCTACCTATTTATCTGACTTATACTGTGGCACGGACATCATACCCAAAGGCTGAGCTGGATCTCCACTCTTTTTTCTTCATTGACTACAGTATATGTGAGTATTTTCCAATCTTCTTTCAGGGACCATCATAGAGGAGTATGCAGTTGCCTTGCAACTAAAGAGGGTAAATACTTTGTGTAGTATCTTAGCTTTCATAAAAAAAATGATTTGTCTAAAAATTACATCAGTTTCATCTGTCCACAGAAAGTCTTGGAAAGCAGTGTCATAGAAGTAGTCAACGTGGAGACCTCCGTGTCCCAAATGTGAAAGCAATTAAAATCATTGGGGAGTTATTTATGGTATGGGGGTGAGGGGATTGCAGGACATCACGAAACAAGTTTACAAGGGGATAAGAACACTTTTGTATGGGGCTCTTTTTTTTTTTTTTTTGCAGAGAACCATTTTCTGCACGCGTCTGGCAACCAGAAACATTTCGTCTTTGCGTACGCAGGTGTTATTTTGATGAGGTCAGGGTCAGTCGAGTGCGTGGGGACAAAAAACCAATTTCAAGTGCCAACTCTTCAAACTGTGACTAAACACAAAATCCCTCTTACTGAAGCGTATAAATGATATGTTAACTATATTTAGGGTCTATATACACAGGGTTTACGTTAAGCCTTTAAGACCATATACCAAATCTGTACCATGTGCCCTTTATAATGCTGAGATCTTCTTTTGTGGCAGAGGAGCCTTTAAAGCTGCCTTAGGCAGCAGGACCTGTGTGAGACCTCCATTTTTGCATCCTCTATGGCTATGCCTCTTTCTATCGATGGGTATAGATAAACTTTGCAGCAAATTATCAATGTGATTGCACCAGTAATTGCACAGGTCCCTTCCAAGTACCCGTTTCCTTTTACCTCTCAAAATATTATACATTTCCAGTTTGAGAGACATTTTTAAAAATCTCTTTGGTGTTTAAAAAATATTCATGGGGGGTTTAGTCTCCAAGTCAGAGGTTGACAAACTAAATCTGCATATATGTGCAATAGTTTTGACCTGAACTTGAACAGATTTTTTTTTTAATGATGAAAATGAAGTTTTTTTGGAACAATTTTCTTTAAAATG
This sequence comes from Dendrobates tinctorius, assembly GCF_039654945.1. Classification (NCBI taxonomy): domain Eukaryota; kingdom Metazoa; phylum Chordata; class Amphibia; order Anura; family Dendrobatidae; genus Dendrobates; species Dendrobates tinctorius. Next base: position 1,814,346 of record NW_027361875.1, on the reverse strand, counting down.
CCCTTAAAGAATTAATTTACTAGCAAAGTGTTTGCATGGTTTTTGGATGCTTGAAATTAAGAAATTGGGACTGGGACCCCTTATGGCAACATGGAGAGATATAACTGATGACGAGTGCAATTAAATACATGCAAAATCTTTGGAGACTATAACATGTCCTATTAGTGGTACTTAAAATGAAACTTCTCCAAAAAAACAGTTCTTTCTGAAGACCACCATCCAGTCTTACCATAAATGATCTCTTGTAAGCAGTTCTATATAGAGACCTCTCTAATTAAAGACTATCAAAACAAAAGCTGAAACTGCGACACATAAACAAGATGTTTAACTTGTCCATTCATAAGTGACCACAAAGATGTGGAGTGTGGCTTTATTGGTTACAGATGTACAGAGCTGTCAGGTGCAGCAAGAATCCCCTCACTGTTTTCCCACAGCTGCCAGGAAATTCCCATTACACTTTGCTGCTTGTTTGAAGAGTCAGCAAACAATTACGCCGCACACTCCTTATGGCACAGATATGCGAAAGCTGCAGTTCTGACATGATCAAATTGGGAAAGCAAGCAAGGAACCTGATAGAAAATGAAGGTCGCAGGTAAGACTGAACTTCCCAAGCTGAGATGACCCAATGCATTAAAAAAAGAAAAAAACGGAAATTAAAACTTTATTTTATGTTTTTAATTCCACAGTGCTTTGCAGTCAGCATCACTGTTCCCGCTCAAGCTCACAATCTACATTCCCTATCACTGTCTCTTTGGCGTGAGGGAGGAAACCAGAGAGCCCGGAGGAATCCCACGCAATCTCGGGGAGAACATAGAAACTCCATGAAGATCATTTTCTTTCATTTTTTGGTCTTTCCAAGTTTTATACCAAGAAATTCTCATCATGAACAAATAGGGACTGCCAGTGCTGCTGTGGTGAGGTATCAATGCTCCTCTACCTTGCTTTTGGGTGATTTTTACAGCCCCACTTAGAGACAAGCAAAGTAACGTAAACATGTAGTTAGGGAAGAAAATTCACTTGATGTTCATTTTGCCCCTGTACATGCTTTGAAGGAGAAAAATGCAAAATGATCCATCCCAAGATCAGAGGCAGTAATTGAAATTCTTAAAACCTAAGGCAAAATGTGCCTCCCTCACTTGAATATGTTACATCTGTAGTACTAGTATATTCTCTGGTGATGCCTTTGACCTCTCTTAGGACCTGTGCTGATGTTGCAGTTTTGTCACTTTTTTTGCACACAGATTTGTCAAATAAACCTGAAGTATTTCCTAGTACCAAAGTCTATGCAAATAAAAAGTAGGGTGGCACTCACCGTCCCATTAAAAGTCCTTTTCTTGAAATCACATAAAAATGCGGAGGCAGGAGAGTCCTGTGTGGAGCAAGCCGGACCGGTATCCGGTACCGCAGTTTCCTGACTTCCAGAACTAGTTCTTGCATGGGGATCCCCACCCGTTTTCCCCTCTGAGCGCGAAATAAAGGATGGCTCTTCCATACCTTTTCCACACTGTAGGAGACAGACGTTCCAGGATATCCCACTAAACATAGTTGCTGCCGTTCTCATGCTGCTCCTGTTTCCTCGAACCTATGTGATTTTCAGCCCTATAGCCCTGACCTGTTGGTTCTCCCTTGAACTTGTTTCTGGATAAACCTCACAGATCTCAATCCAACTCACTAACTGCGCTAAACTAGGAAGTGTCCAAACTACACCTAATCCTACACCTCCCAACTTGGAAATCCCCTATTGCCTCAACTACTTCTGTCCTGAACTTATCTAATGTTCAAATCTACAGTACCCCCACTGTACTAAATCCAATTCTAACCATTCCTACTACTCTAAATAAATCCTACACGTATTCTATAGTTTCCAAACTCTATCCCTAGTCTTATAAAATTACAAAACTATACATTACACATATATCATCACATAATAAACCATGCTACACTAAAATGTACATGTGAATAAACTTCAATAAGTTTGGTACAGTTAAAGGCATCATTCATTTTCTGACACAAGTAACCAGAGAGTATCCCGTTTCTGATTCCTGTGTCTTATTCAATCTAGGATGAGGATAGGTAATCCAGGCATTTGATTTACCAGCAATAAAAAAATGCCTAAAATGGATCAAGGGAGTGCAACATAAAGTATGCTGGGACCAATATGGGCTAATCGAATAACAGAAGAGTTTATTGAACTATATTTTTTCATATTTCGAGATTGTGTATTAATTTATTATAAAAATATTAAAAAAAACAAATAAAAATAATAAACTATAATGATAAATCTGTATTTTAGATACCCAAGTATTCTTAAATTGTATGTAGCTAAACTGTGCACAGAAAAAAAGCATCATCGGTATGGAGAAAATAAAAAATATACAGGTTCTTCTCACAAAATTAGAATATCATCAAAAAGTTAATTTATTTCAGTTCCTCAATATAAAAAGTGAAACTCATATTATATAGAGTCATTACAAACAGAGTGATCTATTTCAAGTGTTTATTTCTGTTAGTGTTGATGATTATGGCTTACAGCCAATGAAAACCCAAAAGTCATTATCTCAGTAAATTGGAATACTTTATACCACCAGCTTAAATGATTTTAAAATGTGAAATGTTGGCCTACTGAAATGTATGTTCAGTAAATGCACTCAATACTTGGTCGTGACTCTGTTTGCATCAATGCAGCGTGACATGGAAGCGATCAGCCTGTGGCATTGCTGAGGTGTTATAAAAGTCCAAGTTGCTTTGATAGCAACCTTCAGCTCGTCTGCAATGTTGGGTCTGGTGTCTCTCATCTTCCTGTTGACAATACCCCATTCTCTATGGGGTTAAGGTCAGGTGAGTTTGCTGGCCAATCAAGCACAGTGATACTGTTGTTTGTAAACCAGGTATTGGTACTTTTGGCAGTGTGGACAGGTGCCAAGTCCTGCTGGAGAATGACATTTCCATCTCCAAAAAGCTTATCAGCAGAGGGAAGCATGAAGTGCTCTAAAATTTCCTGCTAGACGGCTGCGTTGACTTTGTTCTTGGCTCCCCAAACCATCACTGATTGTGGAAACTTCACACTAGACCTCAAGCAGCTTGGATTGTGTGCCTCTCTACTCTTCTTCTAGACTCTGGGACCTTGATTTCCAAATGAAAGGCAACATTTACCTTAATCTGAAAACAACACCTTGGACCACTGAGCAACAGTCCAGTGTTTTTTCTCCTTGGTGTTGTCTATTGGTCATGAGTGGCTCGACACAAGGAATGCGAGATTTGTAGCCCATGTCCTGGATACATCTGTGTGTAATGGCTCTTGAAGCAATGACTCCAGCTGCAGGAGTCCACTTCTTGTGAACTCCCCCAAATTTTTGAATGGCCTTTTTTTAACAATGGTTTCAAGGCTGCGGTTGTCCTGGTTGCTTGTGCACCTTTTTCAACAACACTTTTTCCTTCCACTCGCCTTTCCATTAATATGCTTGGATACAGCACTCTGTGAACAGCCAGCTTCTTTAGCAATGACCTTTTGTTGCTGACCCTCCTTGTGGAGTGCGTCAATGAATGCCCTCTGAACAACTGTCAAGTCAGCAGTCTTCCCCATGATCGTGGAACCTACTGAAACAGACTAAGAGACCTTTTTAAACGCTTAGGAAGCCTTTGCAGGTGTTTTTTGTTAAATATTCTAACTTACTGAGATAATGACATTTTGGTTTTCAATTGCTGTAAGCCATAATCATCAGCAATAACAAAAATAAACACTTGAAATAGATCACTCTGTTGGTAATGACTCTATATAATATGAGTTTCACTTTTTGTAATGAAGAATTGAAATAAATTAACTTTTTGATGATATTCTAATTTTGTGAGAATTTTATTTATCTATTACATAAATGGTCATGCATTTCAGAATCTTCTTTGTTCCTTTCTTAATTGCACAACTTCAGTGGGTGAGTGTGTAAAGGAGGTAACCGGATGCAAGGTGCAGATGGACATGAGGCGGGAACAGTCGATGAACTATTTATTTCCTCTGATATTGTGGATATTGATACACCAATTCCTGTGGAGCTGCTACATTAGCTCCTGTTACCACGGCTGGTCAGGAGACAAATCTCCAGGAGTGGACCCTCAGGACTGTGGTACCGAGGGGCCCCGGGCGAGCTGCCAGGTGGAGCCGACCCCTATACAGGGATCGTTAGGAGCAGGCCCAGGGGTTAGGGTACCACGATAGCTGGTACCGAGAGGGGCGGTTCCGGACGGACTGGAGTAGGAATGCGGGACTGAAGCGTAGACAACAGAGCGAGATCACTGGAGACTAGACCGGAGTAGGACTGCAGGACTGGAGCATAGACAACAGGATGGAGCAGGAACATGGGAGGCAGGACTGGAGTAGGACGGTAGTACTGGAGTGTGGATAGCAGGATGGAGCAGGAACACCGGAGGCAGGACTGGAGTAGGACTGAAGGACTGGAGTGTGGATAGCAGGATGGAGCAGGAACACCGGAGGCAGGACTGGAGTAGGACTGAAGGACTGGAGTGAGGATAGCAGGGTGGAGCAGGAACACCCGAGGCAGGACTGGAGTGTAGATAGCTGGACACACGGAGCACTGGACTGCGGGGCTACTGCAGGGACCACGGAAGGCAGGACTGCGAGACTGCAGAGAGCACACGAGGAAACAGGGCCCAGTGTGCTAGCAAACACAACGATCAGGCGCCTCCCTCAGGGGGGAGTGGCCTGATATGGCCCTGTCAGGTCTGCCATTGGTCCGTAGGTGCTTCCGAGTCAGGGCATTGCCGGAGCACAAGTAACAGGAGGGAGACACAGCCGCGGCCTATGGCGCATGCGCATTGCATGCAGAGACCCCGTCGGCCGCGAGCCTGTCAGAAGGGACCGCCGTGGCTGTCGGGCGGCGGGGGGCTGCGGTGTGGGAACGGAGGCCGGGTGAGTATGCGGAGGCAGTGTGACAGCTCCTTCTGAAGCAGTGGCCCTAGCTGGCGTCACCAGGGTTTCCCCGCTAGGCCACAATTCATCCTAACAAAGTCTACCAAAGCATGTTGAGCCTCTTTCGCTTCAACGGACCCCAACCCTCCCTGTTTTCCTAGACCAGGCCGACCCCTTTACCGTACATCAGTCCTGGAAGCGATGGCCCAGCTCACTCGTGTCTTCCTTCCACTACCACAGGCATCCTCTTCCATGCGAAGTCTCCTCACTGATCTATGATACTTTACCAATGGTGGGTGTTTTCCAGTCTGGGGAGAAGATGACTGGTCTTTGGCTCTTGACTGGCATTTTTGAACTTTAGATCTAGAGTTACACAGGTCTGGGATTTGGACCTTGACTGGTGCAGTCTGGGCTCTGAGTCTTGACCAGCATAGATCCGGCCTCTGGTCTTGACCGGCATTGTCTGGGCTCTGGATTTCACTTGGTGCTGTCTGGATCATGTTTGCAAGTGGCCAGCACTCTGCTGGCACACGCCTCCTGCTGAGACCTGTCACTCCAGCTGCAGCTTCTTCTCTTGTGCACATCTACACCTCTCTCTTGGTGCCAAAAACCCACTCTGGTGTGGTGCACAGACCCTTTATATTAGTGAACGTCGTCATCAATGGCTCCTGATTGGGTGTCACATTTGAACTTGGAATCCAGAATTGATGTGCACATGCTGTGAAAAATTCTGCAATCCGCACTGATTCTCAGCATTTTATTTTCCGCAGCATATCAATTCTTTTTGCAGATCTGCATCGTTTCTGCACCCATTGACTTACATTGAATCAGTCAAATCTGCAGCTAAACTGCAGGTGTAAAAAGGTCTGCGGATTAGCTTTTACACGTCTTCCCCCGACCTTACCCCCGCTGTACTACAGAACGCCAGTGACTGTCTGTCCGCAGTCTCCAATATCATGTCCGCTCTCTATCTGAAACTCAACCTCTCCAAAACTGAACTTCTTCTGCTCCCGCCGTCTACTAACCTCCCTAAATCTGACATTTCCCTCTCCGTGGGTGGTACCACAATAACACCCCGGCAGCAGGCGCGCTGTCTGGGTGTTATGTTTGACACCAATCTCTCCTTCACATCCCATATACAATCCCTTGCTCGCTCTTGCCGCTTACACCTAAAGAACATCTCTAGAATCCGCCCTTTTCTCACTATGGAAACAACAAAAACCCTCACTGTTGCATTGATCCACTCTCGCCTGGATTACTGCAACGCTCTATTAATTGGCCTCCCCGTCACTCGACTATCCCCTCTCCAGTCCATACTTAATGCAGCGGCCAGGATCGTCCATCTGGGTAATCGGTACTCGGACGCATCCGCTCTTCGCCAGTCCTTACATTGGCTGCCCATTCATTATAGGATCCAATTCAAAGTACTTGTTCTCACCCACAAAGCTCTCCACAGTGCGGCACCCCCTTACATCTCTTCTCTCATTTCTGTCTATCGGCCTAGCCGATCGCTGCGCTCTGCAAACGACTTTCGACTAACCTCTGCACTAATCCGTACCTCCCACTCCCGACTCCAAGACTTCTCCCGTGCTGCTCCTATCCTCTGGAATGCTCTACCCCAAGAAATCAGGACTATCCACAATTTGCATAGTTTTAGGCGCTCCCTCAAAACACACCTGTTCAGAGCGGCCTATCACATTCACTAATCAAAGTCATTCTCTGTGTAAGTGTGCGTGTGTAGCCCATTCACTATCTCCATCCATCCTTCACTCCCGCAAGATGGCTGGACCTTCATTGTAAATACACCATTGTAAATACACACCTGTACTCTGTATCTCCCTCACCTCATTGTAGATTGTAAGCTCTCACAAGCAGGGTCGTCTTATTTCGTCTTATTTTGCTTTAATTATTGTATTGTTAGCGTTGTTACTTATGACTTGTGTTTTGAAACTGTTAAACTGTAAAGCGCTGCGGAATATGTTGGCGCTATATAAATAAAGATTATTATTATTATTATTATTATTATTAGCTGTGGATTTCCATGCCAAAAATGCTGCGGAAAGGAAGGAGGAAGAGTGTGTTGTTGGAGAATGAGTGCGTGGGCGGAGACTATGTGTGAGTGGAGAATATGTGTGTGAGCGGAGAATATGTGCGTGTCTGTCTGCGGGTGTCTGTCTGCGGCTGTCTGTGTTTAGCCTGGCATCGCCTGATGGGAATACTACTCCCATCCGGCTATGTCAGGTGTCACATATAACATTGAGAGCATGAGCCGATCATGGGACAGTAGTAGTCCCATCATCTGGGGACTGTGTTCAATTGTAAAACAAAAAAAACCCACATTCATACTCACCAAACACCTAATCCCCGATGCACTCGATCTCCTGCAATAAAAATAAAATAATAAACCAACATATACTTACCTTTCCACCATAGTCCATTTAATGAGTGTCCCATGGCGATCTCACGTGTAGAACACTCACACGGCTCCGGTGATACAGTGATAGGGCTAAGCAAACATCTGTGAGCTGATATTAATAGCCTGGGAACCTTTATGGCTATTGGCTCCTTCCCAGAATATTAACATCAGCCCTCAGCTTTTGGCTTTCCCACTGCTGGTTGTGAAAATTATGCGGGAGTGTGTGTCTTTTATTTAACTCTTTAAATCTTTAAGTACCATTTTATTAATGAGGGTATCTGGCTGACACATATACAGCTCTGGCAAAAATTAAGAGACCACTTTCAAATGTTCAGGATGTCTGATTTTTCTCTTTACAGGTATATTTTTGAGTAAAATGTAAATTGTTCTTTTAGTCTATAAATGTCTGACAACATGTCTCCGAATTTCCAAGCAAATTTTGTATTTTTTTTCTGGCAATGAAAAATCATCAAAATTTTAAAAAAAAAGAACAGTGCTTTCAGACCACAAATAATACAAAGAAAACAAGTTCATAATCATTTAAAAACAACAGTACTAATGTTTTAACTCGGGAAGAGTTCAGAAATCAATATTTTGTGGAATAACCATGATTTTTAAAAACAGCTCTCATGCGTTTTGGCATGCTTGCCACCAGGACTAAAATTCAGCCCTGGCATTTGAAAGATGCACAGGCCCACTAGTCATATGGTGACTATATAATATCTTTGTACACTTGTAGGTTACAAGAAGTGAGATTAACACGACTATATAACATGTAGTCACAGCTGTGCCCAGTATTTCACTCAGTCCTATTTATTGCTTTTAGTTTCAGTACTCCTCCCAAAGCTCTGTCCCCTTTTGTACGCACGGTGGCAGAATTCCTGGCAGAACTGCTATCCATTGGGCAACAAGACCCCCGGTCATAGCCGCCCCTATCATACCTCCCAACTTTTGAAGAAGGGAAAGAGGGACAAAGACTGCGGCGCGTGCATGACCCGGCCACACCCATTTTGCAACTAGTCACACCCATGTCCACGCCCCACCACACCCATTTAGCACTGCTGATCACACTGACTGGTACTGAGGGCACAGTGGCTGGCATTATGGACACATTTTGCTGGTACTGTGGGCACACTGACTGGTATTAAGGAAGAGAGAAAACAGAGAGAGAGAAAAAAGAAAACAGAGAGAGACAGAATGAAAGGAGAGGGAGAGAGAAAGAAAGAACAGAGAGAAAGAAAGAACAGAAAGAGAAAGAGGGGAAAGAAAGAACAGAGAGAGACAGAAAGAACAGAGAGACAGAAAGAAGTAAAGAAAGAAAGAAAGAGACGAAAGAAAAAGAAAGAAAGAGGGAAAAGAAAGAACAGAGAGAGAGAAAGAAAAAAGAAAGATTAGAGAGAGAAAGAACAGAGAGAGAGAAAGAAAATGAGGGAAAGACAAAACAGAAAATGAGAAAGAAAGAACAGAGAAAGAAACAGAGAGAAAGAACTAAAGATTCTATAAAGATTCTATAGCAGCCCCATCTAGTGCCCACCTGAGCCTCCCGATGCAGGACATATCATGATCCGCTCAAATGGCCAGCATCCTCGATTCCAAGGCGATCCTGCTGTCTGCGCTGTCAGCGGACATGGTGATGGATCTGAAGCATTCCTAGTTCCGTCACAATCTCCTCATGAAATTATCTCATTTCCGGTCAGCTTCCAGCACATCACTTCCGGTGGAACGTCATGTGCAAGTTTTAAAATGCTCCTCGGGGCTCCGCCGTGTACTCCTGTGTCCGTGGGAAAAGGCCGCTTTGTATGCCTCGTACACATTTGGCTCCGCTCCGTATATCCCGTACACATATGGCTCCACTCCGTGCACACATGGCTCCGCTCCGCATACCCCATACACACGCGGCTCCGCTCTGTACACCAAGTACACACACAACTCCGCTCCATACACCTCGCACATGCGCGGCGCCGCACACCCCGTACTCACGTGGCTCTGCTCTGTAAACCTCGCATACGGCGGCTCCGCTCTGTACACCTCATACACGCGCGGCTCCGTACACCTCGTACACGCGTGGCTCCGCTCCGTACACCAAGTACACACATGACTCTGCTCCATACACCTCGTACACACGCGGCTCCGCACGCCCCGTACTCACGTGGCTCCGCTCCATAAACCTCGTACACGCGTGGCTCTGCGCCGTACACCTCGTACATGCGCGGCTCTGCTCTCTACACATCGTACACATGCGGCTCCACTCCGTACACCTTGTACACGCACGGCTCCGCTCCGTACATGCGCAGTTCCGCTCCGTACACCTCGTACACGCACGGCTTTGCTCCGTACACCTCGTACACGCACAACTCCGCTCCGTACACCTCGTACACATGCGGCTCCGCTCCATACATCTCATACACATGTGGCTCCGCTCACATTCACCTCGTACACACACTGCTCTGCTCCATACACTTTGTAAACACGGTTCTGCTACATTCACCCTGTAAACCCCTCCTGACCCCACACAGAAACTTACCCGCATCCAGCAGTGCACCATGACAACCAGCATGGCAGAGTCCTGCATACACACGGAGGCTCCTGATCATGTGACCCCAGACTCCTCACCTCCTGTGACCTCATGACAGGTCCTGTGTGCACAGAGCAGACAATTGCAGCGTGAGAACGGAGCTGCCTGCGGGGGGTTCAGAAGTGCTGTGCAGCGGCTCATCCCATCATTGCCGGAGGGGGACCCCACATTTGCGTGCAGTGCCCTGGAAGCAGGAATGGCCCACTACAGGCACCGGCCCTTCTGGCATTTGCCAGAAGTGCCTGATGGTCAGTCCGGCCCTGCTTGCCACTAGTCTTTCACATTGGTTCTGGCGCAAAAAATTAAGCTGTTCTTCTTTGTTTGATGGCTTGTGACTATCCTTCAGCCTCTTGATTACATTCCAGAGGTCTGATTTTTCTCTTTACAGGTATATTTTTGAGTAAAATTTAAATTGTTCTTTTAGTCTATAAACTTCTGACAACATGGTTCCGAAATTCGTAGCAAAATTTGTATTTTTTTTCTGACAAAGAAAAATGGTCACTTTTTTTAAAAAAACAGTACTTTCAGACCTCAAATAATGCAAAGAAAACAAGTTCATAATCATTTAGAAACAACAATACTAATGTTTTAACTCGGGAAGAGTTCAGAAAGCAATATTATGTGGAATAACCAAGATATTAAAAACAGCTTTCATGCGTCTTGGCGTGCTTGCCACCAGTCTTTCACACTGCTTCTGGCGCAAAAAATTAAGCAGTTCTTCTTTGTTTGATGGCTTGTGACCATCCATCATCCTCCTGATTACATTTCAGAGGTTTTCAATGGGGTTCAAGAATGGAGAATGGGCTGCCCATGACAGGGTTTTGATGTGGTGGTGGTGGATCGCCCACCAGGGCAGTGGGGATACTCAGTATCGGGCCGCTTCTTAAAGGGGAAGTGTCACAGCAGCAGTGACCCAGTCCGTGGCCCTGCACATCCAATAGTGAAAAAGGGATAATAAAGTTTGCAATAATGTGTTTGTGACGCCACCCATGGTATTCGGTCGAAGAGCTGTGTCCCAGGGCAGTTAGGATGATAAAGGTGTTGCTGGTGATGAGTGTGGTGCAGGGCAGGTGACACAGGAATGATTCAGAAGACATAACAGGGTGCAGTTTCCTTTACTTTTTATAGAGCAGTGCAGGTACAGTCTGGGGCTCAGGTTGCAGATGGTTCTGGAGCCGGTCAGCCTGGAAGCAATTTGAGAATTTCCTTAGTCAGGTGGGTTGTGAGGCCTTCTTTCTAGCGCTATTCTCTGAGGTACTTGCTGCTGTAAACTCTATTCAAGTCCCTTTTTCTGTCTGATGCTTAGGTAGAACTCCACTCGCATGACAGGCAGCTGGAGCCTGCGTCAGGGGTCGCTCCTGTCTGGCGTCTCTGGCTCAGACATGCAGTATCAGTAGGGGACAGAGGACCTGCAGTCTTCTGCCCTCTGGATTCTGCTGCTGGGGCTTTAGTAACCACACAGCCTCGGGCTTCGGTGCCTGGTCACTGGCGCTCAAGCCTGGGGTGAGCTCAGATGGAGCTCCTATCCCCAGCTCCTCTCCACATGTCCTCTCTCAACCTTGTTCAGGCTCTAACTCTCTCCACTAACTTCCTCCTCCTGACCAGAGAGAGCAGTTCCCCTGAAGTTGGGTTTAGAGCTCCCACTGCAGGCCTGGCGCAGGAACTGTGTTGTATGCTGGAACTACCTGGTAAGGGCATTGCTTCTTTGCTTCCAGGCATCACATCACTTCCCCCTGGAGGGAGGCAAGGCCATTGTGGCAACCGAACTCCTGGGGTGCCACAGTGGTCTTTTAATTTTCACAATTCTTTTTTTTTTGCTTAATATCTTTATTTAGCTTGCAAACCCGCAGATTTTTACAAAGGCAAATCCGCAACGTGCGCACATACACTTATAATCAACCCATTTTCTTTTACACTATTGTGCGCTTCTCCTATTTTTATTCCTAACTTGTATGTAAAGAGTTTTCTAGATAATCTTCCATGTAATATTCTAAGGAGTGTATGGCCGTATTATTTGTGGAATAAAAGGTAGCAAATATGCAGTGAAACTATACATGAACACTAACATAATATGAATTTCACATATGTTGGTGATTTTCCTATTAGCAATTTCTTCTGGCACCAGAACATTTCATAGGTCGATAAAGGAGACATAGTGGGCGTTATCAGCACCACTATGCATGATGACCCCAAAAAGCATTGCTAATCCCAAATGATCATTCATCATAACAATATTATAAGAAAAAACACAGATCTGTATGTTTTTGACTGGTCGTGGATACAAGCTCTTATGATAGTGTCTGGTTTATATTGAATCCTTAAAATAGATATTTATGTTGATGTCAGATGCCCTCTCCAAAAACAACACGAGTGCAAATTTTTCCTAAGATAACAATAAACAGAACATGCTCAGAATATTTTAGCCTCAATTCACTGCCAAAGTTGACAGTTCTGCAATACGAGAGTCTTTTATCTGATACCATGCAAAAATAGAGGATTCTTGCAAAATCTTTGATATCAGTCCATATCTATTTCCCCCTTCGGTAGTATTACTCTGGAATAATTTTTTGCTAATCTGTTCCAATAGCTGTGGGCTATTTTATGATAGATATGTTATAATATTGCAGCTGGGAATATTGACTTCACAGACTAACGTTATCAAATAAGAGTGAATACATATTGTCTGGAATTCTAGCCAAGACCTCCAGAATTGTTGAGACATTGAGGTTATCTACTGGAATTGAATCAATGTCCGTTTTGGATTATATTAAATCTACCTAAACATGGAGTTCTGACCCATTTCAAAAGGCCAGTAATCGGGCATGAGCTCTCCTATGAAGACTTGTTTCCCGATTATTTGTAGGTCTACACATTCTGGCAATCACTCGAAGAATGAGCAAAAGTTGATTTTTACTGTTCCTTAAAAATCATTGTTCTCTGCAGCACATCGCCCTGTGTAAACAGAACGACATGCTTCCAAGAACATTAGATTCTATGCACAAAACGATTGCGGTGTCATTCTGTCTAAACAGGCCATAAAATGAATGCTGATCCCCAATCAGTGGTTGTTTACTGGCAGTCCGGTTTACACATTTTAAAGGGTTGTCCAGGCCTAATATACGAATGACCTAGCCATAGGAGATAAACCGCAGTACTCAGCTCAGTAGCAGATATCAGCAGATCAGTAAAGGTGTCAAATTTTGGACTCTCACTGATTTCATATTGATGACCTATCCTTTGGATAGGCCAGATCCCTCTCTCACCAGGCATCTGTTGGGGGAGAGATTCAAGAGTCACCCATACACCTTGGATTGTCAGCTGTTCCCACTGAAATCGGCAAGTCTAGATGAATTTCATCTAATGGGTAATTGGGCCTTTAGTCATTGATAGGGTATTTCAACCTAAGCAGGTTACCATGTACCTACTGAGTAGGTAATAACTGATAGATCATTTATTACCTGAATGGAGGACTTGTGTCTTGGTTCTCTCCTGGTCACAAAAATGCCCTGTTACCTAGTCTATAATCCTAGTGAAGATGGCAGAGGACAGCACTGTGCTTTGTTCAGGCGACTTTATTGTTACAGACTTGAATGTAGTGGTAGGAGGCATTGCAGTCTTGTGACCAAGGGACAAAGGGGTGCATAAATTCTCAACTTTGCGATTGGTTGGGCTACCAGCATTGAAACCCACACCACCCCTGAGAAAAAAATATTAGTCGTCAATAGTGATGAGCGAACGTTCTCGAATATTGCGTTATCCGGTCCTGCTTGGGTGTTATCTGAGGATATTAGGCATGCTTGATTAATATGTTTGAGTCCCTGCAGCTGCATGATTTGCAGCTGTTAGACAGCCACAACACATGCAGGGATTGCCCAACAAACAGACAATCCACGCTTGTATTTCAGCTGTCTAAGGGTATGTGCACATGATCTGGAAGTGGCTGCTGTCTATTGAATGCAGGTGAATCTGCATGTGTTCAATAAACCAAGTGGATTCACCATGCCCACTACATTCTATTGGTGAAATTTATCTTCTGTGGTCTGGAGAGACACGCCACATATCCGTCTCCGTGGGTGAGTTGCAGGCATCTATGGATGCATAGTGGACATGGGATTTCATGAAATCCTATCCATTATGCTGTAACATCTGCCCATTGTGGGTTGGACGCTGCCCAAGTATGCAGTATCCATCCTGCAGTGTTTACTGATCGTGTGCACATACACTAACTACCGCAAATCAAGCAGCCATGGGGATCTCAAGCATTTTAATCGAGCACGTCTAAGATATTCGGCTATCACGACATCAGAGTACGTTCGCGCATCACTAGTCGTCAATTAACCCGTGGACAGGTGATTACTTGTTTTGTTGGGATAAACCTTCAACTATTGTTATGAAAGTATATGGAGACTAGGAGAAATCTGTAGGTAGAGTAATGATGCTCACAGAATGAGGGGCACAATCTAGATTCCCTATCAGAATGTCTTTGGAATGTGGGAGGAAACCAGAGTACCCGGAGGAAACCCACACAAACACGGGGAGAACATACAAACTCCTTGCAGATGTTGTCCTTGGTGGGATTTGAACCCAGAACCCCAGCACTGTTAAAATTAAGTTCCCCATGTGACAGAGTCACTGGTAAGGAATAGAGGGGAGATATTCTTCACTACGCCTAATGGTGTCAGTGATATAAAATCCAGAGTGCTATTTCCTCCAGCACAGTAAGTGTTGTGAGGGTTAAGTTTTGTTATGGGCTGGTTTTTAGGGGGACATTCATAGAGCGGGAGGGAGAGTGTCCCCCTTTATCTCCCCCTACAGAGCTAGCATCACTGTGTGCTGACAGGACCTGGATAAAGTCACAGTCGTGGTCTGGGCTTAACTGGCTGAAGGAAAGACCTTTCAGTGTTCAGTGTAACCAGCCTGAGGAAGGAGTTTTTCAGTAGAGTGCTGCATGGACCTGAACCTTGTGTGTTCTGCCAGCCGTGAGCGGGAGGGACCCCGCTCACAGAAGGACTGTGTGTGTTCTGCCACCATTTTGTTTTGCTTTCCTGTTTGCCCAGAGGGCTGTATTTTCTTTACCACACCTGGGTTTATGCTGCCGACAATAAACCCAAGGAAGTTCTTAAAGCCACAGTGTACCCGTGTCTACCTCCGTGTGCAGCTGAGTGAGCCGCTCTACCACACATCACACAACTCCACACAGTTCTCTTTAACTTTTACATACGTATGTTGTAAGTAGCTAAAACTACCCATAAATTCATATTTATCCTTACAAATAAGACCGCTTTACATTAACAAGAGATGTGAAACTATTTTTTGGCCATTTTTTTTAAACTTGAGTGGAAATCCTCTTTAAATTGGCATGCCTGGTACATGGAACCTCTTCAATCGCCACCGATCTAGCGCACATCATCTGGCTGTACCACCACTAAGCTTTGTTTACAAGCTGCTCACAATGATGTGCAGTGCCAACACGTGACAAATGCAGCCAAACCTTAGTGGCCACAAGCCACACTTAGTGGCATCGCTGAGCAGTACGACATGTCATTGCTGGCAGCTTGCAAACAAACACCAATGAGGACCGCCAAGGCATAAGTAGTGATCGGCAGGGGATTTAAGAGGAGAGCACTAATTCTTATTTTTTATTTTGAAGTATAAATATTTACTCCATATTACATACAGATACATACTGAATAGCTACACTGCAGACACCTCTCGGATGTGACCGGTAACAGCAGGCCCGGATTGGTAATATAACCAACCGGGCATTTACCCGCTGGGCCGCTGTCATGTGGGCCGCGGGCGGCAGCGCACGATCATCTGGCCGCTTGCCAGCTGATGCGGCCACTGGCATGGCTGTTGCTCCTGCCGCCGGCCCTCTGCGGGCACGGCGGTTATAGTTTCCAACCCTCCCGCACTGCAGGGAGATAAGCCTCCACGCGCCCCCCATCCTCGCAGTAGCATGAGACCTCCCCCCCGCAGCCACTCACAGCAGCGCTTGCCTGCTCTCTTCTCTGTTCACAGGACCTGTGATGAAGTCACATGAGGGGAGCAGTCAGGGGTCACATGATCAGGAGCCTTTGTCCAGACCCCTGATCATGTGACCCCTGACTCCACCCCTCCTGTGAAGTCAGAACAGGCCCTGTGCGCTCAGTCTTGCCTCTTGGTGTCTGCAAGACTCTGCTGTGCTGTTGTCATGGTGCTGGATGAGGTATGTGTGGGGTCAGGAGGGGATTACAGGGTAGATGTAGCAGAGCTGTGTGTGTATGAAGTGTACGGAGTGGAGCCGTGAGTGTACGAGGTGTATGGAGCAGAGCCGTGTGTGTAGGTTTACGGAGCGGAGCCGTGTGTACAAGGTGTATGGAGTGGAGCCGCGTGTGTACGAGGTGTACGGAGCGGAGCCGCGTGTGTACGAGGTGTACGGAGCGGAGCCGTGTGTGTGCGCGAGGTGTACGGAGCGGAGCCGTGTGTGTACGAGGTGTACGGAGCGGTGCCATGTGTATGAGGTGTACGGAGTGGAGCCACGCGTGTACGAGGTGTATGGAGAGGAGCCGCGCGTGTACGGAGAGGAGCCGCGCATGTACGAGGTGTACGGAGCATAGCCGTGTGTGTACTTGGTGTACGGTGCGGAGCAGCGTGTGTATGGGGTATACGGAGTGAAGCCATATGTGTATGGGATGTACCGAGCGGAGACAAGTGTGTAAGAAGCATACAAAGCGGGCTTTTCCCACGGACACAGGAGTACATGGCGGAGCCCCGAGGAGCATTTTAAAACTCACACATGACGTTCCACCTGAAGTGATGTGCTGGAAGCTGACCGGAAATGAGGTAATTTCATGAGGAGATTGTGACAGAACCAGGAATGCTTCAGATCCATCACCACGTCCTCCTCCGACAGCGCAGACAGCAGGATCGCCTTGGAATCAGGGTTGCCGGCCATGTGAGCGAATCATGATATGTCCTGCACCGGGAGGCTCAGGTGGGCACTACAATGGGAGCCGGGCTGCTATAGTATCTTTATATAATCTTTCTTTATTTCTTTCTCTCTTTTTCTTTCTTTCTCTGTTCTTTCTTTCTCATTCTCTTTCTCTCTCTCTGTTCTTTCTTTCTCTCTCTAATCTTTCTTTTTTCTCTCTCTCTGTTCTTTCTTTCCCCTCTTTCTTTCTTTTTCCTTCCTCTCTTTCTTTCTCCCTGTTCTTTCTTTCTTTTCTTTACTTCTTTCTTTCTCTCTCTGTTCTTTCTTTGTCTCTTTCTGTTCTTTCTTTCTTTCTTTCCCCTCTTTCTTTCTCTCTCTGTTCTTTCTTCTTTCTCTCTCTCTGTTCTTTCTTTCTCTCTTGCTCTCCTTTCTTTCTCTCTCTGTTTTCTCTCTCTCTCTGTTTTCTCTCTTCCTTAGTGCCAGTCAGTGTGCCCATAATACCAGCCACTGTGCCCTCAGTACCAGTCAGTGTGATCAGCAGTGCTAAATGGGTGCGATTAGGCGTGGACATGGGTGTGCCTAGTTGCAAAATGGGTGTGGCCGGGTCGTGTGCGTGCCACAGTCTTTGTCCCTCTTTCCCTTCTTCAAAAGTTGGGAGGTATGATAGGGGCAGCTATGACCAGGGGATCTGGTTGCCCAATGGATAGCAGTTCTGCCAGGAATTCTGTCACCGTGCGTACAAAAGGGGACAGAGCTTTGGGAGGAGTACAGTACCTAAAAGCTAAAAATAGGACTGAGCTGAAATACTGGGCACAGCTCTGACTACATGTTATATAGTCGTGTTAATCTCCTCTCACTTCTTGTAACCTACAAGTGTACAAAGATATTATATAGTCACCATGTGACTAGTGGGCCTGTGTAACTTCAAATGCCAGGGCTGAATTTTAGTCCCAGTCCGGCCCTGGGTAACAGGTGGATTGGTACAATACATTTTGGATGGGAACGAGTCTTAACATCAGGGCGAAATAAAACATGCCTCTAGGCTGAACTGATAGGACGTGCGTTGTACAGGGTCACAGTGCCAGGAAGCCTGTGGTGTCGGGCTTGCCTTTCTCTGCCTGTGTGTTCCTTCACATGTTGGGAATACAGCTGGGATAATCTGAGAGAAGATGTGTTTAGCAAATAACATTATGATGCCTTTGAACTGTTTTGTGGCCGTGCACCTGTGCTACAAGACGATCTCCGGGACCCGGATTTTCATTAGGTCACATGCCAAAGGCAGAAATCATTAACACTCTGGATACCGCACTTTGGCAATTAAACTGAACTTTAATTAAATGAGTCATGGTAAGAGGCCATGTTTATTTTAATTTTCTTATTTGCTGGCATTTAGAAAAAAAGGTTTTATATAAATGTCAAACAGATAAAATCAGAAAATTAACGTTTGTTCAATGCATTTGTAGAAAAGTTCAAAATGTACTGGACATAGCCTACGACAGGCGACTGTATTAAAGAAGCACTCCCAGCAAACTTTTCATTGTCTAAAACTCTATAAAAATATTTATGGTGTAGGGTAAGGCCTCATTTACACATCAGTATTTTTCACAAAAATTTTTCACCGATAGAACTCGTGTGTATGAAAGTCTATGGGACTGGTCACGTGTTCGTGATTTTGTGCAAACTGACCAAATTTGCGGAGACACGTTTGATCTTGATCTGAGTATCTGATCAAAATCGCCAATGCAAGTCTATGTGTCCGTGAACATATTGCACCACACTGGAATTTTCTCAGACTCTTAGAAGAAGGTACAGAATTTTTCCTATGACAAAAACTGATGACATTTGAATAAAACTGTGATGACACTCTGCTGAAAATCAATTCTGAATATCACTGATGAAACTTGGACCTGACTCACATCAGTTTTTTCACGTATGAAAAAACAGACCAAGTGCGGTAATATGCTCACCTATCGCCGTCTTCCCCAGTTTCCAGCGCGGCTCTGGTCCTCTTCTGCATCACTTCACTGCTAATTCAAGTCTCTGAATCACACTGGGATCAATGTAATCCTATGGAGTTATGTTCTGAACTCCATAGGTTTACTTTGTAAAAGCCACTTCCTGCACACACAGAACACAATCACGTGACTCAGTAGAGTACCGGAACGGCGCTGGAAACTGGGGAAGACGGCGATCGGTAATTATATTAACACACTTACACTACACTATATACAGCGGGTTAAATAAGTATTGAAAACGTCACCAATATTCTAAGTAGATATTTTTCTAAAGGTGCTATTGACATGAAATTCTCACCAGATATCAGCAACAACCCATCCAAACCACACAAGCAGATTAATCAAACCATAGCTGTCCATAAGTTATGTATAATAATGTGTGTATGTATAGATGATTAGGTAGTAAAACATTTGGTGGGATTACTTCTTCGAGAATGAAAACCTGCGAAGCATCTGCTAAACTAAACTTCGCTCACCACCTAAGGTTTTGCAAACTTAAAGACGAGGATCAAAGTTTGATAAAACTGTGTCAACTACTCAGGCATCCTATTGAGTTCCATACAATTGAGATAGATGTGTGGACAGAGCATCCAAGAGCCAAATTTTAGAGAGTAAACGCCAAAGAACAATGCAGCGCTGAGCCTAAACTCAAGTGGCAAGTTTTAATTGTACAGTTCTGTCTACATAATTTCGTCCATTGTCTTTTACAGAAACGTTCCGGAAAAAAAAAAACAAAGAAAAAAAGATCATGTATCTTTTTTACTTTCCTGAAAAGTGGCTACTGTGTGAGCCTTCTGCATTCATGTATCCTGACAGCTGGGCTTTGCTTGCAATGGATTCCGTCTTTGCCCCAGTGCATCCGCAGTATGCATAACCGGGCAGACCTCTTCTTGTGCTCCGGGGAATATTTACGAGATAAATTCTACTTCTCCATAGTTTTTGATTGTTTATAATTAACTTTTTACGCCAGTGCCAGCACTTCACAATCCTCAGAATCGTTATTAACGGAGTGAAAGCCTGGAGAGGGGAGGGCACTGGAGTTACAAAACTTAATTTAATCACAGAGTCCAATGCTCAATTTAACATACACAAGAGCTCAGAATGGGGTCCCTGTGCAATGGGAGGGCAATCACTGGACCGTCCTTGTAAAGAATTAATTGTGGCTGACAATGTGTAAACAGTGCAGCTGAATAGGCCATGCAGGTGTGAGGCATCAGGGCCATCCTAGGGACTTGTTCACACGAATTTCTTCTCCTTCACTGCTGACCTGCTCCCTGCAACATGATTAGTGTCGGCATTGACAAACCGTTGAGGGTGTGAAGACTTGGCACATATTAACTAGCCCTGCAGTGACAGACACAGGGCAGGGGTGGACTGGAGGCTGTGAAAAGATGAAGCCTGGTCAAAGTGGGGTTAGTTAAGGAGGAGATGCGCTGCTATGAACAGATGTACTGGAGAGAAGACTTAAAAGTTCACTCCCTAATTTAGGTTTTGCAACTAGATTGACTTTTTCATTTTTTTTGTTTGAAGGGGACAATTTTTTTTCTAAAACTGTACAACATGTTTTTCTATTTCTAACTGTTTAAACCCTTGCTAGATTTTTTACTGTTTTTTTTTACAATTTTAAATACAACCGTTTGTTATCAAATTTATATAAATGAGCAATAAAATTCTTGTATTCCATTTCCTTTTTTATTTTATTTTTTTTATGTAACAAACTATATTCACATGATAGAAAAACTGACGCGTTTCTGGTGTGTTACCCCTCTAAGGCTGTGTGCACACGCGCAGCGGATTTGGCCCTGCGGATCCGCAGCAGTTTCTGCTGTGGTGTACAGTACCATTATTCCTTATGGGAATTAAAAACCACAGTGCAGATGCTGCGGAATTTTCCGCGCAGATTTTGCTTCGGTTTCAAATCCGCAGAAAGAATTGCATGTTAATACTTTCTGCGGATTCCACAGCGGTTTACCATCTCCTCCATTGTGGAGATGATAAACCGCAGGGCAAAACTGCAGGCTAATCCGCAGATAAACCGCAGATCTTTTGACCTGCGGATTTATCTGCAGATTTTGCAAAATCCACGCGGATGAATCTGCAGCGTGTGCACACAGCCTTAGTCATAGTCAATGTTAGAGAATCATGGAAACTATTTGAAACCAAGGTTAACCAATCAAATGTGAGTACATATGGTCGAATTTGCACATTTTGTATTGTTAGAGAAAAATGTGTCCAATCAGGTTTATGTCCCCATGCATTGGAAGAATTTAGCAGGGAACACTTTACTCCACACAACGAGTTCTCACCCGCTACATCCTATAAAATCTATTCCATATGGTGGAATTATAAGTGTTAATCATATTTGCTCAGATGTTCAGATTTTGTATTTTTTTATAAGAAAAACATAACATAAAACATAGGATTCAAGCTAGGGATTAGGATGGAACCTTTAATTAAAAGGCAGACGATAAAGCTCTTTTTTTTATTAATAACTATTAACTATGTAAACATTTACTTTTATTACAAAATAAAATTTACTATATTAACACTAATTTTATTTATTGCTTTTTAAGATAAGATAAGATAATCCTTTATTCGTCCCACCATGGGGAAATTCAGAAATTTTTTACTCAGCCGAAGTCTGACATTTACCACAAATATCCAGTGAAGAGAAAACAGCTGCACTCTGGGAAATTTGATTTTCAATGCAAATTTTTTTTTTTATTATTGAAGACACCACAGGGGAATAGTGCGTTGAGGTAACGTTTCGACCCTATGTCGGGTCTTTTTCAAACCTCACTTAAAGCACAAGAGAAAAAGAAGCAATCACAGCAGTATGAATGTGCAGGAGGGGCTAAAGTGCCATATGTAGAAGTCAGGTCTGGCAGGGACCAGGCAGAGGTCCTAAGATGAGCTGGAAGCGTGGGGCAGCAAGCAATAGAGGAGTCGATCAGGGAAGGTACATGTTGGTGGAGTGTTGGAGAGGAGAAGCCTGACTTGCCCGGGAGGTTGATTGTGTCTCTGCCCCGGAGGACACGGCACGGAGGCAGGCACCAGTGTGTACCACGAACTGTGAGTAAAGCTTTGGAACTACAAGCCCTGGTGTCTTCCATTCAATTGTGCGCCAACACCGCCAGCACCGCTACATCTGGGTACCAACATTCCTCACATCCCCTGCGCCGGACGCTACACCATCAAAGTGTCCCCACCTCTACACTGCCCTGGAGTTACAGCTTCACCTGTGGGGAGCTACGCCATCTATGCTGCAACACACCATCAGCCCCAGAGGATCTGCACACAGCGTTGGCTTAACACCTTGCTTGCCAAACACAACAGGTGGTGTCACGAACTATCACTTAAACTATATTTCAAACCACCATTGATTTGGGCGCCCAGGGCCACGGACCGGGTCACCGCCGCTGTGACACATTCCCCTGACACCGGCCCGGTACCGAGTACCCCACAGCCCTGGGACGGGGCGACCCACATGCATTTTTTTAAAAAACGGACCCAAACCCGCAAAAAAAGCACACAAATGCATGATGCATTTATGTGCGTTTGCACTGCGCACGGTGCGCAGCGCAAAAAAACGCAAGTGTGAAAGTAGCCTAAGGCTACTTTCACACTAGCATATGGAGGAGCTGCGGAGGGATGCAGACTTCCTCAGTGAAGCTCCACCCCCTGCTGCACCTCCTCCGTTCAGCTACGCCTCCGTCGGCATGCGGCCTGCGTACTCTATCTTTAGCATTGGGTACGCAGGCCATGCCGATGTATGTGGATGCCTCCGCATGCCTCATTTTGATGGTGGCAACCGCACCAAAATGCAACATCTATGGAAGTGCATGTCTACACAGGGATTACCCACACCCAGGATCTGTCTGTAAGTTGTAAGCTTGCTCAAGCTCGTACCACAGTCTGGATGATTTGTTCACAGTGGTGAATATACAGTTGTGCTCAAAAGTTTACATACCCTGGCAGAATTTTTGCATTATTGGCCCTTTTTTTCAGAGAATATGAATGATAATACCAAAACGTTTTCTCCACTTATAGTTAGTGGTTGGGTCAAGCCATTTATTGTCAAGCTACAGTGTTTTTTCTTTGTAAATCATGACAACCCAAAACATCCAAATTACCCTGATAAAAAGTTCACATACCCTGGTGATTTTGGCCTGATAACATACACAGAAGTTTAGACAAATGGCTTTAAATGGCTACTAAAGGTAACATCCTCACCTGTGACCTGATTGCTTGTAAGCAGTGTTTGTGCATAAAAGCTGAGTGAATTTTTGGGATCCAGACAGTCTCTTGCATCTTTCATCCAGCCAGTGACGTTTCTGGATTGTGAGTCATGAGGAAAGCAAAAGAATTGTCAACGGATCTATGAGAAAAGGTAGTTGAACTGTATAAAACAGTAAAGATATACAAAAAGATATCCAAGGAATTGATAATGCCTGTCAGCAGCATTCAAACTGTGATTAACAAATGGAAAATCAGGGGCTCTGTAAAAACAAATTCCCGGTAAGGTAGACCGACAAAAATTTCGTCCACAACTGCCAAGAAAATTGTTTGGGATGCAAAGTAAAACCCACAAATAACATCAGCTGAAATACTGGACTCTGAAAACTAGCGATGTGGCTGTTTCAAGATGCACAATAAGAAGGCACTTGAAGAAAAATGGGCTGCATGGTCGAGTCGCCAGAAGAAAGTCATTATTGCGCAAATGCCACAAAGTATATTGCCTACAATACGCAAAACTGCAGAGACAAGCGTCAAAACTTCTGGAACAAGGTAATTTGGAGTGATGAGACCAAAATTGAACCTTTTACCCACAACCATAAGGGTTATATTTGGAGAGAGGTCAACAAGGCCTATGATGAAAGGAACACCATTCCTACTGTAAAGCACAGAGGTGGATCGCTGATGATTTGGGGATGTGTGAGCTACAAAGGCACAGGGAACTTGGTCAAAGTTGAAGGAAAGATGAATGCAGCACATTATCAGCAAATACAGGCGGCAAATTTGCAGTCATCACCCGGAAGCTGCGCATGGGACGTTCCAATATGACAACTATTCAAAACACAAGACCAAGTCGACCTGTCATTAGCTGCAGCAGGACAAAGTGAAGGTTCTGGAGTAGCCATCTCAGTCTCCTGATCTCAATATCATTGAGCCACTCTGGGGAGATCTCAAGCGCGCAGTTCATGCCAGACTGCCCAGGAATTTACAGGAACTGGAGGATTTTTGCCAAGAAGAATGGGCAGCTTTACCATCTGAGAAAATAAAGAACCTCATCCACAACTACCACAAAAGACTTCAAGCTGTCATTGATGTTAGAGGGGGCAACATACGGTATTAAGAAATGAGGTATGTGAACTTTTGATCAGGGTCATTTGGATATTTTGGGTTGTCATTATGATTTAAAGAGAAGAAAATACAGTAGTTTGATAATAAATGGCTTCACCCAACCATTAACCAAGAGCGGAGAAAAGGTCTTGGCATTATCATTCATATTCTCTGAAAAAAGTCTAGAAAGCAAAAATTCTGCCGGGGTATGTAAACTTTTGAGCAAAACTGTACTGCAAAGTTATTTCTATTACAATTATTCTATTCTACATCCTGGATGAAATATTTTTGGATAAATTATGAAGAAAAACAACTTGTGCCATTTTCTGCTTTGTATGAGCTGTGGTGACCATCATACTGTGTGAGGGTCTGCGGGGCCATCATACTGCTAGAGAGGCTGTGGGGACATCATACTGTCTAAGCAGATGGTGGGTTCTCAGACTGTGTGAGGTTTCATCATACTGTGTGCGTGACTAGGGATTAGCATACTGTGTGAGGGGTTGTGGGTCCATCATACTATGTGAGGGGCTGTGGGGACCATAATACAGGGTAAGGTGCTAGAGGTTCATTATACTGTCTGGGGGCTGGTGGGGACTCCATTATCATATTGTGTGAGGGGCTATCAAAACATGTGAGGGGTTGAGGGACCATCATAATGTGTGAAGGACTGTGAAAACATCATACTTTATTAAGGCAATCATACTGTGTGATGGGCTGTGTTAACCATCATGCTTATGTGGCGCCATCATACTGTGTGAGGGGCTATGGTGACATACTTGTGTGGGGCCCTCATACCGTGTGAGGGACTGTAGGGACCATCATGCTGTGTGAGGAACTGTCATGACATAATACTTGGGACATCATACTGTGTGAGGGGCTGTCATGACATAATTGTATGGGAGCATCATACTGTGTGAGGGGTTGTGGTGACCATCATACTGTATGAGGGGCTGTGGGGCCATCATACTCTGATAGGGACTGAGAAGCTATCAAACTGTGTTAGTGGATGACGTGCTATCATGTTAATGACTGGGGGGCAATCATACTGTGTAAGGGGCTTTGAGACCATAATATATTATGAGACGTCATCATATTATGCCAGTGATTGTGGCTGCCATCATACTTTTGTGAGCGGCTGTGGGGGCTATCAAATTGTATGAAGGTCTGGTGGACCATCAGCTATTGGGACCTCACCAATTATAGGCTTGGTGAGGTCCCGACAATATAATTGGGTTAGTGATATGTAGTTGTTTTTTACAGTTACACCAATCCATTATGCAAGTAACGGCAAGGCTGCTACATTTAGGACTGTAGCCCCTTCTTTCTCAAAATGGTGGGAGCCCTGGGTGTTGCTCGATGTTGCTCCAACAAGTGGCGTCATATCCAGAATTTGATTCACAGATCTGTCCAATTGCAATACAAATGATGAAGGTGCTTATTATGGCTCTGTGCAGGCATGCCTTCTAAAGATGATGAAATTCCATACTTGTCTCTAAATACTATCTATGGCTCCTGGGAAGAACCATACGGTGTACACAGTGGCATAACTAGAGTCCGATGGGCCCCGATGTAAAATTTGCACCTGGGCCTCCTCTGCATGTTGGTCAGCTGTAAGGGCCCTTGTAGCGTTCTAAATCCTAGAAGGACAAATAAGCTGCATCACCTCGCTATTATGTAGTAATGTCCCCTATACTGGGCCCCATCCTTTTATATTTGTTCCCCATCCTGGTATATACTGGTGATTCTCACAAAATTAGAATATCATCAAAAAGTTAATTTCAGTTCTTCAATACAAAAAGTGAAACTCATATATTATATAGAGTCATTACAAGCAGAGTGATCTATTTCAAGTGTTTAGTTCTGTAAATGTTGATGATTATGGCTTACAGCCAATGAAAACCCAAAAGTCATTATCTCAGTAAATTAGAATAATTGACAAAAAACACCTGGAAAGGCTTCCTAAGCGGTAAAAAAGGTCCCTTAGTCTGTTTGAGTAGTCTCCACAATCTTGAGGAAGACTGCTGACTTGACAGATATCCAGAAGGCAGGCAGGCAGTCACTGACACACTCCACAAGGAGTGTAAGTCACAAAAGGTCATTGCTAAAGAAGCTGGCTGTTCTCAGAGTGCTGTATCCATGCATATTAATGGAAAGTTGAGTTGAAGGAAAAAGTATGGTAGAAAAAGGTGCACAAGCGACTGGGATAACCACAGCCTTGAAAAGACTGTTAAGAAAAGGCCATTCAAAAATATGTGGGAGATTCGCAAGGAGTGGACTGCTGCTGGAGTCATTGCTTCATGAGCCACCACACACAGACGTATCCAGGACATGGGCTACAAGTGTCGCATTCCTTGTGTGAAGCCACTCATGACCAATAGACAATGCCAGAAACGTCTTACCTGGGCCGATGAGAAAAAGAACTGGACTGTTGCTCAGTGGTCCAAGGTGTTGGTTTCAGATGAAAGTAAATTTAGCATTTCATATGGAAATCAAGGTCCCAGAGTCTGGAGGAAGTGTGGAGAGGCACACAATTCAAGCTGTATGAGGTCTAGTGTGAAGTTTCCACAATAAGTGGGGAGCCATGACATCTTCTGGTGTAGGTCTACTGTGTTTTATCAAGACCAAAGTCAGTGCATCCGTCAACCAGGAAATTTTAGAGCACTTCATGCTTCCCTCCGCTGACCAGCTTTTTGGAGATGGAAATTTAATTCTTCAGCAGGACTTGGCACCTGTCCACACTGCTAAAGTACCAATATTTGGTTTAGAAACAACAGTATCACTGTGCTTGATTGGCCAGCAAACTTGCCTGACCTTAACCTCATAGAGAATCTATTGTGTATTGTCAAGAAGAAGATGAGACACCAGACCCAACAATGCAGATGAGCTGAAGGCTGCTATCAAAGCAACCTGGGCTTCCAAAACACCTCAGCAGTGCCACAGGCTGATATCCTCCATGCCATGCCGCATTGATGCAGTAATTGATTCCAAAGGATCCCCGACCAAGTATTGAGTGAATTTACTAAACATACATTTCAGTAGGCCAATATTTCAAATTTTAAAATAATTTTTCAAGCTGGTGTTATAAAGTATTCTAATTTACTGAGATAATGACTTTTGGGTTTTTATTGGCTGTAAGCCATAATCATCAACATTAACAGAAATAAACACTTGAAATAGATCACTTGTTTTCTTACTGTTCTGCCCATTCTGTGCAGCAAGATATCTTTAAGTGCTGTTCCAGCTATCGCCAGTAGGTGCCAAAAGTTGCCCTTCTCTTTCTTATTCATATGTTTGGAATCTTCTGTTTTCCTAAATGGTTAACTGTTGAGAGCCGCCTTTCTTCCTTCTCTGGTCGACAACATGTAACCATTTTCAGCCGTCTTCTGAGTATCTCACATGTGCTCAGCTCAGCTCTCTGCAAAACCACTGCTTATAACAAACAGATTCCGGTAAGGTTTAATGCATTTATGTATATATGTTATGCATCTGTGTTAGCAGCCATAATGCAGCCCCCCCATGATGTTTTCAATGCATGTTCAGCTCCTGTAATGTTATTAACTGCATGATAGTTACATGCATCCTCTTGTCAGTGAGTGCAAAGCTGGCAGCCATTAGTTGTGTTAGATATCGTTCTCCTTTGTTGCTGTGTACGAGTATTTTATATTGCTCAGCTTCTATATAATGCATGCCACCGATATAACAGCATCCTGTATCATTGCTACTGTTGTGTACCCTGTATTGCTGTGATTACCTGCCAGTACTGATGTATTGTATATTGTCTTCCAGTACTGACATGCTGCATTATCTATTTCTTATAGTTTTTACCTGAATCAACCACATTTTGTACAACAATCTGCTGAATCATCCATAACTGTGTTCAACAATCTCTGATATCATCTACAACTTTGTACAACAACCCCTGATCTCAGCTACTACTGTGTTCAACTATACCATCTGTTATCATCTCCCATTGTTGTCCATATCATCCCAATAAATATAGACTTAAGCACCCATACAGTCTTGATTCTGGAAGTGGATGAAAGGTTAAGCCTTATGCTGGAATCCACACAGTCATACGTGAAAGAAGGCAGAACACTTAACATTATTTGAGGTCTGCAAGCACTGCATTTTTTTATTTTGACCATTTCTCGTTTTCTGAAAATAAATACAAAATTTAGTGCTTGGAAATTAGAAGACATGTTGTCAGTAGTTTATAGAATAAAAGAGCAATTTACATTTTACTCAAAAATATACCTATAAAGAGAAAAATAAAACTAAAAATTTTGCAGTGATCTCTTAATTTTTGCCACAGCTGTATGTTCCCCATCCTGGTATATATGTCCCTTATCCTTGGACCCATCCTGCTATATATGTCCTTTATACTGGTATATATCACCCATTCAGGTATACATGTCCCTTATCCTGGGCCCCTTCCTGGTATATATCACCCATCCTCATATATGTCCCCCATTCTAAAATTGTTCTTTAATGCAAAGAAAAAAATATGATGCTAGTCACAGGACTATAATCAGTCTGAGGACGCATATCCATTTGAAGATTGTACTGTCATTAGTGGGCCCCACACACACATGGGCCCAGTCGCGACCTATGTGACCTCGATCATTACACCCTTCGGTGTACATGAGCCCTTAGATAAATTTATTATGCTTTTTAAGGTTTTTCCATCTCTCTACCTCAAATGGGCTGTGTAAGTTTAAAAGGTAAAATTTGATGTGGGTCCTTCAAACTATAACTAAATATTATGGTTCAGGTCTCTATTAAGAGCCACATATAATTTTACAATGCTGGTACATCCATCCAATGATGTTATTATTAGCAGTTTCTTTTTAGAAATCAGACATTGATACATAAAAAATGACTGGAAACTTCTTTTTTTTGTTATTAAAGTTTAGAAATCCTTAGTTTTAAAACTTTGTACACTACTGCCGCCTAGTGGACTTACTCCATGAATGCAAAAATTAGAGGCAGCAGATAAAATGATCTACAGTCTGGGTTGCCAACCATCCAGAAAATCCTGAACAGTCTGCAAAGATGGTGCAACTTTTATCCAGTAGTCATGAAAAAAATTAAATAAAATAGACGTGCCCTTTATTTTTTTTAAAGTTTGGTGGTATCTGAGCAGGCTATTGTGATTGTAATCTTTGTCACTTTATAGTTCAAGTTAAATATTGGGACAGATTTCACATCAGTATTCTAAGCTATAGTCATCTATCACTTTAGGTTTTCCAAATGGTCCGTAAAAAATATTGGTTGGTTGTGATTTTTAGCTTGGCTGTCCCCAAAAAATAAAAGATAATTTCTAGATATATATTATTTATAAAATCTAATTTTTGTGATGTTTTCCAAAACTTACATGGGAGTTTTAATTATTGAAATGTGTTTTTTTAAAATTAAATTTGAGAAGGACTAGCGGTTTTCAGCAAATTTGCATTTTAAGGGAAAAAAAAAATTCCCGTGTCTAACTCTTGCTTTTGTATACTCTTTATGCCTTACAGCGCCTTTTTTGTGTCTTTTTTGTTCCCTCTCATAACATACACTTGTCTTCCAATCAACTCCATGTACCCCAGTTGGCATTGCCTCGGGTAGGCTATGCTAAATGTGGTTTCATGTCACAATGACCTAATTTTATTTTGTGTCAAAACGGACTGTCCTGGCCATGTGATGGACACGCTGACTTATTACAAGTCACAGCTCTATTACCTGTACTCTACCCAGGGTTGGGCTGAGACTAACATTCCGCCCTGGCAATTGAAAGCACACAGGCCCAGATCTCTATACTACTTTCCAAAATGGGGGTCTCTATAGAAAATATGACCCTGCCTGACATCAGAGGACATCAAAATGTGTTAGACTGGTGGTCATCTCTACACAGGCTTCTGATTTCCAACTGTAAACAGGTACGTGGATGCAACTAAGCAAAGAAGGCGGACTCAGTGGTAATTTAATGAACAGAAATTTATTTGATTAACATAGTTATATGTGGTGAATATGGCACAATATCAAAGGGGAAAGCAAACAGTGGAATTACAGTAAATTATTACACTGTGCGAATACAACAATTTGGCTATACAATTCTATTAACACACTAGTGTTCTGTTATTTCAAGTAAACTGTTAGCTTTAGTGGTGTCTTCAGCCTAACATTTCCACTTGAAGTGTGTCACAGTACAATCGGGCCCGTCACCATCGTGTCTCTGTTACTCTCCAAACAATACGGACCGTCGTACAGGCCCTAACGAGAGTCTACGATACTCCGCCTTTGGGTCGCATCGATGAGTTACTTTGCATACCTGTCAAGCTGTCTGCCTTAGTTTCCTGAAACACAGTTCCAATCCCCTTTGAAATTGTAAGTCTACACCACAGGCTATGGCTCAAATGAACGTTTTTCTTCTGCAGCCTGGTTGTCTCTCCTGGCCCTGCCTTGCTGACTCTGCTCATATTTCCCAGCTGTGGTCTCCCATCTCAGGTTCTGATCACTCATCCAGGAATCAGATCACTCTGTTCCTCACTTGAGTCTGGTCACTCTGTTCCTCACTTGGGTCTGGCCACTTGGTTCTTTACATGGGTCTGGTTACTCTGTTCCTCACTTAGGTCTGGTTACCCGGTTCCTCACTCGGGTCTGATAAGTCAGCTCCTCATTCATAATGGTGCCGACTCCTCCCCTTCACTATCCTCCTGGGCCTTTTATAATTACTATCTATGCCTCAGTTATCACCTGACCCGTTGTCTCCTCCAATCTCTTCCCTCAGGTAACATACACGTCACTCTTCAGTTCCTGCTAATGTAATTCTCTCAGCTTTCTCTTTTCTTAGGGTATGTTTCCTCGGTCAGGATTTGCTTTGCTGCGGATTGGACGCTGCATACAGCCGCAGCATCCAGATGTTACAGCATAGTAAAGGGGATTTTATGAAATCCCATCTCCACTATGCGTTCAATGAACACATGCAGAATCACCTCGTGTACAAAAGGCAGCAGCGCTTTTGGCGGACCTGCGTCCA
Source organism: Dendrobates tinctorius (assembly GCF_039654945.1). NCBI lineage: Eukaryota > Metazoa > Chordata > Amphibia > Anura > Dendrobatidae > Dendrobates > Dendrobates tinctorius. The sequence continues at coordinate 1,783,145 of NW_027361875.1, read as the reverse complement.
AAACATTGCCAATACGCAACCTGGAGACATATCCTTATCATCTTTGATGAGCAGATGGTGGTGCCCACTCGCAAACACTCTGTTAGGCATTAACTGTGTGAATCTTTACACTTGTCCATCTCCTTACCCAACAACCTAGGGGGTTTCCCAGAGTGTTATTATATTTTATAGGCTTCAAGAAACCACCGGAACAATAGGTGGAGGAGGGCATGACTTTGGGATGGGCGGATCTTTTAAGTCCTGCAGTTTTGTGTGTATAGCGATGTAGATTTTAAGCAAGGGTGATGCTGCTTTAAGACTAAGGCTACAGTATGTGCACACGTGCGGAATTCCCGCACGTGTGCACATAGCATCTTCACGTAGCATCTTGCGAGACCGCTACTTCATCACAGGTCCCCAGGGAGCATCACTAAGGCCTGGGGACGCGGCAGGGGACACCGGAAGGTGAATATATCCCGATTTTTTATTTTAATTCTATTTTTTACAGGGATATGGTACCCAGGGCCTGGAGGACAGTCTATCCTCCAGACAGTGGGTACCATCCGCACATTTTCTGCTTACTTTGCGCATGGTGGGCATAGCCACATGCGGAAAGTAAGCGGAATAATGCATACCTATGTGTGCAGAATTCCCGCAATTCCGCAAAAAGAAAGAGCATGCTGTGTATTTTTCCGCGATGCGATTCTGCCACGGAAAAATATGCAGTATTAGCACAGCAAAAGTGATTTATAAAAAGTTTTTAAAAAAGTGACTTGGAATTTATAACCTGTCACAACTTTGCGGTTTAGGAGTCAGGTGGAAGTTGCTGACAAGTTAAGGTGGACTCATTTTAACTAATAGAGGAGGTAAAAACCTCATAGTGGTGAACAGGCTCGGCTTTGGTGGCCAGCCTCAAGGACGTTGTAATGGTAACGTCAATCAGGGGTTAAGCACAGGAGTAAGGTTAATAGGGTCATTGGTGCCCTTGAAATTTACTGGCTATGTTTGAATGGCAAGCCAAGGCGTGCCGCCCCCTTTTATGGCTGTCTGTCCTGGTGCTATATGTCAGACAGCTGGGGGTATCACAGTACTTTTGAATCCCAATGTAAAAGCACTTCACCTGACTCCTACTGTGGTTGTTTTAATCTTGTGATTTAAATAAAGCTGTGGCCAGTTTGACAACCAAAAAGTGTGTTTTGTGTATTTATTCTAGTGCCTAGGTTTACTGTAGTTATGGTTGTTTTAAGGGAGTGGGGATTCGTCCCTTATCCAAAAGCCATGCATTTTAGGTGTTTCTTACATGATAACAAATAGCAGAATCCATAGCTACATAAATAAGACACTCCCTTGACCGCCCGGATTAATCACACCTCTAACCAGTTCTTTGTTCCAGTGTTCTTATGATACCTACCCTAAGGACTTGTTCAGACGTCAGTGATTTTCTCATATGAGAAAAACATGGTCCCAATTTCATCACTTTTTTTTATTAGACTCCGACTCCGACTCCCACATATATTGCTTATATTTAAGTGAAAAATGTATTGTAGTACAATGTGAACATCAGACATTTAATCATTTCTATGATACAATAATCAAGATATTTAGATAGAACATAATATCTATTTATTGGAATACAGCTTTAGAACACAAAAAACTAATAAATTGTAAATATGTAATACACTGTATAATATCGATTACATACATACGGTACAGACCAAAGTTTGGACACACCTTCTCATTCAAAGAGTTTTCTTTATTTTCATGACTATGAAAATTGTAGATTCACTCTGAAGGCATCAAAACTATGAATTAACACATGTGGAATTATATAATTAACAAAAAATGTGAAACAACTGAAAATACTGTGTCTTATATTGTAGGCTCTTCAAAGTAGCCACCTTTTTGCTTTGATTACTGCTTTGCACACTCTTGGCATTCTCTTGATGAGCTTCAAGAGGTAGTCACTGGAAATGGTCTTCCAACAGTCTTGAAGGAGTTCCCAGAGATGCTTAGCACTTGTTGGCCCTTTTGCCTTCACTCTGAGGTCCAGCTCACCCCAAACCATCTCGATTGGGTTCAGGTCTGGTGACTGTGGAGGCCAGGTCATCTGGCGTAGCACCCCATCACTCTCCTTCTTGGTCAAATAGCCCTTACAAAGCCAGGAGGTGTGTTTGGGGTCATTGTCCTGCTGGAAAATAAATGATGATTCCTACTCAGGTAGAGGACAGGATTCTCCTCCCCACGTATCTCCTGAGAAAGGACTGCTCCTATCCCGACATCTGAGGCATGTGTCTGAAGGATAAACTCTCGTTGAAAGTCCGGGGCCACCAGAACGGGTTGCTTACATAGAGCCCCTTTCATTTCTTGGAAGGCTGACTCTGCCTCTTTGGACCATCTGACCATTACTGATTTTGCCCCTTTTAGAAGATCAGTCAGAGGTGCAGCCATCGTGGCGAAATTTGGGATGAACCTTCTGTAATATCCTACGATTCCCAGGAAGGCTTTAACCTGCGTTTTGGACAGAGGTCTCGGCCAGGTTTGATTTGCCTCCACTTTATTGATTTGGGGTTTGATCTCGCCACTCCCCACTAGATATCCAAGGTACTTGGCTTCTTCTTTGCCCAAGGCGCACTTTTTCATGTTTATTGTAAACCCCGCCTCCCTTAGAGCATCAAACACTGCTTGGACCTTTTCCAGGTGAGTCTCCCAGTCCGGGGTAAAGATGACGATATCATCCAGGTACGTGGCAGCGTATAGCTTATGAGGTGCAAGGATTCTATCCACAGCCCTCTGGAAGGTTGCCGGAGCTCCCTGCAGGTCAAACAGCATCCGGACATACTGGAAGCACCCGTCTGGTGTAGAAAGTGCCGTCTTTTCCTTGGCTTCCTGTGCCATGGGGATCTGCCAATATCCCTTTGTCAGATCCAAGGTGGTTATATACCTGGCAGGTCCAAGTCTCTCGATGAGCTCATCAACGAGTGGCATGGGTTAAGCTTCGAACTTGGAGACCTCATTCAGCTTCCGTAATCGTTGCAGACCCTCCATTCACCATCAGGTTATGGGACCAGGACAATCGGGCTCGACCAGCCGCTCTTGGATTTCTCAATGACCCCGAGCTTCAGCATATGCTGCACCTCCTTGGAGATTACTTCTCGACGGGCCTCAGGAATTCGATAAGGCTTCATGTTCACCCGCACATGTGGCTCGGTCAGAAATTCGTGCTCCACAACCTTCGTGCACCCTGGCAACTCTGAAAACAGGTCCCTGTTTTTCTGGAGTAACTCCCAGCACTGCTGTTTCTGGGCTTTCGATAGCGTCTCCGCTAGAGTTGAGCGACTTTGGTCGGATCGGGTTTCATGAAACAAAATTTGTTTCAGATGAAACTGGTCCGACTAGGGCAAAAAAAAGTCGGAGTTTCGTCCGAAACGCGACCCCAATGCAAGTCAATGGGAAATAAAAGTCGGCATTGAGCGGATGACATTCATCCACTCAATGCCGACTTTTATTCCCCATTGACTTGCATTGGGGTCAGGTTTCGGACGGAACGCCGACTTTTTTTGCCCTATTCGGACCAGTTTCATCTGAAACAAATTTTGTTTCATGAAACTCGATCCGACCAAAGTCGCTCAACTCTAGTCTCCGCTATGGTAAGCTCTCCAACCTCCCCCTCTAGGTTGCCCAGCAAGCACGCAGTTACCGCTGGCTCTCTATCTTGCCACTGCTTGATGAGGTTGACATGGTAAACCTGGTATGGCTTCCATCTTGGTGGATCTTGTAGTTTACGTCTCCAAGCTTCTCCACCACCTCATACGGCCCTTGCCACTTGGCCAAGAACTTACTCTCCTCTGTCGGAATTAGCACGAGAACTCGGTCTCCCGGATTGAACTGTCTCTTGCTGACAGGTTGTAGACCCTGGCCTGAGCCTCTTGTGCCTGGCGTAGATGTTCTTTAACAATGGGCATCACCTTTGCAACCATCTGCTGCATCAGTGCCACATGCTCAATGACGCTTCTGTGGGGCGTGACTTCGGCTCCCCAGGTTTCCTTGGCTATATCAAGGAGACCTCGCGGATGTCGGCCATACAGAAGCTCGAAGGGCGAGAACCCCGTGGAGGCCTGGGGAACTTCACGGATAGAAAACAGAAGATACGGTAAGAGACAATCCCAGTCTCTACCAACTTTCTCTATGGCTTTTCTTAGCACTGCTCTTCAGTGTCTTGTTAAACCTCTCAACAAGGCCATCTGACTGCAGATGGTACACTTAAGTCCTCAACTGGGAGATTTGCAGGACTGCACAACTCCCTCATCACCTTGCTCATAAAAGGTGTCCCCTGGTCGGTCAGTATCTCCTTCGGCAAATCCGTCTGGGAAAACACATGGACCAACTTGCGGGATATACTCTTCGCGGAGGAATTTCTCAGGGGAATCGCTTCAGGATAGCGGGTGGCATAGTCCAGGATGACTAATATATACTGATGGCCCCGGGCTGATTTAACTAAGATACCGACCAAGTCCATGGTAATTCTCTCAAATGGCACCTCAATAATGGGCAATGGCACAAGGGGGTTCCGAAAATGAGATGTGGGCGCAGTTAACTGACATGGACCTGCAATAGTTTGCTATTTCCCAGTGACACCCAGGCGAATAGAACCTCTGTACAACCCGTTCCTGCGTTTTTCCACCCCCAGGTGTCCCCCTAAGATGTGTGAATGGGCCGTGTCCAACACTTTCCGTCTATAGGGGCCTGGTACTATTAACTGCTGTACCAACTCCTCCCTTATTTTCGTGACCTGGTATAACAACTCCCCACTCATCATAAAATAGGGAAACCTTGTGTCTGCTCCCGGCTCTTGTGCATCCCCATTAATGACGGTTACATTGTTGAAGGCTTCTCTCAGTGTTGGGTCCCTTTGTTGAGCAGTCCAAAAAGTTTCACCGGTCACCCCTAACTCCGGAATGTCAGATACAGGGGACCCTTCCTCTTCATCCCCAACAAGGACACATAAAGGAAACCCATCTACCTCTGATGGTGGCGATACCTTATTAGGGTTCATTGGTTCCCTGCTCTTGCTAGCAATCTCAGAACCCTTACCCCACAGATCCCAAAACAGACAGAAATACCGGCCTATAATTATAGGATGCAACAAGTCCCAAACGACGTCAACTTCATGGGACTCGGTGCCATGCGCCATTTCAATGTTAACCCTGGCCATAGGGTAGTCTTTTGCATCGCCATGTATTCACCGAACGCCAACCTTTATACCCAGGAGTAGGTTGAGAGGAAGAGTGGCCCGTGCAAGAGTCACCAAGCTCCTGGAGTCTAGCAGCGCCATCACTGCTCGACCGTTCACCTTCACGGGACACGCTTGTGGCCCCTTGTTAGGTGGAGAGTTCACACTGCAAACTGGATATGCATAGTATGAACTACGGCGTCCCATGCTGCAGTCCATCTGCTCGGTAGTCTGGGGACAACGGGCAGCTATATATCCTGGCCCGTGGCACTTCCAGCAAATAATATCACCCGTGAGGACCTTGGGCGCCGCCTCCCCCACCCCTTTTTGGGACTTCACCCCCTGCTGGAACCCCCAATACAGAACGGGTTGCTTCCCCAAGGAGCCTTCCATCCCCTGGTATCTCTCGACCAGTCCAACCAGTTCATTGGCATTCTGGGGATCCCCCTGGGCAACCCAAGTCTGTAGGGGTCTCGGCAGGGAATGCAGAAACCGATCCATTACCACTCGCTCTATCATCTGTGCAGGGGAAGATGACTCTGGCTGCAGCCATTTCTGGACCAGGTGCAACAGATCAAACATTTGGGAGCGCAGCGGTTTGTCCCGGTGATAGGCCCAGTGGTGCCCTGATAGTCATTGTCACCTCCAAACGTGCGAGAATTTCTGCTTTTAGTTTGGGATACTCCTTGGCGTCTTGTAGTCAAGTCACAGTATGCCTTCTGGGGCTCCCCCGTCAGGTTATGGGGCCAGTACCTCTGCCCATTGCTCTGACTGAAATTTTTCCCTCTCAGCCACCCTCTCAAACACCGTCAGGAAGGCCTCAACATCATCCTCAAGGGTCATTGTTTGTAATGCGCGTCTTACCGCCTTCCCGACGTGGGTGGCATCAGCCAGACCTGGGGTTGGGGCGCTTGTCCTTCCCTCCTGGATGGCGGTTGCCAGAAGCTGCATCTGCTGCCGTTGCTCCTGCTAGCTCTGCTGCCGTTGCTCCTGCTGGCTCTGCTGTAACAACAGCCTGTTGGTCTTCTGTTGCTGTGCCTGGGCCTGGACCAGGTGTTTCAGCAGGTCCTCCATTATTCCAGGTAGTGCTTGCTGACTCACTGAAAACTTTACCCAGGACATGCAGCAACTGTCTCAAGTCTCTGCTGGGATCGCTGCCCGCACGTCTAACACCAATTGTAGGGAATCTACTCACTCAGGTGCAGCGGGGGACAATCAGGAGGCAGGTTCCTTTAAGGTTCATGCGGTTTATTTGCGTCATAAACCCACAAAGCAGCATATCACCAAAGAAATAGCTTTTAGCTTAGGCAAAAAAGAACACAAATGTCCGTTGCTTCAGCCTCAGACCAGGAGTCTCAGCACACACGGGAAGCTTAGTTCTCCCCACCTATATCTCCCTGGTTCAGGAGCAGGCTACATTATAAGGGTATAGCCACACCCCCAAACCCAGCAGCTGACTGGTCACGTGATTGTGACCTCACCAGAGGTCCTTGCAAAACATTAGTAATATCGTGATATTAAATAGGGCTTATACTACATTACAGAGACAAGCCGTCTCCGAGACACATACCTCCCATCAACTATACAACCCTTAGTCATGCCTCAGTATCCATTTACATCTCTTGCCATTTCTGATGACCACATTTATAGGTTGCACTAGTTTCAATAATAGTATAGTACCCTCAAGTTTATAACTCATTGCTCCATAATTGTTTTTCTAGTTAATTTGACTGGGCGCGATCATGTTTTTCAAATTTTTATTACGCCTGTATACTACTGCAACAGGATCCTCAGGCAATTTTTTTTATAAAATGGGGTCTCCACCCAGAATAAACCAATAAAAAATGGGATTATGAACCACAGTTTGTCGAGGCATTTTTTCATGACTATCTAGGTTTCTACGCTTTATAATAGAACACAAACCGGCTAGTCATACTAACAGATATCAGATTGGGGAATAGGTCAAGTTTCTGGACTTTTAAATTTTCCACATTAGTTCCTGGAGGATTGAGTGAACTTACAGACTGTACAGGTGTGAGATAGCAAGAACGCGGGATGCAGTGATGAGCAGGAGGCAGAGCAAGAGTTAAAGGGTTTTTTACAGGGGATACTCCACACAGGGAGAGTATGGGTTATGAGGGGAGTAAAACTGAGTATTATGTCAGGGTGAGAACAATTGTTCATGAAACGGGTAAACTTGTCAGTCTGATGGGTTCTGGGCTGGGAAGGCTTGAAATCCCACGGTGGCACGGCAAGTGACGCAAGAAGTCTATGGCATGATCTTGAAGAAAGTTGAGGCACTGTCTCCCGACGAAAGCGGTGTATTCTGGTTCTCCTAGGCGAGGTCCTACCTTTCCAGGGCGACGTACGTGATGTGGCACAGTCTGTGGTACTGCCGGAGTGTGACTCAGTTCAGCGGCGGACGCAGGGGTGAACCTACCCGGCTTTGTATGATTCAACTGGTCAGACATAGGCCGCACACCCATGAAGATCAGCGGAATGGTGCGGGACAGATTCCCAGTGACAGGGGTGAGCGGACACCCAGCTACTCATTGCTCACCGTCAGTGTGCGCAAAGGCTGGGGAACTACAGCGTGGGCCTGAACTATCGCATCGCACCAAGGAGAGTGAATCAACCTTCTGCTGCGCACTCTGTCTTCCCGCCATGTGTGCCGCTTTCCCGCGCATCGTCCCTTTTATCCCTGACACGCCCCCTACTGTTGAGTGCAAAGGTCTGTCTGGGTCAGAAAGCTTTCCCCCCCGGCAACAATGGTGACAGCCCTGACAGTTCCGGAAGCGGCGCAAGAGAGGTACCACTGGCCCGGTCCATCTTCCTACACAGGCTTAATAGGGATATTATTAGAATTTATTTATATAGAGCCATTGATTCCATGGTGCTGTATATGAGAAGCGGTTACATACAAATTACAGATATCACTTACAGTAAGCAAACTAACAATCACAGACTGATATAGAGGGGAGAGAAGACCCTGCCCTTGCGGGCTTACATATAGTGATAGGGATATAGTGATACCTGTTTATTGCTAATAGCTCTGTTTCGTATGTGGGGGTATATGTTTATACTGATATGTGATTACATGGTAAGCGTTAAATAATGATTGAATTTAAATCCATACACCACATCTATGTGCTTATAAGAATGCAACTTACTCTATGCATGTTTTTATTATTCTTTCTACCTGATGAAGTGCGCGGTCCGCTTTAGAAATGTGTTGTTTTACTAACAAAAACAGAGTTTTGTACTATATCCGTTGAGACAGAGCCTTCAGATCCTGATTTTTTTTCCTTCCTTGTTGTTTTATTTTTTTAATCCCTGCTGGGATTGATGACAAACGCTGTAGTCTGCCTTCACCAGAGTTGTGCCTGTGATTGCGCCACTTGTCCAGGTAAGCCTGTCCATCATTTGGGCTTCACTATGACATTCGGAGCCAGCGCACACATGGTTTCTTGTCTTGGTACCTCTAATAGTAGCAGACTACGCTGTTTCTAGGAGCAAATGAATTGGTGCGACCTAATTCTGGGCAGCAAAGCCCCTTCCCCTCCTCCTCCCAGTATCTCAATTTCTATGGTATCTTCAGGATGCAGATACAGTTGAATCCATTGATGAAATTGGGCTCTCCACTCCACCATTCAGCCTATGTGTCTGAGTCTCAGTGCAGCACGTGTGATGATGTCACTAGATTTTGCCTGCTGCATGCGGCCTCAGTTACACTGCTGAGATCTGTGCAGTGCATGAGAGAAATAGGATTTTGTTTTTTTTATTTTTAGCCATTTTGTCACTCAGCATGTGTGGGACATCATAGTGTATGTGTGTAGGGCTGCTGGGCCAATCGAACTATGTAGTGGCCATCATATAGTGTGTGGGGTGGCCTGTGGGTGCCATCGTACAGTGTAGGGTGGTCTGTGGGTGCCATCTCATAGTTCGTGGGGTGGTCTGTGAGGTCCATTGACTGTGTGGGCAGCTGTGAGGGCATCATAGTTTGTAGGGCAGAGCTGTGGAGTCGGTAAGCTAAACCACCGACTCCAACTCAGATTCCTCAATTTCCCTGATTCCTGACTACCCAGCACTGGTCAAGTCACTGTTGAGTACGTGCATAAAGTGCAGCATAGATTCATCTCAACTAAAAGCCCAGACTCTTAGATCAGGAACAGAACAGACATTTATAGGACATTTCATAATGTTCTCAAATTATTGTGGAAACATTTACAGCACGCACATCCTGCATTGTACTACTGTACCCAATTTATAAAACATTTTGTGGAGTCAGTCAATTTTATACCAACTCCAACTCTACCAAAATGGACACCAACTCCACAGCCCTCGTGTAGGGGATACTTTAGGGGCATTTTGTAGTTAGGGGATGTGTGAGTGCGTCATACTGTGTTGGGGGCCCTGTGGCAGAATCATATGTGGTGGGTACTATGGGGGCATCATATTTTGTTGGGGGTCACTATGAGGTCATTATATTGTGCGTGTATTGTGGTGGAATTCTCTGTGGGGGGTTTCATTCTGTGTGAGGGGAGGCATCATATTCTATGGGGCCAAGAAATAGATATTTTTAGAGGGTGAGAACATAAAGGGGCTTCAGTCGAGCCACAATTACTCTATATATGCTGCCTTTAAAAATCAAGAAGTATGCTCTTCTGTGGCTGTACCTATGTGCCATGACTTAGCCAAAAGTTTTTTTTTTTTTAGTGGGTCCAATTAGGACCTTTGCTATAGGCTACAGTGCTATATGATTTCTATGTACACCTTTTGGGTTAAGATGACACCAGGATAAGAGAAAAAAAACTGACGCTAAAAAATTATGCACAGACAGACAGGAAAAAGAAATGGCACCCATTTTTATTAAACAAATCATTATTCTTTATTATATTCTTGCCTCATGTTTAGTATTACCACTTAAGCCCTTTATATACTCGATAGTCCCAGTTATTATTCTAACCACACCATTAGATCTTTTAACTTTTATTACTATTATGAATTTCATAAAAACATTTTTTTTCTTTTTAAATGTGAAAAACTTGGGAGGAATGGGGCATCATCCCTAAAAGCCAGTAGAGATAAAAGTAGAAGCTCTGCTCCTCGTTAACAGAGAAGCCACGGTTTGGCTTTTGCAGCCTGACAATTTGGACAGGCCACTTCCTCCTCTTATCTTCACTGTCGATAGATACGAGACCCATTGTTGGGCTAGTTACCAACAGACCAATTCTGTAAAAAGACAACTGGAACATACATACATGGTTTAGGCAACTATTGTGCGAGCTGCATTTATGACAATGCAGTCTGAGTGCTATGGGATGGTACGAAACTCGAACATGACATTTCTTGCCTCTCTAGCTGGTGCCACTTTTCAATATTCTCTTATTAGATATGCGACCTAGCTGCTTAGAATTGACAGATGTATATCTGGGCTCCCAAAATGTCCAGCTCTCTAGCCCTCCTCATTATGGCGTTCAATGCAGAACTGTATTACTGATGGCGATATCTTTCCTAATATGGCATTTGGCATTTGTAGTAAAAATGGCACAATTTTCCTTCCTGTTGGATTGTTATAAAATCAGACAGAGATCTAAAACTGTTTGACATTGAAGACATAAAGAGGGGCAGTGGGGCTCTTGTAATACGGCTGTGAGGTGCGCCCTAATAAAGTAAAATGTTTGTAGACTTAGCCAACACTGGATGAAGATTTTAACGGATTACTGCAGATCAGAACAATGTGATGCCATAAGGAATGTTTCTCCTTCTTTAGCATTAATCTATTGATTAAAAATGGTTAAAAGAAATGTCACCAGGTTTTTACTCCCCTCATCTGAGAGCAGCATGATGTAGGGGCAGATAAGCCAATTCAAGCAATGTATCACTTACCGCTGCAGTTTTAATAAAATCCCTGTTTAATCTGCTTCAGATCATCCAGTGATGAGTTCTGTAGAACCTCGCCCACATTACTATTATACCCTGTGCATAGGCAGTAGTGGCGACGGGGTTATATATGAGTTCATGAATATGGAGGACTACATGGCAGCAGGTTTACTAGTCCACTAGAAATAATCTCCTGCTGATAAAACATTGTATTTATCAAAACTACAGCAAGCAGCCCAGTAAGTGACACTGGGCTGCTGGAATTGGGGTCTCCACCCCTTCATTATGCTGTTCTCAGATTAGGTGGCAAAGATCTGATGACAGATTCCCTTTAACCTAAAAACTGTACTGATAAATTGGGTGACCGTACTAGAGAAATATGGAAATAGCTGAAGTTTATTGCTTAGGTTTCAACTATCACATCTATGGCGATCGTTGTAGACCAGGTCTTAATGCTGTGCACGCTGCTGCTTGTGGTTGAGACCATGCAGATGGGACAACCTCTTGAAGACCATGTGCTGTAGTTAAAATTGGAGCTGAATGTTGCCCTTTGCTTTACAGTTTGGGAGCTGCTAGACACGCTTTAAATGACGGTGACACCATCAGTTCCACCGAATATTAAACTAAATAATGTGTTTATGAGGCTGCATGCACACATCTGTGTGTAGCCATCCACGAGAAACCAGATGTTTTTTTTTAGTCATCTAATTTTTAGTCAGGTGTCATCCTAGCCGCATCCATTTTTTCACTGAGGCAGGCGGACTGCCTGAACTGTTTTATCCATTGGTGCAAAGCAATGGATCAGTTAAATATGGATGAAATCCTGAAGAATAAAGTCTATCTTCCATGTTTCACCCATTTTATACAGATCCCAATAGATTTCATTCGCCAATGAGATGAGAACAGGACAAGAATCCATTTTGAAAACTGATGATCAATATCACTCTGGGTCCCCATGCTAAGAAAAAAAACGGAGAGCGCACGGATGTGTGAATATAGCTTTATGTTTTCATTATTCACAGTTTGCAGGCTTTAGCGGTTGTCCGGCTTTAGGCTACGTCTGCAGTCACTCTATGTGAATCATCACATCACGTGCACCACATACATGCGGTCACATGCAGACTAGACGTGCACGCCCTCACTTAATGCAAGTGTATTGAGCGAGGCTGGATACGTCTAGTTGGAATGTGGCCGGAACTACGCAGATCGCATATTTACGGCCAAGTGACTGCCCACTTCCAGCAACAGAGAATCCTCACAGTGAACAGGGCGTGCCATGTGAGAATTCACAATTCTAAGACCAAACAATCCCTTTAATTCTACATATAATGTGTGATGTTTCAGGATGGTTGGTAAGGGGCTCTTGAAAAGTTTTGGCACTGGATCTTATTAATTATAAGGCAAGTCAAAATGTCTGAAACTAGCAATTACTAGGTGTAATGGCTGTGACGGGTAATTTGGTAAATGTATCCCTGTCCCATATTACTCACATATGATTACTAGACTGCATTATATAAGTGAAGCCTCAGCCCACACAATAGCGGATGCATGATGTGATGTGACACTGCGAATCTTTAAATAATTTTCTCAAACAAATAAGCACAAAAGTAAGAGGAAATGTAAAGGTGGCGAATACATCCGTCATTTTAAGAAATCAAAAAAGGGTGTGCAGAATAATGGACGGTGATATAAAAACAAAGGCAACAACGAAGAAGACAGATATGATCACAAATTACGTGATAAAATGGGGGTCAGGTACACTGCGGCTTTTAATACAAGCGACAAAGCAGGCAAGTGAGTTTGATGCAGAATAAGAGCACTTTATATAGACAAAAATCCCATATTAGACAATATCAGATCACTCAATTCTTGAAACAAAAAATAATAGCTTATAATTATGTATCAAAATAAACTTTTCTTTCCATATAAGTTCTATATAATTGCTTTGTAAAGTACATAGATATTCATTTTTATATATTTTATTTTTACTTTACTTATTTAATATTCTTGGAACCACCCAAAGATTTAATAATTTCACATGTGTGTGTACAAATCTGCTTGTAAATCCCTTTTGTAACAGAAAAGTGAGCAGCCATGTGTTGGCAACCTGGTATAAAGAGCATGGGTGAACCTCCGCCCCAGGAATAATAATAAAAAAATAAATAAAAAAAAAACAATGTAAACACATTGCATTTTACAGTTGTACATGTGCCACACTGTAACTACAGAAAGTGAATAAGCCAAGAAACAAGTGCCACTAACTGACAGTTACACACAGTGGATAATAGCTTAGGAAGTGGAACGGCAGAACGGCGAGCAGACAAATCTGTCTGAGATGTATGTGCACATTGAATGGTTTAGAAGTTGTCATTAAAGAACAGTATATGAAACCTTGATCGTATACCAGGGTTGATAGATCATCTAAGATTTTAACTCTAATTTCCACTTTTAACGCCACTTGAGAGAATACATGAGAAATTCTTGTAAGTCATGTAAAGAAAACCTCAGTCATGCACCTTTAGTATAGAAGATGATGTGTAATTACAGTTGGTGTAGAGCAGTGTGTCCCAAACTCCAGTCCTCACGGCCCCCAAAATGTCATGTTTTCAGGATTTCCTTAGTATTTCACAGGTGATGGAAGTATCATCAAGGCATCAGGAACTCTCTCACACGTGTAACACTATGGAAATCCTGAAAACATGACCTGTTGGGGTCCGCAAGGACTGGAGTTTGGGAACCACTGGTGTAGAGTATACTGTTGCATTTGGGTCCTGGACCGCCAAAGTGGTCCTAAAGTCGCTCTAGCACTTAAAGAAGACCAGTACCAAGAATCATACCCAGTGTATAGGGTGGAGTCCTGGTTCCGGTTTTGCACTAAAGCCTCTTGGCCTCTAAATGGGTTTTAAGGGCATCTAATATTGATTACCTATTCATTGGATATGACATCAATATCAGATCTGTGGGAGTCAGACACTGGTATCCCCATCAATCTGCTGTTATTAGCTCTGGTGTTGACTGGATGGACACGCTAGAGATGAGCTAATCAATTCTCAGGACCTTTGTCTAGCAGTCATGTCGGTAGTCTGTTTGCGACCAACATGGTCTGCAATGATCTAGGAGAAAAAGCTGAGATATAAGGGCATCTCAACAGCAGACTTTGGTTACAAGCCTCCCCGATACACTAACCATCAGGTGTCTCATCTATTTCACCATTATAAAGGGTGCTGCATTGACAAGAGAGCAGGGATCGAGACAGCATACTGTACAAGGCTAGAACTAATTCCCCTTGGGCGTGCTAAGCCTTAAAAGATAGCCAAGGAGATGTTAATGGCATTTCATGTACGGTCAGTGACTCAACATTGGGATCTGCAGTTTGGCCCAAAATGTTAATCGAGTATCACCAAGAGTGATAGGAGTGATAGCACTGTGCATTGTAGCAACAATAGAGAGAAAGACATTAGGGGTGCTGTCACCATGTAGCACTTCCAACCATACTGAGTTGATCGTGAGCCTCTAGAAGTTAGTGTTGTGACTATCAAGGCCTGTAGCAGGGTGTATGGTAAGGGGTGTTCTACATGTGATGGTATCCATGGTTGGTGTAGAGCAGAGTTAGAATCATAGAAAGGTAGGGTTGGAAGGGACCTCCAGGGTCATTGTGTCCAACCCCCTGCTCAATGCAGGATTCACTAAACTATCTCAGACAGATGTCTGTCCAGCCACTGTTTACTTCTATTGAAGGAGAACTCGCCACCTCTTGTGGGAGCCTATTCCACTCATTGATTACACTCACTGTCAAAAAGTTTTTTCTAATATCTAATCTCCCTGTCAGACCCCTCACGTCAGGCCTGAGAGCTGATTCCAGTATACCGGAGATAACACATCAGCAAACTGTAAGTCTGGTAAAGGGCAAATTACCACCGGCCAACCAACTACCGTATATTATTCTAACCAGAGACTGTTTAGGATTTACGCCTCTCCGAAATAACCTACCTGTCTTTGCCCTTCATACTAGGTAGAAACTACCAACTAATGTGCCCCATCTGTTGTTGTGAACTAAAGTTATCATCTCATGCCACAAATTTTACACCCCGTGTTAATCCTCTAATTGCTTCCCCATTTCTCTTGTAGGACGGCTACCACTGAACCCCGCCGATCGCCGTTGTTCTGCCACCTAATAAATCTTTTCCTATAAAACAATGGTAAGGTACAGTAGCTGCAATAACGGCTTATAATATCTGAATCGTAACATCCCTAAACTCTGTCCCTTTAGGAAATGGCTTACATATATAATACACATACAGGTATGACTTTTACTTTACTCAATTGCCACTATTTTTCACCTAGGCAAACCCTGCTAGCAGAAAGCCTCTTGGTTCTGCTCAAACACCTTGTTTTATGATTTGCGATGACAATGTCACTTTTATGGCTGTAAGAAGCACTGAGATGAGTAAATTTGTTCTTTCAGTATTGCATGCACCGTACTACACATTTCTACTTGGTTGTTATTGGAAACATTTGGAAAAAGTTGATAATCAGTAAGAAAATGTGTGAAATTTATTTTTTAGCATACAAAGAACAGTAGAGAATACAGTATGTGGGGATATAATCACTCCGATTGTCACATTGGATAGCAATAATGTACAACTTTCATTCGTTTTGTGGCTAGAAAATGCCTAATAAAGTCTATTTCGTGTGTCCACCATCAGCGTTACATCAGTTTTCAAACCAGTTGTCTAATGTAATTCAATTATTTCCCTAGAGATAGCCCGTTAGCATTACTAAACAGTAATTCTGCTTACATACTGATGCAATATCATCCATAATTCGAGATGAGCAAAACGATTTTGAAAATTAGTTTCGGTAGTCTGTGGCTGGGCGACCAGAGCCCTGCAAACCTCCTCCTGCCTGCTGTCCGCGCCAGGGCCTCTCCGATTGGGTAGATCAGGTGAAACGTCATGCGTGCATCACACCACAACAAGGACGTCTGGTGGGACCAACTAATAGGAAGAATAGTCTGTGATATCGGCAGGTAGGGAAGGAGGTGGTTTACAGGGCTCAGGTCCAGGTTCGGACTGGCCCATGAACAGGGGTATGCCCTGGTGGGCCCCTGTTCAGATCAGGGGCCCCAATCCCACTTGTCATAATTCACTTGATTCACTCTGTACAGAAAAAGGGCGGTTTCACACGTCCAGATAATTCCGGTACCGGAGCTATCTGTGTCCGTGTTGATACTTGGGCCATCCGTGTGTGATCCGTGTGCTATCTGTATGCCCGTGTGTACCATCCGTGTGTGATCCGTATGTTGTCCGTGTATTGAAAAAATTGGTTTCAATGTTAACCCTATGACTCCTAAAAACGCACACGGACGCCATCCATGTGCGGTACATGTTTACACGGACCCATTGACTTGTATGGGTCCGTGTGATCCGTGCTGTTGCACAAAAACGGACATGTCAAAGTATTTTGCACACGGACACACGGTCCATGAAAACACGCTGACATCTGCATAGACACATTCATTAGAATGTGTCTATGTGTGTCAGTGTCTCCGGTACGTGAGAAAACTGTCACTACACGTACCGGAGCCAGTGACGTGTGAAACTGGCCAAAAGCAGCATCTCATCATTCATTAACCAAATTATCCAATTTATTATTATGAAGAGACATAGGTAAATTTGTGAATGAGGGTTTTGTAATATTTGTATGTAGGTGAAAAGTGGGCCCCCAAAGTCAATGTTACTGGTGGTCCCTTGGCACCCTAGTCCAACACTGCTCAGGTGCAGCAGACACAGACTACCAACCTGGGTATTGGATCTGCAAATTTTTTTGCTCAACTCTGTTGATAATACATTGCTATTTTGGATATTTACCAAAACACTTGTGTGAAACAGGTCTAAAGTCACACTTGGACCTGAATTTATGAGCCCTGTCTATTCTTCTAATATTCATTGCCCGAATCTGGGAGCAGAAAATCCACAAATACAGCAAAATTTGTGAAATTTTACCAAACCTCATATACACTCCGTGAGAAAAAAAACAGCAGCAGAGACTGACTCTTGGTACGGATTTTAAAGCTGCAGTTTGTCAATGTACACTAATGATTTGCACCATGGATTTTACCCCTTTGTAAGCATGGGATGTAATCAGTTCCACATCCATAGCGCAATCCGCAACGATTCTGCCTGTGGATTTTGTGAAGGAGTTTAATTTGGATTTGCAACAGAATACACGTGCATACCACTAACTTTTGGCCTGTGGAAGCTGGTTTAACCCTTTATTAAACAGGACCCGCCAGCTTTGGGTTTTGTAGTGCATTGTCATTAATGTAGTAAACCTAATATAGTGTTAAAATACAAAAGATCTAAACTCTATTTAAAAATAGTACTTTTTTTACGCCAAAGACCTCTGTCGGATAAGATCAAGAAGGTGCAGCATTAGATCTTTTTGGGGATTGTAAACTGGAGAACAGGTATCTAACAAAACATGTTTGTCTCAGAACTGTGCTTTTCGACAGTGTGTCGTTCAACCATGCCCAAATGTAGTTCTCAGAGATATGTCAACTTGGTGACTATTTTAACATTACAGCGGAACACCGTCTCATGGTCTGCGTCACTTTCCCTGTCCTTATCGAGTCATTGTCCAGGAGGATCAATAGTTTGAGTCTTTAAAGGGAGCCAGATGACTGTTCAAAGCCAGCACATGTGTTCTGTGCACTTTCCCACCTACTTGTCTTGCATCTACCTCTGCCTCCTCTTCCTTGATTGACCGCTCTGGTTTTACATGAGCCAGAAAAGAGAAGATATATGGAAAACTACTAGACAGGAAGGTGCAAAGAATTGTTTAAAGAATGCACCACGCGCCTCTCCTTGGATTGAACATTTTGTGCCATGAGACTTTCTCCAAAAGGGTCAAAGGACGAAAGGGGAACGGCATCCACTCCAGGTGAAGAGGTAAATATCTTTTATTCCGCCAAAAATAGATATTTGGCGGAATAAAAGATATTTACCTCTTCACCTGGAGTGGATGCTGTTCCCCTTTCGTCTTTTGGCTATATGTTGGTCCCTTTGGGTCCTGGGATCTTTGGAACGTGCATCCTATTCAATTCGTGTGCTGTTGGATGCTTCTTTTCTGCATTTCTCCAAAAGGGTATGACCATTTTTTTTTTCAGTAAATATTGTAAAATGTTTGCACTGGATTGTGGAGAATTTCCATATTAATCGGCAATATTATAGGAGACATTAACCATCTTGTTGAAATGAAGATCACATACTGCTAAGCTCCATATACAGATTATGCAGCTATGGGCTTGTGCATAAGACCGATTTTCTCATACAAGTGCTATCCGTGGTTTTCATGTATAGCACTTGTACCTATGATAGTTTATGAGGCTGTGCACATGCCATATCTATGTTATCTCGGACCGAGTGGTCCGCAGAAAAAATCGGAGAAATGTCTGA
This sequence comes from Dendrobates tinctorius, assembly GCF_039654945.1. Lineage (NCBI taxonomy): Eukaryota > Metazoa > Chordata > Amphibia > Anura > Dendrobatidae > Dendrobates > Dendrobates tinctorius. Next base: position 1,764,596 of record NW_027361875.1, on the reverse strand, counting down.
TTTTGATCCGATCGGTCAAAAATCTTCAATGCAAGTTTTTGGGTCTGTAGAAAACATCGGACTGCACTGGGATGACCTCAAAGTGGAGAATTTTTTCTTTTCTGCTCCACCTTCAAGAAAAACTGATGCCACTCTGATCAAACTCTGGTCAAAATAATTGGACCATTTTTCTCCAATGTGGAGAAAACGGTTGATTGAACCTACCCTGTGCCAAAGTATTTGTACACTTCCATGTCCCTCCACTTATGCTCATTTTATATTGTTTGTAGGCTCGCTTTGATCTGTACTCCATATGACACAACTCGAAATTCTAGATGATCATATATAGAACTAGTCTAGAAATGATATAACTTTTACAAAATTTGAAGATGATTTTATGCTTCCCTTCCCTAAAATAATATGTAGGTATTTGTTTTATTATTGAGCTTCTGAGATTCTTAGAACATTACAGAGTTATTTATTTTTTTGCTTGTGGAGTCTTATCTTTTGAACTTTTTTTTTGCCTTTTTCTGTGTAGGTTTCTTATGTTCAGGCTGATTTAAATATGAGACTCTGTACGTACATCTAGAAATATATATATAATTGTTTATATACTTTGTCCACCGGCTCTAGTAACCATATAAAACCATTTCTATCAACTGCAGCTTAATAGTATTCTCATCCCATCAGAGAATTGCAAAAAATGTACATAAGGTTAAGACATGAAACCAAGGATGAGCCAACCTGTTCAAAGCCAGCAAGTGTCCAAATGTGCTGTGGTTGTCATGGTATCCAAAGACCACGGGATGTATGTGGATGATGCCCCTTCCATGGCACTTTCCTCAGAGATCATCCTTTCAAAATTGGAACTGTTGGTTCCTGTGGGATGTCATAACGACTGCGGTACGTAGCGTGCGCCAAATAATCCAACGCGTTTCTCAGAAGCTCGTTCTCCTTCGTGAGGAACCTGCAGCTCAATTTTTGAAAGGATGACATGTGAGGAAAGTGCCACCGGTCGCGGCACCATTCGCCGGATTACAAACTTTTGACACCATCACTAACCACAGTACATTTGGACACTTGCTGGCTGGTCAATCCTTGGTTTCATAAATGTATAAACTTTATGTTCAAACAATGCTTTAGCCTGTATTGTTTGCTTGAATATATATATATTTTTTAAATATGTGTATAATTGTATCCGTCATTCTTACTACTGCCTGTAAGTCTCTCTTCAATGACATCTAAAAGTTCCAAATGATTGACATGTTTTGTCATTTAATTATCTAGAAGCTTTAAAACCCCCAAATTAAAGGACCTCTGTGAAAAGACAAAACTCCCACCTGCCAAAAGAACCTTAACGCTTGATATAAAGGGAATACATATCCACATAAATTAGATAAAAATATATTTCCCTGTAAAACTTCACTCGCATGTAATGAAATTGAAGGTGATGTTGAAAATTGATGGATGAGACACTGGCATCTTCACCTTGAGTCAGCAAAATCTAAAGACCCTGTATACAAAAATAAATAGAATTTAGTCTTCTAAAGGAACAGTAATACAATATATTGGGATAAACCTTCCTAATATACAAGGGAAAGAACAAAGTGTAACAGGCCAACCACAGATAAACCTTATGTCCTGGTGTGAGGGAACATGGCCTCTTCTCCAATAATGATCCTGTAGGACATGGGTATGAAGGAAAATGGGAAGCAGATGTGGGTCATCCCATCAGACATCAGAGAGGTAAACTGATCGCCAATATCAAACCACACTGGTTTCCAACGACAAGTGATTACATAGAAGTATATACAAAGGTTTACAACTTCAATAAGGTGACCACTATTCTTCCTATCTTCTCCTCTCTCCATCCAAAGGTTGGCAACACTTGGCTTTCCCACATAATGGTGCAACACTGAAGGATTCGTTACTGTTCCTTAGCCTCTCCGATTGCATTTTGTTTTTTTTTGTTCCAGTTTTGTAATGAGATTAAACTAAAAACATAGGTCAGATATTGAGCTTATCTCTGCATCGTCCGTTTCAAAATAGCGATTACTGAGATCTGTCTCAATGGCTGAGTATAAATATGAAATAAATACAAGGAGACAAACAAAAGAACTTCAAATAAACTAGAAATAAGAAGACTGTTGCTGGTTGTAACCATATGGGATTTATGCCATTGGTCAAAGTTTGACGTTGGTACCTGGATGGCACAAAAAGCTTCATTTTGCTATTGTAATTAAAAAGTGACCAGTATTTAACGTGTATCCACTATCCTGTTCCAGTAATCATCGGCTAGAAATCGCGCTCTTTATTTTTTTTTTTCTTAGGTTTTTCGATCGGCTTCTCAGAAATTCAGAGTACTGCTATTTGTCCTAATGCACGTCAACCATTGATAAAAGTCTGAAGGTCCTTTGGATTGTGATATCATCAATCTCCAGCAGTTGTAGAGATGCAATTTGATTGGCTGGTATCCCTTCTGCGGTAGAGATTCTTCTCCCCAAGGAGACTGCCGACAGATGAAGGCGGCGGCTTTGTTGCAGACTTCGCTTGGCTTAGATTAGAACCCTTTGATATAACAGTAGGCTTCCAGAGTAGCAAATAAGATGTAAAGTAGCCATAAGGTTACAAAGAGCAAAGTTGTTGCAAGTCTGCAGCCCCTTGGGCCACCCAATTCCCCACCTATACTAGGCCGTCTCCTATACAGCAAGACGCTGATGCAGACAAATGCAAAGATGGTAAAGAGGGTTACTGAGAAGGCTAAGGTGCCCGCCTGCACATGGAATTCTTGTCCCTGGGAAGCCCAGTAGATGGCAGCCACAGACCACGCGATGCCAATACCCAGGAATACATTAACAGCATTGCTACCGGTCACGTTGCCAATTGAAGCATCTGCATACACATCCTGTGTAGCAGCCACTTTGCTTGCAAATGTATCTAGAAAAGAAAAAAAAAATACATGGATAAATAAACATACTGATTTGGGGGTTCTCATAGTAACAAAATGATCTATCTAGCTATATATTCAGTGTAAAAGAGGACAATCCCTAGTATTCTCTGTCAGCAGTATGAAGGGAGTTGTAGTTTAGCAACAGAATGCAATTATGTCATTGACCCCCTCCGGGATTCACAAGACTATTTTCTGTAATATTACGAGAATACACCTGCTATTTTCACATAAATAATCTACAGTGCCTTTGCAGAGAGTTGCACCATGCTGTGAATAGTCCGTGATTAGTGCCATTGAACTATATTCTGTTCACTGAATGGAAGATAAATTGACTGCAGCTCAAGCAGGGGGTGATGGTAGAATGAATCACATTGTGTACAAGTCTTGTGCTGCAAACAGGGGATAAAACAACCCAAACATACTATAAAAATTGCAAAATTACTAATGCTGACCTAGCAAATTCAGTGGTGCTTCTCTGGTGGTTCTGAAGGTTATTGTTCTGCAGTGATTGGCTGCAGTGGTCACATGTACAGCACATAATCACTGGAGGCCAAGTCCATAAAGACAAGAAACAACACCAGAGCAGCGTGGATAGCTGATTTTAAACATGTGATCAACTAACAGATGAATAAAGACCTGTAAATCCTTTTTCATGACCTCCAAATATGGGGTGGATTCAAACCATGTCTGAGCCCCTGTCTCTGACTTAATTGGGGCTTTTCTTGGAAAACAAAACATGGTTTGATGTGCATCCCCTTGCCTCCAGTGCAGCTGGCACAAATGGGATCTTCCACATGACAAGGCTGATCAGTGCTGTAGCTTATTATACAGGGTCATAAGGTGCATCTGAGCATGCACCACAGATATTTGTGGTATGAATTTTTATACAGGGTCAATAGGTGCATCTGAGCATGCTCCATCGACATCTGTGCTAAGATGTATTATTCAGGGCTATTAGGTGCATCTGAGCATGCTCCACTGACATCTGTGCTAAGATGTATTATTCAGGGCTATTAGGTGCATCTGAGCATGCTCCATCGACATCTGTGCTAAGATGTATTATTCAGGGCTATTAGGTGCATCTGAGCATGCTCCACTGACATCTGTGCAATGACATTTTTTATACATGGCTATTAGATGCATCTGAGCATGCTCCCTTGACATCTGTGCTAAGATGTATTATACAGGGTCTTTAGGTGCATCTGCGCATGCTCCACTGACATCTCTGCCACGATGTATTATACAAGGTCATTAGGTGCATCTGAGCATGCTCTACCGACATATGTGCTATTATTTATCATACAGGACCATTTCGGTGCATCTGAGCATGCTCCACCGACATCTCTGCCAAGATGTATTATGCAGGCCATTAGGTGCATCTGAGCATGCGCCACTGACAGCATTAGAGCTATAGGAGGATGGATCCAGGGACAATGGAAATTAATGAGCATTCTGTAGGGTCATCAGTAGGGGCAGTTATAGCTGAAAATCAGTACTGATTCAAAGTAGATTTATATTTGACTTACTTATACACAGAAAACTGTGACTACATATTTTAGGAGTAACCATTTATGACTTTATGAATCCTGGGAGAGATATAAAGTTTTTCACTCCTAAACTGTGACATTTTAATAAAATACATTGGGAGTTTCCTCCTAACTTGATCTCACTTACCAGGCACCGATGTGCCAAAGGCCACAAATACCACAGCAGTTACTGAATCTTTCAAGCCAATAGTACAGCCAAAATGAGAAGCAAGGTCCCCGATGATGGCGGTGAGGATGCCAATGATGGCTATTGATACAACAAAGCACGCCCATCCATTTAAATATTCCGTAGGGGGGACGCAAGCAAAAAGTACTTTCCAGAACACCGTCAGAAAGTGCATAACGTAGTCAAAACAAGATGGTAGTCTCTCCTCTCCAGACTCGTCCTCATCTTCATCTCCAGCTGCAATAATGATATGAAAACAAGCTTATCAACTGAATACACAGGAAGAGCAAATCTCCCACATGATTGAATTGGGTAAAATTCAGGAGAATTAACTATGCTACAAAGAATCTATAATGGAGGAATGTAGCATGTACTTTAGTTCCATCTCATGTCAAGAATACAAACTTATCTAAAACTGGGAGTTTCTCCTGGATTTCTGCAAAAAATGGCACCATTCTTGCATGTGCTATCTTCTATACTAGTGCACTCAAAGAGAGGGGTATAACTGGTATTTTGCAACTGTGTTCTAATTTTGGTAGTTGCAATGTGTCAATGGCCCCGTACGCACACAAATCTCACAGTAAGGCTGCGTGTGCACACGCTGCAGATTCACCTGCGGATTTTTCCGTGCGGATCCGCAGGTAAAACCGCAGGTAAAGTGACCTGCGGTTTACCTGCGGATTGGCCAGCAGTTTTCCCCTGCTGTTTGACACCTGGACAATGGAACAGGTGTCAAACAGCAGCGGAATCCGCAGAAAGAATTGACATGCTGCGGATTACAAACCGCAGCTTTTCCGCACGGAAAAATCCGCAGCATGTGCACTGCGGATTTGAAAACCCATAGGATAACATTATACTGTACACTGCGGAACTGCAGGGCCAAATCCGCACCTATTTGGCTAGGGTCACACAACCGTATTTCTCTCATCTGAAAGAATTGGGCCGATTATGCTAATAAAACTGATCAGAGTTTGATCACAGTGTGACCTGATTGTCTCAGATGTGGAAAAAAATATCTCCATCGTCTCCATTCTATCAGTCCATCAAAATCGGACCACACTTGGATGTAATTAGAGTTCAGTCCGATTCTTTTTTTCCACAAACCCACAGAATTGCATGGCTGAGTGTGATCTGATTTATAGATGCACATCGTGCATGCTGCAATTTTTTTTTTGGACAGACTTGGTCTGAGGAGAAAATTAGCACTCGTGCACGGCCCGTAGAATAACACTGGTCAAACAAAACTTTGAAGCGTAAGCCGACCAAAAATACGGTCATCTGCACAAGCCCTTACTCCCACTTCCAAATGATGCTAGAAAGCACCACGTATCTAGCAGGGGGCTGGGGAGGGCACAGCCTGATAGAAGCCCCCCATGACTGCAATGGGCGGGCAAGTTTTTAAATTTGTTTTGGCTGCCGTGACATTAGTGGCTGGGATGGGGCCAGCGGAGGAGTTCGGGGTGGGGGCAGCCTGGGGCAGTGGGGAGAAAGTGCGGGAAAACCCGCATTCACCACCTGAAGCAGAAGGAGTGAAGACCCACCCACCCTCCCTGTTAGATGGTAATACGGGGAGGTAGTGTTCGGGGATATCAGTAAAAAAAAAAAAAAAAAAAAAAAAAAATGAAACATGGAATCGGTGGGATCTATACGGAACGTTTGTTATTGCTGTTGGCACAGTGGCTAGGGGGCGGGGGGTGGGGTTCTTGGAGTTGACGATGATTGGTTGGGGAAGGATTTGGAAGTAATATTCCTGACAGTTTTAAAATGGTATGGGGGATCTGGCTTTTTGGTTATGGGCTCTGGACAGGGTTTTTACCTCGGGAGCTCTGGTGGTTAGTCTCCCGGAACGGGAGTTACGGTGCACTCGAGCTGGGGATGGACGGCTGAGGGTATCATGGTGGTCGAGTTTTTTGCATTGGTTTTGGGCCAAAAGGTTTTATAGCCAGATCTTTTAGCTCCAAGAACCCTCCCCTCATATTTGCATTATGATTAATAATAATGTTTATTGTTAATGTTATTGTTTGTTAATAAAATTGGCCGCTGTGGCCAAAATTATCCAAAGAATTAAAAAAAAAAAATTGTAGTGTGTGTTATTTCTGGAGTAAGGATATTTCGAAGGAGACGGGTAGGTATTGGAATATGGAAGAGGGGAAAAAACTGGAGTCGCCATATGCTGTCAAGATTATTCATCGATTGGTGTTATCCAATCATGCTTGGGTGCTAACCGAGTGTCTTCGGCGTGCTCGAATAATATGTTATAGTGTCCACAGCTACATGTCTCGTGACTGTTCGACAGCCGCAACACATGCAGCGATTGCCTAACAAACAATGTATTGCGGCTGTCGAACAGTCACGAGACGTGCAGCAGCGGGGACTCTAACATATTTTTCGAACACGAGGAAGATGCTCTATTAACACACGAGCATGATAACACCTTATCAGATCACGTTCGCTCATCACTAATAGTTAACTATGAGGATTTTACAAAGGATTATACAACTATTAAACCAATATACATTGCTGTTATTAATAATAAGAGTGTACATATGAATAGAAAAAATAAATTGCAGATATTAATCTGAAAAGTACAAAACAATTACTGTTTTTAATATTATGAGTTTACAGATTAATTTAAAGCTGCATACACAATTAATCATGATGGAAAAAACTCTAAAAAACATTCCCACAGTGACCGAGTAATGACATTTGTTTGTATTGCATTACCCTCACTATTTAGTACTTATAAAGTGTGATTTGTTTATTTGAAATAATTCATATTAATAAAGTAATTGGTTGAGTAGCATCATAAAAATAGAGTAATAGGTGATTAGTGACTGAACAAGATGAGGACTATTAGGATAATTTATGAAAGATGGAGCGATGGAGTTTAGGCTTTAAATATGGAACTGTACACATAACAGTGCCAACCTCATTTTCTAAAGGTCACTCGCTAAGAGTAGAGATGGTGTCCTGATCTTTTTGTAGTATACAAGTCAAGTCATTTTCATAGTTTTTGTGGATGTTTCTGTGTGTGACTGGGAGAAGGAGCTGTGGTCACATGAGACAAAAAATTGAGCTCTTTGGCATTAATTCAACTCGACATGTTTGGAGGAAGAGAAAATCTGCCTATGACCCAAAGAACACCATCACCACTGTCAAGCATGGAGGTGGAAACATTATGTTTTGGAGGTGTTTCTCTGATAAGGGCATGGGACTACTTCACTGCATCAATGGGAGAATGGATGGAGCCATATACCATAAAATCCCGAGTGACAACCTCCTTCCCTCTGCCATGACATTAAAAATGGGTCGTAGATGAAAAATCTGGCACTCCCATTCATCAAAAAATAGGTATTTATTCAGAATATAAGTGTCCAAAAGGTTATATGTATATTCTGAATAAATACCTATTTTTTGATGAATCTGAATGCCAGATTTTTCTTCTACATATTGCTAGGATTGGTATCCTCCCCCCCCCCATTGTGGACTACAGAGTGACGTGTTTGATTATCGATTAAAAATGGGTTGAGGCTGGGTCTTCCAGCAAGACAATGATCCAAAACATACAGCCAAGGCAACAAAGGAATGGCTCAAAAAGAAGCATATTAAGGTCATGGGGTGGCCTAGCCAGTCTCCAGACCTTAATCCCATAGAAAAGTTATGGAGGGAGATGAAGCTCCGAGTTGCCAAGCGACAGCCTCAAAATCTTAACGATTTAGCGATGATCTGCAAAGAGGAGTGGACCAAAATTCCTGCTGACATGTGCGCAAACCTCATCATCAACTACAAATAACGTCTGACTGCTGTGCTTCCCAACAAAGGGATTTGCCACCAAGTGTTAAGTCTTGTTTGCCAGAGGGATCAAATACATATTTCTCACTGCAAAATTCAAATAAATTTATATTATTTATACAATGTGATTTTCTGAATTTTATTTTTGATGTTCTATCTCTCAATGTTAAAATTAACCTACCCTTAAAATTATAGACTGTTCCATGTCTTTGTCAGTGGGCAAACTTACAAAATCAGCAAGGGATCAAATACTTTATTCCTCCACTCTATGGTAAAAAAAAGCTGCATGAGACAAAAAAACACCCCTGGTGGTGTATTACTATATGAGGTTGAAATTGGAATGGAAAAGTGTCTCTGCGCTAAAAAGTATAAACATATGCGGTATTTGTCCTATGAGATACCATCCACACTAATCCCCATTAGTAGTACAAAATGCCTACATAAGGTACTGTCACACTAAGCGATATCGTTAGCAATATCGCTATAACTTGTGACGTTATAGCGATATTGCTAGCGATATCGCTGTGTCTGATACTTACCAGCGACCCGTTCCCCCGCTGGTTATCGCTGATCACGCGAGAACGTCCAGGACTGTTTCTCGTCGTCAGCTTCCTGCGGCGCTTCCTGTGGAGAGACGAGCGACGAGCGTGGAGCCGGACGGGAGGACGTCAGGATCGCCTCGTCTGACAGGTAAGTAGTGACCCCCGTCCCCAGCGATGTCGCTGGTGAGATCTGCCTGTGTGGCAGCTCACTAGCGACCACTTAGCGATGTACCAGCGATCCTGACCGCGTCATATCGCTGGTCGGGATCGCTGGTGCATCGCTAAGTGTGACAGTACCTTAACTACAAATTGTAATTAAACACACATAGCAAGTTGCAGAAAAAGGTGTATAATCAACAGCAATGTACACATATAATTATACATCATACACCATGCGATGAAGATTCATATCCAATAGCCTTCCTTAATAGAATGAATACCGCAGTTAGCAAGCACAGTTCGTTACTTGCTCAAAACTGATGGTTAATAGAGTTGTCCATGGTAAAACTTTTATTAAGCCATTTGGCCAAAGGGCAATGTTTTAGAGGTTATTTACCACAGCTGTCAGACACCATTCAATAGTCGTTCACAGTTGAGTTTTTCGTGTTGCCTTTGCCAAGTGACAACAAAAGTTGCGCGTGATCTTGTATCAATTCTATGCCTTAAAGGGCTACCGCAATTGTACATCGGTAAACTGCATTAATGATTGCTAATAATGAAGTCCCAGATGTGGGTCCACGGAGTTGAACACAAATAAGTATCCTTATGGTAAATACCTTACAACCAGATCCTCATTGATATAGGAAAGATACGCTCACCAGACTGTAGAAAGAAGTCTCAGTACATAGCAGATACTGACAGAGGGGAGAGGCCAGAGAATAGCAGGGAGAAAGGATGATTAGTTGGGCAGAACAGTTTAGGATAGATTGGATGAGATTAAATTATTTTAAAAAGACTTTGAAGAGCAGTATTTGTATATACCGTATGTCTGATTGATACAGCCTCCACATATAAAATCTCAAAGCTGATTCGCTATTGGACTGTTGGACATGGATGATGCAACAGATCATGGATTACAGAAGCAGTCCTTCATCTGAATAGTCTCCAGGTAAAATACTACATTTTTCTACAGTTGCCAGGAAAAGGCTTGGATGGCCGCAGCTTGCTTTAAACTTTGGGATGTAGGCTTAAGAAGCTCTTCCTATGTACCAGAGAGGGGATCTTGTGCACCTCTTATTATGCAGAGGCTTTGATCTGTCCCATCTACATATACAGGCTGTATAACATGGACAGATCTTGCCCATATGCAGAATCTGCTTTTTACTTTCTTTCCTTTTATTAAAAAGATCACTTCAAACAAAACTGAGGATAAAAGACTTTCATGAAAAGCAAAGGAGGCAGATTTTTTTAAAGTTCAAATATATTAAAAAAGCAGATTAGTTAAAATTGCATGTTCTGCCTTGAATTTCAATTAGCTTTATACTTTCAATAGTTTTGCACATAGCCATGAAGAATTAAGGCCAGGTAATTCTAATTTTACAGTTCTGATGGCTAAGTAAGGCTGCTAATTAAAATATTGTCTTCCTCTACTTATTCTGAGTGGAATGAGATAGTCATGCAGCTGCCCATGGCTTGTAGATTATTTTAGCGAGCCGACAATTTAGCTCGTGTGGCGCTCGGTGTAGCCGCTCAGCAGCATTTGCCAGGAGTAGTTGGGCGCTAATAGACTTTGTAGCTCTTTGGTATTCACACATTCATTACTGAAATGTACAATTACACCTTACGAAGGGACAAATCTTTTGTATTTCATGGAAATTACTGCTTTAAAGTGTTTAATGTGTTATTTCTTTCACTTTGCAAAAAAGGAAATTAATCCCCACAGGTTCAAATGGGCATATCTGTGACTGACAATATAACTTCAAATGGGGTCTTTGAAGGCTACATATGATATACAATATATTAGTGGCTAACAAATGGCATGGTACAATGCCTCCAAAGGGGAGAATTTGGTACACTCAAGGAGAATTGTGGACCTGTAAGGATTCTGTTTCTACTGGGTCTATGATCATGGCAACGCTTGTATGTAAACCTTTTCGAGGTCTCGTCTGACATTAGCAATTTTCCTCATGTTCATGTGGATGCCCACACTTGCCCCTGTAAGGTATGTGCTACATATAGATTGTAAACCCAGTTAAGGAGCTCAAATGAGTATACTATTATATACAGTGGGTATGGAAAGTATTCAGACCCCTTTAAATTTTTCACTCTGTTTCAATGCAGCCATTTGGTAAATTCAAAACAGTTCATTTTTTTCTCATTAATGTACACTCTGCACCCCATCTTGACTGAATCAAAAACAAATGTAGAAATTTTTGAAAATTTCTTAAAAAAGAAAAACTGAAATATCACATGGTCATAAGTATTCAGACTCTTTGCTCAGTATTGAGTAGAAGCACCCTTTTGAGCTAGTACATTTAAGTCACATGCTGTCCATTTCCTTGTGATCCTCCTTGAGATGGTTCTACTCCTTCATTGGAGTCGAGCTGTGTCTAATTAAACTGATAGGACTTGATTTGTAAAGGCACACACCTGTCTAATATAAGACCTCACAGCTCACAGTGCATGTTAGACCAAATGAGAATCATGAGGTCAAAGGAACTGGCCAAGGAGCTCAGAGACAGAATTGTGGTAAGGGACACAAGTAGCCAAGGTTACAAAAGAATTTCTGCAGTACTCAAGGCTCCTAAGAGCACAGTGGCCTCCATAATCCTTAGATGGAAGAAGTTTGGGACTAACAGAAGTCTTCCTTGACCTGGCCGTGCAGTAAACTGAGCAATCGTAGGAGAAGAGCCTTGGTGAGAGAGGTAAAGAAGAACCCAAAGGTCACTGTGGCTGAGCTCCACAGATGTAGTAAGGGTAAGGAGATGGAAGAAAGTTCCACAAAGTCAACTATCAGTTCAACCCTCCACCAATCGGGCCTTTATGGCAGAGTGGCCTGACGGAAGCCTCTCTTCAGTGCAAGACATATGAAAGCACACATAGAGTTTGCTAAAAAACATATGAAGGACACCCTGATTATGAGAAATAAGATTCTCTGGTCTGATGAGACAAAGATAGAACTTTTTGGTGATAATTCTAAGCGGTATGTGTGTAGAACACTAGGTACTGCTCTGCTCATCACCTGCCCAATACAATCCCAACAGTGAAACATGGTGGTGTTTTTCAGCTGCAGGGACAGGTCAACTGGTTTCAATTGAAGGTAACATGAATACAGCCTAAGTACAGAGATATCCTGAATGAAAACCTCTTCCAGAGTGCTCTGGACCTCAGACTTGGCCGAAGGTTCACCTTCCAACAAGACAATGGCCCTAAGCGCACAGCTAAAATAACAAAGGAGTGGCTTCAGAACAACTCTGTGACCATTCTTGACTGACCCAGCCAGAGCCCTGACCTAAACCCAAATGAGCATCTCTGGAGAGATCTGAAAATGGCTGTCCACCAACGTTCACCATCCAACCTGATGGAACTGGAGAGGATCTGCAAGGAAGAATGGCAGAGGATCCCCAAATCCAGGTGTGAAAAACTTGTTACATCATTCCCAAGAAGAGTCATGGCTGTACTAGCTCAAAAGGGTGCTTCTACTCATTACTGAGCAAAGGGTCTGAATACTTATGACCATGTGATATTTCATTATTTTTTTAATACATTTTCTACATTTCTGTTTTTTTTCCGTCAAGATGGGGTGCAAAGTGTACATTAATGAGAAAAATAATGATCTTTTTTGAATTTGCCAAATGGCTGCAATTAAACAAAGAGTGAAAAATTTAAAGGGGTTTGAATACTTTCCGTACCCATTGTATAATGTAATAATGTATGCATGACATAGTATGAGAGTTATTAACACTGTGCCACCGAGTCCCTGGGTGTAAATCTGGTAGGGCAATATTGGCATGAAAATATAAATATATGTGTACCTTTTGCCACAATATGCAGAATTAATAAGGTTTAACCTCACATACACATACATATTAAATTGTGATCTCACCTAAAAACAAGAACTGATGTGAGTGATTATACCCGTAGATCCTCTAAAGCTACAAGCTTCATGACAGGGGCAGAAATACCATTTGTGCAACTGCACAGAGGCCCAAGAGGTAAGGGGGCCCATTCCTCCACCCAAGATAGGTGAAATTCTGTATTGAGGTCAGTTATTCGACTGCAAAAGGTTCTTACACAAGAGCCCTCTTTCTGTCTCTGTCCGTTCCTGCTTGATGATATCCATTTGGCAAAGTTTCAATGTGAGCTGACCAGTGCTCAAAAGGACCCCTGGGCCAATTAATTTGGAATTGTTTTTTTTAATTACTTTGCACTGGTCCTAAATTGTTCAACATTCTATGTTTATTGCTGCAATCCATTTTAGATAACAAAAAAATGATTAAGGGTGCTCTTAGCATTGGAAACGCATAGATGATAGCATTTTAACCTGTCACCAGTTTGTATGCACACCTAATAAAAGAATCAAATCAAATAGCCACACTGACTAGAGTACATTATGCCGTTAACCCACTGTTCATCCACACTCACACTTCGATGCAAGTTTCACGGCATGCTTCCTCAGGGAGTTTTTCTTGCCTGCCATCTGTGCCCTACCTTTCCTAATATACATTTAGTCAGTTAGCAAGAACTAAAATGCAGATCAACTGGAATAACACTATAGGACCAGACTACACAAGGTTTGTTACCATGAAGATCTGAATTGACATTCCATTGGTGCAACCTGCACAGCCAAGAGGTAAGGCTGGTTTCACATTAGCGCTTTTTAAGCGCACGCACGGCCGGGGGTAGCTCCGCCCCCGAGCCGGCTCTCTGCCCGGCGTGCCCGCCCCTTGCTTGTAGCGCCGCCTCCTAGCGCACAGCGGCGCCTGCGATCGGCGCACCCTATCTTTAGCATAGGGTGCGCAGATCGTGCGCAGGCCGTGCGCTAGTTGCGCTTTGACCTGCGCTGCGCACTTTTGACGGTGCGCCGTGCGCGCCAAAATCAAACTTTTCGGATTTTGGCGCGCACGGCACACCGTCAAAAGTGCGCAGCGCAGGTCAAAGCGCAACTAGCGCACGGCCTGCGCACAATCTGCGCACCCTATGCTAAAGATAGGGTGCGCCGATCGCAGGCGCCGCTGTGCGCTAGGAGGCGGCGCTACAAGCAAGGGGCGGGCACGCCGGGCAGAGAGCCGGCTCGGGGGCGGAGCTACCCCCGGCCGTGCGTGCGCTTAAAAAGCGCTAATGTGAAACCAGCCTAAGGGGGCCACTTCTACCTCCAAAACAGGTGGAAATGTGCATTATGATTTGCTATTGGACTGCAAAGGGTCCATATGTTGTACCTGCACAGGGGCCCTCTCCTGTCTGTGACTGCTCCTGTAAGGAGACATACCGCAGTTCTGTATAGGAGTTGTAGACACAAAACAAGACATTTTTTTTCTTTATGAAGACTATCTGCAAAGTTCCTTCATTTTTCATTTTGGATGCAAAGAAAAATTTAAAGTGCAAAGATTTTCAAAACATTAGGTAGGCTTAAAATATCTACAGAGGTTTAAGAAAACATACTCAAATTAATAATATGTGTAGAGGCCAAAAACTGTTTTCCGATTGAGGTGTCACCTCCAGGTCATTTCTGCAGGTTTATGAAAATGAATGTTTATATTGTATTTAGTGATAAAATCATGAATGTGTGTTCTGTTTGGCTCTTTTCTTGCTGAAGGGAGCAAGTTTACCTTTCAAATTGTGTTTCATGTGTGTGTGGGGTGAAGTAATTAGCAAAAAAGCAGTGCATGTTTACAAATGTGTTGGTAGTGTGCTTTGGGATACTGTGGTGCCACCTGCAGGTCATTTTTCCTTACTGCAGGTTTATGAAAATTAATGTTTAAACTGTATTTAGTGATACAATCGTGGATGTGTGGTTTGTTTGGCTATTTTCTTGCTGAAGGGGGCAAGTTTACCTTTCAAATGGTGTATCATTTGTGTGTGTGTGGGTGCAGTATGAACGGGGATACAAAGGAATCACCAAAAAACGGTGTTTAGAAATAATAGAATAGATTGAAAAGTGATTGTGAAATATTTACGGTAAGAGGTTGCTGTGGGTGTAACACCTCTTACCTGCGCTAACAGTTATTGCTTCCATGAACTGATCCCTCCAGGAATGCGTTCCTACCACCAGGGCAAGGTTTGTCTTCTTAATAAGCTTGTCTACAGTACTCTATCAGCAAAGCGATACAGAAGGCAATGGGTTAACAAATTCAGGCAAAAAAATTTACTGTATATAAAAGGACCAACTTATATGTAATGAATGGTATACACTGATAAGTTTCGGAATTTTACGATATTTTACCAAAATTTTCATGCAGTTGAGTTGGTCCTCATTTTACAGCGTATTGTGTAAATCTACTCACTTTGAACTCATAAGACTCTTCAATGACGACTTCAAGTTTTGGGTGCTCCCCTAGGATGGGTTTTCCCATCTCGGCAATTCGTTTGGCTTCTTCTTCCTCTACTGACAATTTTCTTTCTGCCAGTTCAACAGCTAGAAAACAGAAATTTAACTCACTTAGACATGAACTTAGTTATTTAGCCCCAACATATTCCAGAACAGTTCACTTTGGCTACAGATGGTGCAAATTGATTCACAGGACCCGGTCCAGCTGCCACATCACTAATCTGTGGGTACTGAATCAGGGCCTTGCAAACTGCCTTTTACCTCACAGCATCCCCAATCCCTCTTTTGATTAGGTGAAACTGTACAAGGTCATCATTGTGGCAAGATGCATGTGTGACGACATTCCAGGCTGACTAATGAAAATTAGAGCTGCGGATTTTAGCAGGTATGAAGCGGTTTGTAGGGCTACCATCCTCACAGTGACTTCCTCCATATGTCAATTATGTCCAAAGGGGGCGAAAGTAAAGCAGCCGCTGATTGGCTGCAGGGCTCGCGTGATATAATATTACGTGGGCCCGGGGAAAGCAGGTGCCAACATCATTGGAACGGCACACAAAAACCATAAAGGGGTGACCTAATTTCATAAGGCACTTCCAAAATACCATTAAACCTATAAATTACAAGAAGTATATGCCAAATAAATTTAAAATTCAATCTTTATTAACATTTTTGACAAACAATTGGTAAAAATTAATTCTATTAATTTAGAGGGTAGACACACAAATGGACCTGAAAACACAGGATCAGTAATACCCAATTAATGAGCTAGTGATCAAAGTGAATAAAAAAAAGAAAAACATGAAAAAATAAATACTAATACAAAAAAGTACTATCTGGTACAATTGGTGCTTATATGGTTCAATGGATATGAAAACAGTTATTTTTCCAATCAATGTGTGAATAATAGATTAATCCTAACGTTCAAAGTGAACTAGAAAGCATCTATAAGATGTCAGGACATTATATCCATAATATATGAGCATTAATGCTAAATTACACTATAGATACTTAAATGAACCATAAGGATGATAAATTTGTTTTCTCATGAAAGCTATAATTTTTGTTATACAGAGCTCATAACAGCATAGAAAATAGAATAATTTATTTATATATACACTCCTCAAATAAGTTACAAAAAAATAACAGATAAACAAATTAATAAAATGCAACAGTGCTCAAAATGTCTTAGGCTGGTTTCACATTTGCGTTTTTTAGCGCTGGAAAAAAACGCATATGTGCGCATGCGTTTTTTCCCCTATATTTAACATGGGTGCGCATACCTGCGCGCTTGTAAGCGCATGTATGCGATTTTCATGCGCTGCGTTTTTTTGGGGTGTGCGTTTGTATTTTCCAGACGCAGCATGTTGCATTTTTTGGCCCTGCAAAAAAGCGCATGCGCACATATGCGCACATTTTGCGCTAAAAATGGCCATTATAGCCTATGGATGCGCATATGTGCGCACTGGCATGCTCATGTATGCGTTTTTTTGCATATGCGTTTTTTTTTATTAACCATGGAATTTAGGGGTTTGGGTTAGAGTTAGGGTTAGTTAAGGGGGTTTAGGGTTAGGGTTAGGGTCAGGGTCAGGGTTAGGGTTGGGGTTTGGGTCAGGGTTAGGGTTAAGTATGGTTTGGTTAAGGGTTAGGGTCAGGGTTAGGGTCAGGATTAGGGTTAAGTATGGTTTTGTTAAGGGTTAGGGTCAGGGTTAGGGTCAGGATTAGGGTTAAGTATGGTTTGGTTAAGGGTTAGGGTCAGGGTTAGGGTTAGGGTCAGGGTTAGGGTTAGGGTTAGGGTCAGGGTTAGGGTCAGGGTTAGGGTTAGGGTCAGGGTTAGGGTTAGTTAGGGTTTAGGGTTTGGGTTAGGGTTAAGTATGATTTGGTTAAGGGTTAGGGTCAGGGTTAGGGTCAGGGTTAGTTAGGGTTTAGGGTTTGGGTTAGGGTTAAGCATGATTTGGTTAAGGGTTAGGGTCAGGGTTAGGGTTAGGATCAGGGTTAGGGTCAGGGTTAGGGTTAGTAAAGTCATGGTTTGGGTAGTGTGAGGGGCCACCTAAAAATGTTGGAAAAAAACGCAAACGCGGTAAAAACGCACTAAAAACGCATACAAACGCATAAAAACGCTGCGTTTTTTTCATGCATGCTCATAAAAATGCTTGAAAAAAACGCAGCAGTTGTATGCTTTTGTATGCGTTTTTTCAATGCGTTTTTTTGCGGGAAAAACGCGCTGCAAAAAAAAGCAAGTGTGAAACTAGCCTTAGTGTATTCCTGACACAAACAAAATATATATATATGTATATGTATCTGCTTAAGACCAGCGCTCCGACCATACAATTTGTGATTGACAGGATGAACCTTCATTGCCAATAAGAAAGGGCTCTGGTATTATCTGCGTCATCTAAAAAGAAAAAGTCCCAGATTTGGGAACCGTGGCTTGGTAGCAGTCTCTCCTTCAATCCACCGTGATGATGCTTGTGCTACATCGATTCAGGGCCTGATATTCCCTGCCCGCGAGGAACCCTGCTATGTGTCTAGCTTATATGCCACTTTGATATTCAGGAACCTGAACTTTAGCAGGTCAGTTTCTGTTAAGACCTTTGATCTAAGTAATTTACAATCGTATACTTAGGTGTACCTACCCCCTTTTCCCCCCCTTATTCCTTGCCTCCTACGTTTGTATGTCTGTTTTCTTGATGTATTACACTGGTCAACAGCATTTTTGGTGCCAAAGATATTTCATCGAATTTAGGGTATTTTTGGGGTGCTGATTCTGAATATGTCATCAGTTTTGCCAGATTGGCTCAAGTTTTTGAGATTTTTGGTATCTTATTTATAGCACTTGTTGGTAAATGCGACGCATCATCTCATTAATTTCTTTGGATTAGTACTTGAACTGAGCAGTTCTCAATATAGTTTTGTGTTAATTAGTGTTCTAAAAGTTTGTTCATAGCTTGATTTTTGCACTAACTTTATGTTGTTGTCTGTTTTCCAGTGAAAAGCATGAACTCATCATGAAGAAGTTGTCTTAACGATCCAGACTCATTCTGTTACATTTGTGGTGAATACACACTGCCAAAACATAGAAGAAACATAACAGACTTCGTAAAAAAAGTGTATTTTGCCTATTTTGGGGTTATGCTTGGGGACCAAGACAAGTTTTGGGCACCACACATAGTGTGCAAAGCATGTATCGAATTATTACGAAAATGGAGCAAAGGACAAAGAAAAAGCTTCAAATTTGGTGTTCCAATGGTGTGGAGAGAGCCAAAAAATCATCATGATGACTGTTATTTATGGTAAACACAGGTACAGGCACATCTTCACAATGAGGGACAGGCCTTCTTGCAGATTCCATGTTACTCCCATTTTCGTTTCTTATGCTTATTGAATCCTTGCACTTGCACTGCACAGAAATAACAGTCATCATGATGATTTTTTGGCTCTCTCCACACCATTGGAACACCAAATTTGAAGCTTTTTCTTTGTCCTTTGCTCCATTTTCGTAATAATTCGATACATGCTTTGCACACTATGTGTGGTGCCCAAAACTTGTCTTGGTCCCCAAGCATAACCCCAAAATAGGCAAAATACACTTTTTTTACGAAGTGTGTTATGTTTCTTCTATGTTTTGGCAGTGTATATTCACCACAAATGTAACAGAATGAGTCTGGATCGTTAAGACAACTTCTTCATGATGAGTTCATGCTTTTCACTGGAAAACAGACAACAACATAAAGTTAGTGCAAAAATCAAGCTATGAACAAACTTTTAGAACACTAATTAACACAAAACTATATTGAGAACTGCTCAGTTCAAGTACTAATCCAAAGAAATTAATGAGATGATGCGTCGCATTTACCAACAAGTGCTATAAATAAGATACCAAAAATCTCAAAAACTTGAGCCAATCTGGCAAAACTGATGACATATTCAGAATCAGCACCCCAAAAATACCCCAAATTCATTAAAATATTTTGGACACCAGAAAAAAAAATTTTTTTCGTTGACCTGTGTTATTAATCTACTCTGCACTGTTTGCGGAATTGATGTGTTTTCCTGTTTAACTATGTAAAATTTCAATAAATATGATTTTGGAAAAAAAAAATGTATCTGCTTAAAAGATAATGCTATGATAAAACCATAGTATATAATGATAAATGTGCAATTATGCTACTCAAATACTGTAAATAGTGAAACAGCATTGTGCAGAAGGGAGGAGGATAAATTATCTAATTAGAGAGGGTATACATGACCTGGTTGCAGGAGGGCTCCCTGGACGCACGTTTCGCGTTAGCTTCTTCTTACTCCCTGTAAGAAGAAGCTAACGCGAAACGTGCGTCCAGGGAGCCCTCCTGCAACCAGGTCATGTATACCCTCTTGTCACGGGGTCCTTCTCCGATACCACACAATCAACAGAGCGAGGGAAGGGTGAACAATCCCAAGACCTTTATTACAGGCAAAATTAGAAGGTCCATAAACAATCCACCACACTGAGGATACAATAGTCCAGAACAAGAATGCAGTCCAGTAACAGGATAAAATGTCCAGGGAGACGAGATTCCAAAACTCTAGCACCAGAGGATAAAATGGGTCCTTCTCTCTGGGGTGCAGCCTTCACTAAGCTCTCCACACAGGAGCTGACTTGTCCACCTCCTCTCCTCTCCACCCCCTTCCTTGTGTACAGCTTCTGTCCTCCCCAGCCCTCTCCTTATGTCCAGGGGTAGTCAGACAGGTTGAGGAGACAAAGGAGCCTTGGGGATTAAGGAAACACAGGGGGTCATCAAGAGACAGACACAGTCAGGCTACAGACGCACAAGGCAACAAGAAAAAAACTATGAAAATCAGTGAAACAGAAATATACACAAAATGATACCAACACAGCATATCACACCATCACACCTCTCTAATTAGAATATAATTTATCCTCCTCCTCCCTTCTGCACAATGCTGTTTCACTATTTATAGTATTTGAGTAGCATACTTGCACATTTATCATTATATACTATGATTTTATCATAGCATTATCTTTTAAGCAGATACATATACATAAATATATTTTGTTTGTGTCAGGAATACACTAAGACATTTTGAGCACTATTGCATTATATTAATTTGTTTATCTGTTATTTTTTGTAACTTATTTGAGGAGTGTACATACGCTGTTATGAGCTCTGTATAACAAAAATTATAGCTTTCATGAGAAAATAAATTTATCATCCTTATGGTTCATTTAAGTTTCTATAGTGTAATTTAGCATTAATGCTCATATATTATGGATATAATGTCCTGACATCTTATAGATGCTTTCTAGTTCAGTTTGAACATTAGGATTAATCCATTATTCACACATTGATTGGAAAATAACTGTTTTCATATCCATTGAACCATATAAGCACCAATTGTACCAGATAGTACTTTTTTGTATTAGTATTTATTTGTTCATGTTTTTCTCTTTTTTTATTTACTTTGATGATTAGCTCATTAATTGGGTATTACTGATCCTGTGTTTTCAGGTCCATTTGTGTGTCTACCCACTAAATTAATAGAATTAATTTTTACCAATTGTTTGTCAATAATGTTAATAAAGATTGAATTTTAAATTTATTTGGCATAAACTTCTTGTAATTTATAGGTTTAATCATTGCAACGGCGCCTCCACTGGAGGTGAGTATAGCGGTTTTTATTTTACAAGGGGGAAATGTGATTGAGAAGGGATTGTCCGAGTAGTGGACCACCTCTTTAAGCACATCCCCCTGGCAAAATGTGCTGTAGTTGGGTTCTGGTTGGATTTACCCAAAGACTGCAGGTAAACCTACATTTATCCTTATTCAGGGAGTTATAAGGCTTCATAAAAATTAAGTTCTTCTACTCTTAGCTTCAGTTCATTGTATTGATTATTTTCTATGCACATTTCTTGATTATCATTCTAAGTACAATCCTCACACGGTCACAATCGGAATATAGCAGCCATATGGCTAATTTATTACTGAACGCTATATTTTAGGTAAACTTGGAGACACATCAACCCCTATGTTCCCAAACCTTCTAAATAAACCAATTGATATGAATGTTAGGAGTTGGTATTCTGCTTCAGTAGAAGAAATTAGTCTGCGAGCATGAAAAACGCCCCAATAACAGCTGAATCAGAGGAGCGAGCACATCAGCTAACAAATGAGTAAAATTTAGGTAATTATTACACAAGACATAACGGATGGCAGAAACAGTAGGGGAGAAATATAAATGGGTTAAGTACTTATTTCCTAGAAACATTTAACTTTTATTTCCTTTTTTTAAGTTAAGATTCTAAACGTTATCAAATAAAAATTCTAAGTAATGTCAAAATTCCAGATAACAAGCAAGGATAGGAATCGTACAAAGCACCAAGGGGTGCTCAGCTTTAAAGGAACATGGACAAAAAAAACATTTTAAGAGCAAAGAAATATTTAAGGATTCGTCTAGTGCAATGCAGTCCAAAGCCATGATTAGGGTTGACCTAAACATTTTCTAGATTTCTCGAGGGCCGTTTAATCTTTCAATGTAACCAATGCTCTATGTTGCGTGATTGCAGCCCAGAGAAAAGCTCATTGACTTCTACGGTATTTTGTTTATTAATAGGACTTCTATTCATGATCTTTGGTATGAAGCCCTTCTAGATGTTCTTTACGACTGACATAACACTCAACCAGGATATTAAAGACCCCCTCGTAAAGTCAAAATCAACAGGAATTGCTTTGAACTCTTGATTTCATTACTCATTCAAGTTCCTTTACATAAGTATTTAAATAATATAATTTTTAGCTGAGCTGAGAAGACTGCCCAGATACGTAAAGAGTCCTTTTAGGGTTTTTTCGCATGTAGCAAATGGCACCATCTTTGTACAATGTGGCCAATTACCATCCATGTTTCATAATGGCTGCGATTTCGCAATGCATGTTTTTAATCATTACTTCTACAGATGAAACAAGTGTTCAACTTCTTAAACTGCACATATGTAGAGAACATGGAAAGAAAAGACAAGCTTGGGGTTCAAGCACATGGCAATGCTGAGTGCAGAGACTCTGAAAGCAAAGTCCCCTATGGGCTCAAATTATGAAGATCTAGGCACTACATTACACTGTACAAACAAAGCAGCCAATCAATGATTTGGGTGGGGTTGTGAACAGTTCAGCATTCAGACCATTGATTGGCTGCTTTCTTTGTAAAGTGTGCATAGGCATAAAGCTGCCAATCAGTGGTGAGGGTGGGGCTATACAGAGCTTGTGAATATGGAGGACTATCTGGCAGCAGGTACTAGTCCACAAGTGATAATTTCTGCTGATAAAACTGATTTTATCAAAATTGCACCAAGCAGCTCAGTAAGTGACACATCTCTGGAGTCAGGGTCTCTGCCCCTACACCATGCAGCTCTCAGATTGGGGTAGCAAATACCTGGTTATAAATTTCCTTTAAGTTCTTGAGCGCAAGGGAAGAAGCTGCACTTTGTCTAAAATTACCATCAGAGTTTCATGAAAGGGAATGTGTTTTGAGATATAGCGGCTCAGAGAGAATTACTGCCTCTCATTGAAAACTTACTTTCAAGGCAATTCTACATGGGAAAAATATGTAAAGTAGCTCATACAGCCAAACCAAAGACCTCACATAGACAGCACCATTTCAGGTTCTTCTCTTAAAAGTTGTCCACTACTTGGACAACTCCTTGTCATACCCACGCTTGGCCCCTATACCATAATCAAGCTTTTACTTTCCTCACCGTTCCCATGATGTCAGCACTTTGCCGCCCCCAGGACTCCCATGTGGTTGTTGTGGCACGTGAGCCCGGCGCCCAATCAGCGCTGGCGTCACGGTTCCCGCCTTTCATCGAATTGAACAAGGAAGTCAGAGATCAGCCGCAGCCCGGACTTCCTCTTCATGTGCAATTCGTCAAAGGCGGGAACCGTGACGCCAGCGCTGATTGGGCGCCGGGCTCACGTGCCACAACAACCGCTCGAGAGCCTTCGGACCACGAGTGCCAACACCACTGGAAAGGCGCTGGCACTGAAGGTGAGTATAGGCTTTTTAATTTTTGGGGGGCAAGCGTGGAGTATGACAACAAATTGTCCAAGCAGTGGACTACCCCTTTTTTCACAGAGCAGGGTACTATTTAGCAGAATGAGATGCCGTCGATGCGGCTCAGAATTAATACTAGCCCTCATTAAGGAGACCCAAGTCACTATGGAGTCTTCTTTTGCAGGCAGTGCACCATGAGAAATCAATTGCATCTCTGTAGATGGCAAGAACAGGCATGTACATGTGTCTGTAGATTTATTTTGTTCACATGGTTCTTGTGGTATAATCATGTACTGTTTATTGCATGCAGATTATCATGCTTCCTGGGAAAATAATGTATCTTACTTATGCAGTGGCATAAAATGCACAATAAAATGACAGTCAGTGATGAAAATAAACCCTTCCCATCATAACCCGCCTGGCATCAGTGATACGTGATATGATAATCTTGTGATTTATTAAATTTGAGCAGAATGGAAACCTGTCCTAGTTGTCAGTGGGGGACAGTAATGGTGTCATGATAAGCCATCATTTTCTATGTGTCATGCTCACACATCTGCAAATTATCTGTCTTGCATATTCAGGGCTATAATCTAGACCTCCTGTATAAATGAGGATGGTACAAGCTCTAATTTCAGGAAAAATGTAACTTGCATGTATACAGTAGCATGCAATGTTTCATTTCAGTCAATAGACATAAATATGAATAACCTACCAAGAGAAGTGAAGAACCACAGAAAGAGAAACATTTTTTTTTATTAAGGTATAATTTTATTAGTACATATACAGTAAGTTAAAAACACTTTAAAATAGTGGGGTGGGGGGCTATGCACAGAAGAAAGTTTCAGATAATATGGATAAGGAATGGGTATAGTATAAATAATGGTCTTGTATTCTCTAAAAGTGTATACTGGTCTGTATATAGAAAATGTAGGAAAAAAAAAATAATTTTAGTTTATAAAGGTGAGTGATAAATAAGTTATAAAATACATAAATAGGTAGTGAAGTATAGTGAAAAAGAACATTGGTTGTATCAAATAACAGCCATACCATAAAGAAGGAGAACAACATATGTGAGGAAAGCTCAAGACTCTGACATACGTTTCGCTCGGTGGCTTTCTCAAATAGTGGAATGGGAAAAGGGTATGTGGGCATTATAAACTACTCATCCAATGGTAACAAAGCACCCAGTAAACACAGCCGTTTTAATTTCATTCATGTTTCCACTGCCAATCATTATGCTACATGTTTATCACATGACTGCGTTCCACACTATAGAGCATATACTACTACTTCCTGCATTTAATCAATCCAAACTGATCTCTTTTGATACATACTCCTAACACCGTTTTTTAATTAAACAAAAAAAATACTGGGTGCTTTGTTGCCATTGGATGACATGGTACTTATAATGTCTCTGTCCCATTTTAGTCCTTGAGAAAGCCACCGAGCGAAACATGCCAGAGTCTTGGTGTTTCCACTCATGTGTTGTTCTCTTTCTTTATGGCATGTCTGTTATTTGATACAAGCAAAGTTTTTTCACTATACTTAACTACTCATTTATGTATTTTATAACTTATCACTCACCTTTATATACTAAAACAATTTTTTCCTATATTTTCGATATACAGACCACTATACACTTTCAGAGAATATAACACCATTATTTATCCTATACCCATTCCTTAGACGTTTTATCATAAGCTTTCTTCTCTGCATAGCCGCCCAATATTTTAATGTGTTTTTAACTTGCATGTACTAATAAAATTATACATTTTAAAATATATATATTTATTTATCACTGGGTTTATTCACTTCTCTTGATAGATTACTCAGTGCTGTTTCTGTGTATATCCACCTATGCTGATGTGACATGATTTATTTTGTGGTGTATTTCTAAGACACATAAATATGCTTTCATATTTGTTGCAACTTGGGATTTTTAAAAATTTGAGGAAATGATATGCTGTTGAAAAGTTGAACATATAAAGTATGGATCTGTATGGTAACACAGCTCAGAACAGTGCATAGTGACTGTGAATGGGGAACAGCTTGCAATGCCATGTGCAGCCACTATGTGATGTATGGAGCAGTGACAACGGGCTCCTCCTGCTGAATAATATGCTGCCCACATATGGGATGACATTTTCAATGTGAGGGGTCCCCTTACGACTTGAAAATAGGGCAGTTCAGGTGATCACTCCTGACAGCATCACTACAGCTTTAAAGTCCAATGAAAGTGTGCTCAATACTAGGGAACACTGCCATTGGGATCTCCGCTTTGTGTACTACTGTTCTGATACGAACTATTTATATATGATGCTCCCAATGAACAATTCTTGTGCTGGAATTTTTAGAAGCATTTTGGAACATGGAAAGATCTTTATGTCGTTCATACCCTAGAACTCCACTTTCATGCTGTGATTTGTGTAGTCTCTCTTTACAGCTCTTTTGTTGATTTTCAGTATCTATTTTATGCTTCTTTATATGCATTGTAACACTGTAAACTGGATTTTCCGCATTTGTTGGCCATAGATATGGCAGACAATGCAGAACCTACTTATTCTAAAGGGTATTAGTGGACCATTTCCTATGTTATGAATTTTTGCATAGTTGCTAGGTTTCACAATTTCAACTTCTATCCAAAGACACGGTTTATTTAAGTGCTTACCCATACGCAACATTTGGAACTGAATGCAGCCCTATCTCGATTCTGTTATACGGCAATGTTGTTTGTTAGGCAATCCCTGCATGTGTTATGGCTGTTTAACAGTTGTGAAACATGCAGCCGCGGGGACTCAAACATATTATTCTAGCACGCCCTAGATACTGTAACATCTGAGCATGCTCAGATAACACATCATCAGAGCATGTTCGTTCATCACTAGTTAGGAAGTCTCATTCTGTTCCAATGCTGCCTATGCGTCTTTAAAATGAGGAATTCTTTAAAAAAAAGCAAAAAAAAACCTTCCTTCTCAACCCCCAATGGGGGTGGTCTTTTTTTGTCCTTCCTCATTATCGGGTCCTCTACCAGAGGCCTGGGAGTTTGAGGGTTCTGCGCAGGACTTAGTTGTTCCCAGCATTGCGCTTTTCTGGACAGAAGGTTCAGATGTTGCTCCTGGGATCTGTTGTAGCCATTCTTGCAACTTAGGGGTCACTGCTCCAAGTGCTCCTATCACCATTGGAATCACTGTTGCCTTCACCTTCCACATCTTCTCCAGTTCTCCTTTGAGGCCCTGGTATTTCTCCAGCTTCTCATATTCCTTCTTTCTGATGTTGCTGTCACTTGGCACTGCCACATCTATTATCATTGCTGTCTTCTGATCCTTGTCTACTATGACAATGTCTGGTTGGTTAGCCAACACCTGCTTATCTGTCTGGATCTTGAAGTTCCACAGGATTTTAACCCTTTCATTCTCCACCACTTTCTCTGGGGTCTCCCACCTGGACTTAGGGGGACTTGATCCATATGCTGTGCAGATGTTCCTGAATACAATGCCCGCTACTTGGTTGTGGTGTTCGATATACGGTGTTCCTGCTTGCATTTTGCATCCTGCCACTTTGTGTTCGACCGTTTCTGAGGTTTCTTTGCATAGTCTGCACCTTGGGTCTTGAAGTGTGTGATATATTCCTGTTTCTATGGATCTGGTACTTAGTGCTTGCTTTGTGCCTCTATGATTAGTGCCTCTGTGCTGTTTCAGAGACCAGCTTTCTACAGCCATTGGTAGGATTTCTCCATTACAGCCACCTCCATTATTTGTCATTTGTTCATCTGATGCAGCGGCTTGTCTTGCTATGGTGCTTCATGTTCCTGTTCTTCCTTCCAGATCTGTTGTTGCTGCCTTAGGCTTTCTCTCAACATCTTTTGAGGCCATTTTTCTGATGTTTTCCTGGATACTCCTTGTTTCACCCGTGATGGTGGCTTGGATGCTTATCAAGCCTTGAACACCCTCCTTTTTGTTGGTATTCAATCTTTTGGTGCTAGACTTAAGGTGGAGACCTCCATGCATTGTGAGGAGCTTTCGTGTCTTCACATCTGCAGCTTCCATATCTTCTTTTGGCCAGCACTCTATGCCAGCAAAGTATCTGATAACTGGCAGGGCATATGTATTGATGTCGCAGATTTTATTCTTCCCATTGAGCTGGCTCTTCAGGACCTGTCTTACTGTCATGTCCCATGATTTAGAATCATACAGACAGTACTGCATTTAATCATATTGTTGTTTTCATTGCTGTATATAGATCTGTCCCTTTTAGAGGTTTTCTCCTCCCCCCTTGCATGTGACTCTCATTTCTGTAACCCCTCCCTTCTTCTCCATCTTTGAGTCTTTCTCCATCTTGGAGACACATGTTTATACAGCTCTGTACAAGGAAAGTCTCTTTTTACCTACTGTAACTGTGCATTATGCAAGGATTCAGCTGAGAATAAACCTTCTACTGGACCTTCAAACGTGCTCTTTCCAGTCGAGTTTAAGTTATCTGTGGATATCACTAAATGTGAGTAATGGTAAACAGAGCGCCCAACATTTAGTTTAGCCATGGAAGCAGAATACTTCAGAATACTTACCTTTTGATGGTATTTGGATGTTTCTGCTTTCCTTCCCTCCAAACCATGATTACCCTATCCCAGTGGAATGCTGAGGTACTTGTAGCATGTCTGTCCATCTGCTATGTGCCCTGCTGGTAATTCTACTCCATCAATCTAGACTACTTTGCCTCTCTATTACCAACTGGCCACACTTCTCCAGTCTGAAGGACATCCTGATGTCTTCGTTGTAGATCCTTGTCAGGTGGATCAGTGAATTGATGTCTTCTTCGTTTTTCGCATACAGCTTAATGTCAACCATGTAGATGAGGTGGCTGGTTGCGCTTCCACTCTTGAACTTGTATCCATAGCCAGACTCTGTAATTATCTGACTGAGGGGGTTCAAGCCTATACAGAACAGCAATGGGGACAGTGCATCACCTTGCTATATGCCGCATTTGATGGTCACTTGTGCTAGTTGTCTTGAGTAGACTTCCAATGTTGTTCTTCATAGGCCCATTTCGTTTCTGAGGAAGGTTCTTAATTTCCTGTTGACATTGTAAAGAGCCAAGTATTCACAGATCCATAGGTGTAGCATTGAGTTATAGGCTTTACTGTAGTCAATCCAGGCTGTGCCGAGATTGGTCTACCTGGATCTTGAGTCTTGAGCGACTGCTCTATCTACTAGGAGCTGGTGCTTAGAGCCTCTGGTGTCGGTCCCAATTCCTTTCTGAGCTGGATACATGTACTCATGTACTGGTTCATATGGTTCTGTAGCTTGGTGGCTATGATGTTTGACTGGAGTTTCCATGTTGTTGTAAGGCAGGTTCTTCTATGTGTTAGCCAAGCTGGGTGGTGGCCTGCTTCTAGCAGGTGGTTCATCTGCTTTGCCATGCGTTCATGTACCTCTGTTAATTTCTTTAGCTGGTAGGTGTGGATCATGTCTATGCTAGGTGCTGTCCAGCTCTTCATATTCTTGACCCACTGTTGGATGTCTGCTTCTGTAATGGTGACTGGTTCTTGCTCTAGGTGGTTGCTGTGTTTTATTCTAAGATCTTGCAGCCACATTGCACTGGTGTTGTGTATTTTTTCCCTTCACCTGTATGTGCTGTGAGCAGTCGCTAGGGCTTCATTTGGGGTCAGGCCTTTGTACTAGTCCAGCTTGGTCTTATTCTTGATCTTTATATCCTTCTGCATTTCTGTTAGTTGGCTGACTTCCCGTCGTGTCACCTTGATCTTTGTCTCTATTCTTCTTTTCCAAAGGACACGTACTTCTGTGTTCTTGCTGGTTGTATAACCAAGCATTTCCATGATTGCAGAGGTAGTAGCATAGATCAGTTTATTAGTTTGAGTTATGGTGGTAGGTATTGATGAAAGTGCTCTATTGGCATCTTCTAGCATACTGTCAGGTGGTGTTTCTTTGCTGAGTCTCGGCAGTCGATCTCTGGTATTGATGGGTATTTCGTTTAAGATCTTCTGTTTGACTTCAGCTGCAGTGCTCTCTAGTTGCAGGGTTCGATAGTGATTTTCAGGGGGTTGCATATGGTGTTCTTCCAGGTCATGTGGAGTGGATCTGCAGTGCAGTTGATCCATCTCAAGTTGTGATAATAGCTTTCTCTTTATGACATTGAAACATTGGGTGACTAGTTGTTTCTCAGTCAGTGGTCATGCAGGTCTTGTATCCATTCAGAGTTTCCTCGTGCGCTTCATATATCCTCTCTCATTTGGTCTGCTGTTATAGTAGCATTTCATCAGATCTAAGTACTCCTGCCTTGTTCATGTATGGTTTGTTCCAGTATCCCATTTATCATCAGATTGTCCTGGTTCCTCAACATCTGACGCGGACCTTGCTAATCCGGGTGAAGTCTAGCACCCAAAGATTGTATACCAACAGAAAGGAGGGTGGTCGAAGCTTGATAAGCATCCAAGCCACCCTCACGGATGAAACAAGGAGTATCCAGGAATACATCAGAAAAATAGCACCAAAAGAGGAGATGCTGAGAGAAAGCGTAAGGTAGCAACAACAACAGATCTGGAAGGAAGAACAGGAACATGAAGCGCCATGGAAAGACAAGCCGCTGCATGGGATGTACCATCGACAGATAATGGAGGTGGCTGACATGGAGAAATCCTACCTATGGCTGGAGAAAGCTGGACTCAGAGACAGCACAAAGGCACTAATCATAGCAGCACAAGAGCAAGCACTAAGTACCAGATGCATAGAAGCAGGAATCTATCACACAAGACCCAAGGTGCAGACTATGCAAAGAAACCTCAGAAACAGTCCAACACATAGTGGCAGGATGCAAAATGCAAGCAGGAACAAAGTATACTTAACCGCAACAACCAAGTAGTTGGAATTGTATACAGGAACATCTGCACAACATTCGGGCTAAGTCCCCCTAAGTTCAGGTGGGAGACACCAGAGAAAGTGGTGGAAAATAAGAGGGCTAAAATCCTGTGGGGCTTCAATATCCAGACTGATAAGCAGGTGTTGGAACCAACCAGACATTGTGATAGTAGACAAGAATCAGAAGACAGCAATGATATGGCAGTGCCAAGTGACAGCAACACCAGAAAGAAGGAATATGAGAAGCTGGAGAAATACCAGGGCCTCAAAGGAGAACTGGAGAAGATGTGGAAGGTGAAGGCAACAATGATTCCAGTGGTAATAGGAGCACTTGGAGCAGTGACCCCTAAGTTGGGAAAATGACTACAACAGATCCCAGGAGCAACATCTGAACTCTCTGTCCAGAAAAGCATAATGCTGGGAACAACTAAGATCCTGCGCAGAACCTTCAAACTCCCAGGCCTGTGGTAGAGGATCCGAGAATGAGAAAGGACAAAAAAGACCACCCTCATTGGGTGTGAGAAGGAAGTTTTTTTACACAAATACACACACACCCCTTTGGGGCATTTTTTTTCTTGAATGGATGTATTTTTATTTTTTTTTAGTTAAAACCATTTTTGCAATAGGGTGTCATTAAACATTTTAAATAGCTGGATTTCTACAGCCTCTATTTATTATAGTACATAGCACTCTGCAATCAGTGGTGCATGTTGAATCTACCATGCAGTCTGTTCTGTCCTGTGATACATGGAGGCTGTAGTAGCCAAACTAACTAAAATCGTTAATGGAACCATATTTTAAAAATACTTTGTGCTCTGGGGTCTGCTTTGGCTTGCCATCCACATATAACTAAGTTTTACAATAAGAAAGGACCACCTATTCCAGAGACACATCGCATAAGTGACAATATTGGTGACAAACACTTATGCAGATAATGAAATATGGCCTGCAATTTAAGCAGATTTTTAACAATTTTCAAGAGGATATTTCACTAGGTTAAAAGTGTCCACTTTTTTATCTTATTTTATTCCCGCTGCTCCACTGAGTGTTCCAATTATTTATTTTTTTAAAATCTGTAATACGGTCCCAGAGATATTGGCCTCTTTATTTAGTAATAATTTTTATGGTCTTTACCATGGAGGAGTGGCTCACAGGACTCCATGGGGGCGTGTCTTCAGGCAGCTCTGCATAATTTCCCTTCTTTGTAAAGATCATAGCAATCAGCACTAAATAAAGGGCCTATACCGCTAGAACTGTATGGCGCATTTCAAGAAAACAAAAAAAAACATACTCAAGGGAGCAGCGGGAATAAAAGAAGAGCAACAATTGGCCAATTTTGAGCTGGTGACAGCATTTAATGTAATGCTAAGGCAGAAAGTGCAAATCAGAGATGTGTTCCTTCCATCCCTTGGATGCCATCCCTAGTCACCTCTTTTAGGATATTTCATTAGCCTTCCTTTTATTATGATGACTATTGGACTATACCTGGTGTAAGGAAACCTATATTTTACTGTCAGCTCTAGAAATTTAATGGATGGGAATAAGAATTTAGGGATAACTATCACATGTGTATGAGAGGCAATTCTGAAAATGACATCAAGTTTTACATTTACCACTTAAAATAACTGAATGTGATTCCACAAACAAGAGAGGTAAATAAGAGATGTGGTAATCTAGTGTATGAGAATCCTAAGTATATTATATTCCGAGGACCCCCCCAGAGCTGCAGCTGTCAGACCCACTCATTCTGCATACATTTGTCACTATTTAACGGTCTATAGATGTCTCGTTCCCGACTGCTCCATCATCTGCTATAAAACTGCGGTATAACAATTTCAATTAATTGTAGCACAGTCAGATAAATGTCTCTCTTCTTGTTCATGCTTCACGCACCCGGTTACTGATCTAGACAGGACCCACATGTCACAAGTAAATACTGCACATGTCCTAGGAGAAAATAAGGAATTAATTGGCAGCAACTCTGGCCAAGGAAATTTGATCTGAAATTCTACAACCCAGTCAATGTACGTACGCCTTGCATTCAGGATTTAGAATTTCCTTTTTATTTGGCAGCTGAGCGAAATGCTAAAATGATTAACCAAAGCTGTAAATTCATCAGCTGGAACATGCTACTGTGTATTTGCTTGAAGAGATCTACCCTAAGCAATTGTATTTTCCGGATAATAACAAATTACAGTGTTTTATACTTAAAGGGCTTGCCTCATCTCAACACCTCTTTTTTACATGTATTTGGGGTCATGCAGACATCAGTGCAACATGGTCCAAGCATGGACCGCAATGCACAGGTTGACCGCGGCTCTCTCGACCTGAGCATGACCGCTTCATATATTTCTATGGGGATGTCACGCTCTGGTCAGAAGACCAGCAGCCAGTCCGGCATTGTGATCCATGCTCAGACTGTGTTGCATAAGCCCTTTTACAGAGGACATATATAGATGTCATATAGAAAGTTACTCACTCAGGACCTCTGCTATGGGATGGGCTAGCAGCAGATTGTCAGGCAGCGGAAGCGTGTCCCTCGTGCTTCCCGGCATATTCCGCACCCCAGCGGGTTGTCTTTTGCTGCTCTCTGGTTGCTAGGTATGGGTTGTCTCATGAGGGGCGGGTGCCTGCTGTGACCGTATAGTCCATTCCAAGGGACCTGCCTCAGGGAATGGTGTGGTTGGAAGGCAGGATGCAGTCATTACCAGCACTGACACTATTCACCTATTGCCAGGAGACATAGGACACTGTGTCTCCTGGTTTAGTTGTGTCGTAGGAGGTTCCTTTCTCTCCGTCCTCTTCGTTTCATTCTCTGTCTGTCTGGGCAGACGATGGAGATTGGATGTTACCTCAGGGGTGTCAAGTGATTCAAGAGAGGGATATTTAAACCCGCTATAATCTCGACTTCACTGCTGATTACTCAGTCAGTTTCACTTCAGTGATACAGTTGGTAGCTCTCTGGTGAGTGTTTCTTTGGATTGTCTCTGGATCTGGTGTATGGTGTCTTCTGATTCCTAAGTCCGGGATTTATGCTCCCCGACCTTCCAAGTTTGTTTGGTTCGTCTCTGCCTTACCGGTATAGTTTATCGGTGTGTTTGACCCAGTTATGGCCAGTGGACTCAGCCACCCTGCTATTGGCACCTGAGAAGGGTTCTGCAGCAGTCCCCCTCCCTTCAGTGGGAGTGTGTGGAGAGTACCCTGGCCCTCAAGGGTGTGTATTAGTGTGATGGCTCACGCCACGTGTGTCTGGGCTTCAGTCCAGTCATCTCACCACTACTCGAGTATTACGCAGCTCTTGTAAACCTAGTTAATCCCTTTATTGCATGAAAACCTATTCATTTAGAAATGTAACATGTAATATATAATATAATATAATATAGTTTCCCGTATGGTTGCTGCTAGAGGGGAAATGAGCAACTTTGGTGACTTTGATATTAAAATGGAATTTGTACATTTTTAAAGTGGACAGAAATCTAAAATAATCTAGTATCCTGTTTCTTACATTTAGTCTGTGTGGGGAAGGTGACTTGACGGACAGACTTGACTGGAAGTAGGAGGGGACGATTTGTACACTACAAACGGAGATTGGCAATAAGAGAAAGGTAACAGCAGGGAAAGAAAGAAAAGGGAGAGCAGTACCGAAATTTGACCACAAGATGGCAGGGGGGGGTGTATTTCAGGACTTAACATCAGCTTACGGCTATAGAAACTGCTTAGTCATGGGGGGTGGGGAGATAGGAACCCAGGAGGGGAATTCCCGGTGAGAGAGGGGATAAATATGACTGGTTGGGGTTCCAGGCAGGTTAGTCCCGGGAGGAGCTCAGCAGAGGAAGACTCAGGACAGAAGACGGAGAACGGTGAAGAGCTCGAC
The DNA here is from genome assembly GCF_039654945.1 of Dendrobates tinctorius. Taxonomy (NCBI): domain Eukaryota; kingdom Metazoa; phylum Chordata; class Amphibia; order Anura; family Dendrobatidae; genus Dendrobates; species Dendrobates tinctorius. The sequence goes on along the minus strand of NW_027361875.1, from coordinate 1,730,344 downwards.
CAGGGGACTGACAGGAGAAGACAGTCAGGGGGGTGGCCCTGACACGACGTACCGCAGGACAGACGAGGCCCTGGGGGTACCGATTGGACGACGACCTAGGGCAGGTGAAGCGCTGGCAGTAGATTTGTCTAGGACAGCCCCAGCGAAAGATCCGCGAGGGACGTTACTTCGACTGGAGGAAAGGTGCAGGTACCCGGGCCTGGAAACGAAGAGTTGTAAAGGAACTGCGGTGCATGGCTATGGTCGTCAGGAGGACAGCCAATAAACCCGGATCTGTTACATCTGAATTCTGCCTCCATCTCGTCTTTGCATCGTCCGGTCGTTGTAAGCAGTGGACCACCCCCCAATCCGGCCCCCTACCACATTTGGCGTAGTCCGCAGGATCGCTGCCGCTAATACATCTTCCGCGGCAGGCCTGCACCTGGAGAATCCAAAAGGACTTGGATTGCTCCACCTGTGGATTACAACTTTGAGACTTTGTTTCGGACCATTGGTTGTTATCAGAGGGTCCGGACCGGGAAAGAAACTTTGCAATATGGTGCCTGAGTGGAATACAAATTGAGACTGTGTTTGGAATCATCAGAGGAAAACCCGAAAAAGACTGTGCCTCTCCAGCGCTGGTGACCACCGGGCAGGAGGAGGTTGGCGCTGAATTGGACTACCCAGGGCAGCCGCTGGGGAACTATCTGGCCTGGAGGCTGGTCCTGCCGGACGGCGGGATGAAGAACAGCAGCAGACCTCTAATGACGGGACTGGGAGCTGCGGAGGAGCAGCGGAGATCAGCGACTCCCCGCACCGACCCCTGGGAGAACGGTGGAACGGCCTGGAAGGAGCTGTGGCGCCGGGGAAGGTGAGTGTTCCCCTGGCTTGGCCGGCGGCCCCACAGGCATGTCCCGTTCCCACACCCCATGCTCCTGAAGACTGCGGCCCCCGCAGGGCCGACCAGCGCCTTCATCGATGACCCCGAGCCGCCGCATCCGGCGGCACCCCGTCCTGCGTCGCCGGCATGGAGCAGACCAGCGGCCACCCCTGCCACACTTCACACCCCTGCGGCGGCCTGCCCATCAAGGTCCGCGGCTGCTCCGGCCTCACTCCGGATTGCGGCTTCGGCCAGGTCATCGGGCTCCGCCGCCTCTGCGGAGCCATCTGCCATCTATACTAGCAGGCCCCAGCTTTGCCGCTCCGCTTCTCATCGGTCAATGACCCCGGTCCCTCACCTGCGGTTGGAGCTGCAGGAGCTGGGGGCTGGATGGAGCGAAGCCACCACATCGACAGAGATGAGCGCGTCGACGCCACCACCGGTGGTGGACTACTGATTCCCAAGCAGAGAACTGGAGTGGAACGCGCGCCGTGGAACCACTTTCGGCCCCTTCTACCCCTTTTGACGCATCTCAGGAGGGAGATGACCCCTAAGCCCTGGGTAGTAAGAACACTCGGGGCTCAGGAACAGTCAAGACATCCCGGGAACCTCACGGCTGTGGGGTTCCCCTGCTGGACTGGCGCAACATCGGCCATCAGGAGATGGCCCGGACTGTCGGGATTTCGCTACACCGTTGTGCAGGCCCCAAGAGGACAGTTTGACGTCCAAGATAAGGGACATGTTTTAATGTTGATTGTTTGCTCCTGGCATAGCGGGGATATGGGAGAGGAAGTACTCATGTTAAAGGGAGGGGGAGTATTTATGTTCTGTTTTAAAATGTTATGTTGAAAGAAAAGGAAAAAAAGGAAAAAGAAAACGAAAAAACAAACAAGGGAAAAGGGGTTACTCCGGTTGAGTAGCTCCTATTGTTATTAAAGTAGTGGTAATTATATATAGAGTATGCTAAAAGTTGATTTAATGAGTAGTGTGTGTAACCAAAAAAAAAAATGTGTGTAACAGGTCCCGGGTACGAGGTAGATGTAACGAAGATGCCGACCATGACTCTTTTAAGTGAAGGACGAAGAGAGGAGAGATATCAAACCAGACAGTGGTCCGTCAGTCAGGTCCCCGACACCACGGACACCCCAAAGGACTGGCGGGCGCCAATGATGACCTGGTAGGCAAAAGGCCTCGGTCATGGCATTCCGGACAGCTGAAGGTAGTAGAAGGGGAGAGTAGTGGGAGGTACACGCTGTAGAGTAGTCCGGGTGGACCTCGCCAACCTGAAAGAAGTTGTCACGTGTCGTGCGCGCCGGCGGGTAGCAGTAGGCTGCTCAGAGCATGGCGCTCCCGGTTTGGTTTGGCCCCCATGGGCAGCGGGTTTGGCCCGATGACCAGTCCGACAACAGACTGTGGACAAGCTTTAGTACGACGTAGGTAGAGCGCGATTGTCGGGACGACAATGGACAAAGGAAAGGGCGTGTGGGGAAGGTGACTTGACGGACAGACTTGACTGGAAGTAGGAGGGGACGATTTGTGCACTACAGATGGAGATTGGCAATGAGATAAAGGTAACAGCAGGGAAAGACAGAAAAGGGAGTGCAGTACCAAAATTTGACCACAAGATGGCAGGGGGGAGTGTAGTTCAGGACTTAACATCAGCTTACAGCTATAGAAACTGCTTAGTCATGGGGGCGGGGAGATAGGAACCCAGGAGGGGAATTCCCGGTGAGAGAGGGGATAAATAGGACTGGTTGGGGTTCCAGGCAGGTTAGTCCCGGGAGGAGCTCAGCAGAGGAAGACTCAGAACAGAAGACGGAGAACGGTGAAGAGCTCGACCAGGGGACTGACAGGAGAAGACAGTCAGGGGGTGGCCCTGACACGACGTACCGCAGGACAGACGAGGCCCCGGGGGTACCGATTGGACAACGACCTTGGGCAGGTGAAGCACTGGCGGTAGATTGGTCTAGGACAGCCCCAGCGAAAGATCCGCGAGGGACGTTACTTCGACTGGAGGAAAGGTGCAGGTACCCGGGCCTGGAAACGGAGAGCTGTAAAGGAACTGCTGTGCATGGCTATGGTCGTCAGGAGGACGGCCAATAAACCCGGATCTGTTACAACTGAATTCTGCCTCCTTCTCGTCTTTGCATTGTCCGGTCGTGGTAAGCAGTGGACCACCCCCCAATCCGGCCCCCTACCACATCTGCACCAAATCATATACTCAATTGCAAATTCCTCACTCTTTACCCCCTCAATTAGCCAGAGCTGGGGTTGTCCAAACCAGGCATCGCCTTTTAAGGGACACTTTGCTTTTGCTGACATAATTGGTGAAGCAAAGTGCAATATTCATGTTTGAAGACTAAAGTGTTATGGGTGACATAAGGGTGCAGAGTGACATGCCTGACTTGCTAGTGTAAGGAGACTTGTGGGCTGTGCAAAACTGAAGACTAATGGCTAATTCAGACATCAGTGGTTTTAATGATATGCAAAAATACTATTTGAGTTTCATCCATGTTTTGATCAGTTTCACAACAGTTTCTTCAGCGTTTTATCAATGTTTATCGGATAAAAAACCCCTGAAAAACTGGAGATTTTTCAGGCTTCTCATATCAAGCTCGCCATAAATAACAGACATCCGAGTGCTGGCCGATACTTCTCACTGACTGATAAACTTGCATTGGCAAATTTGATCTGATATGTCACTCTGATTTTGAGCGGACCGCTCTGTCCGAGGAAAAAATTGGACACATGGATTACCCCACAGACTACCACAGGTTCTAGCGCTATCCATGAAAAACACAAATAGTAATCGTACGAGAAAAATGGACTTCTGAATAAGCCCTTGTCCATACATTTTGTGGAAACCAGACACTGTTTGTTGTAACTTGTTAGTCATTTATCAACAGAACTTTTTTCATCCCTAAGCCTGGCATCGTCACCTTTAAGAGCTTTTCAACTTTCCTAACATGAGAAAAGCATAGTAGGGGCCAAATAACTGACCCATATTATAATCTGCCATTGGGCAAGCTGGTTAACTTGGTGACTAAATTTAAGATCGGCAACCACAAAATGATATTGTAAAGTTTCCCATTACACCACATATTTTTTAAATTGCTAAGTTAAAAGAAATCTATTTGTTAAAAGACCTGGAAGGTCAGAAATAAAGACTCTTACCTTGATTCAACAGTAAAGCTTTTGAGACAGATAAAAAAATAAAAGAGAAACAAAAAATTAAAATGAGATCTAATGTCAATGCAAAAGAACAAACATAAAATGTAAGGATGGTGAGGTATAGTGAGGGCAAGCAAAGGGAGAAGGGGTAAAAAGCAAGCAAAGGGAGAAGGAGTAAAAAGCAGGCAGCCGCAATAATCCTTGATTAGTAACGTTAAAGGTTGGTCTTTGGTGAACTTGAGACGGATGTAAAAGTTTTGTAGACCATGATGGTATATAATGCCTTCCTGGGTTATATTCTCCCACCAAAGAAACAGTGTCACATTCTTGTTGGGGAAGAAGTGGTAAAGGATGGCTTCTGAAAAATAAAAGCTGGAATCTGACTGTTTGCTGTGGGCACCGGTTCATCGACATTTTTTTTCATAAATTTCCCCTATGGTGTCATTAGAGAGGATGCCAAGGGTTTTATGTCCACCAATAATCCGATTCTTTCAACAGAAGTATAGTAAATTCTTGCAATTAAATGACGGCACAACCACCACCTGCAAATTAACTCAGCCAATATCATTTTTGTTTTTCATTCTCCACTGACTGTTACACCTAGTCTTTCCTCTTTTGTTTGGCCTCTAGATGCTCTGTCTTTAATTTTCTGGTGCCCGTTTCTGCCTTTTCCTGGGGACTTAAATGACAGATGATATACGTAAGATCATAGGGAGTCTGATTACTGTCGGGATTCCAAATTTCTCTTGAGCAAGGGTGTCTTAAAGTCCCTAGTGTGAATGATGCTTTAGTTTGTTTTATAAACAACCATTGTCATCTATACTCCCTACAGACAGTTAATGGAGATGTGTTCATGCATGCTCACTAATGCTTCACTCGGGAGACTTTTGGCTCCTTATTCTCTGGATCCGGGGTGGTCTTAGCAGCCAGACTCCTAACAATCTTGAATATGTCATGTGTCCTGTGAATAGGAGATATTATTTGAGACAGCCATTTGAATTTATGACCTTAAAAACCTTTTACCAGCAGCATTTAACAGTACAAGTTCCTAGGCTCTTACTCTGGTAGTTATACTGAGAATCATTCACAGGGAAGGTACCAGGAAGGTACTACTCTCATCGCGAATAGCTATCTGCTTTAGGGAGACTCACAAGCAAAGTTTTCTAGTTAAAAAAGTATGCAAATTATCTCTCCATAAAAGAAGTATATAGTCTTTCTAGTTGTACTACCCAATATACAAAAGTAGTCCCTACACCTGATGGATCTCCACAAGGAGAAACAAGATCTTTAAGAGCTACATCAAATACATACACAGTTGTGCTCAAACATTTACATACTCCGGCAGAATTTTTGCTTTCTTGGCCTTTTTTCAGAGAATATGAATGATAACACCAAATCTTTTTCTCCACTCATGGTTAGTGGTTGGGTGAAGCCATTTATTGTCAGACTACTGTGTTTTCTCTTTTTACATGACAACCGAAAACATCCAAATTACCCTGATCAAAAGTTCACATACCCCATTTCTAAAAAAAAAACTATGTATTACCCCCTCCAACATCAATGACAGCTGGAAGTCTTTTGTGGTAGTTGTGGATGAGGTTCTTTCTTTTCTCAGATGGTAAAGCTGCACACTCTTCTTGGCAAAAAGCCTCCCATTCATGTAAATTCCTGGACTGTCTAGCATGACCTGCATGCTTGAGATCTCCCCAGAGTGGATATTGAGGTCAGGAGACTGAGATGGCCACTCCCGAACTTTCACTTTGTTCTGCCGTAGCCAATGACAGGTCGACTTGGCCTTGTGTTTTGGATCATTGTCATATTGGAAAGTCCAAGTATGTCCCATGCACAGCTTCCGGGGTGATGATTGCAAATTTACCTCCAACATTTGCTTATAACGTGCTGCATTCATCTTTCCTTCAACTTTGACCAAGTTTCCTGTGCCTTTGTAGCTCACACATCACCAAAACATCAGCAATCCACCTCCATGCTTTACAGTAGGAATGGTGTTCCTTTCATCATAGGCCTTGTTGACCTCTCTCCAATTGTATCTTTTATGGTTGTGGCCAAAAAGTTCAATTTTCATCTCATCTCTCCAAATTACCTTGTTCCAGAGGTTTTGAGGATTGTCTCTGTGCTGTTTTGCGTATTGTAGGCGAGATACTTTGTGGCATTTGTGCAGTAATGGCTTTCTTCTGGCGACTCGATCATGCAGCCCATTGTATTGTAGTGCCACCTTACTGTTCATCTTGATACAGCAACATCGCTAATTTTCAGAGAGTCCAGTATTTCAGCTGATGTTATTTGTGGGTTTTTCTTTGCATCCTGAACAATTTTTATGGAAGTTGTGGACGAAAGTTTCGTTGGTCTACCTGACCGTGGTTTTTGTTTTTACAGAGCCCCTGATTTTCCATTTGTTAATCACAGTTTTAATGCTGCTGACAGGCATTATCAATTCCTTGGATATCTTTTTGCATTAGTTTCCTGTTTTATACAATTCAACTACTTTTTCCCTTAGATCTGTTGACAATTCTTTTGCTTTCCCCATGACTCACAATCCAGAAACGTCACTGGCAGGATGAAAGATGCAAGAGTCTGTCTGGATTCCAAAAACTCGCTCATCTTTTGTGCACACACACTGATTATAAGCAAACAGGTCACACAGGTGAGGATGTTACCTTTAGTAGCCATTCAAACCCATTTGAGTCAACTTTGGTGCTTGTTATCAGGCCAAAATCACCAGGGTATGTGAACTTTTGGATGTTTTGAGTTGTCATTATGAGTTGATTTAAAAAGAGAAAACACAGTACATGACAATAAAATGGCTTCATGCAACCACTGACCATGAGTGGAGAAAAGGTTTGGTGTTATCATTCATGTTCTCTTAAAAATAGGCCAAGAAAGCAAAAATTCTGCAGGGGTATGTAAACGTTTGAGCATAACTGTATCATCCAGTGGCGCTGTCTACAAATGCGAGCCTCTGGTTTGAGTGATATCCCAAGTCATGTTCAAGGTACTTTAAAAGGTTAATGGATTACCTAGAGGTGGCAGTAGACAAATGGTTTCCTTTGTTCTGGAGGAAAGCAAATACCTAAAATCTTTACCATCTACATATCCTGCAAGGTCATACTATGTCATACTACTAAAAATTTCTATCCATTCAATAAGATTGGAAAATAATCAAAAAACATCTGTTTTCAGAAGATAGTCTGTGCACCCATTAAAAAAGTTTTCATTTTTCTTTAGTAATTACACACCGTTCTATAAAAGTCTTTGCATGGTGACAGCTACAGCTAAACAGCACTCAGGAGTAGAGTTGAGCGACTTTGGTCGGATCGGGTTTCATGAAACAAAATTTGTTTCAGATGAAACTGGTCCAACTAGGGCAAAAAAAAGTCGGAGTTTCGTCCGAAACCCGACCCCAATGCAAGTCAATGGGGATTAAAAGTCTCCTGAGTAGAGTTGAGCGACTTTGGTCGGATCGGGTTTCATGAAACAAAATTTGTTTCAGATGAAACTGGTCCGACTAGGGCAAAAAAGTCAGAGTTTCGTCCGAAACCCGACTCCAATGCAAGTCAATGGGGAATAAAAGTCGGCATTGAGCGGATGACATTCATCCACTCAATGCCGACTTTTAATCTCCATTGAGTTGCATTGGGGTCGGGTTTCGGATGAAACTCTGACTTTTTTGCCCTAGTCGGACCAGTTTCATCTGAAACAAATTTTGTTTCATGAAACCCGATCCGACCAAAGTCGCTCAACTCTACTCAGGAGACTTTTAATCCCCATTGACTTGCATTGGGGTCGGGTTTCGGACGAAACTCCGACTTTTTTTGCCCTAGTTGGACCAGTTTCATCTGAAACAAATTTTGTTTCATGAAACCCGATCCGACCAAAGTCGCTCAACTCTACTCAGGAGGTATGACCAGCACCCATGATTCACTGGTTCCTAATAGTCCTGGTTATGCTTTGAAACTCTTAAGTCTCCGCTGTGTCTAAGCATCAAGTGCTGAGTAAAAGGAATACATTTTGTCTTTCAAATCAGATGTTAAATTTATGGATTGTGGTTGTAGCGTGTTATCTAGAAATATTTTTCCATATTTCGTTATCTGCCACCACACCAGCTCCAGGTTTATGCGGGTCCTTATGTGAGAGAGTCCCAGGGGCTCATCTTTGCTTTCGATTTTTCCTCTTTGCCTTACAAGAACTATAGTTTTCTATTTTTTAGTTGATAATAACATGTTCTGATCTCATATCATTTTTATTTTAACAAAAAAACAGATTACACAAGCAGATTTATCAAATGTTATTGTTACAAAATCAACAAGAGCTTGAATACTTATTTCCCCCACTGTGTGTGTGTGTGTTTGTGTGTGGGTGTGTGCATATATATAGAATATATTACACACACAGTGGGGGAAATAAGTATTCGATCCCTTGTTGATTTTGTAAGTTTGCCCACTGACAAAGACATAAGGGTAGGTAAATTTTAACATTGAGAGATAGAATATCAAAAATAAAATCCAGAAAATCACATTGTATAAATTATATCAATTTATTTGCATTTTGCAGTGAGAAATAAGTATTTCATCCCCTACCAACCATTAAGAGTTCTGTTTCCTACAGACCAGTTAGATACTCCTAATCAACTCATTACCTGCATTAAAGACAGCTGTCTTACATATTCACCTTTATAAAAGACTCCTGTCCACAGACTTAATCAGTCAGACTCTACCCTCTACAACATGGGCAAGACCAAGGAGCTTTATAAGGATGTCAGGGACAAGATCATAGACCTGCACATAGCTGGAATGGGCTACAAAACCATAAGTAAGATGCTGGGTGAGAAGAAGACAACTGTTGGTGCAAAGTACGAAAATGGAAGACATACAAAATCACTATCAATCGACACCGATCTGTGGCACCATGCAAAATCTCACCTCGTGGGGTACCCTTGATCATGAGGAAGGTGAGAGATCAGCCTAAAACTACACAGGGTGAACTTATTAATGATCTCAAGGCATCTGTGACCACAGTCACCAAGAAAATCAGTGGTAACACATTACGCCGTAAATGTTTAAAATCCTGCAGTGCCTGTAAGGTCTCCCTGCTCAAGAAAGCACATGTGCAGGCGTGTCTGAAGATTGCCAATGAACACCTGGATGATTATGTGAGGGATTGGGAGAAGGTGCTGTGGTCAGATGAGACAAAAATTGAGCTCTTTGGCAATAACTTGTAGGAAGAGAAATGCTGCCTATGACCTAAAGAACACCATCCCCACTGTCAAGCATAGAGGTGGAAACATTATGTTTTGGGGGTGTTTCTCTGCTAAGGGCACAGAACTACTACGCCGCATCAATGGGAGAATAGATGGAGCCATGTACCGTAAAATCCTTAGTGACAAACTCCTTCCCTCTGCCAGGACATTAAAAATGGCTGGGTCTTCCAGCAAGACAATGACCCAAAACATACAGCCAAGGCAACAAAGGAGTGGCTCAAAAAGAAGCACATTAAGGTCATGGAGTGGCCTAGGCAGTCTCCAGACCTTAACCCCATAGAAAACTTATGGAGGGAGTTGAAGCTCCGAGTTGCCAAGTGGCCGCCTCAAAATCTTAATGATTTAGAGATGATCTGCAAAGAGGAGTGGACCAAAATTCCTCCTGACATGTGTGCAAACCTCATCATCAACTACAAAAAACATCTGACTGCTGTGCTTGCCAACAAGAGTTTTGCCACCAATTATTAAGTCTTGTTTGCCAGAGGGATCAAATACTTATTTCTCACTGCAAAATGCAAATAATTTTATATAATTTATACAATGTGATTTTCTGGACCTTATTTTTGATATTCTCTCTTAATATGAAAATTAACCTACTATTAAAATTATAGACTGTCCTTGTCTTTGTCAGTGGGCAAACTTACATAATCAGTGAGGGATCAAATACTTATTTCCCCCACTAATTATATATATATATATATATATATATATATATATATACTGTATATATTATTTTTTTAAATTTAATTTACTTAGTGAAAAGGGGAGTAATTTAAACTTTTATATGTTTCAAATGTATATATTTCTCATAGTTTTTTTTAACCGGTAACCACTTGTACAGTTCACCGCAATACTGTGATAAGTTATGAGCATCTTCGCTTGACCCTTGGCTGCTATGCCACACTATGTGCTTCCCATATCCAACCTCTTAAATGCTGTAGTCCCAATTGACAGCAGCATCTGAGCTCTAACACTGCTGTGCTGGAGATCTCTCTCTGATCACAGCTGTTAAGGCTTGGATGCCGGCTGTTCAATACAATCCGCACCCATGCTTTATGGAACACACTCCGCCTCTCTGCTGGCTCCATGCTTGCAGTGTGGGCCCTCTGGACATGGTGTCCCCTGAACCCTGCCTGGATTCCACATGTGCTGTCACCATCCTTGCGTGCCACAATTTAGAACATCCTACTAAGCTTGCCCTCAGTATATAATTACCCGATGTGCCTGGTACCTACGGTACTTCACTCTATGCTGTTTACACTTTAATTTAAATGGTTCATGGTGTAACATAAAATACTGGTCATACACAATCAGATGTAAGCATTACTTTTTATATACCGTAGTTTATTATTTTTTTTTGTATTTTCTAAGTTAATATATTTTTATCATTATCTTTAATACTCACTGTTATTGGAAGTAGCAGTCTTGGCATTAAGCAACAACCATCTGAGAGTATATACTGTCTATGTGCCTACCTAGTGCACCACTGGCACCTCATCTAAAAATGTTCATACCTTATATATCATTCCAGGCCTATATTACATTTGATAATAAATGATAATGAAGCATTACATGTGTTAGTGATAGAAGACGCTATGATAGGTACATGAGTACTGCAAGGAAAAAAGGCAGAAAAAAAAAGGAACACTGTAAAGACAGGTACTATTTTGTACTGACCTATGCACACCTATTAGCAAAACTAAACTCAAGATTAAAATCGTTTAAAGTAATCTGATCTTTTGTGTAAATTCTAACCTGGATCTTAAAAATACAGTTCCTTAACTTGGACTCCTCTAGATCATCGACACATTTCAACTAGAAGAACTAAAGGCCAAACCTGCAAACAGTCCAATGTGTATAAATAAGGGTCTCCCAACTCTCCCCCAACAGATGCCATCAGGGGAGATAAGAATCCGGCGCATCTGATTTCAATATGTTGATCCTTTTAAGCCATTGCCAGTGGAACTTGGCAGCAGCTTTCTCATGGGGAACACATGGTGGAATCGGGAGAGATAGGTGTCGGGTGAACGATCAGTTGAATCACTGTCCGGCTATCAATTATGTATGGAAGGCCTAATGAGGATCTGTCACCATGTCAAACAAGGACAGTTATTTTATACTAATTTATATGCTGTTTACAAGAGGGAATGTCACACAGGATTCTCTGGGGGCTTGTCTTTCTGCTGCACTACATTATTACCCTATGAGCAACTCTCCCTTGGCAAAGACCATAAAATAAGCACTAAATGAAAACTTCCATCATTCTAGAGTCACATGGCGGATTTAAGAAAAATAAGAGCAAAAACTTGTCATCATTTTTGCCCTGATAAAAGGTCCTCTTTAAAGGAAATACAGATAATGCGTTGGTTAAAGGGAATCTGTCTGTAGGATCAACCTTCTAAATAGTCTACATGGCATGAAGGTCATAGGAAGCTGAATAATATGATATCTGCAATCCGATATCTTATTCCAGAGAAATCCATGTTTTTCTTTATATAGAAATAAGCTGTTAATATCTATGGGCTGGACAGAAATCTCCCCGAGAATCTGCCTCCAGAGGTCATTTTACATGAAAGGAGGCATTACTAGTGTGAGACATGTAATGACTGACAGTCTGCTCTCCTAATCTACTTGTCTCACATTGGTAATGCCACATTTCATTTAACATAAGCTCTGGAGAGTCTCATGGAGATCTATGTCCGGCCAATAGATCTTAACAGTTCATTTACATATAAGTATAAGGTGGATTTCTCTGGAATGAGATATTGAATCACAGATACCAAGGCATAATTTTATTCATCTTCCTATGACCTACATTTTCATACAAACAGCTTAGGAGCCTTGATCCTACAGATAGGAGATACCCTTCAAGGTATGACAGTTGTAGCCCCAAAATCACAAATTAGGATAGTTAGCAAGTGCCTTTTATGTTCTCTACATTGGCTAAGAAAGTCTACAAAACCTACAAAGAAAACCACCATTACTCTCGACTTTACTGTACATTTTATCAAATGATTATACCCCAGAAGTGTCTCCATCCATTGCATTTGATGTCCCCTAGTGCAGAGAGGGGTTCACATTTACATGGGCGCTCCCATAACAGTCTATGTGAGCTTGCATCTCCCATTTAGTATTTTAGGTTGGTAATGTCTAATTTACAGCCAAATATTTGCTTTATTGCAACTAGGGTCAGTATATTGGACACCCATAGAACAAATTTGTGGCAAATTTGTGAGAGATTTTTGTGACTGTCCCTTTCATCGAAAGTGGACTTGCAGAAATCCATGCACATGCTACAAAAAAAAAACAAAACAAAAGAACATTGGAATGTACGGAATGGATTTTTAGTTATGAAATTTCTGCAACAAATCCACTGTGTGAGAACTTACCGTGTTGATGCAAATGTCCATCTAAAGGAAATATGAGATCATAAGACTTGTAAATGGCGCTATAAGAAATCTGTAGCTCGGCTAAGACCTATATAATTACATATTCATATAACAATGGATTTTTTTTGCCCTATTTATAATTTACACCTCGGCCGGTGATGATAATCGGTATGCACTAGACTTGCATCAAAGTAACATTACAACATCACAGCTTTTTAACACTTGCGAAAATCAGCCTCTGTTTTTTAAGTCCCTTGTCAATTGCTGGCCTGCAGCTTTCTCTTGTGGCTAGACGAATTAACAAGATACATCGTGGCTGTGCCCCACCTTGGCTGTAGACCAAGCTATAACAGCTACACAATATATTAAAAAGATATAGGAATTTGCTCTAAGGATCTGTTCACATCTGTGTTCAGAGCCTCCATAGGCAATTCTGTCAGATTTGCTGTATGTACAATGATTCTTGCTGTCAAAACTATGGAAATGGCAAGGGAACAATGGACACCTTTGGAAGTCAATTATGCTAATCAAGGCTCATTGGTCTCTGTCATATGATTGATTGCAAGTTGTAGAACACGTACAGAAAAATAAACAATTCTTTGATATGGGCATCTTATAATGGGTCCTCCGTAAAGGGCCACCATCAAGGCATTACTGCCATTACTGGTGTATGGGGCCCAGTGAGTAGAAGGAAAGGGGGTAGGCCTGGACTGGGTGAGGCATGCTGGCCAGCCTGCGCTGGGGCAGCACAGTCGAGCCTCTGTATAAACGACCTGGTAGACTGCATGGCACGCTGAGGCTGGGGCTAATTAGTTTACTTTGCTTTATTAAGCCCCAGGGCCTCAGTAACTCACAGCCACAGTTACTTACATTGTATGGCCACAGCAGAGGGGTCTGGCCACGTCTGACATCAGAGACATCAGATGCTGCCGTCCCTCCCTGTGATCCTAAGCTACTGGCATGGCCCAGGCCCCTGTGGCACATTATATATAAATCAATAAAAATATACCTAAAAAGAGTATTGTATATTTGAAAAAATATTTAATAGGTTAGAGTAGAATAGGGTACGGTCAAAAGAGTCTAAAGTGTCGTGGTGGCCGGCTGAAAACCTCTTTTGGTCAAAACAAAAGCTGATGGCTATGTATGTGATATGGTGATGGAAACTGTTACTGTGGGATTGGTGAGGATGTGAGAATTTTTTCCAAGAGTGGGTGATGGGACTGTGGAAGTTTGAGTGGAGGCGGAGCTGGGGTGGAGCCTGGGAGGATTCTCAAGGAGCAACGACAATTTTGCCAGTATGGGGTCCTTAAATTCCTGATGGCAGCCCTGCTTCTGTAGACGCCCAACAATTAGCTAGGAGAGAGAGGCTTTAAAGAGGACCTGTCAGCAGGTTTGTTGGTTTTAGCACTTATTTTATTCCGACTGCTCTACTGAGATACTTGCCTGGCCCTAGGTGCTGGTAATCCACTAATTAAAGATACTGAAGAACTCTTTTAAACTTTCTGTTTCATCAATTGGCCCAGGTGGTGCAACAGTAAAAAAACACAACACCCACCCATTAACCCACTAACAGATTGGCATCCCTCCCTTGCTCTGCTGCCAGCAATCAATTGCCGGTGATTAGCTGCAGCCTTGATGTTTTATTGGATCTAGAACAAAACAAGGTTTCTTCTAGCTCAGGCAGAATATCAAGGCTATATCCTGGAAAAGAAAGTTAGGAGCAGAAACTACCATAGCCAAATGAAGGGGTAGTGTTGGTTCGGTAGGGCAGTATGAGATTTATTTTTCCTTATTACTTATGCACCATCTTGGGCCTATTAACAAAGTATTTAAAACTTTAACAAAAGTGCTCTTCCTGTTGCTGATTTACAGTAGTCTGGTTTTGTATTCCATAATTGGACATTAATATATAAAATTGATTTCTAGTGAGAATTTTGGTCTCTGGTGAGCTGCCTGAATGTGATTACCAAATTATTAGCTATAAAAGAAATTTACCCTCCCCCCTAAAGGGGTTGTCCGGCGGGTAAGATAAGTGATAACTTGTTGATCGGTACGCGTTCCACTTAGACCTGCAAAGATCATCAGAAGGGGGCACTTTTCTTCCAGTGACGTCAGTGAGGCTGCACGGAGTCCCCTGGCTGACCTGAGGTGAACTAATAAGCGTGGGAAAAAATGCAGAAACTTTCCCACGCTCATTAGTTCCTCTCTGGTCAGCTGAGGAGGCTGCGCAGAGATGAACTAATTCATTCTGGCAGTGGTTTACAGTGGGCTGGTCGCATTAGCACCAGTCCCGTTGTAAACCTATTATCCCCTTCTGATTGATTGCAGCGGGGGACCTGTCTGACCAGCGGAGAGTGTTATGAATGGGTCACCGAGGAGAAAAAGGCAAAACAAGCTAAGCCACAGAAAACCAGAGTGGTTGGTAACTATGCAGATTGCAGATCCCTGATCTTACCACACAACTAGCAGTAGCCGTGGAGCGTGCCTACGATGAACCTAGACGCCTCGCCACGGCCGGAGGACTACATAAGCCTAAAGCAAGAAAAGGGAAAACTAACTGCCCCAGAGCAGACCCCAAAGGAATAGATAGCCCCCACACATGTATTGACGGTGAAACAAGATGAAGGCACAAACACAGGCAGGAAAATAGGCTGAGCAAATGATGGGACCCAAACTAACTAGACAGGAAAGGAAAGGGAAAACACTGTCTGCAACCTGCAAAAAACCCTACAAAAATAATGTCCAACACTTCTGATAGCAAAATTAACCCTGAAGTCACTAGACTTCTGCCACTATATCAGCACTCTGAAATATTCCGAGACAGAGCAAAAAGAGACCGAACTAGTAAGAGACAAAAAGCCAATTGGCAAAATACTGATAAATAAGAGTGGAAATTCAGCTCAGCCCCCAGCCAGGGCTGGCAGACCACACAAAAAACTGAATAGACCAACAAAATCAAGTATGAACATTAGCAGAAAAACTTAGCTTTAGATGACTGGAACAGAGCTGAAAACCAAGAGCTGACAAGCCAGAAGGAATCACCAGCAACTAAATAGGGCGTCGGCTGTCTTAAATCTAATCTGAGAATCCTGAGATCCAATCGTCATCCTCATTCTCAGGTGGCAGATCTCCACCGATCAAACCAGCCGCACCACCTCCCGTCACCACCAGAGGAAGTCCAGAAGGGGAACTCACAACTGGTGAACCAGAGAATGAACTCACAACAGTACCCCCCCTTGAGGTGGGGTCACCGAACCCTCATCCACGCCACCAGGCCGATCAGGATGGGCCCGGTGAAAAGCACGAACCAATCAATTGGCATGAATATCGGAGGCAGAGACCCAAGAATTATCCTCCTGACCATAACCCTTCCATTTGACCAAATACTGGAGTCTCCGTCTAACCAAACGAGAATCCAATATTTTCTCTACCTCATATTCCACATTGCCTTCGACCAACACAGGGTCAGGAGGTGCTGCCATAGGAACCACTGGCTCAACAAACCTCTTCAACAGAGATTTGTGAAATACGTTATGGATCTTGAACGTAACTGGAAGAGCCAATCGAAACGAAACAGGATTAAGAATTTCCAAAATCTTATAAGGACCAATAAATCTTGGCTTAAATTTAGGAGATGCAACCTTCATAGGAATATTCTTAGACGACAACCAAACCATATCACCCACTTTAAACCGGGGACCAATGGTCCTATGCCGGTTGGAAAATCGCTGGGCCTTTTCCTGAGAGAGTGACAACTTATCCACCACTTGGTCCCATATCTGCTGCATTCTCTTAACCACCATGTCCACACCTGGGCAGGACGAAGACTCCACTTGCCCTGAAGAGAATCGAGGATGAAACCCAAAATTACAGAAAAAGGGTGACATCAAAGTGGCAGAACTAGCTCTATTGTTCAGTGCGAATTCTGCCAAGGGCAAAAATGAGACCCAATCATCCTGATCAGCAGATATAAAATATCTCAAATAAGACTCCAAGGTTTGTTCTCTCAGTCTGTCCATTGGTCTGGGGATGAAACGCGGAGGAGAAGGATAACTGAATTCCCAGATTGGAACAAAAGGCTTTCCAGAATCTGGAAACAAACTGGACTCCTCTGTCGGACACAATGTTCTCAGTAATCCCATGTAACCGAACCACCTGTTGTAAAAACAAGGGCACCAACTCAGCAGAAGATGGCAACTTTGGGAGTGGTACAAAATGGACCATCTTCGAAAATCTATCACAAATCATCCAGATAACAGTCATTCTCTGAGAGACAGGAAGATCAGAAATAAAATCCATTGAGATATGGGTCCATGGCCTCTTGGGCACCGGCAAGGGCTTCAGCAACCCACTAGAACGAGAACAGGGTTTAGACCGAGAACAAGTCCCACAGGACTGTACAAAATTCCTGACGTCACGAGATAAGGCAGGCCACCACATGGACCGACTCACCAAATCTCTGGTACCAAAAATACCTGGATGACCAGCCAATGCGGAGCAATGAATTTCAGACATCACTCTCTTTCTCCACTGGTCAGGAACATACAATTTTCCCATAGGGAAACGCTCAGGTTTATCCTCCTGAAATTCCTCCAGGGCGCGTCTCAAATCGGGCGAAATGGCAGAAAGAACTACCCCCTCACCTAGGATGGTAGTAGGTTCGGTCACACTAAGAGAATCAGCAAAGAAACTCCTAGAAAGGGCGTCTGCCTTAACATTCTTAGTGCCCGGAAGAAAAGAGACCACAAAATTAAAACGCGTGAAAAACAAGACCTATCTAGCCTGTCTAGGATTCAAGCGTTTGGCCGACTCCAGATAAATCAAATTCTTGTGATCGGTAAGGACCACAACTTGATGTCTAGCTCCCTCCAACCAATGTCTCCACTCCTCAAATGCCCACTTCATGGCTAACAATTCCCGATTCCTCACGTCATAGTTGCGTTGAGATGGGGAGAACTTTTGAGAAAAGAAGGCACAGGGATTCATCTTAGAAGTCACAGGGTCTTTTTGGGACAAAACAGCTCCTGCACCAATCTCAGATGCATCTACCTCCACCTGAAATGGAAGTGAGACATCAGGTTGCCGTAAAACTGGAGCTGAAGTAAATCTCTGCTTAAGCTCCTGAAATGCTGAGAGAGCCTCAGGAGACCAATTCAGCACATCAGCGCCCTTCTTGGTCAGATCAGTCAGTGGTTTGACAATACCAGAAAAATTACCTATAAATTTACGATAGAAATTAGCAAAACCCAAAAACTTCTGAAGGGCCTTCAAAGAAGTAGGCTGACCCAATCATAAATGGCCTATACCTTGGCCGGGTCCATTTCAATAGTCGATGGAGATAAGATAAATCCCAAAAATGAAATCCTCTGCACACCAAAGAGGCATTTCGATCCTTTAAAAAACAGGGAATTCTCCCTCAAAATCCGGAACACAGTCCGGACGTGTTCCACATGAGAATCCCAATCACTAGAAAAGATCAAAGTATCATCCAGATATATGATCAAAAACTTATCCACAAAGTCACGGAAAATATCATTCATAAAGGACTGGAAGACAGAAGGGGCATTAGTGAGACCAAAAGGCATCACCAGGTACTCAAAATGTCCCTCTGGAGTATTAAACGCCGTCTTCCATTCATCCCCATGCTTGATGCGAATAAGATTATACGCCCCCCCTGAGGTCAAGCTTAGTAAACCAGCAGGCACTCTTAACTCTGGAGAATAAACCATACATCAGAAGTAACGGGTACTGATATTTAACCGTCATCTTGTTAAGGGAACGATAATCAATACACAGTCTTAATGAACCATCTTTCTTGGCCACAAAAAAAAAGCCAGCACCTAAAGGTGACGAGGATGGTCTAATATGACCCTTCTCCAATGACTCCTTAATATAGGATCGCATAGCATCATGTTCGGGTACTGATAAGTTGAAAAGCCGACCCTTGGGAAATTTACACCCAGGCATCAACTCAATTGCACAGTCATAACTCCTATGAGGAGGCAAAGACGCAGACTTGCTCTCACTAAATACATCAGAAAAATTGGCTAGATAATCAGGAATATCATGAGACTGAGGAGAGGTGGAGAAAACAGGAGCGTCCCTAAGAACACACTGACAACCCCAACTCACCACAGACCCAGATTTCCAATCCAAAACTGGATTATGAGTTTGCAACCAAGGAAATCCCAGAACAATAGTATCATGCAAATTATGCAGCACCAAAAATTTACAATTTTCTTGGTGGTCTGGGGCAACCCGCATCGTCACCTGGGTCCAAAACTGAGGTTTATTCTCCGCCAAAGGAGTAGCATCAATACCCCTCAAAGGAATAGGCATCCGCAGAGGTGTCATGGAAAAACCACAACGTTTATCAAAGTCCAAATCCATCAGATTCAACGCTGCTCCTGAATCCACAAAAGCCTTCGTGGAAAATATGGACAAGGAGCAGATCAGAGTAATTGCCAAAAGAAACTTAGGTTGTATACTGCCCACAGCAAATGTGTGTGCAAAACGTTTCTCTAGTTTTGGGCAGACAGAAATAGTATGAGAGACGTCTCCACAGAAAAAACACAGCTTATTACGCCTTCTAAACTCCTGACGTTGTGCCCTAGACAAAACTCTATCACATTGCATAGGTTCAGACATTTGTCCAAAAAGGTGGCAACTCCTCTCATGTAATTTTGCGTTCACGTAAACGCCGATCAATTTGAATGGCTAATGACATAGAATCGTCAAGACCAGAGGGAACAGGAAATCCCACCATAGTATCTTTTACGGTTTCTGACAAACCCTTCCGAAAGAGTGCTGCCAAGGCACCATCATTCCAGGTAGTAAGGACCGCCCACTTTCGGAATTTTTGACAGTATAACTGCAGAATCCTGACCCTGGTTCAATGCCAATAGGGCTTTCTCAGCTTGATCAATAGCATTAGGTTCATCATACAACAACCCCAAGGCTTGAAAAAATGCATCCACATTAGTCAGAATAGGATCTTCAGGTGTCAAAGAAAACGCCCAATCCTGAGGATCGCCGCACAGTAAAGAGATGACAATTTTAACCTGCTGTGCAGAGCTCCCCGATGAATTAGGCTTCAAGGCAAGAAATAATTTACAATTATTCTTAAAATTGAAAAATTTAGACCGATCCCCAAAAAACACATCAGGAGTAGGGATCATTGGTCAGCAGCATGTGAATGAGCGGGATAGGCGGAAATTGCCCGCACTTCAGCAGTGAGCTGCTCCACACGATCAGACAATTGCTTAATCTCCATTAAAAAAAAAAAATCCTCCTACGGCCCCAGAGAAAAAGAGGAAAAAATATACAAAGAAAAAAAAATTCTGACACTTTTTTTTTTTTTTTTTTTTACAATTCTTTCCTGCTTTTGAGTACCCTAGAATCTGCGGTATGGCTGGTGATTCTGTTATGAATGGGTCACCTAAAAGAAAAAGGCAAAACAAGCTAAGCCACAGAAAACCAGAGTGGTTGGTAACTATGCAGATTGCAGATCCCTGATCTTTCCACACAACTAGCAGTAGCCGTGGAGCGTGCCTACGATGAACCTAGACGCCTCGTCACGGCCGGAGGACTACATAAGCCTAAAGCAAGAAAAGGGAAAACTAACTGCCCCAGAGCAGACCCCAAAGGAATAGATAGCCCCCACACATGCATTGACGGTGAAACAAGATGAAGGCACAAACACAGGCAGGAAAATAGACTGAGCAAATGATGGGGCCCAAACTAACTAGACAGGAAAGGAAAGGGAAGACACTGACTGCAACCTGCAAAAAACCCTACAAAATAATGTCCAACACTTCCGATAGCAAAATTAACCCTGAAGTCACTAGACTTCTGCCACTATATCAGCACTCTGAAATATTCTGAGACAGAGCAAAAAGAGATCGAACTAGTAAGGGACAAAAAGCCAATTGGCAAAATACTGATAAATAAGAGTGGAAATTCAGCTCAGCCCCCAGCCGGGGCTGGCAGACCACACAAAAAACTGAATAGACCAACAAAATCAAGTGTGAACATTAGCAGAAAAACTTAGCTTTAGATGACTGGAACAGAGCTGAAAACCAAGAGCTGACAAAACAAAAGGAATCACCAGCAACTGAATAGGGCGTCGGTTGTCTTAAATCCAATCTGAGAATCCTGAGATCCAGTCGTCAATCTCATTCTCAGGTGGCAGATCAACAGGAGAGGTAAGGATATTGTTGCTTTTTTGTTTTATTTTTGTTACAGGTCCATGGTTTATTTATGGATTAGCAGAGGAATAAATATGGTCAAAAACTTGGTGTCCTTATTTCCTTAAAAGAATTTTTAATTAATGTCTGTGTGTGTTTTTTAACCTTTTAATAGTCTAGGGTTAATAATGGATCGGTGTCTTATTGACACCTCTCCATTGTCACCTTCCAATAGCAAGGTGACATTAACCCATTAATATTAACCCATTAGCCACCGCTACAGGGCAATGGGAATAGAGATGCTAAGTGCCAGAAAAGGTGCATCCTATAGATGCGACTCTTCTGGGGTGTCAGGGGGCAGATTTTTGTAGCCAGGGGGGCAAAAACAATGGTCCCTCTCAAGGCTATTAATATCTGCCCTCACTCACTGGCTTTCCCTCTCTGGTTGAAAATTTACCGCGGGAGCCCACGCATTTTTTTTCAACGAATTAACCCCTTAGGCTGGTTTCACATTAGCACATTTTCAGCGCGCGCACGGCTGGGGGTAGCTCCGCCCCCGAGCCGGCTCTCTGCCCGGCGTGCCCGCCCCTTCCTTGTAGCGCCGCCTCCTAGCGGACGGCGGCGCCTGCGATCGGCGCACCCTATCTTTAGCATAGGGTGCGCCGATCGTGCGCAGGTCGTGCGGTAGTTGCGCTTTGACCTGCGCTGCGCACTTATGACGGTGCGCCGTGCGCGCCAAAATCCGAAAAGTTGGATTTTGGCGCGCACGGCGCACCGTCAAAAGTGCGCAGCGCAGGTCAAAGCGCAACTAGCGCACGGCCTGCGCACGATCGGCGCACCCTATGCTAAAGATAGGGTGCGCCGATCACAGGCGCCGCTGTCCGCTAGGAGGCGGCGCTACAAGGAAGGGGCGGGCACGCCGGGCAGAGAGCCGGCTCGGGGGCGGAGCTACCCCCGGCCGTGCGCGCGCTGAAAATGCGCTAATGTGAAACCAGCCTTAATTTTACACCAAGATGTCCCAAATTTTACACACAAGCCCTAATCTAATTATTAGTCAAAGACATATAAAAAAAGAAATGAATTGAAATGGTTTACTGTATGTAAATCATGTGTCATTTCATGTTGGGTTTTGTCTTGATTTTACAGAAGCCGACAATTAATTTAGCAGCTATTCTGCTATTTAGAACTCTATGAAATATACAGTCATGGCCAAAAGTTTTGAGAATGACACAAATATTATATTTTCACATGATCTGCTGGCCTCTGGTTTTTATGTGTGTTTGTCAGATGTTTTTATCACATACAGAAATATAATTGCAATCATATTATGAGTAGCAAAAGGTTATATTGACAGTTAGAATGAGTTAATGCAGCAAGTCAATATTTGCAGTGTTGACCCTTCTTCTTCAGGACCTCAGCAATTCTCCCTGGCATGCTCTCAATCAACTTCTGGGTCAAATCCTGACTGATAGCAGTCCATTCTTGCAAAATCAATGCTTTTATTTTGTCTGAATTTGAAGGTTTTTGTTTGTCCACCCGTCTCTTGATGATTGACCACAAGTTCTCAATGGAATTAAGATCTGGGGAGTTTCCAGGCCATGGTCCCAAAATCTCTATGTTTTGTTCCCTGAGCCATTTAGTTATCACCTTTGCTTTATGGCAAGGTGCTCCATCATGTTGAAAAAGGCATTGTTGATCGCCAAACTGCTCTTGGACGGTTGGGAGAAGTTGGTCTTGGAGGACATTCTGGTACCATTCTTTATTCATGGCTGTGTTTTTAGGCAAGACTGAGAGAGAGCCCATTCCCTTGGCTGAGAAGCAACCCCAAACATGAATGGTTTCAGGATGCTTGACAGTTGGCACGAGACAAGACTGGTGGTAGCGCTCACCTGGTCTTCTCCGAATAAGCCATTTTCCAGATGTCCCAAACAATCGAAAAGGGGATTCATCAGAGAAAATGACTTTACCCCAGTCCTCAGCAGTCCACTCCCTGTACCTCTTGCAGAATATCAGTATGTCCAGGATGTTTTTCCTGGAGAGAAGTGGCTTCTTTGCTGCCCTCCCTGAGACCAGGCCTTGCTCCAAGAGTCTCCGCCTCACAGTGCGTGCAGATGCACTCACACCTGCCTGCTGCCATTCCTGAGCAAGCTCTGCACTGCTGGTAGCCCGATCCCGCAGCTGAAACACTTTTAAGAGACGGTCCTGGCGCTTGCTGGCCTTTCTTGGGCGCCCTGGAGCATTTTTGGCAACAAGGGAACCTCTCTCCTTGAAGTTCTTGATGATGCGATAGATTGTTGACTGAGGTGCAATCTTTCTAGCTGCGATACTCTTCCCTGTTAGGCCATTTTTGTGCAGTGCAATGATGACTGTACGTGTTTCTTTAGAGATAACCATGGTTAACAGAAGAGAAACAATGATGCCAAGCACCAGCCTCCTTATAAAGTGTCCAGTAGTGTCATTCTTACTTAATCATGACAGATTGATTTCCAGCCCTGTCCTCATCAACACCCACACCTGTGTTAAAGGACCAATCACTGAAACGATGTTAGCTGGTCCTTTTAAGGCAGGGCTGCAATGATGTTGAAATGTGTTTTGGGCGATAAAGTTCATTTTCTAGGCAAATATTGACTTTGCAAGTAATTGCTGTTAAGCTGATCACTCTTTATAACATTCTGGAGTATATGCAAATTGCCATTAGAAAAAATGAAGCAGTAGACTTTGTAAAAATTAATATTTGTGTCATTCTCAAAACTTTTGGCCATGACTGTATATATATATATATATATATATATACACACAGTATTTATATATATATATGTGTCTCAATGACATGTGTATATATATATATATATATATGTATTCTATGTGTATATATCTATTCTTTCGTTTGGGTTTTAACCTGTCATTGGGCTCTATTATGTCCATTTTGCAAGCCTGCGAGAAAATCTCGGCATACGGATTACATACGGATGCTAACATGCGCCACACCTTGACAACGGATGACATACGGATCACTGTTCAGGTAACATTTCTGCGTATTACAACCGTACAATACGGTCCGTATTTTTATACGTTAAGTGTGAATCCAGCCGTAGATATAAACTCCAGGAAAGTTCAGTGTAAAATATCCCACTGACCACACAATACCAACCATTAGAGATCTTCAGCAATAGTGACACCTAAATCACGACCTCGGCAGTGCATTAGGATTTCTAGATCACCCTGACACATAGGAACGAGAATGCTACAAAAAAACACCTGGAACCAGAGGGCAGCTGTAGAAACAGGCTGCAAGGCAAGATGGCTGCACTGCGGTGCCTAGATGAAGGCCAGCTTTATGTCAGTGTCTATTAGCATGAAGGCCTAAGAGGAGAAATCTGCTTAGCAGCGCAGGGTGTAAAACAAATCTCATATTCTAGCAGTTCTGAAAATTGTTGTATTTCTATTTATCGCATAATTGTATTTGCAGGTACACAACATCCTACTATGGCAGACAATGGCTCACACTGGGAGCCAGATGTCTCCTCTTTTTCTAGAGAGCATAGATTTAAAAAAGAAAAAAAAAAAGAAAAAGCTTGTGATGCTCAGGCAGATTATTCACGGAATAGTGATGATATCTAACATATTAACATACTCTGCAGAATAACAAGGAATCAATACTGTAGGTGCAGCTCTTCATAGAAAGCCTAACATAAGACCGCCGGGAAAGCCTAACATAAGAACGCCAGGGAAAGCCTAACATAAGAACGCCAGGGAAAGCCTAACATAAGAACGCCAGGGAAAGCCAAACATAAGACTGCCAGGGAAAGCCTAACATAAGACCGCCAGGGAAAGCCAAACATAAGACTGCCAGGGAAAGCCTAACATAAGAACGCCAGGGAAAGCCAAACATAAGACCGCCAGGGAAAGCCAAACATAAGACTGCCATGGAAAGCCTAACATAAGACTGCCATGGAAAGCCTAACATAAGACCGCCAGGGAAAGCCAAACATAAGACTGCCATGGAAAGCGTAACATAAGACTGCCATGGAAAGCCTAACATAAGACCGCCAGTGAAAGCCTAACATAAGAACGCCAGGGAAAGCCTAACATAAGAACGCCAGGGAAAGTCTAACATAAGAACGCCAGGGAAAGCCTAACATAAGAACGCCAGGGAAAGCCAAACATAAGACTGCCAGGGAAAGCCTAACATAAGACCGCCAGGGAAAGCCAAACATAAGACTGCCAGGGAAAGCCTAACATAAGAACGCCAGGGAAAGCCAAACATAAGACTGCCAGGGAAAGCCTAACATAAGAACGCCAGGGAAAGCCAAACATAAGACTGCCATGGAAAGCCTAACATAAGACTGCCATGGAAAGCCTAACATAAGACCGCCAGTGAAAGCCTAACATAAGAACGCCAGGGAAAGCCTAACATAAGAACGCCAGGGAAAGTCTAACATAAGAACGCCAGGGAAAGCCTAACATAAGAACGCCAGGGAAAGCCTAACATAAGAACGCCAGCGAAAGCCTAACATAAGAACGCCAGGAAAGCCTAACATAAGACCACCAGGGAAAGCCTAACATAAGACCGCCAGGGAAAGCCAAACATAAGATCACCAGAAAAGCTTAACATAAGAACGCCAGCGAAAGCTTAACATAAGACCACAAGGAAAGCCTAACATAAGACCGCCAGGGAAAGCCTAACAAAAGACCACCAGGGAAAGCCTAACATAAGACCGCCAGGGAAAGCCTAACATAAGACCGCCAGGGAAAGCCTAACATAAGACCGCCAGGGAAAGCCTAACATAAGACCGCCAGCGAAAGCCTAACATAAGACCACCAGGAAAGCCTAACATAAGACTGCCAGGGAAAGCTTAACATAAGACCGCCAGGGAAGCCTAACATGACACCGCTAGGGAAAGCCTAACATAAGACCGCCAGGGAAAGCCTAACATAAGACCACCAGAAAAGCTTACCATAAGACCGCCAGGGAAAGCCTAACATAAGACCGCCAGGGAAGCCTAACATGAGACCGCCAGGATTCTTAAAAAGATTCCGGAGGGCTTTGTGGGTGACTGAGGACATGATTATTTTATACAGAAAATACAAAAGGATACAAACAGCAAGTGTGGGGGATAACATAATACAGCAAGCTGCAGGGAAAGAAGCGCCAGAACTACAGCGCTGATATGCCGGTAATCATCATCTTTGCTGCGCTTTTGTACAGACTGAGGTTAAGAACAGTTTATACATGCCCTGGATGGTTAGATAAAGACTCAAGACTAATCTATATCAGAATAAGTCTTATATTTGTAAATAAAACAAATCTTATTTCTAAAGCACAATGTTGCCAGAAGATCTCTCTTAATGGGGGTTTCCACGACTTTAAAACTTATTGTGTAAAGACTGAGGGCGGGGAATTCAAAGTAAAAACAACCTGTACTCACCTCTCGGACCAGCCCTGACTCCGGTGTCCTCCACTGGTCTCCTGACATAATCAATGTCACGTGACGTCTGCAGCCAATCACAGTCCTGCTCAGATGGAATGTGTTAGGTTACAGCTAATTGGAAACCAATAATTGGCTGGGAGCCATCACGTGACATTGATTATGTCAGGAGACCACTGGGGGATACAAGAGTCAGTGCGGAGGAGTTGCGTCGGCCCAGGGGGAGTGGACGGGTTTTTTTACTTTTAATTCCACACCGCAGACCCATATGTAATACGTTTTTAAGTAGCCTATACGTAAATGGGTTATCTAAAGACATGTTGTAGACTGTTTAAAATATAAGTGACATGTCAGTAAAACTGCTCTTGGGTTTAAGATGAAGCATGCCAACTATGATAATACCCCAGGCGTTAGTGGTACATTGGAGGATGAACAAAAGCATCAGGATTTCAGGAATAAGTCCCAGACATACTAAATTGTTGAAATGCGTTGTACAGAAGGTTCTTTTAGTTGGTTTTTATCTCATTCATATCATGCCCCATATTTACAGGCCTGACCCTATTCCCGTCGCCATGAAGCATCCCAGCCCACACGCAGCAGTCAGCGCTGCTTTCCAACAGGTTGCTGCGGCATCCAGGATACTTTCCAACCAACTCTTTTGCGAGTCTCACAGATCTCCCTGTTTTCTGGAAACCTCCTGGACATCCTGGGACAGTTAGGATGGTCCTAGTACGTATGTAGGTGCTGTTTAGTGATGAGCGAACGTGCTGGGATAAGGTGTTATCTGAGCATGCTCGGTGCTAACAGAGTGTCTTCGGCGTGCTCAAATACTCTGTTCTACTCCCAGCGGCTGCATGTCTCACGTCTGTTCAACAGCCACAACACATGCAGGGAGAGTGGTGGGTGGCCAAGATAATAATAATCTAATATTGTAAAATACATTAGTAAGTGAAATACATTAGTAAGTGAAATCCACTGCCATTTTGTAACTGATCAATTATCCTTTATCTGCTATACACACAGTGGGCACTAGAGGGTGGTGGTCACTTTGGTAGAAGTGACTCCTAACTATGACCCTGCATGTGTCAAGACTGGAAAACACTGGCCTTGAAGTTACTGAATAAATCAGATGCTGCGTTCTGCAAGAAAAGAAAATCAGAGCAGAGAGCGTAAAAAAAATAAATAAAAACGCCTCTGCGTGCTGGGTCTCCCTCTTTCTGGCAGGTTATTTTTAGCTTAGAAGCTCCGGGGATTTCAGGGAATACAAAAAGATGCATTTTCTAGATGTCATGAAAGCACGCTGTTATGTTTGTAAATGAAAAAAACATCAGACTTATTCCGATATAGATTAGTTCTGAGTCTCCGTCTAACCCTCCAGGGCTCGCACGAACTTTTCTTAACAGTAAGCATGAGAGATCTATCAGGAATAGTGTTCCTTGCTGTGCATTGTATTCTGTAGGCAAGTACCGGGAACATTTGCAGGTTTTCCAATTAAAATCAATTAGAAGCTAATTCAAAGTATTATTGGAGCATTTTTTTATGTGGATTTTGAAACAGAATTGGAGTCAAAACCCTTGCTTAAAATAAAAAAAATCTTTTGTGAAAATACCCTAAGTCTGTGTTCATAAGTACTGACTGCGCTGTGGACAAAAAGCACAGACACTCTATGCCAGTCTTTTGTGCAAGGGAGGAGTGCATAGTTTAAATTTTGCTGGAGGACTGTTGCTTCACCTGCGACCATTAGGAAGAGCAATGTGGTTTTGCAATTGAAAGAGCTGAATCCATGCAAAATTAAAGCGTTTATCCAGGACTATTTTTTCTTTTTTACTATGAGCCTAAAAATTATCAACTACCTACTGGTTCTACTTGGTGCTGGATCAGAGCAGTCACCTGCGCAACTATTAGGAAGAGCCATTCAGTTTTACAAATGACTGAGCCGAATCCCTACAAAAATAAAACGTTTATCCAGGACTATTTTTTATTTTTTACCATGGGCCTAAAAATTATCAACAACCTGCTTGTTTTACTTGGCGCTACTTCAGAGCAGTCAGTGACTGCTCTTGCCAGTGATTCTGCTGCTCAGTGTCAACAGAACAGCTCTTCTTCTGGGCAGGGCTGGCTAAGAGGCATGGCTGCCAACGTCATGCTGATTGACAGCTGGCTCCCCGCAATTAGGCAGTGGGGAGCCAGCTGTATATCAGAAATATGTCGGCAGTCATGCCCCACAAACAGAGCAGAGCGGAAGAGAAGCAGCTGCTGTCTTGATGTGATATCAGCGGAAGCCGTAGAATCTCCGGCAGGAGTGGTCTGCATCCCTCTGTGCAAGCAGAGATCGGCATCAGGCACAACAGGCAGATAATTAGCAACTACCTGTTAATTTTTGGGCACATAGAGAAAATAATAAATTCCAGGATAACCCTTTAAGTGATCGTGCAGTCGAGCAGTTAGAAGATTGTAGAAGCATAGGACAGCTGTGATTCATGGCTGCTGCGTGGAGTCACGGCCTTGTTCTCTATACTTGGGCTGTGTGAGTAACATATAACCTCAGTAAGTATTGCCCTTTAAATGTAAATAAAAAGCAGAGATCTTAAGGATGGAAACAAAGAATATTGGTAATATGCCGACATTTAATACCACTAAGCTCTGTTTACATAATCCGGAACGCTCCTTTAAGAATTATGTTAATGGCGTAAGTCATTTAATTTTGGGCATAGGACATTTAATTCCCACGGAGCTTAGCACCATACGTTTCATTAACTTTACTAGTACACATTAAAAAAAGCTCAAATTTGATAGTACAAGCGATGAAAATGTAAGAAGTGACATAAAACTGGAAAGAAATATTAGCCCTGCAGCAAAAAATGGATATTACTGTGCTCTATAAGATTATCCTGTGCACAAAGCCAAAGTAATAAATTATGTGAGGTGTGATTTAAACCTCTGGTGGCTTCCTGGAAAATCTGGCTACACAATTCAGTTACTGAACACAAGAATACTCTGAATGTAACAGAAATGGAGGAGATCAGTGACCGACAGACGATTCAAAGGGAAGTACAGTCTATGGTACTCTCCATCCATACAGCTCAGTTTTATATTGTTCTAATGAGAGGGGGGCCAGGGCCGTAATCTTGGCTGACACAGTTTGCTCAATCACACCCTGATCTCCCGCCACATGCATACAATGTCCCCTTTCCAGCGTACCTTCCTTAACGCTTTTTGAACCATCAGGGTCCTCTCTGATGTGCGGTGGGTTCACTAATATGGTTTCATACCAAGAGTCAGAGTCCAGTTCCAACTTGTAACAAACAATTTTACTTGAATCCATTCTCAGTACGTCCAGCTCAGGTACAGCAACATCACAGGGAACATAACAGTACACATCACTGTCTATTCCTGTGCTTTCCCTCAATTCTTCTAGAATGCTCCCAGGTCGTACTAACTCGTCCGGTACCGCAGTGTTCCTTCTGTCCAGCTTAACTACCTTCAGGACTTCTATCCGTTTTGCCCCAGACCTAAGGGCATCTGCCCACGTAGTCAGCTGCCACATCTTGGTGCTGCGCTGCATTCCTTTGTTGCTGTGACCTTCGGTTCCCAAGCCCTGGACAACTGGGCTCGTAGCTTGAACGTTATGTGGTCAACTGTGTTGCCCAAGCTCTAAGGCCTTACTGAACTCTCTGGGCTCCCTGGCCCTACTGATTGCGGGAACTCGCCCACGGAAGACAACAGTGGTGGATGATCGCAGAATAATCTCCATGGTGAAGAGAAGCCCCTTCGCAGCAGCCAACCA
Source organism: Dendrobates tinctorius (assembly GCF_039654945.1). Classification (NCBI taxonomy): domain Eukaryota; kingdom Metazoa; phylum Chordata; class Amphibia; order Anura; family Dendrobatidae; genus Dendrobates; species Dendrobates tinctorius. Next base: position 1,700,248 of record NW_027361875.1, on the reverse strand, counting down.
AGTGAACAACACTCTCCAGGAGGTAGGCGTATCAATATCCAAATCTACCATAAAGAGAAGACTGCATGAAAGTAAATACAGAGGGTTCACTGCACGGTGCAAGCCACTCATAAGCATCAAGAATCAAAAGGCTAGACTGAACTTTGCCAGCACAGTTCTGGAAGAACATTCTTTGGACAGATGAAACCAAGATCAACCTCTACCAGAATGATGGAAAGAGAAAAGTATGGCAAAGGCGTGGTACAGCTCATGATCCACAGCATACCACATCATCTGTAAAACACGGCGGAGGCAGTGTGATGGCTTGGGCATGCATGGCTGCCAGTGGCACTGGGTCACTAGTGTTTATTGATGATGTGACACAGGACAGAAGCAGCCAAATGAATTCTGAGGTATTCAGAGCCATACTGTGTGCTCAGATCCAGCCAAATGCAGCCAAACTGATTGGTCGCCGTTTCATACTACAGATGGACAATGACCCAAAACATAAAGCCAAAGCAACCCAGGAGTTTATTAAAGCAAAGAAGTGGAATATTCTTGAATGGCCAAGTCAGTCACCTGATCTCAACCCAATTGAGCAGGCATTTCACTTGTTAAAGACTAAACTTCAGACAGAAAGGCCCACAAACAGCAACTGAAAACCACCGCAGTGAAGGCCTGGCAGAGCATCAAAAAGGATGAAACACAGCGTCTGGTGATGTCCATGCGTTCAAGACTTCAGGCAGTCATTGCCAACAAAGGGTTTTCAACCAAGTACTAGCAATGAACATTTTATTTACAATTATTTAATCTGTCCAATTACTTCTGGTCCCTTTAAAAACAGGGTGGCACATGTTAAGGAGCTGAAACTCCTAAACCCTTCATCCAATTTTAATGTGGATACCCTCAAATGAAAGCTGAAAGTTTGAACTTCAACTGCATCTGAACTGTTTTGTTTAAAATTCATTGTGATAATGTCTAGAACCAAAATTAGAAAAATGTTGTCTGTCTAAATATATATGGACCTAACTGTACATATAACAGCATTAAATACGTAATATTATTTATAAAGTAAGACATTCAGATGACCAGGATGTGTTTAGAGCATTAAAAAGTTTCTGTGATCCCTTACACTAATACATCTAGAATCTACACAAAAACTCAACTTTAATCTTCATGAAAAATTCCAGATTGCTTTGTGTCTACAGTTCCTTAAAAGGACTCTGTCACCAGGTTTTTTCTCACCAAATCTAAAAGAGGAATAATTTAGAGGCAGAAACCCTGATTCCAGTGATGTGTAATTTACAGGGCTAATTACTGCAGTTTTGATAAGGTCACAGTTTTATCAGCAGGAGATGATCACTAGAGGAATAGTAAACCTGTTGCCACGTAGTCTTCCATATTTACAAGCTCTGCATTAACTTCACCCCCATTGTTGATTGGCTGCTTTATGCATATGAACAGTGTACATGAATAGCTGCCAATCAGTGATGTGGGCGGGGTTATACAGACCTCAGCATTCAGAGAACTGCTGGATCTTCAGCAGATAAAATAGGGATTTTATCAAAACTGTAGCAAGCAGCCCAATAAGTGGTACATTGCTGGAATCAGGGTCTCTGCCCCTATATTATGTTGCTCTAAGATGGGGTACCAAAAACCTGTCAACTGATTATATTCAAAGGTGTTTTCTGGGAATAACTTTTCCCACCCCATCGGCTTCCACAGCGAAAAAAATAATAAAATCAGGTGGTACTTGCTTTCATCCTTTATTAACAGGCTTCAGTGGTGATGTCAAGTCTACAGCACACATGACTGTTGCAACTAATCACTGGATACAGCGGCTCGTACCATTTATGTCGGCAAAACCCAGTGATTGGCTGCAGCAATCATGTGCTCTGTAGTTGTGACTTCATCACGGAAGCCTGACAACAAATACCAGGGCAGTAGTGGTGACGCAGCATCGGACCTGGGGAGGGTGAGTTTATTTTTGTAACTAAGCAGATGGGGAGAGAAGTTATTCCTTTTTGAAATTTGCAAAGGTGCTATATTTTAGGTGGACCTTCCCTTTAATATTGCCTGGATGTACACGATAGCCTAATAAAATGGGGTCAATTCTGAGTTTGTTGGATTCTGAAGGTTGGGTCACTGAGCAGCAGCTTCACTCCTTCCAATTAAATCTCTGCTACTGTAATATACTGCAGATTTTCCACATGGAGAATCTGGACAGAGTGGATCTGCAGCATATCCACCACGTGAAGCCCCCCATTCAACTAACACTGATATTTACAAAGTACAAAATCTATCATCATTAAACTAAGCCAGCAAAGTTTCTGTAATGAAAATTACACTTATTTTCAGTTTGTTCTTCCTCTGACAAGTCTGGAAACAAATCTCTGGAGAACTGGACATCATACTGACCTACACTGCGTGCAGAATTATTAGGCAAGTTGTATTGGAGAGGATTCTTTTTATTATTGAATAACAACTATGTTCTCAATCAACCCAAAAGACTCATAAATATCAAAGCTTAATATTTTTGGAAGTTGGAGTGGGTTTTTTTTTTAGATTTGGCTATCTTAGGAGGATATTTGCTTGTGCAGGTAACTATTACTGTGCATAATTATTAGGCAACTTAATAAAAACCAAATGTATACCCATCTCACTTGTTTATTTTCACCAGGTAAACCAATATAACACAAAATTTAGAAATAAACATTTCTGACATTCAAAAAAAAAAAAAAATCAGTGACCAATATAGCCAGCTTTCTTTACGATGACACTCACAAGCCTTCCATCCATAGATTCCATCAGTTGCTTGATCTGTTTACGATCAACATTGCGTGCAGCAGCCACCACAGCCTCCCAGACACTGTTCCCAGAGGTGTAATGTTTTCCCTCCCTGTAGATCTCACATTTTATGAGGGACCACAGGTTCTCTATGGGGTTCAGATCAGGTGAACAAGGGGGCCATGTCATTATTTTTTCTTCTTTTAGACCTTTACTGGCCAGCCACACTGTGGAGTATTTGGACGCATGTGATAGAGCATTGTCCTGCATGAAAATCATGTTTTTCTTGAACGATGCCGACTTCTTCCTGTACCACTGCTTGAAAAAGGTGTCTTCCAGAAACTGGCAGTAGGTCTGGGAATTGAGCTTCACTCCATTCTCAACCCGAAAAGGTCCCACAAGTTCATCTTTGATGATACCAGCCCATACCAGTACCCCACCTCCACCTTGCTGGCGTCTGAGTCGGAGTGGAGCTCTCTGCCCTTTACTGATCCAGCCTCGGGCCCATCCATCTGGCCAATCAAGATCCGCTCTCATTTCATCAGTCCATAAAACCTTAGAAAAAGCAGTCTTAAGATATTTCTTGCCCCAGTCTTGACATTTTATCTTATGTTTCTTGTTGAAAGGTGGTCGTTTTTCAGCCTTCCTTACCTCGGCCATGTCCCTGAGTGTGGCACATCTTGTGCTTTTTGATGCTGCAGTAACGTTGCAGCTCTGAAATATGGCAAAACTTGTGGCAAATGGCATCTTAGCAGCTTCACGCTTGATTTTCCTCAATTCATCGGCAGTTATTTTGTGCCTTTTTTTATGAACACGCTTCTTGCGACGCTGTTGGCTATTTGCCATGAAAAACGCTTGATTGTTCGGTGATCACACTTCAAAAGTTTGGCAATTTCAAAACTGCTGCACCCCTCTGCAAGACATCTCACAATTTTTGACTTTTCAGAGTCCGTCAAATCTTTCATCTGACCCATTTTGCCAAAGGAAAGGAATTTGCCTAATAATTAAGCACACCTTATATAGGGTGTTGATGTCATTAGACCACACCCCTCCTCATTACAGAGATGCAAATCACCTGATTTACATAACTGGTAGTTGGCTTTCAAGCCTATATAGCTTTCAGTAGGACAACATGTGTAAAAAGGATGATGTGATCAAAATACTAATTTGCTTAATAATTCTGCACACGGTGTATTGTTAGTTTGTATATTAAAGGAAATCTGTCAACAGGTTTTGCTGTGTAATCTGATAGCAGCATATTGTAGGAACTGAGACCCTGATTCTAACGATGTGTAACTTACTGAGATTCTTGCTGCAGTTTTGATATAAACCCTGTTATATCGGTTGCAGATCTTACCAGTTCTTTGAGTGCTTAGCTGTGTAAAGCCCTGTCAACACCACTGATTGGCAGTTTTATGCCTATGCAGAGTGCAAACGGAAAGCAGTTAATCAGTAGTGTGGCAGGGTTACACAGCAGGGATGACACCTAGCCCTGTGGTGATAATCTCCTGCTTATAAAACACTGGATTTTATTGAAACAGCAATACACAGCCCAGTAAGTGACACATCACTGGAATCACGGTCTCAGGCTTACATCATGCTGCTCTCAGATTATATAGCAAAAAAGTGTTTGCAAAATCCTTTAAGAGCGTGATTGGCATTTGGGTCTTAATAACTGTGATTATTAGTAAAAAATGATGCCCCTTCATTGTGTGTGAAGCTGGGGGCAGCTTTAGTTTTCCTACTGTCAGTAGTAACATTTCAATTCTTTTGAGCGTCCCCCTCTCTGCAGACTATCCTTCCCATCGAATCTAATCTTCCAAGTGTAAACCACAATTAAGGAGCAGGTTACAGCGTAAGCAAGCCGAAACTTGTTTATAATCCATCACGCGGGCGGCACTCCAGCAATCTGAATAGACCTGCGAGGCATTTCTTGGAATACTCGCAATAATTAATTCATTTAATGGACCTTGAAAAACGGATTCTGTGTCGATAATTTCTTGGAGCTAAAAGCTGCTGACTGATTTTGACAGGTCAGAACGGCAATTTATGAAAAATCTTTACAATTTTGACCGACAGCTAATCATTTTACATAATGTCTCAAGATGATGAAGCTCGGGAGGCACTTCTCCAGTCAGTGTTCATACCACCCAGTTGAAAGTTTCCCCAGCTACTGTGTCTAATGGCAGCTTTTGCTAAAAAGAGTTGTATAAGGCCTCTTTCACACTTCAGTTTTTTGTATCAGTCAAAATCCGCCAAAAGGATGGATGCTGGATCAGTTTTAGAACTGATGACAACGGATGCCACCCATCCGTTTATGTGACGGATCCGACAAATGAAGAATTTTAAAGGAATCGCAGCCTGGAAAGAGAGATATAGAGAGAGAGAGAGAGAGAGAGATTTTTTTTTTTTGTCCGGCAACCAGAAAGAATTTCGGGTTAAATGAGTGTCTGGATGATCCGCCAGAGAAAAAAACGTTGCAAGCTCCGTTTTGAAAACTTTGAGGATGGTGACGGACAGCAACTTTTGGCGGATCCGCAAAAAAAACGGATGCAACGGACGGCAATCCGTCACAATCCGCCTATAATGAAAGTCAATGGGGAAAAAAACGGATCCTCAAAAGAAAATTGCGGATCCGTTTTTTTCAAAACCTGGCGGATTGTGACTGATTGTAAAAAAAACCGAAGTGTGAAAGAGGCCTAAGGTGAGAAGAAAAGAGAGCTGTTCCGTCATCATATGGGAACAGCGCCGCTATTCAAACACGTTCACTCACCACTACTGCTGAGCTGTTCTACCCTCTAGATATCCTAAGCTATGTATAGTCAGCCACTGTCCAAATTCAGAAGACTGTGAAAAATGGTCGGAGTATGGAGCATGATGTCCAGACTGGCCACGAGTCCCCTGACTCAAAGACAAAAGCCTCACAGGCATATATGAGGAATTCGAGTTCAGGGCAAGAGACTGGTGGCCAGTCTGGACATCATGATCCATGGTTCAAAGACATCTGAATTCATCCTTACAAATAATTTAATAAAAAAGGATCCGAGATCGGACCGCAATGCATGGGTTGGAGGACGGCTCTGCCAACCCGACCGTGACGGCTTCATGGAAATATACACTGCTCAAAAAAATAAAGAGACCACTTAAACAACAGAATATAACTCCAGGAAGATCAAACTTCTGTGAAATCAAACTGTCCACTTAGGAAGCAACACTGATTGACAATCAATTTCACATGCTGTTATGCAAATGGAATAGACAACAGATGGAAATTATTGGCAATTATCAAGACACCCTCAATAAAGGAACAGTTCTGCAGGTGGGGACCACAGACCACATCTCAGTACCAATGCTTTCTGGCTGATGTTTTGGTCACTTCTGAATGTTGGTTGTGCTTTCACACTTATGGTAGCATGAGACAGACTCTACAACCCACACAAGTGGCTCAGGTAGTGCAGCTCATCCAGGATGGCACATCAATGCAAGCTGTGGCAAGAAGGTTTGCTGTGTCTGTCAGAGTAATGTCCAGAGGCTGGAGGTGCTACCAGGAGACAGGCCAGTACACCAGGAAACATGAAGGGGGCCATAGGAGGGCAACAACCCAGCAGCAGAACCGCTACCTCAGCCTTTGTGCAAGGAGGAACAGGAGTAGCACTACCAGAGCCCTGCAAAATGACATCCAGCAGGCCACAAATGTGCATGTGTCTGCACAAACAGTTAGAAACCGACTCCATGAGGATGGTCTGAGTGCCCGACATCCACAGATGGGGGTTATGCTCACAGCTCAACACCGTGCAGGACGTTTGGCATTTGCCACAGAACACCAGGATTGGCAAATTCGCTACTGGCGCCCTGTGCTCTTCACAGATGAAAGCAGGTTCACACTGAGCACATGTGACAGACGTGACTGAGTCTGTGGACGCTGTGGAGAGCGATCTGCTGCCTGCAACATCCTTCAGCATGACCGGTTTGGCAGTGGGTCAGTAATGGTGTGGGATGGCATTTCTTTGGAGGGCCGCACAGCCCTACATGTGCTTGCCAGAGGTAGCCTGACTGCCATTAGGTACCAAGATGAGATCCTCAGACCCCTTGTGAGACCATATGCTGGTGCGGTTCCTCCTAATGCAGGACAATGCCAGACCTCATGTGGCTGGAGTGTGTCAGCAGTGCCTGCTAGATGAAGGCATTGAAGCTATGGACTGGCCCACCCATTCCCCAGACCTGTATCCGATTGAACACATCTGGGACATCATGTCTCGCTCCATCCACCAACGTCACATTGCACCACAGACTGTCCAAGAGTTGGAGGATGCTTTAGTCTCGGTCTGGGAGGAGATCCCTCATGACAACATCCGCCGACTCATCAGGAGCATGCCCAGGTGTCGTAGGGAGGTCAAACAGCATGTGGAGGCCACACACACTACTGATCATCATTTCCTTGTCTTGAGGCATTTCCACTGAAGTTGGATCAGCCTGTAATTTGATTTTCCACTTTGATTTTGAGTATCTTTCCAAATCCAGACCTCCATGGGATATTCATTTTGATTTACATTGATCATTTTTATGTTTTCTTGTTCTCAACGCATGCCACTATGTAATGAATAAAGATTTGCAGCTGTGATATTTCATTGAATAATATCTACGATGTGGTATCTTAGTGTTCCCTTTTTGAGAAGTGTATAAAGCTGCCATGCTTAGGTCAGGATACCCGCGGCCAGTCCGTGGATTGTGCTCCAATCTCAAACTGATTTATACAGACATCTGACTGTGCACTAAAAGTGTTCATTATGAGCCAACGTGCTGGGATACGGTGTTATTGGAGCATGCTCGGGATGCTAACCGAGTGTCTTCAGCTTGCTTGAAAAATATGTTTGAGTCCTCGTGGCTGCATCTCTCGCGACCGATAGAGGGCTGCAACACATGCAGCAGGGATTGCTAGTTTTTTAGACCGACACCTAACAGCCGGGAGACTTGCAGCCACAAGGACTCGAACATATTAGAGCATGCCAAAGTCACTCGGTTAGCACTCGACCATGTGCGGATAATGCCTTATCTGATCACATTCACTCATGACTAGAGTTCATGCATCATATTCTAATAGGCTTGTCGGAATTGACATTTTTTTTTTACTCTACCTCCACCCCGAGTTCCTCCATGTTCTTGTCTGCAATCAGTCTTTTATTGCCCAGGTGGAGGATTTGACAATGTGCCGCCACCTATTTGGTATCACCAATCTACTGCCAGAATGGAGCATACCAGGGCCGCCATCAGGGCATGACAGCCCTTACAAGTGTATGGGGCCCGGTGACTAGGGGGGCCCGAGCACGCTGGCTGCCTGGTCCGCGCTAGGGCCTACCTAAATTTTGTTCAGGCTTCTCTAGCTTTAGTTTTAATCAAAATCCAGCGCCTGCTGGGCCCCCCGGGGCTTCTCGGGGGCCCCCCCCCCGCACCATAGTCCAGCCAGCACCGCAATCTCTCCCCTGCACAATGGTCCAAGCCAGCCACAGCGCCACCCTCACCTGACGTCACACACTGCTCTGCTCCACTTCCTCATTCCCGGAGCAGAGGAGCTGCAGTGTGCCACCACGTGGAACTGGGAGGCTGTGGGAGCAGTTGGACTTGCAGAAGATGGTGGACGGCAAGGCGCAGACCAACGGCATGCAGAGCCATGAGTCAGCGGCAGGGTAAGTAGTCTGTCTGTGTCTCAGTCTGTCTCTCTCTCTGACGTCTCCGGTGGTGTGTGTGGGCCCGGGTTCATCATTGATGGGGCGGGAGTGGGGCTGTGGGGGACAAATCTCCAGCGTCCATAGGCATGCTGCGTGTTGGCTGAGTCCTACATGCCTGGTGCAGACACAGGCAAGGGCTCTGCAGCTGCTACTTGACACACACAGCTCTGCTACATGCCTGGCCTATACAGAGAGGGCTCTGCAGCTGCTACCTGACAGCGCTGCTACATGCTTGGCCTATACAGAGGAGAGGGCTCTGCAGCTGCTACCTGACACACACAGCTCTGCTACATGCCTGGCCTATACAGAGGAGAGGGCTCTGTAGCTGCTACCTGACACACAGCTTGTTGCTGCATTCATTTCTGTGACTCATTCCCGTGAAGGGGCTATGCTGGACTCCATGCACCTGACACAGAATGTCTCTCCACTCCACCTGCAGCTCAGCCGACCGTTGTCCGATTCCTATCCTTTTAGTCAGCAGTACAGACTGTGCTGCACAGTACCAGCCTGTTGACTGTCTCCACCTGCAGCTCAGCCGTTGTCCTAACCATTTAGCCAGCACAGAGTGTGCTGCACAGTGCCAGAATGCTGACTGTCTCCACCTGCAGCTCAGCCGTTGTCCTATCCTTTTAGCCTGCACAGAGTGTGCTACACAGTGCCAGCATGCTGGCTGTCTCCACCTACAGCTCAGCCGTTGTCCTATCCTTTTAGTCAGCACAGACTGTGCTGCACAGTACCAGTATGTTGACTGTCTCCACCTGCAGCTCAGCCGTTATCCTATCCTTTTAGCCAGCACAGACTGTGCTGCACAGTACCAGCATGTTGACTGTCTGCACCTGCAGCTCAGCCGTTGTCCTATCCTTTTAGCCAGGAGACTGTGCTGCACAGTACCAGCATGTTCACTGTCTCCATCTGCAGCTCAGCCATTGTCCTATCTTTTCAGCCAGCACAGACTGTGCTGCACAGTAACAGCATGCTGAATATCTCCACCTGCAGCTCAGCCGTTGTCTTATCCTTTTAGCCAGCACAGACGCTGCTGCACAGTACCAGCATGTTGACTGTCTCCACCTGAAACTCAGCCGTTTTTCCAAGAAAGGGCGGTGGGATTTTGGAAGGATCGCGTGGTGGAGGAGGAGCTAGGGTGGAGGCGGAACTGGGGGTGGAGCCTGGGCTGAGTCTCAAGGGGGGCCCCATAAATTTTGCCAGTATGGGGCCCGAAATTCCTAGTGGCAGCCCTGGAGCATACCATTCCATTTCGATAATTGCTTGCATACTGAAGGCTGTAGGATTATTAAAAAAGAGAACCTCTTTGCAACAGTTTTCTGGCTAGAGCTCGGTTTACTTTATTTTTGCCATCTATAGGAGTTATACGTTGGGTGTATTTCCTGATGGAGCTGCCACCAGGTGATGCACTGAAAAAATAGCCTAAGAGATGTGGTTCCAGAGTAAAAAAAAAAGAAAAAGACTTTTGGGTATTTGCACATGTTAACCATTTGCAACACATTTTTCTGCAGCAAAAATTAGAGTGCTGGCATGAAAACATCTGCTTAAAATTTGTGCATATTTTTTTATTCGTACGATTTTGTATGGGTGAAAAACACTGAAAAAATTGACGTGTTGCATATTTGAAGAAAAGAAAAAAGCTTTGATCTTTAAAATTTGCAAGGAAAAAAATAAGTAGACTTCCAAAATATCATCTACTTGGCTACTACTGTAAACTGCTGCTTTTTACCTATGGCGAAAAGTCCTTTAAAAAGGTTCTTTAGCTACTTTATACCGTGTTGGGAACCGAAGAGGATCACTGACGTTATTAGGGGACACCTTCTGCTAACTTAGAGACCCATGAATGGTTTTTCTATCGTAAGCCAACTGTTAGGCCGGGATCACACATGCGAGAAACTCGGACGAGTCTCGCATCTTAATACCCGGCACTACTGCCGGCACTCAGAAGCAGAGCGTGCGGCTGCATAGAAATACAAACAGCCGCACGCTCCGCTCCCGAGTGCCAGTGGCAGTGCCGGGTATTAAGATGCGAGACTACTCGTCCGAGTTTCTCGCAAGTGAGTATGAGTCTTTAGGCCGGGATCACACTACCGTGTATGATGAGAGAAACTCCCACAACTCTCTCGTATCAACACCCGGCACTGCCATCGGCACTCAGGACCGGAGCTGTGGCTGCATGTATTTCTATGCAGCTGCAGCTCCGGTCCTGAGTGCCAGTGTTAGCGCCGGGTGTTGATACGAGAGACTCGTGGGAGTTTCTCGCATCACACACTGTAATGTGATCCCGGCCTTATTATAAGTATGTTAGGATAATATAATATAAAAAAAAAAGAAACGAGAACTAGCAATCTAAATCGGGATCATATACAAGAGTTCCACACAGTACACGCATTCATTTATCTGCTCCACTTCTGTACAGAATATTCCATCATTGAAACAGACGTCGTTCCTGGCAAAGTAAACCGAACAGCATAGAAAGTAACTACACAGCGTCTGAAAGCCATGCACCACATTATCTCATTGATGTGATTTGTTGTGCAGTAAAACGGTTACAGCATAGATGAATAGGAAAAGATCCGCAGAAATTAATTGGATTAACAGAAAATGATGTCAAAGAAAGCGGAGAAGGAACGAAATGAGCTAAGGTGTAGATGACCGAAAAATGGTGAGAGCGGGAATACACAGGAGAGGAAGATGGGATAGCTTTGATCGAGATAACATAAAAAGAAGGCGGATAGCGAAAGGTAAAATAAAATAAAATTGGTTACTGGTTTATTTTTTTAGGTGGGGGTGGTAGTAACTTGCTCACACCTGATATTCCGCGTTTCATCCATTTCGGTTCACCAAGTGCAATGAAGAAACTTTCTTGCCTTTCGTATTCCTCCTCATCTATTATTTTTACCCTTATCGTTTTCCTGTTGGGACATAAGAGAAAGAATAGTATATATAGGAATAGTATCAGAGCTTTGTACCTTGTTTGACACCCTTTTAAAGATGCTAGAAAATGCTTTGACAACCTGTGGCCCTTCAGCCTTGGTTGGGTTATGGGTCGAGAGCCATAGATTACCAAACTCTGCGTCTATAGATTGTTGGCGCGGAACAAGCCAAGATCAAAACATTGCCATGTATTTTAGACTGGTGATTCATCTTCTGCTTGACATAGATGGACCAGAACCTTGCCATATGAAGCTTTTCTAGCAAACTGTAACGCAATATTTCCAACCAAACTATCGAAAAGTCAAAATTTTGATGATCTCGAAAAAGAAAAACTCACAAGAAATTGCTAAATTTGTTCTAACAGCATAAGAAAAATGTCACAAACTGATAGAGAAGACAATAACAGGCCTCATTCCTATGTCTGAATGGGCATTGTTGCCAAAAGCGACAATCAGATACCAGCTTTGGATTCTATAGGCCATGGACTCAGAGTTTATGTTTTTAGGAGGTTCGGGATGTTAGTTGGTCAGAAATAAGAGCAATATTCAAGAATCTAATAACTAGACAATATAGGCCAATATTTACATATTGGTGGGTCCATATGAGTGCTGCAAGGCCCAATCACATAGAAGCCTAAAGCGTTCATCACCGGTCCATTGGGTTGGTGATATATGCTACATCAAAGGACGGTGAAGCTGGGAAACCTACTCCTCTCTAGTCAGGGTTCATGCACACGTTATGGATTAGATACTGATTTTTCTCTGCGTATCCATAGCATATCTGCAGCGTTTCTGCGTTAAAATCAGTATGCAATTTGAAAATTAACAGGCTGCTTACTTTAAAAATCCACACAGCAGGTCAATTTAGATGTCAAAATTGTGCATTTAACCTTCTAGAGAAGCTCTCTATTCTGGCTCATAGAGAAGGGTCCTGAGCAGGGCAGCCCTCTCAGATACCCATATGCCTTCTATTAAAAGAAAGGGGTTGTATTCTTCATTTTTTTTAAGGTTAGGTTATAAAATCGAACTCCTAAGCTTGATTACAACTGGGGCAATAACATCATGGGGTTTTTATTTTTGTCACTGGTCTTGCCAAACTTCAAAGTGCTTTAAGGGGTTGTCTGAAATTGTTTAATATGTGCGTGACAGCACATATTACAGCACACATAACCTTAGGGTAGCTTCACTATTACAGCACATTTAACCATAGGGTAGCTTCACACGGGGTTTTTTGAGGAGGATTTGGAATCTGATCAGCTCCAAAATCCTCAACAAAAAAACAGATATTAATGCTCTTAGAATACTTTTTACATTCAATATCATTTAAAACCCACTTTGTTGTTCATATGCCAGGTTGTGCGAGCTTTTTTTTCCACTACAAAAAGAAAACCTCCTTTAAGGCAAATTTCTTATAAAATCGACTGTAGAGCTAACAATAAAATGTTAAAAGGCTACTGTGAATAAACTTAACATTTCAAAAACCTCTTCAGGAAAAAAAACACCACCAAAAAAGGAGATGAATTCCATTTGAAAAACATGTCAGACTTTTCTGCCCCAAAAACTCACCTTTTAAATTATAACTCTTCCAGCGCTGTCATTTGCTCCCTGCCGGTCCTGCTACTGGTCAAGTGAAAAAAATCATTCAGATGACCAACACAGTCAATCACCGATTGTGCAGTCAGGTGTCGTATGTGAAAGCACTTGTTAGGAACGGCGGAACGCACTAAATAAAAATAATAATAAAGTGCGTTTGCCGCTCGGGGTCCACCGTGCAGTAGATGATGTGACTGCTGCTAAGTGGTGGCAGGCAAGCAATATGGCGGAAATGCGCACGTGGGTTAAACGTCACCCAGGTGCACAGAGCAATCTCTGTTAAGTCACAGAGGTGCCAACAAAGACAAATACAATAAGGCTGAGCCTGTTGGAGTCACAGTACTCAGAGTAAATGCACACACAGTATCTGGTCACAGGAGCAGAGCCAAAGACAGCGGAACTGCGTCCGTCTAGACCTACCGTGCGTGCGACGTCGCAACTACGGATGCCAAGGAGGGCTGCAACTGCAGCGCGGCGTAGGACACTGCCGCTAGACAACAAAGCTAGTACCCAAGCGCAATGTCGGACGTTAGCAACTGTGGATGATGTAGTAGTGGTGCGCTGGCGCTGACTCTAAGCTTAGTCCCTGTCCACATACGTAATATCAGAGGGAAGGGGTTTCAAATGAGTCATTCACCAGAATCATACATCCATCATCATTCACACAGTAGCAACTAGAGACTATACTAGCACATGGCGGAACGGCCATGCGCGCTTTTTATAGCAGCTGGGACCTTCCGGAAGCTTCCAGATCTCCGAGATGGACCAATGAGATCTGGAGCAGGACCTGAGCACATGACTCCTGATCTCCAATGGGAAATCGTCTTATGAGCATGCTCAGTAGGAGGACAGAGGGACAGCCCCTGGAGAGATTTGCTGCAAGGCAATCTCCTCTGTGGTAGAAAAACAGCAGGAGACCGCAGAATGTAAGGGACTGGATTCCTGCAGAGCAGACGCAGAAACCTGACGCCTAACAGCAATGCTGCAGAGGCCTGAAACCGGTTTAATGAGGACCACTAAAGTGTTATATTATTAGGCCGGGGTCACACATGCGAGAAACTCGGACGCGTCTCGCATCTTAATACTCGGCACTGCCGCCGGCACTTGGGATCGGAGCGTGCGGCTGCATGTATTTCTATGCAGCCGCACACTCCGCTCCCAAGTGCCGTTGGTAGTGCCGGGTATTAAGATGCGAGACTCGTTCGAGTCACATTTGTGATCCCAGCCTTATAGAAAGATCACATAAAACTTCCTTAAACTTCGAAAGTTGAAAATGTATAGATGACAGTTAGTAGCTAAAAATTATATTGTATATTACACTTCTCAACATTGAAATTGCAACACCAAGAAAGAAAAGTCTTGAAATTATGGAAATCACAGGATGGATAGACATGTTAATGATATGCAGATGATGAAAAAATGAAAACAAAGTTTTCAAAATATTTCAATTTCTTTCCTATGGCGTATGTGCAGAAATTCCAGCACTTACAGCCTCAGTTGCTATCAATTAGGTTATTAATGGTCATCTGAGGAATGTTCTACAGTGCTGAATGCACTTGGGCAGATCCTCAAGATCCCCTGCTGCTGGCAGCTCCTTTAGTAATTGCCAACCAATGATGTCCCAGATGTGCTCGATGAGAGACAAGTCTAGAGACCCTGCTGGACATGGTAGTACATTTAGGCTGCTCACAGTAGAAAAAGCAAAACAGCTCCTGGGACACTATGGAGAAATGGCCACAGCTCTGGTTCATCCATCAATCAATGCAACGCCGAGCAGTTAGTGTACCTCTGATAAAGGCCAAAGGGGTTTGGCTACTATACATTTGGTCAACCCACACCATAATCTTGGCAGTAGAACCAATGTGACGTTTCCTTATGAAGATCCCTTCAAAGCATTACCCATGTGGTTTCCAGATCAATCTCAAGCAATCACAGTGTCCAAGTCAAAAGTGTGACTCATTGCTGAAGAGGATAGACCTCCATTCCAGCCTCTGGCCTCCATCTGCAGCCAACTTATGGGAAGTCATGCATGAAGAGGCGTTTACGAGGGAAAGTCACACCAATCCTACTCCTGAGATCATGGTGTAGGTTACTAAAATGTATGGTAGCTGGACCCCTCTAGCCTTCATTAAAGATACATTAACAACTCTCCCTTACATTGATTTAGTGCTGGAACTAGTTGTACAGTAAAGTAATTTCTTCGAAGCTTCCCAGAAGCCATTTTTCAACACGACAGCGCCAGGCACGTGTAATTGTAACACCCTGTGTGGCCTAAAAGTTCTACTATGGCCTTGCAGCGTCTCTGGACTTGTCTCCCGTCAAGCTCATCTGGGACATTTCGTCAGCATGTACATTAGGAGCTGCCAGCGGCGGATGTTGATGATTTGAGTGTCCAGGTGCATTCAGTGTTGGCAAAACAATCTTCAGACAACCATTATTAACCTCACTGAAAGCTCTAAGTGCAGGGATTTCTGCAGATTGTGCTCACACTCCATAATGAATAAAACACCTTCGTGGTGTTGTAACGTCAATGTTGAGGAGTTTATATTGCATACCCATATGGTGTATGAACTGTTGATATCAGTATTCCCTGTACAGCTGTGAAGAACATGTAGGCTGTACACATAATAAATACTACATAAAAAGTAATACATAACATATTTCTATAATTACATGGATGGTACCAGGCAGAATATTTACTGTAAATCTGTGGCCTACCTATAGCTGGTGCAGAAGAAGCATCCACACCTGTGTCCTGCTCCTGGAGGGAACCCATAGGTCCCTCTGCCACTTGCATGGTAGGTGAGGGCCTGTTATGTATGAATTGTAATACATTAGGGAACTGTAGCACATAGTAATTTCTGATGGGTAATTATGGGCTCTACAGGTCTAGCTTTCTATACTTCTGTGTCCATCTACTACTGCAGAAAGGTTGCATGGATGCCAGATGATGAGAAGAACAGTGTACAAATAAAATGTAATGTAAGAGATCAGTACAGATGTCATCTACAAATCATGTGGTAATTGACAGCATTGCTTATCTGGCACACTTTCACATTTTGAACCTTTCAAGCCTGCGACTGTAGACAAACTGTAAACCATTTGGATGATGATTAACACGTCTTTAATTGACAACATATATCAAATTAAGGACCATAAACGGCTTGATGGAGATATTCAGGAAATCTCCCCTGCACATAATTCTCCTGTACCTGTTGCCATGGGCCGGAAACCTATTTTTAGTGATGGTAATGGAGAAAGATCCCCAGAGTGGTACATCCGTCAATCACAGCATTCTTGGCACAAACAATATTATTGTGTGTTGTGTTTGCTTAGGAGGCAATGACTCACGCTGCACCTCTACCTGCCATGAGACAGAAATATACCCGCACCACGGTAACCTGACATCTGTGCTTTGTCAAAGTTTCCGAAGTGATGCAGAAGAAGAGTACAAACCTGAAATGACATTATATGACCAACATTCATTTTAGATATATTTTACAAAATGAATTCAAAATTAGGATTTTTTTTTTTTTTGCTTGGGTTATCCTAGCGGAACAACTCCTCTAAATCTGCACTATGAGTACAAATAGCTGCTTACTTGGTGACCCACTCTATGTGCCAGATCTGGACCTGCAAATCAGATTAAGGCCACGGGTCTTCTGACCTAAACTTGACATTGAGAGCCTCACATATTCCCATGAGTCTGCGGAGTTTGGGCTGGGAGACCAGCGGGCGGTCCGCGAGACACAGATGTTTAAATGCAGCCTAAGTGCATTGCCCCGGTGTAGCCTGTTCTTTCTATAGGTTGAATCGCCAGAGAATGTTTTGTACAGACACAAAACAAGCAGGTGACACTAGTTGACTTTCTCAATTTAGTTGTACAAAAAAAATGTATAAAGTAGTGTAAGTTTACGAGCTTTGAGGTCATGACTTGACGATAGATTAATGAAGGAAACAGTTAAAGGGGTTATATAGCATTTTGAAAAGAATGGCTCATCTCTAGGATAGGCCATCTATTGTAAATCGTGAAAGAACTGCAGCCTCTTCATTGTTTACAACAGCTTGGAGACTACTTTTTAGCACCACTTTATTATGTTAGACCAATCATGAGTGACTACTGGTTAACCACAGTGTCCACAGTTACTCTGAGACACGCCTCCTGTCTTATCATTGCTTCAGGCTGTTCCCTCCCTCCTTAATGTAACCTTTGCCTTCTAAGGCCTCTTTCACACATCAGTTTTTCGCCGTCAGGCGCGATCCGGCTTTTTTTTGTAAAACCGGATCCGGCGAAATGCAATGCCGGATCCCGTTTTTCCCCATTGACTTGCATTAGCGCCGGATCGCGCCGGATGGCATTGCGTTTCATCCGTTTTTTGCCGGATCCGGCTACTTGTCTCATTCCGGCGTCTGGAAAAAATGGCTACTGTAACATTTTTTGTCTCCGGCGAAAAAGACGGAAGCGCCGGATCCGACGCTTCCGGCTTTTTGCCACAATGAAAGTCTATGGGCGCCGGAATGCGCCGGATCCAGAAAAAGACGGATCCAGCCACCGGATCCGTTTTTTTAAGTATGCGCATGCTCAGATCCAATTTGCCAGGCCCCAGGAAACAGATATACCCTGCTAGACGGATCCGGCAGAAAAACGGATCCGTTTCTACAGTTCTCCAAAATTTATGCCGGATCCGTTTTTTCTAAAAATAGCCGGATCCTGCCTGACGGCAAAAAACTGATGTGTGAAAGTAGCCTTAGACTGGCTGCTGTGCAAGCCTATCACATGCTCACTAGGAAGTCAGTGTAAAGGCCCCGTCACACACAGCGATCTCGCTAGTGAGATCGCTGATTTTGTGACACGCCAGCGAGATCGCTGTGTGTGACGGGGATCAGCGACCGGCCCCCCTGCCGGTTATCGCTGATCGTGCAGCATCGGCTAGGGTCGTTTTTTGATCGCTGGTCCCCCGCTGGCCAGCACGCATCCCTGCGTGTGGCAGTGAGAGACAAGCGATCGCTGGTCCTGATCGCTGGGGCTGTCTATGTGACAGCTCACCAGCGATCAGCCTAACGATGTCCCAGCGATCCCATCATGTTGGATCGTTGGTGAGATCGCTGGGACATCGTTATGTGTAACGGAGGCTTAAGTTTAGGTAATTTCCATTTAAAGCAAGAGTGAAATAAATATAAAATTCAGACTTCTAAACCTCCAGTGAGAAAAAGATGATCTGCAGTCACAGAGGTAAATGCGCAATAGAAAAGAGTTTTCCAGAAGAATTGCTATACAGTGGTTTCGGAAAGTATTCAGACCCCTTTAAATTTTTCAAAAAAGGTAATTTTTTTCTCATTAATGTACACTCTGCTCCCATCCTGACTGGAAAAAAAACAAATGTAGTAATTTTTTCAAATTTATTAAAAAAGAAAAACTGAAATATCACATGGTCATAAGTATTCAGACCATTTGCTGAGACACTCATATTTAAGTCCATTTCCCTGTGATCCTCCTTGAGATGGTTCTACTCCTTCATTGGAGTCTAGCTGTGTTTAATTAAACTGATAGGACTTGATTTGTAAAGGCACAAACCTGTCTATATAAGACCTCACAGCTCACAGTGCATGCAGAGCTGGCGTTAGCGGCAAGCAGACCAGGCAGCTGCCAAGGGCCCCCGCTCCCCCAGGGGCCCCCAGCTAGTGGCACATCACCTGCCGCCAGCGCCGACTCCCCCCACCACCATCGCATTTAACTCTACCGGCGTCATAGACCCCGGTACAGTTCAAAGCAATGATGGAGGAGAGATGGCCAGCTGACGCTCCCTCTCCCATCATTCCTATCTGCCTCTGAACTGCGGGTGCGCGATGATGTCACTTCATCGCGCACCCGCTGTGTGTCGGGCCCGGACAGTGCAGCATCTGACACCGGAGACAGGAGGAGGTGAGGATTTTTTTTTTTTTAATATATCAGTGAGTACTGTACTGTAGGGCCATTCTGGGGGGCTGTATTAGAGTCTATGAGGGGGCTGTATTATAGTCTATGGGGTGCTGTATTATAGTCTATGGTGGGCTACATTATATTCTATGGGGGGTGGCTGTATTATATTCTATGGGGGGGCTGTATTATAGTCTATGGGGTGCTGTATTATAGACTATAGGGGCTGTATTGTAGTCTATAGGGGGTAAATTATATTCTCTGGGGGGTACATTATATTCTATTGGGAGGTGGGCTGTATTATATTCTATGGGGGGTACATTATATTCTATGAAGAGGTGGGCTGTATTATATTCTATGGGGCTACATTATTATTATTGTATGAGGGGTGATTGCATCATACTCTGAGGGGGCTACATTATACTATATGAGGGGGCTACATTGTATTCTATGGGGGGGGCTACATTATATCATATAAGGGGGCTGCATTATATTCTATGGAATGGCTGCATTATATTCTGTGGGGTCTGTATTATACTGTGAGGGGGCTACCATATATTCTGTGGAGAGGCTGCATTATACTATATGAGGTGGGCTGCATTATTCTATGAGTGTTACATTATATTTTATGGCGGGGCTGCATTATACTCTGTGGGGGCTGAATTATACTCTGTGGGGTGGCTGCATTATGCTCTGTGAGGTGGCTGCATTATATATAGTAACATAGTAATTAAGGATGAAGGGAGACTTTAAGTCCATCTAGTTCAACCCATATCCTATCCTAACTTGCCCTAACATGTTGATCCAGAGGAAGGCAAAAAAAACCATGTGGGGATAACATGATACAGTATGGGGACAGATTGATCTAATAGTGATTGTTCTGTTCCCATAATTATTTCTCAGTTGGTGTAAAGAGGCCGGGAAACAAGCATCAAACGACTTCAATATTGTCGATCACACTCGTTTAGCGGTCAGAACTCAAAGCATGTTAATGCAACAGAAATGCTTCTGTGTGATGTGAATTATGTGAGCATTTGGGCCCCATTTTAAACTTTTGCCTAGGACCCCACTTTGCCTAAAACAGGCCCTGAGTGCATGTCAGACCAAATGAGAATCATGAGGTCAAAGGAACTTGCCAAGGAGCTCAGAGACAGAATTGTGGCAAGGCACACATCTGACTAATGTTATAAAAGAATTTCTGCAGTACTCAACCTGGTTCCTAAGAGCACAGTGGCCTCCATAATCCTCAAATGGAAGAAGTTTGGGACCACCAGAAGTCTTCCTAGACCTGGCCGTGCAGCCAAACTGAGCAATTGTGGGAGAAGAGTCTTGGTAAGCGAGGTAAAGAAGAACCCCAAGATCACTGTGGCTGAACTCCACAGATGCAGTAGATAGATAGGAGAAAGTCCCACAAAGTCCAATTATCACTGCAGCCCTCCACCAGTCGGGCCTTTATGGCAGAGTGGCCTGAAGGAAGCCTCTCCACAGTGCCAGACATATGAAAGCCCGTATAGAGTTTACTAAAAAACACATGAAGGACTCCCAGACTATGAGAAATAAGATTCTCTGGTCTGATGAGACGCAGATAGAACTTTTTGGTGATAATTGTAAGCGGTATGTGTGGAGAACACCAGGCCCTGCTCATCACCTGCCCAATACAATCCCAACAGTGAAACGTGGTGGTGGCAGGATCATGCTATGGGGGTGTTTTTCAGCTGCAGAGACAGGACGACTGATTGCAATTGAAGCAAACATGAATGAGGCCAAGTACAGAGATATCCTGGATGAAAACCTCTTCCAGAGTGCTCTGGACCTCAGACTTAGCCGAAGGTTCACCTTCCAACAAGACAATGACCCTAAGGGTATGTGCACACGTTGTGGATTCTGCTGCGCATCCGCAGCGGATTTGGCCCTGCGGAAACTGCTGCGGAGTACAGTAGCATTAAAGTGAAGGCAAAATGAAAAACGCAGTGCACATGCAAGTTTTTTTCAAAACTGCAGCATGTCACTTCTTTTGTGCAGATCCGCAGCGATTTAAACACCTGCTCCATTATAGGAATCCGCATGTGTCAAAACACAGGGGAAATCCACAAAAAACTGCAGAAAATCCGCAGTAAATATGCACTAAATCCGCAGGTAAAACGCAGGTCATTTTACCTGCGGATTTAGCAAAATCTGCACGGAAAATTCCACAGCAGATTCTGTAACGTGTGCACATACCCTAAGGGTAAGTGCACACATTGTGGATTCTCCCGCGGATTTTTCCGCACAAAAAAACGCAGCTCTTGACAGAAAACGCAGGTGCTTTTTTGATGCATTTTTGCCGAGGATTTGTATGCGTTTTTGTAAGCTAAATAAAGATATGTTATTTAACAAAAAAAAGATTTGTGATGTCATTTCTGTCCAACCTCCTCTTTTACATTTGTCCAACCCACACTCCATTACACAGACAGATACTGTATATAGATAGATAGATTAGATAGATAGATATGGGATAGATATGAGATAGATAGATAGATAGATATGGGATAGATAGTTAGATATAGGTAAATATATGGATAGATATATCTATGTATCTATCTATCCCATATCTATCTATACTGTAGATATTTCCATAGATATTTCCATAGATATATCTATAGATATTTCCATAGATATATCCATAGATATTTTCATACATATATCTGTAGACATATACATAGATACAGCTATAGATATACACTCACTGGCCACTTTATTAGGTACACCTGTCCAACTGTGTGTTAAGACTTAATTTCTAATCAGCCAATCACATGGCGGCAACTCAGTGCATTTAGGCATGTAGACATGGTCAAGACAATCTCCTGCAGTTCAAACCGAGCATCAGTATGGGGAAGAAAGGTGATTTGAGTGCCTTTGAACGTGGCATGATTGTTGGTGCCAGAAGGGCTGGTCTGAGAATTTCAGAAACTGCTGATCTACTGGGATTTTCACGCACAACCATCTCTAGGGTTTACAGAGAATGGTCCGAAAAAGAAAAAAAATCCAGTGAGCGGCAGTTCTGTTCATGTTGATGCCAGAGGTCAGAGGAGAATGGGCAGACTGGTTCGAGCTGATAGAAAGGCAACAGTGACTCAAATTGCCACCCGTTACAACCAAGGTAGGCAGAAGAGCATCTCTGAACGCACAGTGCGTCGAACTTTGAGGCAGATGGGCTACAGCAGCAGAAGACCACACTGGGTACCACTCCTCTCAGCTAAGAACAGGAAACTGAGGCTACAATTTGCACAAGCTCATCGAAATTGGACAGTAGAAGATTGGAAAAACGTTGCCTGGTCTGATGAGTCTCGATTTCTGCTGCGACATTCGGATGGTAGGGTCAGAATTTGGCGTAAACAACATGAAAGCATGGATCCATCCTGCCTTGTATCAACGGTTCAGGCTGGTGGTGGTGGTGTCATGGTGTGGGGAATTTTTTCTGGGCACTCTTTGGGCCCCTTGGTACCAATTGAGCATCGTTGCAACGCCACAGCCTACCTGAGTATTGTTGCTGACCATGTCCATCCCTTTATGACCACAATGTACCCAACATCTGATGGCTACTTTCAGCAGGATAATGCGCCATGTCATAAAGCTCGAATCATCTCAGATTGGTTTCTTGAACATGACAATGAGTTTACTGTACTCAAATGGCCTCCTCAGTCACCAGATCTCAATCCAATAGAGCATTTTTGGGATGTGGTGGAACGGGAGATTCGCATCAGGGATGTGCAGCCGACAAATCTGAGCCAACTGTGTGATGCCATCATGTCAATATGGTCCAAAATCTCTGAGGAATGCTTCCAGCACCTTGTTGAATCTCTGCCACGAAGAATTGAGGCAGTTCTGAAGGCAAAAGGGGGTCCAACCCCTTACTAGCATGGTGTACCTAATAAAGTGGCCAGTGAGTGTATATGTATATGATATGTATATATCAACGACAATCAGTCATTGACACGGATGCAAACGAGATCTCAAGTACGCCTCAGTATCTAGTATATAACATTTCATCTTATAATCTCTCTCCATCAGAATTACAGGTGCTACAGAAGGGGTTGTCATTTTGCCCTACTCCATCATTCAATGAATTTATTCTTGATCAGGAATTGAATCGTTTCTACAGAAATCTTCGTCTAAAAGTTCATTTTTTTCCAATCCATCAGAAGGGACCGCTGGGGATTCTGGTTATCCAAGTGGAGCTGATAACACTTTTTCAGTCACAATTGAACATGGATAATTTTTCTCTTAAAAGACTTAATCTGCAATTGACTAGTAATTTTTCTCCACCTAGGACATATCCTGTAGAGACGTACAAAGCCTTGATCAAACGAGACATTAAGAACAAATTACAGGATATTCACCATGGCCGTTTTAGGATACATAGCAACATTTCAAAGGTGGAACAACAATCCATCAATGATCTTCGTTCTAATTCCAATATAATAATTAAACCTGCCGACAAGGGGGGCTCCATTGTTGTGATGGATAAAACATATTATATTGCCGAAATGTTGTCAAAATTAAGCAATAGAGAGGTATATTTACCAGTATCCAAAGACCCTGTTTTTGACATTGCCTGGGAAATACGGAATCTTGTGTACCACTGTACATCCATAGGTGTTATTGATTCTAAATTATCACAATTTTTAATTAATACTCATCCTATAACACCTGTGTTTTACACACTCCCAAAAATTAATAAAAACCTCAGTCATCCATCAGGGAGACCTATAGTGGCTTCCACGAATTCCGTACTGTCACCACTGGCCATTGTATTGGAGAGAATTCTCTCCCTGTTGATGACATTTATTCCATCCTATCTCCGTGACACATCTGATTTTCTCGGTCATATAAGAGACTTAGGAACGGTCCCCCCCTAACAGCATATTGGTAACTATGGACGTAAATAACCTATGTGGTGCCCCTGAGGGTCCGGTCGCCACAGAGGTACTGCACCTCATCCAGAGGTGTTGTATCCCATCCTCAGGTAAGGACGGATCACCACCTAGGACTCCTAACACTTGCACCCAACACACAATAGTTAGTCAGGGCATCTGGGTGTACCCTTCAGGAGGATGGCCTCATCCCAGACTGGCTAGGAAAGGGTGTTGGGGAGTTAGTGTGGAAGATAGGTAGAGTGGGAGGAGCTTAGGTAGTAGAGTGATTGAGGACATCCAATCAAGGAGAGAAAAGTGACAGTTGGTGGGAGGAGCTAGTCCTGAGGTAAATAGATCCTTCCAGAAACTAGTCAGTTGGTGACAGGACAGCGTAAGAGCAGGATTGCCGTGAGAGGACTGAGAGTCAGAGAAGAGAGAAACATCTTGACCACTCTCCTAGGCTGGAAGGAAAGAGTCTTTGGGGCACGGGGAGTGCGATTAGCCACCCGTGGGGCCCGCATCCCGGAAGGGAAGGACCAGGCCACAGTGGGGGAGCCGGCCCCTGAATCTAGTGGAGAACTACAAGGCTCAGCTAGAAAGCCAGAGGCTGAGGTAACTTTAAGTGCCTCAGCCAAATCCACAAACATTCCTCAAAAAGGCAGCAGTAGGAATAAAGGACCCCGGGGCCTGACCCACGTCGCCCGGTGTGATCTGTGGCTGCCGGCTTGGGACACTGCTTGCGAAGGCGCAGGACAGGAAAGAAGGGAGAGATCAGTGCAGAGACATGGCCTAGAGTGGAGACACAAGGAGGAGTCTTGAAAAGGTGTTCCTGATCTACCTGGGAGTTTGCCGGGCCCCTCCCTCTGAGGACACAGTACCAAGCGGGTCATCTTGTGCACAAGACTTGAGTAAAAACCCAGAAACTGCACCCAACTGTGTCCTTGGTGTCATTTACAACTCGCCTGCCATACACTGCATTCACCACCACCACCGTCATCGGCTCAACTGCCCTGGGATACAGCTCTGCCCGGAGAGAGCTTCACCATCTTGGCTGCTTTAACACCGTCCCAGAGGATCTGCATAGTAGCGTCGGCTACCCTAGCCGAGTACCACGGGTGGCGTCACGATTCCCCTTTTCCTATTAATTATCCCACCATCTTCCCCCTCATTTGAACTTCTATCTTCTTTATTGGACACCCAGGGCCACGGACCAGGTCACCATCACCACCATGACACACATTCCCCCTTAAAAGAACCTGAAAGGCCCGGTACCGAGTTCCCCCGGCCCTGCGGGGCGTTCCACCTATATACCAGCATTGATCACTTTAGAGGTATTTCGGCTATAGAGAATTTTCTTGGTAGCTATACGGAATTTTCTTCTGATCAGAAACAATTCTGTGTCTTGTTATTGAATTTGATCCTTAAAAGGAACTATTTCCTATTCCAAGATCAGTTTTTTATAGAGCAAGTTGGGACCGCAATGGGCTCAAACGTTGCGCCACCATATGCCAATATTTTTATGGCGCACTTTGAATCCTTACACGTCTATACCAATGTACTCTTCCAGAAGCATATTTTGCTCTGGAAGAGATACATTGATGATATTTTTATCATATGGAAAGGAGATGTAGGGGCGTTATGGCTATTTCATACTACCATTAATCAATTGGTTCCTAATCTTACATTCACTATGCAGTTTGATTTTCACAAAATCAATTTTTTGGATACCAGTGTTATTATTCATAGTGATGGCACCCTGTCCACAGATCTGTGTGTTAAAAATATGGACAGGAATAGCCTCCTACATTTCTCAAACTGTCACCCTCTACACGTTAAAAAATCCCTTCCCAAATCACAATTTTGCCGTGTAAATAGAATAGTATCCGATAGTGCTGTTCGGACTATTCGTCTGAATGAAATGAAGAAGAAATTTAAAGACCGGGTTTACCCAGATTCACTATTGAGACCAATAGTATCTCCCAACCAGAGAAATACTACACCTCGAACGTTTTATGTCAATACCTTTCATCCATTTTCCAAATTTTTGAATCCCCCTCTTATCTGTTATAAAAAATCTAACAATTTACGCAACCTTCTGGTTCAAGCGGATATTGGATCTACAATACGCAGGGATAAACAGACTTTCCTGGCTACACCTCGTAAGAGAACACACCCATGCTTACATTGTCTTCAGTGCTCAAATGTAATGAAAGGGGAATAATTTTTTCATCCTAGAACTGGGAAAAGATTCTCTATCAATGGATTTCACACGTGAGACTCCTCATATGTTGTGTATCTGGGGAAGTGCCCATGCGGTCTCGGGTATGTTGGGGAAACTACCCAGCATATCCGGGACCGCATTTCTCAACACAAATCTACAATACAGTGCAAGAGATTGATGTTACCACTGCCTGCACATTTTTCAGCTGCCAATCATAATGTGGCACAGCTACGTTTTCAAGTTATAGAATCCGTACCGGTATCAGGAAGAGGGGGTAACAGAATTCTGAAATTAAAACAACACACGAGGCATTTTGGATTTATACGCTTGATACTATGGAACCTCATGGTCTAAAACGGGAATATGAGATATTTTATAACTGAATTGGCTATGTATTGATCATATTGTTATTGTTATACTGTAGGTATCTATTTTACTATATTGGTCTTCTGGTTATTAATACCATATATTTTTGTATCTTACAGGTCAATTAACTGGTTGACAGGTATATATGGCAGCACCTCACTTATTTCTACATTTATTTATTTATTTTTTTCTCTATTTTGGATATAGCCTTTATATAGCTGGTAATGTGGGTTCTATTTGTATTCTTCTTGTCTGCATGAAATTGTCACGACTGCAGCCGCAGACGCGGCCCAGCAGGCGCCTCCACGTCGATGGCAAGGGGCGGGCATCCTCCGGGGACGCAATATGGACCCTCTATACCACAGAGGGGGACCTGGGCCTACCAGAACTAGGGAAGGGCAGCGACCGGGATTCTGTGGCAGCTGAGCATGTGGACAAGGACACGTAGGACTTGATGACACCACACAACTCCAGGTATAAATAAAGTAAAGTTTACTTAAAGTAAAGTCACAGTACATAGACAAAACCAGGACACACGAGGTCATCAGGACACACAAGGTCATCAGGACACATGAGGACATCAGGACACACAAGGTCATCAGGACATCAAGACACACAAGGTCATCAGGACATCAGGATACACGAGGTCATCAGGACATCAGGATACACGAGGTCATCCAGACGCAGGCAGGACATCAGGGTGACCCACAGGACATCAGAATCACCAGCAGACATCAGACGGGAGTCGTTTGGTTCCGGACATCCAACACGACCTACAGGCACCACTGCAGTCATCCAGCTCCAGGCTCCAGGCAGCGGTCATCAGGTTCCAGACTGCGGTCGTCAGGCTCCAGGCATCGAACCTAGGAAGGAACTCAAGCATGATGGTACTAACACCGCAGGATTGCTGGGCCTGCATGGAGCTAGCATCGCATGGTAGTCAGAGCACAGCATAATAGATGCTCAGCAGGAACACCGGTTGCAAGAGTCTCAGAGTTACTGGGTGCGGGGCTCCAAACACAGAGTGATTCCAGGAACATAACACAGCAGACAGTTCAGACATAGTCAGGTAAGGGATAGGTATAGGATCAAGGATTCAAGTCTGGATACACCACCTCCAGGCCAGGGCGAATTTAGACGGGGTCAGGTACATGACAGGTACAGGATCAGGGATTCATATCTGGATATACCGCTTCCGGGGCAGGGCGAGGGAACAGCACAAAGCAGGAATCAAGGCAGGGAATTTGGTACCATAACCGAGACAGACGAGGTCCAGAGAGACAGACACGAGACACACATGGCAAAGTCCAGGAGCTTTGTGAGTTGCTCTGGCCCCGCCCATAGGGCAGGTAAGTTTATAAAGGAGCTGCCCCTCAGCAATTGGCTGGGGACAGCATTTCAAGCACACACACTAACCCTGATAAAAAGCAGGGAAGGTGTGGCTGCGCACGCCCTAAACACACACAGAAACCATTGCAGCACAATCAGTGCAGGAACTGCAGCCTAGAGCACCTGGCATGGTCTGCAAGCCTAGACACACGTGGAAAGTCATGCACCAGCTGCAAATGACCTCACAACCCGCGGACAGCTCCCACAGCGGCGACCAGGGACGGCACATGTGAATGGTCAAGCAGCAGAGCAAAGACCTAACACCACATGTGCAGCTTCGAAGCAGAGCAGGGAACTGAGCAGGCTCCACACAGGTAAAAGCCAGCAGTATCCCAGCTCAATTAGGGGGAAAGGAGTAAGGGGTTAAAGCAAAAAAAAAGCATTGTCATGCCGACAATCAAAAACAAAACAGAACGGCGTGACATTATCCCCTCCTAAAGCCCCCTCTTCTGAAGTTCCCCCCCAAAAAAAATACACAGAACTTTTTCTTGGGATGGGCGGTAAGTCCCAGTTCACAAGCAGCAGAGTTCATTGCTCCCGAAATCCAAACTGCTTACCAAGCGCAGGGTTGAGCAGCCTAGTCCACTACCAGCTGGGATCCGAGCCATCTCATCCGCTGGCCAAGCGGGGCTCGGAAAAAGTCCTACCGTCCATACATGCTCAGCTGAGTCCAAGGCCAGAGCTTCTGTCACGACTGCAGACGCGGCCCAGCAGGCGCCTCCACACCGATGGCGAGGGGCGGGCATCCCCCGGGGACGCAATATGGTAAAAGCCAGCAGTATCCCAGCTCAATTAGGGGGAAAGGAGTAAGGGGTTAAAGCAAAAAACATGCATTGTCACGCCGCCAATCAAATACAAAACAGAACGGCGTGACAGAAATGTCTTTTTCCTTTTCCATTTTTTTCTTTTATACATTATGATCTCTAGAAGATTTTTTGTATTCTACATATTTTTAGCTTGCTTATAATTCAAAACAGATCATAATAATTTTGATTCTATTGAAGTATATTCACACTTCAGCGCACCTTTCTCTGTCTATTCTTAATTCAGAAATCACGTGCAGTTCAGACCAGTTGGCCTCTTTTCATCTACATGGGCGTTTCCGTCTGTGTGAGATGCTAGTTTTAGGATACATTTAGTTGACTTTCTCTGCCACGCATGCTCAATGTGAATTGGATGTCCTGCTTTTTTTCAGGACTTATTCCTGATAATTTACATACTGCAGCTGGGAGCAATTATGTATGGTTAAAGGGAATCTGTCACCTGGTTTTGGCGGGCGATGAATACGAGGTCGGTCCGGTCCGATGGGCGGTGTTCCCGATGTGTGCCGCCTCCCCATCCTTGGCCGCCGTCCGCAGTTTTTTGAGGAATAGGTGTAGGTCTCCGCCATTTGTTGCGCGTGCGCTAAGCATTCTTGGCTAGCGCACGCGCAGTATGCTTTGCCCAACTGCGGGCAAAGCCGAAAAGCCTGACTGCGCATGCGCCGGTTAACTAAGCCCCGGAACACAGCAAAATACTTCCGGGGCTTAGCCCGCCGCTGCCCCAGAAATGGCGCATCTATAAGATGCGCCAATTCCAGCACTTAGCCCCTCTCTTCCCACCCATTTAGCGGTGGGATATGGGGTAATAAGGGGTTAATGTCACCTTGCAATTGGAAGGTGACATTAAGCCCAGTTAATAATGGAGAGGCATCAATAAGACACCTCTCCATTATTAATCTTATATAAATAAAGGGTTAAAAAAAGACACACACACATAAGAATAAAGTATGTTAATGAAATAAAAGACAACACGGTTTTCATATTTTTATTGTACTCTC
Organism: Dendrobates tinctorius; assembly: GCF_039654945.1. Lineage (NCBI taxonomy): Eukaryota > Metazoa > Chordata > Amphibia > Anura > Dendrobatidae > Dendrobates > Dendrobates tinctorius. The sequence goes on along the minus strand of NW_027361875.1, from coordinate 1,670,617 downwards.
AGATCCAAGCGACGCCCTCGGTCTCCTAGAATAAGTAAAATAATAAACCAACCATATACTCCCTGTCCGACGCAGTCCCATTAATAACGAGTGCCCCATGACGATCTCCCCTATAGAACAGTGACATCAGGTGATGTCACTGCTCTATAGGGCCTCCCAGTGATGAACTGACAGGAGACAATGCCTCCAGCAGTGCATCACTGAGGTTACCTGAGTTCAAAGTCTCACTTTACAGCAATGCTGCATGAGAATTAAGGTTATGGTTAGGGCTAGGGTAAGGGCCAAGGTTATGGGACCTCTTTCAGCGGAGGGATACACAGCGAAGGATTACCTCCACCTGTCATTTTAGTGCTGGAGCTCCTGGAGAGCGGTCACATCAGCTGATGTGGCAGCTCTCTACGGGAGATCATCGTGGGACCCTCGTTATTAATTGGACTATGGCGGAAAGGTGAGTATAGGTTGGTTTATTATTTTATCTTTATTACAGGAGATCGATGTCTTCGGGGAATTAGGTCATTGTTGTGTATGTACTCTATGTTATGTGTTATATGTATGTTCGGTATGTTGTATGTTCTGGGGTTTTTTTTACATTCAACACATTAGCCGGATGATGGGACTACTACTGTCCCATCATTGGCTAATGTGTCACTCACTGACAGAGTAGCAGGTATCGCCCAATGGGACTTGTAGTCCCATCGAACAATGCCTGCATACATACACACAAACACACAGCCCCGGCAACCCCCCGCACAGACTCCCTGACAGCCCAATGTGCCCCGCACAGCCCCGGCAACCCCCCACACAGACCCCTTGACAGCCCGCACAGCCACGGTAACCCCCCTCACAGACCCCGCATGACCCCCCGACAGCCCGATGAGCCCCGCACAGCCCCGGTAACTCCGCAGAGAGCCCCGCACACACACATAGTCCGCACACACATACACGCCCAGTCACCGCCCACACACCATACACACACACAGTCACCGCCCACACTCTTCCCCCCCTCCCGATCTTCAGCGTTTCATCCACAGCAAAACTGCAGATCTTTTTGAGACCTGCGGTTTTGCTGCGGATCAGTGCAAGTCAATGGGTGCAGAAATGCGGCAGATCCACACAAACAAGTGACAAGCTGCGGAAATTAACCCGCAGTGCTTCCGTGCGGATTTTTCCGCAGCATGTACACAGCGTTTTTCAAATTACATTGACTTTAATGCTACTGTACAACGCAGCAGAATCAGGTCCTAATCCGCTGCAGATCCGCAGTAGAATCCGCACGTGTGCACACAGCCTAGCACAGCTAAAATAACAAAGAAGCGGCTTCAGAACAACTCTGTGACCATTGTTGACTGGCCCAGCCAGAGCCCTGACCTAAACCCAACTGAGCATCTCTGGAGAGATCTGAAAATGGCTGTCCACCAACGTTCACCATCCAACCTGACGGAACTGGAGAGGATCTACAAGGAAGAATGGCAGTGGATCCCCAAATCCAGGTGTGAAAAACTTGTTGCATCCTTCCCAAGAAGACTCATGGCTGTACTAGCTCAAAAGGATGCTTCTACTCAATACTGAGCAAGGAGTCTGAATACTTATGACCATGTGATATTTCAGTTTTTCTTTTTTAATAAATTTGCAAAAATTTCTACATTTCTGGGTTTTTTTCGGTCAAGATGGGGTGCAGAGTGTACATTAATGAGAAAAATAATGATCTTTTTTGAATTTACCAAATGGTTGCAATGAAACAAAGAGAAAAATTTAAAGGGGTCTGAGTACTTTCCGAACCCACTGTATGTCTCCAGAATTAAAATCAATCAGAGACTCTAGGTAGGTGCACACAACAGTTTTCTCTCCATCCGAGAAAATTGCTCCGCTTATGCTAATCACAAATTATTTTCCTATTTTCTCTGAGGTGGAGAGGGTAAAAAAAAAAGTTTATCCACCTCCTCAATTGTGAGTTCATGAAAATCGGATGGCACTTGGATGTCATCTGGGTGCAGTTTGATTTTTTCATGGGCCCATAAACTTTAATGGGCGAATGTGACCCAATTCTCGGAGGCAAATCATGCATGCTGCAATTTTTTTTCCCTCGGACATGTGCACAGCCCCAGAGAATAAAAGGTGAAAGAGCGCTATCCATCAAAACCAAAAATAGCACTCGTCCGATGTATTCGGTCGTGTGCACGGGCACTTACTATACAGAATACCATAAAAAAAACCTCTTCACTAATTCTTAAAAGTGTAAAGATTTGCTGAACATCTCAAAGCTGCTGAAGCCATTCTACCATCCCTAATCATCATTTTAAGGAAAATCAATTTATATTACTGTGGGTAGTGATCTTCTGACTATTGGAGCAGTTCGTACAGGGGATAAAATTCATGGAGACAGTGGAAGACTAGCTCGGGGCTAGCATGGATGTAGCGCCTTTTATTATACTGCCTTTAGGTTCTGTTTTCAGTTACCTCTGGGCTAAATCTCGCAAATTTTCACAAGATAATGAAATTCCGTTTATAAACAAGGCATCTTATTTTCTACTGAATACAATCTCCTGAAAGAGGCATTGTGGTTATAAAAAGTTATCACACAGTGACAGTATAGATAATAATTACCTCCAGCAACTGCTAGAACAAGGAGCTGGAGTCCTATAATTTATTGGACTTTTTTTTGTTTCACTAACAGATTTTTTGAGTTTAGGACTGCCGATCGGTTGGTATTTACCAATTGACGGTTGTTTAACCCCATAGTGGCTTCCAATATGCCTTTTTCAGAGAAGAGTGCCCCCCGATGAGCAAAAACAGAGCATGTGTCAGCTGTATACTATAGCCGACATCCTGATGCATCAGTCACTCCCCATGTTAGTACCTATTGTGTCCGTTTAACCCCCTTAGAAGCTACTGTCAGTAGCGACAGCGGCTTAATCTTTAAAACATCAGCACCCCGTAATCGCAATCATGTGCTCCCAATGGTTACCAAGTAATGGCTGTAGAATCTGCCAGCTTTGGTCACCTGTAAGGGTATGTGCAGACAATCTGGAAGTAGCAGTGCTTTGGGTGCAGCGTATGTTCTCTGCGTCCAAAGCACTGCAGTCTATTGAACGCAGGTGAATCCGCATGTGGTCACTGAACCGTGCAGAATCACTGTGTCAAATACATTCTATTGGTGAAATTTCTCTTGTGGAGATTCCTGTCTCTGCAAGATAGACATGATGCGGTCTGGAGAGATGCACCTCATGTCCGTCTCCATGGGTGAGCCCTGGGTATCTCTGGACGCATAGTGGGCATGGGATTTCTAGAAATCCCATCCACTATGCTGTATCTTCTGGCTACTGCGGGTTGGATGCTGCACAAGAATGCAGCGTCCAACCGGCAGCGTTTCCTGATTGTGTGCACATACCTTTAGGATGTAGACATTATAGCGGAAAAAAATTGTAACTTTTCATTCTGCTTTGCGTTAATTCCCGTGAAGCACCTGAAGGGTTAACAAACTAGTTTTGAATAATTTGAGGGGCGCTGTTTGTAAAATGGTGTCACTTTGAGGGGGGTTTCTAATATAGAGGTACCTCAAAGTCACTTCAAAATTAAATAGGTTCCTAAAAAAAAAGTAAAAACTATGGCTAAAACTTTAACCATTCTAACAGCCTTACAAAATGAGAGTACTATGGGTATAAACCAGGGCTGTGGAGTCGGTAAGCCAAACCTGCGACTCCGACTCCGACTCCTCAATTTCCCTTACACCGACTCCGACTCCAACTCCGACTCCGACTCCACGACTCCGACTCCCACACATATTGCTTATATTTAAGTGAAAAATTTATTGTAGTACAATGTGAACCTCAGACATTTAATCATTTTTATGATCCAATAATCAAGATATTTAGATAGAACAGAATATATATTGGTGTACTACCCGGTTTTCATTCTTTTTGGTACAGATACGATATGGATAGACAGATATGGATAAATGGATAGAGCAGATTTCTAATCTGCTTTTGCTATTGAAAACATTATCTATGAGCTCAAAAACCTTTCAGGTGATGCAGTTTTTTAAAAAGATGATCGGCTTTTGCAGCTGAAAAACGTATCCTCAAAAAACACAGGAAAAACGCTGTGTGTGAATGTAGCCTTAGATCAGGAATATAACAGCCATTTATAGGACATTTCATAACTTTCCCAAATTCCTATGAAAAAATATTCAGCACATCCTGCATTGAATTACTGTACCCAATTTATTATATATTTTAGGAGTCGGAGTCGGTCCATTTTATACTGACTCCAACTCCGACTCCGACTCCACCAAAATGAGCACCGACTCCGACTCCGACTCCACAACTCCGACTCCGACTCCACAGCCCTGGTATAAACATTCAAAGATTGAAAATTGCTACTTTTTTTTATACATATTTTCATAATAATTCTCATATTTTAGTAAATGAAAAGAAAACAAATTGATAAAAAAATTTGCCACTAAGGCTGGTTTCACACTAGCGTTTGATCGTGCAGCGCATCGTGCACTATCGGGCGCACGCGCAATGTTCCCCTATCTTTAACATGGTGGTCGCAGGGTCTTGCGAATGTACGCGCTCATCAGCGTTCAGCGTGCGCTGCGCATTTTACAGGTGTGCGCCCAGACGCGCCGTACGCTACATGTTGCATTTTTTGTTCCGCCTACATCGTTAAAAAAATCGCAAGCGCACTGCTCGGTGTGCGCCCAAAAACAGCATTACAGTCTATGTGGTCGCTGACGAGCGCTTGGCAGTGCGCATGTCAGCGCCTTGTGCGCACACGCGATTTAAGTAAACAATGTCTAGACACTCGTCTAAAACTCCCCCTAAACAAGCAACATTGTTTGGGAGGAGTGTAGATGAAAGAATGTGTCTTCAGGGATAATTACTCTACAGATAGCCTTGCAGAGAGCAGACAAGAGCCTAGAAGAGCCTTCCAAGTGTGGATTCAAGCTTCAGGAGCCAAAATGTGAGTATTCTTCAACATAATGTCTGTGTGTCCTGTACAATTTTATAATGTACTAATGTACTTTTTGTTTTCATTTCAGCATGTCTTCGTCTGGATCACTGTATTCGCCATCTCGGCAAGAACTGGCCCAAGCTGATCGTGAGGTGAGAATCTTGCTGCCTTTGGGTAAGTATATCTGCCTCTAGAAATGTGTTTTAATTTTTTCTTTCTTTACAGACATCGGAGACGGGCACTGAAGATGAAGTGCGGGAGCAGTCTGAGCGGGAGCGGTCTGAGCGGGAGCAGTCTGAGCGGGAGGATTCTGAGCGGGAGCAGCGTAGTCAAGTCGTGGCGAGGAGATGCAATATGAGTATATATATTTTTTTTTCTGTCTTTATTTATCTTGCTTTTTCTCTGTTTCTTTGTGTATCTGTTTCATTTTCCAAAATTCAAAACAGTAAAATATTATTTTTTCTAGGTTCCACAACGGGATGACAAAGAAGTAGTGTACATCGACAACGAGCACCTGATCCACCTCGTTGAGGAGCGTATCCCATTGTGGGACAGCCGTGATCAGCAGTACAAAGGCACAGTGGTGACCCGGCAGCTCTGGAATGAGGTGGCCGCAGCGATGATGGATGGCTGGGACAGCGCCTCTCCAACTTCAAAAAGGGCGTTCAGTAAGTATATTGATGCTCTGTAATACTGCATTGATTTTTGGACCTGATGGTGCTGATGTGTTTTTTGCAAGATATATTCTTGCATTAAACACATCAATGCCTTATGGAATACATTGAATGATTTTTGTCTTCAACTGCTGCATTGCTTTATGGTCCTGATGGTGCTGGTGTTTTTTTGGCAAGATATATTCTTGCATTAAAAACACCAATGCCATGTGGAAAACAGTGATTGATTTTTGTCTTCAACTGCTGCATTGCTTTATGGTCCTGATGGTGCTGGTGTTTTTTTGGCAAGATATATTCTTGCATTAAAAACACCAATGCCATGTGGAAAAAAGTGATTGCTTTGTCAACTGCTGTCTTGATCACGTTTTCACTCTTGCTCCGGATGATACTGTTGTTTTCGCTGCTACATATATTCTAGCAGGAAACATAAACAGTGTCCTCAGTATCAACAGTGACTGCATTGTGTCTAGAATTTTATTTGTGCTGCAGCATTGACTGTTTGCAAAGTTCTATCCAGTGTGTGTGCTGATAATTAAGTGGCCTTAAGTGCATTTTCGAATTTTTTTTTTCCCAACAGTGAACAAAATCCGCACACGTTGGCGCTCGATGAAGGACCGCTTCAACACTGATGTTCATGCTGAGGGACAGGTTCGGAGTGGTTCAGCGGCAAGGCGCAGAAGAAAGTACCGCTATTATCGAGAGTCGGCTTTCCTGAGACCGGTCCTTGCCAGGAGAGCGTAAGTTTTTTGTTTTTTTTTTGTTTTGTTATTACTATGTGCTTTTCAATTCCACAGGTGATGCTTCTTGTAAATACATGATACTAATGTTTTCCCTTTCTTTCCACAGCACTTGGAGCAGCACACTGCAACCTGTCCCGGGAGCGGTACTTCATCCGACAGCCAGGAAGCATCTTGCAGGCCAGCAACACAGACAGCTGGTGACCAGGAAGCTGGTCCATCAGGTGCTCCCCTGTCCCAGGTCTCTGTCACTGGTTATGCGGGCTCTACCCGCCAGCGGCAGAGGGCCTCGGACAGGCCTGTCATGCCCGAGTTCATGCTCTTGAGCGAGGCCTTTAAGGGCAGCCTCAAGGCGCTGTCCGCCAGAATGGAAAGCGGTTTTTCCCTGATGGAACGTGGTTTTAACCACATGTAACACCGCTTCCACTCTGTTGACCAGCGCCTTGACCGTCTGGAGGCCGACCTCAACAGACCAGCGCACCATTTTTTCAGTAAAATTGAACAGGGCATGGCGAAACACCTTAGTGCTGAGCAACAGCTGAGTGTGTTACAGGCCTGCAACACTGCTTACTTGCAGGCTATGCAGCAGAATCGGTATATGCAGCAGTCAGTGGTGTCATTTCCAACAGTTCCACCGCTGACTCGCTTCACCACACTACCGACTTCTTCTGCATACCACTGCATGGCCACCTGCATTCCCAGCGAAGCCGGACACCACTACACCACCCCAAGTCTGAGTGCTGCAGGACACTCCGCCACCACCACTATGGCAAGCGCTGCTCCTGTATGGAGCACCACCACCGCCACAGCACCACCAACTTAGTGCCAAACCACCACAGAACCTGCTTGGGCCACAGACACCACCAGTCAACACCAAAGGAGCACCGCCAGCACTCCTGAGCAACAGAGCACCGCCAGCACTCTTCAGCAACAGAGCACCGCCAGCACTCCTCATCAAAGGAGCACCGCTAGCACTCCTCATCAAAGGAGCACCGCCAGCACTCCTCATCAAAGGAGCACCACCACCACTCCTCATCTTAAGATCACCGTCACCAATACTCCTCCTCAGAGTCCCCCAAGAACTTTGGCTGAGATCCCAGACAGGCAGCCTCCTGCTCGGGGCACCGACCCAACTTTCTCACCTTCTAGGAGCACCGCCACTGCCACTTCTAGCAGCACTGCCACCGCGACCACAGAGCAGCAAAGGGGTGATCCGCATTCCCTATTTTACAGGGCAACGACACAGTCCATCATCACCAGGCGGTCGACCAAAGTAAGGCGGTCACAGGCTGCAAGTCGGTCCGGGCAGGATATTCCTGCGCCAAAGAAAAAAAAAAGAAAAACTTTGTTCATCCATCCACCCTCTCCTCCTAATGTGTCTCAACCTGCCTCCATGTCCTTCCCAGAGCTCCCTTCCCCCAGTACTTTCGTCGCCCCTTCTCCTAGAACCCCTTCTTCAACCTCCAGTCGTTCGTCGTCTCTCCACACACCCAAAGTATCCCAATCTTCCCCCAAACGTCATTTCTAATAAAAAAGTTTTTTTATTTTTTGTTACAAAATAAATGTGCAATTGTGCTTTCAAAATATTTGGATTGGTTACTGTGTCAATCGCCGACTACACACACTGCGCCGTACACTTAGTGTTTTTGCCACCAGATATCTCCATTACTGAGACAGGTTTCTTGTGTGAGTCTTGGAGATATGTGTTGTCAACGAAACAAATCTACATGACTTGTCTTTTCAACAACAGTCTCTACATTCTTGTAATATTGCACAGACTGGATCCAGCAGAGTTCCACAACTCTAGTCCTCAAGATACACCATCAGATCATGTTGTATGGAATCCTCTTTTTTGGGGGCTCTTGTGAAACAGTTATCAATGGAGATATGTATTTCATTACAACATGATCTGTTGCTGGACCGTGAGGAGTGGAGTTGGGGAACCCTGCTGGATCAAGTCTGTGCAATATTACTAGAATGTAGAGACTGCTGTGGAAAAGACAACTCATATAGATATGTGTTGTCCAAAAAACAAAATCAATCTACATGACTTGTCTTTTTCACAGAAGTCTCTACATTCTTTTAATATTGCACAGACTGGATCCAGCAGGGTTCCCCAACTCCAGTCCTCAAGGTCCACCAACAGATCATGTTGTATGGAATCTTTTTTTTGGGCTCTTGTGAAACCGTTATCAATGGAGATATGTATTTCACTACAACATGATCTGTTGGTGGACCGTGAGGAGTATAGTTGGGGAACCCTGCTGGATACAGTTTGTGCAATATTAAAAGAATGTAGAGACTGCTGTGAAAAAGACAAGTCATGTAGATTGGTTTCGTTGACAACACCTATCTCCTTGACTGACACAAGAAACATCAGTAATGGAGATATCTGGTGTACTGCACACACTAATTTATGGAAGGGTTCCCCAACTACAGTGTTAAAAGCCAACAAACAAATCATGTTTTTAGTAATTCCATTTGAGTTACAAAAAAAAAAAAAGGAAACATAATCTGTTGGTTGACATTTAGGACTACATTTTGGAAACCCTGGCATAGAGGATGGTGTTGAGTGCAAGGCATATCTATTGTTAGCTTGCCTTTTTTTTCCGTTCACATTTAACTATTAGAGAAAAGGCAAGGAACTATAGATATACCTTGTAAATAACCACATACTCTATTACGAGTTTGTGGAAGAAACACATTACTGATGGTGATAATAAATGTTATATATACTTCCCAAATACCCTGACCTTGCATCACTATCACACCTGGGCAGGTGAATTGATTTTGAACCTGCAGCGTTGCTACTATAATTCTACATATATTCTGCAGAAGAGTGTAGTGATGCTGCAGTTTAATCTGTATTGTAATGGCCATTTGTGATAAGTATTCAGCATAACACGAGGCCTGGGTATTTTACCTGTCACAGTTGTATTATCTCCACCATCGCTGTTAATTGAACACACTGTAGAGATTATAAAGGTAATACAACTTGTGTGTGTATGTCACCTACTCAGGAGTATTAGTGAATTCATGATGCACAAAACAGAGTATCATAAATTCACTGATAGATCTGGCTACTTGCTAATGGTATTGGGAGTGTAAAAACAGAGAATGCACTCAGTACAGGTATCAAAACAGTGTTTTTTTATTAACATACCAACATGCACTAAAAAATTTTTACACCATTTGCTCTTGCCATTACACCCGTCCTACATCTGAGTTGAAGTAGGCCGCAAATTGGTCCTTCATTTGGCCAACTTCGACTGATGACCTGAGAGGGTGCTGTGTAAATTCAGGCAATGGATTAGGAGCAACATCATCAAGATCTAAGTTCGGGGGCTCTCTAGCAATTACAAAATTATGTAGAACAACACAGGCCTTGACCACCTCATCCACTGTTTCCAGTTTCAGATTAATAGCTGTGCCAAGTATGCGCCATCTAGATACAAGTATACCAAATGCACACTCTACTGTTGTCCTGGCCCTGGTGAGCCTGTAATTATAAATTCTTTTGTGGAGGTCCAAGTCCCGGCTGGAGTAGGGTTTGAGCAGGTTTTGGCACATCTGGAACGCTTCATCACCAATCATTACAAATGGCTGTGGCTGACCTTCGGTGTTGGGAAGAGGCCGTGGCATGGGGAAATTGAAGTTGTTGCCATACAACCTCCTGCCCATGTCAGAGGTCTTAAAAGCCTGGGAGTCATTCCCACGGCCAAATGCCCCAATGTCCACTGCAATAAACATACAGTCTGCATCCGCAATGGCCATCAGTACAGTAGAAAAGTACTTTTTGTAGTTATAGAACTCAGAGCCTGTTCTTTTGGGCTTGATAATCCGGATGTGTTTCCCATCCACCGCTCCCAAACAGTTAGGGAAATTGCATACAGTCCAGAATCTGTCGGCGATTTCCAACCACTTTTCTGCGGTTGGCATGGGCATGAATTCGGGACAAAGAACGTTCCACAAAGCCCGGCAGGTGGCCACTACAATTCCAGACAACGTGGAGATTCCAATCCGGTACTGGAAGTGCAGTGACGAGAGGGTCTCTCCAGTAGCCAGGAATCTGTGACACAAAGAAAACAAATAAAAATAATATTTGTGTATACGTAATTTTTTTTACACACGTTAAATTAAAAAAAAAAAAAAAAAATCTGCAGCCTTTGGTTCAATACATGGCATCAAAAAATTACGGCAGCCTTTAGTTAACTACATGGCAGAACTGTAATTCTGCCAGATTTGGAAGAGTACATGTCACAACCCAAAAAATCAGCAGGCATTGGTTTAGCAAAACTACGTACCTTAATGTGACCAGGAGCCGTTCCTCAGGAGTAATCGCACGCCGGAGCTGTGTGTCCTGTCTCCGGATGACTTCTTTTACCCGACCAAGCAAATAGTGAAAGATTTCTTGGGTCATCCGGGTATAATCCGTAAATTTCTCCGGGTTTGCCTGCAGCTCGCTGTTGAGGGTGTGGTACGCTCCACGGCTCTCCCGGAGTTCAATAATGGGATGTATCCACAAACGCCACCGCTGCCGTCTTCGCTGCCTCTCTCTCTCCCTCTGTTCATGGCAAGCAACTGCATAAGCCTGAGCCGTCCTCATGTCCAGATCCAAGTCAAAGTAAAAGCTCTTCCAGCGCAGATCCATGTTTATCAAGGCAAATGCAAGCAAATGTGAAGAATTCAGCTGTAAACAGGGTCTATAAAAAGAATTTCCATAAGACACGCCCACTGCTGTCCCATTGGAGGAGTGTGTTGCAAGAATTTTTCAAGGATTTTTTCTCCAGTTTATTGCGCATAAAAAATGCAAACGCATGAAAAACGCTTACAAACGCATAAAAACGCTGCGATTTTTTGTAGTTATGCGCACAATAATGCTACAAAAAACGCTAGTGTGAGACTAGCCTAACAAAGTACAACGTGTCTTGAAAATACGATGTCAAAATCAGCGCGATATATTGACACAGACAGACAGCACTTTAGATGCACAGTGAACCTTAATAGATTGTTATCGGCAGCACGGGTCCTTTTAACCCAGGATAATGTCCTGCCGAGAACAATGATCTTATAAGCAAATCAAAAGATCATTTCACCTGAGGAACACAGAGACACAGCTTCCATGATCTGTTTGTGTCTGCCCCTATGACACATCTCCATGGACCTTAGAGGATTATAAACACAAAAATCAGCAACACCATACAAAATATAATTAACCAGTTACAGTCAACAAGGCATCTGTACTGTCACAGTCATGTCTGACTGTATATGTAGCTGGAAAAAGTCCCAACTAAAGAGGACATTCACGTAGATTTATTATTTATTTATTCTGCATTGCTAATACAGCGCGATCTTATTCCGCATCGCTTTACCTACATTAACATCGCTGTCCCCATTGAGGCTCAAAATCTAGATTCCCTGTATGTATGTCTTTGGAATGTGGGACGAAACCCACGCAAACACGGGGAGAACATACAAACTCCTTGCAGATGTTGTCCTTGGTGGGATTTGAACTCAAGACCCCAGCACAGCAAGGCTGCAGTGCTAACCACTGAGCTACCATGCTGCCCAAAGTACCGATAGTTGGACCCACACAAGTGAAAATATTATTGGCCTATTAGAAGGAACTTACGGACATAACTGTACATCCACGCTGGGGTCTGCATGTGTGGAGCAGTCTCAGGAGCTAGACCTGCTCCACACTCGTCAGATGCTGGTTGTGTTGCATTGCATTGCTGACAACTGTAACAGCAGCGACCACCGCTAGCTCCGATCACTGCTGTTTAGTGGTGCAATTGCGTGGCACCAGTATGTTCCTGCTGAAGGCCCCTATGGCTGCCACCTTGGTTCTCCTGTGAAGGCGAACGACAGGCAATCATTTATATTATATACTGCATAAAGTATTGTGGTATCTCAGGTTCAAGTCCCCAAGGAACTAAAAATGAAGGTACTGTAATACTTTTAAACTTCAGTTTTTCAAATTAAAAAAAATAAAAAGTAAACATATCTGGTATCACCACGTCCGTAAATATCCAATCTATTAAAAACATAAAAGTTTTTTGTCCATACAGTAAACGTCAAAACCAGAAAACAAAATACTGAAAAGTCAAAATTGCCGTTTTTCCAGTCTCAGCTCCTCTCTCAAAAGTGCAATAAAAAGCGTTCAAACATCCAACGTATCATAAAATGGTGTCAGGAAAAAATGCCAGCTCACTACTCAAAAAACAAGCTCTCATACTGCTCTATGCACATAAGCATAAAAAAGTTACGGGTTTCAGAAAATTGTGACAAAAACATTTTTTTTTCTTAAAGTTCCACATTTTGCTTCAACCACTAAAATAACTTAGAGTTTGATATTGCCGTATTCATACAGATCTGAGCAATCAAATGGCCAGGTCATTTTTAGCACACAATGAAAGCTGTAAAAAATTAGACCCAAAGACCCCACAGCAGGCAGAAGTACATTTTTTCACCATTTCATCCCAGTTGGATTTTTTTTCCCCAGTACATTTTACGATACAATGAATGCCGTCTGTTAAAATTACACTTCGCCTCACCAAAAATCAAGTCCACACAAGGCTATGTTGAAGAAAAAAAAGAGTTATGACTTTAGTAGTAGAAGCAAAAAAATGGAAAATGCAAAAAAAATTGTCTGAAAGGGTTAAAGTAACTGGAAAGTTAATTTTAGTGAAAAATCTAAATCCGGTATAGCAGATGAAGATGATTATGAATATTTGCTTATTCTGTCCTTTTATACAGTAGACGGTTTCTTCAGTACCGGCTGGCGTGTACTGTAGCTAGAAGGAAGAAAGTGCAGAGACATGGGGGCGCTCTGCAGGCGGACTCACGCTGGCTGACTCACAGTATGGCGGTTTTATGTTTGTGATTGTGATCAGCAAGTGAAGGAAGATAATTACATGAATGTCAGCAGAGCAGCATACTTGTACTCCCTTTTTATCAAATATAGGTCAAGTGATAGTACTGCACTTCACGACTTGTTCGCACGCTGACGATGGAGCTCCTCACAATGCTGCCAATGACATGGTGACCTGGATAGAGAAGATCTCCTCTGGGTACGGACTTGCCGATGCAGATCAGAGGATGCCACCTATTATAACTGCAGTGATGGGGCTTGTCAGACATTATTAAAGGAGTGATATACAGTAGAGAGATACATAACCCATAAGTGTTCTGCTCTTCATAGTGCGGCACAGACAAAGGGATTGCCAAGAGCCCCCTTATTCCATAAGATATTTGCTTCATTTTTTGGCTGCAGTATTATTTAAAGACTAACCAACTTTTTAATTTTTATTTTATACCTCAATAGTGCACATGAAAATAAGCAACTTTATAATAAATCTTAGCAGAGAAGTCTGCTTTTTTTCTCCTCCCGGACTGATTCTTTTCCTTCTCAAGTCAAGGGTTAAATCTGTATACAAGATAGGAGATGACAGTCAGTGCTCACAAACTTCAATGGAGAAGAGGGAGGAGCTAGAGAAAGACATAGACATTCAAATGCAAGCTCTCCATAGAAGTTTATGAGCACCAACTGCCATCTCCAATCTCAGTAATGACAAAGTTGATTTTCAATAAAGGCAGATTTTATCCGTGAATTGAGAGTGAAAAATCAGTCCACAATGAGAAAGATTTCTATGATAAGATATATTACCAAGTTTCTAGTTTTCATATGTACCAGTTATCTTTCTTTCACCATAAATCAAAACAACTGTTACTATTTCAGTATTCTTTAGCAGAATTATTTCAACCCTCAGTTAGCACCAGGGCTGTGGAGTCGAAGGTGAAGTTGGAGTCAGTGTCCATTTGGCGGAGTTGGAGCTGGTATAAAATAGACTGACTCGGACTGCTAAAATATACAGTATAATACATTGGGTACAGCAATACAATACAGAATGTGCTGTAAATGTTTCCGCAATAATTTGGGAAAGTTATGAACAGTGCTAAAAATGTCTTGTCTATTCCTGATCTAAGGATCTGGGCTTTTAGTAGACATGAATCTGTGCTGCACTTTATGTACATGCTCAGTAGTGACCAGTGCTGTGGAGTCATAGATGAGATGAATCTGTGCTGCACTTTATGTACATGCTCAGTAGTGGCCAGTGCTGTGGAGATGTAGATGAGATGAATCTGTGCTGCACTTTATGTACATGCTCAGTAGTGACCAGTGCTGTGGAGTCGTAGATGAGATGAATCTGTGCTGCACTTTATGTACATGCTCAGTAGTGAGGCAGTGCTGTGGAGTCATAAATGAGATGAATCTGTGCTGCACTTTATGTACATGCTCAGTAGTGACCAGTGCTGTGGAGTCGCAGATGAGATGAATCTGTGCTGCACTTTATGTACATGCCCAGTAGTGAGGCAGGGCTTTTGAGTCGTAGATGAGATGAATCTGTGCTGCACTTTATGTACATGCTCAGTAGTGACCAGTGCTGTGGAGTCATAGATGAGATGAATCTGTGCTGCACTTTATGTACATGCTCAGTAGTGACCAGTGCTGTGGAGATGTAGATGAGATGAATCTGTGCTGCACTTTATGTACATGCTCAGTAGTGACCAGTGCGGTGGAGTCGTAGATGAGATGAATCTGTGCTACACTTTATGTACATGCTCAGTAGTGACCAGTGCTGTGGGGTCATAGATGAGATGAATCTGTGCTGCACTTTATGTACATGCTCAGTAGTGACCAGTGCTGTGGAGTCATAGATGAGATGAATCTGTGCTGCACTTTATGTACATGCTCAGTAGTGACCAGAACTGTGGAGTCGTAGATGAGATGACTGTGCTGGACTTTATGTACATGCTCAGTAGTGACCAGTGCTGTGAATTCGTAGATGAGATGAATCTGTGCTGCACTTTATGTACATGCTCAGTAGTGACCAGTGCTGTGGATCTGTAGATGAGACGAATCTGTGCTGCACTTTATGTACATGCTCAGTAGTGACCAGTGCTGTGGATCTGTAGATGAGATGAATTTGTGCTGCACTTTATGTACATGCTCAGTAGTGACCAGTGCTGTGAAGTTGTAGATGAGATGAATCTGTTCTGCACTTTATGTACATGCTCAGTAGTGACCAGTGCTGTGGAGTTGTAGATGAGATGCATCTGTGCTGCACCTTATGTACATGCTCAGTAGTGACCAGTGCTATGGATTCGTAGATGAGATGAATCTGTGCTGCACTTTATGCACATGCTCAGTAGTGACCAGTGCTGTGGAGTCATAGATGAGATGAATCTGTGCTGCACTTTATGTACATGCTCAGTAGTGACCAGTGCTGTGGATCTGTAGATGAGATGAATCTGTGTTGCAATTTATGTACATGCTCAGTAGTGACGAGTGCTGTGGGGTTGTAGATGAGATGAATCTGTGCTGCACTTTATGTACATGCTCAGTAGTGACCTGTGCTGTGGAGTCGTAGATGAGATGAATCTGTGCTGCACTTCATGTACATGCTCAGTAGTGACCAGTGCTGTGAATTCGTAGATGAGATGAATCTGTGCTACACTTTATGTACATGCTCAGTAGTGACCAGTGCTGTGGATCTGTAGATGAGATGAATCTGTGCTGCACTTTATGTACATGCTCAGTAGTGACCAGTGCTGTGGATCTGTAGATGAGATGAATCTGTGCTGCACTTTATGTACATGCTCAGTAGTGACCAGTGCTGTGGATCTGTAGATGAGATGAATCTGTGCTGCACTTTATGTACATGCTCAGTAGTGACCAGTGCTGTGGAGATGTAGATGAGATGAATCTGTGCTGCCCTTTATGTACATGCTCAGTAGTGACCAGTGCTGTGGAGTCGTAGATGAGATGAATCTGTGCTGCACTTTATGTACATGCTCAGTAGAGACCAGTGCTGTGGAGTCGTAGATGAGATGAATCTGTGCTGCACTTTATGTACATGCTCCGTAGTGATCAGTGCTGTGGAGTTGTAGATGAGATGAATCTGTTCTGCACTTTATGTACATGCTCAGTAGTGACCAGTGCTATTGTAGGGTTGGTGGGGCGAGCTGGGGGGGTGGTCCCTCTTCTTACCGCGCAGAGACGAAACAGAGACGAAATGGAGGCAGATTCTGGGTGCAACAGGTCCAAGTTTATTTTCGCGCGCCGTCCGCCTGACAGCCCTCGCAGCACATCGCCATATCTCTCTCTCTCTCGGCCCTCCGTATCCAGAGCCGCTTCACAATACAGCACAGTACCGCACTCATGGCCCTCTGTATCCAGAGCCGCTTCACACACCGTGTTTCTCGCCTGGGATGTATATATAGGTCCTGTCCTTTTTCCTTTCCTGACGCAGTGACAGCTTCCGACACTGTGGCTGCCCTAGGCCTAATCACCAACAGTCCGTTCACTGGTCAAACGTCGTTCTTTACACGGTATGCCTATTCTCTTTAACTCGTCTCTGTTGCGGTATATCTGTCAGGACCACCCCCCTGACGTTCTCTCTCCTCAGTCCCCCTGGTCTGGATTCACCTCACAGCGCACAGACTGTAGCAGTCCTCCTGTCACTGGAGCTCCCCCTGGGGACTGGAACCTTCTGGAACCCTCCCTCAGTATTTATAGCTCTCCCGGTCTCCTGTCACTGTAACCACGCCCCCCATGACCAACGGTTTCTAAAGCCCTAAGCTGATGTCAAGTCCTTTGCTCACACTCCTCCCTGCCATCTAATGGTCAACCCAAGGTACTGCACGTCCACTACACTTTCCTAGCTGTTTCCCACTGTAATAACTAACACCTACCTACACTGTGCAAACCTTTCCTTCTTCACTCTGACTAGTCCGTCCGTCCGTCAGGTCACCTTCCCTACACTATGGAGATGTAGATGAGATGAATCTGTGCTGCACTTTATGAACATACTCACCAGTGCTGTGAATTTGGAGTAGTGGATTCTGAGGTTTGGCTTACCGACTCCACAAACCTGGTTAGCACTTTTTCCCCAAAAAATGTTTGGGGAAAATGGGGGAGCGTCTTATAGTCCGGATGTACTTACCAGGAGTGTGGCGGAAGCAGGAGTCGGGCGATTCTGCCTGCCCTGAGCTGGGAAGAGGGGGTGTTCGATGGTCCAAGGCTGCAGGGCGATAATCTGACTCCCATCCCAGGCTGGTGCAGCAGGTTCCGCGGGACTCAGTGGTGCGGGGGGCTCCGACGACATTTTCTGAAAGCCTAGAGCCCATTGCTATGATGCTGTGGCCTCTGGGAAAATGGTTGTGGGAGGAAGTGCATGTGCAGTTTGAGATCTCGAGAACAAGATCTTGTTCTGAGATCCTGGTAGACGAGATCTCAGTGCCGAAATCTCAATCTGTGCATGCGCCATCTCCAGCAGCCATTTTCCCGGAGGCCACCACATTGCAGCAAAGGATGTGCAGGGGCTCTGGGCTTTCACAAAATGTCGGTGGAGCCCACGCACCACCAAGTAGCGCCGAACATGCCGCACCAACATGGGATGGGAGTCAGATCATCGTCGAACCACCGAACACCTCCTGTGACCCTGCTCCACCAGCGCTGCCTCTCCCCCCACCCCACATAAGCTGAATTCGGAATGTAAGACGGACCACCATTTAATGCATTAATTTTTTTTTCCCTATTTTCCTTCTGAAAATTTAGGGTGTGTCTTATAGTCCGGTGAGGCTTATAGTCAGAAAAATAAGGTAGCTACTGTCTGGTACTCTTACTGCCATATTAAAATATATGTCCAGTATACTAGTATTATTTGAGAGTAGTTGCCGCAAGATGGGGTTCTACAAAGTACTGTTTTTTTTGAGGAAGGGAGAATACTTGTGCACTCTGATGAAGTATTCAGTTATTTTGTCCTATTTGTTGTTTGCTTCAAAAGAAGAAAAGCTACAAAAGCATATACTGTAGGTCCTGGGAGATGGAACTACAATGGAAAGTGTAGTAGATCTTTTTCTATGCCTTAGCTGCTTAACCCCTTAGCGACCGCCGATACGCCTTTTAACGGCGGTATTTATCTGTACTAAAACCACAGCGCCGCTAATTCACGGCGCTGTGGAGAAAGTGAAGAGCGCCCCCCAGTGTCGGATTTTCTCCGGGGTCTCAGCTGCCGGGGGTAGCCGAGACCCCAGAGAACATGAATCGGTCGGTTTTTACCGACCCCGCTTTTGCGATCGCCACTATTAACCCTATAACGGTGACCGAAAAAAAAAAAAGCCGCGATTTTACATTTAATTTCTCTTTGCTCTGATGTGATCGCACATCAGAGGAGAGAGAAAGAGGGTCCCAGATCCCCCCGGTACCTCTCCATGGTCCTCTGTCCCCTCCCGGTGGTCCTGCGTCCCGCCGACGTCCTCCGGTGGGCGCCGCCATCT
This sequence comes from Dendrobates tinctorius, assembly GCF_039654945.1. Classification (NCBI taxonomy): domain Eukaryota; kingdom Metazoa; phylum Chordata; class Amphibia; order Anura; family Dendrobatidae; genus Dendrobates; species Dendrobates tinctorius. The sequence continues at coordinate 1,651,905 of NW_027361875.1, read as the reverse complement.
TGGATCCGGGGAAAATGGCGGGCGCATGCGCAGTGCGCCCGCCGGGAATCTGCCGACTCCGGCTGGCAGATTCCTTTCATTCATTTTGATCACGATGATAAACTATCATCGTGATCAAAATAAACAAAATAGTACATAACCCCCCCGTTTATCACCCCCTTAGTTAGGCCAACATAACGAAATAAAGAAAATATTTTTTTTTCAGTTTTCCATTAGGGTTAGGGTTAGGGTTAGGGCTAGGGCTAGGGTTAGGGTTGGGCTAGGGTTAGGGTTGGGATAGGGTTAGGGTTGGGCTAGGGTTAGGGCTAGGGTTAGAATTAGGGTTAGGGCAAACTAGGATTAAGGTTAGAATTAGGATTAGGGTTGGGATTAAGGTTGGGATTGGGATTAGGGTTAGGGGTGTGTTGGGGTTAGGGTTGGAGCAAGAATTGAGGGGTTTCCACTATTTACCAACTTTGGGGGTCTAAAAATTGGGTCTAAAAAATCACTTTTATGGAAATAAAAAAGACTTTTTATTTTCACGGCTCTGCGTTTATAAACTTCTGTGAAGCGCTTGGGGGTTCAAAGTGCTCACCACACATCTAGATAAGTTCCTTAGGGGGTCTAATTTCCAAAATGGGGTCACTTGTGGGGGGTTTCCACTGTTTAGGTCCATCAGGGGCTCTACAAATGCAACATGACGCCCGCAGACCATTCCACCAAAGTCTGCATTTCAAAATGGCACTCCTTCCCTTCCGAGCACTCCCATGCGCCCAAACAGTGGTTCCCCCCCACATATGGGGTATCGGCGTACTCAGGACAAATCGCACAACAACTGTGGGGGTATGATTTCTCCTGTTACCCTTGTAGAAATAAAAATTTGGGGGCGAAAAGATCATTTTTGTGGAAAAAAATGGATTTTTTATTTTAACGGCTCTACATTATAAACTTCTGTGAAGCACTTGAAGGTTCAAAGTGCTCACCACACATCTAGATAAGTTCCTTGGGGGGTCTAGTTTCCAAAATGGGGTCACTTGTTGTAGGTTTCCACTGTTTAGGCCCATCAGGGGCTCTGCAAACGCAACATGATGCCCGCAGACCATTCCATCAAAGTCTGCATTCCAAAATGGCACTCCTTCCCTTCCAAGCTCTCCCATGCGCCCAAACAGTGGTTCCCCCCCACATAAGGCATATCAGTGTACTCAGGACAAATCGCACAATAACTGTGGGGGTATAATTTCTCCTGTTACCCTTGTAAAAATAAAAATTTGTGGGCGAATATATCATTTTTGTGGAAAAAAAATGGATTTCTTATTTTAACGGCTCTACGTTATAAACTTCTGTGAAGCACTTGAAGGTTCAAAGTGCTCACCACACATCTAGATAAGTTCCTTGGGGGGTCTAGTTTCCAAAATGGGGTCACTTGTTGTAGGTTTCCACTGTTTAGGCCCATCAGGGGCTCTGCAAACGCAACATGATGCCCGCAGACCATTCCATCAAAGTCTGCATTCCAAAATGGCACTCCTTCCCTTCCAAGCTCTCCCATGCGCCCAAACAGTGGTTCCCCCCCACATAAGGCATATCAGCGTACTCAGGACAAATCGCACAATAACTGTGGGGGTATAATTTCTCCTGTTACCCTTGTAAAAATAAAAATTTGGGGGCGAAAAGATCATTTTTGTGGAAAAAAAATGGATTTCTTATTTTAACGGCTCTACGTTATAAACTTCTGTGAAGCACTTGAAGGTTCAAAGTGCTCACTACACATCTAGATAAGTTCCTTGGGGGGTCTAGTTTCCAAAATGGGGTCACTTGTTGGAGGTTTCCACTGTTTAGGCACATTAAGGGTTCTCCGAACGCAACATGGCATCCGATCTCAATTCCAGCCAATTCTGCCTTGAAAAAGTCAAACGGCGCTCCATCCCTTGCGAGCTCTGCCGTGTGCTGGAAAAGTGGTTTACCCCCACGTATGGGGTATCGGCAATTTCAGGAGAAATTGTACAACAAATTTTGTGGTTGATTTTCTCTTTTAACACTTGTGAAAATAAAAAAAATTGGTTCTGAAGTAATTTTTTTGCAAAAAAAAGTTAAATGTTAATTTTTTCCTTCCACATTGCTTTAGTTCCTGTGAAGCACTTAAAGGGTTAATAAACTTCATGAATGTGGTTTTGAGCACCTTGAGGGGTCTAGTTTTTAGAATGGTGCCACTTTTGGGTATTTTCTGTCATGTACACCCCTCAAAATTACTTTAAATATGATGTGGTCCCTAAAAAAAAAGGTTTTCTAAATTTTGTTGTAAAAATGAGAAATCGCTGGTCAACTTTTAACCCTTATAACTTCCTAATGAAAAAAAAATTTTGCTTCCAAAATTGTGCTGATGTAAAGTAGACATGTGAGAAATGTTATTTATTAAGAAATTTTTGTGACACATCTCTCTGATTTAAGGGCATAAAAATTTAAAGTTTTAAAATTGCAAAATTTTCAAAATTTTCGCCATATTTCTGTTTTTTTCATAAATAAACACAAGACTTATCGAAGAAATGTTACCACTAACATGAAGTACAATATGTCACGAAAAAACAGTCTCAGAATCAGCGGGATCCATTAAAGCGTTCCAGAGTTATAACCTCATAAAGGGACAGTGGTCAGAATTGTAAAAATTGGCCTGGTCATTAAGCTGCAAACTGGCTCTGTCGTTAAGGGGTTAAAAAAAGAACCTGATGAAGGAGGGAGTCTACATGACTCAAAATTTAACCAAAGCAGTTTTTGCTTTTTTTTGCCCCTGAAGCTCCCTATTGACAAACATACCCGAGTCTTAACCAGGTCCTAAAACTGTCTTATGTTTTCATATTTAAAAGAAATCTTTTACAAGACCTTCCAGTGTTGCACTAAAATTTATCTTTTATTCATATGCAAATTCCCCTGGCAAGAGCACTGGTGGCTGTATATGTGCACTTGCAGTCCTCAGTTCCTCTTACCTTCTCCCAGGCAAGATGGCCCCTGGTTCATGATTGGCAGTGGAGACACAGGATGTGCTGCACAACATCACCTCTGATCTCCGCTGTCAAGAAGCAGCCGTGGAGAGAGCTAGCGAATGCAAGTGCATCGACACCCCAACAGTGCACTTACCAAACTAATTTGCAAATGAATAAAAGATTAATTTAAAGCGATATGAGGGCAATAACATAGGTATCACTCTACCCTATTCGGCTCTATTTCTGGTATGTTAGTGAAAATGTTACTGCCAGATTCCCTTTAATGAATAAAGTATAAAGAAATATTTAAAAAACTAATAAACAATAACAGTGTCCACAGCAACCAACCTAGTTATACTGTAATCAGCATTTCCAAAAGTGCAACAGAAACATGTCAGGGGGGCATTGACTAGCTTCCTGCAGGCAAAGCTACTGATTATCCACCTCGCAATAATGTCTTCCTTCCTAAATCTTGACTATGAAGTCTGAAAGTAATCAGGGTGTAGATAATGGGACATTCTTTCCATTTTTTTTTATACCGTTTTCTAACTTAATTTCATGTTTCAGCTCTATTTCATTAGTAATCCATGAAATGTACCCAAACCGAGGTAGATCGGGGCCCTTATAGATAAAAGGTGGAAGGACGGAGGCTTGGATGCTACATGCCAGGGACCGTATCAATAAGTCTGTACCTTGGCCATTGTCTTAAAGGGTTTGTCCCATCTTCATTCTTCAGGAGTGCACCAGAATGCTCCCGATTATTGACCATTCAGACAAGCAGCATAGTTGAGCCACCAGTCCGAACTGTGCGTTCTTAGATGTTGCAAGCAAAGATAGTTTTGCCTGTGCAGCATCAAAAGAGCACAGACACTAAAGTTTGCAGAATCCAAAGATTCGACCAGCATCAGAGTAGAGTTTGCAACCTTTGGGCTGCTTGTCTAAGAGATAGGTTACTGCTGATGGACTTCAGAGGTGACCGGTAACCTAAGTGATTAACATTACACAATAGAATTAAAAATCCCTTTGTTCTTGAGAACGAAGAGTATTTTTAAAAAAGTAGTAAATTGCAAAGTTGCTTGATTTTACAAGAAATCCCCTTTAAGATTCAAAGCTATAAGGCTGAAAACTGAATCCATGTGATCTGGTAGCAGCTGCTATTAGTCTACCCTGCATTAAAGAGGTTGTCCAGGATGTTAAAATAATTGCAACAATGCAATAAAGAACAAAAAATAACCATGTCTCGTATGCATGGTACAAGATTGCTGAGACCAGTGATTGGATGCAGGTATTACAGGTGCTTCTCACAAAATTAGAATATCATCAATAAGGCCTCTTTCACACTTCAGTTATTTGTATCAGTCAAAATCCGCCAAAAAGGCGGAAAAGCGGATCCGTCTGCAACTGATGCAATAGGATCCGTTTTTGGACGGATCCGCAGAATGAAGAATTTTAAAGGAACAGAGAGAGAGAGAGAGAGAGAGAGATTGATTTTTCTTCCACCAGAAAGGATTTCAGGGTTAATTTTCTCCCTGACTTCCTTTCTCTGGGCATGCGCACTGGAAAATGCGGATCCAACAACAAAGAAACGTTGCAGGGTCCGTCCAGGCATGCCAGAGGATGAAAAAAATGTGGCTGATCCTCACAAAAACGGATCCAACGGATGGCCATCCGTCAAGATCCGCCAGTAATGCAACTCAATGGGGGAAAAAACGGATCCGCAAAAAAAATGGCGGATCCGTTTTTTTCAAAACCTGGCGGATTTTGACTGATGGTCAAAAACGGAAGTGTGAAACAGGCCTAAGTTAATTTGCTTCAGTTCTTCAATACAAACAGTGAAACTCATATATAGAGTCATTACAAACAGTGTGATCTATTTAGGGTGTGTGTACACGCTGCAGAATGCTCTTCGGCTTTGTCCGCGCGGATTTAGTAAAATCCGGAGGTAAATCCACAGGTCAGAAGACCTGCAGTTTATCTGCAGATTACCCTGCAGTTCTGCCCTGCGGTTTATCATCTCTACAATGGAGCAGATGGCACACCGCAGTGGAATCCGCAGAAAGAATTCACATGTCATTTCTTTCTGCGGATTGAAAACCACAGCAAAACCGCGCGGAAAAAGCCGCACCATCTGCACTGCGGTTTTCGTTTTCCATAGGTTATATAGGGCCAAGACCGCTGCGGATCCGCAGCAGAATCCGCAGCATGTGCACACACCCTTAAAATGTTTATTTCTGTAAATGTTGATGATTATGGCTTATAGCTAATGAAAACCCAAAAGTTATTATCTCAGTAAATTAGAATAATTAACAAAAAAAACCTGCAAAGGCTTCCTAAGCGTTTAAAAAGGTCCCTTAGTCTGTTTCAGTAGGTTCCACAATCATGGGGAAGACTGCTGATTTGACAGATGTCCAGAAGGCAGTCATTGACACACTCCACAAGGAGGGTAAGCTACAAAAGGTCATTGCTAAAGAAGCTGGCTGTTCACAGAGTGCTGTATCCAAGCATATTAATAGAAAGTTGAGTGGAAGGAAAAAGTGTGGTAGAAAAAGGTGCAGAAGCAACCAAAATAACTGCAGCCTTGAACGGATTGTTAAGAAAAGGCCATTCAAAAATTTGGGGGAGATTTGGGGGAGATTCACAAGGAGTGGACTGCTGCTGGAGTCATTTTTTCAAGAGCCACCACAAAAGACATATCCAGGACATGGGCTACAAGTGTCGCATTCCATGTGTCAAGCCACTCATAACCAAAAGACAACGCCAGAAGCGTCTTACCTGGGCCAAGAAAAAAAAGAACTGGACTGTTGCTCAGTGGTCCAAGGTGTTGCTTTCAGATGAAAGTCAATTATGCATTTCATTTGGAAATCAAGGTCCCAGAGTCTGGAGGAATAGTGGAGAGGCCACAATCCAAGCTTCTGGAGGTCTAGTGGGAAGTTTCCACAATCAGTGATGGTTTGGGGAGCCATGTCATCTGCTGGTGTAGGTCCACTGTGTTTTATAAAGACCAAAGTCAGCGCAGCCATCTACCAGGAAATTTTAGAACACTTCATGCTTCCCTCTGCCGACAAGCTTTTTGGAGATGGAAATTTCATTCTCTAGCAGGACTTTGCACCTGTCCACACTGCCAAAAGTAACAATACCTGGTTTAAAAACAACAGTATCACTGTGCTTGATTGGCCAGGAAACTCACCTGACCTATTGTCAAGAGGAAGATGAGAGACACCAGACCCAACAATGCAGACGAGCTGAAGGCTGCTATCAGAGCAACCTGGGCTTCCATAGCACCTCAGCAGTGCCACAGGCTGATCGCCTCCATGCCACGCCGCATTGATGCAGTAATCGATGCAAAAGGAGCCCCGAACAAGCATTGAGCGCAATTACTGAATACATTTTCAGTAGGCCAACATTTCAGATTTTATTTTTTTTTTCAAGCTTGTGTTATAAAGTATTATAATTTACTGAGATAATGACTTTTGGGTTTTCATTGGCTGTAAGCCATAATCATCAACATTAACAGAAATAAACACGTGAAATAGATTCCTCTGTTTGTAATGACTCTATATGATATGAGTTTCACTTTTTGTATTGAAGAACTGAAATAAATTAACTTTTTGATGATATTCTAATTTTGTGAGAAGCACCTGTATATGGGTGCCTGTAATGTCATCACTGTAAAACAAGTAGCTAAAGACCAGGGGGACCACCAGACCATCAACACAGGAGCAGTGGGAATTTACAGTATTGATTATTATTCACATTGCCTGCTGTTAAGATTGTTTTGTAAACTCGGAAAACCCCTTTTAACACATCCTATGATGGTAACTGACAGCCAGTCCCATGGAGTACAGGTATTTATAGTGTGTTAATGATCAAATTGATTTCTACTACAACACTACTGTATATGTACTATATTTTGGGGTCCAAAGCTGTAGGTAGTACTGAATAGTGGGAGTCATCTCCAAGTTAAAGTTTTTCAGGTTGGACCCAAAGTCTAACATTGGGAATACTGACAGTCACTTGAAAAGGAAGGAGAAACTGCACAGAAGATAAATCCAACCTTGATGGGTGAAAGCATCCACTCAAATCATTAAAAATGATAGGCAATATGTTGACCATAGCAACACTCCCCAAAAACTCCAATAAAAAAGTGGTTAATTGCGTCAAGAGAAAAGTGAGAAAAGTGTGGCGCCACCGTGGTCTCAGTCACCACAGGGTACTGCACTTCATCCAGAGGTGTGGTACGCTGCTCTCATGTAAGGAAGGGGCACTGCCAGGACTCACACACCAGCACCCAACAATAGTCCTCATCTGGCCAGGGGGGAGCTAAGTAGAGGGTGTAGGTGGAGAAAGTAGAGAAGGGGTGGAGCTTAAGGGAGTGACAGTTGGTGGAACGAGTTAGTGCTGAGGGAAAGAGATTGTTGTGGAAGGAGTCAGTCAGTCAGGAGGGAGAGGGAAGGAGTCACTTGTGGAGATTAAAGCTGAGTGCATCTTGTCTCCAGACTAAAAAGAGTGAGAGTGAAGGAGTGGAGATAGAGAAGAAAGGAAGGAAAACTCCAGAGGAGAGGAAAGAAAGGTCTTAGGGGCACGGATAGTGAGCAATCCATCCATGGGGCCAGCTTCCACCGGCGTGGTCGGTGGAAGGACCAGGTTGCAGTAAGGGGACTGGCCCCAAAACTAGTGGAGAAACTAAGGACTCAGCTAGAAAACCGGAGGCGGCAGTATCTTTAAGTGCTGCAGCTGATCCTACACTCATTTGCCAAAAAGGCAGACATATAGGATCCAGGGGTCTGACCAACATTGCCCGATAAGATCCGAGTTTGCTGGCACGGGACACTGTGTGTGAAGACGCAGGGCAGGAGAGGTGGTAGCCAGCGTAGTGAGACGGCCAGGAAAGGAACATCAAATGGACCCCTGGCAACCTACACTCCAAGCTATCTGAGAGCTGTCTGGACCACAAGCCTGGAGGACACAGCACCTCGGCTGGGGACTGTAACAACAGAACTGTGAGTAAAAGTATAAAGACTGCACCCTGCTGTGTCCTCAGTTTATTTGCTGCGTCATCTGCCCTGCACTACAACCACCATTATCTTCAACATCATAATCTGCCCTGGGGAATAGCTCTACCTGTGTAGAGCTGAACCAATTCTGATGCGTCAACAATTGCCCCAGTGGACTGAATCTGCAGGGTCAGCTAACACATTACTTGCCGAGTACCACAGGTGGTCTCACAATTCTATCATATAAACTTTATACCCCTTTTCATCATTTTTATTGGACGCCCAGGGCCATGGACAGGGTCACTGCTGACGTGACAAATCCCGTTAAGAACTGACCGGGTCCGATACAGTGTAACCCCCGGCCCTGGCGGGCGCTCCACAAGGACAGCAACGTTTCAGGTTTTCTACAAAGCTTGAAAACGGCTATACAGAAGAGCTGAAATGTTGCGTCCTTGTCTCACATGGTTTGAAGTAAACAATAAGATTTTTGGGCAGTGCTGCTCTGTTCTAAACACTGGAGATCCTAACAGTGTGCAATGTATATGCCGTTAGAATTCTACTCTTGTCACTCTCCTGGTGGTCATTATGGGACCACTCATGTATCTTGCATTCCTGCGGCTGTGTGCTGACCACTTTCTTTTCCTACTTCACTCAATGCTCCACGAATGAATTGCTGGGATTTCTTCTCTACATCAAGTCTCCTTTAACATTATTTTTAACTATGGCTTTGATATTTCTCCATTGAATAAATATCACATGTTCCTACAAAGTCCAGGCCAAAGATGGAAAAATGGTACCTGGACCAGTTGAAGAGTGTGATCGACGCGAAACGGCCATCGTCCTTCACTGCACCTGCATCCATGTACTACTTGCATTGAATAATGAAAGGATTGTTTTACTGCATCACGGAGTGCCACTAGGGATGAGCAAATAGCTTCAGCTCCTTCCTAATCCAAATAGCTATACCGCTTACCGAATAGCTGCATCAGGAACCTGGATACCTGGAGCGCTCCCAATGATCAGCTGTTCGGCTCCGCAGCTGCATGTGTCACAGCTGTGTCACAGTCTCAACAAATGCATGGAGAGCCCAACAAACAGGCTCTCCATGCATGTGTTGTGACTGTCACGCAGCCACGACACATGCAGCTGTGGAGCCAAACAGCTGATCATTGGGAGCGCTCCAGGTATCCAGGTTCCTGATGCAGCTATTCGGTAAGCGCTATAGCTACTCGGATAAGAAGTTATCCGAAGCTATTCGCTCATCCTTAAGTGCCACCTATTTTTTTTACCTCTTTGGCCTGGACTTTGCACGACGTTGATCGTTTCAGGTGTTGCACCCTGGTTTTTGCAAGCCATACACTGCTGGTCCACCGACTTAGGCTGGTTTCACCTTAGCGTTTTTATGTGCAGCGAATCGTGTGCATCCATGCGCATGAGTCATGCGTACCTATGCTTAAGATGGCGTACGCATGGTCTTGCATTTGCATGCGTTCATCTGCGTTTTCGTGCTCATGCGTTTTTCCAGGTGTGCGTCTAGACGCGTCGGACGCAACATGTTGCATTTTTGGGTCCGCCCCGAATGCATCAAAAAAACGCATGCGTACGCTTGCGCACAGAATGCGTCAAAACAGCACATTACAGTCTATGGGAACGCAGGCGTGCGCATGGACATGCGTTTGCGTACGCATGCGTTTTAAGAGTAGACATGTCTAGACACTGGTTTAAACCACCCCCTACACAAAGAAACATTGTTTGAATTGTGAGTATAAAAACCTAATAGAATCATAGAATCATAGAATCATAGAATCGTAGAGTTGGAAGGGACCTCCTGGGCCATCTGGTCCAACCCCCTGCTCAAAGCAGGATTCGCTAAATCATCCCAGTCAGATGTCTGTCCAGCCTCTGTTTGAAGACTTCCATTGAAGGAGAACTCACCACTTCTCGTGGCAGCCTGTTCCACTCATTGATCACTCTAACTGTCAAAAAGTTTTTTCTAATATCTAATCTGTGTCTCTTCCCATTCAGTTTCATCCCATTGCTTCTAGTCTTTCCTTGTGCAAATGAGAATAAAGTTGATCCTTCTACAATGTGACAGCCCTTTAGATATTTGTAGACAGCTATTAAGTCTCCTCTCAGTCTTCTCTTTTGCAAACTAAACATTCCAAAATCCTGCAACCTTTCCTCATAAGACAGGGTTTGCAGACCGGTCACCATTCTGGTCGCTCTTTTCTGAACTTGCTCCAGTTTGTTGATGTCTTTTTTAAAATGTGGTGCCCAAAACTGGACACAATATTCCAGATGAGGTCTGACCAAAGAGGAGTAGAGGGAAATAATGACTTCACGTGATCTAGACTGTATGCTTCTGTTAATACATCCTAGAATTGCATTTGCCTTTTTTGCTGCTGCATCACACTTTTGACTCATATTCAGTCTGTGATCTATTAGTATACCCAAGTCTTTTTCACATGTGCTGTCACTTAGCCCTATTCCTCCCATTCTATATATGCTTTTTTCATTTTTATTGCCCAGATGTAGTACTTTGCATTTCTCCCTGTTAAAAACCATTCTGTTAGTTGCTGCCCACTTCTCCAGTTTATTTAAATCTTTTTGAATCCTCTCTCTCTCTTCTCTAGTATTAGCTATCCCTCCTAGCTTTGTGTCATCAGCAAATTTAATCAGTTTACCCTCAATTCCTTCATCTAAATCGTTGATAAAGATGTTGAACAATACAGGGCCCAGGACAGAGCCCTGTGGTACCCCACTTGAGACATTCTTCCAACTGGATGTGCAGCCATTTACGACCACTCTTTGGGTCCGATCACTAAGCCAGTTATGAATCCACCTAACAGTTGCCTTGTCCATTCCATACTTAGTCATTTTTTCAATAAGGATTGTATGAGAGACTTTGTCAAATGCTTTGCTGAAGTCAAGATATACTATATCTACAGCATTTCCTTGATCCACCCAATCAGTGATACCGTCATAGAAGGAAATTAAGTTAGTCTGACATGACTTATTAGTTAGAAACCCATGCTGACTCTGTTTAATCACTTCATTCTTATCCAGGTATTGACATACATGTTGTTTAATAATTTGTTCAAAGATCTTTCCTGGTATAGAAGTCAGACTCACCGGCCTATAATGTCTGACAGTACTTTTTTCTCCATTTATAACGCATGCGCATAAAAAACACAAACACATACAAAAACGCATGAGCGTTTTTGCATGCGTTTCTACTTGCGCACGATGCGCTGCGCACAAAGACGCAAATGTGGAACTAGCCTAAGCTTGAAAGGCTATGTTTTAAGTTGTTTGGTGCTGTTTTTTCTCATTTTCCCTACATATACCACATGTTCCCCTGGTTTCAGGGTTTACCTATAACTAAAGCATTGTTGTTAGCAGTCAGTGTTAACCAAGCTGGTGTTAATGGTTAGCTAGAGCACAAAGGAACAGGTGAGGATAGCAGAGAGATTAATGAAGAGCAGAGTAATTTTTGGCAAACCACTTTTCGATGATAGGCATCTTCCCAGATGCTTGGCTACCTGAGGACTACCAACAACTGGAGTGCCAACAATTACCCAGCCACAGGGTTGCAGAATTTAGGAGCGGAGACTGTTAGTGTGACAAAGCTGCTACTACACCTTTCTGCACACTCATGTCCATAACGTGTGGTGCCCTCAGTTCAATGTAGAAAGTCTTGTTTTTTTCATACTCCTCGTCATCAATTACTCTGATCTGAATTGTTTTGCTGTGGATGGAAAAATAATATGTGTCAAAAGAAAAAGAAGGAAAGAAAGAATAGAAAACCTAAGCTCCATTAGCTCCAAGTCTCTAACAGCAATAAAGAGCTTAAACAGGAAGCGGAGTTTGTAGTTATTTCAGATTGAAAGGTTGCTGGATTAAAATTTTGCAAGCATAGCTTTTTTTTATTATCATCACTTAATGAGTAGCACTCATGTTACTTCATTTCCTCCATTGGTGTTGTATAACTGCTACTAAGGGAATATACCTCTGTAATAACGTGCACTATGTACACGCCACATGTACCATAAGCACTCCATGGTACAGAACTGTAGAGACAATGGGCCTGATTGATCACTCGCTTTGATTTTTAAGACACTCTTCTTTTTTGGTCTTATGACATTTGTCAACATTTTTTTTTATCAAATTTTTCCAAATAGTGCCTGTGATTCATTAAACTATGTGCACAATCTAAAGTGCTCTTCATTTTTCTCTTTCACCTTTTTATTTTGCATTATTTAGTGCAGAAAGTTTATTGTTATACTAAAATGTTGTAAAAATTGCCTATAAAATTCAGGAATAGATAAAAACCCTCTGGGGAGGGATTGTAGAACATTTGTGAAAAATGTTGCGACATTTTAACAAGTTGCAATTGATTAATCGCTAGCAAATGTCAGGAGGATTAAAACCACATTCACAATGGCGAATGCAGAGACGTTACGGCCAATGGCATCAGACCACACGGCCACTATGCGGCCCGTGAGTCAAGGGGGCCTGTTCTCAGTTCTGTCACCCCCTCCATCCCTCTCACATCATACTTTCAACTGTTTTGTAATCCTGGATGCTGATAAAGTTAAAAACAATCATTCCCCCTCTGCATCTAAGCTCTGTGATGTCTCAGCGCAGGGGGTGCGATGACGACACTACAACGCGCCCTGTGTGCCGAGTAGTGCAGAGGGTCTGAAGATGCTGAAGAGACAAGAGCAGCGGGCGAATGGGGAGAGGTGACTATTGAATTATTTATTTTTTCTGTGTTCAGCAATATATGGAGTCCATTATACTGTATAGATGACTATGAGGTGCCCATGTGAATAAGGTTCTGGGAAAGAGAAGAAGAGGGGGAAAAAAGAAGGAGAACGCTATCTAAGCGTAGTAGATGAGTCAATCCTGCTTGGTGAGAAAAGTACAACTTCAAACGAGCTCACCTGGTGTGGTTGTGCAAGGAGGCACAACACTGGGAAAAGTTTGCAATGCTGCCCGTCTGTAATAACATGAAGATAATTTTCCTCTCCCAGAAAGAAATTTTCCTCACGTGATATTGCGAATAAAGGAGATTCAGGGCACTTCCTACAGAGGATCCTTAACCCAATTTGTAGTAAGAAGGTTGTATAGCAAAAATCTAAATATCTCTGATGTTCAATCAGATGATATTTTATTGGCTAGGTAAAATGCAAAATTTTATAAAAGACAATAAAAACATTAAGGCTATGTGCCCACGGTGCGTGTTAAAACGCACACCAAAAACCGGACTCCTTCCCAGAAATCGCGTGTTTTTTTCTGCGCGATTTCACCGCGATTTTACCGAGATTTTGCCGCGATTTTCGTGTGCGAAATTCAAGCACTTTCCAAGCGATTTGAAGCATCGCTTGGAAAGTGATTGACAGGTTGGTCACACTCGTCAAGCAAAGTGTTTGACAAGTGTGAGCAGCTTTTTACTATTGAGGCTGCCTATGCGGCATCAATAGTAATAGATAGAATGTTAAAATGCTAAAAAAATAAAAAAATTCGGTGTATATTTACCTTCCGGCGTCCCGCGCTGCATTCCCGGGTCACAGCGTTCCCAGTAATGCCTTGCGAGACCTGTGATGACGTAGTCTCGCGTTGCTATAGCGATCTCGCGAGACTGCTAGAGTCACGCGAGACTACGTCATCACTGGACTGTGCCGCAAGGCATTACTGGGAACGCTGTGACCCGGGAATGCAGCGCGGGACACCGGAAAGTAAATATACCCCGATTTTTTATTTTTTATTCTTTTTTTTTACAGGGGTATGGTACCCAGGGCCTGGAGGACAGTCTCCTCTCCTCCACACCGTGGGTACCAACCGCACATGAGACGCTTAACTTCCCGCATGGTGGACATAGCCACATGCGGGAAGTAAGCGATTCTCATACATTCCTATGGGTGCGGAATCGTGGCAATTCTTTGCGATTCCGCACAAAAGAATGAGCATGCTGCGATTTTTTCCGCGATGCGATTCCGCCGCGGAAAAAAACGCAGCATTAGCACAGCATGTGCGGAATGCCATAGGAATGCATGGGGGGCGTTCTGTACACGATTTTTAAACATTTTCGCTGCGTTTTCGCGCCGAAAATCGCGGCAAAAACGCTTAAAAATCGCTACGTGGGCACACAGCCTAAAACTTTTTTTGTTATAAAAAACAAAACAAAACACAGTGTTGGGTTAAGGATCCTCTGAAGGAAGCGCCCTGAAACTTCTTTATTCGGAATTTGAGGTGCACATAATACTGTATGGAAGGACTATGTGGTGCCCATAATACTGTATGGAAGGACTATATGGTGCCCATAATACTGTATGGAAGGACTATGTGGTGCCCATAATACTGTATGGAGGACTATGTGGTGCCCATAATACTGTATGGAGGACTATGTGGTGCCCATAATACTGTATGAAGGACTATGTGGTGCCCATAATACTGTATGAAGGACTATGTGGTACCCATAATACTGTATGAAGGACTATGTGGTGCCCATAATACTGTATGAAGGACTATGTGGTACCCATAATACTGTATGGAGCACTATGTGGTGCCCATAATACTGTATGGAGGACTAAGTGATGCACATAATACTGTATGGAGGACTATGTGGAGCCCATAATACTGTATGTAGGACTGTGTGGTGCCCATAATACTGTTTGAGGACTACATAGGAGGAAAATGACTATGAAAGGGCTGCAAAGTTGTGACACATGCTCTTCTGTGACCCCGCTGAATATTAAGAGTTTTTTTTTCGGGGGGGGGGCAAATAGAACTTCTGCAATGAGGCCCCATGAATTCTATGTACACCCCTGGGCAAATAGGTAGTAATGGACTAAAAGAGGCACAAATTAAAGGAAGAATTTGGCACAAATAAAAAAACAACCTAAAAACACCAAAAGCAATACAAAATAAATAAAAACATTAATGATTAATTGTTGCCTATGTGTCCCGCATTAAGGCTGTGTGCACACGCTGCGGATTTTGCTGCGGTTCCGCAGCGGTTTTGGCCGCTGCGGACCCGCAGCAGTTTTTGCTGCGGTGTACAGTACCATGATTCCCTATGGGAATCAAAAACCGCAGTGCAGACGGTGCGGAATTTTCCGCGCGGATTATCTGCGGTTTTCAATCCGCAGAAAGAATTGACATGTCAATTCTTTCTGCGGATTCTCCTGCGGTTTGCCATCTCCTCCATTGAGGAGATGAAAAACCGCAGGGCAAAACCGCAGAGCAATCCGCAGGTAAAACCGCAGGTCTTTTGACCTGCGGTTTCACCTGCGGATTATACAAAATCCACGCGGATGAATCCGCACCTAATCCGCAGCGTGTGCACACAGCCTAAGGCTCTGCCTCGAGTCGGAGCCCTATGGTCAATATTGAATAGCTGTATAATATAGCCACCCTTTGCTGTACAATTATAGCTAGAAAGATTCTGCTAAACTGTACTTAGATTGGTTTTGTATAAAACTGCTAGAGTTCAACATTACAATATGAAAATTATAATCCTTAAGGGTTCTCAAATCAAACTCATATATAAATCCCTAAAACAATACTTTATTATTTAAAAACCACAGATGTGGTACACACCGGAAAAATGTGACAGTAATAGAAAAAATGAAAAATAAGTGTTCAAAATTAAACCCACACTAGGGTAACCCCTACGAGTCCCTATTAGGTAACTATGCTGTACCCTGCCTGGCTGCGGAGGTTGGCACCCTAAGGGGGGAACGTTGTGGCGCCCCCGCTCACGATGGCTATCCCTGGGGGCCCTGATAAACCCTACAGCCACTAGTGGTCCCTTCTACCCAATGTAAGGGAACCCCTCGTTCTATAGCTATGTGCACCTATATTGGACACCAAATATCGTAGCATCGGGCCTCCTGATGAGCCCTGGAAGGCGAAACGCGTTGAGGCATTCATAAATTGATGGCAGGTGGCGAAAAACGCAGATAAGTACCGCTGTTGCAGCTCTGCGTTTCCCATATATTTTCAATAAGGGGAGACTATTGATGGCATCTTTTAGCTATTTCTATATTGATTTTTGTAAGGGATGCCTCTCCTTATTGTGTATATAAGAACTAGGCATCATCTGAACTGAGATACCCCACTGGGCTGCCTTGAAGTTTGTCTGTATCTTTTTGTGGGACTTCAATATGCCACTCGATGCCATGTGTGTTCTAATTTGTTTGAGGCATTCATAAATTGATGGCAGGTGGCGAAAAACGCAGATAAGTACCGCTGTTGCAGCTCTGCGTTTCCCATATAAATTTTCATGAGTGGGAGACTATTGATGGCATCTTTCAGCTATTTCTACATCGATTTCTGTAAAAGATGCCTCTCCCTATTGTGTATATAAGAATTAGGCATGATCTGAACTGAGATACCCCACTGGTCTGCCTTGAAGTTTGCCTGTATCTTTCTGTGGGACTTCAAATATGCCACTTTTTGCCATGTGTGTTCTAATTTGTTTTTAACCTCTCTTTTTGGGACACAGGGTCCTCTATAGAGCAGGTCTGATCTCTGTCTAGAACGAGGGGTTCCCTTACATTGGGTAGAAGGGACCACTAGTGGCTGTAGGGTTTATCAGGGCCCCCAGGGATAGCCATCGTGAGCGGGGGCGCCACAACGTTCCCCCCTTAGGGTGCCAACCTCCGCAGCCAGGCAGGGTACAGCATAGTTACCTAATAGGGACTCGTAGGGGTTACCCTAGTGTGGGTTTAATTTTGAACACTTATTTTTCATTTTTTCTATTACTGTCACATTTTTCCGGTGTGTACCACATCTGTGGTTTTTAAATAATAAAGTATTGTTTTAGGGATTTATATATGAGTTAGAGTTCAACATTAGCAGCCATAATAAAGATGTTAAAATATTGCCCTATTTCACCCTCAAGGGACCAACTTTAGATTGTCAAGGCATGTGGGCACAACGGAGGTATGACATTAGCTCAATTAGGCAAAAGAGCATTAGCCAGAAAAAAAATCCTGGAGCATATTTTATTAGAACGCTGTCTTGTGCTGTTCCTCTTTTATACCTTCTAGAAACGTATGACTTAAAGGGGTTTTCCACTACATTGATATTGATGACCTATCATTACCCTAGGGACTCACAAGCAATTATGCAAATATTCTAACTCTGCGCACAGTGTGATCCAAATCTCTCAGATGAGAAGAAAATGGAGAAAAAAAAAATATCTCCATCATCTCCATTCTGTCAGTCCATAGAAATCGAAATGCACTTAGGCTGTGTGCACACGTTGCGGATTCTGCTGCGTTTCCGCTGCGGTTTTGGCCCTGCGGAAACGCAGCAGTTCTGCAGACATGGTACAGTACCATGTAACCCTATGGCTTTTCAAAACCGCTGTGCTCACGCTGCGGATTTTCCGGGCGGTTTTGCTGCGGTTTACAAACCGCAGCATGTCAATTGTTTGGGCGGTTTCCGCATCGGTTTCACACCTTTAACATAGTAGAGGTGTAAAACCGCAGGGCAAAACCGCAGACTAAACCGCAGGTCACTTTACCTGCGGTTTTACCTGTGGATCCGCGAG
Organism: Dendrobates tinctorius; assembly: GCF_039654945.1. NCBI lineage: Eukaryota > Metazoa > Chordata > Amphibia > Anura > Dendrobatidae > Dendrobates > Dendrobates tinctorius. The sequence goes on along the minus strand of NW_027361875.1, from coordinate 1,634,392 downwards.
GAAAAACCCGCAGGTGAATCTGCAACGTCTGCACATAGCCTTAGATGTCATTTGAGCATGGTCCAATGTTTTCTATGGACTCATTGACTTGCATGGCCAAGTGTGATTCCAATATGGCATCACAGTTGGGCATGCAGCGTTTTTTTTGTTTTCTCGGACAGACTCTGTCTAAGGAAACAAAATTGGGACATGTCCATGGCCCCATAGAATAACATTGGTCCAAGTGCGATCCGACAAAACTCGGACTGTAAATACGGTCATTTATATCAGATTGGTGGAGCTCTGAAAACCTGTTTCACCTACCGATCAGATGTTATAATTTCCAGTGAGCAGAGCAGAACAGCACAGCTCCATCACACAGTTTAGTGTTGGTGACTGCAGATCAGGTCCTATTACTTTAATAGGGGCTGATCTGCACTACCTAATGCAGTTCCCAGCAGCGGCCCCATACAGAGTGATGGAGCGGTGCTCTTATGCTGTTTACATCCTTCGACTGCTGGGGATTATAATAGCTGATTCATGGGGGTGCCAGGAGTCGGTCCCCCAGCAATTTAATACTGATGATCCATCGAATGGATAAAGTTATCAATATCTGTGTACTGGAAAACTCTTTAGTTGACAACTGGGAGCTAATAATTGTCAGGTACGTAGTGTGTAGTGTCATTACACAATCTGACAATGTCCAAGTAGTGTGTTGGCAAACATGGCATTCATCAAGGAAAAGGTAACACCCAGTTGTCAATTTGTTCATATATGTCCAGGAGGAATAACAAAGGAATGACACCATTAACAATTCTAAGAAAATGTTCTCCAGAATTGCTACTTTTAAAGAATATCCAAGGAGTATCGTTTCTCCTTGCAGAGATTGACATGCTAAGCATGCCGAGATGAGGAGACATAAAGCCGCAATGCCCTTCTGGGAAATATGCAAATTGTCTCTTCAGAGAGGAAGAGGACAAGAACTCTAGTGCCACCTATTGGAAGTAGCAATCCTAACAGTCAATGTCGACCCTTTAATGAGCCTAGTTACATGACTTAGGATAAAAGCCAAACCAGAATCTCAATTTGCAGACACTGTGTTTCGGTGTACTGCCCCTCGTCAGTGCAAAGTATGAGATCTGGTATGCCTGTGTGAGAGGCGTCTGACCGATATCCAAGTAGTATTGTTTCTCCTTGCGGATATGGACATGCTAAGCATGCCGAGATGAGGAGACTTAAAGCCGCAATGCTCCTCTGGGAAATATGCAAATTGTCTCTTCAGAGAGGAAGAGGACTAGAACTCTAGTGGAACCTACTGGAAGTAGCAATCCTAACAGTCAATGTCGACCCTTTAACGAGCCTTGTTACATTACTTAGGATAAAAGCCAAGCCAGAATCTCAATTTGCAGACACTGTGTTTCGGGGTACTGCCACTCGTCAGTGCAAAGTGTGAGATCTGGTTTGGCTGTGTGAGAAGCATCTGACCGATATCCAAGAAGTATCGTTTCTCCTTTCTCCTATTGGTCAGATGCCTCTCACACAGCCAAATAGATCCTTTTTTACTATTTTCAAAAAACTATAACAGATATCATTATAACCAGTGTAAGGGTTTATAATTAACATGGTTTCCAAAAGTTCCATCCAAATGTTTTTTCTGGCTTCAATAACGTAAAGTACAAATCCTCTTCTGTACTGGCAAGTCTTAAAACAGGCCACAAGCCAGACAGTCGGCAACCTCCATCTCTTAATCCACTCTCATAGGGAAAAGAATCTACGTCTACGCCAACAGAAATAAGCTTACTTCACGATCTGTGGAAAATTGAAGGCACAAAAGAGAAAATGAACCCTGAGACTATTATTACTGATGGTGTTCAGTACCCAGCCAGGGGGTAACAGGACCTACTTTGAGGGAGTGTTGTTGTATGCCTCTTATAGGAGAACGTCTTTTCTATTAGGATTTCCATCCTCTGTATTGGAACGAAGTGTGGTTTAACTTATATTCATGGCACTAACTATGGCTCAAATTTCTTACACCTCCAGGTATTAGACATCAATTAAAGGGATTATCCAGCTTGGGGCTCCAGTCTGTAGTCACTCCTTGTGCCTGCAGACTTGGGAATTCTCACAGCGTGCAGAATTCTCGCAGCGTGTAAAATGACTGCAGACTTGAGCTCGAAGGCTGGGCAACATCTTTAACTATCCAGCTCAATGCAGGATCCACTTTGAGATCATTTTTTATATTGGGGATGATACCCCCGTATATGGTGTGGCATGTGGAATGCCTATATAGTTTATGAATTCTACTCACTTATATAGCGTCATTAATTCCACAGCACTTTACGTAAATTATCAGGAACTGTTCCCCGATAAGCCCTATCTAGATTCAATCTAGATTCCCTATCAGTATGTCTTTGGAGTGTGGGAGGAAACCGGTGATGAACCTGGAGGAAAACTACGCAAACACGGGGAGAACATACAAACTCCTAGTAAATGTTATCCTTGGTGGGATTTGAACCCAGGACCCCAGCGCTGCAAGGTTGCAGTGCTACTAACCACTGAGCCACCGTGCTGCCCATGTATTGTAGTTGCACCGTGTACCTTAATCCAGCCTTCGTGTGCTTGAGCCTTGAGGGACAGTGTAGTGAGCTTCACTGGATTACAACCATATTTCACTTTCATCGCCATTTATTCATAATAGTTCAGAAGGAGAAACGTAATCAATATTTTCAATTAATAGAAATAGTCAGGTTGCTTGCCGGTAAATTCTCAATGAGGCTGAAGTGTTGAGTAAAGCCGATGCATCCACTAGAATACTAATATTGTATTTCAAGGCCCAAGTCTCCTGACACCTCAGTTCCAATCTCACAGTTTCTCCTGAAGACAAGAGTCCTTCATATTTCATTATTTCTCTAATGGAGGAATCAAGAGACACAGTTTATGCAACATTTGTAACTTCTTGTAATTAATTCCAACTTTAATGACAAAACTTCCTGATGACTGAGACTACAGGAACTCTTTCAAGTCTTGATATCTGAGACGCTTGTCAAGACTGTGACTTGCAGACAATCAGCGGCGGATGACTCCACAACAAGCAATCACATCCTGCAATTCTTCTATTGTTTATCAATCAAAGCACTTTTATTTTAGCCCTTCTTTTCAATCTCTCTTCTATGCAGAGCTGTACATATGATTTTCTTCATCACGGCAAATGTTCAGTTTGCTTTCCTGGCCCTGCATCTGTATATCCCGGGCCAAAGCCAAGGTGGGCATGTTGGCACCCTCATCAATATGCCCTAGATCAGGGTTCCCCAACTCCAGTCCTCAAGGCCCACCAACAGGTCATGTTTTCAGGATTTCCTTAGTATTGCCAAGGTGATATTTGCATCACTTGTAAAATACAAGGGAAAACCTGAAAACATGATCTGTTGGTGGGCCTTGAGGACTGGAGTCGGGGAACCCTGCCCTAGATCATCTCTCAGCTGCACCTCTGGTTTTGCTTTACTTCTCTGTAAATTATGGCTAAAAAGGTGACAACACAAGAGACTACATCACTCTAAGCCTACACCAAGCACACTGACAGATGTAGCATATGGAATAAATGGTAGAAACCCAATTATGGTGACATTTTTTTCCTCTCGGGACAGAGAGGCTTGGTGGCGGTTTTCATCTAGTGGACTACCCTTTGCTGTCCAACCACTTGTTTCCTGAAAATAGAGCTCCTCCAGATAGAATAATCTTTCATAGGAGAGGTTCTTACCAGTTTATTAGAAAGACAACTGGATGAATCAGGACTGGACCAACTCTCTCCAAGAACTTCATGTTCGCTGCATGGGCTGCCTATATGGGATGCAAGGATGATTGCGAGAGCCAAATTCAGCTCTGAGAGATGGTTACAAGTCACATTAAGCACCCGCCACGACCCTACACTAGTGACACCGAGACTCTGGTATATAGACAGCCAAAGCGTCCTCACAAAAAAAAACAAATTATGCCCCTTCCCTTATAGGCAGCAAACTTACATCTAGGAGAACCCACTTTACACTCATTCAGTATTTTTACATCAAACATATGCACCTCTCTAACAGGCAGTATGATCCTATCTCCAGTTTACCATATTTATGTCCCCCCCACCCAGTATATGAGCATCAAAATCTGCTCTTCTGTGCAGAGCTACTTAGAGAAGTCATCATCTGGATCCTGGAGACTAGCTCTTCAAAGCTGTTTGCGAGACCTGATGACAATGCACCTAACTAGCAGACAGCCGCAAGACACACATTATGGGCTTGGAAGCCACATGTGATTCCCAAGTCACATATTGGGAAATCCTGATATAGAGGAACCATGCAGATGCTATGTGGTTCCTTGCCTTGCAGAGAGGGGGTCCAGGCTTGGTTAGTTCCAACTACTTTTGCTATTGGGTGGCAAATAGCTGTGTACGACTCCCCTCCCTAGGGAGTGGCATCCTCGCTCCTGAATCACCCTGACTGTACCCCCTCCCTGGAATCACCCCTGACTGCACCCTCTCGCCCCAGAATCACCCCTGACTGCACCCCCTCACCCCAGAATCACCCCTGACTGCACCCCCTCACCCCAGAATCACCCCTGACTGCACCCCCTCGCCCCTGCATCACCCTGACTGCGCCACCTCTCCCTGTATCACCCCGACTGCGCCACCTCCCCCTGTATCACCCCGACTGCGCCACCTCCCCCTGTATCACCCCGACTGCGCCACCTCCCCCTGTATCACCCTGTATGCGCCACCTCCCCCTGTATCACCCTGATTGTGCCACCTTCTCCTGTATCATCCTGATAGCGCCACCTCCCCCTGTATCACCCTGACTGCACCATCTCCCCCTGTATCACACTGACTGAGGCCCTCTCTCACTGTATTACCCCTGACTGACTGCACCACCTCCCTCTGTATCACCCCTGACTGCGCCACCTCCCCCTGTATCACCCTGACTGCGCCACCTCCCCCTGTATCATCCTGACTGTGCCACCTCCCTGTCAGAGACACCGCACTACACTTGCTCATAGAGCCAGTGCGCGTGTCCTGAGTACAGAAGCAGTGCTAAGAGTTACCTGGGGAGCAGGGCAGCAGAGGTGACAATGCGTGCTACAAGCTAATAGTGTCAGGGTCCAGTCAGCGCTGGAAAGTAAGGAGGCACGGGACCTGCAGACACTGACAATGAACAAGCTTGCACGGGACCTATGGTCATGTGACTGCAAGGGGGCGTGGCTTAGCGTCCTGCTTTCAGATATGACAGTACACCATACAACAACTCAGAGTCAGGCAAAACAGAGGTCACAACAGTACGGGCAAACGGAGTACAGGAGGGACAAACAGACGGGAGGTCAGACAAAGCCAAAGGTCATACACAGGATCACAGTACAGTACCAGGGATGAGACAGAGCGGATAATCAGGGCCAAGCAGAGATCAAAACCAAACAGACATAGGAGGTACCAGGCAGAATCCAAAGCGATATCCAGGGAACAGACCGAGTCATACACAGAGCATCAAGCAACCAGAACACAGCACTAACACACTCAGGGGTCACCACACAATGCCAAGGGCGAAAGTATAACTGACAGGGATGGGAGCGTCCTGAAGCTATAAGAAGCCTCCCCAGAACCAGGGAGAGGCCACAATCATAGCCCCAGGTGTGCAGGTAAGCCTGCATCAGGATCACAACCTTTAACCCCAGAAATGCCAGTCATCAGCACTGGTTCCAAACATTAACCCCACGTGTGCGAGTCAAACCCGCACTGAGATCATGACAGTACCCCCCTCTCAACGGGGGGCCTCTGGACCCCCAGGCTTGCCCGGGTACTTAGCATGGAAAGCCCATACCAGGCGATCAGCATGCATCAACCGGGCCGGTACCCAGGACCTGTCCTCCGGTCCATACCCCTTCCAATGAACCAGGTACTGTACCGAACGCCGTACCAACCTGGAATCTACGATATGACCAACCTCGTACTCCACCTGCCCCTCGACCAAAACAGGAGAAGCAGCAGACTCTGAGTCTCCCCGGACTGCTTCAAAAGGTTTCAGTAGAGATTTGTGGAAGACGTTAGGGATCTTGAAAGAGGGTGGAAGGCACAGCCTATACGCCACTGGATTGATTTTTTCCACAATCTTGTACGGGCCAATGAATTTGGGTCCTAACTTGGCTGACGGAATCTTTAACTTAATGTTTCGCGTGGAGAGCCAAACTTTCTCTCCAACCTGAAACGTGGGACCAGGTGTTCGTTTCCTGTCCGCGAAAAACTTATACCTGCCTTGAGACCTGGATATACGCCGCTGGACTTCTGCCCATGTATCTTTTAACCGCTGAACAGAGTCCTCAGCCCCAGGGCACCCTGAATCCAGACGAGAAAACTCACCAAAATGAGGACTGAACCCATAGTTAATCAAGAAAGGGGACCTACCAGTGGATTGACTCACCCAACTATTGAAGGCAAATTCAGCCAACGGCAGTGCATCGCACCAGTCACTCTGTCTAGCAGAGGTTAGGCACCTGAGGATCTGTTCCAGGGACTGGTTAGTGCGCCCCGCCTGCCCATTGCTCTCAGGATGGTATGCAGACGAAAAGGACAGATACATACCTAATTTTTTGCAGAAAGCACGCCAAAACTTAGCCACAAACTGCACACCACGATCAGACACCACATTCAGGGGTACCCCATGCAACCGGATCACATGCTGCACAAACAACCTGGACAAAGTCTCAGCTGACGGTAGTGCGGACAGGGGTACGAAATGAGCCTGCTTAGAAAACCTGTCCACCACTACCCATACCACTGTATTACCCTTAGATGGAGGGAGATTGGTAACAAAATCCATGGACAAGTGAGTCCATGGCCTCTCGGGCACTGCCAAGGGTATCAGCTCCCCTGCCGGCCGGCTATGAGAGCTTTTAGAACGAGCGCAGACCCCACAACCAGCAATGAATTTTTTTTATGTCCGAACCAAGGGTAGGCCACCAATAGATCCTAGCCACCGCCAGACGTGTGGCTGAAATACCAGGGTGAGCACTCAGCTTGGATTCATGGAACTCCTGCAAGAGTTTCAGGCGAAGTTGCTCTGGGACAAACAACTTCCCCTCTGGCTTGGCCGCCGAGGCCTGCGACTGGGCCCCCTGAATCTCCCGTTCCAATTCAGATGAGACCTCTGCTATCACAACCCCAGGGTGAAGAATGGAGGACGGTGGCTCAGGGGGCGACACCGGCTGAAAACTGCGTGATAAGGCGTCAGCCTTGACATTCTTAGACCCTGGACGAAATGTAATCGTAAACTGAAAACGGGAAAAAAAAAAGTGACCAACGGGCTTGTCTGGGCGCTAGTCTTTTTTTTTTAAATTCTTTATTTTCAAGTTTCAACCACACCATAAGACAGAACATCACTTTACAAATACATATGGTTAAAGATTGCTTAGGCGTCCGTCCAAGGTGTTAGAAAATAATAAAGGGGGGAAAAAACAAGGGGGGAGGGAAAGTGGGCGGGAAAAAGGAAAAAGAAGAAGGGAAGGGAAAAGAGGGATATATAAGAGCAAACAATAACAATAACATCAAAACAAAGTAGTCGTCGGCATCGACACTAGCAATAAGTGAATGTATTATAAAATTAGAGCAGGTGAACAGTTTTATACGTAACCTTGGAACCAGCTACCCCAAAAATCAAGGCCATCAAGTCTAAGTGAGGTTCAAATAGTATCTGATCCCTCTCCTTGAGGATTATCCCTCAAATATCTAGTCCACGGGGCCCAAGTCAACACATAAGATTTGTGACTAAAGACCTCCCAGCTAGACAGCTCCTCCAGACGAGAAATCTGATTTATCTTATCACGCCACTCCTCCAATGTGGGGGGAGCGACATCTTTCCAATGAACAGCTATCAGTTGTTTTGCAGCACTTAGCATCAATGGGAGTAGGCCATGTTTTTTTGGTAAAAAATCCTTTGATGGGCACGAAAGAAGAACCTCCGTGGCCCTGAGATTGGTCTTTATTAGCTGTAAATTCTTGAGAACTAGCTCGACACCGTCCCAAAAATGTCTCAATTTGGGACAATCCCAAAATATGTGTGTATGATGCCCTCCAGGGTTGAGGCATCTCCAACAAGCATCATTATCAGCAAGACCCCTCTGAAAGAGCTTCGCGGGAGTCCAATGCCACCTGGTCAAAATTTTATAAGAGTTTTCTTGCAAAAGAACACACCTGGAGAATCCCCGTGCACTAGATAGCATCCTAGATACTTGTTCCTCTGTGAACGTAATATTAAGTTCCATTTCCCAGGAGTAAATAAATGAGGGCTTAAAATGTACTCCCAGAGAGATCAGATGTGAGTAAATACGGGACAAGATTTTTAGCCGTGGAAGCGGGAGTTTGATCATAATATCTAACCAGGACAGTTCGATTTGATCGGGAATTTCTTCCTAAACTGTAGGAGCGTACGTCGAATGTGCTGGCACTGGAGAAAATTAGTTGGTTGACTCGTTGCATTTGATGGCCAAACTCCTCCCTGTAATATTTTATTACCGTAAAAGCTATTCAATGTATCTCTAGGGAAGGTAAACCACAGATTATAGGGATCCTGAAAATCAGAATCCAATAAAAACGGTATTGAGCTAATCGGCGTAAATGTCGAAGGGAAAGTGTCCTCCGGTAATTCCCCCAACATCAATCTCCTGGTACGTAATGTAGTAGATGTTATCTCATCCAGTCTAAGGGTAGCCGGTGGTTTAGCCCTAGTCCATAGATAAGGCAAGCCCCTCGGACCCAACAAAGTCAGGTCGACACAAGCTCCCTCCCCTCCTTCAGTGCAAGACACCACCTTTAACCATCTGCCAAGGTGAATTGCTTTATAATATAACAGGGGGTCTGGAACTCCCAATCCACCAGAGGCGACTGGGTAAGTAAGAAGCCTATAAGGCAACCTAGCCGGTTTAGATTTCCAGATGAATTTTCCTATCAGTGACTTTAATGACCCAAAAAAGGTCAGGGGTATCTGAATCGGTACCATATTCATGGCATACAAAATGATAGGCATAATATATGCCTTAAACACGTTTATGCGACCCAACCAAGATAAAGTAGGTAGGTTATATTTATGCATCAGGTTAGTAACTTTCTAAGGGTATGAAATTACTTTGAAATAAGTTAGTAGGGTCCCTAGTTATGAATATTCCTAAGTATTTGATAGAGCCATTAGCCCAAGAGAAGGGAGTCTGCGTACGAAGAATGGAAAGTTGGGAATGAGGGAGAGTGATATTTAACGCTTCAGATTTGGCTAGGTTAATTTTAAAATTGGAGAGGGAGCCAAATTGTTGAAAAATTTGGAGGATGATCGGGAATGCCTGAGGTGGATTGGATATGAGGAAAAGCAAATCATCTGCGAAAGCTAGCGTTTTAAATGTCCCCGGGCCCACCGTCAACCCCTTTATGTGTTGTTCTTGTCTGATGCGTTGTATCAAAGTTTCTATAACCAAAATGAACAAAGATGGGGACAGAGGGCATCCCTGCCTAGTCCCGTTGTGAATCTCCAAACTTTTTGATAAGGTGCCATTTATCCTGACCCTGGTCGTCGGTTGGGAGTAGAGAGAAAGGACTGCTGTTATATATTGAGGAGGAAAGCCGAACTTAATCAACACCTGCTCCATGAATCTCCAACACACTCTGTCAAAAGCCTTTTCGGCATCAGTTGACAAGAGTACCAAGGGGACCTGCTGGGTTTTAGCAAACATTATAGACTCTATGACCTTAGTGGAGTTATCTTTCCCTTCCCTACCCCTCACAAAGCCCGCCTGATCCGCATGAATCAATTTGGGTAAAAAATTACCTATTCTGCCCGCTAGTATTTTAGCCCACAGTTTTATGTCCGCATTAAGTAATGAAATTGGTCTATAGCTGGCGCACAAGTTTTGGGTCCTTACCCTCCTTCGGGAGAACCGTAATATATGCCTCTAATGATTGCTTAGGGGGAAGCTGGCCTTTCAAATAGGAGTTAAACAAGGTCACCAATTGAGGTAAGAGTGATTTTATAAACTTTTTATAATATATAATAGGGAGACCATCCGGGCCCGGGGCCTTTCCATTTGGAATGGTGGAAAGAGTATCCAAAATTTCTTTAGGGGTAACTGGAGCGGTTAACAAAGTTTGGCCCTCCGGGGTTATTTTACGTAAAACTAGTGGAGTCAGGAACTCTCTAATTTTTTCTATAGCTGTTATTGGGTCTCGCATGCTATCTGGTATATTTAGATTATATAAGCTGTCATAAAAGGATCTAAACTCCTCGGCAATATCAGCAGTCTCGAAAATTGAGGAGCCATCCAGAGTCTTGAGTTGCCTAACAAACGTCCTTTCTTGCTGCTTTTTAAGCAATGAAGACATAAGCTTGCTACTTTTATTGCCATGGAGATAAAACCTCTGTTTACATCTCATATAGGTTTTGGCCGATTGGATATTTAAAAGATTTTTTAGCGAATTTCTTAGGTCCGTTAGTTCAGTTAGTGTCTTAGTTACTTGAGATTTCTTATGCAATCTTTCCAAAGAATTAATTTGGTGCAAAATAGACATAACCTGTTTTGTCCTTTCTTTTTTGAGATAGGAACTCAAAGCTATAAATTCTCCCCTCATAACCGCTTTATGTGATTCCCACACCACAGGTGTGGATGGGCCAGAGTGCAGATTTGTCTGGAAAAAGAATTCCAGAGTGTCAGTCAGTTTCGTAATGTGGGAATCTGAATCTAATAATGTCTCATTAAGCGACCAAGACCCGGCTGGTCGCGGAAGGGTTTTTATGCCCATATCGAGGAAAATAGGCGCATGGTCCAATAGTGTGATAGCGTCTATGGTCGCATTTTTGACTAATGAGAGGTTGGTTGTCTGTGTCAATATATAATCAATTCTATGGTAGCTGCCACACGGATGGGAATAAAAAGTGTAGTCTCTGTCCGAAGGAGAGAGTGTCCTCCAGGGGTCTATCAAGTGTAATTCTTGGAAAGAAAGGTGTAATTTTCTCAGTGCCTTTTGGGAAAGGGCAGACTTGCCCGTGGAAGTATCTAAAGATGGATTGAGTGGTACATTAAAATCTCCCCCCATCAGTAGTAAACCTTCAGTAAATAGTTTTAAAGTATCCATCGTCCTGCACAACCATCCAATCTGACCCTTGTTTGGGGCATATAGGTTACATAAGGTAACTTTGGTGTTAGCAATAAGGCCCTTCAGTATAATATACCTTCCTTCAGAATCTGAAAGGCAATCATGCAAGACAAAAGGAACAACTTTTTTAATAGCAATACTCACTCCTCTAGATGCCGACCCACCTGTACTATGATACCAGGTCGGGTAACGAGATCTGGACATATCTGGTACTCTCCCCGCTTTAAAATGTGTCTCCTGTAGAAAGATCACACTAGCCTTTTTTGTATGCAAAAGGTTCAATATCTGATTTCTCTTACACGGGGAGCGTAACCCCTTTACATTATACGAAGCCACTACTATAGTGGCAAATTTTTCCTTGTCACCCATAGTAAATTAGATGTAACAAAAGAAAAAATAAATAATAAAGTGTCACATGCCGACAGACCACAAAAAATACAAAATGCAAGGTGAAATAACAGCAACAGTAACCAATAGATAACAATAACCAACTACCTGCCTGTGGCAGGAGCAGGGGGACCAACGTACCCCCCATGACAGATCAGGGAATCACATCCCCAACACACGAGTAGCACACATTAGCTTGTATAGCAGTTAAATGAAAGCATCAACACCTAGGCAGGTGCCAATCAAGGCAAACTAAAGTGATCCAAGACATTGTAAAGTTAAACCAAAAAACTACTGAGTCCAAATGTAAGAAAATGCGACTAGACCCAATAAAACAATATTCAGGGGGGCATCTCTCTTCTTGCCCCAGATTTCCCTTGCTTAGGGGGCATGCGTCTCTTCACTGAGGCCCACTCCCCCTGACCTCCTGTATAAGCGTTGATAGGAGGAGGCGTGCAAAGATCCATATCCAAAGGTAGCCATGAGGGGATATCAATAGAAGCAATGCCAAAAGTGTCCCATATTTTGCTTAAGTCTTCAGGACTTCTCACTGTTACTTGTTTGCCGTCTCCATTTACCGATATTCCAAACGGAAACAGCCATTTATAGAGAATTTTACGCGAGCGTAGTATTTCCAATAAGGGTCTCAGGATTCTTCTCTTTGCAAGGGTCGACGACACAATGTCCTGGTAGAGTTGTATGGCAGATCCTTCGTAAGCGAGATTTTTAGCATCCCTTGCAGCAGACAGAATAACATTGGTGTCCACATAACTCAACAAACCGCAGATCACATCCCTCGGGGCTTCAGAGGACTTAGGCCTGGGTCTGAGCTATCTATGGACCCTCTCAATCACAATTTGGTCGCATTTTTCTTGTGGAATTAGGAGGGCAAAGATTTCTTTCGTGGATTTTTCCAATATTTCTGCAGAAACACTTTCAGACAATCCCTTAATCCTTATATTTTTTCTGCGGCTTCTGTTCTCTTGATCTTCCAAGGCCAGAAGAGAGTTATTAAGCTGTTCTCTGTGGTATTCCAAATGGTCCCTCATGGCATTAGAGTGGCTAATGAGAGAGGACTGAGATGCTTCAAGGGACTCCACTCTGTTACCTATATGTGACAAATCAGCTCTCATACCGGATATCTCTGTAACCAAAGGTTTTAATGCTTGGGTCAGAAGTTTTTTAAATACTGATCTAGAGAACTTCCCAGAGTCTGAGTGGGTAATGTCACTGCCTGAGACATCTTCACTTGAGTCCGAGTCCTCGACCCGTTCCTCTACCTCAGCATTAGTGTGTAGCTTTTTTGGTGTGGGCCTTGCCGACCCAGGTTTATTTTTCAAAAATTTCTCCATTTCGCTTTGCCTGCCCCGATGTACCCCAGTATCCAGCGATTTTGCACACTCTTTATTAGATTTGACAATAATGTTGAATTGAAGCGTGCATTTAAAGTCACTACTCGTGCATTTAGGGAAAGTCTATTAATACATGTTCATAGATGAAAATGACCTCATGCTTCTTAAAAGGTGGAGCTCTGGCATTAGTAAATAAGGCCCTGATATGGTGCCCTATATATAGTGTTTCTCACTGGTGTAGTATGGGATCAGGCCGGTCTTGGCGTCTCTGGAAAGGGGGAGCAGTACCCCCAAACCTCCAGTCACTATACACAGCAAGGAGCGCCCGACCCAGCCACCAGGAGCACCCAGCACTGCGGCCACCCTCTGATCACCAGCCAGGCTTCTGCGTCCAGCTCACCTCCCCCTCCTCCGATAAGCAGACCTTCTCCTCCCTTCCTGTAGCGGTCAGCGGTCTCCCCTCCAGCATAGGCCGCGGCCCTCCACCTCCTCCAACGGCTCTCCGCAGTCTTCTGGCCCACGCCGCTCAGGAAGAAGCAGGAAGACGCGGCAAAGATGGCGCCCGTCCACCTCCGGCGCCAAGACCCGTTCCCCGCGGCCGCTCTCCTCCCCGAGAGCTGCGGTTTCCTCCACTCAATCCTCCACCACACTCTCCTGGTCCAGCTCTCTCTGGGGGGCACACAAACACCCCCGTTAGGGTCGAAATAGGGCTCCCTTCGTGGCTGGCAGTGGGAGCAACAGCAACACACGTCCTCCCCACAAGCGATCCAGGCCACGCCCCCCCATCTGGGCGTTAGTCTTTTAGCAGATTCAATGTACGACAAATTTTTGTGATCCGTGATCACCGTAACCGGGTGACTGGCCCCCTCCAAAAAGTGCCTCCATTCTTCAAACGCCAATTTGACCGCAAGAAGCTCTCTATTGCCTACGTTGTAATTTCTTTCCGCAGCAGAGAACTTCTTGGAAAAAAAAGCACATGGCCTGAGGTTGGTTAGAGTGGCAGGCCCTTGGGACAACACCGCCCCCACCCCCACCTCAGAGGCGTCCACTTCCACGACGAATGGTTTGGACGGATCTGGCTGCACTAACACAGGAGCAGACATAAAACATTTTTTCAGCGTCGCAAAGGCCTCTTTTGCGAGCGAGGACCAATTTCTCACATCCGCACCTTTGCATGTTAGATCCGTGAGAGGTTTGACCACTTGCGAAAACCCCCGGATAAATTTGCAGTAATAATTGGCGAACCCCAAGAAGCGCTGAAGACCCTTAAGATCTCGGGGTTGCACCCAATCCGCAATGGCCTGCACCTTCTTGGGCTCCATGCGAAAACCCTCACCGGATACAATTAACCCCAAAAAGGACAACTCTTGTACACAGAATACACATTTTTCCAATTTGGCATACAAATGATTTTCTCTCAGCCTTTGGAGCACAGTTCGTACATGTTCCAAATGAGAATACTTGTCGGGGGAATATATCAAAATATCATCTAAGTAGATAACGACAAAACGACCAATGAGATCCGAGAATACCACGTTGATGAAATTCTGAAATATGGCAGGGGCGTTGGTAAGACCAAACGGCATGACTAAATTTTCAAATAGTCCCTCGGTCGTGAGGAACGCGGTTTTCCATTCATCCCTCTAACGGACCCTTATCAAATTATATGCCCCCCGAAGGTCCAGTTTAGAAAACCACTTTGCCCCTGATAGTTGGTTACATAAATCGGGAATAAACGGAAGGGGGTACGTATTCCGTACAGTAATTTGATTAAGCTCCCGGAAGTCGAGACAGGGACGTAACCCGCCATCTTTTTTCTTTACAAAAAAGAAACCTGCCGCCACAGGTGAGACTGAAGGACGTATGTGTCCTTTGCGCAGACTTTCAGTAATGTACTCCTTCATAGCCAAGCGCTCAGGACCGGACAAATTAAACAGACGGGCTTTGGGTAATTTAGCCCCCCGGGACCAGCTCAATAGCGCAGTCAAAGGGTCTATGTGGCGGTAACGTCTCGGCCTCGCTTTCGGAGAATACATCTTCGAAGTCCTTCAGGCATTCCGGAATACCTTCCAGCTCGACAGATGATACAGACACAGATTTAACAGGTTCAACCAGCAGTGCGGATTTATCATACAACTCAAAATCATTAAACCCCCATTGTACAATCTCCCCCGTTTTCCAGTTAATAACTGAGTTATGGTGTTGTAACCAGGGCATGCCCAACACCAACCCTGCAGGTAGATTGTCCAGCACAAAACAACTTATGTTTTCCACATGAGTAGCGCCCACTCTGAGCGAAAACACATCAGACATAAAGCGAATTCCCTCCTTAGTGAGGGGAGATGAGTCAATGGCCATCACCTTGATCGGAACCTTGAGCCTAACTGTCCCTATCTTGCAGTGTGTGACCAATTGGGAGTCAATAAGATTAATAGATGATCCGCAGTCCACGAAGGCTGTAGAGGAAAAAGAACTACCATCCACAAACAGTTCCACAGGCAGTACTACTTTAGAAAACGAGGAAAATGGTACCTGAGGGTCTGAGCAGCCTCCCCGTTGACTACCCAGACCTAGTCGTTTCCCGCCGACCGGGTTTGAAGACGGGCAATTCGGGCACTCCCTTTTCCAATGTCCCGTTTTACCGCAGTAAAAGCATAACTGCATGTCCTTCCGGCGTTTCCTCTCCGTATCCTTCAGGGAGAGGGCGCCTACATCCATGGGCTCAGGGGCAGTCTCTTTTCCACTGGGGAATAATGGAGTATCCACCTGCATCACCCCTCTGGCCCGCAGCCTGCGGTCCATCCGGACGGCCTGGGTCATGGCGTCCTTGAGAGAGTTAGGTGGGGGATGTAACGCCAAGGCATCCTGCAGCCGCTCGGACAAGCTTCTGCGAAAGAGTCCTCGGAGTGCGGCGTCGCTCCAAGAGACCTCTGCCGCCCAGCGGCGGAACTCAGAACAAAACCACTCAGCTGAGTGTTTCCCCTGACAGACACTCATCAACATGTCCTCTGCCAATCGCACTCGGTCAGGTTCATCATAAATGTGCCCGAGGGCCTCAAAGAATGCGTTCACTGACATACGTTCAGGAGCAGTGGAAGACAGAGAGAAAGCCCATGCTTGCGGAGCCCCCCGAAGTAGGGAAATAATGACCCCCACCCTCTGGAACTCATCCCCGGAGGAGCGGGGCCTTAGAGAAAAAAAAAAGCTTGCATCCTTCTCTGAAAGACCTGAACTCCTTTTTATCCCCTGAGAAAAGGTCTGGCAATTTGACCGGAGATTCGGGGGACGCTAATGACACATCCCTACCCCCAGAACCAGAAGCCCCTGCATCGACAGCCCCCTGCACAGTAACCACCAACTGTTGCTGGGTCTGGGCCATCGTGTGTTGTTCCACATTGAGCTTATGGAACATTTGGGTCAGGTGCTTGACCTGATCAGACAAGGCTTGTATGGGATCCATGAGAAGAACACACTTTTTTTTTTTTTTTTTCTTCAGAAAAAAAAAACAAAAAAAACCTGAAATGGTCAGTTATAATGTCAGAGACACCGCACTACACTTGCTCATAGAGCCAGTGCGCGTGTCCTGAGTACAGAAGCAGTGCTAAGAGTTACCTGGGGAGCAGGGCAGCAGAGGTGACAAAGCGTGCTTCAAGCTAATAGTGTCAGGGTCCAGTCAGCGCTGGAAAGTAAGGAGGCACGGGACCTGCGGACACTGACAATGAACAAGCTTGCACGGGACCTATGGTCATGTGACTGCAAGGGGGCGTGGCTTAGCGTCCTGCTTTCAGATATGACAGTACACCATACAACAACTCAGAGTCAGGCAAAACGGAGGTCACAACAGTACGGGCAAACGGAGTACAGGAGGGACAAACAAAGCCAAAGGTCATACACAGGATCACAGTACAGTACCAGGGATGAGACAGAGCGGATAATCAGGGCCAAGCAGAGATCAAAACCAAACAGACATAGGAGGTACCAGGCAGAATCCAAAGCGATATCCAGGGAACAGACCGAGTCATACACAGAGAATCAAGCAACCAGAACACAGCACTAACACACTCAGTGGTCACCACACAATGCCAAGGGCAAGAGTATAACTGACAGGGATGGGAGCGTCCTGAGGCTATAAGAAGCCTCCCCAGAACCAGGGAGAGGCCACAATCATAGCCCCAGGTGTGCAGGTAAGCCTGCATCAGGATCACAACCTTTAACCCCAGAAATGCCAGTCATCAGCACTGGTTCCAAACATTAACCCCACGTGTGCGAGTCAAACCCGCACTGAGATCATGACACTCCCTCTGTATCGCCCTGACTGCACCACCTCCCTCTGTATCACCCTGACTGTGCCACCTCCCCCTGTATCACCCTGACTGCGCCAACTCCCCCAGTATCATCCTGATTGCACCACCTCCCTCTGTATTGCCCTGACTGCACCACCTCTCTCTGTATCACCCTGACTGCGCCACCTCACCCTGTATCACACTGACTGCACCACCTCCCCCTGTATCACCCTGACTGCGCCACCTCCCCTTGTATCACCCTGACTGCGCCACCTCCCTCTGTATCACCCTGGCTGCGCCCCTCTCCCCCTTTATCACCCCTGACTAAAACTTTTCTTTCCCTACTACTAACAAAATGAGGCTCTTCATAAAACGTTATGGTCTTATAGGTGGCAGAGAGATTTCTGTAAAAAGTATAGGGGGATGTGAGGGAAAACTCTTTTGATATTATTCCAATGTCAGATATAAGTGATTTAGGACCTCCCACCACTAGAAGAGGGTGCATTCACATAATGTATTTGCTGCAGAAATCAAACAGCAGATATTGCTGCATTTACTACTATGTAATGTCGCACCTTTACCACTGACCTGATTCTTTGTGTTGCAAAGGATGAAATCGGTGGTGAATTTGTTAAAGGGAATCTGTCACCCCATTTTAGCGCTATAAGCTGCGGCCACTGCCATCAGGGGCTTATCTACAGCATTCTGTAATGCACTCTGTAATTCTGTCGGTAAGCCCCCGATGTAACCTGAAAGATAAGAAAACACGTTAGATTATACACACCAGGGAACGGGGGTGGCTGCGGTGGGTGTCGCGGTCCGGCGCCTCACATCTTCATACAATGATGTCCTCCTTCTTGCTTCTCCCTTGACTCCTGCGCAGGCATACTATATCTGCCCTATTGAGGGCAGAGTAAAGTACTGCAGTGCGCAGGCGCCGGGAAAGGTCAGAGAGGTCCGGCGCCTGCGCACTGCAGTATTCTGCTGTGCCTTCAACAGGGCAGAGAAAGTACACCTGCGCAGGAGCCGAGGGAGAAGCAAGGAGGAGGACATCATCGTATGAAGATGGGGAGGCGCCGGACCGGACCGCGACACCCATCGGACCGGACCGAACGTCAGGGTGAGTATAATCTCTCTCTTTTTTCTTATCTTTCATGTTATATCGGGGGCTTATCTACAGCATTACAGAATGCTGTAAATAAGCCCCTGATGGCGGTGCTGGCAGCTGATAGGGCTAAAATGGGGTGACAGATCCCCTTTAAGGCTGTGTGCCCACGATGCGATTTTTAAGCGTTTTTGCCGCGATTTTCGGCGCGAAAACGCAGCGAAAACGTTTAAAAATCGTGTACAGAACGCCAGTTATTCATCTCTTGTGTTAATCTGTGCTTTTAATAAGCACATCGTGAAGAGATATATTCCTGGCAAATATTATGTGCAGCTATCTTTAGCCCCTTACAGACGTTTTCTGGTCACCATATATTGCTCCTATTGTAAATAATAGTTGTTCTGCAGTAATTGGCAGCAGCCACTACACACTGAATGGAGCTTTGCAGTGCAGTTCCGTTCAATCCAGTTGCCAGAGCAGAAAATGGTTGTCAGATCCCAACCAATCTGATGTTGGTCAACAATCCAAAGGATAGGTTCTGACTCTACAAAATCTTTAAAGCAAATGTGGGAATTCACAGCAAATGAGTCTATATCTCCTATGCGATATATATACAGCAGTCTCAGTGACTCCTATGTGATGTATACACAGCAGTCTCAGTGACTCCTATGTGATGTATATACAGCAATCTCAATTTGTGGTGTATATACAGAAATCTCAGTGTCTCCCATGTGATGTATATACAGTAGTCTGTGTCTCCTACGTTATGTATACAGCAGACCTCGCAATGAGTTCTATAAATGTTAAATGAGCAGTGATGAATTTCCCACTGTGAGGAGATCTGAAGTGTAATGTACATCTGTGTTCATGTTAAGGTACTGTCACACTTAGCGATGTACCAGCGATCCCGACCAGCGATATGACGCGGTCAGGATCGCTGGTACATCGCTAATTGGTCGCTAGTGAGCTGCCACACAGGCAGATCTAACCAGCGACATCGCTGGGGACGGGGGTCGCTACTTACCTGTCACACTAGGCGATCCTGCGTCCTCCCGCCCGCGTCCACGCTCGTCTCTCCACAGGAGGCGCCACAGGAAGCTGACGACGAGAAACAGTCCTGGACGTTCTCGCGCGATCAGCGATAAGCAGCAGGGGAGCGGGTTGTAGGTATCACACATAGCGATATCGTTAGCAATATCGCTATAATGTCACAAGTTATAGCGATATTGCTAGCGGTATCGCTTAGTGTGACAGGCCCTTTAGGCGTTGGATTTCTACGTTTACTCCGCAGGGATCCAGACCCTCACATTCTGCAGTCTCCTGCTGTTTATCTACTGCAGAGGAGATTGCCTTGCAGCAAATCTCTCCTGAGGCTGTCCTTCTGTCCTCCTACTGAGCATGCTCATGGGACGATCTCCCATTGGAGATCGGGAGTCATGTGCTCAGGTCCCGCTCCAGATCTCATTGGTCCATCTCAGAGATCTGGAAGCTTGCGGAAGGTCCCGGCTGCTATAAAAGGCGCGCATGGCTGTTCCGCCATGCGCTAGTATAGACTTACTTGCTGCTGTGTGTATGAGGACGGATGTATGATTCTGATGAATGACTCATTAAAAAACCCCTTCCCTCTGATATTACGTATGTGGTTAGGGACTGAGTTAGAATCAGCACCAGCGCTCCTCTGCTGCAACATCCACAGCTGCTAGCGTCCGACATTGCGCTTGCGCCTTAGCCTTGTCGGTTAGCGGCAGTGTCCACGCCGCGCTGCAGTAGCAGTCCCTTTGCGTCCGCAGTTCCGATGCTCTGCACACGGTAGGTCTAGACGGACGTAGTGCCGCCATCTTGGGCTACTCCTGTGACCTGATACCGTGTGTGCGTTTTTACTGAGTACTGTGACCTCAACAGGCTCAGTCTTTTGTGTTTGTACTTATTTGGCATCTCTGTGAATTAACTGAGATTGCTCTGCGCACCTGGGTGAAGTTTAACCCTGTGCGCATTTCCGCCATATCCACTTAGCAGCAGTTATATCACCTACAGCACACGGTGGACCCCGAGCGGCGAACGCACTTTATTATTATTATTTAGTGCGTTCCGCCGTTCCTAACAGTTCGGTACGACTTACTGCTGCGAGTTCTTTACAAAACTTATCTCAGCGTCACCTGTGCTCCAGACGGACAAAAAACCTGGAAAAACAGATGCTAGTAGCAACAACAAAAATACCACCTAGCATCATAGCCGCACCAAAGAGAATAAGTTCCAGCCAAGATATGATGGGAGAGTTATTTAAATGTTTGAGGAAATGTAGCAGGCTAAATTTTAGATTGATAATTTTGTACAGCCCAAGAATTATTTTATAAAGGTTCAAATGGCCTTTCGCAGAAAAAAGGTCCCCCCCATTGTAATGGTACGAAACAGAGACATGTGCTGCCGAGAACATTGGTATTCTATGCACACAGAACAAAGTGCTGTAGAAGTGTGGACATCTATCTAAACAGGCTATTAAAGTAAGTCAAATCCGCTTCTGTGTAGACGATCGGGGTTTAAAGTCACGATTGGGCTAAGTCTAACTGCACATTGCGGGTATGAGCACACGATCAGTAATGGCTCCTGGTTTGATGCTACATACTTATGCAGCGTCAAACCCACAGCGGCCAGATGTTATAGCATAGTGGATGGGATTTCAAGATCGCCCACGGAGACAGACAAGCAGCACATCTTTCCAGACCGCAGAATGTCAATTTCTCTTGTGGATACCCTAGTCTCCGCAAGAGTAATTTGACCCCCAGAATGTACTGGACGCAGTGAATCCACATGGTTCAGTGAACACATATGGATTAAAGTGCGTTCAATAGACGGCAGCACTTTGGACGCAGGTAACATACGCTGCGTCCAAAACGCTTCTACTTTTATATAAAAAGATCAAATATTGTAAGAAAAAAAAAAGTCAGTAACTTTATAATATATGTTGTCCATTAATCCATTGCAATTTTTGAGATTTCTAGTTGCTGCCAATAAATGATAACCTGTCCTTAGAGAGAGCGCTCTGATACACTGCAATGAACCATGCCTCTATGTAAACATCATGTTTGGGGAAAACTTTCAGCCTCTTAACATAAAGCATCAATATTTCCAATCACTCACAGAAATCAGAGATCTTGAAATGACTAGAAATTGTGTTACACACCTGTCCCGGGTATCCCTGGCTCTGCTTCCGTCACCTCGGTCCATTGCCCTCTGTTGTGCTCCACATTGGGTTTTGCAGGCTTCCCGGGATGACTCAATTACGTCATCTCCCTAATTCCTATTTAAGGTCCTTTAGGACACACACTTGTGTTTTAAGATTAAGACTCTAGTGTCCTGTGATTGGCGTTTTCCACCATTTGTGCTCCAGTGCTCTTATTATGCAATCATCCTTGCTTTGTTCACTGCACCTGTACTACTACTCCTGAGTTTTCTGCGTGTGCCAAGTCCCCACGTGCCTTTATGCCAGCTTCACCAACGCCCTGGGACCATGTGCCCACCCAGACCTGGGGCTTAGTAGATACATCTCACAAGGAGAGCCTTGTGAATTGAAGCACAATAGTTGATTAACAAGTTTTTCCTTTTTACAATAATTTAAATTTACTATCATAGACCTGGAAAAAAAAATAAAGGGAGATTCAAAAAATGAACACTGATGGCCAATCCTTGTGGCAAGCTCTTGTTGGGTGGTGCATTACAAAGAGTCCATTGTCCTGTACTGACACAGGATTTTCCATAGTATTCACAACGTGTATCTGCATTGCAACGGCAGAAAATCAGCATCCAGAAGTACCTGAAATATATTCATGGAGGATAAAAAAAAGAGTCTTAAATGACATAACCAAGTAGCCATACCAAAGATAAAATATGAAGCTTTCATTTGGAAGTGGTTCATTCCCTTTGAGTAACAACACAATGACTTCTCCAATACAGGAATGACGGCAAAGCTAGACATGAAAGAGGGCACCGTTGTCTTTAAGAGACGCAGCCAGCTATTATATGAGGTTTTACTGCCTCGTAATGTAATTCTAAAGTCAGCAAAAGAAAATCTAGCTTTGTAAGGTTTCAAAAGGCAGCAGACAGCTCGATTTGTGAAAAACTCCCCAGGAGGTAAGATAGCTGACAGTGTATGTAAATTTGGGATAATAACTGCATGCACTTGTACAGCACAGATCAGAAACCTGGTAGATTGTGAGGTTATGATCTGGGCTGAACTGCCTATGGGAGAGAACATGGGGGAGCAGGAAGCCTGCATGCGAATCCATTCAATTGGAAATGACCCGAAGCTTCCAAGATATCAATCTGCCATTTTCCTTTCCACTTCAATCCACTCCGTCTTACAATTTTCTGCATTTGCAGCCTAATCCTTCCAGCCATCTACCGTGGCTCTAGGCTTTTAGCCGAAAGCATGGGGATCTGAAATCTATATTTAGAGTTATTTTCAGTGGAAATCCTGTGTTACTATGGTGATTCTGGGGCGGCAATGAACATTGGGCATATAAAAGGAGAAAAAAACCAAGCCTGATAATACGTAGCAGGCTATTTCTTGATCCTTGGCTGCAGCACGGGACGGAGTCTCCTAAATGTGTGCTTCAGCTAATGTTACAGACCTGTCATGTATAGGAGCACTGATCATGGAAGAAACAAGGAGATCCAATGACAGATACATTTTCTGTACTATGGCAAGTGTCAGCGCATTAAGGTCCAGGTCCACCCCACCTAACACACTAGGCTTCCTACTTTACCAAGTTCTGACCGTTGGGTTGGGTTGACTACTTGTGAAAGAGAAGACGCTCAATACACTACCCTTTCTGTTTACACATTTCCTCCCCAATTTGGAGGCTTTGGTGTAATGATGCTGCATGGTAAGGACAGATCTGGTGGGCCATTTTAAGGAATGCTTGACATTGGTCAGCCACATATATTTTATTTATTTCGAAGGCTCCAGAACATCCCAGTTGGTCTTCGTTGTGCCATGTAGGCATATCACGCCTTTCTTTTCAGCTAGACTACAACGTCTGTCACGATCCCACCGCTGACACCGATATGTCACAGACAGAGGGATGTGATGCACTGCCGACACACAGCTATCACAGGCGCAGGAGGGCTTATCTTAGTTATCCCACCGCTGGCACCATGTGATAAAAACAGCAAGCTAGTCTTGCCCTAACAATTTATCGCAGGGGGTTATTTTGGATGTCCCACCACTGCTAACAATCTGCCACGAACTGCAGGGATTTATGCGTATCCCACTTTTCAGTTCCCCTTTGGAACTCGCAGCTCTCCGGCGCCCCCCTTATCTTCAGGTCAGTCAGGGAACTACACCTAGGATAATTAGTCGCCGGACGGGCTGCTTGTTGTGCACGGGCGATTAGACCGCTGCAGTGAGGGAATTATCAATGCTTTGGCCGCAGCCACCCAATCAGCTTATAAAACCCTTCCGTCACTGCCAGCTAGCCCAACCAACCAAAACACACCATGTTGCCACCATCTCCAGATTACTCTGCTTAAGTTATAGACTTAATAGAGGGGTTCGAAGCCAACCCAATCAGTAGCGTAATTATCTTAAAGGCACGTGTTTGGTTTTAGAGCATGAAGACAGACTAATAAGTTTTAGAATTTATTCCCAAAAAAGGCGGGCAGTAATTACACAGGTAAAAATGTTACAAAGTTGAGACATTAGATATGTACAATGCAAATATAAAATAAAAGGGATTAACATAGATCAACACTTACAGTTGCTTAGATGGTCTGTAGGCTAGCCATGTGGGGAGGAGGCGGGGCCACACATCGCCCTGCATCTGGGGTCCTTTAGGCATGAAAACCTCCAGTTCAACTGACTAATTTCAATGTAACAATGGGAGATTCTGGAATGTTCCAGCGAAGCCATATCTTACTTATCATTACACCTCCCCCTTTTAGAGTGCGCTACGGAGGCATAACCTGTCGGTAATCCGCCATGCGCACCTCAGCGCGTTCGCCCCGGCGGGACAACCCATCGCAATTTCCATGCTCGCTGCCCTTTTTGTGTTCAACAGTTAAGTCGTACAGCTGAAAGGCAAAGCTCCAGCGTAGCAACCTTCCGTTGGTTCTGGACACTGTGTGCAGCCAGCTCAGAGGGTTGTGGTCGGTTACCACCATGAAGGTGCGCCCGCACTGGTAGGGCTGCAAACGTTGCAATGCCCACACCATGGCCAGGCACTCCTCGATGGTGGAGTATGCCATTTCCCTCGGCAAGAGTTTCCAGCTCAGGTACAACACGGGGTGCTCCTGGTTCCCCGAGTCGACCTGGCTGAGCACAGCACCGAGGCCAAACTCGCTGGCGTCGGTCTGTACCAGGAACGAGCGACTGCTGTCTACTGCTTTCAACACTGGAGTTACACAGGGCTGTTTTCAAAGCTTGGAAGGCTGCCTCGCAGCCGGCCGTCCAGTTAACTGTTTGGGGTAGCCTCTGCTTGGTGAGGTCGGTCAAGGGTTTTGCAAGGGCGCTATAGTCCTGTACGAACCGCCTATAGTACCCTGCAGTACCCAAGAAGGACTTCACCTGTTTCTTGGTCCTTGGCGTGGGCCAGGACACGATTGCGTCCACTTTCTCCGGCTCCAGACTCATGGAACCCCTGCCTACCCGGTGCCCAAGGTAGTGGACCTCGCTCATGCCCATCTGGCACTTTCCCGGCTTGATGGTCAGGCCTGCCTGGTGAAGACGCTTGAGCACCTCCTAAAGATGTTGAAGGTCTTCCTCCCAGGTGGGACTGAAGACGGCAATGTCGGGTGGTCCGATCCTTTTTAGGCACGAGAACTACAGGCGAGGTGCACGCGCTTTTTGACCGTCAAATCACCCCCAGCTGTAACATCTCATTGATCTCTTGGCGCATAACCTGCTGCACCTCCTCAGAGATCCGATAAGGTGTTCACCATAGTGGGGCGTGATTCCCGGTGTCCACCTCATGAACCGCTAACTCCGTCCTCCCAGGTCAGTTGGTGAACACTGCCCGGAAGAGTTCCAGGTTGTCCAACTGCGACCGCTGGGTTACGGTTAAGAAATCACTTATCTCCATGTCCTCAATGGACCCATTGGCGTTGGCTTGGGCCAGCATGTCCAGGAGGGGATCTTCCTCCCCATCCTCGGGCAGGTTGCAGACCGGTAGGACGCAAGCTTCACGTTCGTGGTGAGCCTTCAGCATGTTGACGTGAAAGGCCTTGCACCTACGCCGAGCATGGTCAAGCGTGACCACGTAGGTGACCGGGTTGAGCTGTTGGTGGACGACGTATGGGCCTTCCCAGGCTGCCTGAAGCTTATCCGTTGGTACGGGGACCAGCACCCACACCTTTTGACCCACCTGGTACGTCCCCTCCCGGGCGTTCTGGTCATACCAGTGCTTCTGTTCAGCCAGAGCATGCGTCATGTTGTCATGCATCAACTGCGTCAAGGTCTGCATCATGTCACGGAAGCGCATGACAAAAACCACGATGGACACTTCTGTGGGGTTTGGCTCATCTTCCCAGGATTCTCTTATCAACCCAAGGGGTCCCCGGACTCGCCTGCCATACAGGAGCCGAAGGGGGAGAACACCGTTGGAGCCTGCGGAACTTCTCTGTAAGCGAACAGCAGGTGTGGGAGGTTCCGCTCCCAGTCGCTCCCTTGGGTCTCAACCAGCATGCGGAGCATCTGTTTGAGGGTACCGTTGAAGCGTTCACACAAACCATTAGTCTGTGGGTGATACCCACTCGATACCAGGTGCTTCACCTGCATTTTCTCACAGAGAGCCTCCATTAGGCGAGACATGAATTGGGTCCCTTGATCGGTAAGCATCTCCCTGGGAAATCCTACCCTTGAAAAGATGGTCACCAGTGCATCAGCCACCTTATCCGCCCTGGTTGAAGACAGAGCTACTGCCTGTGGGTACCAGGTAGCGTAGTCTACCACGGTGAGAATGTATTGTGTATTGCTTCCCAGAGCTGCTGGGGACGGCCAGCGGGCCCACAATGTCCACTGCGATTCTCTGGAAAGGCTCCTCTCTCACTGGCAAAGGGACAAGGGGAGCCTTAAGAGCAGGCCCCGCCTTACCCAATTTTTGACAGGTGGCACAGGAGCGGCAGTATTTTGTTACATCTGTCCCCATCTTGGGCCAATAGAAGTGTTGAGACAGCCGTGCCTTAGTTTTGCTGATCCCCAAGTGTCCAGCAAGTGGAATCTCATTGGCAATCCGCAACTCAGTTCTGAACTGATAGGGGACGACCAGCTGTCTTTCCCTCAACCACTCCTTTTGGGATTCTCTGGGTACTGTCTCCCGGTACAACCTTCCTCGTTCCCTGAACACCCTCTCCTTATCAGACTCGGAGGTGGGCATCTTGGAGAGGTCTCTCAATTTCTCCAGGCTCGCATCTGAGTGCAGCGGCCTGGAACTCCTGGCTGGAGGCAGCCAGAAGAGAAGTCAGGGTCCCTTCCTCACTGGGACTCTCTGGAACCTTCTGTGGGTTCATCTCTGGTTCAGTCTCCCCTGTAGAAGGAGAGGGTCCAGAAGGCAGGACGCTACCTGCGATCTGGGCATTCTGACTGCATGTGACAGCTGCTATGTATGCTGTTTTCCGTGGGTTTCTAGAGACCCACTAGCTGGCGCTGCTATGGGCTCTACCTCCCCATCCACCCCCAACACTTCAGGAGCAGTGCTACCTATGGGCCAGTTACCTTCCTCGGTGGCACTGATCAGTTGCATGGCATCACCTTCCTCACGGCTCCCATGCACCTCCCCATTTCCTAGAGCACCGATGCTTGCTCCTGTTAGGGGTTCCTCAGCCGTCTTACTCCGTGGAGTGACGGGGCTGAGTACATCGGTACCTGTGGACACATCTACCGTTTCAAAGAAATGGTTAACAGATTCAGTCGGCATAGATACATCATCATCAGCATCATTCCTAGGAAAAGAATGGTTATCAGATTTCTTTGGTACATTTATATCACCATCAGCAGTATTCCTGGGGAGAGAATGGTTACTAGCTGCATCATTACTCATCAAGGCATTAGCAGGTAACAGTCAGTTTCCCATCATCATCATCAGGGTTAACGTTACCCTCATTATCAGATTGGGCAGGGGTGTCAGGGACGTAGTAGGCAACCATCCTCCCCAAATCAGTCCCCAATAAAACATCAGTGGGCAGGTTCTCGGTCACTCCCACTTCCCTCACCCTGCTCCCAGCACCCCAATCAAGTAATACCTGGGCCACTGTCAAGGGATAGCGGGTACCCCTGATCCCGGTGACAGTCAGGGTTTTCCTCTCAATAAACTCTTCAGGGGCCGCCAGTCCAGGACGGATGAGGGTTCGTTCAGCCCCGGTGTCCTTGAGGCCTGTAGCAAAATGGGCCCCCACCTGGACGTGCTGAACGTTGTCGTCAATCCTCCCAACCACACCTCCCACCAAAAGAACAGAGGTGTTGGGCCCAGAAGCCTTGGCTGGGGTGGTCTTCTGCTTTTCTGGACAGGTGGCACTGATATGACCAGTCCGTCTGCAGTTGTAACATTGGCGACTGTCAATAGTAGGCCTGGTGTTGGCGACAGCAACAGGGCCTCCGGAGGGGCGGCTGGTAGTGGCACTAGGGTTGGTTGCAGGCTTTCCCCCTCTTCAGCTGGCGGTGACTGGCCTCCGTGTCTCTGGCTTCCGGTTGGCCTCATAGCTATCGGCGATCTGCGTGGCTTTGACTGCATTCGTTGGTTCCTTGTCCAGGATGAACTGTCGGACCTCAGCTGGGCACAGATGCAGGAACTGGTCTTTGATCATCAGGTCCCTTAGCAGGTCAAAGGAATCAACTGACAGTCCATGGATCCACTGGTCAAAGTGGGTTCTGAGTCCTTGCACCACATCGCTATAGCTATCGTGTAGGCCATGTTGGAGGTTCCGGAACTTCTTTCGGTATACCTCAGGGGTCAGCTGGTACTTGGCGATCAGTGCCTGCTTGATGGCATCATAGTTGTCATCATCTTCTGGCCGCAGAGAAGCAAACCCCTCCAGGGCTTTGCCCTTTATCCCTAGGGTCAGATACCTGGCCCATTGGTCCTTATCCAGCTGGTACTGTCTGCAGGCTTTCTCCAAGGCTCGCAGAAACATGTCCAAGTCCCCATCCTTTTCCATCACGGGAAAATGATCTGGCCGGGGTTTAGGACTCTGGGCACTGTGGGGTTCCCTGCTCCGGGCTGTGGGGGCATTCCCCCCCCACTGGAGCATCTCCAGTTCATGAGCTCTCTAGGCCTCCTGCTCGCCTCTCTCAGCCTCCCACTTGGCTTGGCGCTCGGCTCTCTTGAGATTGCTGGATCAGCTGCAGACACCCAACATAGCCTTCGGCAGGGAGTTGCTGTGGGGCCAGCTGCAGATAGCGGTCCCCGACTTCCTGGCTGCCAGTCAGGCCGACCTGCACCAGCTGGACCTCTGCGGCTGCACCGTCGGGACTGGTGCTGCCTTCCGTGCCCTGGCTCTCCTCCCATTGCACCAGAGCCGCGACCAACTGGGCTTTGGTCATGTTGGTGGCATCAATCTGGTTTGCCGTGCACAGGGTCCTCAGGGAGTCCTTGTTAAACTGCTTATAATAGCCTTCTCCCCGCATAGCCATGGTTGCCAAATAAAAGATAGAAAAGAAAAACAAAGAGGAGGGAGGGAATACTCGCACGTACACACAAATGTCTCAGGACTAGTAAACACTGAGTCTGTTCTCCAACACCTATGACGCAGGGCCCCGCAGGAACTGTGCAGGTTTTTAGTGAGAGGAATGATTGCTCAAACCAGATCACGAATGCTCTATGATTATCCCACCGCTCTGCCACCAATATGTCACGATCCCACCGCTGACACCGGTAAGTCACGGACGGAGGGATGTGACACACTGCCGACACACGGCTATCACAGGCGCAGGGGGGCTTATCTTAGTTATCCCACCGCTGGCACCATGTGATAAAAACAGCAAGCTAGTCTTTATCGCAGGGGGTTATTTTGGATGTCCCACCACTGCTAACAATCTGCCGCGAACTGCGGGGATTTATGTGTATCCCACCTTTCAGTTCCCCTTTGGAACTCGCAGCTCTCCGGCGCCCCCCTTATCCTCAGGTCAGTCAGGGAACTACACCTAGGATAATTAGTCGCCAGACGGGCTGCTTGTTATGCACGGGCGATTAGACCGCTGCAGTGAGGGAATTATCAATGCTTTGGCCGCAGCCACCCAATCAGCTTATAAAACCCTTCCGTCACTGCCAGCTAGCCCAACCAACCAAAACACACCATGCTGCCACCAGCTCCAGATTACTCTGCTTAAGTTATAGACTTAATAGAGGGGTTCGAAGCCAACCCAATCAGTAGCGTAATTATCTTAAAGGCACATGTTCGTTTTTAGAGCATGAAGACAGACTAATATGTTTTAGAATTTATTCCCAAAAAAGGCGGGCAGTGAGTACACAGGTAAAAATGTTACAAAGTTGAGACATTAGATATGCACAGTGCAAATATAAAATAAAAGGGATTAACACAGATCAACACTTACAGTTGCTTAAATGGTCTGTAGGCTAGCGATGTGGGGAGGAGGCGGGGCCACACGTCGCCCTGCATCTGGGGTCCTTTAGGCATGAAAACCTCCAGCTAGACTGACTAATTTCAGGGGGGGAGTACCTTATAGTTTTGGATTTGTGACATCATAAAAGGGGCCGTCTGGGGTCAGTCCTGCCCACTGCTCTAAGTTACAATTCTGACTACAAAACTTATAATGACTATATCGCGCAGAGGGTACCTCGTATAAACGCGCACATGGTAAGATTCTTTTTAGTTTGTCGAATACAATAATTCAAAACCAAACATGCAGTAGTTATGTCACACCGTTTAGGAGGAACCCATTTCTCAGATTCTGGGGGTGCTAGAACCGTGCAAATTATGGGCCAGAATACTGGGTCGATGCATTTTGCAGAAATGTAATTTTCATAACTTTATCATAAACTGCATTATTTTGTATGGGAGTAGCTGAGCACATGGTTCAGAGACAAGTGAGGCAAGAAGGAGCTCACACTGGGGATTCAGGTAAGGCTACTTTCACACTTGCGTTTCTTTGCTGCACGTTTTTTGCGCACACAAACGCATGAAAAAACGTATCATGTGTTTGTGTGCGTTTTTTTGCGGGTTTTGGTGCATTTTTTAAAAGAAACGCATGTGTTTTTTTGCGCATACGTGCGCATTACAATGCGCACGTATGCGCACCCATAGACTTTAATGGGTGTTTTGCTGTAAAAAAAACGCATTGCGTGCGCATGCGTTTTTTGGGGCAAGTCGGACGCACAAAAAATGCAACAGGATGCATTTTGTGCGCCCGAGCGCATACTGCAAAAAAACGCATGCGCATACAAATGCGTACGTGCGCATATGTATGCGCACATATGCCCACCCATGTTAAAGTATAGGGGAAAAAACGCATGCTTTTTTTGCGCTAAAAAGCAGCGCAAAAAAACGCAAGTGTGAAACCAGTCTTAGACTGGTTTTGTGTGTGAGGGAAAAGAAGGAGGGGGTTGCAGCTATGTGACAGGCAGGGTCTCATCTGCAGTGTAACAATGGGAGATTCTGGAATGTTCCAGCGAAGCCATATATTACTTATCACTACAGTCTCCATATTGTCTGTGTGTCAATGTTGTCATGTCAAGGAGTCTTCTACTCAAAATCATGCATGCTTAATATGTACATTTACACTCCTCAACACTGAAATTGCAATAATAAATTGGAAAAGTCGTGGAAAGATTGATAGACATGGAAATGAAATGCAAATGGTGAAAAATGGAAACAAATTTTTATAAACCTTTTACTCTACAGGAAAGGACCCCACTAACCATAAGAGCTTACACTCTACAGGAGAGAGATCGAGGACCCTACTGATTATAAGAAGCTACACTCTAAAGGAGAGTGAGGACCCCACTGACTATAAGAGGCTACACTCTACTGGAGAGAGAGAGGACCGCACTGACCACAAGAGCTTACACTCTACAGGAGAGAGAAAGAGGACCCCACTGACCCTAAGAGGCTACACTCTACAGGAGAGAGAGGACCCCACTGACCATAAGAGGCTACATTCTACAGGAGAGGACCGCACTGACCATAAGAGTCTACACTCTACAGGAGAGAGAGGACCACACTGACCATAAGAGGCTACACTCTACAGGAGAGAGAAAGAGGACCCCACTGACCCTAAGAGGCTACACTCGACAGGAGAGAGAAGACCCCACTGACCACAAGAGGCTACAATCTACAGGAGAGAGAGGACCGCACTGACCATAATAGTCTACACTCTACAGGAGAGAGAGAGGACCACAATGACCATAAGAGGCTACACTCTACAGGAGAGAGTAAGAGGTCCACACTGACCATAAGAGGTTACACTCTACAGGAGCGCGAGGACCCTACTGATCATAAGAGCTTACACTCTACAGTAGAGAGAGGACCCCGCTGACCATAAGAGGTTATACTCTACAGGAAAGAGAGAGGACCACATTGACCATAAGAGGTTACACTCTACAGGAGAGAGAGAGGACCGCACTGACCATAAGATTCTACAGTCTACAGGAGAGAGGACCACACTGACCATAAGAGGTTACACTCTACATGAGAGAGAGGACCACACTGACGATATGAGGTTGAGCACTACATGTGTGAGAAAGAGGATCACACTGACCATAAGAGCTTACACTCTACAGGAGATAGAGGCCTATTTAGTGACTGCATAGATGGAAAATGACTATGCTGTAAAAACTGCGCTCCACTGGGAACCGCTGATCTGTGATGGCCCCAGTACTGACCACTGAGCAAGGTATGATAATCGGCTATATGTCATAGCTGCTGGGCATTATGTCAAAGACAACAGTAATGCAAAATATCATTAGCCCGCTCTCTGGTACTGCAGCAGTGTGGAAAATGGTGCAGGGCAAGTTTTTGTTTTTTGCAAATCGAATCTGTGTTTGAATTTGAGTGAAATCGAGAATTTAATTAACCCCTACCTGATATCCGAGCGCCGCTGATCGCGGCCAGGTGTCAGCTGATTATCACAGCTGACACCCGGCACTATGTGTCAGGGGTGGTCACGGACCGCCCCCGACACATTAACTCCTGGAACACTGCGATCAAACACGATCGCAGTGTACCGGGGGTTTAGGGAAGCATCGGCAGGGAGGGGGCTCCCTCCGTGCTTACCTGAGACCCGCGCAGCAGCGCAATGTGCAGCGCTGCTGCGGAGGCCTCAATCCCTGCAGATCCCCGGATCCAATATGGCGGCGGGGACCTTCGGGGGCCTGCAGGGAGCTGGCTTCCTCACTGCCTGCAAAGCGCAGGCATGAGGAAGCTTTCTGCACTGCCTGTGACAGATCGCTGATCTGTCACAGCGATCTGTGATGTGACAGATCAGCGATCTGTCACATGACAGTTATGTCCCCCCTGGGACAATGTAATAAAGTTAAAAAAAAAGTGTAAAAATAATTTATTAAAAAATCGCTAAATAAATTTTAAAAAAAATATTCTCTAATAAATTCATTTTTTGGAGAAAAAAAACAAAAACAACAAAAGTACACATATTTAGTATCGCCGCGTCCGTAACAACCCACCCTATAAAACAGTCCCATTAGTTAACCCCTTTAGCGAATCCCTTAAAAGATAAAAATAAAAAACAAAGCAAAAAATAATTCTTTATTATCATACCGTCGAACAAAAAGGGCAATAACGCGCGATCAAAAAGACGGATATAAATAACCATGGTACCGATGGAAACGTCATCTTGTCCCGCAAAAAAAGAGCCCCCACACAGCGTCATCAGCGAAAAAATAAAAAAGTTATAGCTTGCAGAATAAAGCGATGCAAAAATAATTATCTTTTATATAAAATTGTTTTCATTGCATAAAAGCGCCAAAACATAAAAAAAAGACATAAATGAGGTATCGCTGTAATCATACTGACCCGAAGAATAAAACTGCTTTATCAATTTTACCGCACGCGGAACGGTGTGAATGCACCCCCCAAAAGAAATTCTTGAAATGCTGGTTTTTTGTTCATTCTGCGTCCCAAAAATCGGAATAAAAAGCGATCAAAAAATGTCACGCACCCAAAAATGGTACCATTAAAAACGTCAACTCGTCCTGCAAAAAGTAAGACCTCACATGACTCGGTGGGTCAAAATACGGAAAAGTTATAGCTCTGAAAATGTGGTGATGCAAAAACTATTTTTACAATAAAAAGCGTCATTTAGCGTGTGACAGCTGCCAACCATAAAAACCCACCATAAATAGTAAACCAAACCCCCCATTATCACACCCTTAGTTAGGGAAAAATAATAAAATTAAAAAAAAGTATTTATTTCCATTTTCCCATTAGTGTTAGGGCTAGGGTTAGGGCGACGGTTAGGGCTAAGATTAGGATTAGGGGTGTGTTGGGGTTAGGGTTAGAGTTAGAATTGGGGGGGTTTCCACTGTGTGGGCACATCAGGGGGTCTCCAAACGCAACATGGCATCTGATCTCAATTCCAGCCAATTCTGCGTTGAAAAAGTCAAACGGAGCTCCTTCCCTTCCAAGCCCTGCCATGCGCCCAAACAGTGTTTTACCCCCACATATGGGGTATCAGCCTACTCAGGACAAATTGCAAAACAACTTTTGGGGTCCAATTTCTCCTGTTAACCCTTAGGAAATTAAAAAATTGGGGGCAAAAATATCATTTTTGCGGACTTTTTTATTTTCATGCCCGGGCGTTATAAACTTCTGTGAAGCACTTGGGGGTTCAAAGTGCTCACCACATATCTAGGTAAGTTCCTTGGGGGGTCTAGTTTCCAAAATGGGGTCACTTGTGGGGAGTTTCAACAGTTTAGGCACATCAGAGGCTCTCCAAACGCGACATGACACCCGCAGACCATTCCATCAATGTCTGCATTCCAAAACGTCACTACTTCCCTTCCGAGCCCCGACGTGTCCCTATACAGTAGTTTTCTCCCACATATGGGGTATCAACGTACTCAAGAAAAATTGGTCAACAACTTTTGGGGTTCAATTTCTCCTGTTACCCTTGGGAAAATAAAAAAATTGGGGACTAAAAGATCATGTTTGTGGAAAAAATATGATTTTTTTATTTTCACGCCCGGGCGTTATAAACTTCTGTGAAGCCCTTGGGGGTTCAAAGTGCTCACCACACATCTAGATAAGTTCCTTGGGGGGTCTAGTTTCCAAAATGGTGTCCTTTGTGGGGGGTTTCCACTATTTAGGCACATCAAGGGCATTCCAAACGCGGCATGGCATCCAATTCCAGCTAAAAAAGTCAAATGGCGCTGCTTCCCTTCCGAGCTCTGCCATGCGCCCAAATAGTGGTTTACACCCACATATGGGGTATCAGCGTACTCAGAACAAATTGCACAATAACTTTTAGGGTACTGTTACCCTTAGGAAAATAAAAATTGGGGGTGAAAAGATCATTTTTGTGGAAAATATATGATTTTTCAATTGTACAGCTGTACGTTATAAACTTCTGTGAAGCACTGGGGGGTTCAAAGTGCTCACCACACATCTAGATAAGTTCCTTGGGGGGTCTAGTTTCCAAAATGGGGTCACTTGTGGGGGGTTTCCACTGTTTAGGTACATCAGGGGCTCTCCAAACATGACATGGCGTCCAATGTGAATTCCAGCCAATTTTGCATTGAAAAAGTCAAACGGCGCTCCTTCTCTTCTCAGCTTTGCCATGCGCCGAAACAGTGGTTTCCCCCCACATATCAGGTATCAGCATACTCAGGACAAATTGCACAATAACTTTTGCAGTCCAATTTCTCCTGTTACCCTTGGTAAAATAAAAAAATTGGACCTGAAGTAATTTTTTTGTGAAAAAAAGTTAAATGTTCATTTTTTTTAAACATTCAAAAAATTCCTGTGAAGCACCTGAAGGGTTAATAAACTTCTTGAATGTGGTTTTGAGCACCTTGAGGGGTGCAGTTTTTAGCATGTTGTCACTTTTGGGTATTTTCTATCATATAGACCCCTCAAAGTGGCTTCAAATGTGATGTGGTCCCTAAAAATAAAATGGTGTTGCAAAAATGAGAAATCGCTGGTCAACTTTTAACCCTTATAACTTCCTAACAAAAAAAAAATTTGGTTCCAAAATTGTGCTGATGTTAAATAAACATAAGAGAAACGTTATTTATTAAGGTTTTTGTGTGCCATATCTCTGTGATTTAAGGGCATAAAAATTCAAAGTTGGAAAATTGCGAAATTTTCAAAATTTTCGCCAAATTTCCATTTTTTTCACAAATAAGCGCAAGTTATTTGAATGAAATTTTACCACTACCATGAAGTACAATATGTCACGAGAAAACATTGTCAGAATCACTGGGATCCATGGAAGTGTTCCAGAGTTATTACCTCATAAAGGGACAGTTGTCAGAATTGTATAAATTGGCCCGGTCATAAACGTGCAAACCACCCTTGGGGGTAAAGGGGTTAAATTCAACTGAAACATGATCCTTCTGCAGATTGATCTGCTCATCTACACCAGCCATGGATTAAACTCACCAAGGCCAAGTCTATGGGTCCATGAAAAACGCAGACCATGCACTGTTGGCATTCTAGTTGCATCATAATACTGTCCATTTTTGCCTCAAGTGTCACGAGTGTAAATGTTATCATCCGAGAGTATCGGTTTAATTACTGTATGTAAATCATACTCTGATGAAACTCTGAGTGATCCGATTCTCTTGGATGAGAAGATGGAGAAAAAAATGTCTCCATCTTTTCCATACTGTCAGTGCACTGAAATCTGGCTGCACTCAGATGTCTTCAGATTCCAGTCCAATGGTTTCCACACACTCATTGACTTGCATTGGCGAGTGCGATGAAAATATCAGATCAAACTTGGGCGTACAGCAATATTTTTCTCGGAGCAACGCGGTCTAAAGAAAAAATCTGACATGTTCACGTTAACATTGGTCCAAGTGCGAACTCTGAAATATTTGTGTGTTTAGTCAATGTGAATCGCACTACACCTCATAAGTGTGAACACAACCAAGAACCTTATAAAAAAAAAAACTAGCGCCCACGGCCTCTAGGCATACACACGATTTATGACATTAAATGGTGATAATCTTTAGCTTACTTGATTGTGGGTGATGCACTGATGTCCCATTTCCAATACCATGACAACCGGCTGCACTAAATGTCCAATTTTTTGTGACATTTAAATATTTGAAGTTCATGTCTCGGAAAATAAATCAAACTCGAGCAGACAAATTTGGATGTGACTGCATTGTACACAGCATTTTAGATTCTATTTTCTAAAATTAAGTTAGGTCCATATATATTTGGACAGAGACAACATTTTTCTAATTTTGGTTCTAGACATTACCACAATGAATTTTAAACAAAACAATTCAGATGCAGTTGAAGTTCAGACTTTCAGCTTTCATTTGAGGATATCCACATTAAAATTGGATGAAGGGTTTAGGAGTTTCAGCTCCTTAACATGTGCCACCCTGTTTTTAAAGGGACCAAAGGTAATTGGACAGATCAAATAATTGTAAATAAAATGTTCATTTCTAGTACTTGGTTGAAAACCCTTTGTTGGCAATGACTGCCTGAAGTCTTCAGCTCATGGACATCACCAGATGCTGTGTTTCCTCCTTTTTGATGCTCTGCCAGGCCTTCACTGCGGTGGTTTTCAATAGCTGCTTGTGGGCCTTTCTGTCTGAAGTTTAGTATTTAACAAGTGAAATGCATGCTCAATTGGGTTGAGATCAGGTGACTGACTTGGCCATTCAAGAATATTCCACTTCTTTGCTTTAATAAACTCCTGGGTTGCTTTGGCTTTATGTTTTGGGTCATTGTCCATCTGTAGTATGAAACGACGACTAATCAGTTTGGCTGCATTTGGCTGGATCTGAGCACACAGTATGGCTCTGAATACCTCAGAATTCATTCGGCTGCTTCTGTGTCACATCATCAATAAACACTAGTGACCCAGTGCCACTGGCAGCCATGCATGCCCAAGCCATCACACTGCCTCCGCCGTGTTTTACAGATGATGTGGTATGCTTTGGATCATGAGCTGTACCACGCCTTCGCCATCCTTTTCTCTTTCCATCATTCTGGTAGAGGTTGATCTTGGTTTCATCTGTCCAAAGAATGTTCTTCCAGAACTGTGCTGGCTTTTTTAGATGTTTTTTAGCAAAGTCCAGTCTAGCCTTTTGATTCTTGATGCTTATGAGTGGTTTGCATCGTGCAGTGAACCCTCTGTATTTATTTTCATGCAGTCTTCTCTTTATGGTAGATTTGGATATTGATACGCCTACCTCCTGGAGAGTGTTGTTCACTTGGTTGGCTGTTGTGAATGGGTTGCTCTTCACCATGGAGATTATTCTGTGATCATCCACCACTGTTGTCTTTCGTGGGCGCCCAGGTCTTTTTGCATTGATGAGTTCACCAGTGTTCTTTCATTCTCAGGATGTACCAAACTGTAGATTTTGCCACTCCTAATGTTGTAGCAATTTCTCGGATGGGTTTTTTCTGTTTTTGCAGCTTAAGGTTGGCTTGTTTCACCTGCATGGAGAGCTCCTTTGACCGCTTGTTTCCTTCACAGCAAAACCTTCCAAATGCAAGCACCACACCTCAAATCAACTCCAGGCCTTTTATCTGCTTAATTGAGAATGACATAACGAAGGGATTGCCCACACCTGTCCATGAAATAGCCTTGGAGTCAATTGTCCAATTACTTTTGGTCCCTTTAAAAACATAGTGGCACATGTTAAGGAGCTGAAACTCCTAAACCCTTCATCCAATTTTAATGTGGATACCCTCAAATGAAAGCTGAAAGTCTGAACTTCAACTGCATCTGAATTGTTTTGTTTATAATTCATTGTGGTAATGTCTAGAAGCAAAATTAGAAAAATGTTGTCTCTGTCCAAATATATATGGACCTAACTGTATGTTATTTTCACAAAAATGGCCTCATAGCCTGTGCCATTATCAGCAACATTATGTGGCCAATTAACAAGTTATTGGCATGTATGTGAACTCACCTGTTTTGGCTAATGAATATTATAATTTGGTTTAGATGCCTACAAAAAAATAACATAATTGATCAGTCTTTGCAAAGATATGACTTTTAGAAATATAATTCATTACCTTATTTGCCTTTTTCTCTCCCAAACATTATGCTGCAGTGCTGTTTCACTACTGTCTAGTTTTCATGTTATTTTAGAAGAGCCTTTTAACTGCTGTTCTGCCAGATCCATACACTGCATTCAAACAATCTGTTTTCAGGATTGTTCCTCACTCAGCTTAAAGATTGAGTAGAGAGATTCAGAGAGGGAACCTACCATACATAGAAAGTTTGCTGTGTACAGATCTTTGTTGATCAGCAGTTAAAAGCAGCTCCTAAAAGAGCATGAACGGACAATATGAAACAGCATTGCAGAATAATGTTTGGGAGAAAAGAAAGCAAAATGAGGTATTATATACAGACTATATACTGTCACCCAAATCTGCACAGTCTCAGGGGAGAAAAATACAATTCCCTTTTGAATTCTATAATCATTGTGGGGAAGGTGACTTGACGGACAGACTTGACTGGAAGTAGGAGGGAACCGTTGGTGCACTATAGACGGAGATTGACAAGGACAGCAGGGTGATAGCTGGGAAGACAGACTACAGTACAGTACCTAGAAATGACCACAAGATGGCAGGGGGGAGTAGCGCAGGACTCAACAGCAGCTTAGGGCTTGAGAAACGCTTAGTCATGGGGGGCGGGGAGATAGGAACCCAGGAGGGGAATTCCCGGTGAGAGAGGGGATAAATAGGACTTGTTGGGGTTCCAGGCAAGCTAGTCCCGGGAGGAGCTCGGCAGAAGACGGAGAACAGCGAAGAGCTCGACTAGGGGACTGTCAGGGGGGTGGCCCTGACCCAACGGACCGCAGGACAGACGAGGCCCCGGGGGTACCGATTGGACGACGACCTCAGGCAGGTGAAGCGCTGGCGGTAGATTGGTCTAGGACAGCCCCAGTGAAAGATCCATGAGGGACGTTACTTCGACTGGAGGAAAGGTGCAGGTACCCGGGCCTGGAGACGGAGAACTGTAAAGAACTGCGGTGCGTGGTTGTGGTCGTCAGGAGGACGACGAATAAAATCCGGAACTGTTACGACTGAACTCTGCCTCTGTCTTGTCCTTGCTTCGCCTGGTGCCTGTGTCGTCCGGACGTGGTAAGCAGTGGACCACCCCCAATCCCGGCCCCTACCACATCAGCAACATGTGTTAAAGCTCACATAAGGTAGATGTAGGCTTTAAGAAAAGAAGTGAGAGGCACAAAACACAAGTCTTCAGTTGGAAAAAGCTGTAATTGTATACATGAGAGACAGGGAGGAAGGACTGCAGGCAGTTAACCACCAAAATGACTTGTCCTCCGTGTGCCGATCCTCCGCTTGCATGGAGGGGAAGGTCGTCTCCTCTTCCTCTTAGTGACATGTTTCTTGAAATTACAATCATTTTCTAAAAATAACAGCTTGTAGCAGAGATAACTTCCCTGCTGAGAAAATGTTAATTTCACGATCTCCCCATGGCAACATCACTCCGTGTTTAAAGGGCCACAATCATTAGTTCCCACCATTATGTAAATGTATTTCTAAGTGTGGCTTTAAGAAGATGTAAATGCTCAGAGATCCATATAATGTTGGTGATTTTCTTCAAAGATGTAATTTCGGTAATTTTTGTGATGGAGAAATGTTTCCTGGGTTGTTACTCTTCCCATACAGACTAATTATCAGCATGGAGTTGCGTGACTATGAATGCCACGGAACAGGTAGCCACATTATTACTAATTAGTGGATTGCTTGCTTGTCTCCCAGGTAACCTGGACCAGGATGAAAGAATGAAATAATTACCCACAAAATCCCTGAAAATCATTGTCAGTCAGTGTGATATCAGTTAAGAAGGCTGAAATGATGGACGGTAGTTGTGTGTGTGCACATGCATACAGGTCAATTTTTGTAATCAGGGACCTGATAGATGTTCCACATTTTTGGACAATGATTTCACACTTTGTCTTTTGCAAAGTGTACGGCAGACAAATGCAGGCAAAACCCCACCGTTCGGCAATGGCCAACACACGATCATGGTTGAATGTGCAGCCGGATAGTATGATCTTACTCTTAGGCCAGGGTCACACTTGCAAGTGTGAGGTGAGAAACTCGAGCATCAATACCCTGCACTGCCTCCGGCATCCAGACCAGAGTGTGCGGCTGCATAGAAATACATGCAGCTGCACACTCCGGTCCCGAGTGCCGGTGGCAGTGCCGAGTATTGATGCATGAGACTCGCGCGAGTTTCTCACATCACACTCGCAAGTGTGACCCTGGCCTTAGTCAGTATCTTCCAACACCTACATCTGCCAATTTATTTAAAGGGAATCTGGCTTAGGATGGTTGATCCTACTGACATTTATATGGGCATGTGGATTTTAGGAAGCTGAATAAATTGATACCTTGATATCTGCGATCCATTGTCTTATTCCAGAGATATCCACGTTTTTCTTAATATGTAAATGAGCTGTTAAAATCTATGGGCCGGACATAGATCTTCCCGAGAATATGCCTCCAGAGCTTATTATAAATGAAAGGGGGCGTTACACACTGGTAACAGCTCCTTTCATTTATAATAAGTTCTGGAGGCAGATTCTTGGGAAGATCTATGTCCGGCCCATAGATCTTAACAGCTCGTTTACATATTAGGTAAAATGTGGATTTCTC
The DNA here is from genome assembly GCF_039654945.1 of Dendrobates tinctorius. Classification (NCBI taxonomy): domain Eukaryota; kingdom Metazoa; phylum Chordata; class Amphibia; order Anura; family Dendrobatidae; genus Dendrobates; species Dendrobates tinctorius. The sequence continues at coordinate 1,593,343 of NW_027361875.1, read as the reverse complement.
TGGAATAAGACATCAGATCACAGATATCAATGTATCATTTTATAAAGCTTCATATGAACTACAAGTCCATATACACGGCTTAGGCCTGTTTCACACTTCAGTTTTTTTACATCAGTCAAAATCCGCCAATTTTATAAAAAACGTATCCGCCTCTTTTTTGACCAGTCCGTTTTTTTCCCCATAGAATTGCATTAACGGCGGATTTTGACTGATGGTCGTCCGTTGCATCCGTTTTTAGACGGACCCGTTAAAATTGTAGTGTCCGCCGGCTGAAGTGGAAAGACAATATAACGTTTTTTGGTAGCGGCGGACCGCTATTTTTAACTGCGCATGCCCTCTGCCAGGCATTTTAACTCTCAACAGCGTTCTGGAAGCGGCATAAACATCTCTCTCTCCTTTTCCACACCGCGGTTCCTTTAAATTTTCTGACCTTTGGAACTTCAGTGGATCCGTCCAAAAAACAGTCCGCTGACATCCGTTTACTGCAAAACGGAAACGGATCGGTTTTTTTAATCTTTGGCGGATTTCAACTGAAGACAAAAAACTGAAGTGTGAAACAGGCCTTAGGGTTGATCCCACTGACAGATGCCTTTCTAAAAAGATTGTCCAAAATTTTAAAAAAATGTCTGAGGGAAGGAAATGAAATGCATTAAACTAAAAGAGAATAAAACATTACTTACCTATTCAATTTTCTGCTACTCTAGTGGTCCTCAAAACGTCCTGCAGTGAAAATGTTCCATTTATTAACCATATGATCGCTCCAACCAATCGCTGGCCTCAGTGATTACATGCTCCACAGATCAGCATCACTGCTGAAGCCAGTGATTCGCTGCTGCGGGCATGTGAATGGTAGACTGGTCCAGCAGGGATCACAGAGTCGGTGGCAGATTGAATAGAAGAGTTGAGCAGATGGGCTCACACAATTTGAACAAAATGTGCTCTAAGAAGCTTATATATATATATATATATATATATAACCACTGTAAATGCAGCATGATGCTGATCGAAGTAATAAAAATATGACCATGTCTCTTTGGTGTTGCTGCATCCGTGTATTTATTATTATTATTATTATTTATTTGAATAGCGCCAATATATTCTTCCACCCTGTACATAAAATGTCATCACTCCCACCTAAAATGTACTTCTCTGGGTGAAATCAGACAGTACATCTGAGCGCACACACTACTGTCCCTGTAGAAAGATTTTTTTTATTACTCCATCAAAAATATTAATAAAGGCACATAAAGCAAGCCTAAATGTTAAAAACAAAGCCTTTCCAGGTGGGTCGTGGCTGGGTCTTCCAGCAAGACCATGACCCAAAACATACAGTCAAGGCAACAAAGGAGTGGCTCAAAAAGAAGCACATTAAGGTCATGGAGCGGCCTAGCCAGTCTCCAGACATTAATCTCATAGAAAAGTTATGGAGGGAGTTGAAGCTCCGAGTTGCCAAACGACCGCCTCAAAATCTTAACGATTTAGAGATGATCAGCAAAGAGGAGTGGACCAAAACTACTTCTGACATGTGCGCAAACCTCATCATCAGCTACAAAAAAAAGTCTGACTGCTGAGCTTGCCAACAAGAGTTTTGCCACCAAGTATGAAGTCTTGTTTGCCAGAGGGATCAAATACTTATTTCTCACTGCAAAATGCAAATAAATTTATATAATGTAATTTTCTGGATTTTATTTTGGATGTTCTATCTTTCAATGTTAAAATTAACCTACCCTTAACTGTTCATGGCTTTGTCAGTGGGCAAACTTACAAAATCAACAAGGGATCAAATAATTATTTCCTTCACTGTATACCAATATACCAGGATGGGGCCCAGGATAAGGGACACCCATACCAGGTTGGGGGATATATATATCAGGATGGGGGGGGTCCAAATCTTACAGCGTGGCTTAGTAACGCCACTGTTGAGCACTAAAAGATTTTGTTTTCAAGGTTTAGAGGGTATGGGGGAGACTCATTTTTGAAGAGTGGGCAAGAAGGTCCTATTACTATCATACAAATTCTTACAGGATTGTGTCCCTTCGTATAGTAAACGGCAGAACACAGTATTGTCACTAGCTAGACAGTGGGTCCATGAATAGGCTATAAGTCCGCACCAGTCAGGTCTATGCATACTGCAATATTAGGATTCAGATGTTCTAGAAAACCCTTGTGGATTTGGCATTCTGATCTTCTTAGCAACAATACTACACTGCAGACTGACACAATGCAGCGATTCTGCTGACTGCACGCAGAAGATGAACTTTAAGCGCTGACAGGAAATACCCTTTGGAGCACAAAGACCACGGGGCAGGTTATTACTGTATACTACATTCTCTCATTTGACAAGTCTGGCAATGAAATCAGCACCATTTGCAGACATCAAGGTGTCCACCTCAGCTAAACCCTGACACGATCCCTCTGTGGCTAATTCTAACTAGCATTTGCCGCGGTATTGAATGCCAGAAACAGCTTTAGGAAAAGCCTGTCATAGCACATAAGAAATGAGAGGTACAGTAAGTATGGATTCCTTTAAATTGGATAGCCTTGCTCCACCAATGCACAGAAATTTACATATTAAATTACATTATTTGTGGGGGACTAAATTGTGCAATCGGTAAGATTAATCTGTGCTGAAAATGATGTCACTACAAATAGGATATACGGTAGCTCGGTGGATTCGATTGCAAGAAAAGTTGGATTATTGTTTCTGGCTTATGTAGCCATTTTTTTTCTCTGTTAGGAAACCAATTTAATTGCTCCAATTTATCTAAGATTAAAAATAAATTGCAATATTAAAGAGAGGCTATAATTTTATAAGGTTTTTTGACGTGGCGTAGTGACATGACCAAAGTTTTGATGGCTAGGGATCTTGATGCTGAGTTCCCCTACTAATTGCTAAAACAATGGGACACTGGTGCTCCATTTTTTATATACTTTTCTTGAAGAGTAAAGCAAGTGAAATATTAACCCAAAGACCATCACAAAATCCCGATATCCATCAATCAAAACTCCTGACACGTCCACTTTTAAAATGTACGTTTTGCGTCTACAGCGGCTATGTAGACCTGTCTTCATGGCAGAATACAAGTACAACCTGATTAATCTGATCCTATATGTATACAATCAACACCACGTGGTGCTGGAAAGGATGTTATCAAAACCATGGATGGCAAGAAGAACAAACAAAACAATTGTGGAACAAATCAAGCCAGAAACATCATTCAAAGCAGAGATCACCAAGCTACGACTTGCCTTTTTTGGAAACATCATACAAAGAGAGCCAATCACTGGAGAAGGACATCATGGTCGGAAGAACAGAAGGAACAAACCGAAGAGGAAGACCAACAACAACCCGATGGCTTGATATTATGAAGATAACGTCGGAGAAGATCCTGGTAGACTTATCTAAGCTTGCACAAGATCGATCGTCCTACAGGTTGGTCATCTATCAAGTCGCCATGGCTCAAGATCAAGCTGAAGACCGTTACAATAAATACAATATGTATACTCTCTTGCATCTCTCCCCTACTTGCTAGTTCACTGAATCCTGCAGGGATCAGACTGCATAGGGTCTAGCTGCAGTTTCTGGAGAATGTGTATGATGTCTGATGTGAAGACCTCACAGTAAACTGCCCCAGATGTAATTGCAGGATCTGTAGCAATTTCCCCATTCCTGACCTGTAACCCTCATTTTTCCAATTTTTTGTCTTTCTTTTTCATATGGATTGGAAGTTGGATCTACCATGCAACGAACCTTATCTACACATCTATAGCCAATGTACCACGTCCATGGCCTCCAAGCAATTGATCGTAGTTTCTTTAAATAGCAAATTTCCTTTAACAAGGGTAAATTGAGTTCACCAAGCTGCAAGTTATGCCCACACAGTGATTTGACCAAACATCTTCACAGTGTCAAAGCTAGACCATTCTATTAGTAAGCAGGAGGCTGCTCTCCTGTGTGTGATTTACCGCTATAACCATCATATTAAATGTAGAAGCAAACACAAGACCATCTGTTAAACCCATGGGGGTTTCTTCCGGGCTCCTAACAGAAACCAGATCTGCAGATCCAGAACTTGCACACAGAGCTCATTCTGACAGCTCTTTCCTTGTGGGTCTCCATCCAACTTTGTACACTGCAAAACCAAAAGGGTTAATGTTTGTGCGATTGTCAATGAATTACTGTACTATTGTTCTGTATTTATACTATTTGACTTCTACGCATTGTGAGAATCATGTGGGAATAGTGGATGAGGGCAGGTATATCTCGCCCAGATTCCTTTCCTATGTGGCCTAGTCTGGTCAGTATCGCACCTGCTTACTAATGGATAATGGGAGGTGGATATATAAGGATGCAAGGTGGTTGTGTGTCTCAGCCTGGGAACACAGAGAGCCTGTCTGTGTGAGAGACACACACGTGAGTGGAAGCAGTGCCCACTGCAACTGTGGTTTGGCTGGACGGGAGAAGCCCGCCAGTTGGTAGTTAGGTTGTCCATTGTTTAGTTAGTGCCGGACAGGCAAGGATTTGTTTTATGTTTTATTTCCTTTTGCATTGCTTTCACCGTTAATAAACCTGACCCACGGTCAGTTATACACGAATCCCAGCTCTGCGCCTGAGTTTCATGCTGACTGCACGTGACCTTTGACCCCAGCAAAGGCGATCCCGGAGTGTTTTATCACATTGTGGTGGAGAACGCGGGCATCACGTTGCAGGCATGAGCATGGAGGACGTGGTGAAAGCGCTGGTACAGTCCACCGCCGTCCAGCAAGAAGCTAATCGGGTGATGATGGCCCAGCTGAAGGAGTTGGTGGACATGACAGCTACCGATCGTTCGCTTCTCCAGCAGGTGGCGCAGCGCTTGGCAAGCTTACCTGAGCTTAACCTGGAAGTCGAGTCGAGAGTGATTCACGTGAGTCGGTACTGGCAGAAAATGACGACCGAAGATGACGTCGAGGCATACCTGACCACGTTTGAACGGACGGCGGTGAGAGAAAAATGGCCGAAGGCACGATGGGCCGGCCTGATTGCCCCGTTTCTTTCCGGTGAGGCCCAAAAGGCTTATTATGACTTAGAGCCTGAAGCCGCGCAGGACTTTGACAAACTGAAAGCCGAGATCTTGGCCCGGCTGGGAGTGACGACCGCTGTCCGTGCACAGAGAGTGCATCAATGGACTTATCAGCCGGATAAACCACCGCGGTCCCAGATGTTCGACCTGATCCACGTGACGAAGAAGTGGCTACAACCCGAGGTGTTGACAGCGCCAGAGATAATCCAGAGAGTCGTCATGGACAAGTACCTGAGAGCTCTACCGCCAGCCCTGAGGAAGTGGGTAAGCCATGGAAATCCTACGACGGCAGATCAACTGGTGGATCTGGTTGAACGTTACTCCGTGGCGGAAGGTCTCCGAGACGACGCTACCCCACCTCGTTCTTCATCATCTCCACGTGGAACCGGTAAGACTGTTCCAGGGAGTAGGGGAGATGGAAAAATCCCTAAGACAGTGGGGGAGGAAAACGGGACTGCCCGCACTGCGAGGCCGAGAGTAACGAACTATGGTCTAAGCAAGGGGCCCGTTAGGTGTTTCCGCTGCCAAGAGATGGGACATATTGCTGCGAACTGTCCGGTCACTACTGAACCCATGCAGTGCGACGTCACAGACTCTAAAAACCGCATGTCTATGGTTGCACGGGTAGTGAGTGTGAATGCCGGTCAAAAGGATGTGGAAAAACACCTCTGTGATTTAACTGTTGATGGCAAAAATGTGGTGGCATTGTTAGACTCGGGCAGTGTGGTGACTCTGGTGAAGGCCAGTCTGGTGTCAGCCCCGACTGGACCATCAGACAAATTTTCTGTAACGTGTGTGCATGGAGACACCTGTTCATACCTCACCACGGTCATATGCATTACTACTTCCTATGGGTCTGTGCAACATAAAGTGGGACTCCTCCCGGCGTTATTGCATGATGTTATCCTGGGCCGGGATTTTCCCCACTTCTGGCAATTGTGGGAGAATCAGTTGATGCCCTCGGGTAATAGTGTACATGATTCTTCTCCCAGGGAGCGTGTGGCTCCCGAACCCCTGGAAGAGGTCTCCCCGGAAGACTCGGGGGAAGAGTCTGCGGGAAAGGACCTGCAGTTCCCATTTTCAGTCATGGCGGGTGATAATGAGGAGACCGGGGAAGAGGAGGAGGCTGACAGCCGTCCACCTCCCCGTTTGCCGGATTTAGAAGTTCAGAAAGATGACTTCCAAAGCGAGCAAATAAAGGATCCTACCCTTTCTCAGGCTAGGACAAATGTGAAAGTGATAAATGGGGTACCCGTAGAACCTGGCTCTAGGCTGGCATATCCTTACATGGTTCTGGAGAATGATTTACTCTATCAGATAGAGAAAAAGGGGGAAGATACGGTGCAACTATTAGTCGTGCCAAAACCCTACCGGCGGCAGGTCCTGGACCTGGCCCACGGACATGTGATGGGAGGTCACCTGGGAGTCCAGAAAACCACCGAAAGGATATTACACTGTTTTGTTTGGCCAGGCATGCATCACGATATTCGTGTATATTGCGAGTCTTGTCCTGACTGCCAAGCCTCTGCACCTAAGCCCCGGTCCTGTAGCCCTTTGGTACCCCTACCTATTATTGAAGTCCCGTTTGAGGGGATTGGGATGGATTTAGTGGGGCCCCTTCCACGGTCTGCACGTGGACACCAACATATCCTGGTCATCTTGGATTATGCCACTCGTTACCCGGAGGCCATCCCTTTGCGTAACACGGCCACCAAGACGATTGCCAAGGAGCTGGTGCATGTGTTTAGTCGGGTCGGTATACCAAAACAGATACTCACCGACCAGGGGACCCCCTTTATGTCCAGGATAATGAAGGAGCTCTGCCGATTGTTACAAATCGAACCGTTACGCACATCCGTGTATCACCCTCAAACCGACGGGTTGGTTGAACGGTTCAATAAAACTCTGAAGCAGATGCTGAGAAAGGTGATAGATAAGGATGGGAAGAACTGGGACTATTTACTTCCGTATTTGCTTTTTGCCATCAGGGAAGTACCCCAGTCTTCCACGGGATTCTTGCCTTTCGAGTTATTGTACGCCCGACGTCCTCGCGGACTGTTAGACATTGCAAAAGAAACCTGGGAGGGTCAGGTCACTCCATTTAAAACAGTGATAGATCACGTCACACAAATGCAGGACCGTATTGCGGCTGTTATGCCTATCGTCAAAGAACACATGATACAGGCTGAAGGAGCCCAAAAAAGAATCTATGATAGGGGCGCCAAGATCCGTACGTTTGCACCCGGAGATAGGGTGTTGATCCTGGTCCCCACGGTGGACAGTAAGTTCCTGGCAAAGTGGCAGGGCCCCTTTGAGATCAAGGAAAGAGTTGGTGAAGTAAACTACAAAGTATACCAGGCAGGTAAACGGAAACCTGAGCAGATTTATCATGTAAATCTGATAAAGCCCTGGAAGGATCGGTCTGCCTTGTCAGCGGAGCTGGCCCGTCCTGTCTGCTCGCATACAGTACCGGAGGTACGGGTTGCAGAGACTCTCTCGGAGCGGCAAAAGACTGAGGTCAGGCAGTTTCTACTTCACAACCAAAAGTTTTTCTCAGAAAAACCCGGGCAGACTATGCTAGTGAAACATGACATCGTAACGGAACCTGGTGTCACAGTTCACGTAAAGCCCTACCGAATCCCGGAAGCGCGCCGTGAAGCCGTTTCCCGAGAAGTGAAGGCAATGTTAGAGTTAGGAGTCATTGAGGAATCGCACAGTGCGTGGTCCAGCCCGATTGTGCTAATTCCTAAACCGGACGGCACCATCCGGTTCTGCAATGACTTCAGGAAACTGAATGCGGTCTCAAAATTTGATGCCTACCCTATGCCCCGGGTCGATGAGTTAATAGATCGGTTAGGAAAAGCCCGGTATATTACGACCCTAGACCTAACAAAGGGGTATTGGCAGATCCCTCTGGCGGAGGCTGCCAGAGAAAAGACGGCATTTGCTACCCCAGAAGGTCTATTTCAGTATGTGTATATGCCGTTTGGACTGCACGGAGCACCGGCGACCTTCCAGAGACTGATGGATCGAGTCCTGAGGCCACATAGGCGGTACGCTTCGTCCTATTTGGACGACATTGTCATTTACAGCTTGGACTGGGAGACACATCTCCAGAAAGTACAAGCTGTGATTGACGACCTGTGGGAGGCAGGTCTAACCGCGAACCCCAAGAAATGTCACATCGGGCTAGAAGAAGCCTGGTATTTGGGGTATGTAATTGGGAGGGGTGTTGTTAAACCCCAGGTTGATAAGATTCAAGCGGTTCAGGACTGGCCACAACCTGTCAACAAGAAGCAGGTGCAAGCCTTCCTGGGGATTGCCGGTTATTATCGCCGGTTCATACCCAATTTTGCAGCCATCGCTACCCCCCTGACGGATCTTACAAAAGGGAAAGACTCCATCATGATTAAATGGAGTTTAGCGGCTGAAGAAGCCTTCCATAGCCTAAAACGGGCACTTTGCTCTCAGCCCGTACTGGTGACTCCAGACTTCCGCAGCGAGTTTGTGGTACAAACGGATGCCTCTGATACCGGTATCGGGGCCGTACTCTCACAAGTGAGGGACGGAGTGGAACACCCAGTCCTCTATCTCAGCAGGAAGCTGAATAAACACGAGCAAAGGTATGCAGTCGTGGAAAAAGAGTGCCTAGCCATTAAGTGGGCTCTAGAGGCCCTCAAATATTACCTGGTGGGCCGAAAGTTCAGGCTGATCACTGACCATGCCCCTCTCAAGTGGATGCACTTGAACAAGGAACGGAATAGCCGGGTGACCCGGTGGTTCCTTGCCCTGCAGGCCTACACTTTTGCGGTGGAGCACCGCCCAGGGGTACAGATGGGGAATGCAGATGCCCTGTCCCGAGTGCACTGTTTGGCGGGTGTCACTGCTCGACCAGAGTGGTCTGAGCAGAAGGGGGGGATATGTGAGAATCATGTGGGAATAGTGGATGAGGGCAGGTATATCTCGCCCAGATTCCTTTCCTATGTGGCCTAGTCTGGTCAGTATCGCACCTGCTTACTAATGGATAATGGGAGGTGGATATATAAGGATGCCAGGTGGTTGTGTGAGTGTCTCAGCCTGGGAACACAGAGAGCCTGTCTGTGTGAGAGACACACACGTGAGTGGAAGCAGTGCCCACTGCAACTGTGGTTTGGCTGGACGGGAGAAGCCCACCAGTTGGTAGTTAGGTTGTCCATTGTTTAGTTAGTGCCGGACAGGCAAGGATTTGTTTTATGTTTTATTTCCTTTTGCATTGCTTTCACCGTTAATAAACCTGACCCACGGTCAGTTATACACGAATCCCAGCTCTGCGCCTGAGTTTCATGCTGACTGCACGTGACCTTTGACCCCAGCAAAGGCGATCCCGGAGTGTTTTATCACAGCATATAAACATGATGGTTATTTAAAGCCCAGTCTCCCAGAAGATAGCAATATATCTGCTGCTGTTTTATCCTCGTAATGGGCAAGTTCCTTCCAAGACGCTGGATATCCTGTCTTAAGAAATGGCTTGGGAAGCAGAGGTCTTCCATATAATAGGGGCTCATTCAGATGAGAATAATTTCACTTCGTCTGCCGTTCGGACCAGTTCTATCCAAGATCCTACTGCACATTAATGACAGTCCATGTAGGAAAAAAAAATTGTGGAATAGACAATATCCTGCACGTTCTTGCCCCAGGCTATGGCATACAAGAAAAGCAAAAAAAAAAACCTGAGGTTTGCGAAAGTTTTAAAGGCCATGTACATAATTTTCTTTATTTTTTTGTTCATTTGCTTCCTAAATGCAAAGTTACGCAACTTTCTAAATAGTCATTTTAATAATTGAACTATTTTGCTGCTGCAACGTCTCCTGAATGCCTATAGGATGTTGCCTTCCTTGGCGCTTGGTACTCGAATCGAAAACCCAGATGTGTGAATCTGGCCTTAGAGATAGCAAGAGGGGGATGGGCTGTTCACAAATATTGAGTCCTATGTCCGGTATGGCTGCCAATGGAGATCCTGCCTAAATACATACATCATAAGCAAATCTGGAATAAAACAGAAATTGGTGCAATCTACTATATGGTATTAAGAAAGACGGAGAAACTTCTACGCCCATGGGATGAAGTCAAACCATCTGGCAGTCCTAGTAGTAATTAGCAATCCATTTTAATTAACGGAGCAAGGTTAAACCTAAAAGGAAACAATACCCATGGAAATAAATTGAGCTTAATTACCTTTACAAATCTGTTGCATCTCTTGCCAATATGCTGCCGGTTTCCTTGATGTAATCCTTGCCCAGTTACAGTATGTGTATACACCTTCCATACACTTCTAAAGTCTGTTACCTACCAGTGATGAGCCAAAGTGAAGGGATTGCCTAACAAACACAATCCCTGCATGTTTTACGAATGTCGACAGCCGCGAGACATGCGGGCATGGGGACTCAAACATATTTTTCAAGCACACCGAAAACACTAGGTCAGCACACGAGCATGCTCAGATAACACCTTATGTGAGCACGTTGGCTCATCACTGGTAGGTAACAGACTTTAGAAGTGTATGGAAGGTGTATAAAATCCTACTTTACATGAGGCTCTCCGAAATATCACAGCCTCGGAGCCTGGTTACATTATGCACCCCAACATCTGGAAATATAAATGCTATACAGTTTGATCCTACAACTTTTAACAGAAAATGTATTTATGCAGATGATGAGTTGAGTAATGACATATAGTTTACTTACGTGAAAGACCAAAAAGAAAACAGGAAAGAAAGGGAAAGTATTCATTTACTCCCCACACAGCTCAATTACTTTATTCTATATGTTATGTTATTAAGGGACCCATAAAAAGAGACCTATCCTTTAAGTGATCAGTGGTATTTCAATCTCCAGAACTCCCTTCGATCAGCAGGCCCAAGATGTACATTGCAGCAGGGTCGTAGCCCTGTCAGTGTTTTCCCAGACACACTAGTAATAATCTTTATTTTTTATATAGCGCTAACATATTCCGCAGCGCTTTACAGTTTGCACACATTTTCATCACTGTCCCCAATGGGGCTCACAATCTAAATTCCCTATCAGTATGTCTTTGGAGTGTGGGAGGAAACCGGAGTGCCCGGAGGAAACCCACGCAAACACGGGGAGAACATACAAACTCCTAGTAAGCCATATGTGCAGCTGCGCCTGGTATATTTATTTATTTTGCTCATTTATATAGTGCCATTAATTCCACAGCGCTTTACAGACATTATCATCACTGTCCCCATTGGGGCTCACAATCTAAATTCCCTATCACTATGTCTTCGGAATGTGGGAGGAAACTGGAGAATCCCAAGGAAACCCACACAGACACGGGGAGAACATACAAACTCCTTGCAGATGTTGTCCTTGGTGGGATTTGACCCCTGCGCTGCAAGGCTGCAGTGCTAACCACTGAGCTACTGTGCACCCATATTTCAATTGGTGGTGGTCTTTGGGGGGTGAACATACAAATCCCCTTAAAAACAAATTTATTCAATATACATTAAAAACACACCTTCCCAGTGAATCATTGGCAAATGCCACAAATGAAAAAAGACCTAATCTGAGATGCTGCACAGCCCTATAATAAGGCTATCTGATACCTTCCTAACCGAGGAGGTTGGCACCCTAGAAGTACGAATCTGGCGCCCCCACTCAACGAGGACTGTCCCTCATTCCCCTACCAGTCCCTAATATGACAGGAGGGAAAACAATGACCAAATAGTGCAGGAATGAAAATTCAAAGTGCCCTACAGCTAGTGCAGGATCCCAGGCAAACAATACACATATTAAAAACTAAGATACATCCACACCATGATGTATTATGACCAACTGATACAGTTGTGGCCAAAAGTATGGACACCCCTGCAATTCTGTCAGCTAATACTCAGTTTCTTCCTGAAAATGATTGCAAACACAAATTCTTTGGTATTATTATCTTCATTTAATTTGTCTTAAATGAAAAAACACAAAAGAGAATAAAGCAAAAAGCAAAACATTGATCATTTCACACAAAACTCCAAAAATGGGCCAGACAAAAGTATTGGCACCCTCAGCCTAATACTTGGTTGCACAACCTTTAGCCAAAATAACTACGACCAATCTCTTCCGGTATCCATCAATGAGTTTCTTACAATGCTCTGCTGGAATTTGAGACCATTCTTCTTTGGCAAACTACTCCAGGTCCCTGAAATTTGAAGGGTGCCTTCTCCAAACTGCCATTTTTAGATCTCTCCACAGGTGTTCTATGGGATTCAGGTCTGGACTCATTGCTGGCCACCTTAGAAGTCTCCAGTGCTTTCTCTCAAACCATTTTCTAGTGCTTTTTGAAGTGTGTTTTGATAGACGCCGCCATCAATCAAAATTATAAGGAGTACATTTAACCAAATCAGGACAATTTTTCATATAAAACAGGCATATGACATGCATGCATTCATCCCATCCGGGGAGAGGGACTGCAGTCTAAAAATCCACTCACACTCCCGTCTCAGAATAATATTATCTATATCGCCTCCCCTCATTCTAGGTTTGATTAATTCAATCATAGTGAAGGTGATGTTGCTCGCACGGCCCTGATGCACCGCATTCATGTGTCTAGTGACCAGGGTATCTCGTTTATGCTTAATATCCCCCAGGTGTTCCCCCACCCTTGTGAGGGGAGGCAATATAGATAATATTATTCTGAGACGGGAGAGTGAATGGATTTGTTGGTAGTCTTCAGACTTCATAATGCCATGCACACGGTCAAGCAGTCCAGTGCCAGAGACAGCAAAGCAACCCCAAAACATCAGGGAACCTCCGCCATGTTTGACTGTAGGGACCGTGTTCTTTTCTTTGAATGCCTCTTTTTTCTCCTGTAAACTCTATGTTGATGCCTTTGCCCAAAAAGCTCTACTTTTGTCTCATCTGACCAGAGAACATTCTTCTAAAACGTTTTAGGCTTTTTCAGGTAAGTATTGTCAAACTCCAGCCTGGCTTTTTTATGTCTCGGGATAAGAAGTGGGGTCTTCCTGGGTCTCCTACCATACAGTCCCTTTTCATTCAGACGCCGACGGATAGTACGGGTTGACACTGTTGTACCCTCGGACTGCAGGGAAGCTTGAACTTGTTTGGATGTTAGTCGAGGTTCTTTATCCAACATCCGCACAATCTTGCGTTGAACTCTCTTGCCAATTTTTCTTTTCCGTCCACATCTAGGGAGGTTAGCCACAGTGCCATGGGCTTTCAACTTCTTGATGACACTGCGCACGGTAGACACAGGAACATTCAGGTCTTTGGAGATGGACTTGTAGCCTTGCGATTGCTCATGCTTCCTCACAATTTGGTTTCTCAAGTCCTCAGACAGTTCTTTGGTCTTCTTTCTTTTCTCCATGCTCAATGTGGTACACACAAGGACACAGGACAGAGGTTGAGTCAACTTTAATCCATGTCAACTGGCTGCAAGTGTGATTTAGTTATTGCCAACACCTGTTAGGTGCCACAGGTAAGTTACAGGTGCTGTTAATTACACAAATTAGAGAAGCATCACATGATTTTTCGAACAGTGCCAATACTTTTGTCCACCCTCTTTTTTATGTTTGGTGTGGAATTATATCCAATTTGGCTTTAGGACAATTCTTTTTGTGTTTTTTTATTTAAGACAAATTAAATGAAGATAATAATAGCAAAGAATTTGTGTTTGCAATCATTTTCAGGAAGAAACGGAGTATTATCTGACAGAATTGCAGGGGTGTCAATACTTTTGGCCACAACTTTAGGCTGGATGTGAGATCTTTGCATTCATTTTCATTAGCTCATATATTAGCACTGCTTCTATCCTGCACTTTTGTCCTTTTCTGTAGTCCGTTTTCTTGCACCCTGAGACTATAGCTGCTTTCTCCTCTCTCCACACTCTGTATATATGTATATAGAACCCTTCCTGCAGTATCTCTCAGTATGTTGGGGTGACAGACAGCCATAAGAAGCAGAAACTCTGATGAGCTTCAATCAGTTTTTCAAAGTCAAGGACTTAAACATACTCTACAGCTGCAAATTAATAGAACATTTTTGAAGAAGACTATTCAGAAAGTTGCTTAATGTTGTATTTAGGAATCAAGAATACAATAAATAAATACTATTCAAAGCTATACAATAGCTTTTAAGCTGGACCTATTACCGGAGTGCTGCAGTCTTATTTTTTATTTTAAAAAATACATCAAGTGCAACTAGTACTTTTTGTGAGGATAACTATTATTTTCCTTCTTCATAACAAGTTTGATGCATAAACATTTTATAATATATATTTTTTATTGTTTATTCGGTTATTACATTTACTTGTGAAATGTAATATAAATCATGGTTATATACTGTGTCTAGTTCTGGCTGAGTTTTATTTCCTTATTTTTGAAAAATTAACCATATTTAAATGACATGACTTCTATCCCGCAGAGAAATGACAAAGGTTGGCAGCAGGTGGCAGCAATGAGCCAAAACATGACCTAAATCTGAGAGGTACAGCGTTATTGAAATGCAGTTCAGGTGCGTTATCGGGTCAACGAGATGAACTCCGATCACTTCACAATGATTGTTACATATGCGCAAGTCCTCATTCAGACGTCCGTTTTTCAAAAATAGTTCTCTCTGTGTTATTAACTATTTCTAGCCTCACATGTCCATGTATTATAGCAGACAGAGACAATGAGACGCATCCCAAAGTAGCCAATGCAAGTCGATGGGATTGTGAAAAAAAAAAAATCTCATGCCCTCCGTGTGCTGTCCGATTTTCATTTTGATAGGGAGAGGATGAAAAATCTTGGATGCCCAAAAAAATTAAAACTGACATAATAACCAAACGCTGATGAAAGTCGGGCAGTTTTTTTTTTGTGTATCTGTAAAAGCGGTTTATGTATGCTCTGGTTAGAAAAAAAACCAGACCAGAAAAAGAACATATTCACCATTATTTGGATTTAAAATGACAAATAATATAAGTGATAAATTCCATTTTTCTGTGGGTTATTGCACATTAAGTGTAAATTGGCCATATTCTTCATTTTTTTACTCAATTTTATCTCCTTTTTATCACTTTTATTACATTTCCTTCTCTCTTAAATCTTCCCATTTACGGTACTTTTTCCTACTTAGTATCTGCAGAACGTACAGAATCTCCCTTCTTAGGATTAGCAGTTGTATCGAAGAGATGATGATGGTCTATTTTTCTCATAGGATATCATAGTCATTTCTCAAATAAAATCTTTACAGGAATTTTTTCAAAACTATTAATCACGTTCAGCCTGCATTCCAAAAGCGGCACCCCCTTTTTCTAAAGGCTGTGCTTGCTATTGCAGTTTGGACCCTTCAAAGTAAATATAAGAAAATTGCATTATCACACACGAGTTTATTCATTTCCGCCCTAATTAATTTAACTGGTGCCTCGCCATGTCTGTGGTGGCAGCATATTAGGCTGAGTCTAATTATTTTCCAAGCCTTCCAAGCAGCAGGAAAGTAAAGGAAAAGAATGAGAAACATAAATGTGAAGTTGAAGCACAGAGAAGCGGGTAGAAGAGAGAAATGCTGCAGACAGGATTGTAGCCAGGAGCCATGGTAAAGCTTCCACATGGAGATGGAAAGAGACAGCGACATGTAACAGGGCCGACTCTGTTCACCAGGCAAGACCTTCTCTGTGCTATGGAGAAGCAAATGACTGGGCACCTGCACTTCGCTTACTAGAAGCACCACAATCCCACATAGACAACACATCCAGAAGCAACACAAGCCCTCATTGATGACACATGCAAAAGCTACACAATCCCCCCATAAAAGACACATCCAGAAGCTACACAATCCCCCCCAAACAAGACACATCCAGAAGCTACACAATCCCCCCACACATGACAAATCTAGAAGATACACAACCCCCCGTAGACTACACATCCAGAAGTTAAACAATAACCAATGACAACACATCCAGAAGCTACACAATCCCCCCACAAACAACAAATCCAGAAACTACACAATACCTCACAGACAACACATCAAGAAGCTACACATGCCCCATTGATGACACATCCAGAAGGTAGTCAATCCCCCATACAAGACACATCCAGAAGCTACATAATCCCCCATACAAGACACATTGAGAAGCTACACAATACCCCATACAAGACATCCAGGAGCTACACAATTCTCCCACAGACGACAAATCAAGTAGCTACAGAATACCACACTGACAATACATCCAGAAGCTACACAATCCTCCCCATAGATGACACATCCAGAAGCTACACAATCCTCCCATAGATGACACATCCACAAGCTACACAATCCCCCATAGACGACATATACAGAAGCTACACAATCCCCCCTACAAAACACATCCAGAAGCTACACAATACCCCCCCGCAGATGAATCATCCAGAAGCTACACAATCCCCATACAAGACACATCCATAAACTACACAATCAAACATAGACGACACATCCAGAAGCTACATAATCCCCCCATAGAGGACACATCCAGAAGCTACGCAATCCCCCCATAGAGGACACATCCAGAAGCTACACAATCCCCCCACAAATGACACATCCAGAAGGTATACATTCCCTCATAAGACATATCCAAAAGCTACACAATCCCCCCATAGACAACACATCCCGAAGCTATGTATTCCACCAATAGAGAACGCATCCAGAAGCTACATAATCCCCCCGCAGACAACACATCCAGAACCTACACAATACCCCATTGATGACACATCCAGAATGTAGCCAATCCCCCATACAAGACAAATCCAGAAGCTACACAATCCCCCATAAAAGACATATCTAGAAGCTACACAATCCCCCCACAGACGACAAATACAGTAGCTACACAATACCCCACTGACGACACACTCAGAAGGTACACAATCCCCCCGTAGAAGACACATCTGGAAGCTGTACAATCCCCCATAAAAGACACAGCCAGAAGCTACACAATCCCTCCGCAGACGACACATCCAGAAGCTACACAATCCCCCCATACATGACACATCCAGAAGCTACACAATCCCCCCATAGATGACACATCCAGAAGATACACAATCCCCCATAGAGGACACATCCAGTAGCTACACAATCCACCATACAAGACACATTCAGAAGCTACACAATCCCCCCATAGAGGACACATCCAGAAGCTGCACAATCCCTCATAAAAGACACATCCAGCAGCTACACAATCCCTCCGCAGACGACACATCCAGAAGCTACACAATCCACCATAGAGGACACGTCAAGAAGCAACACAATCCCCCATACAACACACATACATAAGCTACACAATCCCCCCACAAACAACACATCTAGAAGCTACACACTCCCCTACAAACAACACATCCAGAAGCTACACAATACACCCATAGACACAGCCAGAAGGTAGACAATCACAAATAGATGACACATTCAAAGCTACACAATCCCCTCATACAAGACACATCCAGAAGCTACACAATCCCCCCTAGACAACACATCCAGAAGCTACACAATCCCCCATAGACAACACATCCAGAAGCTACACAATCCCTCCACAGACGACACATCCAGAAGCTACACAATCCACCATACAAGACACATCCTGAAGCTACATAATCCCCTAATAGAGGACACATCCAGAAGTTACACAATCCCACCATAGAGGACACATCAAGAAGCTACACAACCCCCCATACAAAACATATCCAGAAGCTACACAATCCCCCTCAAACGACTCATCCAGAAGCTACACACTCCCCCACAAACACATTGAGAAGCTACAAAATACCCCCATAGACACAGCCAGAAGGTAGACAATCACAAATAGATGACACATTCAAAGCTACACAATCCCCTCATACAAGACACATCCAGAAGCTACACAATCCCCCCTAGACAACACATCCAGAAGCTACACAATCCCCCATAGACAACACATCCAGAAGCTACACAATCCCTCCACAGACGACACATCCAGAAGCTACACAATCCACCATACAAGACACATCCAGAAGCTACATAATCCCCTAATAGAGGACACATCCAGAAGCTACACACTCCCCCACAAACAACACATTGAGAAGCTACAAAATACCCCCATAGACACACCCAGAAGGTAGACAATCCCACATAGATGACACATCCAAAAGCTACACAATCCCCTCATACAAGACAAATCCAGAAGCTACACAATCCCCCCACAGACAACACATCCAGAAGCTACACAATTACCTCCATATGACAACACAAGAATCTTTATTTAAATTAGAATATTAAAACAACAGAGACTACGCAAGCAAAAAGATTGTACAGGAGAGCCTGGTGACATACTAATGTTTAGACAACAAATAAGAGTGTCCCCATTTCATGACTATAGTAATGCTTAATATGCACAAAGCCGCTCAGCTTATCATGCATAAACTATTAGTTCCAATATTTATAGCACTAGTAATGTCAATACATTAATACACCCACCTTTCGTGTCTACCACCCACCTTTCGTGTCTACCTCTTTCCTCATAGACTGTAAGCTTGCGAGCAGGGCCCTCTTTCCTCTTGGTATTTGTTATAATCTACTGTATGTGATTATTGTTATGCTGTAATGTCTATTGTCTGTACAAATCCTCTCTGAAATGTAAAGTGCTGCGGAATATGTCAGCGCTATAAAAATAAAATTTATTATTATTATTATTATTATTATATCAAAGATTACAATATTAAAAGGAGATATCGGATAGTACTTACTAGTTTACACAGTCACCATGGCTCCCCCTCGCCCCAACGCATGTTTCGTGTATTACTTCCTCAATATTGTAATCATTCAGAAGTTGCACAATTCTCCCTCAGACAACACATCCAGAAGCTACACAATCCGCATAGATGACACTTCCAGAAGCTACACAATGCCCCCCGCATAGATGACACATCCAGAAGCTACACAATCCCCCTATAGACGACACATTCAGAAAGTAGTGTAGCTCCGGGTGGGCCCCCTCAGAGAGCAGGGCCCGGAGAAACTGCCCCCTCTGCCCTTTGGTAACTACGCTCCTGGAATGGATGCAACATCTAGCGGAGCCTTAGAATCTGTGGCTGGAGGAAAAATACACCCAGATAGCAACTCACTTTAGTGGCGAGATCACGGTATATGGGCAGCACTTGTGGAAATGAAGAATCCTTGATGGTATAAATTAAAGGTGTTTGAACCTTTTTTCTTTTTTTTTTATCTTGAAAAAGGTGCCAGTCCGGTGCTGAAACACATCGGTTAATAAGCACTTTTATTTCATACCATTGAGGATTCTTCATTTCCACAAGTGGAGCCCTGGAACTGTGATCTCACCACTAAAGTGAAGTGAGGGTTCAGAAATTGGGAGAAAAAATTATTTTTCTTAACAAATTTCACATTTTTTTTCAACACATAATGAACACATAAAAAACTAAATTCAAAAACAATGGCAGAATTGTGTTTTATTTTAAATGAATAGTGTCATTCAAAAAGACATATTGACCCACAAAAACAGACTCTACTATGGCTGTGTCGACAGAAAAATAAATAGTTATGGTTCTTGAAATGAGGGGGGGAGGGGGAAAAGCACAAAAATATTTTTTTAAAAACTCCCAGGTTTTTAAGAGGATAATAGTTACAATGAAGAGGCTATAGCACATGGTTGAGCCTTCATATAGCTAATCAAAAGGGGTGCCAAAAATCAGACAACTGATCTGACAATGACGGCCTCTTCTAAGGTGAAGGTTACTCACCTCTCCTTTTAGAAAATGCACACATGCTTAGGAGGATAGCAAGGAATGGATCTCAGCTCACCACTTGTATGGCCACCTTAAAACCCCTCTGAATGTGATAAGAACTGCCTGTAGGGTTGAGGTATGTGTTAGCAAAATAGTGAACTGATCAGGAGCCCCAATTTCCCAAATCAGTCCCTGAAGTAAGACATGAGCATGTAAATGGGGAGTATATAATTCTTTTCTCTACGTTTGATGCTAAGGTGCCCCATTATTTACCTGTAGTTCTAGCAGAGAAAAATCCACTAAGGGTACCGTTACACTAAGCGATGCACCAGCGATCCCGACGATATGGATCGCTGGTGCATCGCTAAGTGGTCGCTAGTGAGCTGCCAAACAGGCAGATCTCACCAGCGACATAGCAGCGGTCGGGGGTCGCTACTTACCTGTCAGACGAGGCGATCCTGACGTCCTCCCGCCTGCGTCCACGCGTCGCTCATTGGCACCACAGGAAGCGCCCGACGAGAAATGGTCCAGGACCTTCTCGCGTGATCAGCGATAACCAGCGGGGGAGCCGGTCGCAGGTGGCACAAAACCAGTGACGTTTCAGCGATAATGCTAGCGATCTCGCTGTGTGTAACGGGGGCTTAAGTAACTCATCTGCCTCTGCTACTCTCATATGAACAAAGGATTGAACATATGCTAATCCAATAGACCTGATCTTTGTTTCACCCAATAGCAGACAGCAAGTAAACAAAGGATCCCATCTTCTATGTCTTATAAAAGTATAGGATGCTTTGGAAGGTGTTGCCTTGAGATCTGAGCAAGAATTGGTTACAAAATGCCAAAGAAATCACACATGATGTAAAAAAAAAAAAAAAACTATTACGCACAGATCTGTTGCTAACAGGAGTTGTATTATCAATATTCAGTATCTGCCTTGGTCTAGAAGAACAAATCCAGTGGCCACTACTCTCCAATTGACATTACATATAACGACACATGCAAAAGACCAAAGGGATGTGCATGCTGCTCACATGATTGCAGGGATGGCGATTGTTTTTGGACCTTAGATGAGTGTTCCTCCAGGGATTTTGCTATTTTTGTTAGAAAGAGCTGTCATCACCAGTTATTCCCTTGCACACTAGCACATAGGTATACTGCAGTCAGGATGTCCCTTAACATGTGATGCTCCAATTTAAAGACCATTTAGTGCTACATTTATTAATATGGTTGTGCAGTCATCTGTTTTATTGTACTTTAATGCTTAATGAATCACTGGCAATGAGAAATCTGCATAATGACTAGCTTTATCCGACACTATACCATTCTAAAAGGGCCTTCACACATAGCGAGATCGCTAGCGATCTCGGTCAAGCGTCACCGATATTGTGACGCAACAGCGACATCGCTAGCAATCTCGCTACATGTGAAATGTAGCGGCGACCGGCCCCCCCGCTGGCTATCGCTGATTGTGCTCGAATGAGCTGGTCCATTTTTCCATCGTTGGCGTCCCGCTGGCCTGCACTCATCGCTGTGTTTGAAGGTTAAAAATGACGAGCGACCTCGTTAGCGACTCAGAGCTCAGCGACGCAGGCGTGACTTAGCTATGTTACCGGCCATGCCTCCTCTGCCCCTATTGGTGTTTACAGCGCTCCCAATGTGTGAAATTGGGCGACGTAGTTATAAAAGACAACGCTGTAGCGCCTCCTTCCATTCTTTGTTCCCGTGCATAGTGGATGGTATTAATCAGTTTGCCTTCTGCGTTCCCGTGTGAGTCGCTATGGCGTTCATACTTTAACGGATTTCACACCGCGGTTGCTTAAGCGTCTCTGTGTGAATCACAAGTGCGCTGTTATTCGTGGATTCATTTAATTCATCAAAGGACTGCTCTGTCTGCCAGGTATGTTTTTCAATTGGACTGAAAGTAGCGTTCCCTTTTTTTAGTTTTCCCCTTATTTTGTTCTTGACTCGTCCACCCCCATTGTCTCTATTGATAAGCGTTCACTTTTCTAGCTCTGTGATCCAAGATCTGCAATTTCACCTTTTGTATGTTCATTGTGTCCTTATGCAGTGGTCTGGGCAGCCATTTTAGTTTTCAGACCGCGCCCGCCCCCATTGTTGCAATTTTTAAGCGTTATACTTGTATAGGTCAGCGACCATGTATCTGCAATTACAACTCAATTTTGCCTTTTGTGTGTACATTGTGTCCATACGCATTGGTCTGGGCAGCCATTTTAGTTTTCAGACCGCGCCCGCCCCCATTGTTGATATTTTGTGGCTTTATACATTTTAAGCTCTTTTTTCAAAATTGTCTAATCTTTTTATTTTATTTTGCAGTGGCTGCTGCTTTGCTGTTGGAGGGTGCTCGGCAACATGAAGAGGCACCGATGCAAGAGATCGGCCTGTTTGGAAGCTAACCAGCGATCTTTGCCAGGTCGGATCGCTGGTGCGTCGCTATGTGTGAAGGGCCCTTAAGATGCGGGAGAAAGAACGGAAAGATATATGTCGTAACAAGGCAAAAGAGAGAACTTGCCTATCAAGAAATGTCGCCGAGACTGTTGCCTCAGGTCACGTTCACACAGTCAGTAATTACCAGCAGTATTTGTAAGGCCACGTTCACACAGTCAGTATTTGGTCAGTATATTACATCAGTATTTGTAAGCCAAAACCAGGAGTAGCACAATCAGAGGAAAAGTATAATAGAAACACATCACCACTTCTGGATTTATCCCCCACTCCTGGTTTTGGCTTATGATGTAAAATACTGACCACATACTGAACGTGGCCTAAGGCAAACTTCACTGCCTTTCAAAACAGACACATAAGCGTGACAGTTACAACTTTAATGAGACATATAAGCTTTACGGTGCTCATGGAGAAACACAATACTCCAACAGTCTCTAGTGGAAACAGGCTAATAGCAAAGAGCTGTGTGCTGCCGACTTCCTCTTTAAGGCGATGTGCCCACGTAGCGTTTTAAAACGCACAGAGAAAACCGGACTCCTTCCCAGAAATCGCGCATTTTTTTCTGCGCGATTTCACCGCGATTCTGTTCGCGATTTTCTCAAGCACTTTCCAAGCGATTTGAAGCATCGCTTGGAAAGTGATTGACAGGTTGGTCACACTCGTCAAACATAGTGTTTGACAAGTGTGACCAGCTTTTTACTATTGAGGCTGCCTATGCGGCATCAAGAGTAAAAGATAGAATGTTAAAATGCTAAAAAAATAAAAAATCGGGGTATATTTACCTTCCGGCGTCCCGCGCTGCCATCCCGGGCCTCAGCGTTCCCAGTGATGCCTTGCGAGACCTGTGATGACGTTGGTCTCACGTTACTATAGCAATCTCGCGAGACCGCTAGAGTCACGCGAGACTACGTCATCACAGGACCTTGCCGCAAGGCATTACTGGGAACGCTGTGGCCCGGGATGGCAGCGCGGGACGTCGGAAGGTAAATATACCCCGATTTTTTACTCTTTTTTTTACAGGGGTATGGTACCCAGGGCCTGGAGGACAGTCTCCTCTCCTCCACACCGTGGGTACCAACCGCACGTGAGACGCTTAACTTTGCGCATGGTGGGCATAGCTACATGCGGGAAGTAAGCGGTTCTCATGCATCCCTATGGGTGCGGAATCGCTGCAATTCTTTGCGATTCTGCACAAAAGAATGATCATGCTGCGATGTTTTCCGCGATGCGATTCCGCCGTGGAAAAAAGCGCAGCATTAGCACAGCATGTGCGGAATGCCATAGGAATGCATGGGGTGCGTCATGTACAAGATTTTTAAATGTTTTCGCGCCGAAAATCACAGCAAAAACACTTAAAAATCGCATCGTGGGCACACAGCCTCAGGAGGATCTTTTTTTTTTTTACTTTAAATATTTTTATTGGGTTTTAACAACATTGATTTGAACACAGAACATTCCAATTATGTTCAATAATAACAATAAAAAAGTTGACGGCTGTTAACCTTAAATAATCGTTAGTCATTAGAATGCGAGTATAATCAGCTTGATGAGATGTTAATACAAGGTCTTACATGAACCAAATAATTGTGTGTGTGCTAGAGGAATGCAAAGAAGAAAGGAGGGTGTAAAGAGAAAGAATGGGAAGGAAAAGGAGGTGGGGGGACAAAAAAAACTTATTGAACCAGCACTTCAGAGGAGACCACATCTACCTCGACATTCTATGTTAAGTATTATTTTCTGACAACCAGATTGCCAGGTCATTCCCCTCCCTGAATAATACCAACATGTTCATTGGTGATGAAAAGCTTTGAGGCAATTGTTATCATGGTTTTCCATTTTCATAATATTGTTAACCTCTTCCACCCATTGACCCAAAGTGGGAGTTTTTTGAATTTCCAGTGATGTGGAATAATTGACTTAACAGCTGTTAGAAAGCGTCTAAGGATCTTTCTTTGCCTTTAGATATTGAATCCGGAGTAATGGAAAGTCGGCCTGTTTGGGGAAGGGTGTGACTCTGCTACTAGTGATAATACTGAATTCCATAACTCAGAAACCAATGGGCATTCCCACCGTATATGTAACATAGGCCCGGATGCACCGCCACACCACCAGCACAAGTCCGACCCAGAGGGGGAAGATCCTATGTACCAAAGTGGGACAACAGTATCATGCAGACAGAATCTTGTAGTTTTTCTCCTGAGCTTGGCAAGTAATAGGTAATTTGTGGGAGAGTATGAATGCTTTGTGCCAATCCTCCTCTGAAATTTGACTACCCAATTCCTTCTCCCAAGCCCGTTAAGGCTAGAGGGTCATTGCAGATGTTTCTTTGTGTTGCTTTCTATATACAAGATAGAAGTTTAGTATAGGGACTTAAAATGGAGTGAGTTCATCCATTATACTAGCCAGAGATATGTGAGAATTTATAAATGACCTGAGCTGGAAATAAGCCAGCCAGGATAGACGCCTACCCGGACTAGAGCTACCAATTTAATTAAGATCTTTCTTTGGATTTTATTTTTTATTAAAACTGAGTACTTCTACCATTACTGTGGCTCCACTGATTCTTGAACAGTTTTCCTTTTTTTTTTTTCTGTGCCCCTTTGTTCCAAAGTTATGCCCCCAGTAATAATGGTGCAAATTTTCCCTTTAAGCAACTGGGCGTATACCACAGAATCTTTATGTGGGCGTGGCCATGGTGTGATTGGCCCTCATCAGAGGAGAAAAGGTGAACGCCCACAGAGAAGTTCAGTTGGTAAAAGGGAAATCTGCACAACTTCTAATACTGGGGGGGCATAACTTTGGAACGAGGGGCACTGAAGAAAAAGGAAAAACTGTTCTAGAATCAACAAAGCAAAGGCAATTGGAGGATGTACTCAGTTTACATTAAAAATTAAGTTAAAGATCCTCTTTAAAGGGAATCTCTCAGGTCATTTTTTAGACAAACTCAAGGATAGGTGCACCACCTTACATATTGAACATATACAGTGGGGCAAAAAAGTATTTAGTCAGTCAGCAATAGTGCAAGTTCCACCACTTAAAAAGATGAGAGGCGTCTGTAATTTACATCATAGGTAGACCTCAACAATGGTAGACAAACTGAGAAAAAAAAATCCAGAAAATCACATTGTCTGTTTTTTTTTCATTTTATTTGCATATTATGGTGGAAAATAAGTATTTGGTCAGAAACAAAATTTCATCTCAATACTTTGTGATATATCCTTTGTTGGCAATGACAGAGGTCAAACGTTTTCTGTAAGTCTTCACAAGGTTGCCACACACTGTTGTTGGTATGTTGGCCCATTCCTCCATGCAGATCTCCTCTAGAGCAGTGATGTTTTTGGCTTTTCGCTTAGCAACACGGACTTTCAACTCCCTCCAAAGGTTTTCTATAGGGTTGAGATCTGGAGACTGGCTAGGCCACTCCAGGACCTTGAAATGCTTCTTACGAAGCCACTCCTTCGTTGCCCTGGCGGTGTGCTTTGGATCATTGTCATGTTGAAAGACCCAGCCACGTTTCATCTTCAATGCCCTTGCTGATGGAAGGAGGTTTGCACTCAAAATCCCACGATACATGGCCCCATTCATTCTTTCATGTACCCGGATCAGTCGTCCTGGCCCCTTTGCAGAGAAACAGCCCCAAAGCATGATGTTTCCACCACCATGCTTTACAGTTGGTATGGTGTTTGTTGGATGCAACTCAGTATTCTTTTTCCTCCAAACACGACAAGTTGTGTTTCTACCAAATAGTTCCAGTTTGGTTTCATCAGACCAAAGGACATTCTCCCAAAACTCCTCTGGATCATCCAAATGCTCTCTAGCAAACTTCAGACGGGCCCGGACATGTACAGGCTTAAGCAGTGGGACACGTCTGGCACTGCAGGATCTGAGTCCATGGTGGCGTAGTGTGTTACTTATGGTAGGCCTTGTTACATTGGTCCCAGCTCTCTGCAGTTCATTCACTAGGTCCCCCCGCGTGGTTCTGGGATTTTTGCTCACCGTTCTTGTGATCATTCTGACCCCACGGGGTGGGATTTTGCGTGGAGCACCAGATCGAGGGAGATTATCAGTGGTCTTGTATGTCTTCCATTTTCTAATTATTGCTCCCACAGTTGATTTCTTCACTCCAAGCTGGTTGGCTATTGCAGATTCAGTCTTCCCAGCCTGGTGCAGGGCTACAATTTTGTTTCTGGTGTCCTTTGACAGCTCTTTGGTCTTCACCATAGTGGAGTTTGGAGTCAGACTGTTTGAGGGTGTGCACAGGTGTCTTTTTATACTGATAACAAGTTTAAACAGGTGCCATTACTACAGGTAATGAGTGGAGGAAAGAGGAGACTCTTAAAGAAGAAGTTACAGGTCTGTGAGAGCCAGAAATCTTGATTGCTTGTTTCTGACCAAATACTTATTTTCCACCATAATATGCAAATAAAATGAAAAAAAAACAGACAATGTGATTTTCTGGATTTTTTTTTCTCAGTTTGTCTCCCATAGTTGAGGTCTACCTATGATGTAAATTACAGACGCCTCTCATCTTTTTAAGTGGTGGAACTTGCACTATTGCTGACTGACTAAATACTTTTTTGCCCCACTGTATAATGCCATAGCAGTGCACACATGGAAACCAATGGGGGACAATTCGGAAGATTAGAATAAAAAACAATGAAAAAAGTGAAATAATGTCCAATATTTACAATTTTTATTAAAGTGAGTATAAAAGAGGGGCAGGGATGCTCAAAAAATGCTCAAAAAAATTAAATATATATATATATATATAAAAATAGATGATAGTAAAGTGCCAATGCAATCAATATAGCAACAGTGCATCAATAAGGTTTACAATATATATATATATATATATATATATATATATATATATGTAATGGCAAGATCACAATGGATCCAGTGCAATAGTATGAGCAAAGAATAAATCACATAGGGGCTGAAAAGTGAGCTGGAGTGAAAAGCTTAGTGCAATACCACATTGTTGTGAGTTCATTTTCCCCTTCGTCACTGGGGTCTGGTGAACTCCCTATTCTGGTAAAGGAAGGTAATGAGCCTGATTATCAGGCACCTGAGTCTAATGAGGATGACTGGCTGAGTGGAGTCACGGACTGGATATAAGGCTGCCAACGCCCTTCTGCCCTGCGGGTGATTTCTCTGTGGACTTCTAGGACACCAGTCTGATTCCTGCTCCTCTAAAGCTAACTTTCTGTTTTGCCTGTTAGCTTTTTGTTTTGTTTTTTGTTTTCCTTGCTTTTCAGTATTCTGCCATTCCCTGCTGGG
The DNA here is from genome assembly GCF_039654945.1 of Dendrobates tinctorius. Taxonomy (NCBI): domain Eukaryota; kingdom Metazoa; phylum Chordata; class Amphibia; order Anura; family Dendrobatidae; genus Dendrobates; species Dendrobates tinctorius. The sequence goes on along the minus strand of NW_027361875.1, from coordinate 1,565,809 downwards.
GTGAGCTGAATCTCCTTTTGCCTGTAGCTCTGTCTTCAGTATATTCCTGAGTACTGACATAGCTTTTTTGAAGCCTAGCGTCTTCAGGGCCTTTTTCACTGTCAGTTTGTTGGCTCTTATTTTCATAGGGTTTTTCACGGATTGCAGACAGCAGCCTTCCTGTCCTTTTCTATTTAGTTAGCTTGGGCCCCTCTTTGCTCAGTCTATCTTTCTGTCTGTGTTAGTATTTTCATCTTGCTTCACCGTCATTATATGTTGGGGGCTGCCTATTGCTTTGGGGTCTGCACTGGGGCAGTTTAGATTTCCCCTTTCTTTCTTTAGGCCTATTTAATTCTCCGGCTGTGATCGAGGGGTCTAGGGCATCGTAGGAACCCCCCACGGCTACTGCTAGTTGTGTTGATAGGTTCAGGGGTCTGCAATCTGATAGCTGCCAACTTCTCTGGTTTTCTGGACTTAGCTAGCATTTCTGTTTTTGCCTCCTACGGTGACTCAATCATAACACCACATGTACCAATGGAGTCCCCCGGGATGCGCACATCCCGACGCGCGTTTCGGCGCTGCCTTCGTCAAGGGGGTCCCAGGTCAATACGATTAGTCCCCAATCCCTACAATTTTAAGCGTGCCCTAAAAACGCATTTATTCAGACTGGCCTATCTAGTTTTTTATATATATATATATATATATATTTATTTTTTTAGCATGATTTTGCACTTTTATTCATGCACTGGCATTTTTTTCTGTGCCTCATGTTAGATACATAGTTAACCGTATCTTGACATGACCTAGCATTCATTTCATTTTATTGTATTTCTATGTCCCCTGTTTGTGCCCTTTTGGCATTGGTTCCCAACCCCTCTTTTATACTCACTTTAATAAAATTTGTAAGTATTGGACATTATTTTGTTTTTTTCATTGTTTTTTATTCAGGTCATTTTTTAGTACGACAGTAATGGTATCCTGAAATAGAGCTTGGGCAACCCTTTCAGAATCTATAACACTTATTGCTGTAGCTTCTCCGGTTGTCTTGCTGTAAGCAGCGAAGAATTTACAGCTAACCTGCTGGTCAAGGCAGCATATGTAAATCCAAAAATAAGGCTATGTGCACGAGCCCTTATCTAGGGCAATTATCTCTGCAATGAGCCACAAAAAGGCACTGTGCGGCTTATAGCTACATAGCACAGGGCCACAGAGACAGATTACCGGCCATGCAATCTCCATGGGCACAGTTCTGCAGTTTGCATGAGACCGTAGCTACCAAGTGCCATCATTCCCATGACTCGTATGTGGGCATTGTGCTACAGATTTGGTCAGCAGACCCAGCTTGTATCAGTAAAAATAACACAATATTCCATGGTAATTATCTAACTTCATTACCAGTTCATGGACTTCTAACTCTGTAACTTATCTGATGTGCAATAGGCAACCAAAAACCATTTTATCAGCAATTGGTAGCTAATGAGTCACTGCGTCTTGCACTGAGTGCATATGGTAATGGGCACATTCATATTTTTAATGTTACCATTAATACATTATGTGCATTAAGCCTCTTCCCAACAGAGGACTACAAGGAGGAAAATGGCAGTGTTCCTTTCTTGCTAATGCAAAATTCTTTTGTTACCTTAACTGGAGCTAAAGATAACACGCTGTTCTTCTACAATATGTTATGCATCATAAAACATGACTCCTCGTCCCCCAAATTAAAAAAAAGAAGCCTTTCAATGTGCCAGTGTCTGCAGGTGGCAAAAATAGAAATCCACCATCAGTATCACTTCGGCAGCCTTGCTTTGCGCTCCCATGCACATGTCAGAAGCTGCTATTAGAACAGAATTTGACATCCTGTTCATTACCACCTTGATGGTGCCCTCTTTGCTATTGTGTGAGTGATGGCAGGAAAGAAAGATCTCCTCGTTACACATCAAGTCTAGATAACATGGAGCTCATGAAGGTAGAGAGTGCCTTTGTACAGGAAAAAGGACAAAAAACAAACTCCCAATGTCGTACTGACACATGGCGTCAGAGCAGAGACAACTCAGAAAATTATTTGTCCTTTGTCCTTAATAGGATCTACAATCAAAGTTCCTATCTTGGGTGCACAATCTCTTTCAGGCCATTTATTGACTCATTAGCAAGATGGGAGGAAACCTAAAGGCCCCGTCTCACTAAGCGATCTCGGTAGCGAGAACGCTGCTGAGTCACAACTTTTGTGACGTAACAGCGATCTCACCAGCGAGATCGCTGTGTGTGTGACAGCGATCAGCGAGCGGCCCCCCTGCCGGTATCGCTGATCGCTAGAAGAAACCTCTGGACATTTCTTTGGTCGCTGGTCTCCCGCTGGCCAGCACGCATCGCTGTGTGTGACAGGCGGGAGACCAGCGATCAGGTGTAAAAAATAATAAAAAAAATAAAAAATATCGTTATTCTCACCTTCCGACGTCCCGTTCAGCCATCCTGCCTCTCGCCACGCTCCAGTCCCAGTAATCCTTTGCACGAATGACCGCGAGACTTTGTTATCCCTCGAGACCGTGACTCTCGCGGTCATTCTCGCAAAGGATCACTGGGACCGGAGCGTGGAGAGAGGCAGGATGGCTGAACGGAACGTCGGAAGGTGAGAATAACTATATTTTTTATTTTGATTCTATTTTTTATAGGGATGGCCAGCGATGCCGGGCGCTCGGCATCGCTGTGCTGATCGCTGGTGAAGCTGTCTGTGTGACAGCTCACCAGCGATCACATAGCGACTTACCAGCGATCCTGACACCTTGCTATCGGTGTCAGGATCGCTGGTAAGTCGCTTAGTGTGACGGGGCCTTAAATGAAGAGTATCCAAACTAAATACAAGCTCCACTTAGCCGTGAAAAAAAAAATAGCCTCATGGTCACTGAGCTAAGCTTGGGGATCTGCAGGCCATTGCTTGGGGGCACAGAAGCATAGGGCTCTTCAGGCCATTGCTTGGGGACATAGAAGCTTGGGGATCTGCAGGCCATTGCTTGGGGACACAGAAGCTTGGGGATCTGCAGGCCATTGCTTGGGGACACAGAAGCTTGGGGATCTGCAGGCCATTGCTTGGGGGCACAGAAGCTTGGGGATCTGCAGGCCATTGCTTGAGGACACAGAAGCTTGGCGATCTGCAGGCCATTGCTTGGGGGCACAGAAGCTTGGGGATCTGCAGGCCATTGCTTGGTGGCACAAAAGCTTGGGGATCTGCAGGCCATTGCTTGGGGGGCAGAGAAGCTTGGGGATCTGCAAGCCATTGTTTGGGGGCACAAAAGCTTGGGGATCTGCAGGCCATTGCTTGGGGGGGGCACAGAAGCTTGGGGATCTGCAGGCCATTGCTTGGGGGCACAGAAGCTTGGGGATCTGCAGGTCATTGTTTGGGAGCACAGAAGCTTGGGGATCTGCAGGCCATTGCTTGGCAGCACAGAAGTTTTGGGGCACAGAAGCTTGGTGATCTGCAGGCCATTGCTAGGGGGCACAGATATTTTTGGCACCACTATGATGATGTGACCATATTTCAGGACCATTGCTTCCACTGTCTGATATTATGCAATGAATTGCCATTGTTTGTTTTTTTTACCACATTATATATCCTTTATCATGATGAAAAACAGTAGATCGCTCCAGCCTAAATGTCACAGAGTATGGCTCCAAGGACTTTTAATATTTAACACTCACAAATGTTAATGCTTTGCAAATTGAACCAAAAACATTTGAGAATATGCAGATATATTCTTACATCTAGCAGACTCTCCATATAGAATTCCTATTAACTGACAGGTTTATAATGTAGAGCAATGCTTTGTGTGGACACCGCGTGCAGAGCTAAAAGTCAAAGACCCTTCCTTACAACACGATGCCTTATGGGGTGCTTCCTAGACTCAAGGCAGCCTTGCATATTAGATGGCCTTCGGCCAGTCGTTTGGCCAACAGATATCTCGGTCAACTCCTCCATACACAGGAGCCCTCCCTCGGCCGAGCACTCCTATGTTCTCAATGAAAAAAACGCAGACTGACACATCGGTTGGTGGCTTATCTGCGGGTGAACAAAGTGACTAGGAGCCCAAAATTGAACATGTGTGAGCAAAATCTCTCTAGATCATCAGTTGGCTGGCATCCCCATACACATCAGACTGCTGGTCGAACCTGTCAATATCAGCAAGTTTGGTCGACACTAATCTAACGTGTATGGGGGCCTTTAGGTTTCAAAGGGACTGTCTCTCTAACTTCATTTTTTAATTATCTACAGAATGGGTGATAAAAGTATAATTGATGGCGGTTACAGCTGAAACCCTTCATCTATCTATTCAGATCCGCCACCCCTTGATTCACACAAATTACTTTGGGTCTCAAGTTGTTGGAAATGATGGAGGGTTCACCAGTCAAACCACCAGCAATTGAACATTTATCACCTATCCTATAATTGACATGTATTTAGTGCGCACCATGACAGGGAATATTGTAGGGTTGCCTCACGGTGGTGGATCTTCGGAGCAAAAGCATAAGGGGTGACGGCTCAAGGGAAATGTAAGTTATAGGCTGATTCATTAAGGTGTTTACACCTGAACCAGAAATCTGCCGCAGAACAACTTAAGTCACAACTCAGAAGTTGGGACATTTCGCATTTACACAACAGTCTTGTCCAACTACGCCAATATGGGCGTAACATGGGTGTAATATAGGAGAAATGACGCCTGGCTTTGACCACCTGTCAAATTCATAAAAAGTTATGCCACATTTCTGGAGTATGTTATGCCACGAATGTACTCCAGACCCTAACGGGAGTATATTTCGGGCGGCGGTGCATGCGAGTTAACAGATGCATCTAATTAATTAAGTGGTATACGCCTCTTTATGAATGTGGTGTGTTGTACGCCAGCAAACGCCCTTCATTAAGAATGATACACATTACAATATTCTTAATTAACTGGCTCCTATATTTTTTTTTTTTACGTTCCATATACAATCCGTAAACTAGTTCTAACAAATATTCTTGACACTTCTATTTCTCCCAGGCCATCTGAAAAGATGACAACCTGCTGATTAATCTCTTCCAATTACCATCTTTTTCATTTTTCTCTAGCAATAAAATGATTATTTTCTACAATATATTATCTGTATATCCTTCCCTAATTTAACACCCTATAATTGAGATAAATCCGTAATAGTCGTCCTGGCAAACCTGGAAGCAGAAAAGTTTTATCATTCTGTTCTTGTATCACTTTTCCTACGGTTGTGAAATCTCTGTAGGCTGTCAAATGTTACAGTTAGATTTTACACAAGGTCACACAAGGACACGAGTCAATCAGCTCCACCTTTTATTTGTATTTCTGTGTGGATCCAGAAGAAGAAAAAAAAACCTTCTACAATAATAGTCAATTAGTCCTCATACAGAGAGAAAAAAAAATCTGCAATGTTAGGTAATCAATAAGAATAATTTCCTTAGAACAAGCCGTTCGATGTCTGCCTAAAATAAGAAAATGAAGACCAGGAGGAGGGGGATGCAGCTGCAGTTTTTCAATAAATATTTCAGTGAAAGGGGGAAAACAGCATAAGAAAAGAGGACAAATGATTTGATATTTCAGCTCTTATGTCATACAGAGAGCGACCATGGAAAAAAGGGAGATGCACAACAACCAGAGGGGAGAAACAGACCTAAATATATGCTAAAATATAGCAATCGAAAGGTTACTTAGTACATGTCTGACTGCACTGATCTAATATACATCTACTGCTGCCTGAGGAGGAACTGGGGTTTTCTTGTATACACATACTATGGGGTGAAAATTTCTTTATAAGTGTAATTTAGAGAAGACATGTCCGCTCTCCCGACATATTTGTATTCTTTACAATATAACCATTCTTGAGCATTTTTCCCATGATTCTGTATTGTGATGTTTCTCAGTTATTAATCCAAGAGACGTATGAATAAATTTACAACTGGGTGTTACAATTTGGGAGGGAGGAGTTAAACAGTTCCAAAAATGTCAGCATAGGGACACACCCCTTTGACAATGGAAATGGTGGCACCCAGTTGTCAGTTTGAGCCTACATTTCTAGGAGGAACAATAGGAATGACACAATGCAGAGATGCAAGAGAAGATAACATGTAGACGTGTTATTTCGTGTGGAATACATCTACTTATTGAAACAGACACATCCAGCGTGAGGACAAGTCCCTTTTAAAGGGGATGTTCAACTACAGACAAATCAGGCACAATAAGCCCTTAAAGTGCGTCCAGAAGACAAAAGATATTTGCAAGTGAAGTAAGTCACCAAAGCATGAACTCTTTTATCAGTCAGACATCCAGAGTGCCATGCAGACAGACATGTATAGAATGCATGACTGTTATGTTTTCCCTTCTTTACAGTTACGCCGACATTATGTTATATATAACGCATTTTGGGGCAACATCATCCCAAAATTCATTATATAGGGACAATAAATAACTATTTCTATGCTTCAGGGTTTCCAACATACCCTGCACTTCTATGACTCTTCATACAAAAGGAGAGAGAATAGAGAAATATCCTCTTAACCACGTAAAGGGAATCTGTCACCATGTATTTGCTACATTATACAGAGACACAAACATCGATTCCAACGACGTGTCCCTTATTGGGCTGCTTGCTGTCATTTGGATAAAATCACTCATCAGCAGGTGATTATCACTACAGGACTAGTAAACCTCCTGCCATGTAGCCCTCTATAGTCATGAGCTCAGTATAACCCCACCCCCACCAATGATTGGCAGCTTTCTGTTTATGCACAGTGTACACAAAGCTGCCAATCAGAGGTGTGGTCGGAGTTACATAGAGCTCAGCATTCAGAGAACTGCTAGATCTGCAGCAGATAAAACTGATTTTACCAAAACTGCAGAAAGCAGCCCAGTAAGTAATACATCGCTAGAATAGTTTTCTCTTACCCTACATCATGCTGCTCTTAGATGGAGCAGCAAAATCCTGGTGACAGATTCCCATTAAAGGTTGTGAATAAAGAGACCGGACACTCTTTTCTATAATAGAAATGTCACTATATTGGAAGTCTAGATAATTACGGTATATGATCTGTACAAACTCTTAGCACCCTTTCTAAGCTAAGACTGCATTGCTTCTAATTAGTCTTCCACAATCCAAACTTTGAACAAACTATTATTTGCAGCATTATTTGGATACTACATGGTGGTATATTTTTTTGGACAATATGAAACTATTATTTAGGAGGAATTATGGCAGCATTACTGGGGGGTAGACTGCACTTTTCATAACCCTCAAAGTTCATACAATCCACAGGGATTCTATAGGAGCCAAATAAAAAAATCTCTAAATCTTAACCTATTACAGTATTAGGGATTTCAGTCCACTATATTGAGCACAAAGTCAGAGCGGGATTAAAACTACTGTGATCTCCAATTTTCAAAAGCGCCAAGCTTCTTGCCGTGTCTTGCCTTAAAAAGGTAGTCAACATTTGATACCGCTGATAATTTAGCAAATCTGATACTATGATGTTTCCCAGAGGTGAATATCATCATCAAGAAAAGATCAGTGAGCAGATGGTTAGCTTATCTAAGGGACACACTTCCCAGATTAATCTATGATTAGAGACCAAATCCTACAATTGTAATGGTGTCTCCGAAGATTTGCCATATAGAACAGTAAAGACAAGGTATGTGGTATATACCGTATGTGTTATCTGTAAAACAACTGTATAGGGAATTACTGTAATAAAACAGACATCATCCTATATTTATGTCGAAAAGAAAACAGATTTTAGGTTTTAGGCAAATAATATGGATAAAGCAGATTTTTTCTTCTAGAACAAGCGAGTATTAAAAAAAATGGTATTTCCTTCTAATCTGGGTTTCATCAAGTGAATATAAAAAGCCTAAGGGAAAAACAAAAGTCATGTTCTTTCTTTGGTGGTAACAGACGGGCTGTGTATGACAGAGTACCGGACATCAGGATACATAGTATAGACCGATATAAGACAAATAACATTGTTCAGATACATAATGTTGTGTATTATTATACCAAATACACATTGATAACATTTTGAGTTTCACTTTTCAGATAGTGAATGTTCAGGGTCCGGCTATTCTACTTCCTTCTCCCAAGAAAAGTTCTTTGAGAAACTACAATCTCCATGGTAAATGTTTCTGCAGTGTAGCTAAACTGAAAATTATCAATATGGTAGAGTGTAGATGGTGGTTATGCCCAAAGATTATGGCTTCGAAACCAAGGAGAACCATAGAGGAGATACTGTGTGGAGATTTTCTCAGTGTACGTGCTAAATGTAGCCACTAGACACAGTGGGAATAGACCCTAAGGCCTCATTCACAAATCCATATTTTTACATACGAGACAAAAAGGACCATTTTATATCAGCGTGCTGCATCTGATTTTCAGATTTCTGAATGAAGCCCAACGGTGCTTAGCAGATATCTTCATATTTCAGCTCTGTACTGTAGTCACACAGCAACAGGGCTTGTCACTGAAAACTTAGTCCCGTGGGGTCCACCTTGTTGAAGAACAATGACATACCTCCCAACCGTGTCAGATCCAGAAGGACAGTCATGTATTTGGGAGCTTGTCCCTCGAGGTTGGGAATATATTCCAACTTCAACGGTATTTCTTTCCTCAGGACACATAAACGTTTGAATGATGAAGCAATGAGCTATGAGTTCTCCATTGTGAGGCATCACACTATGTGAGGGGCTGTGGTGGCATCATACTGTGTGGTGGGCAACAGTGTTGCCAACCTTTCAGAAATTTTGTGACAGTCCGTAAAAATAGGACACTTTTTTTTGCCTTGTTCTTATATTTTTTTTAAAGCTTCTGTGATTTTTCTTGAAGCTGAAGAAACCTACAGATACAGATTATTATGACTGTAATTATTATTTTTCAGTTTATAGTGAATGTAGCTGATGTCTATATATCAGAATTATGGGCTGTAGACATATATAACTTATCATGATTTATTATGGTTTCCCAATGTGTCCGTAAAAAATATTGTCTGTCCCTGATTTTTTGATAAGCTGTCCAAAAAAAGTAAAAAGTCAAGTTGGTAATCCTGGTGGGCATTATACTAAGGGGGGGGGGAGTTGGTTGCATCATACTGTGTGGTGGGTATTATACTAAGGGACTGGGGACATCATGCTGTGTGGGGAAGTGGATATTAGGGCATCATACCAATAGGGAGAGACTGGGGAAATCATAATGTGTGGGGTTGGGGAAGTAGCGGCATCATACTGTGTGGGGGCATTACACTATGTGAGGGAGTGTAGTTACATCATACATTGTGGTATTATACTGAAGGGAATGTGTGGGTATCATAGAATCATAGAATCATAGAATCGTAGAGTTGGAAGGGACCTCCTGGGCCATCTGGTCCAACCCCCTGCTCAAAGCAGGATTCGCTAAATCATCCCAGTTAGATGTCTGTCCAGCCTCTGTTTGAAGACTTCCATGGAAGGAGAACTCACCACTTCTCGTGGCAGCCTGTTCCACTCATTGATCACTCTAACTGTCAAAAAGTTTTTTCTAATATCTAATCTGTGTCTCCTCCCATTCAGCTTCATCCCATTGCTTCTAGTCTTTCCTTGTGCAAATGAGAATAAAGTTGATCCTTCTACAATGTGACAGCCCTTTAGATATTTGTAGACAGCTATTAAGTCTCCTCTCAGTCTTCTCTTTTGCAAACTAAACATTCCCAAATCCTGCAACCTTTCCTCATAAGACAGGGTTTGCAGACCGGTCACCATTCTGGTCGCTCTTTTCTGAACTTGCTCCAGTTTGTTGATGTCTTTTTTAAAATGTGGTGCCCAAAATTGGACACAATATTCCAGATGAGGTCTGACCAAAGAGGAGTAGAGGGAAATAATTACTTCACGTGATCTAGACTGTATGCTTCTGTTAATACATCCTAGAATTGCATTTGCCTTTTTTGCTGCTGCATCACACTTTTGACTCATATTCAGTCTGTGATCTATTAGTATACCCAAGTCTTTTTCACATGTGCTGTCACTTAGCCCTATTCCTCCCATTCTATATATGCTTTTTTCATTTTTATTGCCCAGATGTAGTACTTTGCATTTCTCCCTGTTAAAAACCATTCTGTTAGTTGCTGCCCACTTCTCCAGTTTATTTAAATCTTTTTGAATCCTCTCTCTCTCTTCTCTAGTATTAGCTATCCCTCCTAGCTTTGTGTCATCAGCAAATTTAATCAGTTTACCCTCAATTCCTTCATCTAAATCGTTGATAAAGATGTTGAACAATACAGGGCCCAGGACAGAGCCCTGTGGTACCCCACTTGAGACATTCTTCCAACTGGATGTGCAGCCATTTACGACCACTCTTTGGGTCCGATCACTAATCCAGTTATGAATCCACCTAACAGTTGCCTTGTCCATTCCATACTTAGTCATTTTTTCAATAAGGATTGTATGAGAGACTTTGTCAAATGCTTTGCTGAAGTCAAGATATACTATATCTACAGCATTTCCTTGATCCACCCAATCAGTAATACCGTCATAGAAGGAAATTAAATTAGTCTGACATGACTTATTAGTTACAAACCCATGCTGACTCTGTTTAATCACTTCATTCTTATCCAGGTATTGACATACATATTGCTCCCTCTTCGACCGCTTACAATCTGGCTTCTGGTCACACCACTCCACTGAAACTGCCCTTACTAAGGTCACCAATGACCTCTTAACTGCCAAGAGCAAGCGACACTACTCTGTCCTCCTCCTCCTGGACCTGTCGGCTGCCTTTGACACAGTGGACCATTCCCTATTATTACAGACCCTCTCATCCCTCGGCATCACAGACTTGGCCCTCTCCTGGATCTCATCATACCTAACAGACCGGACATTCAGCGTCTCCCACTCACACACCACCTCCTCACCTCGCCCCCTATCTGTCGGAGTCCCACAAGGTTCAGTCCTAGGGCCCCTGCTGTTCTCTATTTACACCTTTGGCCTGGGACAGCTCATAGAATCTCATGGCTTTCAGTATCATCTTTATGCTGATGACACACAGATCTACATCTCTGGACCAGATATCACCTCCCTACTAACCAGAATCCCTCAATGTCTGTCCACTATTTCATCCTTCTTCTCCACTAGATATCTGAAACTCAACATGGACAAAACAGAATTCATCATCTTTCCCCCATCTCACGTGACCCCCCCTACGAACCTATCAATTACAGTAAATGACTGCCCACTCTCCCCAGTCCCACAAGCTCGCTGCCTCGGAGTAATCCTTGATGCTGATCTCTCCTTCAAACCACATATCCAAACCCTTTCCACTTCCTGCCGACTTCAACTCAAAAATATTTCACGCATCCGTTCATTCCTCACCCAAGAATCTGCAAAAACCCTAGTCCATGGCCTCATCATCTCTCGCCTTGACTACTGCAACCTCATGCTCTGCGGCCTCCCCTCAAACACTCTCGCACCCCTCCAATCTATTCTAAACTCTGCTGCCCGACTAATCCACCTGTCCCCCCGCTATTCCCCAGCTTCTCCCCTCTGTCAATCCCTTCACTGGCTCCCAATTGCCCAGAGACTCCATTACAAAACCCTAACCATGACATACAAAGCCATCCACAACTTGTCTCCTCCATACATCTGTGACCTCGTCTCCCGGTACTTTCCTGCACGCAACCTCCGATCCTCACAAGATCTCCTTCTCTACTCCCCTCTTATCTCCTCTTCCCACAATCGCATACAAGATTTCTCTCGCGCATCACCCCTACTCTGGAACTCTCTACCACAACATATCAGACTCTCACCTACCATCGAAACCTTCAAAAAGAGCCTGAAGACCCACCTCTTCCGACAAGCCTATAACCTGCAGTAACCACCGATCGACCAAACCGCTGCACGACCAGCTCTACCCTCGCCTACTGTATTATCACCCATCCCTTGAAGATTGTGAGCCCTCGCGGGCAGGGTCCTCTCTCCTCCTGTACCAGTTATGACTTGTATTGTTTAAGATTATTGTACTTGTTTTTATGTATACCCCCCTCACATGTAAAGCGCCATGGAATAAATGGCGCTATAACAATAAATAATAATAATAATAATAATAATAATACATGTTGTTTAATAATTTGTTCAAAGATCTTTCCTGGTATAGAAGTCAGACTCACCGGCCTATAGTTGCCTGGGTCCACCTTCTTCCCCTTTTTGAAGATAGGAACAACATTTGCTCTTCTCCAGTCTTCTGGCACATCTCCTGTTCTCCAAGAATTTTCAAAGATTATGGAGAGGGGTTCAAAAATTGCTTCTGCTATCTCCTTCAGTACTCTGGGGTGTAATTCATCTGGACCTGGAGACTTGAATTCATTTAGGTTAGCTAAGTGTTTCCTCACTATCTTTCTGTTCATAGATATCCTGGATTCTTCTATTCCCTTAATAGGACAGTGAATAACAGTTGATGTTACATTTCCTTTCTGAGAGAAAACAGATGCAAAATAGGAATTTAAAAGGTCAGCCTTCTCAACATCCTGTCTTACCATTTCATCATTTTCATCCTGTAAAAATCCTATAGCATCTTTGACTTTTCTTTTACTTTTGACATATCCCCAAAATCCTTTATTATTGCTTTTGACATCTCTTGCAAGCCTCAATTCATTTTCAGCTTTAGCTAATCTGATTTGTGCCCTGCAGGTTCTGCAGACAGCATTATATTCTTCTTTAGATATGCCTCCCTCTTTCCATTTTATAAACATTTTTTTCTTCCTTTTTAGCATGTGCTTAAGTTCTGTGTTCATCCATCCTGGTTTCCTTAAATGCTTCCTATTCTTCCCTCTTTTCGGAATTGTTAACAACTGTGCTTTGAGAATTTCATTTTTCAAGATTTCCCATCCTTCCTGGACATTTTTGTCTTTAAGGATATCCAGCCATTGGATCCCTCCAATTCTCTTTCTGAATCCCTTAAAATCTGCCTTTCTGAAATCTAACCTTGACGTCTGAGTCTTCACAGGTCTTCCGCCTCTAGTTATCCAAAATTCTAAAACAGCATGGTCGCTACCTCCTAGGGTCCCAGCCACTTTTACCTCCTCAACCATTTCCTCCCTGTTTATAAGGATTAGATCCAAGGTAGCAGTTCCCCTTGTTTTCTCCTTTACCTTTTGGAAGATAAAGTTGTCAGCAAGAGAGGATAAGAATTTCCTTGACCTGTTAGTTTTGCCTGAGAGAGATTCCCAACAAATGTCTGGATAGTTGAAATCTCCCATGACAACTATGTCATATTTTTTGGAGAACTTGGCCATTTGATGCATAAAGAGTTCATCCATATCTTCAGCTTGCACAGGCGGCCTGTAGTAAATGCCTACAATGGTGTCCTTTCCATTGTTCTGTCCTTGTATTCTTACCCAAACAGTTTCCACAGAACTCCCAGTCTCTGAAGCTTCAATCTCTGTGCAGATATACGCATTTCTAACATACAATGCGACACCCCCTCCTCGTTTATCAAGTCTGTTTCTTGCAAATAAGTTGTATCCTTCTAGCCTTGTATTCCAATCATGTGTATTGTCCCACCAAGTTTCAGTGATTCCAATGACATCATATTTCTTTTCCTGTGTTAGTAGTTCCAATTCTCCTTGTTTGTTGCCCATGCTTTGTGCATTAGTATAGAAACATTTTAGTTTGTGATTGGTTTCTCTTTCTCCAATATTTTTATTAATTAGATTCTTTCGTCTTTGTTCTTCCTTTCCACTTCTAATAGCAGAGTTCTCAATAGCATTTGTCAGGTGTATGGCTTTTTCTGGTCTTTTGCTTCCCTTCCCATGTTGTTCTAGTTTAAAGCTCTCCTTACAAGTGTAGCAAGGCGACTTCCAAATACCTGCTTTCCAGTCTTCGTAAGGTGCACCCCATCTCTAGCAAGTAGTCCATCGTATAAGTAGTTCACTCCGTGATCCAGAAATCCAAATCGTTGCTGACGGCACCATCGACGTAGCCAGTTGTTCACCTGCAGAATCTTATTCCACCTCCTTGTTCCATGGCCATCCACTGGGAGGATGGAAGAGAAGACCACCTGCGCTCCCAGTTCTTTCACTTTCTTGCCTAAGTCTTCAAAGTCTCTGCAGATGGTTTCCAGGTCGTTTCTTACGGTGTCATTTGTCCCCACATGTAGTAGCAGGAATGGGTAGTCATCTGTAGGTCTGAAGAGTCCTGATATCCTGTCAGACACATCTTTAATTTTTGCACCTGGAAGACAGCACATTTCTCTTGAAGTTATATCCGGTCTGCAGATAGCGGCCTCTGTTCCTCTCAACAGGGAATCCCCCATGACCACCACTCTCCGTTTCTTCTTCACAACATTTTTCTTTCTCCATCCAGGAGGACTCTGAAGGCGTACAAGGTTGCTGTTTGTTGGCAAAGTCTTATCCTGATGTATTTCTTCATCGTTTTCCTGCGTGAGAGCCTGGTACTGGTTTCTGAGCAGTATGGGCACTGACTGCCTCCTGATCCTCCTGCTTCTCTGGGTCACATGTCTCCATTCCTCTGTTTCTTCAGGTGCACTTCGAATTTCTTCTCTTTCTGTAACATGAAGAGATAATTCTGCTCTGTCCAAGAACTCTTCACCTTCCTTAATGATCTTCAATGTAGCTAACCTCTCTTCGAGATTTTGCAACTTTTCCTCCAGCAGGGTCACAAGCTTGCATTTGTGGCATGTGAAGTTTGGCTTTTCCACTGGTAAATCTGTGAACATGTAGCAAGAAATGCAGCTCACCAAATGGCTCCTGGCCTCTTCCATCTTGAGATTTCTTAAAAACGATGAAAGATGAGCCAAAATTTTCCGATTTCCTCTTTTCAGCTGCAACGGCCAAAACCCAGTGATCGTTGAGCTCGCGGAGACTCTTCACTTATCCCAGAAGGCACTGGGAATATGCAAATGATCTCCTCAAGACTCTTCCCCTGGTATCAGAGTGTGTCTAGGGGTCTCTGTGGACATCATACTGTATGGGGGTCACTGTGGGTGCCATGAAAGTGGTATTATACTTTGTGGGAACACTAATGGGCTTCACTAGAAGTAATGTTTCAGTGTGGGTGCATATAAAGGATTGGTCAAGGTTATAGTACTGGCTTAGCATAAAATAACATTCACTGCTATGCTGCAATTTTGGTCCCTCTTTCCTGACTTTCAAAGGTGGGATGTAGGGCATTGGTGTACGCCTTATGGATTCATAGTGTATGTAGATCCTGTTTAATATCACATGCTGTGGCACATAACATTATTGATACGGATGTGCTGGGCTCAAATATCTCCTCTACTTTGAGGCGGAGGAGCATGAAGCTAAATGTGTGGCCCATACCACTGCATAAATAAACATTACAAATTGTGTGATGGTTTAATGTGAACCCGTCACCTACTGGAATTCATTCTTCCCCAACCACTGTAGCATGAATCAGAGAAACACTCTTCTGTTTCAGAGAAAAGAAAAAAACAACCAAGCTGGGCAAGATAATGAAAATGTCAACTATGTTTGAGCTATGATGGCATCATTTAGTAGGCATTCAACCACATATCGTTAATTTTCTGTTTTCTACGAGCTGAGAAAACCCTTAAAGGATTTCACACAAACTAAGTTTTAATTTATGAAAAGGGTCTCCACATCACATGAAACATTTAAACGCTTGGTTTCTGGGGACATCAAGACTAAAAGGTTTGTATTTTATTCATATGCCAGGTTTGGGTTGAATCTTTTATATTATAACTATACTCTATTATTCATACTCTATTATACCATTCCATTATTCATATACTGGTAACATACTGCGCAGTGCTGTATGGGCAAATTATTAAGTTCCACCAGCCCTTGATCTTCCAATTTAATGAAGGAGAAAAACAAATGGTAATCAGTTCACCTTCCAGTGAGGACAATTCAGTATGAAAACTACTTGAATTCACGTTGGAATCCTGGTGGACCTTGTTCGGTCAGGGTGTGGTGCAGAGAGTGTAGAAACACAGGTCGGTATCCAGGTCAGAAATGGAAGAGAAGGTCCATGAGGACTGGGATCCAGCAACAATAAAAAAATGTTAAAATATAAGTTTATCTGAGCAATTAAAAACAGACATGAATAAGAGTTATCAACCCGAAAAACACAAACTTATGAATCCTTATTTTTCTCGCCACGTTTTTAATTGTACAGTAAGAGTTATTTTTTTAACACTTTTTCCTTTGGTGCTGAAGCCCAGTCCTCACGGACTTTCTCTTCCCTTACAATTTAATGGTTAGTAAATAAAACAAACACAAGGAGCCTTCTAGATGGAGCAGAAAGGCAAAATAGATCAACTCCACAAAGCACCAGCTTTTGTGTCCATACTGTAGGCAGATAATAGGAGTAAAAAGTAGAGCCCTAGTGAAAATACTGGCCAGGGAGCATCTATGATGGATGATGGACCAGTGGTCCTGAGTGCTGTTCACTCTTGAAAGTCGATTCACGCTGAACAGAAATGATGGCCGCCAACTATGATGGAAACGTCAAGGAGAACGCTATGCATCAGCCACTGATGTCACCAGATGAGTCTTTGGTGATTGTGGTGTTACAATGTGGGCAGGTGTGCCTAGTCAATACAGAACTGAACTACACTTTGTGAATGGTACAGTGACAAGCCCCTAATACTTGAATAACATCATTAATCCAGTCACTGTACCTCTCCACGAACAAGAAAGGCCAAATTTCATCTTCATGGATGACAATGCTCCTGCTCATCGAGGTCGCCTCATTAGGGAATTTTTGCTGGACACTGGAGTACCTCAAATGGAGTGGCCTGCAGTTTCTCTGGACCTGAATCCCATAGAAAACATGTGGGATCAGCTAAGTCGCCGTGTAGAGGTTCGTAACTCTGTACCCTAAAATCTCAATGATGTGAGAACTGCCCTTTACAAAGAATGGGACACCATGTCTCAGCAGACAATAACTCTACTTGTGAACAGCATGAAACTTCATTGTCAAGCTGTAATTGATGCTCAAGAGCCCATGACAAGTTACTGAGAAAGTGACATTTTGTGTTGAGGTATACCCACTACTGTTGTTGGCTTTTTTCAATAAATTGTTCATGCAATTGTTTTCCTACTATACATAAAAGAGTAGACAATAAATCTGAAATATTGAAAAAGTAAGGATCTTATATCCACCACCAACACCACCTATGTTTCAGCTCTGATTACGTTGCGCATCGTGGACAAAGAAACATCAAGATTTCTGAAGATGGACCTGTAACCTTGTTGATATTTTTCAAAAATCTTGGCTCTCAAGTCCTCAGACAGGCTTCTTCTCCTCTGGATGTGCATTACATTTTGTTAAAAATGAAAACTTAAGGAATACATTAAATAAATTCAGGCAATATTACATATGATGATACCCAATATATCAACTCTTGAGCAAATCTATCTAGAAAGAGTACCAGCAAATTATCACGGTGCAATTTCCGAGGTGTTATGTACAAGCCGAGGACAAGCTCCTATTACCTTAGGTAAAATAACAACCGGTGTGTTCTTTGGAAGAAAACTGCGTCAGAAATCCACTTAACAGAGAAAACAATTAAAAGCCAAAAGCACTTAGAGGCAATCGTTGACACTTGGGATGCGATATACATGTTATAGATGCCTGATGAATGTAGTGGCAAAATTCATTATTTAGTACTAGTGTTTTGAAATGTGCTGGTACTGGAGAAGTGGGTCCCTAAGAGCTTTGTTCTTGGCTGTTCGGACAAGAAAAAAAAAGCATTTCAGATACAAACAGGAGTAGTCAACAATGAACTCAATATTATGCTTTATAACCTCCAAAACCCAATCCAAAATTCTGCTTCTGCCATGTTTAACGGGACTAACGGCTTTGTATAATCCATATTTGTTAGATAAAGTCCTTTGACAATAAACTAATCGCAAAGTGTTCCCCAGCAGAAACATCAGTTAAAATCTGTCAGGAAACCATGTAGTATGTGTTTACTTTTACATCAGCACCGCCATAAAGAGACATTAGGCATTACGGATTTCCTGTTTAAATTAATGGGATGTCCGAGCAATGGAAGACAAGACAGGTCTTCCAACAAGAGGGAAACTCTTCATAACTGCCCTACACTACTGCAAAGAAATGAGTTTGTTAGCCCCAACTCACCCCAACTCTGTGATCTGGAATGGGGCTTACAATCAGGGCCGGTTTTAGGCAAAGTGGGGCCCTAGGCAAAGTTTAAAATGGGGCCCCAAATGCTAACATATTGCACATCACAGAAGCATTTTGATTGTATTTATACACAGCCAAACCAGATCTCCCACTTTGCACTAATGAGGGGCAGTACCCCGAAACACAGTGTCTGCAAATGGAGATTCTGGCTTGGCTTTTATCCTAAGTCATGTAACTAGTTTCATTAAAGGGTCAACATTGACTTTTAGGATTGCTACCTCCAATAGGTGGCACTAGAGTTCTAGTCCTCTTCCTCTCTGAAGAGACAATTTGCATAATTATGATTGTATTTATATGCGCTGAGTTCAGGCCGCTGAATGAGTGTGATTGACAAAATTGAAGAAGTCGTTCAAGACTTGCTTCTCGGCCTCTTTACACCGTCTGAGAAAGAATGATGGGAACAGAACGATCACTAAGGGTGTGTGCACACGTTGCGGTTTTTGCTGCGAATCCGCAGCGGGTTTGGTCCTGCGGATCCGCAGCAGTTTCCATGCGGTTTACAGTACCATGTAAACCTACGGAAAACCAAATCCGATGTGCACATGCTGCGGAAAATTCAGCGTAGATTTGCTGCGGTTTATTTTCCGCAGCATGTTACTTCTTTTTTGCGGAACCGCAGCTGCAGTGTACGTTCCGGGACATACAAATCAATCTCTCCCTCTCATCCGCACTGACAAACCGCACTAGAACCTGCATCAAATCCGCTGTACACATGCTAGGATTCCGCAGGAAAAATGCATGTGTTTTAGCCTGCGGTTTCTGCCAAGAGATATGGATTCTCTGCAGAAAAAGCAGCAGACTAATCCGCAACGTGTGCACACACCCTAACAGATCACCATACAGTATCATGTTATCAGCAGCACATCTACAGTTTACACCCCATAGTCCTTCATATAATATAATCTGCCCCATAGTCCTCCATATAGTATAATACACTCCTCAGTAATCCATATAGTATAATACACTCCTCATAGCCCTCCATATATTAAAATACACTGCTCAGTTCTCCATATAGTATAATACACTCCTCATAGTTCTCCATATAGTATAATGCACCGCCATAGTCACCATGTAGTACAATTCACTTCCCATAGCATAATGAACCCCATAGTTCTTCATATAATGTATTCCCCATAGTCCTTGATACAGTATAATGCAGCCCACATACAGTATAATGCAGCCACCCCATAGAGCATAATGCAGCCACCCCACAGAGTATAATGCAGCCCCGCCATACAATATAATGTAACCTCCATAGAACATAATGCAGCCCCCCTCTTATAGTATAATGCAGCCACTTCTTAGAGAATAATGCAGCTACCCCAGAGTATAATGCAGCCACTCCACAGAATACAAAGTAACCCCCCATAGAATATAATGCAGCCACACCCTCCATATAGTATAATGCAGCCCCTCCATAGAATATATGGCAACCCCCTCATACGATATAATGCAGCCCCTTATATAGTATAATGTAGCCCCTCCATAGAATACAATGTAGACCTCCTCTTATAGTATAATGCAGCCCCCATTGAATATAATAAATAAAATACAGCCCCCATAGAATATAATGTAGCCCCAAATAGAATATAATACAGCCCACCTCCCCATAGAATATAATGTAGCCTCCCATATTATATAACACAGCCTCCCCCTATAGACTATAATGTAAAATGTACCCCCATGGTATATAACACAGCTGCATAGTATATAGCCCAGCACCACATGGTATATAGCCCAGCACCACATGGTATATACCCCAGTACCACATGGTATACAGACCAGCCCACCATGGTATACAGCTCAGCCCACCATGGTATACAGCACAGCATGGTATATAGCCCACCATGGTATACTACAGCCCAGCATGGTATATAGCCCCCCAGAATGGTATAATACAGCCCAGCATGGTCTAGTACAGCCCAGCATAGTATATAGCCCCCCCACAATGGTATAATACAGCCCAGCATGGTATATAGCCCCCCCAGAATGGTATAATACAGCCCAGTATGGTATATAGCCCCCCAGAATGGTATAATACAGCCCAGTATGGTATAATACAGCCCCCCCAGCATGGTATAATACAGCCCAGCATGGTATATAGCCCCCCCAGAATGGTATAAAACAGCCCAACATGGTATAATACAGCCCAGCATGGTATATAACCCCCCAGCATGGTATAATACAGCCCAGCATGGCATAATACAGCCCAGTATGGTATATAGCCCCCCAGAATGGTATAATACAGCCCAGTATGGTATAATACAGCCCAGCATGGTATATAGCCCCCCCAGCAGGGTATAATACAGCCCGGCATGGCATAATACAGCCCAGCATGATATAATACAGCCCAGTATGGTATATAGCCCCCCAGAATGGTATAATACAGCCCAGCATGGTATATAGCCCCCCCAGAATGGCATACTATAGCCCAGCACAGTACAAAACAGCCCAGCATGGTATATAGCCCCCCCAGAATGGTATAATACAGCCCAGCATGGTATATAGCCCCCCCAGAATGGTATACTACAGCCCAACACAGTACAATACAGCCCAGCATGGTATATAGCCCCCCAGAATGGTATAATACAGCCCAGTAAGGTATAATACAGCCCAGCATGGTATATAGCCCCCCCAGAATGGTATAACACAGCCCAGCACGGTATAATACAGCCCAGCATGGTATATAGCCCCCCCAAAATGGTGTAATACAGCCCAGCATGGTATAATACGGCCCAGCATGATATATAGCCCCCCCAGCAAGGTATGATACAGCCGAGCATAGTATAATACAGCCCAGCATGGTATATAGCCTCCCAGAATGGTATAATACAGCGGAGCATGGTACAATACAGCCGAGCATGGTATAGAGCCCCCCCCCCGAATGGTATAATACAGCCCAGCACGGTATAATACAGCCCAGCATGGTATATAGCCCCCAGAATGGTGTAATACAGCCCAGCATGGTATAATACAGCCCAGCATGGTATATAGCCCCCAGAATGGTGTAATACAGCCCAGCATGGTATAATACGGCCCAGCATGGTATATATCCCCCCCAGCATGGTATGATACAGCAGAGCATGGTATAATACAGCCCAGCATGGTATATATCCCCCCAGAATGGTGTAATACAGTCCAGCATGGTATATAGCCCCCCCAGCATGGTGTAATACAGCCCAGCATGGTATATAGCCCCCCCAGCATGGTATGATATAGCCGAGCACGGTAAAATACAGCCCAGCATGGTATATATCCCCCCAGAATGGTGTAATACAGCCCAGCATGGTATATAGCCCCCCCAGCATGGTATGATACAGCCGAGCATGGTATATAGTCCCCCCAGAGTGCCCCACAGTCCAGTACTCACACGGATTTTAAAAAACAAAACAAAACAACCAAAAAACTCACCTCCTCATGCCTGCGCTGCTGGCTGCTCCTCTCCTCCTGCTCTGTCTAGCACACAGTGAGAGCGCGATGACGTCATCGCGCCCTCGCTGTGTCAGAGGCAAAGCGGGGAATGATGGGAGAGGGAGCATCAGCTGACGGTCTCTCCTCCATCACTGCCTCCTTCAATGCGGTGGCGGGAGTCGGCGCTGGGGGCAGGCGGGCCCCCCTGCCTCACAGGGGCCCCATAGCGGCTGTGTGATGTGCCACTGGCTGAGGGCCCCCGCTCCTCCAGGGGTCCCAGGCAGCTGCCTGGTCTGCCTGCCCTGCTTACAATCCCCCCGTCAATAGACCTATTGGGTCCAATGATGCATACCAGAAATATATGGAGGGTCTGCTCTAAGAAATTCAATCTGACATCAACTAATTCTGCCCTTACTTCTTTCCTTTTCCATCCGAATTTCCCTGAAAGTTTAACCCACTCATTTACAGGGGTATGGACTCAATCTGGCTTGTTTAACTTCGCTGGCATAATTAACTATAAAATGTGAATTCTACTTTCCTATGATGAGCTGAAAACAAATGTCTCACTCCATACTCTTTCATTATTTCAATATATTAAAACTAGGCACTTTGCCTCATCATTATTCCAGGGTCTACAGACCTCCATTCCTACCTCCTTCGAGAGACTGTGCAAGAATACTTCAACAACAAGAGGTTTAATATCTAGTATTTCCAATATTCTACAGGCTCCAGAGACAGATTCCTGAACTAGACATGCTCAAATGGGAGTAATATCTGGGTTAAACACTGACCCGGTAGAATGGAGAAATGTTTGAACCAGAGAAGCTAAGACTGCACCTTGTATATCATACAAAGAAAATCAGTACAAAATCCTTCATTTCTGGTACCATACACTTGAATTTTTACATAAAATGGACCCATCTACTATTTCCCTTTGCTGGCGCTGCATCCTGTCTAGAGGTTCTATCTTTCACATTTTTTAGGACTGTCCATTGATTAAACCGTTCTGGGCGATAGTCCAACTCCTCATTAAGCAACTTTTTGGAGTGGATCTCCCATTAAGTCCTCAGCTTTTTCTATTAAATATTTTCCCTAAATCCATATCCAAGAGATCCATTAGATTGCTTTTACATATGTTGACAGCAGTACGCTGTTTTATTGCCTACCATGGGAAGCAAACCTCTCCACCTTCTCAACTACATCTATACTCTCACATCAAAGATATCAGGAACTTTGAATACCGGGCAGCCCTTAGGGCCCCGTCACACACAGCGAGATCGCTGATTTTGTGACGCATCAGTGATCTCTCCAGCAATCTCGCCGGGTATCGCTGATCGTGCAGGATCATCCTGGGCCATTTTTTGATTGTTGGTCTCCCACTGGCCAGCGCGCATCGCTGCGTATGGCAGCGGGAAACCAACGATCAGCGACGCCGGGAGCTGGTATCCAGGGTAAACAGCAGGTATCCAAGAGCCGTGAACGCTGGTATCTAGGGTAAACAGCGGGTAAATAAGAGCCGCGCGGCTCTTGGATACCCGCTGTTTACCCTAGATACCAGCTTACTTGATGGTCCTGATCGCTGGTGGGTCTGTCTATGTGACAGGTCACCAGCGATCAGCCTAACTATGTCCCAGCGATCCCATCCATGTCGGATTGTTGGTGGGATCGCTGGGACCTCGTTGTGTGTAACGGGACCTTTAATGACAATACTGTAAAGAGATTTAACCTTATTTGGTCTCCTAGGGATTCCTTTTGGTCCATGTTAAAGGGAATCTGTCACCCCATTTTTCACCTATCAGCTGCTGTCACAGCCATCAGGGGCTTATCTACAGCATTCTGTAATGCTGTAGATAAGCCCCCGATGTAACCTGAAAGAGAAGTAAAACGAGTTATATTATAGTCACCCAGGGGCGGTTCGGGTCCGGTCTTGGTCCGGAGGATGTAGCGGTCCAGTCCGGCGCCTCCCATCTTCTAGCGATGACGTCCTTTTTCCTTCCCGTCACGGCTCCTGCGCAGGTGCACTGCTCTGCCCTGTTGAGTCAGAGGTCCGGCGCAGAGGTCCGGTGCCTGCGCACTGCAGTATTCTGCTCTGCCCTCAACAGGGCGGAGCAGTGCGCCTGCGTAGGAGCCACGACAGGCAGCAAAGAAGAAGATGTCACCGTTAGAAGATGGGAGGCGCCGGACCGGACCATGACACCCATCGGACCAAAATCGGACCCGGACCGCCCCTGGGTGAGTATAATCAAACTCATTTTTCTTCTCTTTCAGGTTACATCGGAGGCTTATCTACAGCATTACAGAATGCTGTAGATAAGCCCCTGATGTCAGTGCCAGCAGCTGATAGGCAAAGAATAGGGTGACAGATTCCCTTTAAATATATGACCTGTATGAGATGGATATAACTAGGTCATAACATTCCACATCATTTCCCCCCTTTACTTTTATCTGAGTTTGTGTTTGTTTTTAAAATTTTGCTCTTTATCTACTTGAAAATGTTTAACTAATACTATAGTATAAGACTGGTTGTTAACCTATAAATGATAGTGAAAAATCTACAATGCCTAATTATTTTTTCTTTTCCTGAAAAATTTTCAATAACATTTACAATTTAAAAAAAGAAAGAAATGAGTTTCTCCATTAACTAAACATTTATAAATAGGAAATGTGAGAAAGGAACAGGTGACAAATCAGCTCACAACTTCTGTGCTAGAGGTAAGTATCCCAGGTAATGTCCAGGGGAGACACTCTGTGGTCTGGGTGTTGTGCATGAAGCATGCACTCACTGGTCTCGTTTCCAGGTCAAATGACTCAATGGGACAAAAGGGGATGGAAAGGAAAGTAGTTAAAAATTAACCTTTAACCCCTTAACCCCCAAGGGTGGTTTGCACGTTCATGACCAGGTCAATTTTTACAATTCTTACAACTGTCCCTTTATGAGGTAATAACTCTGAAACGCTTCCATGGATCCCAGTGATTCTGACAATGTTTTCTTGTGACATATTGTACTTCAAGTTAGTGGTAAAATTTCATTCAAATAACCTGCGTTTATTTGTGAAAAAAATGGAAATTTGGCGAAAATTTTGAAAATTTCGCAATTTTCCAACTTTGAATTTTTATGTCCTTAAATCACAGAGATATGGCACACAAAAAACTTAATAAATAACATTTCACATATGTTTACCTTACATCAGCACAGTTTTGGAACCAAAATTTTTTTTTGTTAGGAAGTTATAAGGGTTAAAATTTGACCAGCGATTTCTCATTTTTGCAACAATATTTTATTTTTACGGACCACATCACATTTGAAGTAACTTTAAGGGCTCTATATGATAGAAAATACCCAAAAGTAACACCATTCTAAAAACTGTACCCCTCAAGGTGCTCAAAACCACATTCAAGAAGTTTATTAACCCTTCAGGTGCTTCACAGGAATTTTTTGAATGTTTAAAAAAAAAAATGAACATTTAACTTTTTTTCACAAAAAAAATTACTTCACGTCCAATTTTTTTTATTTTACCAAGGGTAATAGGAGAAATTGGAATGCGAAGGTTATTGTGCAATTTCTCCTAAGTACGCTGATACCTGATATATGGGGGGGGAACCACTGTTTTGGCACACGGCAGAGCTCAGAAGGGAAGGAGCGCCGTTTGACTTTTTCAATGCAAAATTGGCTGGAATTCAGATCGGACACCATGTCACATTTGGAGAGCCCCTGATGTACCTAAACAGTGGAAACCCCCCACAAGTGACCCCATTTTGGAAACTAGACCCCCCCAAGGAACTTATCTAGATATGTGGTGAGAACTTTGAACCCACTAGGGCTTCACTGAAGTTTATAAAGTACAGCCTCCTTACAATTAAAAAATCATATTTTTTCCACAAAAATGATCTTTTCACCCCCAATTTTTATTTTCCCAAGGGTAACAGGACCCTAAAAGTTATTGTGCAATTTGTCCTGAGTACGCTGATACCCCATATGTGGGTGTAAACGACTATTTGGGCGCATGGCAGAGCTCGGAAGGGAAGCAGCGCCATTTGCCTTTTTTGGCTGTAATTGAGATCAGACACCATATCGCGTTTGGAAAGCCCCTGATGTACCAAAACAGTGGAAACCCCCCACAAATGACAACATTTTGGAAACTAAACCCCCCAAGGAACTTATCTAGATGTGTGGTGAGCACTTTGAACCCCCCAAGGGCTTCACAGAAGTTTATAATGCCCGGGCGTGAAAATAAAAAAAATCATATTTTTTCCACAAACATGATCTTTTAGTCCCCAATTTTTTTATTTTTCCAATGGTAACAGGAGAAATTGGACCTCAAATGTTGTTGTCAAATTTGTCCTGAGTACACCGATACCCCATATGTGGGAGAAAACTACTGTATGGGCACAAGTCAGGGCTCGGAAGGGAACTAGTGACGTTTTGGAATGCAGACTTTGATGGAATGCTCTGCGGGTGTCATGTTTCCTTTGGAGAGCCCCTGATGTACCTAAACTGTGGAAACCCCCCACAAGTGACCCCATTTTGGAAACTAGGCCCCCTAAGGAACCTATCTAGATGTGTGGTGAGCACTTTGAACCCCCAAGTGCTTCACAGGAGTTTATAACGCCCGGGCATGAAAATAAAAAAATCATTTTGTTCCACAAAAATAATATTTTTGCCCCCAATTTTTTAGTTTCCTAAAGGTAACAGGAGAAATTGGACCACAAAAGTTGTTTTGCAATTTGTCCTGAGTAGGCTGATACACCATATGTGGGGTAAAACACAGTTTGGGCACATGGCAGAGCTTGGAAGGGAAGGAGCACCATTTGACTTTTTCAACGCAGAATTGGCTGGAATTGAGATCAGACGCCATGTTGCATTTGGAGAGCACCTGATGTGCCCAAACAGTGGAAACCCCCAATTATAACTCCAACCCTAACCCCAACACACCCCTAACCCTAATCTCAGCCCTAACCCTAGCGCTAACCCTAATGGGAACATGGAAATAAATACATTTTTTTAATTTTTATTATTTTTCCCTAACTAAGGGGGTGATAATGGGGGGTTTGATTTACTATTTATGGCGGGTTTTTATGTTTGGCGGCTGTCGCATGCTAAAAGACACTTTTTATTGTAAAAATAGTTTTTGCATCACCACATTTTGAGAGCTATAATTTTTCCGTATTTTGACCCACCGAGTCATGTAAGGTCTTATTTTTTGTGGGACGAGTTGACGTTTTTATTGGTACCATTTACAGATACGTGACATTTTTTGATCGCTTTTTATTCCGATTTTTTGGACGCAGAATGAAAAAAAACCAGCATTTCATTAATTTCTTTTAGGGGGTGCGTTTACACCGTTCCGCGTGCGGTAAAATTGATAAAGCGGTTTTATTCTTCGGGTCAGTATGGTTACAGCGATACCTCATTTATGTCTTTTTTTATGTTTTGGCGCTTTTATGCAATGAAAACAATTTTATATAAAAAATAATTATTTTTGCATCGCTTTATTCTGCGAGCTATAACTTTTTTATTTTTTCACTGATGATGCTGTATGGCAGCTCGTTTTTTGCGGGACAAGATGATGTTTTCAGCGGTACCATGGTTATTTATATCCATCTTTTTGATTGCGCGTTATTGCACTTTTTGTTCGGCAGTATGATAATAAAGCATTATTTTTTGCTTTGTTTTTTATTTTTATTTTTTAAGGGGTTCACTAAGGGGGTTAACTAATGGGACAGTTTTATAGGGCGGGTCGTTACGGACGCGGCAATACCAAATATGTGTACTTTTATTGTTTTGGGGTTTTTTTATTTCCAAAAAATGAATTTATTAGGTAATATTTTTTTTTTTTTTTATTTATTTAGCGATTTTTTATAAATTATTCTTACACTTATTTTTTTTTTTAACTTTATTACAATGTCCCAGGGGGGACATAACTGCCATGTGACAGATCGCTGATCTGTCACATCACAGATCGCTGTGACAGATCAGCGATCTGACACAGGCGCTGCACAGGCTTCCTCATGTATAAAGTATAAAGAAAAATACAGTTTTTAGTAGCTCTGTTCAAGTAGGATATAAATCAGACAAACATAGGCAACAATAGCACTTTCCAGGGAACGCGTTTCTGACTGGTACTGTCATTGGTCTCCTCTAGTAACCATTTAAACTCAAATAGATAACTTGCAGTCATTTACCCAATTTGCCCCTTTTTCAGTAGTAGCTTCTTTCCAAGTCCCAATTAACTTGCTTCAAGTTATATGCCTGACAAAGTTCAGAGGTTCTGGAGAAGACATGTGAATGGGACACAGTGGGTGAGGACAGCGGACTGATTACATTTTTCAAAAGCTAAGCTGCCCTCCTTCCCTGTCTACACATCACATCCAAAAAATTGGTGAAATAAAGAGTCAGGCAGCCCTTTTTAGACTCTATCCCGGTCACATGACAACACAAGAAATGCTATCCTGTGTCGATTATATTGTAGGGCCGGACACGAGACAACTGGAGACCAGAATGGAGTGTCTAGAATAAGAACAGGGCATCCGGGCATTTAAGATAATTGGTATCCATGGATGATTTACCATTCAGCACAATGTACGCTCGCAAAATACATATACGGTAATACATCTACAATACCCGTAACACATATACCATGAGTTTTAATGTCTACCTTTTTAAGGGGGGGGAGTGGTCAATGTGCACATAAATAATAGAAGCAAATAATTAATTATTACCGTGATTGATACGCATCTAGTTGATAGCACGTGAAGGAAAACATCACTTTAACCCAGATCGTGTTCTGACAAAGCTCAGTTTATTATTCATGCACATTCACCATTCATCTTGGAAAATCATTTATATTTATTATTTGCTTAACGTTTAATGCTTTCATCTACACTGTTATTCTCTGGACATTTTATATTTACTTTGCGTTATTAATAAAGCAGTGAATTTCTTGCCGACGCCAAGTCTAAAGGATCACATCAATGCAAATACTCTAACAGGTATTATGGAAGGATGATAGAGGTGAATATTTGCCTCACAAGCTTCTTAAGTTAATATTTGGGATGGAGATCAAGTGATAACCCACAAACAACACCATAACAGTATATACTCCAATTTTTCCTTTGGTAGACCTAATTGAAAAATCACCTAAAATCGAACTTTGTCAACTCTTCTGGAACATCCAGGGAGCTCCAAAGAAAAAAGGGAGAACTCCGAGAGTTCCAGAAGAGTTAGCATCACAAAATGTTCCCAATTAGAACTTTTGCATGATGCCAGAAGACTCCATCATTAGATGAAGCCATGGTATCCAATTACACATTCAAGGGGTGGAAGACAGTATTTGAAGAAGACAGGGGATGTAGAAAGGGCATGATCTGTTAAAAAAAGGGGTTGGTGAAAAAAGTTCACTGAAAACTTGGGTGAATATTGGTGGCCTATGAAATGCATGACATTAAGATGCAGTTCCAGGATCAGTTACTTGTAAGGAGTAGTGCTGATGGGTGCTTTCTTGGAGACTGAAGCTCCATCAATCAAATACTGATGACCGGTCCTGAGAGCGCAGTCAGATGGCTGTATAAATCATAACAAGATAAGAACACAATGCACGGACTGGCTGGCAGCTCTCCTGACCCGAGTGTGACAGCTACATGTATTTCTATACAGTTGTAGGGAAAGCCGCCAGCCAGTCCATGCACTGCATTCTGATCTTGTTCTGATTTACACGGCTGTCTGACTGCACCCCAAGAATAGACTATTAATATCTAAGCCTCAGAAAACCCTTTTACATCTAAAACAATTTATCACACTAAGTCCTTCTTTTCCAATTCCAGATATAAAGGCAATCAACATCACATCCCAATAATCCAAAGCGACTATTAAAATTGGCAGCAATCTCTCCAGATCCATTTTTTGTGCCCTGCATATACCATGACAACAGGTAACAGCTCCCATACACAATAGATGAATGCCGGCCAGACCCACCGTCCAATTTCAATGCCTACTCCTTTTGTTTTCAGGATAGATATACCTACTGCTCTCTTTACTCTCTTCTCTTTGAAAACCTAGCCAAGTGTATATGTCCATGGGGGAGTCGGGAGACATACCTGTTTGACAGGCAGCTATCTAATGTGTATGGCCAACTTAAGTGTCTTCCTCTACAAAAGATTCCTTGTTTTTTAATCATAGATCATAGAAATTAATTAATCATAGAAATTAATCATAGAATCGTAGAGTTGGAAGGGACCTCCTGGGCCATCTGGTCCAACCCCCTGCTCAAAGCAGGATTCGCTAAATCATCCCAGTCAGATGTCTGTCCAGCCTCTGTTTGAAGACTTCCATTGAAGGAGAACTCACCACTTCTTGTGGCAGCCTGTTCCACTCATTGATCACTCTAACTGTCAAAAAGTTTTTTCTAATATCTAATCTGTGTCTCCTCCCATTCAGTTTCATCCCATTGCTTCTAGTCTTTCCTTGTGCAAATGAGAATAAAGTTGATCCTTCTACAATGTGACAGCCCTTTAGATATTTGTAGACAGCTATTAAGTCTCCTCTCAGTCTTCTCTTTTGCAAACTAAACATTCCCAAATCCTGCAACCTTTCCTCATAAGACAGGGTTTGCAGACCGGTCACCATTCTGGTCGCTCTTTTCTGAACTTGCTCCAGTTTGTTGATGTCTTTTTTAAAATGTGGTGCCCAAAACTGGACACAATATTCCAGGTGAGGTCTGACCAAAGAGGAGTAGAGGGAAATAATGACTTCACGTGATCTAGACTGTATGCTTCTGTTAATACATCCTAGAATTGCATTTGCCTTTTTTGCTGCTGCATCACACTGTTGACTCATATTCAGTCTGTGATCTATTAGTATACCCAAGTCTTTTTCACATGTGCTGTCACTTAGCCCTATTCCTCCCATTCTATATATGCTTTTTTCATTTTTATTGCCCAGATGTAGTACTTTGCATTTCTCCCTGTTAAAAACCATTGTGTTAGTTGCTGCCCACTTCTCCAGTTTATTTAAATCTTTTTGAATCCTCTCTCTCTCTTCTCTAGTATTAGCTATCCCTCCTAGCTTTGTGTCATCAGCAAATTTAATCAGTTTACCCTCAATTCCTTCATCTAAATCGTTGATAAAGATGTTGAACAATACAGGGCGCAGGACAGAGCCCTGTGGTACCCCACTTGAGACATTCTTCCAACTGGATGTGCAGCCATTTACGACCACTCTTTGGGTCCGATCACTAAGCCAGTTATGAATCCACCTAACAGTTGCCTTGTCCATTCCATACTTAGTCATTTTTTCAATAAGGATTGTATGAGAGACTTTGTCAAATGCTTTGCTGAAGTCAAGATATACTATATCTACAGCATTTCCTTGATCCACCCAATCAGTGATACCGTCATAGAAGGAAATTAAGTTAGTCTGACATGACTTATTAGTTACAAACCCATGCTGACTCTGTTTAATCACTTCATTCTTATCCAGGTATTGACATACATGTTGTTTAATAATTTGTTCAAAGATCTTTCCTGGTATAGAAGTCAGACTCACCGGCCTATAGTTGCTTGGGTCCACCTTCTTCCCCTTTTTGAAGATAGGAACAACATTTGCTCTTCTCCAGTCTTCTGGCACTTCTCCTGTTCTCCAAGAATTTTCAAAGATTATGGAGAGGGGTTCCAAAATTTCTTCTGCTATCTCCTTCAGTACTCTGGGGTGTAATTCATCTGGACCTGGAGACTTGAATTCATTTAGGTTAGCTAAGTGTTTCCTCACTATCTTTCTGTTTATAGATATCCTGGATTCTTCTATTCCCTTAATAGGACAGTGAAGAACAGTTGATGTTACATTTCCTTTCTGAGAGAAAACAGATGCAAAATAGGAATTTAAAAGTTCAGCCTTCTCAACATCCTGTCTTACCATTTCATCATTTTCATCCTGTAAAAATCCTATAGCATCTATGACTTTTCTTTTACTTTTGACATATCCCCAAAATCCTTTATTATTGCTTTTGACATCTCTTGCAAGCCTCAATTCATTTTCAGCTTTAGCTAATCTGATTTGTGCTCTGCAGGTTCTGCAGACCGCATTATATTCTTCTTTAGATATGCCTCCCTCCTTCCATTTTATAAACATTTTTTTCTTCCTTTTTAGCATGTGCTTAAGTTCTGTGTTCATCCATGCTGGTTTCCTCAAATGCTTCCTATTCTTCCCTCTTTTCGGAATTGTTAACAACTGTGCTTTGAGAATTTCATTTTTCAAGATTTCCCATCCTTCCTGGACATTTTTGTCTTTAAGGATATCCAGCCATTGGATCCCTCCAATTCTCTTTCTGAATCCCTTAAAATCTGCCTTTCTGAAATCTAACCTTGATGTCTGAGTTTTCACAGGTCTTCCGCCTCTAGTTATCCAAAATTCTAAAATAGCATGGTCGCTACCTCCTAGGGTCCCAGCCACTTTTACCTCCTCAACCATTTCCTCCCTGTTTATAAGGATTAGATCCAAGGTAGCAGTTCCCCTTGTTTTCTCCCTTACCTTTTGGAAGATAAAGTTGTCAGCAAGAGAGGATAAGAATTTCCTTGACCTGTTAGTTTTGCCTGAGAGAGATTCCCAACAAATTTCTGGATAGTTGAAATCTCCCATGACAACTATGTCATATTTTTTGGAGAACTTGGCCATTTGATGCATAAAGAGTTCATCCATATCTTCAGCTTGCACAGGCGGCCTGTAGTAAATGCCTACAATGGTGTCCTTTCCATTGTTCTGTCCTTGTATTCTTACCCAAACAGTTTCCACAGGACTCCCCGTCTCTGAAGCTTCAATCTCTGTGCAGATATACGCGTTTCTAACATACAATGCGACACCCCCTCCTCGTTTATCAAGTCTGTTTCTTGCAAATAAGTTGTATCCTTCTAGTCTTGTATTCCAATCATGTGTATCGTCCCACCAAGTTTCAGTGATTCCAATGACATCATATTTCTTTTCCTGTGTTAGTAGTTCCAATTCTCCTTGTTTGTTGCCCATGCTTTGTGCATTAGTATAGAAACATTTTAGTTTGTGATTGGTTTCTCTTTCTCCAATATTTTTATTGATTAGATTCTTTCGTCTTTGTTCTTCCTTTCCACTTCTAATAGCAGAGTTCTCAATAGCATTTGTCAGGTGTATGGCTTTTTCTGGTCTTTTGCTTCCCTTCCCATGTTGTTCTAGTTTAAAGCTCTCCTTACAAGTGTAGCAAGGCGACTTCCAAATACATGCTTTCCAGTCTTCGTGAGGTGCACCCCATCTCTAGCAAGTAGTCCATCGTATAAGTAGTTCACTCCGTGATCCAGAAATCCAAATCGTTGCTGACGGCACCATCGACGTAGCCAGTTGTTCACCTGCAGAATCTTATTCCACCTCCTTGTTCCATGGCCATCCACTGGGACGATGGAAGAGAAGACCACCTGCGCTCCCAGTTCTTTCACTTTCTTGCCTAAGTCTTCAAAGTCTCTGCAGATGGTTTCCAGGTCATTTCTTGCGGTGTCATTTGTCCCCACATGTAGTAGCAGGAATGGGTAGTCATCTGTAGGTCTGAAGAGTCCTGATATCCTGTCAGACACATCTTTAATTTTTGCACCTGGAAGACAGCACATTTCTCTTGAAGTTATATCCGGTCTGCAGATAGCGGCCTCTGTTCCTCTCAACAGGGAATCCCCCATGACCACCACTCTCCGCTTCTTCTTCACAACATTTTTCTTTCTCCATCCAGGAGGACTCTGAAGGCGTACAAGGTTGCTGTTTGTTGGCAAAGTCTTATCCTGATGTATTTCTTCATTGTTTTCCTGCGTGAGAGCCTGGTACTGGTTTCTGAGCAGTATGGGTGCTGACTGCCTCCTGATCCTCCTGCTTCTCTGGGTCACATGTCTCCATTCCTCTGTTTCTTCAGGTGCACTTCGAATTTCTTCTCTTTCTGTAACATGAAGAGATAATTCTGCTCTGTCCAAGAACTCTTCACCTTCCTTAATGATCTTCAACGTAGCTAACCTCTCTTCGAGATTTTGCAACTTTTCCTCCAACAGGGACACAAGCTTGCATTTGTGGCATGTGAAGTTTGGCTTTTCCACTGGTAAATCTGTGAACATGTAGCAAGAAATGCAGCTCACCAAATGGCTCCTGGCCTCTTCCATCTTGAGATTTCTTAAAAACGATGAAAGATGAGCCAAAATTCGAGCGCCGATAGGCGCACGGTTTTTCCGATTTCCTCTTTTCAGCTGCAACGGCCAAAACCCAGTGATCGTTGAGCTCGCGGAGACTCTTCACTTATCCCAGAAGGCACTGGGAATATGCAAATGATCTCCTCAAGACTCTTCCCCTGGTTTAACATCTAGGACCATTGTTGTTATGGTTATTTGTCACGTAAATGCACTTATTCTTCTTCTTACATTGCTAGGCATCCAGGTCCCTTTTTAGGATTTTTAGTATACATCTTTAACATATCGGTGTGGGGTTTTTTTTGTTCACAGTTTTGGGGATATTACCTTTATTGGGTTTAAGAAAAGTTAGGAATAATTTGACACGTTAGCTTTTAGTCTGGGTAGAACTCGCAATAATACTGTATATTGATCATTACTTTAGAAAACCATGAGCTACAGTTCTTCGTCAGTTACCGTTTCAGATTTTATTCTTGTCCCATTAACCTAAGGATAAGCAAGAAGTTTTAAAAAATAAATAAACAGTATTGAGGGTTATCAAAGATCCAAAACCATTGTTGGAACAGTATCCAAAGAGATTCAGGGAGATATTACAGAAGCTCAGGGGTGATAGGAATAGAACTCAGATTAACCAGGTTAAGACTCTACAAGTAGAACTTTTAAAAATATTTTTGCGTAGATTAATTCTTCAAGTAATCTGTACAGCTCACATTGGATAAATGTCTTTATAAATAGCTGCCTGTAATAAGCTGTTGCTATGGTATCCTCAAGTAAGTGCGTCAGTAGCACCATTAACTCGAGACCGTGATGTCTTCGTAGAGAAGAATAAATCAAGCATGATGGCTTTTTATTTGCCAATGACCTGCACGTGTTACAACTATCCAGTTGTTCTTTTCTGTATATGGTATACACTTATTAGATGCTCTTCACTTATCAAGCATCAATGCTCAAATGAAAAAGCTGCCATGGGATAAAAAGAAATTTTTAAAGTCCTGTCTCTTCACCAAATCATTATGAAAAGTTGTCATTTCTTATGAAATCTATACTTCGGTTTTAACATAAGGTCATTTGATAAATTGTAATCTTTAGGTGTATTATTAGGTGTAAAAAATCAGTCTAAATGTGAAAAAAACAAACAGTAACATACTTTAGTATGTGCTTTTGACCCTATTCCCTTAGTTTAGCTTCTCACATAGCAGCTGGGGCATAATTAACGATTTGTCTTTATGTATTGAAACAACCAACCTTTGGAACTGGTTCCAAAAAGAATAAGTGGAAGAAAGAATATAGCTTTTTCTTTTAAACCTTTATGGTTGCAACGTTAATTTTCAACCAAGTGATTTTGTAATCTGTATGTGTCTAGACTTCACTCAGATGGCTAACGTCAAGTTGAAAAAAGGGGCTACCCAAGTCCTCTTCTGCAGGAACAAAGGATCAGGCATGTTGTAATTTGACATGCCAGACGGATCCTTTGTTCTGCAGTGGGAAAGTCTGGCAGTAGCTAATTCTCCTCTCCCCATTGAAAACATGTGTATAGACACAATTACAGATGTTACGGATCTGTCCTAGATCCGGGCTATGCTGACCTCACACTGTTCCCCTGAACTCTGTTGTGTGATCTATGTCAGTGTCACGAGGCAGTAAGGGGAAAACGGGTGAGGAGGAACCAGGGCCCCTGAACTGCCCCTCAGGCTAAGGGGGTCCTGACTTTCCTTAACTTGGGGGTACACTTAATGGTAGTGAGGCCCAAGTCTCCGACCTGTCCCTGTCTCCTGTTTAGCCCTGAGCTAAACCCCCAACCCCCTCCCCAGGAGATGAGACAGGGAATAAAGTGTACTGCACAAAAACCCAAAAGGAAAGGATTAAACAGAAAAGGGATAAACAAAACAACACTTAGCTTGCTCTGCAGCAATGCTCCAAGACAGCAGAGTTAGCCACTTGAAAACTGAAGCACTACAGAACTCTGTCAGCTCCTGAACTCCAGCTTGGTTGGTCTCCAAAGAGGAACAATATCACCAACAGTTAGCTGGTGCACCTGATGAGCTTATATAGCAAGGTGGGAGTGGTTTCCACCTGCCTGAACAGACAGACTGCCATGCAATAACACCAGCAGCCACTGGGGGGCAAAACCCCAGCAGCAGACTAACTAAACTTTTAGTAACACCAGCAGCGAAAACTAATATTAACCCCAGATGGCCTGAAAGGAAAAAAGGTTATATATGAGAGAATCCAGAATCTGATACAGATCCAAAAATGGATTGTGACAGTCAGGCTTTGCAGCTGGCCTGGCGTAATCCCATGTGATGTGCCTCAGACTATATAAGACCTACCAAAACACGCACCAGTGTCTTGGTATTATGACTTTCTTGGTGCTTTCTGCTACCTGTTCCCGGTCTTCTAGGACTTCTGCTACCTGCTCCAGGTCTTTCAGGACCTCTGGTACCTGTTCATGCCTGCGGCTTCCAGGACCTCTGCTACCTGTTCCCAGTCTTCCAAGACTTCTACTATGTGTCAGCCTACGGCTTCCAGGACCTCTACTACCTGTTCCCTGTCTTTCAGAACCTCTGCTACCTGTCTGTGCTTTCTAGGCCTTCTGCTACCTGTCTGCAGCTTCCAGGACCTCTGCTACCTGTTTCAGGAGTCCAGTCTGTCTCCTGTACTCCTGCTACCTGTTTCCCACATGCCTCACCTATCTGCTGCACCTTGTGCTTTGAGGATCCACCTCACCTAGTGAGCCTAACAGCTAGCCAAGGGTTTATGAAGAAATGGGGGGGTGCCTGATCACTAGGTTAGCCAAATAGAATTCACTCAACATTTCTCACTGTATAAATTTCAATATGAGACAAGATAGGATAAAAGAAGAGTAGGAAATTGATTACTGGAATGTTTTGTATTTTTTCCTATATTTCATGTCCTTTTAATATATTACTGCTTGAGTTCCCAGGTTAAACGTTTTACCTGCCACCATCGATCCTATAATAAAAGGTTGTATAGGCTATTCCATATTCCTACTAATGTCTACCAAAGATATTTACATGAAGTCATGAAATTCCCACCAGCATGAAGCGTTCAGAATCATTTAACATGGTAATTACATGAGCTAAAATAGGGCTGGTGGGAGGCATAATTGTAAACACGGATGACACAGCGAGTAAGCCATGTGACATTGTTATATCATATTCTGGCACCAATTATTACAGTTTATTCGTGTTGCCATACTGGTTAAACATTGCTAAATGACTATTAATTTTCTCAATGACATGATCAATGTTACACTTACATTCTAAACTCAAATTATCTGTGCAGGAAAATCCCAGTGACTTTGATAAGCCTTTCTACAATTTTCATCAAGAAAAGCATTAGCATGGTCAAAAAGATATGTAGGATTTCATAGGAAAATAGATACATTGACTATGTCTGATCTGCAGATGGCACAGCAGGATGGGCTGTGTAGACTGGAAAAAAAGTAGTGTAATGGTCAAAGTCTAGTGTAACCATGACCTCGCTTAGGCTGGTTTCACATTAGCGCTTTTTAAGCGCACGCACGGCCGGGGGTAGCTCCGCCCCCGAGCCGGCTCTCTGCCCGGCGTGCCCGCCCCTTGCTTGTAGCGCCGCCTCCTAGCGGACAGCGGCGCCTGCGATCGGCGCACCCTATCTTTAGCATAGGGTGCGCAGATCGTGCGCAGGCCGTGCGCTAGTTGCGCTTTGACCTTGGCGCGCACGGCGCACCGTCAAAAGTGCGCAGCGCAGGTCAAAGCGCAACTAGTGCACGGCCTGCGCACGATCTGCGCACCCTATGCTAAAGATAGGGTGCGCCGATCGCAGGCGCCGCTGTCCGCTAGGAGGCGGCGCTACAAGCAAGGGGCGGGCACGCCGGGCAGAGAGCCGGCTCGGGGGCGGAGCTACCCCCGGCCGTGCGTGCGCTTAAAAAGCGCTAATGTGAAACCAGCCTTAGAAGGCGGTGGTTAGTATCACACTTAATGGGTATCTTCATCCTAAAAGCATAGTTTTTTTCAAAAAGAATGGTGGAGCAGAGAGCCATTGGCTCCCTTCTCCACCATGTATTCTACAAGGGAGAAAGCTTAAAAAAAGAGGACTCTTGTGTAAGGGCATTATTACTAGCTTCAATATATGGGAGCACGAGAGGACAATTACTGTGTGGGGAAGTAAAGGCACACATTACTACTGTATAGTGGAATGTAGAAGGACATTACTACTGCTTGAGTACATGGGGCCAGAAAAGGTTTACCCCAATATCTCACTTCATTTTCTGTTAAACCTAATTCCAACTAAACTTTCCAGTTCCCACAAGGATTAACTAAGGCCGATCCCTACAATTAAGGCCTGCATATACCTTAGACAGATGCCATATTAGGCTGTGTTCATACACAGCGTTTTTTTAGCGGTTTTTACCGCGGTTTTCACTATAAAACCGCTAAAAATAAGGTGCACAGTCATTTCTATGCATTTTGCACTTTTTGTGCACATTGATGCGTTTTTTACCGCGAAAAAACCACATTGCGGTAAAAACCGCAGCATGCACATTAATTTTGCGTTTTTTTCCGCGGTTTAGGCTTCTCCCATGCTTTTAGAAACCGCTGCGGTAAAAAACGCATCAAAAACGCATCAAAACCGCGCAAAAAACGCACAAAAACCGCCGCGGAAAAATAGGTGCGGTTTCTGGTAAGGGATTCAGGTTTTTGTGCAGAAATTTTCTGCAACGTGTGCACTTAGCCTTACAGTCAATCAGTGGCATAAGTAAGGCCTTGATTTCATGTTGAAAAGATATATCAATATATCAAGTGGCACTTTTTTTTATCTGCGCCCCACTGGATGCAAAACTTGGTAAACTAAACTACTCTTTTCTATACACAAGATAAAATGGTATGCCATGGTATGCCAATGTTATTGTATGCCATGGCTCACCTTTGTATGCCAAAAGGACACTTTGTTGTTGTTAGGCGTCAGGTTTCTGCGTCTGCTCTGGAGATCGTGAGTCATGTGCCCAGGTCCTGTTCCAGATCTCATTGGTCCATCTCGGAGATCTGGAAGGTCCCGCACGGCTATAAAAAGCGCGCATGGCCGTTCCGCCATGCGCTAGTATAGACTATATGTTAGGGCTGGCGGAACACACCAAATAGTAAAGATGGTAATAAGGTGCGTTCGCAGCCCGGGGTCCACCGTGCAGGGGTGGTAACCTGCTGCTCAGTAATGGCAGATGCTATATGGCGGTATACTATAAGAACACACGCGGGTTATCGTCACCCGGTGTGTACGGTGGCGGACTCTGCTGCTTCACAGAGCCGCACTACCGCTGAACATAACCGCCGGAGCCTGTTTGTGCTCACAGAGCTCGGCTAAAAGAACGCACAGTATACGGCCAGAGAACGCTACCCCAAGGACAGGGGGTTGGAGTCCCTCTAGGCCCACTGAGTGCGCGGCGTCACTGCCACGAGCGCCTCTAAAGACGCTGGCAGAGGAGTGTGGAGCACGTGCACTGAGGCGTGCTGGGTCACTGGTGAGGAGGACCAATGTCCAACTCAAACTCTGAGCTACCTACACCTAAGACTGGGCGCTAGCAGGTTAAATTGCACAACACATGCGTACCAAGGGTAGGGGTTTCATAATGAGTCAGTCACCAGATACATTCATATGTGCATACATCTCACACACCTTATAGTCTGTAAATACAGCCTGATACTAGCGCATGGGCGAGCGGCCATGCGAACTTTTATAGCCACAGGCGTCCGGGACCTTCCTGGCTTCTCGGATGGGCCAATCCGAACACGAGCAGGACCTGAGCACGTGACCCTCGATCTCCAATGTGAGATCACTCCACGGGCATGCTCAGAGGCCCGACATGAGGACTTAGTCCCTGGAGAATCTCGCTGCTGAGCAGCCTGCATTGTCATAGCTGTGCCAGAGGTGGCAGCAGCAAGCAAACCCATGGAGTTGGCCTGGGCAGAGTGCCGGGACTGACGAATCTGCTGAGCAGGCTCCACTGCGGCTGAAGAAGAATGGGAGACCGCTGGGTGCAAGGCTCTGGATTCCTGCTGTGCAGTGGCAGGAGCCCGACGCCTAACATTATACTTGCTATGTGTGAATGGTGACGGATGTATGTTTCTGGTGACTGACTCATTATAAAACCCCTTCCCTCTGATATTACGCATGTGGATAGGGAATTAGTTTAGCAGTCAGTGGCAAGCCTTAGGCAACTGTGCACACGGCATCTCTACGCTAGCGTTCGGCATTGCGCTAGCTTTGTCGTCGTGCGGCAGTGTCCTGCGCCATGCTGCAGTTGCAGCCCTTCTTGGCGCTCGCAGTAGCGACGCTACACACAGTAGGTCTTGACGGACACAGCTCCTCTGTCTTAGGTCCTGCTCCTATGACCAGATACCGTGTGTGCATTCACCTGAGGCCTGTGACACTAACAGGCTCAGTGTTTTTGTTGCGGTGTCTCTGTGTGTGAACAGAGCCCGCTCTGCGCACTTTGCGTGAAGTTGAACCCATGCGCATTATACCGCCATATTGCTCCTCTGTCATTACCTAGCAGCCGTCATATCATCTACTGCACGGTGGACCCCAAGCGGCGAATGCACTTTATTATTATTTTTATTTAGTGCGTTCCGCCGTTCCTAACAGTTGTCATACGTTGAGTGAATGGGGACCTATGGAGACATTTAGTATGATTGACATTGCAGACTATAAAGAAACAAATTTACCAAGTTGGTGGAAAGTATACTGGGCAGACTGAAGATTGGTTAATCTAAGTATGAAAATATAAGAAAAATTGTTTTTATGAAATTTTTCAAACCAATTATTGATCTATGGAAACTTATCACTTACACCATGAATCATTGTAATATGACAGTGAAACATGTGGGCCAATAAGCTTTCTCAATGGAAGGATACTCTGGAAATTGTCTAATACACTGGGCTTGTCCGTGTGGATAGAAATACAATGCTCTAGTCTAGTCTCATACATAGTCATTTTGAATGAATAAACTCAATGACCAATATGTACTAATATAGCAACATGTTACAGCTGCTTCTCACAAAATTATATCAAAAAGTTAATTTATTTCAGTTCTTCAACACAAAAAGTGAAACTCATATTATACAGAGTCATTACAAACAGAGTGATCGATTTCAAGTGTTTATTTCTGTTAATGTTGATGATTATGGCTTACAGCCAATGAAAACCCTAAAGTCATTATCTCAGTAAATTAGAATACTTTATAACACCAGCCTCAAAAAATGATTTTAAAATCCAAAATGGTGGCCTACTGAAATGTATGTTCAGTAAATGCACTCAATACTTGGTTGGGGCTCCTTTGGCATCAATTACTGCATCAATGTGGATTAGCATGGAGGCAATCAGCCTGTGGCACTGCTGAGGTGTTATGGAGGCCCAGGTTGCTTTGATAGCAGCCTTCAGCTCGTCTGCATTGTTGGGTCTGGTGTCTCTCATCTTCCTCTTGACAATACCCCATAGATTCTCTATGGGGTTAAGGTCAGGCGAGTTTGCTGGCTAATCAAGCACAGTGATACTGTTGTTTTGGCAGTGTGGTCAGGTGCCAAGTCCTGCTGGAGAATGAAATCTCCATCTCCAAAAAGCTTGTTGGCAGAGGGAAGCAGGAAGTGCTCTAAAATTTCCCAACAGATGGCTGCGCTGACTTTGATTTGTTAAAACACAGTGGACCTACACCAGTAGATGACATGGCTCCCCAAACCATAACTGATTGTGGAAACTTCACACTAGACCTTCAGCAGCTTGGATTGTGGCTTCTCCACTCTTCCTCCAGACTCTGGGACCTTGATTTCCAATGAAATGCAAAATTTACTTTCATCTGAAAACAACAAGTTGGACCATTGAGCAACAGTCCAGTTCTTTTTCTCCTTGGCCCATGTAAGACGCTTCTGGCGTTGTCTATTGGTCATGAATGGCAATGACTCCAGCAGCAGTCCACTCCTTGTGAATCTCCCCCAAATTTTTTAATGGCCTTTTCTTAACAATCCTTTCAAGGCTGCAGTTATCCCGGTTGCTTCTGCACCTTTTTCTACCACACTTTTTCCTTCCACGCAACTTTCCATTAATATGCTTGGATACAGCACTCTGTGAACAGCCAGCTTCTTTAGCAATGACCTTTTGTTGCTGACCCTCCTTGCTGAGTGTGTGAATGACTGCCTTCTGGACATCTGTCAAGTCAGCAGTCTTCTTCATGATTGTGGAACCTACTGATATAGACTAAGGGACCTTTTTAAACACTTAGGAAGCCTTTGCAGGTGTTTTTTGTTAATTATTCTAATTTACTGAGATAATGACCTTTGGGTTTTCATTGGCTGTAAGCCATAATCATCAACATTAACAGAAATAAACATGTGAAATAGATCACTCTGTAATGACTCTATATAATATATGAGTTTCACTTTTTGCATTGAAGAACTGAAATAAATTAACGTTTTGATGATATTCTAATTTCGTGAGAAGCATCTGTATAAAAAGCATTGCTTAGGCAACCCACATCTATAGTTTAACAAAACTCAAATATAAATCATATATGTTCTAATCATATGAAAACAGATATTCTTATGCACAGGCAGTTTATTTCCCAGGTGGGTCTAGGAGGGGCGAATTTTAGATGCAGATTGTACATGCAATTCCCCTTTAAATTATTTAATTCCCACCACAACAGACTTGTTATTTTTACTTTTAATTTGTATCTTGTCATACAAGCCAAGATTTGTGAGTGGAGTGGGAAATTCCGTTCCCCAAACATCTGCACAGGACTGTCAAAAGGGAAAGGGTTAAAGGGCTTTTTACAAAATTGGAGCTCCATAGACGTGAAGGATCAGCTCAGCTCATCTATTCCAAGCCACTTTGCTGATGCTCTGGGAATCCTTTCCTCTCAGCAGAAATGAGATCAGACCAGTCAGGTGCTCAGTCACTTCAGTAAGCGGGACAGGACTGCAAGGAATTTGGAGACATTCCGGGGTGGTCCGAGGAGGACGAAGGGTGGGGGTTACTCACTTATTTCTGTACAACGTGCACCACAGGGCAAATAAATCAGCAAGTTACTATATATATATATATATAT
The DNA here is from genome assembly GCF_039654945.1 of Dendrobates tinctorius. Lineage (NCBI taxonomy): Eukaryota > Metazoa > Chordata > Amphibia > Anura > Dendrobatidae > Dendrobates > Dendrobates tinctorius. Next base: position 1,522,923 of record NW_027361875.1, on the reverse strand, counting down.
ATATATATATATATATTATACATGTAATGTGTGTATATGTATATAGTCCACACAAGCACGAAGCGATAAGCACTGCTGTTACACCCCAGATGCAGAATGCAAACCAATGGAGCCAAAACGTTGGAGGCAAATGCACCTTGTCCCTTGGGTGCTCACCCAATGAAGAAGCAGCACTGTAAGTCCATAGATAAAGAATAAAGGGTGGCACTCACCGATCTGTAAGAGTCAACGTGTTATTTCAAACCATAAAAACATCTTCGGCAGGACAGTGGAGAGCGGAGTGTGAGGACGACGGCCGTAGAAGCGCAATTGCTTAATCCTAAATAACAGAGTGCCTCAAAATGATGTAATACAGAGACTAGCCAGCTCACATAACTCTGGAGGACTAATCTCATTACTTTATAGATATCTATTGGACGTTGTATTAACAAAACACCCCATATGATCAAAAAATGGGAGGGCATGATAGGCTCTACTGAAGAGGAGCAGTGGTCTGAAATACTGGAAAGAGTTCCACAGTTGTCTTTGAGCGAGTCCCATAGGTTCTCCCACTTATAGGTATGACACCAGTCATATAGAACACCCCAATTTCTCCACGATATAGGACTTCCACCAGACTGCCTATGTGCTAGATGTAAAACATCCCCGGCTAACATGCTTCATATGATGTGGGCATGCTCCGCTTTGGAAACTTTCTGGAGGGATGTAATAGCGATCATTAATAGAACATACTCAGTCGATACAGATCCCTCACCATTAGTATGTATACTGTGATATATAGAAGATCTGAGCACTGACGAACATGGCAAAATAGTGGTAGCACGCCTGTTTACATGGTGCCCACAGTAAAAGAATTTATAAATAAAATCAATTGGTTATTAAATCTGGAACAAAACATATTTGAAAAGGAAGGCCATCTCCAAATTTGAAAAAATAAGGGCTCCATGGATTGACGGCTCTGGCCTAGCATCCAGAGAACTGCAAAGATTTTGCCTAAGTTTGTTTTAATTTATGTATAGATTCAACTTAAAGACCTGATAGGTGCTATTTTCCACAGTGGGCAGCTTTAGACACGTATAGAACTGTTTGAAATCAAGATTTAGATTCCCCATTAATACTGTTACGATAGTGATTATTCATATTGTAAGACTTCTAATCTGCTGTGGAAAATGTAAAACATTAATCTCAAAATGTCATGTTTAAAATTGTGATACATTGTGGGGGGTGGGATAGAAGAGGGACTGGGTCCCTTTCATGTTGTTTTTTACTGTTGTGTCACAAAAAAGAATTTTAATAATAAAAAATATTTGATTTAAAAAATATATTTCTAAAGGTGCTATTGACATGAAATTCTCACCAGATATCGGCAACAGACCATCCAATCATAGAATCATAGAATCATAGAATTGTAGAGTTGGAAGGGACCTCCTGGGCCATCTGGTCCAACCCCCTGCTCAAAGCAGGATTCGCTAAATCATCCCAGTCAGATGTCTGTCCAGCCTCTGTTTGAAGACTTCCATTGGAGGAGAACTCACCACTTCTCGTGGCAGCCTGTTCCACTCATTGATCACTCTGTCAAAAAGTTTTTTCTAATATCTAATCTGTGTCTCCTCCCATTCAGTTTCATCCCATTGCTTCTAGTCTTTCCTTGTGCAAATGAGAATAAAGTTGATCCTTCTACAATGTGACAGCCCTTTAGATATTTGTAGACAGCTATTAAGTCTCCTCTCAGTCTTCTCTTTTGCAAACTAAACAATCCCAAATCCTGCAACCTTTCCTCATAAGACAGGGTTTGCAGACCGGTCACCATTCTGGTCGCCCTTTTCTGAACTTGCTCCAGTTTGTTGATGTCTTTTTTAAAATGTGGTGCCCAAAACTGGACACAGTATTCTAGATGAGGTCTGACCAAAGAGGAGTAGAGGGAAATAATGACTTCACGTGATCTCGACTGTATGCTTCTGTTAATACATCCTAGAATTGCATTTGCCTTTTTTGCTGCTGCATCACACTGTTGACTCATATTCAGTCTGTGATCTATTAGTATACCAAGTCTTTTTCACATGTGCTGTTGCTTAGCCCTATTCCTCCCATTCTATATATGCTTTTTTCATTTTTATTGCCCATATGTAGTACTTTGCATTTTTCCCTGTTAAAAACCATTCTGTTAGTTGCTGCCCACTTCTCCAGTTTATTTATATCTTTTTGAATCCTCTCTCTCTCTTCTCTAGTATTAGCTATCCCTCCTAGCTTTGTGTCATCAGCAAATTTAATCAGTTTACCCTCAATTCCTTCATCTAAATCGTTGATAAAGATGTTGAACAATACAGGGCCCAGGACAGAGCCCTGTGGTACCCCACTTGAGACATTCTTCCAACTGGATGTGCAGCCATTTACGACCACTCTTTGGGTCCGATCACTAAGCCAGTTATGAATCCACCTAACAGTTGCCTTGTCCATTCCATACTTAGTCATTTTTTCAATAAGGATTGTATGAGATACTTTGTCAAATGCTTTGCTGAAGTCAAGATATACTATATCTACAGCATTTCCTTGATCCACCCAATCAGTGATTCCGTCATAGAAGGAAATTAAGTTAGTCTGACATGACTTATTAGTTACAATCCCATGCTGACTCTGTTTAATCACTTTATTCTTATCCAGGTACTGACATACATGTTGTTTAATAATTTGTTCAAAGATCTTTCCTGGTATAGAAGTCAGACTCACCGGCCTATAGTTGCCTGGGTCCACCTTCTTCCCCTTTTTGAAGATAGGAACAACATTTGCTCTTCTCCAGTCTTCTGGGACTTCTCCTGTTCTCCAAGAATTTTCAAAGATTATGGAGAGGGGTTCCAAAATTTCTTCTGCTATCTCCTTCAGTACTCTGGGGTGTAATTCATCTGGACCTGGAGACTTGAATTCATTTAGGTTAGCTAAGTGTTTCCTCACTATCTTTCTGTTTATAGATATCCTGGATTCTTCTATTCCCTTAATAGGACAGTGAAGAACAGTTGATGTTACATTTCCTTTCTGAGAGAAAACAGATGCAAAATAGGAATTTAAAAGTTCAGCCTTCTCAACATCCTGTCTTACCATTTCATCATTTTCATCCTGTAAAAATCCTATAGCATCTTTGACTTTTCTTTTACTTTTGACATATCCCCAAAATCCTTTATTATTGCTTTTGACATCTCTTGCAAGCCTCAATTCATTTTCAGCTTTAATAATCTGATTTGTGCCCTGCAGGTTCTGCAGACAGCATTATATTCTTCTTTAGATATGCCTCCCTCTTTCCATTTTATAAACATTTTTTTCTTCCTTTTTAGCATGTGCTTAAGTTCTGTGTTCATCCATCCTGGGTTCCTTAAATGCTTCCTATTCTTCCCTGTTTTTGGAATTGTTAACAATTGTGCTTTGAGAATTTCATTTTTCAAGATTTACCATCCTTCCTGGACATTTTTGTCTTTAAGGATATCCAGCTATTGGATCCCTCCAATTCTCTTTCTGAATCCCTTAAAATCTGCCTTTCTGAAATCTAACCTTGACGTCTGAGTCTTCACAGGTCTTCCTCCTCTAGTTATCCAAAATTCTAAAATAGCATGGTCGCTACCTCCTAGGGTCCCAGCCACTTTTACCTCCTCAACCATTTCCTCCCTGTTTATAAGGATTAGATCCAAGGTAGCAGTTCCCCTTGTTTTCTCCCCTACCTTTTGAAAGATAAAGTTGTCAGCAAGAGAGGATAAGAATTTCCTTGACCTGTTAGTTTTGCCTGAGAGAGATTCCCAACAAATGTCTGGATAGTTGAAATCTCCCATGACCACTATGTCATATTTTTTGGATAACTTGGCCATTTGATGCATAAAGAGTTCATCCATATCTTCAGATTGCACAGGTGGCCTGTAGTAAATGCCTACAATGGTGTCCTTTCCATTATTCTGTCCTTGTATTCTTACCCAAACAGTTTCCACAGAACTCCCAGTCTCTGAAGCTTCAATCTCTGTGCAGATATACGCGTTTCTAACATACAATGCGACACCTCCTCCTCGTTTATCAAGTCTGTTTCTTGCAAATAAGTTGTATCCTTCTAGCCTTGTATTCCAATCATGTGTATTGTCCCACCAAGTTTCAGTGATTCCAATGACATCATATTTCTTTTCCTGTGTTAGTAGTTCCAATTCTCCTTGTTTGTTGCCCATGCTTTGTGCATTAGTATAGAAACATTGTAGTTTGTGATTGGTTTCTCTTTCTCCAATATTTTTATTAATTAGATACTTTTGTCTTTGTTCTTCCTTTTCACTTCTAATAGCAGAGTTCTCAATAGCATTTGTCAGGTGTATGGCTTTTTCTGGTCTTTTGCTTCCCTTCCCATGTTGTTCTAGTTTAAAGCTCTCCTTACAAGTGTAGCAAGGCGACTTCCAAACACATGTTTTCCAGTCTTCGTAAGGGGCACCCCCATCTCTAGCAAGTAGTCCATCGTAAAGGTAATTCACTCCGTGATCCAGAAATCCAAATTGTTGCTGACGGCACCATCGACGTAGCCAGTTGTTCACCTGCAGAATCTTATTCCACCTCCTTGTTCCGTAGCCATCCACTGGGAGGATGGAAGAGAAGACCACCTGCGCTCCCAGTTCTTTCACTTTCTTGCCTAAGTCTTCAAAGTCTCTGCAGATGGTTTCCAGGTCGTTTCTTGCGGTGTCATTTGTTCCCACATGTAGTAGCAGGAATGGGTAGTCATCTGTAGGTCTGAAGAGTCCTGATATCCTGTCAGACACATCTTTAATTTTTGCACCTGGAAGACAGCACATTTCTCTTGAAGTTATATCCGGTCTGCAGATAGCGGCCTCTGTTCCTCTCAATAGGGAATCCCCCATGACCACCACTCTCCGTTTCTTCTTCACAACATTTTTCTTTCTCCATCCAGGAGGACTCTGAAGGCGTACAAGGTTGCTGTTTGTGGGCAAAGTATTATTCTGATGTATTTCTTCATCGTTTTCCTGCGTGAGAGCCTGGAACTGGTTCCTGAGAAGTATGGGTGCTGACTGCCTCCTGATCCTACTGCTTCTCTGGGTCACATGTCTCCATTCCTCTGTTTCTTCAGGTGCACTTCGAATTTCTTCTCTTTCTGTAACATGAAGAGATAATTCTGCTCTGTCTAAGAACTCTTCACCTTCCTTAATGATCTTCAACGTAGCTAACCTCTCTTCGAGACTTTGCAACTTTTCCTCCAACAGGGACACAAGCTTGCATTTGTGGCATGTGAAGTTTGGCTTTTCCACTGGTAAGTCTGTAATCCACACAGGCAAATATCATCAGAGAGTCCATAAATTATGTATATTAATGAGAAGTGACATAAGGAAAAAGTATTGAACACGCTTACTGAAAGTTAATTAATGCTTCGTACAAAAGCCTTTGTTGGTGATGACAGCTTCAAGACGCTTCCTGTATGGAGAAAGTAGTCGCATGCATTACTCAGGTGTGATTTTGGCCCATTCTTCAAAAAAAAAACACTCTTCAAATCTTGACGGTCATGTGGACTCTTTATATGTTCTTTGAGCTTTAATTCCTTCCATATATTTTCTACTGGATTCAGGTCCGATGTTTGGATGGGCCATTCTAGCAGCTTTATTTTCTTTCTCTGAAACCAATTGAGAGTTGACTTGGCTGTGTTTGGGATCACTGTCTTGCTGAAATGTCCACTTTTGCTTCATCTTTATCATCCTCGCAGCAGATTCTTATCAAGAATGTTTCGGTACATTTGTCCATTCATCCTTCTTTCAATCGCATGAAGTGTGAACTTCACTGGTGGTTTGGTATTTTTGGGGTGATAAGCAGTGCCCTTGACCTCCAAATATGGTGTGTTTAATGGCATCCAAAGGAATCAATTTTGGTCTCATCTGACTAGACCAGGGGTGGGGAACCTCCGGCTCGCAGGCTGCATGCAGCCCGCAGTGGCTTTTCATGCGGCCCGCGGGTAGGTCCCTGGAGTCCTCAATGCTTGGGCGGCTGCTGTATCCTGTCAGCTGCCGGCCCTTTAACCCCCAAGTGCACGGGCATGCAGCGTTCATTACAAAACGCTGCCTGCCCTGCACATGATGATGATGTTGTCTGGGTGGGCGGGATTAGCGTCTGGGTGGGTTTTACTAGCGCCCAATGCTCTCCCGTCCACATGTCCTGGAAGAGGAGATGCTGCCAGAGAGTCAGCGATCTCTGTGAGTGCGTGCCCGCAGCTCTGTGCCTCCCTGGGGATCTGTGCCCTCCAGCTATGTGCCCCCCGTGATCTCTGTGCCCCCCACCTATATATACCCCATGATCTGTGCCCCCAGCTATGTTTCCACATGTGATCTGTGCCCCCCACCTATATATACCCCATGATCTGTGCCCCCAGCTATGTTTCCACATGTGATCTGTGCCCCCCACCTATATATACCCCGTGATCTGTGCCCTCCAGCTGTTTTCACATGTGATCTGTGCCCACCTATATATACTCCCTGTGATCTGTGCCCTCCATCTATGTGCCCCTCAGCTGTTTCCCCATGTGATATCTATGCCCCCTGTGATCTGTGCCCTCCAGCTATGTGCCCCCTGTGATCTCTGTGCCCCCAGCTATGTGCACCCCTGTGATATCTGTGGCTCCCAGCTTTGTGCCCCATGTTATCTATCTGCCCACCTGCTATGTACTCCCTGTGATGTTTGTGCTCCCATGTGCCCCCTGTGATCTGTCACCCAAAGCTATGTGCACCCCTGTGATCTTTGTGTCACCCCTCAGTGATCTGTCCCCCCCGGTGATCTATGAGCCTCCCCGACGATCCCTGTCCCCCCCGGTGCTATATATCTCCCCACAGCTGCTGCATTTCCCCCGAAAGTGCTGTATATCCTACCACCTGTGATATATATATAGCCCCCAGTGATGGAGAAGCAGCTCCAGCCGTCACATTATGGGTGAGTTACCGTAATTAATTGTTACCCTGAAAATTACCCCGGTATATTTAGTCAATGTACACACGTATGCAGAAAATTTCTGCATGAAAACCGGACTCCTTCCCAGAAAACGCTTGTTTTTTTCCGCGCGTCCCCAGTCTCATAGAAAATAGCTAGAAATGCGGATTTTTCCGCAAAATTAATGAGCATGCTGCGTTTGTTACCGCGATGTGTTTTTTTCGTGGAAAAAACGCATCAATATGCACAAAAAGTGCAGAATTCATTAAAATGAATGGGATGCTTCTTTTAAGCATTTTTGCTGGTAAAAAAACACGAAAAAACGGCTTACGTGGGTACACAGCCTCAAGGTGAACATTTTTGTGTGGCCCTCGGATGGTAGTAATTTCCAAATGGCCCCCGGATGGAAAAAGGTTCCCCACCCCTGGACTAGACTATGTTCTCCCAGTATTTCATAGGCTTGCCTAAATGTTGTTGAGCACACGTTAAAATGTGTTTGCACATGATTTTTGTTCAGCAAGAGTCTTGAGTGGTGAGCGTGCATATAGGCTATGAAGGTTGAGCGTATTACTTATTGTTTTCTTTAAAACAATTATACCTGTTGTTTCCAGGTCTTTCTGTAGTTCTCCACAAATGGTATTTGGCTCTTGGACAACTATTCTGATGATTCTTTTCACTCTTCTGTCTGAAATCTTGTAAGGATCATCTGGTTGTGGCCAGTTTATGGTTAAATTATGTTATTTTCCCTTCTGGCTTATGGCCCCAACACTGCTCACTGTAACCTTCAATACTTTAGCAACTCTTCTGTAACCAATGCCATCAGTATGCTTTGCAACAATAAGGTTGTGAAGGTCTTGAGACATCTCATTGAATTTAACCTTCATGAGATGTTTCTTGAGTGGCACCTTGGTAATGAGACATCATTTTATAGGCCATCAGTTGAATCAGCTGATTTTATTTTTCACTAAGTGGCAGGACTGCTTACTAATTACTCATAGATTTCAGCTGGCGTCATGACTTTCTATGTTTTTTTTGTACCTTTCTTCATGTACTCAATACTTTTTCCCTGTGTCATTTCTCATTAGTACACATATCTTAATTTACGAACATGTATCTGATTTCTTTGCCTGTGTGGATGTTACCAACGTCTGGTGAGAATTTCATGTCACTATCACCTTTAGAAATATATTTACTTAGAAAATTGATGCCGTCAATTAATCTATCACAGAAGTGATGAGACCAACATAAGATCAAAGTAACAGAAATGTAATTTACATGTCCATGCATATGTATGACAAGCCCAATCCATACCATTACTCAACTCCACTACCCACATACCCAGAATTACAGCCGACTGAGATGAACACTCTCCCGTAGAAATATAGATCTGCTAGGCAATGATATACATAGAAAATAGGGGGGTCCATAGCAAAGATGAAAATAAGCCCCTCATCAAAGTGCAGGGTTTTTGGTTTGTTTTGCTTGCACACTCCATTTCCAAGATGCTTGGGTCAATTATTCTCCATCTTCTTGCTTGCTAACAATGCAGTTTCTTTCGGGACACGAGCCCTGTATAGTCATCACAAGAATGGACCAACTAACTTGTATCCCATCACGACTTGATTACTGGTGTTACCCTATTTTAAAAGGGTTTCCCACCCATTACTTATACAGTAGGCTGTAAAAAAAATAAACTAAAGCCTACTTACCTTACCAATCCCTGCTGCCTGGGGCCACCGCCTGTCTGTGCTTATTTCTGCAGGGTCGGACAAGAGACCGCTGCAGTCAATAACTTGTTACAGTGGAAACCACAATATGAAACCCAGGAAGCATTAGAAAAGGAGTGGTGAGGATCTGTAAGGTTAGTATCAGAGTTGGCGAGAATCAACTTGCAAGACCTAGCGAATTAGTCATGTCAGTAATCTGTACCCATTGGATGGGAACCCTGAGAACCGCCTCTTACTTGATGGTATCAGTGGCTCTTCTTTCGATTAGCCATCCTGGTGCGACGTCACATGTGTCACGCTGCAACAATGACATTGCACTAAGCCGGCTAATGAAAAGTGCTGTGAGTAAGGTGTGTATTGGGCGTGTTTATGGCACCCAGCCCAGTGCGACTGCTTTGTTCCATTGTGTTAGAACCACCATCTTACCAGCACTGAAAAGGTTAACAATAGAGATGAGTCATTTGATTTGCATTGACCTGGTCCAGTGTTTATTCTGGTCCTCTGAGATGCTCCTCACTTTTGAGCTTGGCATACCAGATGCCTCAGGTGTGTATTGCTTGAAGCCTAGTGACTAGAGACGCCCAGGAAGTTGGACATAGAGGTGAAAACCGTCTCTCATTGGGGAATGGACTCGATGCCAGACTGGGACAACTCAAATATAACTGTCCATCTCTAGTCAACAATCGTTCCCCTCAATCAAAGAAAGCCTGTAGTGTTGGGTATGAGTATTGGAGGGTCCAGCTTCTAATCCAGTTGGATTTTTTAGCTCTCGAATGAAAATAGACCTGGTTTTAATGTTGATGCTGTTGGGACAAGACTTATAGGATCATTGTAGGGTGTATTTATAGCAAGCCTAGTTAATTTTTAATATATTACTGTTCTTTCTTATAGGCAAATCTCAGAGAAGAGCACTGGCTGCTGAGAACTAATACACGCCTAATATGTTGGAAGAGTTTTCTCATAACCCTCCCTTCAGGTATTGAAATGTATTGCCATTGTAGTTAAAAAAAAAATTGAAACATAAGTGGGTCCAGTGCTGCAGCCAACACAAAATTATCCCATTGCCTTTACAATTTATTTAGTAGTTTTCAATAACTGTTTACTATGCCAAGTATGAGCCAATTTTACAATTACAAGGCATTTGGGTAAATACAGATTATGTTTTCGGCTGCCAATCCAACTTGTAAAGAACACAACTGGGAGAGGATATTAATACTACAGGCTCCACCGAGTACAATGGCTCCCTGAGGCAAACCACCTCCGTCAAGAAATCAGAGAAGATTTTTTTGTGTCATTAAGAACAACTCTTAATTATAAATCCCTCTAAATTACTACTAGATGAGTCTAGATTCACACCATGTCTATTATATTCAGCAGGACCATTTTTAGTATTGGCCCCAAAATGTATGCAACAGTATGCTTATACAATAAAATGCAAACATCTGTGTGCTCTTCGCAAAACAGTGGAGAGAGCGGGATTTCAGTGTTTGTCAGGCTCACCAGGTGCGGTGGGATCCTCTGAGCCACAGATCCAGGTGTTCACTTGGATCCCAGGCGTTGATGCAGCAGCAGGAAGTCACCTGTGTAGTGAGGACTTGAAACACTGGTGGCCACGGGCAGACAAACTGCAGAGAGGATGCGGGAAAGTCCAAACTAATGCAGGTAGATGCAGGCCAGGAGCAGATATAGGTGCACTGCAAAACAAAGAGGACTAAGAGTCTTTATACCAAGACTCAGGTGTGTGTCTTAGTGGGGCTTCTACAGGTCTGGGCAGATGATGCCATGGGAGCACGTTGGGTCACTTGTAAAACCTGGCTTGGAGCACAGCAGAGGGCAGTGGACATAGGGGAAGGTGGTGAAGCAATGTCAGATGGATAACGGTATACTGGCCACTCTTAGCACTAGTTTGGCCACTGAGAGCTATGGGCATGTTAGATGTATAAACCACGTGTAACTAAATGTGCACCTGAAAAGGAGATTCAGCCTTCCTCAAGTACTAAACTTAAAATCCCAGGTTATGAGATGGGTTCAACAGCTGAAACCCCACCAATCTTGAGAACAGAGACCCTATTTCAATAAAGCAGAGGTTACATATGTATACAAATGCTTTATTGCTCCATTTAATTTTTATGGGACTACCAAATATAGCAGAGTACAAAGCTTGACTATTTGTAGCACAAAGCGGCACGGCAGCGTGAATGCTTGATGGACCCCCAGTTCTGGCAGTCAATAGGACTCCACCGATATAGTGTAAGTATTTCTTACATAATGGGAATGATAGAGATGGGAAAAACTATTTGCAGGTTTTGGTCCATCCACAAGGTCAGTAATCTGTGACCACTAGGCCTGCAAATCTCCTTACCTCCCGAGATTCCCGACTCTTTATTAGCCGAGTTGGCGCAACGTTGTTTGTGATGATGACGTAGTGCCAGACTGGCCATTGAAAAAAGAAGCAAAAATATTGAGTGGTAAGGAGATTTTCTATAATGAAGCAACAATAAAGACTATCAATACTCAAATATGGATTTGTGTATTGATTCCACTGAATGACCAAGAACAATCAGATATCTCCACCTTAAGCCAAAGACTGTTTCTAGATGAAGTTGACAAGTATATAACAATAAATAATTTTTCCATTCTCCAGATTTGATTGAATTAAGGTATTCCTAGTCAAATTAGCTTGCCAACTTAGCCATAATAAGGGCGCAGTCTACGGACTGGCCAGCGGCTTTCCAGACTTTAACATGACAGCGTCATGTATTTCTATGCAGCTGTCGCACTCAGGTTGGGAGAGCCGCCGGCCAGTCTGTGCACTGCTTTCTGATATCAGCTTGATACATAAAGCCATTTGACTGTGCCCTAAAATAAACTTTATGAGTTGAGTTATTTTCTTTTTATAAAGAAAATAGTATTATAGGTCATGATAAGATGTATGCCCAGGTTGAGACGAGCTTTTCTTAATGGATGACAAATTTGGCTTTCGTCTCTTAAGTAACTTTACTGCTCAGGGGGGATGTTCTGAACAGGTTGTGGGTCTGATTGCTGCATTAATATTTACTTGTCAAAAAAATGAGAGGTACTGGGGCATATTCGTGGGGAATTGTAAAATGTTCCTGTGGTTTACATTAATGATGGAACCACTATGCCGTGGTCGAAGGAAAGCCCAGAGGGTCGTGATTAGAAGAGCACCTGACTTTTCACTGAGCCCCTGAAGTTGGGGTTAGGCTTGTCTCCCGAATAACACCAGGTGCTACTCCAGGACAGAACACAGACACACGGCAGTGACCCCAAGTGACTGCTGGCTGGAAAAGCCCGAAGGAGAAGACAGTAGATGCAGGCAGGAATACAGGAATCACAGATAAAGATGATTCCAGCTGGTATACTGAGGCACTGGCAGGTGCGGGCTGATATACAGATGAGCACTGGTAGGTGCAGGCTGGACTGCTTGGTATACAGAAGAGAACTGGCAGGTGCAGAGTGGACCGGTTGGTATACAGATGAGCATTGGCAGGTGCGGAGTGGACCGTCTGGTATACAGATGAGCACTGTCATGTGCGGACCAATACGACAGATACAGGGAGACAATCAAGTATGAGCAGACAGGTACAGAACAGGTAACTAACTGGCGGGCACTGGGGACCCCTCTCTTGGGTTTCTGCACACCGAACCCCAGGGTATCATGTGCCGGTGGACCACCACAGGTGGCGTACATCTTGGTGCAGGGAGATTTGGAGCTCTCAGCCGTGCAGCTCCAAGGGAGTCCCTCCACCTCCTCTGTGACACACTGCTGACGGCGCACATGGGATGACATCATCGTGTACGCACCATCACGTAAGAGCCCCAGGATGCCAGTCCAAAAAATGGAGCTGCAAGGGGTCATATGTATAAAGTATAGAAAACTTTTTTTGTTATAAAATTAATTAAATGGTCTTGGGAGACAGCAAGTAATGAATTATAAGTGTGTGTGTGTGTGTGTGTGGGGGGGGGGTGAGCAAATCATGATTTGTAATCAGGACCTCTGCCCCTACATCATGCTGCTGTAAAAAAACTGTTGACAGAGTCCCTTTAACACAGTGTTTATACTAAATGCGTATTGCCAATCCTCTTATTTGCATCATTTTGGCATTTGTATTATTGACAGGCAATGCACCCCAAAAGTTGACTGAACCCTTTGCCATCTACACTTCTATGCTGCTCTAGGTTATTTGTTCCTAAATCCAAATAAGTGAATCCTATAGATCACAATGGGCACTCTGCATCTTTACACATTTAGGCAGTGGCTTGACATTACCTATTTAGCTAGATTAGCGAACAGCAGTTAACATCCCATTAAAATCTATATTATCATAGTATTTTACTACAAGTAGCACTAAGCCGCACTGATGCTTTCACTATAAATTTACTTCCACGGTTTTCATTGATGGAGACAATTCAATGAATTGCAATGGAGTAAGAAACTGCATTATCACCAATTAGCCGGCATTGTTATACCGGTATAAGCGGACAACACATTAAATAAATGTAAGAACTGGAGACAAGATCTCATCTTAGCAGCTACAGAAACAGAAAAGAATAGCTTCACAAGATAGAACTGCAGTTTAGGGTTTCAGTAAGGAATTGGCTAAGTATTTATGCAGTTACTTTTCTCTTTGTGGCAACATTTCTTAAAATCAGAAGATGGGGCCACCTGTAAAGGGATTCTCTCACCAGGTATTTGGCACGTAATCTGAGAGCAGCATAATGTAAAGACTGAGACCCTGATTCCAGCGAAGTGTCACTTACTGGGATGCTTAGTATAATTATGATAAAATTCAGTTTTATCTGCATGAGATGATCATTAGAGGACTAGTAAACCTGCTGCCGGGTATTCGTCAATATTCATGAGCTCTGTATCCCCACCATTGATTTGCAGCTTTCCGTGTACTCTGAGCACAGGCAGAAAGCTGCCAGTCAGTGGTGGAGGCGAGGTTATATAGAGATCAGCATTCAGAGCGCTGCTAGATGTGCAGCAGCTAAAACAGGAATGTTATCAAAATGACAGCTAGCCACCCAATAAGTAATATATCACTAGAATCAGGGTCTCTGCCCCTGTATTATGGTGCTTGTAGATGGGTTAGCAAAATCTGGTGACAGATTCCCTTTAAAGAGAAGCTATACAACAAAAAGAAAGCCAAAAGTGGAGGTGCCTGGATACAGGACAGATGTAGAAATCTCTACACAGGATACATTTTTCTAATTCAAGTGCAATGTATATTAGTTTTATCTTTTTTTTTGTACTTTACTCACATACATGGGGTTTTGCATGTCTATTTTTTTTTTTTAGTACGCAGGCTTTCTCTACCTAAAATTAATAAAATCAGTCTTCATTACGCACCCACTGCTGTGCTGCTCCTCCGCTGCAGCCTATGGTCTTTGCTTACAAGCTGCAGCAGGGATATCATCATTGTAGGTCTGATAACAAAGACCAGGAGCAGCCAGGAAGCCAGCAGAGGGTAAGTAGGCTGGAGAGGCAGGGGGTAAGTACGGCTGATTTCATTTTTCAATAGAGCAAGCCTGTAGAATAAAAAAAAAAATATATAGCTAACCCATTAAGAGCAGATTTCTACATTTGGCTGCCTGCTGCCACCAACAGTGGGAGCTTAGGAGCGTTCTGCATACATATTTGGTGCTGAGTCCAATACATAAATCAGGGTTTCCTATGTACTGAATTTTGTCAATAAAGTCTACAGAATAATTCAGTGGTAAAACTGCATTTTATCTTCAAGAGAAATTGACATGCTACAAAAAACAAAATCAGTTCAGCCTTTCAATTTCCGTAGCATACCCACTGTGTATGAATGAGAAAATTCTGTTCCACTTTGCTGCTGCTGTAAAATATTACAGATTTTCTTCCCAAAATCCAGACTTAAACTGGTTGACTACTTCTTTTACAATGGTTACCTATCCTTAGGTCATATCTGATTGGTCGCGGTCCGACACCTGGCACCCTGCCAATCAGCTGTTATTGGTGTCAGTGGCGCCCGCCGCCAGTGGAAAGTACTCACTTGCAGAGCTGCTCCGTCTGCTTGTAGTGGCCAAGACTTGGTACTGCACATCCGCCTCCTATTCAAATCAATAGGAGGTGAATGTGCAGTACCATGTGGTGGCAACTACAAGCAGACGGAGCAGCTCCGCAAGTGAATACTTTCCACTGGCGGCGGGCGCCACCGACACCGATAACAGCTGATCAGCAGGGGGATGCCTTGTGATGGCCCCCGGCTAATCAGACATCAATGACCTATCCTAAGGATGTCTTCAATGTAAAAGTAGTGGACAACCTCTGTAATATCCTCAGTAAATCTGGGACATGGCAACAGGCCACCCTTAACTTCTATTCTGACAATGAGATGGACAGAAACATCTATGGATTTTATCCAATCTGGCGTAAAGCTCAACATACATAGACTAATGTTGGCTGAAAGTGCTGATAATCAATAAATCAATAGATCTTAAAATAATGATAATTTCCACAATTGGATGTGTTAAACAATGTTCCTGTGCTGAGATAATCTTATAGATGAATCTTTGCTATATATTGTTATTTGCAGTGTCTGACCATGCAGAGCTGGTGCATGGTCAGTACATATTATAGCTCTTGGCCAAGGTAAAAATACCATAAGTCATTATGATAAGGAAGTATATAGATATAATAGCAGGGGCCTGCAGGTGCTTTTTTTTTTGAGGTAACACATTTCCCTGCCTGGAGCTCCAGCGGTCACTGAGTTCATATGTCATTGACTGGATTTATGAGGAGTTCACAGGACTGATTACATGACAGAATCACTCTCTGCTGTGATAAAACAGGCAGGAAAATGTGTTTATTCGGAAAGCAGAAGCTGCAAGCTCATGCTGTCTTGTCTGTATACTCACTTATCATAAGTGACTTATGCTTCCTTCCCTGATTAGGAGCTTTGGTATGTGCTGACCATGACCTGGAGCAGCTCTGCATGGTGGGATACATCCATTAAGTATCACTGAGAGGGGACTCCAAGGGCCACATTTTTGTACAACCAAATAAATATAATCACTGACTGAAGTGGAAAAATAAAATATAATTTTTAATGATAGCTAAATCAAATTAATAAATCTAACCACCGTGTGTGCACTGTATCCACCTTTCCCCTGATAGCAATCAAACCAGGGTATTATAGTGGACACTAATAACGTTTACAATAGGGCACTGGGATAACAAGGATAAACGGATAATAGATCCTACAGAGAGATCTTATCACAAATAGATACATCCCACATTGTATCTACAGTGGAGAGGAATAATCCATATGGTATTCCATTATTGAAGAATGTACCTTGGGAAAATTGCACTGTGCCCTTAATTCAATAAGCTAATAATAGGTCAATTATTAAGCTTTACTGAAAACCCTTCCTAGATCATGGATCATCAGTTTGCTAAAGTGCTTAGCCTATTGCACATTATCCTCATTGGGCATAGGATAATTACCGTATGTCTGATATTCTATGGCTAACCAAATAGCACAATCTAGTCCCAATTCGTTGAATTGCACATCATCCTCTTAGTACATATAATGATCTCATTCAATGCACTGTGGCTAACCATATACCGCCACCTAGTGCCATTTACTTAAACCATAAACTCCTGCAATTAAGACCAAGCAGAGAGATGATACATACTGTGTGCAGAGATCGCCTCTGACCTCATTCACACACCAACATCTCTCCCCGTAAGCACACATTGCCCCTTTCAATTACTATAGGACTGATTCATTTATTACCTAACAGTGGTGCTAGGACCCTGATTATATAGTGCTTAACACCTAGGCTCTCTCGGCTCAACGCGTTTCGCCCAGATACTGGGCACATCAGGAGGCTGTTTTAGACATTTTGTGCTATTTACATGCAAATTGGAGCATTATACTCCCGGCCAAGATATGAGCCACCGGGATACACCCAATACACAATGTATAGCAAAGACACATTTATAAAATACTAGCTGAAGAGCCCGGCGCTGCCCGGGCATAGTAACTAACTGTGGTTAGTTATAACAAATTATAATTATAATTATAATTATCCTCCATCCCATAGTTCCGTGCCCATATACCCATCATACATATCCACGATCCCTTAGGCCCGTGCCCACATACCCATCATATGTCATACATATCCTCCATCCCATAATCGAGTGCCCATATACCCATTACACATCCTCCATCCCATAGTCCCGTGCCCATATACCCGTCATACATATTCTCCATCCCATAGTCCCATGCCCATATACCCATCACACATCCTCCATCCCATAGTCCCATGCCCATATACCCGTCATACATATTCTCCATCCCATAGTCCCGTGCCCATATACCCATCATACATATCCTCCATCCTATAGTCCGGTGCCCATATACCCGTCATACATATCCTCCATCCCATAGTCCAGTGCCCATATACCCATCACACATCCTCCATCCCATAGTCCCATGCCCATATACCCATCATACATATCCTCCATCCCATAGTCCCGTGTCCATATACCCATCATACATATCCTCCATCCTATAGTCCCGTGCCCATATACCCGTCATACATATCCTCCATCCCATAGTCCCGTGCCCATATACCCGTCATACATATCCTCCATCCCATAGTCCAGTGCCCATATACCCATCACACATCCTCCATCTCATAGTCAACCATCTCAAAAATGGTGTATGTGCCACCACTCAATCCTTTTAATAAATTGTTGTCTAGCGCAGGGTTCCCCAACGCCAGTGCTCAAGGCCCACCAACAGATCATGTTTTCAGGATTTCCTTTGTATTGCACAGGTGAAGCAATTATCACCTGAGCAACACTAAGGAAATCCTGAAAACATGATCTGTTGGTGGGCCTTGAGCACTGGCGTTGGGGAACCCTGCTCTATCGGACCTTGAGCACTTGGTAGCAGTGATATTTTCTTAAGCTTTTGACCATTATTTTTTTTCTCCTCCAGATTTTTCTCCATTATTTTCATGTTTATCTACTCTAAAATAATACAGCCACTAGAATCAGAGTCTTAGAAATAAGATGACCGTCTCCACCTTCTGCAAAGTGTTATATGGGAGCGTTAATCAAGCAACAGAAATTTAGAAACACAGGGTATGATGTTTGTGAGTCACCGAACTGTCCCTCTGAAATCACTTCTAGTTTTCTTTATGTAGTACAATATTCTTATGATATGCAAGTGTCTACAAGGAGTCAGAAAACATGGAAATGACATACAAGTTGTGCATAATTGACACAGCGAAATCCTTCACTTCATCTTCTAAGCTACATACACGGTCAGAAAAACCCCAAACATGAAGCTGCACATACATATTCCACAATGTAACACTGTGCGGCGTATAAGCTGTGTATTATGAATTTATAATGTACTAGCTGAAGAGCCCGGCATTACCCGGGCATAGTAACTAAATGTGGGTCACGCTCTTCCATTAACAGCCCCACTCTCCACCCGCAATCACGCTCTCTCCTTCTGCAGCCCCGCTCTCCACCCGCCGTCCTGCTCTCTCCCTCCGCAGCCCCGCTCTCCATCCGTGTCCAGCTCTTCCTCCACAGCCCCGCTCTCTCCCTCCACAGCCCCGCGCCTTCCCGCTCTCTCTCCGCAGCCTCACTCTCCATCCGTGTCCCGCTCTCTCCTTGCAGCTCCGCTCTCCACCCGCGTCCCGCACTTTCCCTCTGCAACCCGGCTCTCCAGCCGCCAGTTGGTGGGGCTATGTGGAGTGGACATGACTTGATACATACACACGCACACATACATACACTCAGCTTGATAGATAGATAGATAGATAGACATAGATAGATAGATAGATAGATAGATAGATAGATAGATAGATAGATAGATACTGGAGGACAGTAAAAAAAACTTGCAAAAAAGTGAGTTCTGAAGGGGAACCTTACTTATCATGGGACTACCTGGGGTAGAAAAGACAACTAAGATGCAAGTTCCTCTGCCGATAGGGCTTTTGGCTTTACATATATGGCCAGGATGTTTTGATGTTTACTACAGAAGCTGCTATACAACCATACACTCAGTCCATACAAACCCAAAATATCCACTTTTTACCCATTCTTCCCTACATAAAAATGGCTCCCGCTATGGCAGTCTTGAGCAATCCATGTATCATATTTAGAGGGTGTCAGATGGCCGTATAAATCAGACCGAGATTGGACCGCAATGCTCGGACTGGTCGGCGGCACTCCCGACCTGAGCATAACAGCTTCATGTATTTCTATGCAGTGGTCACCCTCCAGTCGGAAGAGCCGCGGCGAGTCCAATCTCGCCCCGATTTACACGGTCGTCTGATTATGCCCGTTAAGCTATTTATCTAAATGGCCAGTAAGTAACACTACATTTTCCCTGGCAATGGCTCTACCCTATACAAACGTAACCGATGCTGCTCACATATAAAAGGGGTTGTCCGTGCTGAGATGCTACCTTTAATATTTGGAAAACAAAATATGCCTGTGATACACACGCATCATGTTCATAATCTAGTATCACGTGCCAAAATAAAACCACTGTGTAGTTGACCTCGATTAGAACATTTTCCGTTTTGTGTCTACAGCTCCTATGAAGGTCTATATGTCTCCATGGTTACAGAATAGTAACACACACAACGAGGCATTTATCAGATTCTTAGATTGTCTAGATTGCAATGATATAAAATGAGCCAATTTTATTGATAAATCTTTAAATTTAAGACTGTCTGGTCTAAGTATCAACCACGGATTAGTTGGCTTACTTCATAGTCATAATGTGCATCACAATTTTGGATAATTTTTTGATGCATTATGTTGCACATTAAACCACACACTTTTCAGCTAAGTCATACTTTGTAGGTGGACAAGTTGTAAAAAGTGTCTAAAAAATATAAATATGGTGCAAGTCACGAAAGATTGGTTTTGTTGGGGAACGTTACACCTAAACTATGGCACATTTAACTTGATATATATGCCTCAATGTGTCTGATCCTGCAGACATATTCCCTTAAGTCTGTGAATCCCTTCTTAAAGGGATCTGTCAAAAAATGTTTGCCTCTAAATCTGTGAGTGAAGCAGTCAAGCATATTCATGAGATCTGTATAACCCACCCCCACCACTGATTGGCAACTGTGTACACTGTGCATAGGCAGAAATCTGCCAATCAGTGATGTGGGCGGGGTTATACAGAGCTCGGCATTCAGAGAACAGATAGATCTACAGCATATAAAGCAATGATTTTATCAAAATGACAGCAAGCAGTCCAGTAAGTGATATATCGCTGGAATCAGGGTCTCTGCCCCTACATCATGATGCTCTCAGATGGAGTAGCAAATGCCTGGTAATAGATGCCTTTTACATTTTATAAAAAACATTAGCAAGAAGTAGGGGACTGATCTGACAGAGTATGACTACACAGTAACCTAGTTGGACTCTAAAGTCTGCACTGAAGACATTAACAGAGAATGGTAGGTTGCTTGTAGTTAAGACTATTTGTTCCTTTTTTACATAAATACCGTAAGTCGAAGATTGAAAGGCATAAACTATTAATTACTTTTATATTAATAATACAGCCATAACAATACCACATATTTATTTTTCCATCGAGTACAGTAAACAGAAGGTTACACGATCACTTTAGTTCAGAAACCATTATGTTCTGCTAATATTAGTGCATCCGGGAAGGCATTGTTCTCCTCCTCTATTATGTTGTTTTCTACATATTTATATACATAGATGCAGATTTAACAATGGATGTACTCGTACATTTATGGATATAGTAGTATTTTTTTCCTCTGTGTTTGCCATTTTCACTGACTTCTAGTTATATCTGAAGTTTTGCAGAGTATATTGTATTAGAGAAAATGGCAACTTTCCAAAGATGTTCTGATATTACCTAAAAGCACATTATATGCCATCTTAATACTATGCTAGATCCATCTCTAGATCAAACAAATTATTTGGTGGTCATAGTACCCACCAACACACTACACACCAGAGCAGTGGTCTGCAACCTGTGGCTCTCCAGACCCCTGGGGTTGTAGAATCAATACACCTGGAGTGCTACAGGATGCCGACCACTGCGAGATGTGTCTATTTGCGTTATTGTGCCGGTAAGATTGTCAGAACACTCACATCAAGAACTTTTACTCTGTGGAATTTAGATCCTTGGTTAGACATTCAAGAAAGCGCCAAACTGTCTCTTCGGAGAGAAAGAGGAACTCAGAGCGCCACCAATAGGTACAAGCAATACTGTAAGTCAGTATCGATTCTCTAACAAGCCTTGTCACAAGACTTAAGATAAACGCCAAAACCAAAGTCTCAATTTGCAGACACTGTGTTTCGGGGTACTGCTCCTCGTCAGTGCAAAGTGTGAGATCTGGTTTGGGTGGGTGATAGTCGTCTGATCGGGATGCAAGGGGTAACATTTCTCCTTTGGAGAGTGACATGTCAAGGTGAGGAGACCTTTAAGCCGCAATGCTCCTCCAGAAAATATGAAAATTGTCTCTTCAGCGAGGAAGAGGACTAGAACTCTAGTGCCACCTATAGGAGGTAGCAATCCTAAAAGGCAACATTGACTCTCTAACAAACTGACTTTTAGGATTGCAACTTCCTATAGGTGGCACTAGAGTTCTAGTTCTCTTCCTCTCCCAGAGGAGCATTACAGCTTAAAAGTCTCCTCACCTTGGCATGTCAGGCTTGACATGCCACTCTCCGCAAAGAAAACATTAACCCTAGAATGCTAAGAAAGATCCAAAAATTACTAAAGAGTCTTTCATTTTTCACATAAGTGCTTGCCCCTAATAAAGATATTATTTAAAAGGATGTTCTCAAATTTCATGGTATAGGGGTTATCTATGCAATAAGTGTTAACTTTCCGATCGTTGAGAGTCCAACAACTGTGGCCCACAGAGATCCTGAAAACTGAAGAGCCTCAACTCTCAACTTGAAAAAATGACTAAGTATGGAATGGACAAGGCAACTGTTAGGTGGATTCATAACTGGCTTAGTGATCGGACCCAAAGAGTGGTCGTAAATGGCTGCACATCCAGTTGGAAGAATGTCTCAAGTGGGGTACCACAGGGCTCTGTCCTGGGCCCTGTATTGTTCAACATCTTTATCAACGATTTAGATGAAGGAATTGAGGGTAAACTGATTAAATTTGCTGATGACACAAAGCTAGGAGGGATAGCTAATACTAGAGAAGAGAGAGAGAGGATTCAAAAAGATTTAAATAAACTGGAGAAGTGGGCAGCAACTAACAGAATGGTTTTTAACAGGGAGAAATGCAAAGTACTACATCTGGGCAATAAAAATGAAAAAAGCATATATAGAATGGGAGGAATAGGGCTAAGTGACAGCACATGTGAAAAAGACTTGGGTATACTAATAGATCACAGACTGAATATGAGTCAACAGTGTGATGCAGCAGCAAAAAAGGCAAATGCAATTCTAGGATGTATTAACAGAAGCATACAGTCTAGATCACGTGAAGTCATTATTTCCCTCTACTCCTCTTTGGTCAGACCTCATCTGGAATATTGTGTCCAGTTTTGGGCACCACATTTTAAAAAAGACATCAACAAACTGGAGCAAGTTCAGAAAAGAGCGACCAGAATGGTGACCGGTCTGCAAACCCTGTCTTATGAGGAAAGGTTGCAGGATTTGGGAATGTTTAGTTTGCAAAAGAGAAGACTGAGAGGAGACTTAATAGCTGTCTACAAATATCTAAAGGGCTGTCACATTGTAGAAGGATCAACTTTATTCTCATTTGCACAAGGAAAGACTAGAAGCAATGGGATGAAACTGAATGGGAAGAGACACAGATTAGATATTAGAAAAAACTTTTTGACAGTTAGAGTGATCAATGAGTGGAACAGGCTGCCACGAGAAGTGGTGAGTTCTCCTTCAATGGAAGTCTTCAAACAGAGGCTGGACAGACATCTGACTGGGATGATTTAGCGAATCCTGCTTTGAGCAGGGGGTTGGACCAGATGGCCCAGGAGGTCCCTTCCAACTCTACGATTCTATGAAAAAAACTCAATAGAGCAGAGGTTGGTCATGCGCACTGCCTTTCCTTCATTCTAAAGGGCGTGCTGAAGATCAGCCAAGCACAGCTCTCAGCAATCACTGCTGCTCCCATTAATAAATGAATGGAGCAGCAGTGTACATGATCCTCCATTCTGAAGAGCCCCAGTTTTCGTGATTGCTTGAACCTTCAGCGAACAGAAATTTATACCCTATCCTTTGGATCAGGGAATAACTTTCAAACTTGAGAACACACTTGTTAAGTGGTGTCCCCATCTCAGACATCTCTGTGATATGCACCTACTATGAGAACAGGGTCCGGTCCTGTGCTGCTTGGAACAGAGCAGCAGCTACATATGTGCGGCTCTTTCCATTCACTTCTGTCCCTACATTTACAAAAGTGCTCGGCCATTTTTGGAAATTACACAGAATAGAGAAGAGCATGAAGCCTACTCTCTTTTTTTGGCAATGCAAGATATGGCCCCATTCTCAAACCTAGAGGTGAAGTTTTCGAAGTTTTGGAAAAAGTGGACAAGTGGGAGAGAGGCAGCAATAGGATTAAATAAATAACAGAAGCATTACTTTCCCACTGGTCTTTGAGTCCTTGTTTCAGCGATATAGTGAAGTATACCCCACAAGACGGCTGCATCCAAACACTGACTTCAGTGGTAATGCTTGCATGTATGGCATGAGAACGCTAGTTATGGGTCCCTGAAGTCAAGGGTGGTACGTAGCACATCATCTTGCGGGGCAGCACCACAAAGTCATCTTGGGGGACAGCACCAGAATGACAGCGTTGGAATGGTAGAGGATACAACACATAAGTAATTCTTCTTTCATCATTTTAGCTCATTTCCTTACTTGTCCTCTTTTTTTGACAACTTGGATAATCCCTTTAAAGTCGTCTTCCTGGCAACATATGCGCACAACTGAAAGCAAATTACATTTAATGAATAAATCAGCCTTCTAGCGTCTCTCCAACCTGAAATCTCTGTTCCCCAAACAAAAGCAGCAGAAAGCAACTGCAGGCAACATATGTTCTGCCTTTCCATTATTACCGTCTACATGGCAGAAAGAAAGCAACTTAATTGAAGCAAGGAAGTCGGCCATGTGCTCCACCGTTACCGATTGTCTAAAGTGCTAACAACATTAGAGCGCGTAGCACATATGGCGTTACATCAGGACATTTCCTGCCTGCGTTACATAGTTGTACTTAAACTGGCTCCACTAATTCAAATTACAGGCATAAAATGTGAGCACATGGCGTTCTGGCACCTGGAAATAAGCAGCCTGCGAACATTTTACCATCAGCAAGCTGATGTGATGGCAAAGCAGACGTCCAATACTGCATCCACGCTGGTGTCTGCATGGACACAACTCCTTATACCGATTTCTGTGGATAAAGAGGTAGTCTTCCAGAAGCAGCTCCAAAAGTGGAGGAGTTTCTCATAAGGGTT
The DNA here is from genome assembly GCF_039654945.1 of Dendrobates tinctorius. Lineage (NCBI taxonomy): Eukaryota > Metazoa > Chordata > Amphibia > Anura > Dendrobatidae > Dendrobates > Dendrobates tinctorius. The sequence goes on along the minus strand of NW_027361875.1, from coordinate 1,498,744 downwards.
GTCAGCCACTGTAGGGTGCATAGAAGCCATGGTGGTGGTGGCTTAGATGTAGTACGTAAATCTGCACAACTCGGGGTTAAGTCTGATTCAGTACATGTAAAAAGCGAGGCTCCTCGTAAGATGCACATTCACTAGCAATCCTCTACAAGATTAATACCTTAGTAGATACTCAAGAAGTTCATGCCCAAGAAAGAGGACGGACGAAAGTGGCAAGGTGGTAACGGTCAGCATGTGACCATGGTAGTCACCTAAGCGCAAATGCAATTGACTGCTCCAGATTCAAATTGGACCTTTCTTGACAACTGCTTAATAGACGCATCTTACATAAGGATTGCTTGTGTTTGCTTTTTTTCTAATCTATATTGGGAGGTTTGGATGAAACAGTCAGCTTCCCTGATGACCATGGTTGAGTTTCCCTGATGACCATGGTTGAGTTTCCCTGATGACCATGGTTGAGTTTCCATTATGACCATGGTTGAGTTTACCTGATGACCATGGTTGAGTTTCCATTATGACCATGGTTGAGCTTCCCTGATGACCACGGTTGAGTTTCCATTATGACCACCTTTGAGTTTCCCTGATGACCATGGTTGAATTTCCATTATGACCATGGTTGAGATTCCCTGATGACCATGGTTGAGTTTCCATTATGACCATGGTTGAGTTTCCCTGATGACCATGGTTGAGTTTCCAAAATGACCATGGTTGAGTTTCCCTGATGACCATGGTTGAGTTTCCATTATGACCATGGTTGAGTTTCCCTGATGACCATTGTTGAGATTCCATTATGACCACGGTTGAGTTTCCATTATGACCATGGTTGAGGTTCCCTTATAATCATGGTTAATCTCTGGGGAACAGGAGAAAGAAGCCAGGTTTATGTCAATCAGCCTCCTTCATTTAACGGGAACTACACTGCACACTACAGTACATTGCTCTGCCCTCGGCAGGCAGAGAGAAGAGCACTAATGCAGGAGTGCGATTGGGGGGACACTGCGTGGTTGATGTAGGACGCGTCATCCACAAGAAACTGGCAAAGTGGACAGCGAATGAAGGAAGAAAGGAAGTGCCGGATCAAGCCCATAGATGCCCAACGGACCAGACTGCGCCGTCTATGGGTATAATAAAAGGTCTTTTTTAGGATCTGCAGACTGTATTGTAGACTTTTTTTTTTACAACACTCTAGAATGCTCTAAAAGTGGCCTTAATTGTGGTGGCTGTAGTTTATATGGAGAAAAGCTAGTGACAGGCTCCCTTTAAATAAGGGGTCGACTTCATAAGACAGCCTCTTTTAGGGGTTTTCTAGTTTTATGGTAATCGTTGAATAATATATATTCTGACGTATGAGAAGCCAGGACCTGATTGACATGACCTCCACTTGATTGGTGAGTTGCTAAATGTGTCCCTTCTATCATTGCAGAGTTAATATTGAAGCATACTCTATAAGTGATGCATGCCGTTTACAATGTCACAGTTGTGAATACAAAAGGTTTTAAGTCTTGTCATCTGTTCCACACGTACCTTGTATCCTTAGACTCAATAGGAGAGTCTGTGTGTCGCGCCACAGTCCTCTAAATAGGCAAAATTAATTGTTTATTGATCATAGCAGCGGAAAGATGGAGTTAAGAGGAGCAGGGTGACAGACAAGTAAAGTGACTGTCTCCAAAATTCTAACCTACAGTTCATGGTTATTGAGGGACACTGATGAAAAAAGAAAATCCTCAAAGACTTGTACCAACCTATAATGTTTGAAAGGAATCTGTCAGAAGGTTTTACAGGGAACCCGATTCCAGTGATTCCAACCCAATTCCTTACTTTACTGGGTGCAGCAGTTGTGACACAATCACAGTTTTCTCTGCAGCAGAGCTCTAATGCTGAGCCCTGTAAATCCCTACCCACACCACTTATTGGCAGCAATTTTTGTATACTGTATATTGACAGAATGCTGCCAATCAGTGGAGGGGAGCTGGATTGGACCAGGAAGCACAAGACACTTAGTCCTCCCTGAAAAAAAGAGGCTCAGATAAGCTTGTCTGACAAAACGTTGCTTGACAGTTTACAACAGCAACTAGCAGAATTGTGATTGCAGCTCTGAACTAAGAACTGTTGCAAGGCACCGTATATATTACGATATTTAACAAGGTGCTCAACATTTTATTCAAATTCTTATGTAAAACCTATAAAATTGTGATCAAAGCTATAATTAATAAGTGTCTGAGCTTGATGAAACTCATAATATAAATGACAAAGCAGGTATAAAGCCCCCCTCCCACACACACACATTAGACAGACGTCGGATGAACCTCAGACAAAGGATCGCTTAGCCGAGCATTCATATGTTCTCTATGAGAAATGCTCTGCCAAAGTCATCTGGCAAGGGCTTATCTCCCGAAGAACTAAAGGATCAGCTGTTGAAAACTGAAAAGGCCAGATCTGTCGGAGAAAGTCAGGAGCCCCCTACATATTAGATATCGGTGTGTTTGGCTGACACTAGACTAATGTGTATGGGGGCCTTATGTCAAGGGGAAACAAACTTGCGAGTCATTTATTTAGGAGATATAGTTTAGCTCAGACCTATAAAATGTAACGGGATTAAGAACATTTCGTATGCAAGTACAGACTCCACTGGTCACACTGACCAAAATATATTCAGCGACCACAGGCACAATAAACGCGTCCCATAAATCGTTCATGAGGGAACAAAGAAGTGAAGAGGAGGATGTCAGGCTTGTTGCATGTGACATGCAATAGGCAGCTGATGACAGTGGACAAGCCGTCATTCCATCCAGCATTGTGCTCGTTCCAGAGGGACCACTACAGCCCAGCGCCGGCACATTCGCAACCCTGTCATGAGAGTGTGGGATTAACATTCTTTCTTCAGAGCAGTTCCTGCCTGAGGATTACATTTCACCCTCTTCTTATCCATCCAGAGGACACATCTCAAGAAAGGGTTATTCATTTAAGGAGCAGACATCCTCATCCATCATTGGGCTTTAGAAATGAGGAAGATATTTAGTGTTGGCTGATTCTGGTTATTGAACCAAAGCAAGACTCTTCTTATTGATAATCCAAGTAATGGGGCAACTTGTGCCATGTCATTACAGCTGGTGGATGTATCAGCAATGCAAAGTGTTAAGGGTTTTGTGATGAGATGAAGCAATTAATTGATTGGGGTAAACAATGCGGGCAGTAGTGATTATCTATATGAAAATGTATGGAAATGACGAGCTCGGCATTGGTCGGCAGATTCCTTGACAGATGCACGCAGGGCTGCCATCAGGGCATTACTGACCTGACTGGCGTATGGGGCCCGATCAGCAGAGGGGGCCCGCATCGGGCCCCATCACTTTTGCCCATTGAGCCCCACCCCACTGCCCCAGAGGCAGGATTCTGCCGATCACGTAACTGAACCTGCGTCAGAGATGCAGGTTTAGTTACTCTATTGTCGTGCGGGACCGGGCTGTTAGGGCTGGCGGAACACACCAAATAATAAATGATAGTAAGGTGCATTCGCAACCCGGGGTCCACCATGCAGAGGTGGTAAACTGCTGCTTAGTAATGGCGGATGTATATAGCGGTATACAAAAGGTCACATGCGGAATTTAAATGCCGGAGTCTGTTAGAACTCACAGAGCTCGGCAAGGGGGCGCACAGAATGCGGTCACAGAACTCTGCCCCAAGGACACGGTGTCAGAGTCCCTCTAGACCTTCTGAGCACGTGGCGTCGCACCTACGGACACCACTATAGACGCTGACTATGGTGAAGTGTCGAGCACGTGCACCGCGGCGTGTAGAGCCACCAGTGGACAATGATTCCAGTCTCTGACTCTGCCTCTACCTACACCTAGACCTGGGCGCTTAACAGGCTAGGCTGCACAACACATGCGTACCAAGGGTAGGGGTTTCTTAATGAGTCATTCACCAGAGACATTCATACATGCATACAACACTCACTCCACATGGTCTAATCTTTGTCTATATTAGTGCATGGCCGAACGGCCATGCGAACCTTTAATAGCAGCGTCCTTCTGGGACCTTCCTGACCTTCCTGATGGTCCAATCCAAGCAGGAGAAGGACCTGAGCATGTGACCTCCGATCTTCAATGAGAGATCGTCCCACGGGCATGCTCAGTGGACCGAAAGGAGGACATAGTCCCTGGAGTAGCTCGCTGCTGACCAGCATGCGTTGCTATAGCCGGACCAGAGGTGGCAGCAGCAACCAAACCAACAGAGCTGGTCTGAGCAGAGCGCTGTGATCGATGAGTCTGCTGAGCAGCCTCCTCTGCGGCCGGAGAGGAATGGGAGACTGCCGAATGCAAGGCTCGGGATTCCTGCTGTGCAGCGACAGGAACCCGACACCTAACACGGGCCCACACGGCAATTGTTAAAGCCGCAAGCCAATCAGAAGCACGTCATTGTCATTCGCCGGCAAGTGAGCACTTTCAGCCTGGAGGGAAGATCGCTCGCCGCAAGGTAATTAAAAAGTTTTTTTTTTATTTATTTTTATTGAAAGCAGCAAGCTGGCAGGATGGAGACACAGGGGTAGAATGGAGACAGGGGACAGGATTACAGGCACAGGGGACAGGATTGCAGGCACAGGGGACAGGATTGGAGATACGAGGCAGGATTGGAGATACGGGGGCAGGATGGAGATATGGTGCAGGATGGAGACAGATGGGGCAGGAGTATGGTGTTATGAATGGGTCACCGAGGAGGATAGCAGGCCCAGGCTAAGCCACAGGAAACCAGAGAGGTTGGTAACTAAGCGGATGCAGACCCCTGATCCTGTCCACACATCTAGCAGTAGCCGTGGAGCGTACCTACGATGATCCTAGATGCCTCGGCACAGCCAGAGAGCTAACTAAGCCTAGAGTAAGAAAGGGGAAATCTAAAATGCCCCGGAGCAGACCCCAAAGGAATAGATAGCCCCCAAACATATATTGTCGGTGAGACAAGAAGAAAACACAAATGCAGGCAGAAAAATAGACTGAGCAAACGATGGGGCCCACACTGACTAGACAGGACAGGAAAGGAAAGATACTGTCTGCAATCATGCAAAAAACCCTGCAAAAAAAGTCCAACACATCTGATGCACAAAAACACTGAAGTCGCACGATTTCGCCCCCACTAATCAGCACTCTGGTATATTTTGAAAGCAAAGCAAAAAGAGACCAATATAAAAGGGGACAAAACAATCTGGCACATGCAGTAACAAATGGGCGGTGAATCAGCACAGCCCCAGCCGGAGCTAGCTGACCCGCACAAAGCAGAGATAAATAAAACCAGATCAAATGCAAACAGAATAGCAAACGAACCACTTAGCTGAACATGCAGGGGAAGAGCAGGAGACATCAGACCTCAGGAGGCACAAGAAGGAAATCAACAGCAGGGATAGAGGGAGTCAGCTGTCTTAAATCCCTATCAGAAACCCCAGATCTCCAATCGTCTGCCTCATTACCAGGTGGCAAGCCTCTGTCAATCAGATCAGCTCCACTACCTCCAGTAACCACCAGAGGGAGCCCCGAAAGAGAACTCTCAATCTGACCAGCTCCACTATCTTCAGTAATCACCAGAGGGAAGCCAGAGAGAGAATTCACAACAGTATCTCCCCCTTGAGGAGGGGTCACCAAACCCTCATCCACGCCACCAGGCCGGTCAGGATGGGCCCGGTGAAAAGCACGAACCAATCTTTCGGCATGAATGTCAGAAGCAGAGACCTAAGAATTATCCTCCTGGCCATAACCCTTCCATTTGACCAGGTACCGGAGTCTCCGTCTAGCCAAACGAGAATCCAATATTTTCTGTACTTCATACTCCAAATTACCTTTAACCAATACAGGGTCAGGAGGCGCCGCCATGGGAACTACTGGCTCTACAAACCTCTTCAACAAGGATTTATGGAACACGTTATGGATCTTAAACATAACTGGAAGAGCCAAACGGAAAGAAACAGGATGAAGGATTTCCAAAATCTTATAAGGTCCAATGAATCTTGGCTTGAATTTTGGAGACGCAATCTTCATAGGAATATTCTTTGAAGACAACCAAACCATATCACCCACTTTAAACCGGGGACCAATGGTCCTATGCCGGTTGGAAAACTGTTGGGCTTTTTCCTGAGAGTGGGACAACTTATCCACCATAGGTAACTGTAACTCTCAAATCACTAAAGATAAGATTTGGGGACCTATTAAACTCTATTTACTTGATAAAGGGGCCCATAGGTTCCTGAAAGGAGTTGTTTGTAATGGAAATTTTAATACACTAACTACTCTTGCCACGTTGAACTTTGTTTGCCTGAATAAACATTAAAGGGGGTACCTTTCCCATGCAGAAGAGACCTCCACTGATGACACGAGTGACTTATCCCAAAAATAGGACAGTTGTATACTGTAACCCTATTTCATTGAGCTAACCAAGAACACATCCATTACTGAAATATATCAGAGCAGAAAATCTGATACCATAAATCTATAATATACAAAATGACTCAGCAAGTGATAAAGGAAAATTAGTTGAGCAATTTGATATACAGTTTTGCAATAAAAGGATCAATGTAACTTGTGATTTTTAATTTCTGATTATTTCTGATTTATCCTCAGCTTAGGAGTCCAGTGGGCGGTCCCAATCAGTGAATGACAGTTATCTCTGTATATACAGATCTACAGGGAAGACTGACAATTGCTAATAAGCCCACTCAAGAGACATCTAAATCCAGAATGATAAGGGGGTCCAAATAAATTAATTAAAATATACTAAATCTTTTCCCACAAACTTTTATACCAATCTGTTCAACAACTATGATAAGTTCCATTTAGGCTAAGTGTACACGTAGCAGAAAATTTCTGCTTGAAAACCTGACTCCCTTCCCAGAAACCGCACCTATTTTTCCGCGGCGTTTTTTGCGCGGTTTTGATGCGTTTTTGATGTGTTTTTTTCCGCAGCGGTTTCAAAACGCATGGAAGAAGCCAAAACCACGGAAAAATCCGCAAAATTAAATAGCATGCTGCGTTTTTTACCGCGATGAATTTTTCGCGGTAAAAAAAAACGCATCAATGTGCACAAAAAGTGAAAAATGCATAGAAATGACTGGGAAGCTTATTTTTAGCGGTTTTATAGCAGTTTTATAGTGAAAACCGCGGTAAAAACCACTAAAAAACCGCTGTGTGTGAACACAGCCTTAAAGGGAATCTATCACCAGGTTTTTGCTACCTCATCTGAGAGTAGCATACTGTAGGAAACAAAACCCTGATTCCAGCGATCTATCACTTAGTTTACTGGGGGCAGCAGTTGTGACACAGAGTTTTTTTTAGATGTAGCATGAAGCAGAGCTCAGAAATATAACCCCACCCACACCACAGCACTCTATGTACGTTGTCTAATAATAATAAGCTGCTTATCACAAGAGGGGGCGTGGTCAGACCACTTGTCATGAGGCAGCTAGTAGGGCAATGAATCTCCTGGTGATAAAACCTTCATTGTATAGAAACAATAGCACATAGCCTAATAAATGACACATCCCTTAAATCTGTGTCTCAGCTGCTTCCACATGCTGTTCTCAGATTACACTGCAAAACCCTGCTGACAGACTCCCTTTAAAAATACTAATTATACTTTTTATTAAGAAGATACTGTACATTATAAAAATAGATGACGTTAGTTAAATACAACAGTAGAACATTCTAGAATCGTAGGTCTAAATGGCTCTGACAAAGTACTTGGCATCCAGTATGTACCAATATAAAATAGTAATATGTGTTTGCATGAAATGATAGATTCAATATTAGCAAAAGCCAAGGCATCTTGTCCGCCAGACACATAATGCACAAAATAGAATGTAACCAAAGGGGTTATAGGGATGACAAGTTTCATTAAGATCTGAACTTTTCTTTTCCAAATGCTGCGGCTGATCCAAATGATAGATTATACACTGAATGCTCTGATGAATCTTAATCAAAGCATTCACTCCAGACATCATTTAGCTGCTCCTGGCAGGCACCACAGTCTTTTTTGGCAATGCTCTGAGTTCAATATTTAGTTTGTCTTGAAACAAGGCGATTACTAATATGTGATAGGGAATAGAAACAACAGCACTAGATGGTTACAGACTAACCAGCTAACAAGAAGCCACCTTCATGGCGGTCACCTGGGGCTACAGCCACATACAGAAGGATATCATAACCTAAAACAAGCATATTCCTGACATCAAACCTCAATGCATTTTACAGCATTTTAGATTACAGCCATGATGCCGATCTACTGATCGCCACCGCTCCAGCTCCTGGAGTCCATATCAAACAGCAGATCTTGCTGGATGAAATCCCTATGACGTCCTTGCATCCTTACGTGACAGACGAAGATTGAGACAGCCCATTTAACCGGACACATTTTTTCTCCCCCTGTCCAAACTTATACATCATTGCTGATTAACTCTCAACACCACAAGTAATAAAAAAAGATAAAAATACAAGTGGCCAGTTTTTGCTTTTATTTTATTTCCACTGTCCCTTAAAAATATATATATATATATATATTAACCCTTTAAGCCCCAAGGGTGGTTTGCACGTTCATGACCGGGCCAATTTATACAATTCTGACAACTGTCTCTTTATGAGGTAATAACTCTGGAACGTTTCCATGGATCCCGGTGATTCTGACATTGTTTTCTCGTGACATATTGTACATCATGTTAGTGGTAAAATTTCATTCATATAACTTGCGTTTATTTGTGAAAAAAATGGAAATTTGGCGAAAATTTAGAAAATTTCGCAATTTTCCAACTTTGAATTTTTATGCCCTTAAATCACAGAGATACGGCACCCAAAAAAATTAATAAATAACATTTCACACATGTTTACTTTACATCAGCACAATTTTGGAACCAAAATTTTTTTTTTGTTAGGACGTTATAAGGGTTAAAAGTTGACCAGCGATTTCTCATTTTTGCAACACCATTTTATTTTTACGGACCACATCACATTTGAAGCCACTTTGAGGGGTCTATATGATAGAAAATACCCAAAAGTGACACCATTCTAAAAACTGCACCCCTTAAGGTGCTCAGAACCACATTCAAGAAGTTTATTAACCCTTCAGGTGCTTCACAGGAATTTTTTGAATATTTAAAAAAAATGAACATTTAACTTTTTTTCACAAAAAAAATACTTCAGGTTCAATTTTTTTTATTTTACCAAGGGTAACAGGAGAAATTGGACTTCAAAAGTTATTGTGCAGTTTGTCCTGAGCACGCTGATACCTGATATGTGGGGGGGAACCACTGTTTTCCAAGGATAACAGGACCCTAAAAGTTTTTGTGCAATTTGTCCTGAGTACGCTGATACCCCACATGTGGGGGTAAACCACTATTTGGGTGCATGGCAGAGCTCGGAAGGGAAGCAGCGCCATTTGACGTTTTTGGCTGGAATTGAGATCGGACACCAGGTCGCGTTTGGAAAGCCTCTGATGTACCAAAACAGTGAAAACCCCCCACAAATGACACCATTTTGGAAACTAGACCCCCCAAGGAACTTATCTAGATGTGTGGTGAGCACTTTGAACCCCCAGTGCTTCACAGAAGTTTATAACGCCCGGGCGTGAAAATAAAAAAATCATATTTTTTCCACAAACATGATCTTTTAATCACCAATTTTTTTATTTTCCCAAGGGTACCAGGAGAAATTGGACCCCAAAAGTTGCTGTCCAATTTGTCCTGAGTACGCTGATACCTCATATGTGGGGGAAAACTACTGTATGGGCACACGTCAGGGCTCGGAAGGGAAGTAGTGACGTTTTGGAATGCAGACTTTGATGGAATGCTCTGCGGGTGTCATGTTGCCTTTGGAGAGCCCCTAATGTACCTAGACAGTGGAAACCCCCCACAAATGACACCATTTTGGAAACTAGACCACCTAAGGAACTTATCTAGATGTGTGGTGAGCACTTTGAACCCCCAAGGGCTTCACGGAAGTTTATAATGCCCGGGCATGAAAATAAAAAAAAATCATTTTTTTCCACAAAAATGATATTTTTGCCCCCAATTTTTCATTTTCCTACGGGTAACAGGAGAAATTGGACCCCAAAAGTTGTTTTACATTTTGTCCTGAGTAGGCTGATACCCTATATGTGGGGGTAAAACACTGTTTGGGCGCATGGCAGAGCTTGGAAGGGAAGGAGCACCATTTGACTTTTTCAACGCAGAATTGGCTGGAATTGAGATCAGACGCCATGTTGCATTTATATAGCACCTGATGTGCCCAAACAGTGGAAACCCCCCCAATTATAACTCCAACCCTAACCCCAACACACCCCTAACCCTAATCTCAGCCCTAACTCTAGCCCTAACCCTAGCCCAAACCCTAGCCCTAACCCTAATGGGAAAATGGTTAGCGATACTTCATTTAGGTCTTTTTTTATGTTTTGTCGGTTTTATGCAATGAAAACAATTTTATATAAAAAAATAATTATTTTTGCATCGCTTTATTCTGCGAGCTATAACTTTTTTATTTTTTTGCTGATGATGCTGTATGGTGGCTCGTTTTTTGCGGGACAAGATGACGTTTTCAGCAGTACCATGGATATTTATATGCGTCTTTTTGATCGCGCGTTATTGCACTTTTTGTTCGGCAGTATGATAATAAAATTATTTTTTGCTTCGTTTTTTATTTTTATTTATTAAGGGGTTAACTAATGGGACAGTTTTATAGGGCAGGTCGTTACGGACGCGGCGATACCAAATATGTGTACTTTTATTGTTTGGTTTTTTTTTATTTCCAAAAAATGAATTTATTAGGGAATATTTTTTTTTTTTTAATTTACTTAGCGATTCTTTTTAATTATTTTTACACTTTTTTTTTTTTACTTTATTACATTGTCCCAGGGGGGACATACCTGTCATGTGTCAGATTGCTGATCTGTCACTTCACAGATCATTGTGACAGATCAGCAATCTGTCACAGGCACTGCAGAAGGCTTCCTCATGCCTGCGCTTTGCAGGCACTGAGGAAGCCAGCTTCCTGCAGGCCCCCCGAAGGTCCCCGTTGCCATCTTGGATTCGGGGACCTGCAGGGATGGAGCCCCCCGCAGCAACGCTGCACATTGCACTGCTGTGGGGGGCTCAGGGAAGCACGGAGGGAGCCCCCTCCCTGCCAATGCTTCCCTTTAACCCCCGGTACACCGCGATCGTGTTTGATCCCGGTGTGCAAGGGGTTAACGTGTCGCGGGCGGTCCGTGACCCCCCTGACACATTTGGCCGGGTGTCAGCTGTGATAATCAGCTGACACCCGGCCGCGATCAGCGGCGCTCACCACGTGGGCACCGCTGATCGCTGTGATGTACTATCCCGTCCCTGGGAATTAAGTTCCAGGGCACATGGATAGGATAGTACGTCACATGACAGAAAGGGGTTAACTATGCCATACAAATCCAGAGATATGGGCTTTTTTATTTAGTGTTACCTTTATAGTCTTTACATGGCAATGTTCTCACAGGGTAATAAAAACCTTTTTGGGCTAGGCATTTTGTATATATATATCTTTCCATGGACAGGTGTCTGAATGGTCCAGTCTGAGTCCTGCTCTGCCTCCATATATATTGAGGTCTGCTGACACAGTGAGGTGAACTACAAAAATTAGGATCCATCCTGACTGGGCACACCTTGTCGGGATGGGATGGCTTTTACACGTTTTTGTTCAAAATTGTGTTAACTACGTACCTAACGTATGTTATTTACATGGACTATTACATCTTATTATTTACTTATTACAGGGTATATACACAGTTTGCTTTTTATACTAGGTTTTCACAGGGTAATAATGCAGAGCAGCCTAAAGATACACCCCCACAGATCCCATGAGAAACTTCCCCTTGGGAGCAGAACAATCAGGAGCAGTAGGAATAAAATAAGAGCAAAACTGGTCACGTTTGAAAATGTGATTCTTTAAATGTCTTTGCCCACTTAGACTTGTATAGTAGATCTATCAGTGGTCCATTACCCCTTGTTCTACACAGGGCTGTGAAGTTGGTAAGAAACACCTCTGACTCCGACTTCTCAATTTCCCTGACTCCAGACTCCGACTGCGCAGCACTGCCTCAAAACTCACTACAGTGGTAAAAAAAAGTATTTAGTCAGCCACCAGTTGTGCAAGTTCTCCCACTTAAAAAGATGAGAGAGGCCTGTAATTGACATCATAGGTAGACCACAACTATGAGAGTCAGAATGAGAAAACAAATCCAGCAAATCACCTTGTCTGATTTGGCAAGATTTATTTTTCAAATTATGGTGGAAAAATAAGTATTTGGTCATTAACAAAAGTTCATCTCAATATTTTGTTATATATCCATTGTTGGCAATGACAGAAGTCAAACGTTTTCTGTAAGTCTTCACAAGGTTGGCACACACTGTTGGTGGTATGTTGGCCCATTCCTCCATTCAGATCTCCTCTAGAGCAGTGATGTTTTGGGCCTGTCGCTGGGCAACACGGATTTTCAAATCCCTCCAAAGATTTTCTATGCGGATGAGATCTGGAGACTGGCTAGGCCACTCCAGGCACTTCATATGCTTCTCACAAAACCACTCCTTCATTGCCCTGGCGTTGTGCTTGGGATCATTATCATTCTGAAAGATCCATCCACGTTTCATCTTCAATGCCCTTGCTGATGGAAGGAGGTTTGCACTCAAAATCTCACTATACATGCATGGCTCCATTCATTCTTTCATGTACACAGATCAGTGGTCATGGCCCTTTTGCCGAGACACAGCCCCAAAGCATGATGTTGCCACCCCCATGCTTCACAGTAGGTATGGTGTTCTTTGGATGCAACTCAGCATTCTGTCTCCTCCAAACACGGCGAGTTTTGTTTCTACTAAACAGTTCTACTTTGGTTTCATCAGACCATATTACATTCTCCCAATACTCTTCTGGATAATCCAAATGCTCTCTAGCAAACTTCAGACAGGCCCGAACATGTACTGGCTTATGCAGGGGGACGCGTCTGGCAATGCAGGATCTGAGTCCCTGGCAGCGTTGTGTGTTACTGACGGTAGCCTTTGTTACAGTGGTCCCAGCTCTATGTAGGTCATTCATTAGGTCCCCACCTCCCCGTATGGTTCTGGGATTTTTTCTCCCCGTTCTTCTGATCATTTTAACCCCACGGGGTGAGATCTTGCGTGGAGCCCAAGATTGAGGAAGATTATCAGTGGTCTTGTATGTCTTCCATTTTCTTATTATTGCTCTTACCGTTGATTTCATCACACCAAGCTGCTTGCCTATTGCAGATTCAGTCTTCCCAGCCTGATGCAGGGCTACAAATTTGTTTCTGGTGTCCTTCTCTTTGGTCTTCACCATAATAGAGTTTGGGAGTGTGAATGTGTGAGGATGTGGACAGGTGTCTTTTATACTGAATTGATAACAAGTTCAAACTGGTGCCATTACTACAGGTAATGAATGGAAGACAGAGGAGCCTCTTAAAGAAGAAAAGAAGAAGTTGCAGGTCTGTGAAAGCCAGAAATCTTGCATATTTTTAGGTGACCAAATACTTATTTTCCACCATAATTTGAAAAATAAATCTTGCCAAATCAGACAAGGTGATTTTCTGGATTTGTTTTCTCATTTTGACTCTCACAGTTGTGGTCCACCTATGATGTCAATTACAGGTCTCTCTCATCTTTTTAAGTGGGAGAACTTGCACAGTTGGTGGCTGACTAAATACTTTTTTTCCCCACTGTATGTACATAAAGTGCAGCACAAATTCATCTCATCTACGATTCCACAGCACAGGTGACTACTGAGCATGTACATAAAGTGCAGCACAGATTCATCTCATCTACATCTCCACAGCACTGGTCACTACTGAGCATGTACATAAAGGGCAGCACAGATTCATCTCATCTACGACTCCACAGCACTGGTCACTACTGAGCATGTACATAAAGTGCAGCACAGATTCATCTCATCTACAACTCCACAGCACTGATCACTACTGAGCATGTACATAAAGGGCAGCACAGATTCATCTCATCTACGACTCCACAGCACTGGTCACTACTGAGCATGTACATAAAGTGCAGCACAGATTCATCTCATCTACAACTCCACAGCACTGATCACTACTGCGCATGTACATAAAGCGCAGCACAGATTCATCTCATCTACGACTCCACAGCACTGGTCATTACTGAGCATGTACATAAAGTGCAGCACAGACTCATCTCATCTACGACTCCACAGCACTGGTCACTACTGAGCATGTACATAAAGTGCAGCACAGATTCATCTCATCTACAACTCCACAGCACTGATCACTACTGAGCATGTACATAAAGAGCAGCACAGATTCATCTCATCTACGACTCCACAGCACTGGTCACTACTGAGCATGTACATAAAGTGCAGCACAGATTCATCTCATCTACAACTCCACAGCACTGATCACTACTGCGCATGTACATAAAGCGCAGCACAGATTCATCTCATCTACGACTCCACAGCACTGGTCACTACTGAGCATGTACATAAAGTGCAGCACAGATTCATCTCATCTACCACTCCACAGCACTGGTCACTACTGAGCATGTACATAAAGGGCAGCACAGATTCATCTCATCTACGACTCCACAGCACTGGTCACTACTGAGCATGTACATAAAGTGCAGCACATATTCATCTCATATACAACTCCACAGCATCGGTAACTACTGAGCATGTACATAAAGGGCAGCACAGATTCATCTCATCTACATCTCCACAGCACTGGTCACTACTGAGCATGTACATAAAGCGCAGCACAGATTCATCTCATGTACGACTCCACAGCACTGGTCACTACTGAGCATGTACATAAAGGGCAGCACAGATTCATCTCATCTATGACTCCACAGCACTGGTCACTGCTGAGCATGTACATACAGTGCAGCACAGATTCATCTCATCTACGACTCCACAGCACTGGTCACTACTGAGCATGTACATACAGTGCAGCACAGATTCATCTCATCTACGACTCCACAGCACTGGTCACTACTGAGCATGTACATAAAGTGCAGCACAGATTCATCTTATCTACGACTCCACAGCACTGATCACTACTGAGCATGTACATAAAGTGCAGCACAGATTCATCTCATCTACGACTCCACAGCACTGGTCACTACTGAGCATATACATAAAGTGCAGCACAGATAATCTCATCTACATCTCCACAGCACTGGTCACTACTGAGCATGTACATAAAGTGCAGCACAGATTCATCTCATCTACAACTCCACAGCATCGGTAACTACTGAGCATGTACATAAAGGGCAGCACAGATTCATCTCATCTACATCTCCACAGCACTGGTCACTACTGAGCATGTACATAAAGCGCAGCACAGATTCATCTCATCTACGACTCCACAGCACTGGTCACTACTGAGCATGTACATAAAGGGCAGCACAGATTCATCTCATCTATGACTCCACAGCACTGGTCACTGCTGAGCATGTACATACAGTGCAGCACAGATTCATCTCATCTACGACTCCACAGCACTGGTCACTACTGAGCATGTACATAAAGGGCAGCACAGATTCATCTCATCTATGACTCCACAGCACTGGTCACTGCTGAGCATGTACATACAGTGCAGCACAGATTCATCTCATCTACGACTCCACAGCACTGGTCACTACTGAGCATGTACATACAGTGCAGCACAGATTCATCTCATCTACGACTCCACAGCACTGGTCACTACTGAGCATGTACATAAAGTGCAGCACAGATTCATCTTATCTACGACTCCACAGCACTGATCACTACTGAGCATGTACATAAAGTGCAGCACAGATTCATCTCATCTACGACTCCACAGCACTGGTCACTACTGAGCATATACATAAAGTGCAGCACAGATTAATCTCATCTACATCTCCACAGCACTGGTCACTACTGAGCATGTACATAAAGTGCAGCACAGATTCATCTCATCTACGACTCCACAGCACTGGTCACTACTGAGCATGTACATAAAGTGCAGCACAGATTCATCTCATCTACGACTCCACAGCACTGGTCACTACTGAGCATGTACATAAAGGGCAGCACAGATTCATCTCATCTACGACTCCACAGCACTGGTCACTACTGAGCATGTACATAAAGGGCAGCACAGATTCATCTCATCTATGACTCCACAGCACTGGTCACTACTGAGCATGTACATAAAGGGCAGCACAGATTCATCTCATCTATGACTCCACAGCACTGGTCACTACTGAGCATGTACATAAAGGGCAGCACAAATTCATCTCATCTACGACTCCACAGCACTGGTCACTACTGAGCATGTACATAAAGTGCAGCACAGATTCATCTCATCTACAACTCCACAGCACTGATCACTACTGCGCATGTACATAAAGCGCAGCACAGATTCATCTCATCTACGACTCCACAGCACTGGTCACTACTGAGCATGTACATAAAGTGCAGCACAGATTAATCTCATCTACATCTCCACAGCACTGGTCACTACTGAGCATGTACATAAAGTGCAGCACATATTCATCTCATCTACAACTCCACAGCACTGGTCACTACTGAGCATGTACATAAAGTGCAGCACAGATTCATCTCATCTACGACTCCACAGCACTGGTCACTACTGAGCATGTACATAAAGGGCAGCACAGATTCATCTCATCTATGACTCCACAGCACTGGTCACTGCTGAGCATGTACATACAGTGCAGCACAGATTCATCTCATCTACGATTCCACAGCACTGCTCACTACTGAGCATGTACATACAGTGCAGCACAGATTCATCTCATCTACGACTCCACAGCACTGGTCACTACTGAGCATGTACATAAAGTGCAGCACAGATTCATCTTATCTACGACTCCACAGCACTGATCACTACTGAGCATGTACATAAAGTGCAGCACAGATTCATCTCATTTACGACTCCACAGCACTGGTCACTACTGAGCATATACATAAAGTGCAGCACAGATTAATCTCATCTACATCTCCACAGCACTGGTCACTACTGAGCATGTACATAAAGTGCAGCACAGATTCATCTCATCTACGACTCCACAGCACTGGTCACTACTGAGCATGTACATAAAGTGCAGCACAGATTCATCTCATCTACGACCCCACAGCACTGGTCACTACTGAGCATGTACATAAAGGGCAGCACAGACTCATCTCATCTACAATCCCACAGCACTGGTCACTACTGAGCATGTACATATAGTGCAGCACAGACTCATCTCATCTACGACTCCACAGCACTGGTCACTACTGAGCATGTACATAAAGTGCAGCACAGATTCATCTCATCTACAACTCCACAGCACTGATCACTACTGAGCATGTACATAAAGAGCAGCACAGATTCATCTCATCTATGACTCCACAGCACTGGTCACTACTGAGCATGTACATAAAGTGCAGCACAGATTCATCTCATCTACAACTCCACAGCACTGATCACTACTGCGCATGTACATAAAGCGCAGCACAGATTCATCTCATCTACGACTCCACAGCACTGGTCACTACTGAGCATGTACATAAAGTGCAGCACAGATTCATCTCATCTACCACTCCACAGCACTGGTCACTACTGAGCATGTACATAAAGGGCAGCACAGATTCATCTCATCTACGACTCCACAGCACTGGTCACTACTGAGCATGTACATAAAGTGCAGCACATATTCATCTCATCTACAACTCCACAGCATCGGTAACTACTGAGCATGTACATAAAGGGCAGCACAGATTCATCTCATCTACATCTCCACAGCAATGGTCACTACTGAGCATGTACATAAAGTGCAGCACAGATTCATCTCATCTACGACTCCACAGCACTGGTCACTACTGAGCATGTACATAAAGGGCAGCACAGATTCATCTCATCTACATCTCCACAGCACTGGTCACTACTGAGCATGTACATAAAGCGCAGCACAGATTCATCTCATCTACGACTCCACAGCACTGGTCACTACTGAGCATGTACATAAAGGGCAGCACAGATTCATCTCATCTATGACTCCACAGCACTGGTCTCTACTGAGCATGTACATACAGTGCAGCACAGATTCATCTCATCTACGACTCCACAGCACTGGTCACTACTGAGCATGTACATAAAGTGCAGCACAGATTCATCTCATTTACGACTCCACAGCACTGGTCACTACTGAGCATATACATAAAGTGCAGCACAGATTAATCTCATCTACATCTCCACAGCACTGGTCACTACTGAGCATGTACATAAAGTGCAGCACAGATTCATCTCATCTACGACTCCACAGCACTGGTCACTACTGAGCATGTACATAAAGTGCAGCACAGATTCATCTCATCTACGACCCCACAGCACTGGTCACTACTGAGCATGTACATAAAGGGCAGCACAGACTCATCTCATCTACAATCCCACAGCACTGGTCACTACTGAGCATGTACATATAGTGCAGCACAGACTCATCTCATCTACGACTCCACAGCACTGGTCACTACTGAGCATGTACATAAAGTGCAGCACAGATTCATCTCATCTACAACTCCACAGCACTGATCACTACTGAGCATGTACATAAAGTGCAGCACAGATTCATCTCATCTACAACTCCACAGCACTGATCACTACTGCGCATGTACATAAAGCGCAGCACAGATTCATCTCATCTACGACTCCACAGCACTGGTCACTACTGAGCATGTACATAAAGTGCAGCACAGATTCATCTCATCTACCACTCCACAGCACTGGTCACTACTGAGCATGTACATAAAGGGCAGCACAGATTCATCTCATCTACGACTCCACAGCACTGGTCACTACTGAGCATGTACATAAAGTGCAGCACATATTCATCTCATCTACAACTCCACAGCATCGGTAACTACTGAGCATGTACATAAAGGGCAGCACAGATTCATCTCATCTACATCTCCACAGCACTGGTCAATACTGAGCATGTACATAAAGCGCAGCACAGATTCATCTCATCTACGACTCCACAGCACTGGTCACTACTGAGCATGTACATAAAGGGCAGCACAGATTCATCTCATCTATGACTCCACAGCACTGGTCACTGCTGAGCATGTACATACAGTGCAGCACAGATTCATCTCATCTACGACTCCACAGCACTGGTCACTACTGAGCATGTACATAAAGTGCAGCACAGATTCATCTTATCTACGACTCCACAGCACTGGTCACTACTGAGCATGTACATAAAGTGCAGCACAGATTCATCTCATCTACGACTCCACAGCACTGGTCACTACTGAGCATATACATAAAGTGCAGCACAGATTAATCTCATCTACATCTCCACAGCACTGGTCACTACTGAGCATGTACATAAAGGGCAGCACAGATTCATCTCATCTACATCTCCACAGCACTGGTCACTACTGAGCATGTACATAAAGCGCAGCACAGATTCATCTCATCTACGACTCCACAGCACTGGTCACTACTGAGCATGTACATAAAGGGCAGCACAGATTCATCTCATCTATGACTCCACAGCACTGGTCTCTACTGAGCATGTACATACAGTGCAGCACAGATTCATCTCATCTACGACTCCACAGCACTGGTCACTACTGAGCATGTACATAAAGTGCAGCACAGATTCATCTCATTTACGACTCCACAGCACTGGTCACTACTGAGCATATACATAAAGTGCAGCACAGATTAATCTCATCTACATCTCCACAGCACTGGTCACTACTGAGCATGTACATAAAGTGCAGCACAGATTCATCTCATCTACGACTCCACAGCACTGGTCACTACTGAGCATGTACATAAAGTGCAGCACAGATTCATCTCATCTACGACCCCACAGCACTGGTCACTACTGAGCATGTACATAAAGGGCAGCACAGACTCATCTCATCTACAATCCCACAGCACTGGTCACTACTGAGCATGTACATATAGTGCAGCACAGACTCATCTCATCTACGACTCCACAGCACTGGTCACTACTGAGCATGTACATAAAGTGCAGCACAGATTCATCTCATCTACAACTCCACAGCACTGATCACTACTGAGCATGTACATAAAGTGCAGCACAGATTCATCTCATCTACAACTCCACAGCACTGATCACTACTGCGCATGTACATAAAGCGCAGCACAGATTCATCTCATCTACGACTCCACAGCACTGGTCACTACTGAGCATGTACATAAAGTGCAGCACAGATTCATCTCATCTACCACTCCACAGCACTGGTCACTACTGAGCATGTACATAAAGGGCAGCACAGATTCATCTCATCTACGACTCCACAGCACTGGTCACTACTGAGCATGTACATAAAGTGCAGCACATATTCATCTCATCTACAACTCCACAGCATCGGTAACTACTGAGCATGTACATAAAGGGCAGCACAGATTCATCTCATCTACATCTCCACAGCACTGGTCAATACTGAGCATGTACATAAAGCGCAGCACAGATTCATCTCATCTACGACTCCACAGCACTGGTCACTACTGAGCATGTACATAAAGGGCAGCACAGATTCATCTCATCTATGACTCCACAGCACTGGTCACTGCTGAGCATGTACATACAGTGCAGCACAGATTCATCTCATCTACGACTCCACAGCACTGGTCACTACTGAGCATGTACATAAAGTGCAGCACAGATTCATCTTATCTACGACTCCACAGCACTGGTCACTACTGAGCATGTACATAAAGTGCAGCACAGATTCATCTCATCTACGACTCCACAGCACTGGTCACTACTGAGCATATACATAAAGTGCAGCACAGATTAATCTCATCTACATCTCCACAGCACTGGTCACTACTGAGCATGTACATAAAGTGCAGCACAGATTCATCTCATCTACGACTCCACAGCACTGGTCACTACTGAGCATGTACATAAAGGGCAGCACAGATTCATCTCATCTAAAAGCTGAGATCCTTAGATCAGGAACAGAACAGACATTTAGAGGTCATTTCATAACTTTCCCAAATTATTATGGAAACATTTACAGCACATCCCTGAACCCAGCACATCCCTGAACTCCTGAAGGAGTCAGAGTCGGTCCATTTTATACTGACTGACTGCACCAAAATGAACACCGACTCCACAGCCCTGGTTCTACATGGCAAGGCAGCCTTCTTTCTAGATACATATTCGCCATAAGTATATAAGGTCACTATAAAGAGACTTCTTAGGTTATACAGTTTGTTTGGTAGGAATTTATGGCCACCAAAAATTTAATCCAGTAAAACTGGTGCGGGTCTTCGCTTTGTAGCCATGATATACCAGCCGAATTCTCCATATTCTCCTCTCAATTAGGGATTATTTATGGAGGTATATGTGCCGTGATCCAAGAAAGCTAATAAAACATTTGCTTTGATTGATTGCACACAACTAATGGCAAGTAGATGTGATCTGCTACTACATAAACATATACAGTGCCTTGCGAAAGTATTCGGCCCCCTGGAACTTTTCAACCTTTTCCCACATATCATGCTTCAAACATAAAGATACCAAAAGTAAATTTTTGGTGAAGAATCAACAACAAGTGGGACACAATTGTGAAGTTGAATGAAATTTATTGGTTATTTTAAATTTTTGTGGAAATTCAAAAACTGAAAAGTGGGGCATGCAATATTATTCGGCCCCTTTAACTTAATACTTTGTTGCGCCACCTTTTGCTGCGATTACAGCTCCAAGTCGCTTGGGGTAGGTCTCTATCAGTTTTGTACATCGAGAGACTGAAATTCTTGCCCATTCTTCCTTGGCAAACAGCTCGAGCTCAGTGAGGTTTGATGGAGATCGTTTGTGAACAGCAGTTTTCAGCTCTTTCCACAGATTCTTGATTGGAGTCAGGTCTGGACTTTGACTTGGCCATTCTAACACCTGGATACGTTTATTTGTGAACCATTCCATTGTAGATTTTGCTTTATGCTTGGGATCATTGTCTTGTTGTAAGACAAATCTCCGTCCCAGTCTCAGGTCTTTTGCAGACTCCAACATGTTTTCTTCAAGAATGGTTGTCTATTTGGCTCCATCCATCTTCCCATCAATTTTAACCATCTTCCCTGTCCCTGTTGAAGAAAAGCAGGCCCAAACCATGATGCTGCCACCACCATGTTTGACAGTGGGATGGTGTGTTCAGGGTGATGAGCTGTGTTGCCTTTACGCCAAACATATTGTTTGGCATTGTTGCCAAAAAGTTCGATTTTGGTTTCATCTGACCAGAGCACCTTCTTCCGCATGTTTGGTGTGTCTCCCAAGTGGCTTGTTGCAAACTTTAAATGACACTTTTTATGGATATCTTTGAGAAAAGGCTTTCTTCTTGCCACTCTTCCATAAAGGCCAGATTTGTGCAGTGTACGACTGACTGTTGTCCTATGGACAGACTGTCCCACGTCAGCTGTAGATCTCCACAGTTCATCCAGAGTGATCATGGGCATCTTGGCTGCATCTGTGATCAGTCTTCTCCTTGCTTGAGATGAAAGTTTAGAGGGACGGCCAGGTCTTGGTAGATTTTCAGTGGTATGATACTCCTTCCATTTCAATATGATCGATTGCACAGTGCTCCTTGGGATGTTTAAAGTTTTGGAAATCATTTTGTATCCAAATCCAGCTTTAAACTTCTCTACAACAATATCACGGACCTGCCAGTTGTGTTCCTTGGTCTTCATGATACTCTCTGTGCTTCAAACAGAACCCTGAGACTATCACAGAGCACGTGCATTTATACGGAGACTTGATTACACACAGGTGGATTATATTTATCATCATTAGTCATTTAGGACAACATTGGATCATTCAGAGATCCACAATGAACTTCTGGAGTGAGTTTGCTGCACTGATAGTAAAGGGGCTGAATAATATTGCACGCCCCACTTTTCAGTTTTTGAATTGCCACAAAAATTTAAAATAACCAAAAAATGTAATTCAACTTCACAATTGTGTCCCACTTGTTGTTGATTCTTCCCCAAAAATTTACATTTGGTATCTTTATGTTTGAAGCATGATATGTGGGAAAAGGATGAAAAGTTCTAGGGGGCCGAATACTTTCGCAAGGCACTGTAGAACAAATCCAGACTCCTTAGTACAACGAGCCCAGAATTTACTAAACTGTACATATACAGGTGCTCCTCACAAAATTAGAATCTCATCAAAAAGTTAATTTCAGTTCTTCAATGCAAAAAGTGAAACTCATACAGTTGGGCTCAGAAGTTTACATACCCCGGCAGAATTTTTGCTTTCTTAGCCTTTTTACAGAGAATATGAATGATAACAGAAAACTTTTTCTCCACTCATGGTTAGTAATTGGGTGAAGCCATTTATTGTCAAACTACTATGTTTTCTCTTTTTAAATCATGACAACCCAAAACATCCAAATGACTCTGATCAAAAGTTTACATACCCTGGTGAGTTTGGCCTGATAACATGCACAGAAATTGACACAAATGGGTTTGAATGGCTACTAAAGGTAACATCCTCACCTGTGACCTGTTTCCTTGTAATCAGTGTGTGTGCATAAAAACTGAGTTTCTGGGATCCACACAGATTATTGCATCTTTCATCCAGCCACCGACGTTTCTGGATTGTGAGTCATGGGAAAAGCAAAAGAATGGTCAACGGATCTACAGGAAAAGGTAGCTGAACTGTATAAAACAGGAAAGGGATACAAAAAGATATCCAAGGAATTGACAATGCCAGTCAGCAGTGTTCAAATTGTGATTAACAAATGGAAATTCGGGGGCTCTGTAAAAACAAAACCACAGTCAGGTAGACCAACAAAATTTTGTCTACAACTGCTAGGAAAATTGTTTGGGATGCAAAGAAAAATCCACAAATAACATCAGCAAAAATATTGGACTCTCTGAAAACTAGAGTTGTGGCTGTTTCAAGATGCACAATAAGGAGGTACTTGAAGAAAAATGGGCTGCATGATCGAGTTGCCAGAAGAAAGCCATTACTGCGCAAATGCCAGAAAGTATCTTGCCTACAATATGCAAAACAGCACAGAGACAAGCCTCAAAACTTCTGGAACAAGATAATTTGAAGTGATGAGAACAAAATTGAACTTTTTTGGCCACATCCATAAACGTTACATTTGGAGAAAGGTCAACAAGGCCCATGATGAAAGGAATACCATTCCAACTATAAAGCACGGAGGTGGATCCCTAATGTTTTGGGGATGTGCAAGATAAAAAGGCACAGTAATCTTGGTCAAAGTTGAAGGAAAGATGAATGCAGCATGTTATGAGCAAATACTGGAGGCAAATTTGCAATCACCAGCCCGGAAGCTGTGCATGGGACGTACTTGGACGATCAAACATGACAACGATCCAAAACACAAAGCCAAGTTGACCAGTCATTGGCTACAGCAGAAGAAAGTAAAGGTTCTGGAGTGGCCATCTCAGTCTCCTGACATCAATATCATTGAGCCACTTTGGAGAGATCTCAAGCACGCAGTTCATGCTAGACAGCCCAGGAATTTACAGGAACTGGAGGCTTTTTGCCAAGAAGAGTGGGAAGTTTTACCATCTGAGAAAATAAAGAACCTCATCCACAACTACCACAAAAGACTTCAAGCTGTCCACGGTATTAAGAAATGGGGTATGTAAACATTTGATTAGGGTCATTTGGATGTTTTGAGTTGTCATTATGATTTAAAAAGAGAAAGCACTGCAGTTTGACAATAAATGGCTTCACCCAACCACTAACCATGAGTGGAGAAAAAGTTTTGGTGTTATCATTCATAATCTCTGAAAAAAGGCCAAGAAATCAAAAATTCTGCTGGGGTATGTAAACTTTTGAGCACAACTGTATATTATATAGAGTCATTACAGAGTGATCTATTTCAAGTGTTTCTAATAATAATAATAATCTTTATTTATATAGCGCCAACATATTCCGCAGCGCTTTACAGTTGAACAGTTTCAAACACAACAGTCATAAGTAACAACGTTAACAATACAATAATTAAAGCGAAATAAGACGACCCTGCTCGTGGAGCTTACAATCTACAATGAGGTGGGGGAGATACAAAGCACAGGTTTGTATTTACAATGATGTATTTACAATGACGGTCCAGCCATCTTCAGGGGGTGGGGGTTAGATGGAGATAGTGAATGGGCTACACACACACAAACTTGACTTTGATTACTGAATGTGATAGGCCGCTCTGAACAAATGTGTATTGAGCGAGCGCCTAAAACTATGCAAATTGTGGATGGTCCTTTATTTCTGTTAATATTTTGATTATGGCTTATAGCCAATAAAAACCCAAATGTCATTATCTAAGTAAATTATAATAATTAACAAAAACACTTGCAAAGGCTTCCCAAGCATTTTAATGTCCAGATGTCCAGAAGGCAGTCACTGAGACACTCCACAAGGCGGGTAAGCCACCAAAGGTCATTGCTAAAGAAGCTGGCTGTTCACAGAGTGCTGTATCCAAGCATATTAATGGAAAGTTGACTGGAAGGAAAAAGTGTGGTTGGAAAAGGTGACAAGCAACCGGGATAACCGCAGACTTGAAAGGATTGTTAAGAAAAGGCCATTCAAAAATTAGGGGGAACGTCTTACCTGGGCCAAGGAGAAAAAGAACTGGACTGTTGCTCAGTGGTCCAAGTTGTTTTCAGATTAAAGTAAAAATTACATTTCAGTTTGGAATAAACTGCAGAGGCACACAATCCAAGCTGCTTGAGGTCCAAGCTGCTTGGGGTATTGTCAATAGGAAGATGAGAGACACCTGACCCAATGCACACGAGTTGAAGGCTGCTATCAAAGCAACCTGGGCTTCCATAACACCTCAGCAGTGCCACAGGCGGATTGCCTCCATGCCACGCCATATTGATGCAGTAATTGATGTAAAAGGAGACTTGACCAAGTATTGAGTGCATTTACTGAACATACATTTCAGTAGGCAAACATTTTGGATTTTAGAATAATTTTTCAAGCTGGTGTTACAAAGTATTCTAATTTACTGAGATAATGACTTGGGTTTTCATTGGCTGTAAGCCATAATCATCGACATGAACAGAAATAAACAGTTGAAATAGATCACTCTATCTAATGTATAAGTTTCACTTTTTGTGATTGAAGAACTGAAATAAATTGACTTTTTGATATTCTAATTTTGTGAGAAGGATCTGTAGCAGCTGCTAGAAAGGTGACTTGACAAACAGAGGTTCACCCAGCAATCATAAAAAGAGCTTTGTGAATGCCAGAGGATGATGATCAAATTTACTTTGCAAAAAGTATGGAGGAACAAAGGTCTATGTCACTCTGACTATGGTAATGCTAAGAGGTCTTCATAGGTTGGCCAAGAATCTGACAAACAAATGACAAGTTTCATTCAACCATTCACCGCAAGATATATCAGTCGAGAAGACACGAACATATTTTAGATTAATCATTGTCTTCCTCGATGTCCAAACTCATGATCATCCAATCATGAGAAAAACATGGAGGACAAAAAGTTCTGCTGACTTTCAGAAATAGTACATCACACTGGTAACTTTATTAAGAGTGCAACGGCTGTGGGTTTCAACACTAAACCGGTGCCTTTTGTAAACTCAGAATCGGTTGTTGATAGTGGATTTCAGCAAAATCGGTAAGCATGTAATCTCATCATAGTTACAGCTCTGGCAAAAATTAAGAGACCACCACATTAAAACCCTGTCATGGGCAGCCCATTCTCCAGACCTGAACCCCACTAAAAACCTCCAGAATGTAATCAAGAGGAAGATGGATAGTCACAAGTCATCAAACAAAGAACTGCTTACATTTTTGCATCAGAAGCAGTGTGAAAGACTGGTGGAAATGCAATACACTAAAGGAACAGAAAAGCGCAATAGGGTCTTATCCGAGTTAATATTAAAAGATTAAAAGAAATTCACTCACCTATTTGTAGGAGAGATCAAGCACATCGGATTCGTGGTCAGCTGCTGCACATCCAAAGGTCAAACCGACTGACCACTGATACATCAATTCTTATGGAAATAATTTATGGACTTCCATGCGCTGCTTGACAAAATACAGAGTCCCACTTATGGTGAAAGAGTAATCATTTATTCCCAACGCGTTTCGAAGTAAGGACTACTTCTTTCTTCCTCAGGGCATGACAAACAATGATGTTTGTCATCCCCTGAGGAAGAAGTAGTCCTTACTTTAAAACGTGTTGGGAATAAATGATTACTCTTTCACCATAAGTGGGACTCTGTATTTTGTCGAGCAGCGCATGGAAGTCCATAAATTATTTCCATAAGAATTAAAGACTTGTGGAAAGCATGCCAAGACGCATGAAAGCTGTGATTAAAAATCATGGTTATTCCACAAAATATTGATTTCTGAACACTTCTTCAGTTAAAACAATAGTATTGTTGCTTCTAAATGATTATGAACTTGTTTTCTTTGCATTATTTGAGGTCTGAAAGCACTGGGGTTTTTTTTTATTTTGACCATTTCTCCTTTTCAGAAAAAAAACAACAAAATGTATTACTTGGAAATTCGGAGACATATTGTCAGAACAGTAGCTAAGCTACTGGGGGGCAGAGAGGGCCATTGCCCTGGGGCCCAGTCACATGCAGGGGCCCACTGGGAGACATGGCCAGTATCTGAGGTGTCAGGGAGAGAGCAGCACAATGCCAGCTCCCCTGTCTGGCAGATTGCACAGTGGCAGGTTGCAGAGCCTATCTGTGCAGTGTACAGTGCTGCTGTCTCACCCCAGGAGCTTTTTCCTGGCTGGCACCAGCTGCAGTTTCGGCCATGCAGGCTTTGATTGTCTCAGGCACGCTCAGTGCCCTCTGTGTGCATTAAACTGGACACTTCCTGGTCCTGCTTCAGTCGCTGCCTGCAAGCGTCATGGTAAGTGGGGTTGGAATTTATTAAATTCATTCAGCTTAGGCATGTCATGGTCACTGTGGGGTGAATGTGAGAGGATGGGGGTATTGTGGGGTCAGGGGGACAGAGCACTGAGAGGTGCACGTGAAAGAATGGGCTGTTGGGGTGTGGCAGGGGGACAGGGGGAGGTAGGGGGCTTTTTTTTTACTTGTGAGCTTGTTAATACTTTAATAATAGATTAATATTTCAGTATTAGTATAACAAGGTATAACAAGTGGAATCCTTATGGATATAATGTTATTCTCGGGCTTACTGTGCGCTGCTTGACCAGGATAAAATCACCACAACATGAGAAATTTGACCATTTAATTCCCAACGCGTTTCAAAGTGTGAACCACTTCTTCTTCAGGGGATGACATAAGGTCCTTACATATGGAACATATGGAACCATCTAAGTTTCAGTTTTAACTTTGCCATGAAGCACATTATGGTTTGCTACATGTGTACATGATCAGAACCAGTAGTAGAATGAAGTGACAGAACCGTCAGTAGATACATGCAGCACCAGAACCACCGACAAGTAGATAAATGTAGCACCAGAACCCCCATCAGTAGATGAATGCAGGGCCAGAACCACCATCAGTAGATGAATGCAGGGCCAGAACCACCATCAGTAGATGAATGCAGGGCCAGAACCACCATCAGTAGATGAATGCAGGGACACAGCCACCATCAGTAGATGAATGCAGGGTCAGAACCACCATCAGTAGATGAATGCAGCAACAGAACCACCATCAGTAGATGAATGCAGGGACAGAACAACCATCAGTAGATGAATGCAGGGACAGAACCACCATCAGTAGATGAATGCAGCAACAGAACCACCATCAGTAGATGAATGCAGCAACAGAACCACCATCAGTAGAAGAATGCAGGGGCACAGCCACCATCAGTAGATGAATGCAGGGACAGAACCACCATCATTAGATGAATGCAGGGTCATGAATACCATCAGTAGATGAATGCAGCGACAGAACCACCATTAGTAGATGAATGCAGGGCCAGAACCACCATCAGTAGATGAATGCAGGGCCAGAACCACCATCAGTAGATGAATGCAGGGTCATGAATACCATCAGTAGATGAATGCAGCGACAGAACCACCGTCAGTAGATGAATGTAACGTTAGAACCACCGTCAGTAGATGAATGTAACGTTAGAACCACCGTCAGTAGATGAATGTAACATTAGAACCACAGTCAGTAGATGAATGCAGCACCACGCTTATTACGGTGGTCAATTTCAGTGTTAGATCAGCCCCATGATACACTTGTATGACATGAACATGTAGCTCCCAGTATGTCCTTAATTATGGTAAGGAGATACTGGGAGTTGTTGCTACCTTTATCATCAGACAGCGGACCATACAGGAACCTCACTACTTATGAGATGTAGTCAGTATTAGAGATATCACTGAATTGGCACCCTTACACCAGATACAAATCCAACCAATTACAGTAATTGCAAAAATCACTGACTGTGGTGGAAAAATAATAAAACTTAACTTTTAATAAATTGTGAATAAATAATATATCAAATCATCCACCGTGCTTGTGTGCAGTCTGTCCAATCAACCCCTACCACAAGAGGGGGTCATAAAGGACACTAATATAATTATACAACATTGTATTCATGGACTCCAAGACACCCTTTAATGAGGGAAAATCTCACTAGGCATCCTTTTTTAAGGGAAGTGTTTAACAATTATTGCATATATGGATATACTATATATGGATATACCATTGCATCATTCCCAATCATTAATAGCCAATTTTACACTCCAATATCCGTAGACTAAAGTGCTAATGCTATTGCACATTGTCCCCAATAGAATAACGGAATCTCCCTAATACAGTGTCATCCGTTGACTATACAAAGGCTCCTTTGCCCAATTGAAACAGATCAGCCAGTGACCGAATGATTTATTCCACTCACTCAGTCCGTAGATGTCACCTCTCATATGCACATGCTATCACCTTATTCACATGGGAGTAACATTAATACAATCTGCCAGTATACTGAGCCATAAACTTAAGGCTCTACCACATCCCGGCAATTTTGCCTCATCCCCGTACTCATAATGGGATTAATATGTCCACAATGTGCCTGAGATGTTAAGCCGTGATATTAAGCTCTGTCACACCTCAGCAATGTTGCCTCAACGCGTTTCACCCTACACTATCATATTAGGGTACATCAAGAGGCTTAGCCCTTTTGCTGTGCGCTTACGATTTTACAACGGCGCAAAATACTCCTGGCCACGGACGCCGAGCTTTTATAAACAGCGCGCGTGGCTCTCATCGTGGCCAGGAGTATTTTGCGCCGTTATTAAATCATTATACTGCCAACAAAGTATAAATATCTACCATGTTGTGCCCCTGACTAAATAATTGCCCTTCAGGGGGCGTGGTCTGGATCGCTTGTGGGGAGGACGTGCTTTGCTGTAGCTCCCGCTGCCAGCCACAAAGTAAGCCCTCTTCGGACCCCAACGAGGGTGTCTGTGTGCCCCCCAGAGAGAGTTGGGCTTGGAGAAGGTGGTGAACGGAGAGGAGGGAACCGCGGCTCTCTGTGAAGAGAGCGGTCGCGGGGAACGGGCCTTGGCGCCAGAGGCGGTCAGGCGCCATCTTTGCTGCTTCTTCCTGAGGTGGGCCGGTCAGCAGTCTGCGGAGAGCCATTGGAGGTGGTGGAGGGCCGTGGCCTATGCTGGAGGAGAGATCGCTGACTAACAAGGAAAGGAAGGAGAAGTTTGGCTTACCGGAGGAGAGGGAGGTGAGCTGGTTGCAAGTGCCTGGCTGGTGAACAGAGGGTGGCCGCAGTGCTGGATGCTCCTGGTGCATTGCCTAGGGAATCTGAGACGGTCGCTCCTGCTGCATACAGCGACTGGGAGTTTGGGGGTACCGCTCCCCCCTTTCAGAGACGCTAAGACCGGCCTAATTTTATACCACAGCAGTGTGAGACTTTATATATAGAGCACCACATTAGGGCACGGATACCGCCTTATTCACTCATGCCAGCGCTCCACCTTTCAAGACGCATGGGGTTATCTTCACCTATGAACATGCATTAGGAGGCTTTCCCTGAATGCACGAGGAGTGATTCAAATGCACGCTTTAATTCAGCATTATGGTTAAATCTAATAAAGAGCGTGCAAAACCGCTGGCTACTAGTGTACATCAGGGCAGGCAAAGCGAAATGGAGAAATTTCTGAAAAATAAACCTGGGTCGGCTAGGCCCACACCAAAAAAGCTGCATGCAAATGCTGAGGTGGAGGAACAGGTCGAGGACTCGGACTCAAGTGATGATGTCTCAGGCAGCGATATTACCCATTCAGACTCTGGGAAGTTCTCTAGATCAGTATTCAAAAAACTTCTGGCCCAAGCATTAAAGCCTTTGGTTATGGAGATATCTGGTATGAGAGCAGATTTGTCACACATTGGTAATAGAGTGGAGTCCCTTGAATCATCTCAGTCCTCTCTCATTAGCCACTCCAATGCCATGAGAGATCATTTGGACTACCACAGAACACAGCTTAATAACTCTCTTCTGGCCTTACAAGATCAAGAGAATAGGAGCCGCAGAAAAAATATAAGGATTAAAGGCTTGCCTGAAAGTGTCTCTGCAGAAAGACTAGAAAAATCCACGAAAGAAATCTTTGCCCTCCTAATTCCGCAAGAATAATGCGACCAAATTGTAATAGAGAGGGTCCATAGATCGCTCAGACCCAGGCCTAAACCTTCTGAACCCCCGAGGGATGTGATCTGTGGCTTGTTGAGCTATGTGGACACCAATATTATTTTGTCTGCCTCAAGGGACGTTAAAAATCTCACCTATGAAGGATCTGCTATCCAACTTTACCAAGACATTGCGCCGTCAACTCTTGCAAAGAGAAGGTTTCTAAGACCCTTATTGGAAATACTACGCTCGCGTAAAATTCTTTATAAATGGCTATTTCCGTTTGGAATATCGGTAAATGGGGATGGCAAACAAATAACAGTGAGGAGTCCCGAAGATTTAAATAAAATATGGGACACTTTTGACATTGCTCCTATTGATATTCCTTCATGGTTACCTTTAGATATGGATCTTCGCACGCCTCCTCCTATCAATGCTTATACAGGAGGTCAGGGGGATTGGGCCTCAGTGAAGAGACGCATGCCCCCTAAACGAGGGAAATCTGGGGCGAGGAAAGAGATGCCCCCCTGAATTCTGTTGTACTCGGTCTAGCCGTATTTTCTTGCATATGGACCCGGAAATTTCTGTATAACCCTGCAATGTTTTAGATCACTTTGGTTTGCCTTGATTGGCATCTATTAATGTGTTGCTGCTTTCATTTAACTGCCTTATAAGCTGACATATATCACTCGTGTGTTGGGGATGTAATTCCCTGCTCTGTCATGGGGGGTATGTTTGACCCCCTACTCCTGCCGCAGGCAGGTAGTTGGTTATTGTTTTCTATCTGTTACTGTTACTTTACCTTGTATTTTGCATTTTTTGTAGACCGTTGGCATAGGGCACTTTATCATTTATTTTTTCTTTTGCTCCATCTATTTTACTATGGGTGACAAGGAAAATTTTGCCACTATAGTAGTGGCTTCATACAACGTAAAGGGCTTACGCTCCCCGTGTAAGAGAAGTCAGGTATTGAACCTTCTACATGCAAAAAAGGCTAGTGTGGTCTTCCTACAGGAGACACATTTTAAAGTGGGGAGAGTACCGGATATGTCTAGATCCCGTTACCCGACCTGGTATCATAGTACGGGTGGGTCGGCATCTAGAGGAGTGAGTATTGCTATTAAAAAGAATGTTACTTTTGTCTTGCATGATTGCCTCTCAGATTCCGAAGGAAGGTATATTATACTAAAGGGCCTTATTGCCAATACTAAAGTTACTCTATGTAACCTATACGCTCCAAACAGGAATCAGATTGGATGGCTGTGCAAAACAATGAATACCTTAAAACTATTTACTGAGGGTTTATTGCTGATGGGGGGAGATTTTAACGTATCACTCAATCCATCCCTGGATACTTCCACGGGCAAGTCGACCCTTTTTCAAAGGGCACTGAGAAAATTACACCTTTCTTTCCAAGAATTACACTTGATAGACCCCTGGAGGACACTCTTTCCTTCGGGTAGAGACTACACTTTTTATTCCCATCCGTGTGGTAGCTATCATAGAATTGATTATCTATTGACACAAACAACTAATCTCTCATTAGTTAAAAATGCGACCATAGACGCTATCTCTCTATCGGACCATGCTCCTATTTTCCTTGACATAGGCATAGAAACCCTTCCGCGACCAGCCAGGTCATGGTCACTTAATGAGACATTATTAGATTCAGATTCCCACATTACGAAACTGACTGGCACTCTCGAATTCTTTTTTCAGACAAATTTACACTCTGGCCCGCCCATACCTGTGGTGTGGGAATCACATAAAGCGGTAATGAGGGGAGAATTTATAGCTTTGAGTTCCCATCTCAAAAAAGAAAGGACAAAACAGGTTGTGTCTATTTTGCACCAAATTAATTCCTTGGAAAGATTACACAAGAGATCTCAAGTAAATAAGATACAAACTGAACTGACGGACCTTAGGAATTCGCTAAAAAATCTTTTAAATATCCAATCGGCCAAAACCTATATGAGATGCAAACAGAGGTTCTATCTCCACGGCAATAAAAGTAGTAAGCTTATGTCTTCACTGCTTAAAAAGCAGCAGGACAAGATGTTTACTAGGCAACTCACAGCTCTGGATGGCTCTTCAATTTTCGAGACCGCTGACATTGCTGAGGAGTTTAGATCCTTTTATGATAGTTTATACAATTTAAGCATACCAGATAGCATGCAAGACCCAATAACAGCTATAGAAAAAATCAAAGAGTTCCTGATTCCACTAAATCTACCTAAAATAACCCCGGAAGGCCAAACTTTGTTAACTGCTCCGGTTACCCCTAAAGAAATTTTGGACACCCTCTCCACCATTCCAAATGGAAAGGCCCCAGGCCCGGATGGTCTCCCCATTATATACTATAAAAAGTTCATAAAATCATTCTTACCCCATTTGGTGACCTTGTTTAATTCCTATTTGAAGGGCCAGCTTCCCCCTAAGCAATCCTTGGAGGCATATATTGCGGTTCTCCCAAAGGAGGGTAAGGATCCCAGTTTGTGCACCAGCTACAGACCAATCTCATTGCTTAATGCTGACATAAAACTGTGGGCAAAAATACTAGCGGGCAGAATAAGTAACTTTTTACCCAAATTAATTCATGAGGATCAGGCGGGCTTTGTGAGGGGTAGGGAAGGGAAAGATAACTCCACTAGGGCCATACAGTCTATAATGTTTGCCAAGTCCCGGGGCGGGTCCCCGTGGTACTCTTGTCAACGGATGTCGAGAAGGCTTTTGACAGAGTGTGCTGGAGATTTATGGAACAGGTATTGATTAAATTTGGCTTCCCTCCTCAATATATAACAGCAGTTCTCTCCCTCTACTCTCAACCGACGGCCAGGGTCAGGATAAATGGCACCCTATCAAACAGTTTTGAGATTCACAACGGGACTAGGCAGGGATGCCCTCTGTCCCCATCCTTGTTCATTTTAGTCATAGAAACTTTGATACAAAGCATCAGACAAGGACAACGCATAGAGGGGTTGTCGGTGGGTCCGGGGACAATTAAAACACTAGTTTTCGCAGACGATCTGCTTTTTCTCATATCCAACCCGTCTCAGGCATTCCCGATCATCCTCCAAATTTTTCAACAGTTTGGCTCCCTTTCCAATTTTAAAATTAATCTAACCAAATCTGAAGCGTTAAATATTACTCTCCCTCTGTATACTATGAGTTATTTTTAATGGTTTCAACACTCCAATTAATTAATACCAACTATTGATATAGTTTCAATCAGCTCTTTGAACCTTCCAAGAAGGTCATTGAAGCTTGTTTCAACCAGATGGTCAAATTGTCCAAGCAGAGAATAACTGGCTTACACTTATCTACCAACAAAGGACCTTCATTGCCATAATTAGGTTATCTTGTGCTCCGAAGCCCCTCCTCCAGCTTGCTGTCTATGTGGCACACAGGATGCCCCCTCCTCTAGCTTCTTGTATTATATACTGGTTAAAACAGGTATTGAGGGGATGTGTTTATAGCCAATGGACAATAGACTTGTGACATCATTCCCCATATGGTGGGGCTGGACAAACCTTTTAGCTGGACATTTTAAAAGAACTAGGACACATTGTTCTCAGACTCTTTGCTCATGGAGGATTACTGGTCGACGTCTATCTGAATAATGTAACGTATGAATAATGCTTGTTTCTGATTAATGCATATGTATTTATAGTTTTATATTGTTTATTATTTAATCTTATCATTTATTAAGTAAATCAATTTAGAAATTCAGTTCTTGTGTGAGCATTTTCTTATTCATCACAATCCATTGGAACCCTTACAATACAAATTGGTGTCAGAAGCGGGATTGTTTTGAATAAAAATGTTTGCAAAATTGAATAAGTTTGTTAAGAGTAGGAAAGCAGTTGAGAGTAGTGTCAGATCTTTGCCAGAATGGGTGTTACCAGGAAAGTGGACCCCAATGGCACAGGAATGTAACAAGTATATGGAGGGACAGCGGTTATCAAATCCCCAGGAAGTGGCTGCAAAATTTGATCTCTCAAGGTATGATGCAAAAGAGCAGAAAGCTGCAGCAGCCGTTGGATGGATTTTTGTGCAAGTGTCCCAAAGATTACAGATGGAGATAGATGATTTGCGTTTAGAGCTGCATACAGCTATAGAGCAAAGGATTAGCTTGCAATCAGCCTTGAGAGACCATTTGAAACAGCATGACAATATGCAAAGGAATTTTGAAGCTTATGTAATGAAAAATGTGAATAAGAATAGGCGCAGGAGGAGACAGCGGCCAGTGTCAGATATTTGTACTGCACAGATTAGAACCATGATTGCACATGAGAAATGGTCAGATTTGCTAGAATGTGATTTCTGTAACAGTGAGACAGATGAGGAAGAAAAGCAAGCCAGACCGATTGTGACTACTAAAACTAGGAGAGAAGTCACACAGCGTAGTGGAGATAGGATGGATGCAGGAAACACAGCTACAGGAGCAGAAGCTTCAATGACCGAAGTAACTAGGAATTATACAGCCGGAGAATTAACAGAATTAGCTACCAGGTACAGGCAGCAAGCAGGAGAACCTTTGTTAGCATGGATTCTCAGATTATGGGATCAGGGAGCCGATACTATAATTTTGAACCGTCTTGAGGCAATAGGACTTTGTAGTATTTGTACTGATCCTATGGTGCATCTAAAAATGAGGCGTACAAGGGACACTACAGAGACTTTCTCTTTATTGCATTTGGTGAGGGATTCTGTGGCACAAGTGTATGACTCTCCCATGGAATTAATACCACAGACATGATGGGAGACTCTTGCAGCTGGAGTTCAGAGATTGAGAGAAATCGCAGGTATAGATGGCATAACTCGCAATCCTTTGTCAGATCTGAATGATCATTTTGCTGTTGTTGAGGATTGGAAGGGACCAGATGCTGCAATATTGACAGTATTGATGAAGAATAAGTTCATAGAAGGTGCCCCAGCTGCTTACAAAGCCCCATTATTCACTATGTTCAGTGCACTTATGGGAAATTCCACTAATGTCTACACAGCATGCAATCTAATCTCCCAGCTATCTGCTCTAGAGAGAGCAAAAGTATCAAAAAATAGTACAGTAAAGAGAGTAGATCAAGAAAGGAGAAAAGAGGATGATACTCAAATAAGAAAGAGCAGGACGGAGTTGTTTTGTGACCTGATAGCTAGTGGAGTTCCATTCCAGGAGATAGATGGGATCTCTACAAGTGACCTGTTGAGGAGATGGCAAGATCTAAGGAGGAAAGGTAAATTGCAACTCGCCAGACCCAAGAGGGTGGCGACAAATGAGATAGGGGGTTGGAAAGATAGAGGTGGGACACCTGATGGAGGCATGCAAAGCCCCCACTGTAACCGCCCCTTGCACTCTTCCAATACCATGGCATACTACACCCCCTGCCAAGATTCCCTCCTGGACTAATTATAAAAGTAATTGAATATCCCTGAAAATTGTTGTTTGAACAGTTTTTGCCATTTTTTGATGTCTAATGATGTTTGTTTCATTCTAGAGTTTCTTACAGAAATACTCATGTGAGCATACTGTGACGTATGCGCTGGCTGATATATGATGATAAATTCTCCTGTGAGCATACTGTGACGTATGCGCTGGCTGATCTATGAATTGGGTTTGGTCTTGGTGATGCATAAATGTGCATTCCTCACCTGAGGGTTTGTAATAGACCTTGATGTTTTAAAAGGCAAAAGACCACAGCAGATATAAGATGATTCTGTATGTGGGAGCCATTGTGAGAGAAATCTACAAGGCAAAGAGGGAGTGACAGTACAGACAATGAATTTAAGACTGACCTAAAAGTTAGATGACTGATAACATACTGGGGGGTTGACAAGATAATAGATGACTTATTTGTACTAAGTGTTTGTCTTTGTCACTGTATGTGCTTTGTATATTTGTCATGGATATCCCTTGATTAAAATTGGTTCACAGCCAAAGAAAAAATCCACGTGGTATTTTTATTTTTACTTTTTATTTGGTATATTTGTATTTTTTATGAGCTCATTTTCTGAATTTTAATTGTACTGTGTTTAGCATTCTTGGTTTTTAAAGGAATTGTTTTTTTCTCTTTTCAGTCCATACATGTTGGATTGGGGGGGTGTAATTAACCTTTTGTTTGCAGGAGTGAAAGAAACCTTGGCCATTTAATTAACATGTAAATACAGTGCACACTAAATAGTTCATTCCTGCAGTAGTGAAAAAGGAGTCCATCTAATATAAGATTATATTTTATGACTTATTTTTGAGTTTTAACATTTTTTTATTTTTTGGGAGCTCCCGGGCAAATTGGGTTTTGAAATATATATGTTAAATGATTTCAATGAATGCTAGTTTCTTAATGTCTTGATATAGCTTTGTTCACCTACACCTGATGCAAATGTGTTGGCACCCAAAGTGTGTGTTTGTCTATATATATAAATGAGAATCTCTCCTGTTTACTGAATGAGTGCATTAGGTTTAGCCAGAGTGTGTGTGTTGATGTAATGTGTATATTATGTAAAAATAATAATTTGCTACAATTGGGTTAATAGCAAATTGGTTTTGTTTTCCTTAACATGTAATTGTACTGATTCTGATTAGTTGTAACATTATTTTGTGATCTCCATGAACATAATTGTACTGGTAATTATGATCATTGTTCTTATGCAAATGTGATTCACATGAATTTGATGTGTTTGATCAGTGTATAAGTCCATACACAAGATATATATTTTATGTAGTAATTATTATCTAGAGTAGAAATATTTGCTACAGTAGAAAATTTCAAAGGTCATTCTGGGCACAATTTGGACCAACAAACCTACAGTAATTTTGTTTGATTCATTTGATCAAGGGGTGGAAAACAAGCCACCAGGACTGAGTTATTTTGGACTGTTGCTTTGGACTGAGTTAGCTCTGGCAATACTTTGGAACTATGATTGTGAACTTCACTTTCCCTCAGTGCAGGCTGTGTCTTGTGTGTAGACTGAAGATGTCCAATTGAGCGCTGAGATTGAGCCCAGATGATGCTGAACCGTCAACCAGGGTGAATCCTCATGACTGCCAGCTGATGTAAATGGCATATAAAGTGAGGCCCTGAACAGCTGCAGCAATAGAAGATGAAAGGACTCTTATGCTCAGCCATGGACACCTGCACTTCCCTCACCCATTGCTTTGGAGAAACGAGGGGTTAATGTCATGAAGGGCAGGGACAGACTGTTCTTTAGAGTCTGTTCTTTTGCTAACCAGGGAAAGTAGTGAAGTCACCCCAAAGTGATGAGGGCATAATAATCCCCGTGCTTTCCCTGCAACAGAGACCCATTTAAAAATTGCGGTCAAGAAGATCCGAAGAAAGAAGATTTCTACTGACATTTGATATTTCATTACCTGTTGGTCCAATGTTGTTTTTGTTTTGATTTTTTCCATTTTAAGCCCAGGATGTTATTTTTTACCAAAGCGGTTTTCTATTGGTAGCAAATAAATAAAATATATATATATATATATATATAAATGAGCAATGCAAATAATGAAAAATGGTATAGTGTAGTGGCAGGTTAATTAATTAAAGTGATTGAAACCAAGGGGTGGAATGTATACTATGCTTGTTTCTGATTAATGCATATGTATTTATAGTTTTATATTGTTTATTATTTAATCTTATCATTTATTAAGTAAATCAATTTAGAAATTCAGTTCTTGTGTGAGCATTTTCTTATTCATCACAATCCATTGGAACCCTTACAATACACCCTCATTCTCAACTTTCCACTATCCGTACACAGACTCCCTTCTCTTGGGCCAATAGCTCTATTAAATATTTAGGAATATTCATAACTAGGGACCCCACTAACCTATTTCAAAGTAATTTCATCCCCTTAATGAAAAAAGGTACCAACCTGATGCATAAATATAACCTACCCACTTTATCCTGGATGGGTCGCATCAATATGTTTAAGGCATACAGTATATCATGCCTATCATTTTGTATGCCATGAATATGGTACCGATTCAGATACCCCTGACCTTTTTCGGGTCATTAAAGTCTCTAATAGGAAAATTTATCTGGAAATCTAAACCGGCTAGGTTGCCTTATAGGCTTCTTACTTATCCAGTCTCCTCTGGTGGATTGGGAGTCCCAGACTCCCTTTTATATTATAAAGCAATCCACCTTAGCAGATGGTTAAAGGTGGTGTCTTGCGCTGAGGGTGGGGAGGGAACTTGTGTCGACCTGGCTTTACTGGGCCCGAGGGGTTTGCCTTATCTCTGGACTAGGGCTAAACCACCGGTCGCTCTTAGACTAGACGAGATAACTTCTACATTACGTATCAAAAGATTGATGTTGGGGGAACTACCGGAGGACACTTTTCCCTCGACGTTAACGCCGATTGGCTCAATACCTTATTTAATAGATTTTGATTTTCAAGATCCTTATAATCTATGGTCTACCCTCCCTAGAGATACACTGAATAGCTTTTATGGTAATAAGTTTGGCCACCAAGTGCAATGATTCAACCAACTAATTTTCTTCAGAGCCCACACATTCGACGTACGCTTCTGCAGTTTAGGAAGAAATTCCCGACCAAATCCAATTGGTCCTGGCTAGATATTATGGTCAAACTTCCGCTTCCACGGCTAAAAATCTTATCTCGTATTTATTCACACCTGATCTCTCCGGGAGTACATTTTAAGCCCTCATTTATTTACTCCTGGGAAATGGAACTTAATACTACGTTCACAGAGAAACAAGTATCTAGAATGCTGTCTAGTGCACGGGGATTCTCTAAGTGTGTACTTTTGCCGGAAAATTCTTATAAAATATTGACCAGGTGGCATTGGACTCCAGCGAAGCTCTTTCAGATGGGTCTTGCTGATAATGATGCTTGTTGGAGATGCCTCAACTCTGGAGGACATCACACACACATATTCTGGGATTGTCCCAAACTGAGACATTTTTGGGACGGTGTTGAGCTAGTTCTTAAGAAATTGCAACTAATAAAGTCTAATCTCAGGGCTACGGAAGTTCTCCTCTCGTGCCCGTCAAAGGATTTCTTACCAAAAAAGCATGGTCTACTCCTGCTAGTGTTCATGCCAACGACTACTTTTTGTTGATGTTATTGTTCAATACTATGTATCCCTCTTTACCCTTCCCTTCTTTCTTTTTCCTTTTTCCCACCCACTTTTCCCTCCCCCCTTTCCCTCCCTTTCACCTTGGACAGACTCCTAAGCAATACTTCGCCAATTGTACTTGTAAAATGGTGTTGTGTCTTATGGTGTGGTTTAAATTTGAAAATAAAGAATTTAAAAAAAAAAATAAAAAAAATAATTGCCCTTCAATGTGCTTCCTGCACAAAAAATCCCCCTAGACTGTCTCTCTCCATAATATCCCTCCCACACCACCCTTCTCCATAATATACCCCCTACACCGCACCTCCCCATAATATACCCTATACCCCCTACACCACCCCTCACCATAATATACCCCCTACACCACACTTCCCCATAATATACCCCCTACACCGCACCTCCCCATAATATACCCCCTACACCGCACCTCCCCGTAAGATACACCCCACACACTGCACCCCTCCCCATAATATACCCCCCACACCACCCCTCTCCATAATATACCCCCCACACCACCCCTCTCCATAATATATCCCCTACACCAAACCTCCCCATAATATATCCCCTACACCGCACCTCCCCATAATATACCCCCCACACCACCCCTCTCAATAATATACCCCCCACACCACCCCTCTCCATAATATACCCCCTACACCGCTCTTCACTATAATATACCCCCACACATGCCGCCCCTCCCCATGATAAATGTCCCTCTCCATAATATCCTGCCTACACCACCCCTCTCCATAATATCCCCTTCGCTGACTCTCCCTATAATATACCCCATACATCACCCCTCTCCAAAACATACTTCTCCATCCCATAATATCCCACCTACACCGTCCCTATCCATAATGTTTGTCTCCATAATGTCCCCCACATACTGCCCCTAGTCTCTATAATGTCCTCCATCCACACTGCCCATCTTAACACACACACACACTTACACATGCTCATACACACACTCACTTACACATACTTATACACACACTCACTTACACACTCATACACACACACACTCATATACACACTCACACAAACACACTCATACACACACCACACTTACACACACTCATACACACACACTTTCATACACACAATGCTGTGCGGCTACCCTTGTGGACTAACACCATGGATTCATGCCCCATACCTTATGCACAGCAAATGACAGTTCTCCAATCTTCCACAGCTCAGCTCTGAGTCCGGCTCCTCATTGAAGCGCTGCTGCTCACCATTCTTCCCGCCGGCCACCTTGTCCCCGCCTCTTCTGCCCTGCTCTGCATCGCCAGCAGAAATGTGAGGAGGTCGCAGCATGATGACCTCATCACTCTGCTGCACGCTAGGCCGCGGAGCAGCAACAATGGCGATGCTCTGCTCTGCCACCCGGCCCAGCCCACCGCTGTTAATTGCACTACCGGGTAGCGCCGATCGGAGCCGGGGACCCGGGCCCCTATATGGGCCGGGCCCCAAGCAACCGCTTCGGCTGCTACCCCGGTAGTTACGCCAGAGCCCTATACCACCAAAGTTATAATCATGATTACCTGGTTAGGGGGCCACAGGCGGACACAGACAGAAAGGGCCCCTGTGCAAGAATATATGATCCCTTTGCAGCCCAAGAGCTCCTACAAATACAAAATTGCACCTTTTTTGGAG
This sequence comes from Dendrobates tinctorius, assembly GCF_039654945.1. Classification (NCBI taxonomy): domain Eukaryota; kingdom Metazoa; phylum Chordata; class Amphibia; order Anura; family Dendrobatidae; genus Dendrobates; species Dendrobates tinctorius. The sequence goes on along the minus strand of NW_027361875.1, from coordinate 1,456,370 downwards.
GTAGAAATGGGCCCCCTTACCTCATGCGCCCATGTGCAGCTGCGCAGGTTGCACCAATGATATGTCCTCCTGTTAGCTGAACCCCTAGCTACGCCTCTGTGTCAGAAGTTTATAGACTAAAAGAACAATTTACATTTTACTCAAAAATATACCTATAAAGAGAAAAATCAGACAAACTGGACATTTGGAAGTGGTCTCTTAACTTTTGCCAGAGCTGTATGTAGCAGGAAACTTACAGGTAAACATATTAAAAGGAAAATATCATTATGGATAGCTACTAAATATATCACTAATGGTCCCTAAAAATGTTAATTTAGTGTAAATTTGCATAAAAGCATTTCTACACACATATTACAGTCACCAGACCAACCATGGACCCAATCACTTAAGCTGCAAGTTTAGGTCATCAGAGCTGAAGTCATCTCAAGTTTTACACCCATATTACGCTTGTGTAAAATTTGAATAAACATTATGGTATGAAAATGAGGTGGACTGTTGTCATTAATACACTAACACCCATTCTTTGTAATGATACTTAGAATTAGAAACTCAAAGGAGTTGTCCCAAGATGGAAAATGATGACAAATTTCCAAGGAATAATCTATCTTGAGACAACCCACACTAATGTTTCTTTGAGATATAGTGAAGTCAATTAATGATATAGGAGTCAATTAATGATATAGGTAGCATGTATGTAAAAAGTGAATATACCAATGTAATGTATTAATGTACTAACATCAGTGGTATTATAATATCTGTGATTATTTCAGCATTAAGGCTCATTCAGACATCTGTGCAAACAGGTTCGAGATCGGACTGCAATGCACAGACTGGCCGGCAGCTCTCCCAAACTTAGTGGGACAGTCTCAAAGAAATACCTGAAGCTGTCATTGGGTTGGAGGACCCGTGATCATGCATTAGCGGTCTAATCTCAGCGATGTGCACAGACATAAGAATAAGTCTTAAAACAAACATAGATTACTGAGAAAAAAAAAATCAAGTTATCTCCCATCGATAACTTGATGATCGCTGGTGGACCAACTGGTGAGACCTCAAACGATCCTAAGGATTGGGGCTTTGGAACCCTAGAATGCAGCACTGCAGTGAATGGCGCAGAGATGTGCATGCTTTGCCTTTGCTCTATTCATTTTCTATGGGACTGCTGGAAGAAGCAGACAGTTGTACTCGTCAGTCCCATATACAATGAATGGAGCAGAGGCCAAGTATGCACATCTCCTCTCCTTTAAGAATGGAGCTTCAGTTCCCCATTTTCAGTATTCCAGAGCCCCGATCTGCGGATCACTAGGGGTAATCAGACAATGGTCAGAGCCCCAGCAATCTGTATGTTATCCCCTATCCACTCTTAAACTCTGCTATAAAAAAATTGAAAATATTAGATAAAAGGTGGAACACACAGCTATCTGTAACTATCAAATTATCTTATTAAACTCTAGTGAATACTAAAATATACGAGTAGTCCAGGTTACTATCACTGTTTCCAGATGGAGCAATACAGTGCACCTGAACTTAAAATTGTAAAATGTGACACGATTTTGAAAATTTTGTCTGATAGTAAAATTGCAAAAAAAAAAAATCAAATATGTGACTAGTCAACCTATAACATACAGATGAGCATATCTGAGCAGTGGATTTTTGGATCAGCACCTTATATGATATAGAATATAATATTTCAGGTTTACATATTTCCAGAAAGTTAAAATTTACAAAAGTTATTTCTCGAAAAGACAGCACAACATAAATTGATATTACCTGCTACCAGTTTGGAATCGAGCATCACATTAGTTTTAAAATTGTACCGCTAATATAGAAATGTACTAAGGAATGGAATATATTACTTACACAGTTTCATCATTCTTAAATTCCAATTCACCATACGTGTCTTCAAAATCCTCTCCGCCACCTTTGGCAGTGCCTTCAACTGTCCTAAAAGGGACAATGACAGTGCCCCGGGCTCCTGATGTCCTAAGAACTTTAACTTCCATCACCCCAATGCTTTCGCTAACACGTATTATGTCACATTCAAATGTAAATATCCCGGCATGGTCATCGTCCAGAATGGTAACGGAGGCCACATAGGGAGAGACCAAAACTGCTTTTGGGTAGCTAAAAGTATTGGGTTCCACTGGCTCTGGAGCATCAGTTATTCGTATGTTACTGAGTCTCACAAAAAAATGTTCATCTTCTTCAAAGATGTCATCATCAATAATTCCAACAGAGAACTCTTTTTGGGTTTCTCCAGATTTGAAGACTATGGTCCCTTCTGTGAACTCATAGTCAGCTCCTGCATTTGCAGAACCATCTTCAGTTTTATAGTCCACCAGCAAGGTCTTGGAGATATCGCCACCTTTTCTAACGACGGTCAACAAGACAGCACCACAATTTTCAAGGCATTGATAGGAGCATGGATCGAAATAGATTTTCGATACAAACTCTTCAGATTCATCCAAGCATATATCCTGCAAGCTGGTGCATCTTTTTGACTGCTCAGCAGCATGCTTCTTCAGAATGTTACCTGCTCCGGTCATCATTCTGGTGGCTTGTATTCGGTAAAATGCTCTGCTCTTCTGTTGATGTGATAAGGCATAATAGTTTGCCATTTCTACTAACTGATCTAAATCCTTCTCAGGGTGTTTCTGCTTTAAATCCTTAAGGATTCTTATCATGTCCCGACGAGATTCATCTACTTCTTTTACGTCCATGTTTAATAGATTTCCATCTAGAAAATGAGAATTCATGACTTTGCCATCCATTTCAATCCCTTTTGGGTGCTCTGCCTCAGTCTCAATCATAATTCCTCTGTGCTTGTCAGTCCGATACTTTTTGTGCATATATTTGTAGAAGAGGAGACGTCGGTCTGCCACCCAAGCAAGAACAACACACACAGGAAAAAAGAACAACGTGAGCAAACCTTCCCAAACTTGCACCACTCCAGGAGAGAACACAGCGAGGATCATATATAACCAGATGTATGCAAAGATGCTCCACGCTGCGGTAACAAAAAATACTCGAAGATGTTTGATCTTTCGAACTTCACCATCAGGTATGACATACACACAAATTGCAATTATAATAAACATGTTAAATGCTGCACTTCCAACAATGGTTGATGGACCAAGATCTCCAGCAATAAAATTATGACCACACACCTCAATCAATGACAAAAGAATTTCAGGGGCAGAAGAGCCAAGTGCCATGAGAGTTAAATTGGAAACGGTTTCATTCCATACCCGAATAGTCGTTGTGGAGGTCTCACCATTAGGTTTTTTAATTATGATTTCCCGTTCTTGTGATGTAATGACCTCTATAGATGCCATAAAACGATCAGCAATGATGGACACACCAAGAAACATGTAGATCATTGCCACAAAGTACACAATAACTCTGGCAATTTTATCTCCCAGTGAAGGGTTCTCTGGGTACCATATTGGCAAAATAACACCTGCCTTACAGTCAAAAGAACCAGTGCAGGAATGGTTTTGTCTGTGTGAAGTGCTTGGAGGGTCTCCTGTAGAAACAGCATGAACCTGAAGACTTTGAAGAAGCAAGATGAAAGTAACAAGTCCAAAGTGAAGAAATGTCGATGCAAGAGGCTGCAACTTTAACCAAGCCATACATAAAGTTGATTTGGGAGCTATAAATTCAGGTAATCCTCTTTACAAATTGCTCAGGAACCTACAAGAAAAGAAACAAAAATAAAGTTAGGCGATGTTCATACTTATTCCACTATCAAGGCCAACTAGGGTAAATTTAAGTTCAAGTCAACACATTCAAAAATGATTTCCATTATCAATGTCAAGGAAAAATTGCTACAGCCATGAATGTAATGTTACAAATGGATAATAAAGTTTACAAATGGAGCAAGGACAAGCATAAGCAGAAGATGGTCATGGATGAATGCCAGCTGGCTAAAACTGAACTCGGACAAAACTGAAGTCCTGTTTATCCAAGGTGAGTGCTTAACAGAAAATGCCAACCTTGAGCTCAAACACCCTTGGGAAACACAATCCTTCAAAGCTCAGACCAAGGATGCAATTTGGGGGAAATTAATGATGAAAACCAATTTCTCAAAACTGGCTGATATTTGGTTTCTAAGTCTTTATCCTTCTACCTGAGGAGCATTGCCAAATTTAAACATCTTATTTCACAAAAAGCCCTATCAATACTGATACATGACTTTATAACCCTATGGCCGGATTATTATTATAATGCGCTATACGTAGAACTCACAGACAAAGCAATACACAGCCTTCTGTTAATCTAAAATGTTGCACCTAGGTAAACAACCAAATCAATCGCATTGTGCCCAATAGCACAAACCCTCTGCACGATGCACGGGCTGCCCGAAAAATAGAGAATAAGGGTGAATTTATATGGACCAACTGGCGACACTAAATAATCGCGGATTGGGAAGCATTTACTGATAGTCGGTCGCTTAATAGCCTGTGTACACAGTCAGACCATACACATTGAATGATCTGTATTAGATCGCTCCAGGCACATAAGATGCCATGGTTCTCGGATGTGTGACTTCCGTTGACACAGGACGAGGCATCGCCGAGAACGGTGAACGTTTACGCTGCGTAAAAGATTATTTTGTCCTGTTTACACTGAAATATTATTGTGACACAAGCATTCTTAAAAAAAAGACTCTTTCACAATAATCTGTCAGTGTAAATGTAGCTTTAGTTTGAAATTTGTCCAATGACCTTTCAAGCCATAAAAAACTTAGATCATCTCTACGTGAAGGATCTACTGAAGTTCTACACTCCTAGTCCTCTCATATCAGCAGGCATGAATAAACAGTCGATCCTAAAATCCAGCTTAAATCATTTGGAAGCAGAGCCTTTTTCTATACCGACCACATTGCCTCGAACATATTACCTGGATCAATCAGAGAAGTGGCCCCTGCAGAGTGGCTAATAATGAGGGCAATCTGGCCTGTTCATCTGGCCCCGATGCTCCGGGGGGGCCTTGGCCAGATTGCCCTCATGTGTGGCGGGCAGGGAGTGATTCCTGCAGCTCTGCTGCCTACAAGAGAAAATAGGAGCGGAGCTGCAGGGATCCGTCCTGCTTCCTGCCCGCACTTCCTGTCTGACGCAGCGCGGACAGGAAGCTGCTGGGACAGTGATGCTTCCGCTGCGGGAGAGCATTTGGAGAGGTGAGAGGTGCTGTGTGTGTTTTGTTGTGTGTGTAGTGTGTGTGTGTAGAGATGAGTGGTGGTGTGTGTGTGTGTGCGTGCATGTGTAGCGCTGCGGGAGAGGAGGAAATGATGGACTTGGTGGAATGGATGAGGATGGTGGTGGAAAGGGCAATGATGGGGATGATGGGGGAGGAGGAAATGATGGAGATGATGGAAAGGGCAATGATTGGTGGTGGGGGAGAAGGCAATGATGGAGGTGGGGGAAAAGGCAATGATGGTGGTAGTGGAAAGACAATAGTGGTGGGGAAAAGGCAATGATGGAGGTAGTGGAAAGGAGGAAATTATGGAGATGGTGGAATGGATGAGGATGGTGGTGGAAAGGGCAATGATGGGGATGATGGGGGAGGAGGAAATGATGGAGATGATGGAAAGGGCAATGATTGGTGGTGGGGGAGAAGGCAATGATGGAGGTGGGGGAAAAAGGCAATGATGGTGGTAGTGGAAAGACAATAATGGGAGTGGTGGGGAAGAAAGCAATGATGGAGGTAGTGGAGGAGAAGGCAATTATGGAGGTGGTGGGCAATGATGGGAGTGATGGAGAGGGCAATGATGGGGTGGTAAAGGAGAAAGTATTGATGGAAGTGGTGGAAAGGGCAATGATGGGGTGGTGGCGGAAAAAGCAATGATGGAGGTGGTGGAAAGAACAATGATGGAATGGTGGGAGAGAATGCAATGATGGTGGTGGTGGAAAGGACAATGATAGAGTGGTTGGGAGAATGCAATGGTGGTGGTGGAAAGTACAATGGTGGTGGAAAGGACAATTATGGTGGTGGAAAGTGCAATAATGGGGGTGGTGGGGAGGAGGAAATGATGGAGGTGGTGGAATGGGCAATGATGGGGATGTGGGGGAGGAGGAGGAAATGATGGAGATGGTGGAAAGGGCAATGATGGGGGTGTGGGAGAACGCAATGATGGAGGTGGGGGAGAAGGCAATGATGGTGTTACTGGTAAAGACAATGATGAGAGTGGTAGGGAAGAAAGAAATGATGGAGGTGGTGGAGGAGAAGGCAATGATGGAGGTGGTGGAAAGGGCAATGATGGGAGTGATGGAGAGGGCAATGGTGGGGTAGTAGGGGAGAAAGAAATGATTGAGGTGGTGGAAAGGGCAATGATGGGGTGGTGGGGGAGAATGCAATGATGGTAGTGGAAAGGACAATGATGGTGGTGGTAGAAACGGCAATAATGGGGGTGGCGGGGGAGGAGGAAATGATGGAGGTGGTGGAATGGGCAATGATGGGGTGGGGAGAGGACAATAATGGGATGCGGGTGGAGGAGGACACTGAGGGGTGTGGGGTATTGGGATGGGAGGAAGGGGGACATAATGGACTAAGGAACAGGGGGAGGAAGACATTATTATCACTTATTATATCTAACACAGTGCCTTAGTATATAGTGTACGTACTTATTATGTATAACACAGTCCCTTAGTATATAGTGTACATAATTATTATGTATAACACAGTCCCTTAGTATATAGTGTACTCACTAATTCTGTATAACACCATCCATGCATAACACTGTCCCTTACTACATGCCATCCTCTCTAGTTATATATGGTGCTGTCCCTTATTATATAGCTTCCTCTGCTGTTATGTACAGTGCTGTCTCTTACATAGTGTATTGTTGTTAATTTTGTTATTCACAGCACCCTCTTTTATCACATAGTCCCTCTCTTTTTAGATATAAAATGACTGCTGATGGAGGAGCCGGTGACCAGACGACCAGTCTATCAGGTCCTTCATTAGAAAAGAAGCTTTCCCATGCTCCATCAGCCATCATTGCATTATACATCTAACCAGACAGGACAGTGTGTAATAAAAAAAAAAAAGGCTCTATATAATCCAATATGTAAGGGACGGTACTGTACATGACAAGAGAGGGCACTGTATAATAAGGGATGGCAATACACATAATAAAGAAGACTATGTAATATATATACACATGTATGTGTGTGGCATATATATATATATATATATATATATACAGTGGGGCAAAAAAGTATTTAGTCAGTCAGCAATAGTGCAAGTTCCACCACTTAAAAAGATGAGAGGCGTCTGTAATTTACATCATAGGTAGACCTCAACTATGGGAGACAAACTGAGAAAAAAAAATCCAGAAAATCACATTGTCTGTTTTTGTTTCATTTTATTTGCATATTATGGTGGAAAATAAGTATTTGGTCAGAAACAAAATTTCATCTCAATGCTTTGTGATATATCCTTTGTTGGCAATGACAGAGGTCAAACGTTTTCTGTAAGTCTTCACAAGGTTGCCACACACTGTTGTTGGTATGTTGGCCCATTCCTCCATGCAGATCTCCTCTAGAGCAGTGATGTTTTTGGCTTTTCGCTTGGCAACACGGACTTTCAACTCCCTCCAAAGGTTTTCTATAGGGTTGAGATCTGGAGACTGGCTAGGCCACTCCAGGACCTTGAAATGCTTCTTACGAAGCCACTCCTTCGTTGCCCTGGCGGTGTGCTTTGGATCATTGTCATGTTGAAAGACCCAGCCACGTTTCATCTTCAATGCCGTGGCTGATGGAAGGAGGTTTGCACTCAAAATCTCACGATACATGGCCCCATTCATTCTTTCATGTACCCGGATCAGTCGTCCTGGCCCCTTTGCAGAGAAACAGCCCCAAAACATGATGTTTCCACCACCATGCTTTACAGTAGGTATGGTGTATGATGGATGCAACTCAGTATTCTTTTTCCTCCAAACACGACAAGTTGTGTTTCTACCAAACAGTTCCAGTTTGGTTTCATCAGACCATAGGACATTCTCCCAAAACGCCTCTGGATCATCCAAATGCTCTCTAGCAAACTTCAGGCGGGCCCGGACATGTACAGGCTTAAGCAGTGGGACACGTCTGGCACTGCAGGATCTGAGTCCATGGTGGCGTAGTGTGTTACTTATGGTAGGCCTTGTTACATTGGTCCCAGCTCTCTGCAGTTCATTCACTAGGTCTCCCCGCGTGGTTCTGGGATTTTTGCTCACCGTTCTTGTGATCATTCTGACCCCACGGGGTGGGATTTTGCGTGGAGCACCAGATCGAGGGAGATTATCAGTGGTCTTGTATGTCTTCCATTTTCTAATTATTGCTCCCACAGTTGATTTCTTCACTCCAAGCTGGTTGGCTATTGCAGATTCAGTCTTCCCAGCCTGGTGCAGGGCTACAATTTTGTTTCTGGTGTCCTTTGACAGCTCTTTGGTCTTCACCATAGTGGAGTTTGGAGTCAGACTGTTTGAGGGTGTGCACAGGTGTCTTTTTATACTGATAACAAGTTTAAACAGGTGCCATTACTACAGGTAATGAGTGGAGGAAAGAGGAGACTCTTAAAGAAGAAGTTACAGGTCTGTGAGAGCCAGAAATCTTGATTGCTTGTTTCTGACCAAATACTTATTTTCCACCATAATATGCAAATAAAATGAAACAAAAACAGACAATGTGATTTTCTGGATTTTTTTTTCTCAGTTTGTCTCCCATAGTTGAGGTCTACCTATGATGTAAATTACAGACGCCTCTCATCTTTTTAAGTGGTGGAACTTGCACTATTGCTGACTGACTAAATACTTTTTTGCCCCACTGTATATATATATATATATATATATATATACATATACACACACAGTGCCTTGTGCAAGTATTCGGCCCCATGAACTTTTCATCCTTTTCCCACATATCATGCTTCAAACATAAAGATACCAAATGTCAATTTTTGGTGAAGAATCAACAACAAGTGGGACACAATTGTGAAGTTGAATGAAATTTATTGGTTATTTTACATTTTTGTGGAAATACAAAAACTGAAAAGTGGGGCGTGGAATATTATTCGGCCCCTTTACTTTCAGTGCAGCAAACTCACTCTAGAAGTTCATTGTGGATCTCTGAATGATCCAATGTTGCCCTAAATGACTAATGATGATAAATATCATCCACCTGGGAGTAATCAAGTCTCTGTATAAATGCACCTGCTCTGTGATAGTCTCAGGGTTCTGTTTGAAGCACAGAGAGCATCATGAAGACCAAGGAAAACAACTGGCAGGTCCGTGATACTGTTGTGGAGAAGTTTAAAGCCGGATTTGGATACAAAATGATTTCCAAAACTTTAAGCATCCCAAGGAGCACTGTGCAAGTGATCATATTGAAATGGAAGGAGTATCATACCACTGCAAAGCTACCAAGACCCGGCCGTCCCTCTAAACTTTCATCTCAAACAAGGAGAAGACTGATCAGAGATGCAGCCAAGAGGCCCATAATCACTCTGGATGAACTGCAGAGATCTACAGCTGAGGTGGGACAGTCTGTCCATAGGACAACAGTCGTACAATGCGCAAATCTGGCCTTTATGGAAGAGTGGCAAGAAGAAAGCATTTTTTTCTCAAAGAAAACCATAAAAAGTGTCGTTTAAAGTTTGCAACAAGCCACCTGGGAGACACACCAAACATGTGGAAGAAGGTGCTCTGGTCAGATGAAACCAAAATCAAACTTTTTGGCAACAATGCCAAAATGATGTTTGGCGTAAAGGCAACACGGCTCATCACCCTGAACACACCATCCCCACTGTCAAACATGGTGGTGGCAGCATCATGTTTTGGGCCTGCTTTTCTTCAGCAGGGACAGGGAAAATGGTTAAAGTTGATGGGAAGATGGATGGAGCCACATACAGGACCATTCTTGAAGAACACCTGTTGGAGTCTGCAAAAGACCAGAGACTGGGACGGAGATTTATCTTCCAACAAGACAATAATCCCAAACATAAAGCAAAATCTACAATGGAATGGTTCACAAATAAACGTATCTAGGTGTTAGAATGGCCAAGTCAAAGTCCAGACCTCAATCCAATCGAGAATCTGTGGAAAGAGCTGAAAACTGCTGTTCACAAACGATCTCCATCAAACCTCACTGAGCTCGAGCTGTTTGCCAAGGAAGAATGGGCAAGAATTTCAGCCTATCGATGTACAAAACTAATAGAGACCTACCCCAAGCGACTTGCAGCTGTAATCGCAGCAAAAGGTGGCGCAACAAAGTATTAAGTTAAAGGGGCCGAATAATATTGCACGCCCCACTTTTCAGTTTTTGCATTTCGACAAAAAATTTAAAATAACCAATGAATTTCGTTCAACTTCACAATTGTGTCCCACTTGTTGTTGATTCTTCACCAAAAAATTACATTTGGTATCTTTATGTTTGAAGCATGATCTGTGGGAAAAGATTGAACAGTTCCAGGGGGCCGAATACTTTCGCAAGGCAATGTATATATATATAAATATATACCGTATATAGAGAGAGCTTTGTCGCCATATAAGGAAGGGGGCATTTCTTGCACAGGGGCCCCAAGCTGTCAAGTGTCCGCCCCTGTATGTACACTTTACGACAAAATGTTATACAGCACTTATAGCAGTCAATCAGGAACTGTTTTATGCTCCATTAGATACCTCCTTATTCTCAGTATTCTCCACTAGATGAACTGTGTCAGAGGTGGACATACCTCTTGGGCCTCTGTACGTCTGAACTTACCAATGGTAAGGGGGCCCACATCCACCTCCAAAACAGGTGGAATTGTGAGGTATCTTGAACTACTGGACTGCAGGCACTTCTGTAGTTCACTAGTATGGTGCCATATGGAGGAACCTTATAGCACCACCTTTCCCTAGGTCTAGGAGACATACTCCATACAAAAGTTATCTAAATGAACGCACTCAACACTGACTAACAGCAAAACCATGAAGTTTCCGGCATATCCCTAGCATTGATATCATTATCTACACAAAATATTGTTATGCCCAATATTTTCCTCCATCTTTTAACTCAATGTGACCAATCATTTAGCACCATAAGCTGTTAAACGTACGGCCTCTCTGTTTCTGATGAAATCCTACCCTCTCAGGGTCAATGACAAGCAATTAATGATACTAAGCAATTTAATTCAACTTCAATGAGCAGCATATTCTACTCTGCACCCAGAGGCTTTGACAGTCAATTTTTGTAGCAATGTATTGATTAGTTAACCAACTAATTGAATAATGTATCTCAAGCAGCTTCATTCCATTTCCCGGGCAGCCATTTTATACATACAAACCATTCTATTAGAACAGCAGAATTGCATTGTTAACTAGCACTTACCTACTTATTACTTTATGGATGACTGTATAGAGAATCATTTTTGGTATATTCACCACAAAAGGCAAACATGGTGTGAATAAAGCTACAAGATTAGTGAAAACATTTGTCATTGGGAACAAAGTAATTGATCGAAAAGATTGGCCCAACTGGACAACCCTTGTCCAAGAGCTCTTTAATGCTCATTCAGACATCTGTGTTTTATGTACTTGTTCTGTCTGAGATACCGAAACGCTTAGGTCCACTACTTGTACTTTTTCCTTCTACTTGCATTGTTACCAGTACTATTATCTGTACCTTTCAATTATCTTTAATAAATGTTAAATTTTACTTACCCAGGACTGCATTTTTCACACTTGGTCCTCCAATGTTTGCTGGGGACAAATCTATTCATGACCTATCCATATACAACACTCCACCGATTAGCTGTTCTTTCTTCCGGCGGTGGATGCAGATGCATACATTGGCCATGTCCTGGTGCTGCACCTTATTTCTTAATCAAGTGAATGGGAGATTAGATATAGTACCTGGGATAGGTCACTAAACAATGTAAGGAGCCACACCATTCCAGGTATGTACATTGTTGAAATCTGGCCGCTGCCGGAGAAGATAATAACTGATGGGTGGGGGTGTCAGATAAATTGAATGTCTAATGTTCTGTATAAAGGAGTTGGAATATGTGATAAAGGTGATAGGATGCTACAGTACGGGAGGGAGTTTTTATAATCTACTGCTGTTGAGGGTGTTGGACCCCCCACTAATCTGATACTGATGACCTATCCTAATTATTAGGATTCATCTAACTAAAGCCCCCGTCTCACATAGTGAGATCACTAGCGAGATCGCTGAAGCGTCACCGATTTTGTGACGCAACAGCAACCTTGCCAGCGATCTCGCTACATTTGACATGCAATGGCAAACGCCCCCCGCTGATCGTGCTCGAATGTCCTGGGCCATTTTTTCATCGTCGGTGTCCTGCTGGCCAGCGCGCATCGCTGTGTTTGACCCGATGAGCGACCTCGTTGGCGACGCAAAACTCAGGGACGCAGGCTGAAATCGTTCAGAAAGGCTGCTGTGTGACAAGGTACCAACGACCGCCGAGGATCGCTGGATGGTTGCTGCGTCGCTGAAGAGATCTGCCTGCTTGGCAGCTCACTAGCAACCATTTAGTGACGCACCAGCGATCCTTACCAGGTCGTATCGCTGTCGGGATCGCTGGTGCGTCACTAAGTGAAACGGGACCCTAACAATTCAGTCCATGCAAACAAAAAAGATCACCCATCTTGGGTAATTTTGTGTGCAACTTGTAGCACAATGGTCCTCTACACAAACTTCCAAAACATACTAACCCAGTTGGATCCTTATGAACCCCATCAAACTGTTAGTGTATCTTAGATAGAGAAATAAGACATTAAGTCCCATTAGCCACCAATATGAGTGAGGACAATAAGAATATATAAATGCAAAATAAGCAAGAGAAATAAATATGGATGAGCCTTGTGAACTGCTGTTTCCATTTTTTGCTCTTTCTTAACTTTATTTTCTATGTTTTCTATGAAAGGGATATTCATTCCATCCTCATAAACTGTCAACAACCTTGTGGCAAGAAGGAGTGGTCTCGTCCTAATATTGCCTTATTTTAAAGACAACCATACACATAAGATGGCTGTTGGCTGAACGATTCTTTGGCCAATCGTTCAGCCCACAGCTATATAGGTCATACGCAGAAGAGTTTGTCCAGCTGTGAGCTTGTGTTCTCTATGAGAAAGTTGCCGAAATATCTCTACATCTAATTTGTGGGAGAACAAAGCGATCAGCAGTCCACAATCAAACATACCCAATCAACACCTTCTCTGACAATCGGCTAGCTAGCACCCCCATAGGCATCAGAGTGGTTGCCGAACAGGTCAACAATGGCAGGTTTGGCTGTATGGGGGTTAAAATCTATTGCATGGGAGATACAAGCTGCACTTTGTTGCCTTATGGCTAGGGTGAAATGGGAGACACAAGTCCCCATTGTTTTTGGCACATAATGGGGGTCCAAGAAAAATGATCGACACTAATATAACAGTGATCACCAATCAAGTGGAAAAGTAATGTTTTAGGTAGACAAGAAAATTTCTTTAATTTCCTCCCCCCCTCTCCATATAGGTTAATCTGGGAAACTGAAAACAGACTGGGGTCTTTATTGTTGTCCATGTGGCACAGGTAGTCAACCATCTTATTTCTCTTACATAAGCCGATCTGTATTCCTGATTTGTGGTTTCCCAGGATTATTTCCAGATGAATTAATATTCTTTGCAGATTTTGTAGCTCATTTAGCTTTTCTTCAAAGCCCAGAACAATCTGGCAGATGACACTTTTAAGGATTGGTGGTGGCAAATATATAATTCAAGTGTTCTTACAGTTTCCCTGACATCCTGCAAGACAGAAGAAGCAGACAGAGGATAATAGTGTAATTGCCTACATGAAAGGAGCCGAGCTGCCTGCATCAAGCGGAAGACTTACAAGTAGAAAGTAATTGTGATATACGTAGAAAAGTGAGAGAAATATAGGACAGGTATCATCATATCGAGTATTGTTACAAATAGACAACAGTCAACTAAGGCAGCTTTGAAGTAGAGACTCCTACAAACAAAAATGTAACAAGGTAGGAAAACAGATTTTCTTGAAATTCTAAAAATGACGGCTAAAAAATTTGGCTGATTAATAAATACCGTTACCATTAAATTGGTAAAATTAAAACACAGCCTCAAATTTTGCACCTATTTCTTGGTATTTTTGTTAACATACAGTCATGGCCAAAAGTATTGACACCCCTGCAATTCTGTCAGATAATATTCAGTTTCTTCCTGAAAATGATTGCAAACACAAATTCTTTGGTATTATTATCTTCATTTAATTTGTCTTAAATGAAAAAACACAAAAGAGAATGAAGCAAAAAGCAAAACATTGATCATTTCACACAAAACTCCAAAAATGGGCCGGACAAAAGTATTGGCACCCTCAGCCTAATACTTGGTTGCACAACCTTTAGCCAAAATAACTGCGACCAACCGCTTCCGGTAACCATCAATGAGTTTCTTACAATGCTCTGCTGGAATTTTAGACCATTCTTCTTTGGCAAACTACTCCAGGTCCCTGATATATGAAGGGTGCCTTCTCCAAACTGCCATTTTTAGATCTCTCTACAGGTGTTCTATGGGATTCAGGTCTGGACTCATTGCTGGCCACCTTAGAAGTCTCCAGTGTTTTCTCTCAAACCATTTTCTAGTGCTTTTTGAAGTGTGTTTTGGGTTATTGTCCTGCTGGAAGACCCATGACCTCTGAGGTAGACCCAGCTTTCTCACACTGGGCCCTTAATTATGCTGCAAAATTTGTTGGTAGTCTTCTGACTTCATAATGCCATGCACACGGTCAAGCAGTCCAGTGCCAGAGGCAGCAAAGCAACCCCAAAACATCAGGGAACCTCCGCCATGTTTGACTGTAGGGACCGTGTACTTTTCTTTGAATGCCTCTTTTTTCTCCTGTAAACTCTATGTTGATGCTTTTGCCCTAAAAGCTCTACTTTTGTCTCATCTGACCAGAGAACATTCTTCCAAAATGTTTTAGGCTTTTTCAGGTAAGCTTTGGCAAACTCCAGCCTGGCTTTTTTATGTCTCGGGGTAAGAAGTGGAGTCTTCCTGGGTCTCCTACCATACAGTCCCTTTTCATTCAGATGCCGATGGATAGTACGGGTTGACACCGTTGTACCCTTGGACTGCAGGACAGCTTTAACTTGTTTGGATGTTAGTGGAGGTTCTTTATCCAACATCCGCACAATCTTGCGTTGAAATCTCTTGTCAATTTTTCTTTTCCGGCCACATCTAGGGAGGTTAGCCACAGTGCCATGGGCTTTAAACTTCTTGATGACACTGCGCACGGTAGACACAGGAACATTCAGATCTTTGGAGATGGACTTGTAGCCTTGAGATTGCTCATGCTTCCTCACAATTTGGTTTCTCAAGTCCTCACACAGTTCTTTGGTCTTCTTTCTTTTCTCCGTGCTCAATGTGGTACACACAAGGACACAGGACAGAGGTTGAGTCAACTTTAATCCATGTCAACTGGCTGCAAGTGTGATTTAGTTATTGCCAACACCTGTTAGGTGCCACAGGTAAGTTATAGGTGCTGTTAATTACACAAATTAGAGAAGCATCACATGATTTTTCAAACAGTGCCAATACTTTTGTCCACCCTCTTTGTTATGTTTGGTGTGGAATTATATCCAATTTGGCTTTAGGACAATTCTTTTTGTGTTTTTTCATTTAAGACAAATCAAATGAAGATAATAATACCAAAGAATTTGTGTTTGCAATCATTTTCAGGAAGAAACTGAGCATTATCTGACAGAATTGCAGGGGTGTCAATACTTTTGGCCATGACTGTAGTTACAAATCGTCTTATAATTAAAAATTACAGGCAAAAAAAAAAATCTGGCTTCTGTCTGCAGCTCCTATTCAGTAGAATATATTTCTATGGTACCTGACTGCTTACAGTGTAGTGTGAGCTTTCAGCTGTACTCCCTTCCATCTATCTCCAAATTCTGGTTAGATTGCTGCATTACCATTAGCAGGAATTAATTGAGAGACGGAAGCAAGGAAGTGTGACCAGATGTTCAGACTACAAAAGGGTTTGTTAGTAGTCTTTAACCACGGAGACAGATAGGCATACGTGCTGCAAATGTAGGGGGTGTTTTATATGTAAAAGTAATGTGTGTCTTATGTAATGTATTATGGTGATATAAAGTGTTAATGCATATTTTGAGTATAGCATAGGATAAGCTTAGGATAGCATAAGATATTGAATAAGGACAATAGGTTTAGCATATTAGATAGGAAAAGGTTAAGGACAGAACTAGCCCAGTGAGTGGGCACTAGTGTCAATAAAAGGTGGGCACTTCCTGGCTAGGGGGAGTGCGGTGTCATCCAGTGAAGTGCAGTGTGCAGGTCAAGTTCAGGTGCGGTGGGTCGCTGGGGGTAGCATGAGCTAACCTTTCAAGGCAGTGGGAGAGTTAGCACCACGCCGGATCCCTGCTCTCTGACAGCCATGGTCTCCGGCATGTCACTTCACTCACCTGCGCTGCAGTCGGTTCTTCGAATCCCCCTACTCTGCATCTATCCAGCAGAGCTTCAAGCCAGGGCTCCAGCCATGTCCTTAGAGCATGCGCGCGCGCTCCCGCCCTCTTAAAGGGCCAGCTCGTGCATTTGCTATTTCCTCCCCAGCCAATGGCTGTGGGGCATTATGTATATATTGCTTCCTCCCCACTGTGGAGGTGCCTGAGCAAATTTCCTGTTCCGCAGTCTAAGTTGTGTAAGGTTGCGCCCCTGCTGCACTTTGGTGCAGATCCTGCTTGCAGCACTCTGGTGCAGATCCTGCCTGCTGCACTCTGGCACAGAGAGTGCCTGCTGCAGTCTGGTGCAGATCTTGCCTGCTGCACTCTAATGTAACAAGGTGGCACGGGGTGGTAGTCATGACTGAGTCCAAAAGCAACAGTCCATAAGCACCATGGCCCCTTGTACATAAAACAGACAGTACAGATGCAATACCAAGCAATTTACCTCTTCTCCATGGTCAATGCAGCACGGCAATAAGGGTCCAGAAGCACAACCCAGGCACAGTTGTAAGCCAACAGGGAAAACGATTTATTGTAGAAAAGGAAGATGGAATAAACTGGATAAAAAATTGTGCCATTTTCCGAGACCCATAGCATCTCCATTTTTCATGATCTCAGGTTGGGAGAGGGCTTATTTTTTGTGCGCTGAGCTGACGTTTTTAATGATTCCATTTTTGTGCACATACGATCTTTGCTTGCCCGTTATTGCATTTTAATGCAATGTCTCGACGACCAAAAAATTAATTCTGCAGTTTTGATTTTTGATCACGTGGCGTGGGTCACCGGTGAGCGCATTTCTGGCCGGATGTCCGGAAGCACTTGTTAAATGCCGCTGTCAGACTTTGAGGCTATGTGCACACGTGCGGAATTTCCGCGGAAATTTCGGCGGCAATTCCGCAACTCCCTGTCGCGGGAAATCCGCATGCGGAATTCCCACGAAAAACTAGCGTTTTGCAAGAATAATTAGCTTTCATAATGCTAGCGTTTTCAAAAGTGATCTGTAGCATTGCTTGGAAAACTGATTGACAGGTTGGTCACACTTGTCAAACATAGTGTTTGACAAGTGTGAGCAACTTTTTACTATTGAGGCTGCCTATGAGGCATCAATAGTAAAAGATATAAAGATAAAAATAAAAAAAAAATAAAAAATCGTGATATTCTCACCTTCTAGCATCCCCCGCAGCGTTCCCAGCGATGCCTTGCAACAATGACCCCTATGACATAGCATCTCGCGATACTGCTACGTCATCACAGGTCATTGTCACAAGGCATCACTGGGACCGGAAGATGCCGGGAGCTTGGCTGACAGGCGGTAAGGCTGCGGGGGACGCCGGAAGGTGAGAATATCACCATTTTTTATTTTAATTCTTTTTTTTTAACAGGGATATGGTACCCAGGACCTGGAGGAGAGTCTCCTCACCTCCAGACCCTGGGTACCATCCGCACATTTTCCGCTTTCTTTGCGCATGGTGGGCTTAGCCACATGCGTTAAGTAAGCAGAACAATGCATTCCAATGTATGCGGAATCCCCGCAATTCCGCAGAAAGAATGAGCATGCTGCGTATTTTCCCATGATGCGATTCAGCCTCGGAAAAATACGCAGCATTAGCACAGCATGTGCGGAATTCCATTGACTACAATGGGTTGCAGATTTTTTGCGTTTATGCAGCATTTTCACTGCGTTTTCGTGGCAAAAATGCGAAAAATCCGCAACGTGTGCACACAGCCTGACAGCGGCATTTAACTGGTTAATAGCCTTGGGCGGATTGAGATTCCACCCGAGGCTATTGCGGGCACATGTCAGCTGTTCAAAACAGCTGACATGTCTTGGCTTTGAGGTGGCTCAACGCTGGAGCCCACATCAAAGCGGGGGTGCTGCCATCGGACATACTATTCTGTCCGATGGCAGTAAGGGGTTAACTGTAAACTCTTTTTTTTTTGACTTATACACAAAACTCTACAGCGTTGCATGTAAAAAGTGGAAAATAGAATAATCTGTATACATTGCTCACAGTAGGTCATATCAATAGTTTTCCTGTGTCTACATCAACTGTGAAAGACTTCAGAATCCGATGATCAACATAAAAAAGGAAGGAACAATTTTAGGAAATACAATATAAGGAGGGAGCCTCTTTAATAACAAATCTGGTTCCAGTTCTCTCTTTATAGTTGACCAGCCAAGGCGTTAATGTGTTTTTAAGAGCAGAAGAGAAGTGATGTGATGCCAGTGCTTAGAAAAGGGTCTAGGGATCCACCATGAAAGGACCATTTTGCACAATACTGTTATATAAGCAAGATTAAGCCAACAAAACAACAAAATAATGACATGAGTCACAATATGAATCACCGGCGTTTAAAATAACTCCTCCGAATTCCTGCACACTCCAGAAAATGGACACTTTCACAAATGTGACTTGTGAGTAAGCGTATAATTAGATTCTTCTTCAATGGCTCATTTCAATCCACAGTTTACTAGAAAAAATATCACAAGTACTAATTGGACATTTTTTCTGTTTTCCAGTAGAAATAAAGCAGATATGCCAAGATTTATTTTACAGATGGGGGAAATAATAAAATGTGACTTGAGAAATGTTCATGAAAAAGTTTTAGGTGTTTTTAATTCTTGGTAGTTGCATGGCCAGGGGCAAGGGAAAGATGTAGTAGGTAACTAGCCAGGGAGTTATTGGGGAAAGAAGGACATTCAAGTAATATCAATTACCACCTATCCTCAGAATTACTGATAACTACTGGATCCAGGCTCAGACTGGCGCACAGGGTAACAGGTGAATTCCCCGGTGGGCTCCTGTGCTGGAGTAAAAAAAAATCAACTTTCAATTGGATACCGGAAGTAAAAGAGAAGAAGCGACAACGTTCACCAGACTTGGAGATCCACATTTAAATGCAACTTGAAGAAAATAAATATCTACTGAAATATATATAAAAAAACGAATGACAGCTTGCCGAGACCATTCACCAGCAAATCTGTGAGCAATTTAGGAAAGTAGCCAAATTCTATTCTCTCAGTACACCCTATATATTTATGGAAGAGCCATAGTTGCTATGGAGGAGCCATGGTTGCTATCCAATCTTTTTATTTTATGGACAGTCAATGAAAAATGAGGTCATTAAAGGTCGGACCATGATGTCTATGACACAGTTTACACTATCATCACAAAAAGGGGTCTAATGGCCTCATTTTTCATGGACTGTCAGTAAAATACAACAGAACACAAAGTCTTGCAATCTTGAGATGGGCACATGTGGTTGAAGCTGTGCTTATGAGTGATGACAGGGTAGAGCAGAATAATGACTAAAAGAAATAAAAAAAAGTGCAGAACTCGAACTAACAGGGGTAAACAGTGTGCTAGGGGTAGGATGCTCGCCTATATGAGATGTATTACTACCAGGCAGAGTGCTAAGAGTAGGATGCTCGCCTATATGACATGTGCTATTGTAACTCAGGTAATTGGATGCAGCGACACAGAGGCACAGAGCAAGGGTTAACAGGGGTAAACACTTGTTTGATTTAATCGTTACAGTGGTAAATCTCCTTGCAGGGAGTAACAGGGGATTAATCAGATAAAAGCTAGGGATTACAAAAGGACGGAGAAATTTAGGGTGGCAGTTTATATGTAAGTCTATTTCACTTAGCGTGAGTCAGATGCTTGTCACTTCCTCTGGACCAAATGCTGGCCTCCGGCTGAGGCTGGTGCTGAGGTCTACCAGCTTCCCCGCCTAACAAATCCCTCTTCTCTCTTCTGGCGGCAACGGGCAGTCATCGGTCTGACCTACTGAGTCCCTAGTCCGTCAAGCTGCTCTGCAGCCAAGAGTATTTCACAGCAGTCTCCCGCTCGGTGTGCACTCCACTGCACGCCCGACGACATTCCCAGGTCCTTTCTGCATCGACCCTTATCGCTGCTACACAGCCTATCGTTACTCATGGCACGATACAGGTCCTCGCTCTCACTTCTCTCTGGCGGGAACCCCCTCTCCCTTCCCGCCCAAAACTTCTTAGGCTATGTGCACACGCTGCGGATTCACCTGCGGGTTTTTCTGCGCGGTTCCGCAGGTAAAACCGCAGGTATAGTGACCTGTGGTTTATCTGCGGATTGGCCAGCGGTTTTCCACCTGGACAATGGTGCAGGTGCCAAACCGCTGCGGAATCCGCAGAAAGAATTGACATGATGCGGTTTGTAAACCGCAGCAAAACCGCACGGAAAAAAAACGCAGCGTGGACACAGCGGTTTTGAAAACCTATAGGATAACATGGTACTGTACCATGTCTGCAGAACTGCTGCGGATCCGCAGGGCCAAAAACGCTGCGGAACCGCAGCAGAATCCGCAGCTTGTGCACATGTGGCGCCCCTGAGGGTTCAGTCGCCACAGAGGTACTGCACCTCCTCCTGAGGTTTGGTGCCCCACCATCCAGGTAAGGTGGAGACACCTGACCACACTCCAACACCTGCATCCCACACAACATAGTAGTGTAGCAAAGCACCCTTTGGTGGCTTCCTGCTTGGAACACGAAGCGTGCTGGGAGGCGGGTGGAGTTTAGTTTGCACAAAAAGAGCGGGAAGGGTGTAGGATTGAGTCAGTTTGTCACAGGAGTCTGACGAGGTCAGTCTGTGAGAGGAGATCCCCGGAGTGGGATGGATGAAGGAAGTGCTGCGGCCGACCTCAGTGATCTGGGTCCGCTGGCACAGGAAAAGAACACTGATAGAAAGCCTGACTCTCCATAAGAAGGAAAGGATTAGAACGGAACGTGAGGGAAGAGAACTAAGGATTAGGGTTAGAGGAGAACCCTTCCCCAGTTCTATGCGCAAGGCCGGGGTCCGGTCCCTGAGGTTGTATGGATACTAATGGTCCTGCAGCAGACACCGGAGGAATAGAAGTTTACATCACTTTATTCCCACACAAGACTTGGGGGCACAACAGCATCGTGAGTGAGCCAGGACAAGGTAGTAAGGAGTCCCCGAAACAGGCTATAGCTGTCTGCCGTACAAGTAGAGTTCATAGGAACACCTGACAGGAGGAAATCCAGTGTAAGTCAGTACTGTGAGTACTTCACTAAAGGCGCAATAAGGGAGACGTTCAGAAACGGCACATGTTGGCGGAGTGTTGGAAAGGAGTACTTCATCTTGCCTGGAAGATGGCTGAGCTCCTGACCCGGAGGACACGGCACAGATGCGGGTCCTTGTACCACAACCGACTGTGAGTAAAGCTTTCGAACTAGATGCCCTGGTGTCCTCCACTTATTCCTGCATCAACCTGCCCGGCACTGCTACATCCCCTGCGCCTGACACTACACCATGTACGTGTCACTTCACCTACTCTGCCCTGGGACTACAGCCCTGCCTGTGGAGGGCTATAACATCATAGCTGCACCACACCATCTGTCCCAGAGGATCTGTCTGCAGCGTCGGCTTAACATCTTCATTGCCGAACACAACAGGTGGCGTCACGACTCATTCATTCACAAACTCTAACCATCATAAGCACACTGCACATTCCCCTTTTACAATGGGCGCCCAGGGCCACGGGCCGGGTCCCAGCTGCCGTGACATCTCCCATTGAAGCTCATCGGGCCCGGTACCGAGTACTTCCACAGCCCTGGGAGGGCGACCCACACATAGCCTTTTACTCTCCTGGCCACACCACGCCCCCTCTACGCAGATCATGGGTGTCCTCCATCCTCAATTTTCTTCCCCCTGCAACAAGAGGTTCGGCTCCAGCAGTTCCGGATCCGATGCCCTGACAGCACCCAGTCTTCTCCCCTACACCACTATCAGGTAGAGTGCTAGGGGTAGGATGCTCACCTATATTTGATGTGCTGCTACCAGACAGGGTGCTAGGTGTATGATGGTCGCCTATATGAGATGTATTACTATCAGACAGAGTGCTAGACATAGAATGCTCACCTACAGTATATGAGATGAATACCCTAACTATGACATACAAAGCCATTCACACCCTGTCTCCTCCATACATCTGTGACATGGTCTCCCGGTACCTACCCGCACGCAACCTTCGATCCTCTCAAAATCTCCTTCTCTACTCCCCTCTTATCTCTTATTCCCACAAATGTATACAAGACTTCTCCTGGGCTTCCCCCATACTCTGGAACTTTCCACCCCAACACATCAGACTTTCACCTACCATGGAAACCTTCAAAAAGAACCTGAAGACCCACCTCTTCCGACAAGCCTACAACCTGCAGTGATCCTCAGTCTACTGAACCGCCACACGACCAGCTCTACCCTCTCCTAGTGTATCCTCACCCATCCCCTGTAGACTGTGAGCCCTTGCAGGCAGGGTCCTCTCTCCTTTTGTACTTGTGTGTGCCTTGTATTGCTCATTTTTACAGGTATTGTACTTGCGTATGTATGCCCCCTTTTTCACATGTAAAGCTCCATGGAATAAGGCTGGTTTCACATTAGCGCTTTTGTGCGCAGCGCATCGTGCGCACCCTTGCGCATGCGCACTGCGCACCTATACTTAACATGACGTGCGCATGGTCTTGCGCATACTTGCGTTTTCGTGCGCATGCGTTTTTTGTCTTTTGCGCCAGGCGCGCCAGACGCAACATGTTGCATTTTTGGTTCCGCCCTGTCTCGTCAAAAAAACGCATGCGCACGCTTGCGCACGGAATGCGCAAAAACACCACATTGGAGCCTATGGGAACGCATGCGTGCGCATGGTCTTGTTTTGAGTTAAACAAGTCTAGAATGTTCTCTAGACAATGGAAAAAACGTCACACTTAAAAACGCATGCGCATAAAAAACGCCAACGCATGCAAAAAACGCATGTAAAACGCAAACAACGCTGCGTTTTTTTTACACATCAGCGTGCGCATGACGTTAAAAAAACGCGCGTTTGTTTTGCGTTTTTCTTTGCGTTTTTTATGCGCCCGATGCGCTGCGCAAAAAAACGCTAATGTGAAACTAGCCTTAATGGCGCTATAAAAAGGAATAATAATAATAATAACTACAACCATGCAGACCTCAGTGATGTCCTTTTAGGGCATTTTTTTGGTGAATGGATGAAATCAAGACAACTGGTTTTGACACTGAACCAGTGGCTTCCTTGTGCCAAGACGTATTCCTGCTTTGTATCCATGTACCAATAAATACTCTGCCCTCAGATTCATCTTCTTCTTTAGGATAGGTGAGAAACTGGCATAAAGAACTAAGTTCAAATAGTGCAGACTGGTGAAGTTTTTTTTTTTTTCATTCTATTACGATCCAATTCTTTCTTTGGCTTATCAAATATGCATAAAAAACAACATCAAAATCCACCAACAATAATCTGCGTGAGCTACACTGAAACATGAACTGCATGAGTCCTATCTGAAGACATTACAGTACAATTCCATAGAGAGCAAACGTAATGATTTTACGGAGAACTCCACTTTTGTACAATACTGCATAAATGTAACCATTGTAAAGTATTATATAAATTTGAATATATTCTTCACATTATCAATCCGGTAAATTATTTCCAAAATGCAGTTCATTGACAGTCTTCAGATCCTAGTCAATCAGATGCTATGAGAACCAGTGGAGCCTTTATGATTGACCTCTGGACAACCCCCTTTAAGTAAATAAAAAAAAATGTCCCTAAAGGTGAAGAACCTCTTTAAAGGGGTTGTCGGTCCATATAGATAAGTCTGCAGTCACTTTGTGTGACTACAGACTTATGAATCCCCCTAGCACACTAATTGAATGGGTATGTTACACATTCTCCTGGGCAGAAGCCGACTAGTGGACGTGGCCTCCGTACACTTGTGTTGAGCGAAGCAGCGCCCCGTATATTGACGCGGCTGGCCAGTGGGCGAGGCCAACTAGAGGGCGTGGCCTTTCTCAATACTAGTGTATGGAAGCGAGGCTGCGCCCACTGGCCAGGACTCCAAGAGTATGCAAAACTCATACATACCCTCCTCCGGCCCAAACTCAAACAGCAGCGAATCCTCGCAGAGCACAATACATGCACTGGGGGTTCATAAGTCTGCAGTCACACATAGAGAGACTGCAGACTTATTGATTTGGACCAGGCAACCCCTTTAAGTTATCTTGCAGAGGGTAATATTAAATACAGTAGGAGTTTACTCCAGATGACACTTTCAGAAGTCATTATTTTACATGCAGAGAATAAACTGCGCATGCAAGCGACCTTATGAAATAGTGAATTACTGTATTAGAGCAACCTTGGGGAGTGAAAAAATATTTATGGTACTCTAAATGAAAAGTGCATTACTTGCTCCATTCTGCCCGGCTGAAAAATGACCATGGTACAACATACAGCAGCATGAATAAACACTTCCAAGCAGCCTGAAGCTTTCCCTGATTGAATAGAGCGCAAAGACATTCATTATCATGACTGGTCGGATATTATAGTTGCTGACCCAGAATGGCCCCTTACCCCTTTCTAGGTGCCAGAAAAGGAAACACAGTTGTAGAAAGACTTTTAGGTTATTTATGTTTCTTATCCAGCAAAATATTGTATTTTCGGATAAGCATACGATATACTCCATCTTATGTGACAGCTACAGAAGGGCTGCCTTTTCCCGTAATATAATATATATAATTCACGCTATTGTTTTGGGGGGTGTTTTTTCTATCCACCTAAGATAACACAATTCTCATCAGCAAGCTGAAAGGAAACAACAAAATCAATTAAATGTAATAAGACTAATTGATCTGTGGTACAAGGGAATTTTGTTTTCAAGAAGAACAGGGATTTTTTTTTTTAGGTCTGGAAAGTATTCAGTAACATACATTATGTTCCTGTAGTTTCCAATAAAGATTATTCTGATCCATTATATTGATTTCAGGCTTAGTTTAAAAGAGAGCGTATTTAGAAATTTTCTAGGATAATTGTGTTAACTCTGCTGCAACGTTTCTTATAATGAAAGAGGTATATACTGAGCCAAAACATGGGTAATTTCTGGGATAAGCTGAAATATACTCTCGGAATTATTAAAAGTAATTAAAAGGGGTTGCATCATAAATGCAAGTTTTCCTTGGACCCTAACAGGTCCTGAAAGAAGGGCTTTGGAGTGCCTAATTTGAATGGAGTAAATTATACCACTACTCCATCTATTAACTATGGCACTGCTGGAAATAGCTGAAATCTCGTCTATCTCTGGCTCTGTCATTGGATACTGTCTGTTTGCCAATATTAATTGTATAGAAGTTCAGAAAGCTGCAAAGCAAAAGTGCTTGGTAATTTTCAGGGCTCCTATACAAAGCAAATAGGAAGAGCCGCGCATGCGTGAAAGCATGCATCAGAAGAAAAACGCGGGTCACGTTATAGTGACGTTGATTAGCAAAGTATTTATTAATAACAGTTCATACCCTTTACTCAATATGGTTTATTGGCAAACCACTCATTTAACTAATGGACTAATGGTGTGCAACTCTGGAAATCTGGTCCAAGTATGGAGGGTAAAAAAAATGTGACTTGGACATTGAAAGGTAACCAGTCAGGTCTGGATTCCCTATGAAAGTAAAGGCAGAGGATGGTAGAGGTGATTATTTGCATCTAGACTACATGTCTGTCACAGGTAGCGGTGATTGATAAAAAAGAGAAAACAATGTTAGAATCGTGCTGTTCCCTGCTCCTTTGCAGTCATCCGGGCAGAGCGCAGCACTGAGCAATCATGGCTGTTCTCCAATCATGCCCACTGTTGAGATGATTAACGTCCCGCTCAGCACATTCACAGGCTAAGCAGGACGTCAATCAACTGCACAGTGGGCATGATCGAAGAACAGCCATGACTAAGATTCTAACATTGTTTTCTCCGGTCATCGATGACCGCTACCTCTGAAAAACACAGGCTGTGGATCATAATTATCACCTCCATTGTGCTCCTCTTTTACTAATATAGAGAATCCAGACATTGCAAGTTTAATTTTAGAGTGCATCTGTCAGCAGGCTGAACCTTTTTAAGCTGTTTATATGAGCATTGCATGGAAGTTCAGAAAGCTTCATAAGAAACAGAATAAAATGTTACCTTGATATCTGTGATCCGATGTCTTATTCCTGAGTAATTCACATTTTTGTTAATATGTAGATGAGTTGTTATGATCTATGGGCCGAACACAGCTCTCCCTGAGAATCTGCCTCAAGAGCTTATTTGAAATAAAAGGGAGTGTTACCAGTGTGAGATATGTTAATCAGGAGAGCAGACTGCCAGTCATTACATGTCTCACTCTGGTAACGCCACCTTTCATCTATAATAAGCTCTGGAAGCAGATTCTCCTGGAGATCTATGTCTGGCCTATAGATCTTCACAGCTCATCTACATATTAAGCAAAATATAGATTTTTCTAGCAAAAAAAATATTGCATTGCAGATACCAAGGTATAATTGTATTCAGCTTCCTATGACCTACATGCCCATATAGACATCTTAGGAGGGTTGAGCCTACTGTCAGATTCCCTTTAAAGGGAATCTGTCACCCTTTTTTTGGACTATGAGCTGCCGGCATCGACATCAGGGGCTTATTTACAGCATTCTGTAATGCTGTAGATAAGCCCCTGATGTAGCCTGAAAGATAAGAAAAAAAGAGTTGATTATACTCACCGGGGGGCGGTCCGGTCTCGGTCCGATGGGTGTTGCGGTCCGGCGCCTCCCATCTTCATACGATGCCGTCCTCTTCTTCTCTTCCTGTCGTGGCTCCGGCGCAGGCACATT
Organism: Dendrobates tinctorius; assembly: GCF_039654945.1. Lineage (NCBI taxonomy): Eukaryota > Metazoa > Chordata > Amphibia > Anura > Dendrobatidae > Dendrobates > Dendrobates tinctorius. The sequence continues at coordinate 1,429,175 of NW_027361875.1, read as the reverse complement.
GCTCTGACCTCAACAGGGCAGAGCAGAATACTGCAGTGTGCAGGCGCCGGACCTCTCCCGGATGCCGGGGTGAGTATAATCTAACTCTTTTTTCTTATCTTTCAGGTTACATCGGGGGCTTATCTACAGCATTACAGAATGCTGTAGATAAGCCCCTGATGTCGATGCTGGCAGCTCATAGTTCAAAAAAAGGGTGACAGATTCCCTTTAAATAAGCAGAAAAGACTAAGAAGGTGTTGAGTCTTTTACTTCCTACGTCCTAGAGAGTATATCTTGTCTACAATTGGATATAAAAGTAGGTTAAATGACTGTGTGAATATATATAAGCTATGATCCAACTATGGTATCAAAACAATAAATCATATGTAATCCCTAAAACTTCACTTTATTAAGTTAAAATGATAAATCACACCAACGTACATACACAAAAACAACACAACAAAAACAAACGTGTTCCAATATTACCCAATAAAATGGGGATAACTAGAAGTCCCTCTTATGTCCACTATACTTTCACCTTCCTGGCTGCGGAGGTTGGCACCCTAGGGGGGGAACGTTGTGGCGCCCCCGCTCCACGATGGCTATCCCTGGGAGCCCTATAACACCCTACAGCCACTAGGGAATCCCTTCTACCCGATATGCTGAAGGAACCCCTACAAATAGACAGAGACCACTCCTAGGTTTATAAGAGGACCCTAACCCCAATAATAAAATTGATAGAACACATAGGCAATTGGTGACAGATACAGGCTATACTTCTCTTCCACAGTAGTTAGTATAACAGATATATCGAGTCAAAAAACTCCTTTAATATCAAAATTTAACTTGGAAGTGGTTTCTAAGCATGCAGTATATATATCAAGAATGCATTGCAGCCACTATGTGCTGCTATAGTAATTGATTTATGGCATTAAACATCATATGCCCAACTAGACTCTAGATAGACAGATATTATCGCAGATAAACAGATATTAGTCAGATGACAAAAATCCAATCCATATCAGGAGATAAAACCCTGAACAACTCGATACTATTAGTTCAACCAATAGTATCGAGTGAGGTGAAAGAAACGAAGCAAAGATGAAGCTCCTGACACATGGAGCACATATGTCATGATGGAACGCAGCGTACAATGCCCCCCCCCCCCCCCGAATCCTTCCCTCCACATAAAACATAATACCTCCACATTCACAGTATTATGACCCCAGAGTGACATCATTGCACCTGCCCCATAGCAATTGCAAAGGTTTGCTGCTATGGATGCCCCTGAAGGATAAGCCAGGGCCCACTAGAGGATTCTCTGGTGGGTCAGTCTTACCCCGTCTATAACCAGCAAAATGGTTGACCATGGTTGTATCTTGCTGTATCAAGTTGCAATATTTGAAGCAGCTTTAGAGAAGAAAAAACAAACCCTGCTGCTCTAATAAGTGAAACACTACGACAACATTCATGAGCACAGAAGAGTTTGATTATTGGATGAGGGTATGGATTACACTTACATTGGAACTGAACATTAAAAAGGGGATTTTTTTGCAATATTTTCAATAAAAATAATAGAAATTATAATCTAAAATGGTTTTTAGTGGGATGCTGGACAACTTGATAATGTCTCCCAGATTTGGTAAATGTGCTCATTTTTATCGGACACAGTGACACAATGATTTTGATCATTATCTGCCACTTATCCCCAGAGTTCCTTTCCTCAAAGAGAAAGCTAAATTGGCAACCGTCGACAACTAAGTGGCTTGCACCTCCATGAAAAGCTATTGACATTCATTCCAGCAAGTCAGCTTTCACTGGCCCTGTCCACAAAAGCTCATTGTAAAATCTGATGGAGTGTATTGACCATTTTTGCTATAAACTGCCAAATCACATTAAAGAAACAAAGTAGACGCTGCACGGACAATCCTTACTGCATTATTAAAAAGGGCAAGAAGACAGCGCATGCAGTCAATGTAAGCAAATGAGGCACGGCGGAGGTGAGCGTTCATTGTCGTGGTTTGTTATTTTGCACGTCAGTTTCAATAATGGCCTTTAGATGAGATAACTTCAATTTTTTTTTCATTGTAAATAGAAGTATTTTCAAAGAAAATACAATTTTAATAACTCCATCTGTCCGAGACTTAAATGCACAAATGCAGTTTATGCATATTATTCACTTCAAAGTTTTCGTCGGCCAACTCAATCAACTGTTGCCAAGGTGTCTACAGCAGAGTTGGTGCAAATCTATTCACAGAACCCAGTCCTCAGAAATCGGTGGTCTGAGAACCACCTCAAACCTAAAGTCATTCCCAGCTCTTCTGTTAAGTAGCTGGCTTGGCGCATTTTGTGACATGATGCCCATGTAACGTAGCACCGGGCCAGCTTTTCAAATAAGTAGTTACAGATGCTGTTAAGTAAGAGGCATTTCTCAGGGATCCCATCCACAGAATCATAGAATCGTAGAGTTGGAAGGGACCTCCTGGGCCATCTGGTCCAACCCCCTGCTTAAATCAGGATTCGCTAAATCATCCCAGTCAGATGTCTGTCCAGCCTCTGTTTGAAGACTTCTATTGAAGGAGAACTCACCACTTCTTGTGGCAGCCTGTTCCACTCATTGATCACGCTAACTGTCAAAAAGTTTTTTAAAATATCTAATCTGTGTCTCCTCCCATTCAGTTTCATCCCATTGCTTCTAGTCTTTCCTTGTGCAAATGAGAATAAAGATGATCCTTCTACAATGTGACAGCCCTTTAGATTTTTGCAGACAGCTATTATGTCTCCTCTCAGTCTTCTCTTCTTCAAGCTAAACATCCAATGGCCATAGAATACTGAAGTGGGCGATGGACTGCGTCCTGAGTATAAATTTGCACCAACTCTCGACTACCATCTCATTTTCCATGAGCACGACTAATTTTTCATGCAATACCCGTGATACATAGAATGTCAACCCTGACTTAGCTGGGGTGGGCAGCACTCACTCTTTCTATGCACTAGAGAATGTTATATTATTCTAACTATGCAGTTGAACTGAGATGACAAAGGGAGGTCTAATACCTATATATCTTGGATAGGTCACCAATATCAAATCAGTGAGGTCCGGCACTCCCATGATCAGCTGTTTGAAGTTTCTGTTGTGGCAAATGTACAAAAGTGGAACATCACAGATACTGTAGACTGTATAGAGGCAGTCCTCGGTTGCAGCAGTTAAGTTCCTAATAAAGTACCGTATATACTCGTGTATAAGCCGACCTGTGTATAAGTCGACCCCCCTAATTTTGCCACAAAAAACTGGGAAAACTTATTGACTTGTGTATAAGCTGAGGGTGGAATCCATAGACTATGCCCCCATATGCTGCTCCATAGTTTATGCCCCCATATGCTGCTCCATAGAATATGCCCCCATATGCTGCTCCATAGACTATGCCCTCATATGCTGCTCCATATGCTGCCCCATAGAATATGCCCCCATATGCTGCCCCATAGAATATGCCCCCATATGCTGCAAAAAAAAAAATCCATACTCACCTCTCCTGGGTCCATCGCCGCTGTCTGCCACTTCTTGTGTCAGTGACTGTTCAGCCAGTAGGCGGCGCGCACTAATAACGTCACCGCGCCCCCTGCTGTCTAAACGACACTGACACAGGACGTAGCAGAGACAGCGGTGAGCAGCGATGGACCGGGGGACAGGTAAATATCGCTATACTCACCCATCCTGCCGCGGTCTGTGCAGCCTCGCTCGCTTCTCCACTGTCTCCCTTCCTGAGTGGTAATGAGCGGTACCACGTGACCGCTGAAGACAGGAAGGGAGACAGTGGAGAAGCGAGCGAGGCTGCAGAGACCGCGGCAGGACAGGTAAGTATGATCTGTGACACTCCCGCTCCCCCTCCCCCGCCGACCCCCAGGTATATGACCCGTGTATAAGCCGAGAGGGGGACTTTCAGCCCAAAAAAATGGGCTGAAAATCTCAGCTTATACACGAGTATATACAATAAATCTAAGTTCAGCTGCAGAACCCGATAGCTACCACTATTGACTACAGAGTAGAGCAGTTCTGGACAATCTGGATGCAGTTGAAAATGTAAATATCTGATTGATGGGGTATTGAGTGACAATACCCCAAGATCTAATACTGAACACTTATCTTAAGAAAAGATCATCAATATATTAGTCTTGTATTCCTAAATTTCCCATTAATAAAGAGAAATGTGCCATTCTTATAAAAATGGTTAATAAACCAAATTACTAGTGATAAGCAAACGTGCTGGGATAAGGTGTTATCTGAGGGTGTTATCTGAGCATGCTCGGGTCCTAATCGAGTGTCATCAGTGTGCTCGAATAAAATGTTCGAGTCCCTGCAGCTGCATGTCTTGCTGCTGTTTGACAGCCGCAACTCATGCATGGATTGCCTAAAAAATAGATTGTGTACAACCATGCAAAACTTCTCCACATCATGGTCAACACATAACACATCTCATGGCCAAGAAAAATAGCATAAGATACATAGGAAAAGTGAGTATACAGACAAAACAGCAGGAACTCACTTTGCTTTCTGAGATAACACATTTCTCTGCCTGTCTTATCACAGGAGTGAGTGTTTCTGCCATGTCACCAGTCCTGCTCAGCAGCCACTGGAGCTCCTATGTGACCGGTTTGATTTATGATGAGCTCAGAGGGCTGGAGATGAGGGAGAAACACTCACTCTTGTGATAAAACAGGCAGAGAAATGTGTTATCTCAGAAAGCAACAGCTGTGAGCCCCTGCTGTTTCATCTGTACAGTGGCATGTAAAAGTTTGGGCACCCATGATCTTGTGAACAGTTAAGCAAGTTAAAGATAAAATGATCTCTAAAAGGCCTAAAGTTAAAGATGACACATTTCATTTGTATATTGGGCAAACAAATATATATTTTTGTCATTTTTATCATTTTAAAAATTACAAAAAGGAAAATGGGCAGATGCAAAAGTTTGGGCACCTTTGAAGATTTGTGTACTCAGATGTCTTTGACCAAGGTTTCAAACCTTAATTAGCCTGTTAGGGTTACGGCTTGCTCACATCACAGTTAGGAAAGGCCAGATAATGCAAATTTCCCAGCTTTATAAAACCCAGCCTCCTCTAACCTTGTGCCAAAAAGCAGCAGCCATGGATTCTTCTATGCAGCTGCCTAGTACTGTAAAAAGGAAAACAGCGGAGGCTCACAACGCAGGAGAAGGATATAAGGAGATAAAGCGTTCTCAGGTTGCCCTGTCCTCAGTTAAAAATGTAATTAAGAAATTACAGGTAACAAGAACAGTGGAGGTCAAGATAAGTTCTGGAAGACCAAGCAAAATCTCAGTGCTGCTTGTAGGATTAATAGAGAGGCAAATCAGGACCACTGCTTGACTACAAAAGACTTTCAAAAAGATTTAGCAGACTCTGGAGTTGTTGTACATTGTTCAGAAACACCTGCACAAATATGGCCTTTATGGAAGAGTTATCGGAAGAAAACCTCTCCTGTGTACTCACCATAACATTCAGCACCAAAGTAAGCAAAAACATTTAAACAAGCTTGATGCATTTGGAAACATGTCCTGTGGACCGATGAGGTTAAAATGGAACACTTTGGCAACAATAATCAAAGGTATGTGTGGACAAAAAAGGGCACAGAATTTCAGGAAAAGAACATTTCATCAACCATTAACCCCTTCCTGACATGACCGGGGACGGGATAGTACGTCTACCGCGATCAGCGGCGCCCACGTGGTGAGCGCCGCTGATCGCGGCCGGGTGTCACAGCTGATTATCACAGCTGACACCCGGCACTACGTGTCAGGGGCGGTCACGGACCGCCCCCGACACGTTAACCCCTTGCACACCGCGATCAAACATGATCGCGGTGTACCGGGGGTTAAAGGGAAGCATCGGCAGGGAGGGGGCTCCCTCCGTGCTTCCCTGAGCCCCCCACGGCAGCGCAATGTGCAGCGCTGCTGCGGGGGACTCCTTTCCTCCAGGCCCCCGAATCCAAGATGGCGACGGGGGCCTTCGGGGGCCTGGGGAAGCTGGCTTCCTCAGTGCCTGCAAAGCGCAGGCATGAGGAAGCCTTGTGCACTGCCTGTGACAGATTGCTGATCTGTCACAGTGATCTGTGATGTGACAGATCAGCGATCTGTCACAGGACAGTGATGTCCCACCTGGGACTATGTAATAAAGTAAAAAAAAAATAAAAAAAAAGTGTAAAAATAAATTTAAAAAAATCGCCAAATAAATTAGTAAAAAAAAAAAAAATATTCCCCAATAAATTCATTTTTTGAAAATAATAAAAAAAAAAAACAATAAAAGTACACATATTAGGTATCGCCGCGTCCGTAACGACCTGCCCTATAAAACTGTCCCATTAGTTAACCCCTTTAGCGAACCCTTTAAAAAATAAAAATAAAAAACGAAGCAAAAAATAATGATTTATTATCATACCGCCAAACAAAAAGTGCAATAACGCGCGATCAAAAAGACGCATATAAATATCCATGGTACCGCTGAAAACGTCATCTTGTCCCGCAAAAAACAAGCCGCCACACAGCATCATCAGCGAAAAAATAAAAAAGTTATAACTCGCAGAATAAAGCGATGCAAAAATAATTATTTTTTATATAAAATAGTTTTCATTGCATAAAACCGACAAAAACATAAAAAAACGACCTAAATGAGGTATCGCTGTAACCGTACTGACCCGAAGAATAAAACCGCGTTATCAATTTTACCGCACGCGGAACGGTGTAAACGCACCCCCCCCAAAAGAAATTCATGAAACGCTGGTTTTTGTTCATTCTGCGTCCCAAAAATCGGAATAAAAAGCGATCAAAAAATTTCACGTGCCCGAAAATGGTACCAATAAAAACGGCAAATCGTCCCGCAAAAAATAAGACCTCACATGACTCGGTGGGTCAAAATAAGGAAAAATTATAGCTCTCAATATGTGGTGATGCAAAAACTATTTTTACAATAAAAAGCGTCTTTTAGCGTGCGACAGCTGCCAAACATAAAAACCGCCATAAATAGTAAATCAAACCCCCCGTTATCACCCCCTTAGTTAGGGAAAAATAATAAAATAAAAAAAATGTATTTATTTCCATTTTTCCATTAGGGTTAGGGCTAGGGTTAGGGGTGTGTTGGGGTAGGGTTGGGGTAGGGTTAGGGCTAGGGTTAGGGCTAGGGTTAGGGCTAGGGTTAGGGCTAGGGTTAGGGTTAGGGCTAGGGCTAGGGTTAGGGGCGTGTTGGGGTTCGGGTTGGAGTTAGAATTGGGGGTTTCCACTGTTTGGGCACATCAGGGGCTCTCCAAATGCAACATGGCGTCTGATCTCAATTCCAGCCAATTCTGAGTTGAAAAAGTCAAATGGTGCTCCTTCCCTTCCAAGCTCTGCTATGCGCCCAAACAGTGTTTTACCCCCACATGTAGGGTAGCAGCCTACTCAGGACAAATTGCAAAACAATTTTTGGGGTCCAATTTCTCCTGTTACCCTTAGGAAAATAAAAAATTGGGGGCAAAAATATCATTTTTGTGGAAAAAAATGATTTTTTTATCTTCACATCCGAGTGTTATAAACTTCTGTGAAGCACTTGGGGGTTCAAAGTGCTCACCACACATCTAGATAAGTTCCGTGGGGGGTCTAGTGTCCAAAATGGGGTCACTTGTGGGGAGTTTCAATAGTTTAGGTACATCAGGGGCTCTCCAAACGCACATGACACCCGCAGACCATTCCATCAAAGTCTGCATTCCAAAACGTCACTGCTTCCCTTCCGAGCCCCGACGTGTGTCCATACAGTAGTTTTCTCCCACATATGGGGTGTCAGCGTACTCAGGACAAATTGGACAACAACTTTTGGGGTCCAATTTCTCCTGGTACCCTTGGGAAAATAAAAAAATGGTGACTAAAAGATCATGTTTGTGGAAAAAATACGAATTTTTTATTTTCACGCCCGGGCGTTGTAAACTTCTGTGAAGCACTGGGGGGTCAAAGTGCTCACCTCACATATAGATAAGTTCCTTAGGGGGTCTAGTTTACAAAATGGTGTCATTTGTGGGGGGTTTCCACTGTTTAGGTACATTAGGGGCTCTCCAAAGGCAACATGACACCCGCAGACCATTCCATCAAAGTCTGCATTCCAAAACGTCACTACTTCCCTTCCGAGCCCCGACGTGTGCCCATACAGTAGTTTTCTCCCACATATGGGGTAGCAGCGTACTCAGGACAAATTGGACAACAACTTTTGGGGTCCAATTTCTCCTGGTACCCTTGGGAAAATAAAAAAATGGTGACTAAAAGATCATGTTTGTGGAAAAAATACGAATTTTTTATTTTCACGCCCGGGCGTTGTAAACTTCTGTGAAGCACTGGGGGGGTCAAAGTGCTCACCACACATCTAGATAAGTTCCTTGGGGGGTCTAGTTTACAAAATGGTGTCATTTGTGGGGGGTTTCCACTGTTTAGGTACATTAGGGGCTCTCCAAAGGCAACATGACACCCGCAGACCATTCCATCAAAGTCTGCATTCCAAAACGTCACTACTTCCCTTCCGAGCCCTGACGTGTGCCCATACAGTAGTTTTCTCCCACATATGGGGTATCAGCATACTCAGGACAAATTGGACAACAACTTTTGGGGTCCAATTTCTCCTGGTACCCTTGGGAAAATAAAAAAATGGTGACTAAAAGATCATGTTTGTGGAAAAAATACGAATTTTTTATTTTCACGCCCGGGCGTTGTAAACTTCTGTGAAGCACTGGGGGGTCAAAGTGCTCACCACACATCTAGATAAGTTCCTTAGGGGGTCTAGTTTCCAAAATGGTGTCATTTGTGGGGGGGTTCCACTGTTTTGGTACATCAGGAGTTTTCCAAACGCGACATGGTGTCCGATCTCAATTCCAGCCAAAAACGTCAAATGGCGCTGCTTCCCTTCCGAGCTCTGCCATGCGCCCAAATAGTGGTTTACCCCCACATGTGGGGTATCAGCGTACTCAGGACAAATTGCACAATAACTTTTAGGGTCCTGTTACCCTTGGAAAAATAAGAATTGAGGGTGAAAAGATCATTTTTGTTGAAAAAATATGATTTTTTAATTGTATGGCTTTATGTTATAAACTTCTGTGAAGCCCATGGGGGTTCAAAGTTCTCACCACACATCTAGATAAGTTCCTTAGGGGGTCTATTTTCCAAAATGGTGTCATTTGTGGGGGGTTTCCACTGTTTTGGTACATCAGGGGTTTTCCAAACGCGACATGGTGTCCGATCTCAATTCCAGCCAAAAACGTCAAATGGCGCTGCTTCCCTTCCGAGCTCTGCCATGCGCCCAAATAGTGGTTTACCCCCACATGTGGGGTATCAGCGTACTCAGGACAAATTGCACAATAACTTTTAGGGTCCTGCTACCCTTGGGAAAATAAAAATTGGGGTGAAAAGATCATTTTTGTGGAAAAAATATGATTTTTTAATTGTACCGCTGTACGTTATAAACTTCTGTAAAGCCCTTGTGGGTTCAAAGTTCTCAACACATATCTAGATAAGTTCCTTGGGGGGTCTAGTTTCCAAAATGGGGTCACTTGTAGGGGGTTTCCACTGTTTAGGTACATCAGGGACTCTCCAAACGTGACATGGCGTCCAATCTGAATTCCAGCCAATTTTGCATTGAAAAAGTCAAACGGCGCTCCTTCCATTCTGAGCTCTGCCATGCGCCGAAACAGTCGTTCCCCCCACATATCAGGTATCTGCGTACTCAGGACAAATTGCACAATAACTTTTGCAGTTCAATTTCTCCTGTTACCCTTGGTAAAATAAAAAAAATTGAACCTGAAGTATTTTTTTTATGAAAAAAAGTTAGATGTTCATTTTTTTTTAAATATTCAAAAAAATTCCTGTGACGCACCTAAAGGGTTAATAAACTTCTTGAATGTGGTTTTGAGCACCTTAAGGGGTGCAGTTTTTAGAATGGTGTCACTTTTGGGTATTTTCTATCATATAGACCCCTCAAAGTGGCTTCAAATGTGATGTGGTCCTAAAAATAAAATGGTGTTGTAAAAATGAGAAATCGCTGGTCAACTTTTAACCCTTTAACTTCCTAACAAAAAAAAATTTTGGTTCCAAAATTGTGCTGATGTAAAGTAAACATGTGGGAAATGTTAGTTATCAAGTTTTTTGTGTGCCGTATCTCTGTGATTTAAGGGCATAAAAATTCAAAGTTGGAAAATTGCGAAATTTTCAAAATTTTCGCCAAATTTCCGTTTTTCTCACAAATAAACGCAAGTTATTTGAACGAAATGTTACCACAAACATGAAGTACAATATGTCACGAGAAAACAATGTCAGAATCACCGGTATCCATGGAAGCGTTCGAGAGTTATGACCTCATAAAGGTACAGTGGTCAGAATTGTAAAAATTGGCCCGGTCATGAACGTGCAAACCACCCTTGGGGGTGAAGGGGTTAAGCATGGGGGTGGGTCAATCATGCTTTGGGGTTGTGTTTCAGCCAATGGCATGGGGAACATTTCACGGGTAGAGGGTTGAATGGACTCAATGATATTTCAACAAGTTCTTGATGCAAACATAACACAATCTGTAAAAAAGCTGAAGTTGAAAAGAGGATGGCTTCTACAAATGGATAATGATCCTAGGCATACTATATATTGTAAGGTAGCACTGTCATTCGGGAAGGGGATACTCGCTTGGCAGCCAATAAATCACATCCGGCACAGGTTTTCCTTAAAAACAATCACAGTCCATGCGGTTTATTTAGGCATCATAAACCATGACCAGCAACATAAAGTTCATATTAACAGCATATCGTCCATGACAGAGCTTCCCTCTGTTATCCCAGTGGTCACACAGGTTATGCCATATGCAGGCTCTCTTAGCCTCACAGTTATATCCCCTCTCAGGGTTTACCTCACGGCTGCTTCTCCATACTGCAGACATTCATTCCCTCCAGGGAACTATCAGGCACGTGCAGCCATTAAACACAGCGTTCACTTGCTGTCAGGAAGACAGCCCCATCTCTCTCAGATGGGACCTTCCAAAACGGACCAACCAGGTCCCAGCATTCACTCGTGACCTACCCTGGCCACCTTATATGGTCCGTAGCCACGCCCACCGGGTCACATGGCTATGACCTCATCACAGGTCCTTCAACCACTCATACATACTTTATAATAGCGTTCTTAAACACACCCCTTAGGTGGGTTTGTAGGTAACTGGTTCCGCCCATCTCATCAGCTACCTGGAGACTTCCCAATCAAATTGAAACAGCACCTCAACAATATCACTGCTGATCTACACACACAAGTCTCCATCCCAAGGCCACCCACCTTCAGATACATAATGGTCATTCAGTATTCTGCCACTCATCCTCTCTCCTGGGACATCCACACAGCGCCCACTAGCGGGCACAGTGGTCACTACACCACTATATATATGTATGGTTGGTCCGTTTTGGAAGGTCCCGTCTGAGAGAGATGGGGCTGTCCTCCTGACAGCAAGGGAACGCTGTGTTTAATGGCTGCATATATATATATTAGCCTAAAATACAAAAGAAATGCGTCATATTTAACTTTAGGCCTTTTAGAAATCATTTCATGTTTAAACTTGCTTAACTGTTCATAATAACAGTAATTTTGAATAGGGGTGCCTAAACTTTTACATGCCACTGCATACTCGTGTATCATAAGTACGGTCAGACACAGTACATAGAAGGGCACATTTATAAGATTAACTCAGCACAGGAAAAAAATTTTAACACATCCAATTGTAGAACTTAGTATTATTCCAAGAACTAATAAATAAAACGTACATGTTAACGTCTTTAAGCTTAGTAGCCAATGTAAATGTTGGAACATTTTAGCTTTTTTTTTAATTTGCCGAGTGATATGGTAAAACACTCCTTAAAAATGAGTTCCGCATAAAAAAATTTATTTACACAATAGTTTATTTTCTGATGCAACAGATCTTTTAAGTCATAATCGCTGCATAAGAGGCTGTCAAGCCAGAAATTGTGAAAAAGGGCCCCTTAGCCTTTATAGTCTAGTAAGCAGGGCTGTGGAGTCGGTAAGCCAAACCTGCGACTCCGACTCCTCAATTTCCCTTACACCGACTCCGACTCCAACTCCGACTCCGACTCCACGACTCCGACTCCCACACATATTGCTTATATTTAAGTGAAAAATTTATTGTAGTACAATGTGAACCTCAGACATTTAATCATTTTTATGATCCAATAATCAAGATATTTAGATAGAACAGAATATATATTGGTGTACTACCCGGTTTTCATTCTTTTTGGTACAGATACGATATGGATAGACAGATATGGATAAATGGATAGATAGAGCAGATTTCTAATCTGCTTTTGCTATTGAAAACATTATCTATGAGCTCAAAAACCTTTCAGGTGATGCAGTTTTTTAAAAAGATGATCAGCTTTTGCAGCTGAAAAACGTATCCTCAAAAAACGCAGGAAAAACGCTGTGTGTGAATGTAGCCTTAGATCAGGAATATAACAGCCATTTATAGGACATTTCATAACTTTCCCAAACTCCTATGAAAAAATATTCAGCATATTCTGCATTGAATTACTGTACCCAATTTATTATATATTTTAGCAGTCGGAGTCGGTCCATTTTATACCGACTCCAACTCCGACTCCACCAAAATGAGCTCCGACTCCGACTCCTCAATTTCCCTTACACCGACTCCAACTCCGACTCCGACTCCACGACTCCGACTCCCACACATATTGCTTATATTTAAGTGAAAAATTTATTGTAGTACAATGTGAACCTCAGACATTTAATCATTTTTATGATCCAATAATCAAGATATTTAGATAGAACAGAATATATATTGGTGTACTACCCGGTTTTCATTCTTTTTGGTACAGATAAGATATGGATAGACAGATATGGATAAATGGATAGATAGAGCAGATTTCTAATCTGCTTTTGCTATTGAAAACATTATCTATGACCTCAAAAACCTTTCAGGTGATGCAGTTTTTTAAAAAGATGATCAGCTTTTGCAGCTGAAAAACGTATCCTCAAAAAACACAGGAAAAACGCTCTGTGTGAATGTAGCCATAGATCAGGAATATAACAGCCATTTATAGGACATTTCATAACTTTCCCAAACTCCTATGAAAAAATATTCAGCACATCCTGCATTGAATTACTGTACCCAATTTATTATATATTTTAGGAGTCGGAGTCGGTCCATTTTATACCGACTCCAACTCCGACTCCGACTCCACCAAAATGAGCACCGACTCCGACTCCACGACTCCACAGCCCTGCTAGTAAGTCACAAAAAGTAATAGAAAAATTGCTGAATAATAATTCAACTATCCAGAGCTTGACATATTAATTAATTTACACACATAGACCTTAAAGGAAATCTGTGACCCTATTTTTTGCTTATCAGCTGCCGGCACCGACATCAGGGGCTTATCTACAGCATTCTGTAATGCTGTAGATAAGCCCCCGATGTAACCTGAAAGATAGGAAAATTGAGTTATATTATACTCACCGAGGAGCGGTCCAGTCTTGGTCCAATGGGTGTTGCGGTCCGGCGCCTCCCATCTTCATAAGGTGACGTCCTCTTCTTTCCTTCCTGTCGTGGCTCCGATGCAGGCGCACTGCTCTGCCCTGTTGAGGGCAGAGTAGAATACTGCAGTGCGCAGGTGCTGGACCTCTCCCGGCGCCTGCGCACTGCAGGACTCTGCTCTGCCTCAACAGGGCAGCGTAGTGCGCCTGCACAGGAGCCACGACAGGCAGCAAAGAAGAGGACGTCACTGTTAGAAGATGGGAGGCGCCAGACCGGACCGCGACACCCATCAGACCCGAACTGGACCAGGACCGCCCCTGGGTGAGTATAATCTAACTCTTTTTTCTTATCTTTCAGGTTACATAGGGGGCTTATCTACAGCATTACAGAATGCTGTAGATAAGCCCCTGATGTCGGTGCCGGCAGCTGATAGGCGAAAAATAGGGTGACAGATTCCCTTTAACTGGGAAAAACAGTCCCTTCATAGATTATAATGGGAGACCTTTGATACTCATCCTAAAAGAACCCATACCAGACCATTCACCTGATATAAAAAAATAAGAAAGACAATAAAGGGTAAGAAATCGAGGATGAATCTCCACTTACAATGGCAAGAGAGCAGGCAGCTGAAAACATAATAGTACATACAATAACTGCACAAATGGTACATAAATAGTAGAGGAGAAATGACGAAATCAGCAAACAAAAAATAGGAAAATTATGAAATTTACAAAAGGTAGGACTTGCACGGGTTTACCCCCTTGACCACAGCACTAGGTTACACTCTAGGGTGGAATTACACTAGATTGTGCTAGATGGAGGGTAGTAGTTAGAAAATGTTGAAAGTGGAAAAAAAAAGATTAAGATGTATTGATTTGCCATTTACAACGATCCCTTGATGAGCGAGACAGTGCGTGTGATTTATAAATCAATAGGCTATATTTGTTCAGGGCACCAAATACTGAATACCATCTAGGAGTTAACTTCGCTAATTGTTTTCTTCTACCTGCTGAATAAGCATCTCCAGGGGAAAAACATTCATTTATTTCCCAAAAACGTCCATCTATAACATTTCTCTATTTTCTGGCAATTCTGTTCTTCTGAAAGGGCAGACTGAGAAACCAATCATGTAAAGGGCTGTGTTGATGGCTGCCAGTATTTGGTAGAAGAGGGTTTGAACATCATGGCTATATTCTGATTCTATATTAAGCTGCCCGTACACATCAATGTCAGATGAAGTACTCTGTGGCCAACAGCTGGGGATCTCAGGACCCAGGACCCATTCTGCAAAATGAAAGCACACACTGGTGAGTTTGGGAACTCAAAAAGGCCTGGACCTCCACAGAAGACAACAGTGGTGGCTGAGCACAGAACTCTTTCCATGGGGAAGAAAAACCCCTTCACAACATCCAAAGCGGAGAGTACTATTAGAACACAGATTAGACTTTGCTTAAAAAAAAAAACAACTAAAGAAGCAAACCTAGTTCTGAAAATGCCAAAACATAATGTGAAAGCAACCCAGGAGATTTTTTACGGCAAAGAAGTGGAATATTCTGCCATGGCTGAGTCAATCACCAGATCTCAGCCCCATCTTCAATGCATTTCACATGCTTAAAGGGAACCTGTCACCCGCCCCAGGCATTTTTAACTAAAAGAGCTACCTGTGCAGCTCTAATGCTGCATTCTGTCAAGGTGGCTCTTTTAGTTGGGGTCCCTTCCACCGCTGAAAGAATCGTTTTTATAATTTGTCACTCATACCTCTAGTTTGTCCGGGGGCAGGTCTTTTCCCTCGGACACAGACGCCTCACAGCCATCAGTCATTTCATCCTTTTTTCTGGGCGCTGCCTCCTCAGCTTTCAGTTATTTACCCGGCGCCTGCGCTGGCACGTCCCGAGATCCCGCTCTGCAGTGTGAATAAATCAGAAGAGACTGCGGGGTGGGATCTCGGGCCACGCGTCCACGCAGGCGCGAGAAGGAAGACATCATGTGATGTCAGTGGACGGGTAGCGCTAACTGCGCATGCCCAAGAAACAAGATTACAGCGCAGGCACCGGGTAAATAACTGAAAGCTGAGGAGGCGGCGCCCAGAAGAATGGAGGAAATGACTGATGGCTGTGAGGAGTCTGTGTCCGGGGGGAAAGACCTGCCCCCCAGACAAACTAGAGGTATGAGTGACAAATTAAAAAAACGATTCTTTCAGCGGTGGAAGGGACCCCAACTAAAAGAGCCACCTTGACAGAATGCAGCATTAGTGCTGCACAAGGTGGCTCTTTTAGTTAAAAATGCCTGGGGGGTGACAGGTTCCCTTTAAGACAAGACTGAAGGCAAAAAGATTCACAAATAAGCAACAACTGAAGTCAGCTGCAGTAAAGGCCAGTAAGTAAATCATCACAAAGGAGAAAACCCAGTGATTGGTGACGTCCATGGCTTCCAGACTTCAACCGGTCATTGCCTACAAATAATTCTCTGCAGAGTATTAAAAATGTAGTAGAATAAAACTTGGCCCTCAACATATGTGTAGGCAAAATATTTAATGTGGACCAAACTTAGTACAACAATGCAAAAGTCTCTTGACCTGTGGTGGATACCACGTCAGAGGAGATCCCGCCATACTCCTGACACACCGGTCTACTGCAATTCAATACAGATTATTTTAATAAATTATTTTCATTCCTTTAAGCCTCAGGACGCTCCTGGCATTCAAACATTTTCCCTGAACACTTGTGATACATCACTGCAGTGGGTACACTGATGAAGGTCATGGTTTGACCGAAACGTTTGCATTGTTATACTAAGTTTGGACCACATTAAATATTTTTCCTACACATCCATTTTGTGCCAAGTTTTATTCTACTACAATTTAAGCTCTGGGACCCTACTTTGAGCACCTACCTACAGTTGTGCCACGTCGTTTATCTACACCAGAGTATTAAAAATGAACATTTGATTTATGGTAAAGTTAATTTCTCCAATTACTTTTGAGGAGACTTTGTGGAAAAATGGTCTCTAAAATTTCTAAACGTTTCACAGGATATCTTTGTCCAACCCCTTTAATTAAACCTGAAATTCTGCACTTTAATTGCATCTCGGTTTCATTTTAAGTAATAGCATTCTGAGCCCAAATCACCAAGATTCAGTCACTGTCCAAATATTTCTGGACCTAGATGCAGGTATTGTTACAATCAAGAACAATTAATATTTCCGTTTCTAAGCAACACTGCAACCGAGCAAACAGCTCTCGAAAAATAAATTAGTGACACACTGTCACAGAGTTCAGCAGAGGAAGAAATGTGTTACATTTAGGAGTATACAAACAGCCATCAAAACCATGTCAACTATACACTGCATGCTACAAACAAATGGCCAATATGTGCGGAAAAAGCTTTTACTAAAGACAATGCATGCAAATATAAAAGAAGCATTTATTAATGGCACATAACGGCCGAAGAATTGGAAATACTCTAAAAGTCACTAATTTAGAGAGCAGTCAGTTACAAGAATGGTTCAGCATTGGGGGCATGAGGGGTTAGCCTGGCATTTAACAGATATCCGAACTATTAATAGAGGGGGGTTTCGCTCATGTGCCAACCATGCTTGCTTACCCGCCAGCTGGCTTAATCCATGTCCTCTGTGTAAGCCATGACTGCCTTCTCCACAAGCAATCGTGTGACCTCCCTGGTGACATTAACGTAGCTTCCTTGTCCAAGTCATAATAAACTTGGAACCCGCTAGGCCTTTCTGGTGGAAGGGCACGTCTCTAACACTATGCAAATGCCAATATTGATTTTGCTTTGGATGAAATTAAATGAGCTACAAAAGAAGATGAGGTTCCATGTGAGAAGGACACAACGCTATTCTGCTGTGTGTCTTTATAAGTGGACGGCGTCGGCAAATGTCCCATATAATGCAACGAACCTGACATTACTGACTACTGCTGAAGAAGATGCCTGAAAATAGAAGTAATGACATAAAATAGCGGATACTATGTAGGGACACAATAATATCTCACACAACTCTTCTGGTATAGGAAATAATCTAATATAGAACTAATTACTTTGTTTTATTCATATAATATTTACTCCCTAAAGAAAATCATAAGCAGTGGAACAAGCATTTAAATGGTTAGGCTTGTTCTATGATTTAGTTGTAAAAAAAAAAAGATACAAATTGGCCAACAGTACTATATGTGATAAAAAAAGAACAACCTGTTCCATTTTCAGCAACTCCAGATCCGGTGATTACCTCTGGTCACTGTTCATTTTACTTGAAGCCATGACAGCACATAAATGCACTTGACCATTGCAGCCAATAGCTGGCCTTAGCAGCCTCATTACATGGATTTTTGCATCACTCAAGAGAACAGTGATTGGCTGGTGAAGTCATGTGCATCTATGGGAGGTCATCGATGCCGGAACTTTAAGGCAGACTATAGGGTACTACTGGAGCATAGCTTTTGGACAAGTTTATTACAGGACATCTTGCAGTTCGGAAACCCCACATTATTATTACGATTAATAATAATAATAATAATAATAATAATAATAATAACTGCCTTCTCAAGCCATGGTGACTTGATGGATCAATGCTCTGTAGGAAGATCAATCTTGTGCAAGCCTAGATAGGTCCCGCCAGGGCAGGGTCGGACTGGCTGGCGGGGTATTGGGGAAATCCCTGGTGGACCCTTGCAGTGGACTCGATAGGGAAGGGAAGAAAAAAAAAGTCTTAACTTTTTAGGAGGTTTTTAGTGCCCTAAAAGGTAAGAGGAATCTTTTTTTATCTCTGTGCATGAGGCCAGGACAAGGGGCCAGGATGGATATATGGGAAGGCAGGACAAGGGACGAGGATAGATACATGGAGGGGAGCAGGACAAAGAGCCAGAATGGATATAAGGGGAGGAGCAGGACAAAAGGCCAGGATGGCTATATGGTGGTGGGTGGTGGGGAGCAGGACAAGGGACCAGGATAACTATATGGTGGGCAGGACAAGGAGCCAGAATGGATATATGGGGGGGCAGGAAAAAGGACCAGGATGGATATATGGGGGGCCAGGACAAGGAGCCAGGATGAATATATGGGGGGCAGGACAAGGGGCCAGGATGGATATATGGGGGGGAGCAGGACAAGGGGCCAGGATGGCTATATGGTGGTGGGGAGCAGGACAAGGGACCAGACTGAATATATGGGGGAGAGGACCAGGGGCCAGGATAGATATATGGGGGGCAGGAAGAGGATCCAGGATGGACCCATAGGGGGGCAGGACAAGTGGCCAGGGTGGATATATGGGGGAGAAGGACAAGGGGCCAGGATGGATATATGGGGGGAAGCAGGACAAGGGGCCATGATGGCTATATCGTGGTGGGGAGCAGAACAAGGAGCCAGGGTGGATATATGGGAGGAGTAGGACAAGGGGCCAGGATGGATATATAGGAGGGAGCAAAACAAGGGGGCCAGGATGGATATACAGTATGGGGGCAGGACAAGTGGCCAGGATGCGAATATGGGGGGCAGGACAAGAAGCATAGATGGATATATGGGAGGAGCAGGACAAGGGGCCAGGATGGATATATGGGGGGCCGGACAAGTGGCCAGAATGGATATATGGGGAGAGCAGGACAAGAGGTCAGGATGGATATATGGGGGGGTAAGAACAGGGGGCCAGGATGGGTATAGGGGGGTCAGGACAAGTGGCCAGGATAGATATATGGGGGGGAGCAGGACAAGGGGCCAAGATTGATATATGGGGGAGCAGGACAAGGGGCCAGTATGGAGATGTGGAGGGGAGCTGGACAAGGGGCCAGGATGGAGATATGGAGGGGAGCTGGACAAGGGGCCAGGATGGAGATATGGAGGGGAGCT
The DNA here is from genome assembly GCF_039654945.1 of Dendrobates tinctorius. Classification (NCBI taxonomy): domain Eukaryota; kingdom Metazoa; phylum Chordata; class Amphibia; order Anura; family Dendrobatidae; genus Dendrobates; species Dendrobates tinctorius. The sequence goes on along the minus strand of NW_027361875.1, from coordinate 1,409,781 downwards.
GGACAAGGGGCCAGGATGGCTATATGGGGGGGCAGGACAAGGGGCCGGGGTGGATATATGGGGAGAGCAGGACAAGAGGTCAGAGTGGATATATGGGGGGGAGCAGGAAAAGGGACCAGGATGGATCTATGGTGGGAGCAGGACTAGGACCAGGATGATCTATGGGGGGAGCAGGACAAGGATGGATATATGGAGGGACAGGACAAGTGACCAGGATGGATATATGGGGGGAGCAGGACAAGGGGCCAGGATGGATATATGGAGGGGGCAGAATGGATATATAGAGGGACCAGGATGGATATATGGAGGGGGCAGAATGGATATATAGAGGTTCCATGATGGATATATGTGGGAGATGCCAGGACAAGGGACCAGGATGGATATATGAAGGGGGCAGGATGGATATATGGGGAATCCAGGATGGATATATTGGGGGGGCAGGACAAAAGACATACAGGAGCCAGGACCAGGTTGGATATATGGGGAATACAAGATGGCTATATGGGGGGCCAGGATAGATATATGGAGGGCAGGACAAGAGACATATGGTGGGCCAGTATGGATAGCTGAAGGGGCAGGATGGAGATATTGAGGCCAGGCTGGACAATGGACATAGGGGGCCAGGATGGGACATAAAATATAAAGGATGTGAGTTTGGGCAAGATGATTAAATAAAGGGGGCCAGGATGAGGGACTTAGATACTTTTTGGAGGCCAGAATAAGGAACATGCTGTATTAGTTTAGTATACTATGTACAGAGCTCATGTGTATAATGTCACTGGTGGTAATAACAGTGTTGTTAGTATTGTGGTTTGTATATCATGATCAGACCACAAATTACCACCATTACTACCACATAGTGATCAAATACTACAATACTGATACTTTTACTAGTGTACATAGTGTACTTAGATACTTTTTGGGGGCCAGAATGAGGAACATGCTGTATTAGTTTAGTACACTATGTACAGAGCTCCTGTGTATAATGTCACTGGTGGTAATAACAGTGTTGTTAGTATTGTGGTTTGTATATTAATACATGGTGTGGTGGTATTTGTTCTTTGTATGTGGTATGTTTTCTCTGATACTAATTAGGAGAACATTTTTTATTTCCATTAGAGATAAAAAAAACTTGGAACACAATGGCAGAGATGCACTTTCCAGTGGTTCTCCTATGGAAAAAAGTAATCACTTCTCCACAGGATACGTAATAACGTATTGATTGAGGAGGGTCTGACTGCTTTGATCCAATCGTCAGAATGTGAAATTTTTATCCCCATTAGACTGGAGTGGCATGTTCGACTTAACTACTTATCCATTCATTCCCTCTGTGGCTGCGAGCACTGCACTTGTTTTTTTTCTGGAAGGCCCAAAGAGAATGAATGGAGCTGTGGTCAGACATCGCACCTGCCGCTGCATTTTAAAATGTCCTATCAGGGACAAAAACTTCCTCATTCTTCCGATCGGTGCAGTTCCTAATGGTCACACCTAAGCGATCACCTATTCTGTAGAGCCCATGGATAGGTGATAACCATAGAACCTTTAATGTAAACTACTGTAATTGTACATCACAGTTATGGGGGCGCACAGTAGATGTGTAGGAGCCGCCTGTGTTTTACAGTCGATGCTCCACTATAACTGGGATAACTGTCTACAGATATTTGCATATAGCTATAGGGTGGGCACCTAGGTTCAATTCCCCCTGTGGACCCCAGACTCCCCAGTCCGACCCTGCACCAGGGTGTTCTCCACCATTATCTTGATTGTATCAAGCCATCGGGCTGCTGGTCTTCCTCTTTGCCTTATTCCTTCTATTCTTTCGACCATAATGTCCTTGTCCAGTGATTGCGTTCTTCGTATGATGTGTCCAAAGTAGGCAAATCGTAGCTTGGTGATCCTTGCTTTGAGTGACAAGTCTGGGTTGATTTGTTCCAAAATATATTTATTTGCTCTTCTTGCTATCCATGGTATTGATAGCATCCTTCTCCAGCACCACATTTAGAAGGCACTGATTCTTCTTCTGTCTTGTTTCCCTATCGTCCAGGTTTCACATCCATATGTTACTACAGAAAAGACCAAACTATGTACTAGCAGTGTCTTCGTCGCCAGCTAAATGTTCCTTGATTTGAAGACCTTGCCCAGTGACTTAATTATTGATTTGCCATAGCTATTATAGTATTCACTTCTAGTGTCGTCGATGTATCTTGATTGATCATTGATCCAAGTAGGTTGAAGTCCTATACAACTTTCAGTTCGTTGTCGTCCAGTTTAAATGTGTCCCGCTTGCACCTGGCTGTAGTCAATATCTTTATCTTCCTTGTATTGAGAAGAAGTCCCATGCTTGAGTTTTCCATCTTGACACTCTGTAATAAGTCCTTCATTCCATCTATGCTTATTGCTATCAATGTTGTCGTCTGATTATCAACCCCACATATATAATTCAATTTAAGAAAACCCAAAACTAGCCTGACACGAGTGCCTAATGAAGAGAAATATGGCCTGGGGTATGTCTATTGCAACAACCACATAAGCAGCAGGTTGGACGGGAAAGATTTTTGGATAGTACCAATCCTATAAAAAGTGAAGACAAAAAATACACTATTCAGACCATTCTACAATATAATAAGATGACATGTACACCAGTAATCTCGCTGTTTGATTCAGATGGGAACTAAAGGTTTCTTAATGTAATTTTAAACTCCGTTTGTTTACTACTGTACAATTCAGCCAATCTCTACGCAATTAGTCTTCAAGAATTCAATTGCCTTTTCAATAGCCCTCTGGTTGGCAGATGGCCAGGACCATTGTGATTTCACTGTCGCAAAAAAATAAATAAAAGGAAAACAAAGCGCCTACATCTGTAATACACTTAGTCCTGAGTGTATGCGAACATGCCAACAATCCAGTCTTTGCTTCTCCCCTAAAGCCTCATATCAAGAGTAAATTAGGTACTTGTCCAAGGAGACCTTCAAGAATAAAGTATCCACTTGTGGACGATGTACCGTACTCACAATGAAACATGGTCAGCCTAAACATTCCTACTGTGAGGCCCACGGGTTCTACAATCATTTGTGAGTGGATTAAGGAGCACACCAATGAATATAATTTAGACTTAAGGGGGCTTTACACATAGCGATATCGCTAGCAATATCGCTAAAGCGTTACCGATTTTGTGACGCAGCAGCGATATTGCTAGTGATATCGCTATGTGTGATACTTACCTCCGACCGGCTCCCCCGCTGGTTATCGGTGATCGCGCGAGATCAACCTGGTCCATTTCTCGTTGTCGGCTTCCTGCTGACGCCGACGAGCAAGCCATGGATGCAGGCGGAAGACGGACACCCTCGCCGCGTCTGAAAGGTAAGTGCGACCGCCGACCGCTGCTGCATCGCTGGTGAGATCTGCCTGTTTGGCAGCTCACTAGCGACCATTTAGCAATGCACCAGCGATCCTGACTGGGTCGTATCGTGGTCGGGATCGCTGGTGCATCGCTAAATGTAAAGGGGCCTTAACCGTATTCATAATGCCTTAGCAATAGTTATAAAACGAGATAACGCCTGAGCCTCCCCATTTATGGTGGAAGTTCTCTTCATTTCCTTTTTTGTCTCATGAATCCAATATCACAACACAACAAGTACAAAATTAGCCAGTTAGGTTGTTAAACTAAATATTGCTGGAGCCACAAAAAGGACTGTGCAGAATCAGAGGCGTAGCTAGGGTTTTGTTTCAGGGAGGAGGCGAAACTTCTGAGTAGGCCCCTAACTAGGTAACTTTGATTACAACTCGGTGACACACCCTAATAGTGGAGGAGAACCTCAGCAGATGACAGCACTGTTAATGAAAATAATCTCTATATAAAGACCAATATTGATATTAACGCCATATGGTCAGTGGTAAATACCAGTCCTACAGAGCATATAAGTGATTACTGCACAGTTATAGTTGGTGTCTTACCACTGACAATCTTTCTGATGGAATCGTTCACTTTTCACATCTTTTCCATCTGGCCCAGACCGACATGACAACTCCTCCAGCCACGACTCTGCTACAGAGAATACAACAACGACAAATTTCACTTCTCATATTCCAGCCCCATCACCATCTATCTCCAACCTGCACAAACCACTCATCCTGCTGATACCCCAATGCGGAGCCGCTGCTGCCGTATGTGCCCCTATTACTGCACCTGATACCCCAATACTGAGCCGCTGCTGCCGTATGTGTCCCTATTACTGCCACTGACACCCTAATACTGAGCCGCTGCTGCCGTATGTGTCCCTATTACTGCACCTGATACTCCAATGCTGAGCCGCTGCTGCCGTATGTGTCCCTATTACTGCACCTGATACCCCAATAGTGAGACGCTGCTGCCGTATTAGTCCCTATTACTGCACTTGATACCCCAATGCTGAGCCGCTGCTGCCGCATGTGTCCCTATTACTGCACCTAATACCCCCATACACACTCGGCTCCGCTCCGTACACCTTGTACACACGCGGCTTCGCTCCGTACACCTTGTACATACGCGGCTCCGCTCCGTACACCTTGTACACACGCAGCTCTGCTCCGCGCACCTCGTACACACGCGGCTTCGCTCCATACACCTCATACACATACTACTTCGCTCCGTACACCCTGTACACACATGGCTCCGCTCCATGCTCCCCATACACACACGGCTCCGCTCCGTACACCTTGTACACAAACGGCTCCGCTCACCCCATACACACGCGGCTCCGCTCCTCCGTACACCTCATACATGCATATCTCTGCTTCGTACACCTTCTACACACACAGCTCTGCTCCGTACACACAGCTCTGCTACATCCACCCTGTAAACCCATCCTGACCCCACACATATACTTCACCTCATCCAGCACCATGACAACCAGCACAGCAGAGTCCTGCAGCCACTGAAGCCCCTGATCATGTGACCCCTGACTCCACCCCTCCTGTGACCTCATCACAGGTCCTGTGCGCACAGAATAGCCCAGGACGACATTGCTGGCTGTGAGGTGGGGGGCCCACTGCTGGCACCGGGGCCCCCCCACTGCCTTCTCAGGGGCCCATAGCGGCCGGGCGGCAGAGTAGGGAGATTGATTCTCCCTGCTCTGCCACAGAATGTAACTGTAAGGGCGCTCTGTGTACGCCAATACAGTTACAGTAGTGTAGCTCCGGAGGGCCCCCTCAGAGCGCGGGGCCTGGGGCCATCTCCCCCTCGGTAGCTACGCTACAATACAGAATACAAAACATTTCTAGGAAAACAGCCTGTCCAACAACTAACTGGGTTCTCACAGGTGAGGCTAGATCTAGACTGCTAAAACGTGCTCCTCTATGGTCTCCTTTCTTGCACAATAGCACTCCACCCTTCCATCCTCAGCTCCTATCTTTGGTTCATTACCACCTCTGCCTTTCTATTTACTTCAAACTCATTGCCCAGCAAAGTTATACTAGTCCTAACAATCAATTTTTTAATATGTGTGCTATCTGTGGTTTTCATGTATAGCACTCATACCTATGATTGTCTATGGGGCTGTTCCTATGTCCTATCTTTATCTTGGACCAAGTGGTCCGCAGAAAAAAAATTGGAGACATGTTTCATTTTGATCCAAGTTTTTGGATCAAAATCAGCAATGCTAGCCTATGGGTCAGAGGAAAAAATTGGACCGCACTTGGATGACGTCTGATTTTTACAAACTGAAAGAAGATGGAGAAATTTTTTTTTTCACTCTCTCCACGTGTGGTGCCCCTGAAGGTTCAATCACCACAGAGGTACTGCACCTCATCCAGAGGTGTGGTTCCCCACTCTCAGGTAAGAGGGAGCACCACCCTGGAATCAAACACCTGCACCCAACACACACTATAGCAGCAGGGCACCTTGGACGTACCCTAAAGGAGGGTGGTCTCATCCCAGGCTGGGTAGTAAAGGGTGTTAGGAGGTGGGTGGAGTTGGTAGGAAGAGAGAGGAGGAGCTTAGAGAGCAAGACAGAGCAGTTCAGTGAGTGGAAGGGAAGTGGAGAGACATATAGTAGAGCAGCTCCCTGTCAGGAGGAGCTGCAGAAAGGAACAGATTGAAGGAAGCTCCTGAAAGGCAGAAGGGGTCCTTGGGGCATGGGTAGTGAGAAGTCCACCCGTGAGACCCATATCTACGCCGATTATCATCAAGTGGAGGGACCAAGTTGCATGGGGTACCGGCCGTGGAGCCTAGTGGAGAAATCATCAGACTCAGCTAGCAAGTCGGAGGCAGAGGCACTTGCAGGTGCTTCAGCTACAATCCACAGTTATCTTCGCCGAAAAGGCTGCCATAAGGGAGCAAGGAGATGGAGAGAGGATGTCACCCGACAAGGTCCGCGGCTGCTGGCTTGGGACACTGACTGTGAGATGTTGGGCAGGAAGGGCGGAAAGCCAGCACAGCGAGATGGCCAGGAAAGCCATATATAGAAAGAAGTCCTGGAAAGGTGTATCCTGACCTATCTGGGAGTTTGCTGGACCACAGACCCGAAGGACACAGCATCCGGCTGGTGTTTGTGGACTAGAGAACTGTGAGTAAAGCTTTGGAAACTGCACCCAGCTGTGCCCTCTAATCATTCCTGCGTCACCTGCCCTGCATCACATTCACCAACCTCACCTTTAACATCTACATCCAAGCTGCCCTGGGATACAGCTCTACCTGTGGAGAGCTTCACCATCTTTGCTGCCCTGTCACCATCCCAGAGGATCTGCATAGCAGCGTCGGTCCTCTGACCGAATACCACAGGTGGCGTCACAAACACTTTATTACAAACTTTATAAACTTTATCTCTTGTAAATATCCCTTTAATTGGACGCCCAGTGCCACGGACTGGGTCACTGCTGCCGTTACACATTCCCTTTAAGAAGCGGCCCGGTATCGAGTAACTCCACGGCCCTAGCGGGCAATCCACACGTATGCGAAAAACTGATGCCACTAAAAATCTGATCATCATCTAATCAAAGTAATCGTTCTGCTTTCTCATATGTGGAGAAACCTACCCTATGGCTAGGGTAACACAAGTGTATATTCTCTCCGAGAGAAGCGGATCGATTATGGTAACACGCCGATCAAACTCTGATCCGAGTTTGATGAGTGTCGGCTTAGTTTGATCCAAACCTCTCGGATGAAAAAACGGTAGGACAGGTAAAGAAGACGCAGAACAACATTTCTCCATCTTCTCCATTGTCTGAGTCAGCAGAAATCGAACTGTACTCAGATGTCATCCGAGTGCAGCAGTCCGAAGTTTTCCACACACCCACCGACTTTAATGGGTGAATGTCTTCCAATTTCAGAGTGAAACAGAAACATGCTGCAATTTTTTTCAGACACATTCGGTCAGTGAAAAAAAATCAGTAATCAGCACTGACTCATTAAATAACATTTATCCCAGTGCGATCCAATAAAAATTTTTTTTTAAAAATGGATAGCACATGTCCGATAAATATGGTGGTGCAAGAGAGTCCTTATAGTGACATACAAGGTGGTCCACAAACTGTCCCCTATCTGCCATAGCCTGCCAACACAAGCAATTTCCAACGTTCTCAAGACCTTCTTCTCTGTTCTCCTCTTGTCTACTCCTCAAATCCTCATCTCCAAAATTTCTTCCATGTTTCCTCATACTCTGGAACTCTGTACCCTAGTACATCAGACTCAACCCTACTAGCCAAATGTTAAAAAGCAATCAGAAAACCCACCACTCCACAAATGCCCCCCAACCCCACACCTGTAGTAACCCTTCCTCAGAAACCTTGCAGATTGTACACTCACCTATTGTCTCTTTTTCTAGTGTATATTTCGTAATTCCTCACGGTTTTTGAGCTAATGTTTATTGTACATGCTTGTTTTGGCATTTCCCCCCCCCAAGACCTGTATTGATACCCCTGTAAGCATTTGTATAATTGTGGAAGCTACTGACACTAGAAAATATTTAAAAAAAATAAAAATGAAAAAAATTGAGCACAGTCACTTTCCCTTATTATTAGGAGTCTACAGTGAAGTTCATAAAAACTAATATCACGGCCAACACCAGTAAGTTATGGAATATATTGGATAGGGATTAGCATTCATTCATACATACCAGCGAGATCGAATCTTCCACATGTCTTTCCTATGAATTAACATTTCAAAACCATACAGGTAAAAGGCAAAGGGATGGAAAAATAATATGCAGAAACAAAACTTGCAGAATAGGAATTTGTTTCCTAGGAGAAAACAGTGTGTACCATCATAAATATAATACTTGGTACCAACACTGAATATTTAGGAAATCTGCACAAACAGAAACAGGTACAAAAGGAATTTCAGAAGAGGACTCCTAGTTTATTGTGTTCTGCACCATGGACAGACAGCAGAATTGGTTCAGCACAGAAACCTATTTTGTGGCTTACAAAAACCTGCTGCTTTGTGTTTATCAGAGCTGATCGAGGAACCGCATTACTCAGCCTCCTACTATTTTATGCCCCTTCTGCTCTTTACAGGACATCTAGAGAGGGTAAATAAGACGCAGAATATTCCCTTGCGCCTTAATAACAATCTTTCTACAATCTAGAAATAAATGGGCTAAACCTAGATTTTGTGTGGTCTTCGAACGAGCTAATATTGAATATTTTATTTTTAGAAATTATAGCATTTCTGTCAATCCCATAAAATATGGGATTTACTAAAAGAGGTTGAATTAACAGCACCGTATCTTATTATGATGCCCGAGATAAATTATAAATTTAATTGTTCGCTCAGTGCATCAATTGAGAGTCAACCTATAAAAGTGCAGAAAAAAATTAACCCAACTGTTAAGAGTGGAATGGTTAAATGTGTTGCAATTCACAACTAGCGCTGTTACAGGGGGTCATCTGCTTGGGAATACCCTATAACTACTTAAAGAGAACCCATTAGCATGAGTTTGCATGTTAAAGTAAAAGCATGGGCATAATGGCGATGTTATATAGATACCTTTAGTGAAGAAATCCACATGGTGGTTGATTTTTTAATCAGCATTTGAAGTATGGGTGGAAAAAGCTTTGGGTGCACAGGGGCCTGACTGTTGGTAGGGTCTTCTGGTCCCACCCCGATTCCTCAGCCTACCTCTGCTGTCTGTATAACAGGTCGTTACTTTGTGAGTGACCTGCCTCCCTGCCTCCTGTTTTAAAGTTAGTGAGTGTGCCTTCCTCGCCGGAGGCGGAACTTGTGTGAGCAGGGTCAGGATGCAGTGACACACAGGAGGCAGAGCATTGGTTAACAATTTTAACCGTTTTAATTGAACAGGGGGTTAACTCCTCGCAGGGAGATGAATGGTTAAACGAGTAAATAAACAGTTCAAATTGCAAAGGATATGCAGTGTTAATGGACAAGGTAACGGCAGTTCTTTTGTACACTTATCGTATCAGATGTTCCTCAGACTGCAGATACTACTTGGGAGATAGTAGCGCCAACAACGGATGCTGCAGTGCTTGTCCAAGAAGGTCCTGCTGGTAACGGCAGTCCATCTTCTGGTGGCAGTGGTCGGTGTCCGGCACCTTCCGCTGAGCCCCTAGTCCATAAGCCTGTGTGACCAGAACAAACAAGGCCGCAGAACTATCAGGGTCCAACGTGAGCGGGCAGGTATAAACTGGCAAGTTAGGCCGTAAATGTCCAGTACCCGGTTTTCGCTATGCGGCACATGCGCTTTACTCACGGTCACGAAGCGCACAGCACCTTGCTCTCTGCCTGTTACCGGGTACACTGCACTTCTCTCTCTGGAATCCCTGCTGGTGACGGCGGGAGTACATGGACGCGGGCCGGCGCAGTCCCGGTGCTCGAGGGACAGAGAACTCTTCTCTCTCTGCTGCGCGCCGCTTGATCCCAACAAGACTGACTGCTTCCGTGTGCGCTGTGGCTGCTGCCCCTTAGCCATACCCCCTGCTTCCGAGTGCAAAGGTCTGTCCGGTCTCTTACTCTTTCCCCCCGGACAACAGAGGAGACAGCCCTGACAGTTCCGGACCCGGCACAGGACAGGTACCCACGGCCCGGTTCTCCTTCTAACACTTGCACAGATTGATCACCAAGCGCTCTTCATTAAAATGGCTCCAGGGCCGGCGCATGCACTGATTGACCGACTGTCTGTCTTCTGTCAAGTACATAATTGAGCCGAGATCTCAATTTGTGCCATTTTGCTGGTCTAATTAAACCTATATCTGAACCTGCAAATGCGCCACCACTGGTGCCATATTATTGAAAACCACCAGGAGTTCAATCTGCGCAAGCGATGCCCACGGTGCAAGTGGCGCCAACACAAACTTTCCAACAGGAGCCAGGTCACTCACAAAGCAGTGACCTGTCATATAGAAACCAAAGACAGGCGGAGGGGCCGTTGGAGGAGCCAAAGACCCTACTCACAGTCCCTCCTCTGTGCTTATTACACCAAACCTACAAATGCGGATTAAAGAATAGCTACAACACGCATTTCTTCACAAAAGGTATCTATTTACTCTGTAAAACAGTGCCATCATGGCCATGCCTTTGCTTTAACATGCAAAATTGTGCTGACAGGTTCTGTTTATTGCAATACCACATTTCCCTGCAATTACATGATAGGGGAAGTGAATGGCTGGTAGCAACTTCCTTCCGCGATAACTGATAATTGTTGGGGGTTTCAAAAGCTGGACCTGCAGTTCTCAGACACCCTAAGTTCCAGAAGGGGTTGTCATAATCAGACCTCTCCTTTAGGCTAGGGGTACACAGTGACATTAGGTAAGCAATAGCACGTCTAAAGACCAAAAATACTGGGGCAACTTGATATCACGTGACAATTGAACAGCTACAATCTGGAAGTAGAGGAAAATTGCAAAATTATTGACAGGTTGCATGGGAATCACAACCGCCACACGTCATACATTGAAGCCTGGAGGCGGGCAAAGTCATGTGCGACTTGCAACTAAAAATCTAACAATGTGAAATGATTGGCAACAGTTGCATCCCAACCCTACTGACAATCATTAGATGTGATTTTGGCAAAGGGAAACTATAATCTTCATGTTGAGCAAAAAGAGTCACTGTGTAACCCTAATCTATTTAGAGCCGTCACGCACGTCTAATTTTTAACCCCAACCTATTGTCAGATCTCAGTACTAGAAACCCAAAGACATAAACAGTAAATATCCCCTACCACCTAGGATTTACAAGGGACTTATGAACAAGGGTGCACATTTATTTTCTTAAAGGAAGATTCCCAGCAGAGTGATTCCATTGTGATACAGAACACGACATGAGGGGGGCGGCAGATGATACATGGTATTCTTGATGTTTAGCTCTAGATTTTGCTTTTGCCATTCAGGGAGCAGAATTTTTTTTAAAAAAACTTGCTTTACATATATGGTCAATTTGAAATAAAAATATTAAAACCCTCCAAACATTTGGGGTAAAATCTAAAAAGTAAGAAAGTAAGGAAATATATTTAGCAGGTTAAGAGATCAAGATGGATTTTTCCTCTTAAAACGTAACCATTGTTATTGTTTTTTTTTCTCTCATAAATCAATAGTACACGAGAAAAGAAGAAACTTTATAATATATCTTATAAGAGAAATCTTCTTCTTTGTCCTCCAGGACTGATCATTCATTCTGAAAATTCTCAATTCCCGGGTAAAATCTAATTTCATTACAGACATATTTTTACATTACTGAGATAGGGGATGGTAGTTGGTGCCCAAAGTTTTATGCCGAGGGGAGGAGAAGGAGGAAGAGGAAGGAGGAACAAGAGGTATAACTCCTCCCTCCTGCTCCACCCACCCTTCTAGATAGAATATTACAAAAATCAACTATCTCCTATCTCTGATACGGGGAAATCTGAAAATCTGTCGTCACGGAATTTTTTCCGGGAGATGGGAATTTCGAAATCAAATGATCTGTCCTGTAAGAGAAAGAAGCATATTTATTGGATAAGATACACATTACAAAGTTGCTTATTTCCATGTGTATTATTGATTTTAAGAATTAAAAATTAAAATGATGGCCCTCTTTAACAGTATAAAACAGAAGTCAATTTTCTCCTCCTCCTAAAAGTGGGTTGGAAAAGATCAGAGCTCTAAAGTTCAATCTTTGATACTTGCAGTGGCATATGGTAGGGAACAGTCCCCAAACATTTTTAGCTACCGTATTTACATTCCGAGGATGTGTTGTTTGCTCATCAGGTGATTAGATGAAATAATGCAAATTTCCAACTCCAGTGTACTTTACATTGGCAGTAGACTAAATGCCGAAGTTCTCAAAATAGCGGCAGGAGGTAACCCTCACTAATATAGAGACAATGTCACATTTCTACCCATAGCAAAGCGCCAATATTTCGTGGATACCAAACTCTGCCATGAAGTTATAACAAATGATTCATGTAACAAGTGACTCAACATCTATACTCCTGCAATAGCTAAAAAAAAAAAAACATCTAAATTTTAATTTTCACTATTGAAATGAAGAACAATGTATTCCTTGTGTACAGTTTGTGTTAATTGTTCTCTCTCACTTGTGCATTACTTGGAAATCCCATAATATTTAGCACCTGAAATACTTTAATTCCCCTGCGGAGGAGCTGCAGAGGAATTGAACACTTGATACCAATTTTCTCAACACCTTACAGTAGATTGCAGGAGTTAAACATACTCCAATTACCGTAACTTATTGTTTTCGGACTCTATTGACTAAAAGGTGAATGTCTAATATGGGACCCATTGTTTAATTTTATTCTAAAGAATTATGGAATATTTTGGATTTCTAGAAATATTTTAAAACACACAGACGACATGTACACTGACATATTGAATTAATTTACTAAAATGTCCAAATAATTACTCATTTGCCTATTTCAGGAAAACTAGCATTTCTGGTCCAATTAAAGGACCTGTGTATTAAAAACTTGAGTTTTCATACGTCAGCAGGTTTTTGCTATGGAATCTGAGAGCATGATGATGTAGAAGCAGATAGAGCATTTCCATAGATGTACAATACCGTTCAAAAGTTTAGGGTCACTTAGAAATTTCCTTATTTTTGAAAGAAAAGCACAGTTTTTTTCCAATGAAGGTAACATTAAATAATTCAGAAATACACCCTATACATTGTTAATGTGGTAAATGACTATTCTAGCTGCAAACGTCTGGTTTGTAATGCAACATCATCATAGGTGTATAGAGGCCCATTTCCAACAACCATCACTCCAGTGTTCTTAGACAAGCTATAAACCTGACCTTCCTTTGAGCTAGCTGAGAATCTGGAGCATTACATTTGTTGGTTCCATTAAACTCTCAAAATGGCCAGAAAAAAAGAACTTTCATGTGAAACTCAACAGTCTATTCTTGTTCTTAGAAATGAAGACTATTCTATGTGAGAAATTGCCAAGAAACTGAAGATTTCCTACAACGGTGTGTACTTCTCCCTTCAGAGGAGAACACAAACAGGCTTTATCCAGAGTAGAAAGAGAGGTGGGAGGCCCCGCTGCACAGCTGACCAACAAGACAAGTACATTAGAGTCAGTAATTTGAGAAATCGATGCCTCACAGGTCCTCAAATGGCAGCTTCATTAAATAGTACACGCAAAATGCCAGTGTCAACGTCTACAGTGAAGAGGCGTCTCTGGGATGCTGGCCTTCATGGCAGAGTGGCAAAGAAAAAGCCATATCTGAGACTGGCTAATAAAAGGAAAAGATTAATATGGGAAAAATAACAGACATTGGACAGAGGAAGATTGGACAAAAGTGTTATGGACAGACATATCCAAGTTTGAGGTGTTTGGATCACACAGAACAACACTTGTGAGATGCAGAACAAACTGAAAAGATGTTGGAAGAGTGCCTGACATCATTTGTCTAGCATGGTGGAGGTAATGTGATGGTCTGGGGTTGGTTTGGTGCTGGTAAAGTGAGAGATTTGTACAAGGTAAAAGGGATTTTGAATAAGGAAGGCTATCACTCCATTTTGCAACGCCATGCCATACCCTGTGGACAGCGCTTGATTGGAGCCAATTTCATCCAACAACAGGACAATGACCCAAAGCACACCTCCAAATTATGCAAGAACTATTTAGGGAGGAAGCAGTCAGCTGGTATTCTATCTGTAATGGAGTGGACAGCGCAGTCACCAGATCTCAACCCTATTGAGCTGTTGTGGGAGCAGCTTGACCGTATGGTATGCAAAAAGTGTCCATGAAGCCAAACCAACTTGTGGGAGGGGCTTCTGGAAGCTTGGGGTGAAATTTCTCCAGATTACCTCAGCAAATTAACTGCTAGATTGTCAAAGGTCTGCAATGCTGTAATTGCTGCAAAGGGAGCATTTGACAAAAGCAAAGTTTGAAGGAGAAAATTATTATTTCAAATAAAATTCTTTTTTTTTGAACCTTGTCAATGTCTGGACTAGATTTTAAATTCATTTGGCAACTCATTTGATTAATAAAAGTATGAGTTTTCATGGAAAACACAAAATTGTCTGGGTGACCCCAAACTTTTGAATAGTAGTGTACCACTTACTGGGCTGCTTGGTGCAGTTTTGATAGAATCCCTGTTTTCTCTGCTGTAGGTGTTGCAGTGCTCAAGAATGCTGAGCTGTGTATAACCCTGCTCACACCCCTGATTGGCAACTTCCTGTGTACATTGTACATTGTCAAACAACGAAAGAAACCGAAGATATGTCCAATAATTAAAGTTTATTAAATTAATATCAAATATAATGCAGAAAAATAAGGGGAGGCCAATGCCATGAATAAGGCACAAACGGGGACAGTAATAAGCACTTATGCTGTATGTAAAGATAGTATCGCACAATACAAGGTAAAACACAATAAATAAGGTGATAGTGCCAGTATAACATTAATGTGCAAACAAAAAAATAATTCATGATGTTATATAAAGTGCAGATATATATAAATCTGTGCAGCAAACTAACAACATATGATGACTACAAAATAAAGTGCAGTGCTAGAAAATAGTGAAGTGAATCTAATCCATCAAGGTAAATGTACAAAGAGAATTCAAGAGGCAAACCAAAGTGTTAAATGTGCAGGCACGGTGCTATACCTCTTATGCTGCTGTAGTCCCCAGGATGTGCCAGCCCTGACGCGCATTTCAGCATACCTTCCTCAGGGGGTGGCGTTATCCAGGCATGAGGAAGTATAAAAAGGGCAACGCAACCAATGGGAGCGGAGTAAGTATGACGCGACACACACCGGCATCATGTGTTACCAGGCAACCCCACACCGCCGGCCCACGTGTCTCCCCGATCGTCGCAATCAGATGATGTGGCGAAGAGGGACCAAGGTACAGCAGGCGGGACTCTATTATTAATATAATTTTAATTTTATTATTATTTATTTTTATTTGTTATTATTTTTATTATTTTATATAATTATTCATTATTTATTTTTTTCTCTTTTTCGTTTATTTATTTTTCGTATTATTATTTTACTATTTTTCATTATTTTTTTATTGATTATTATTATTATTTATTATTTTTCAATATATTATGTGTGTGTATCTTGTGTGTGTATATATATATATATATATATATATATATATATATATATATATATATATTTATTCATTATTATTTTTATTATTTTTGTACATATAAATCTGATCTACATATTGATTTCGGACGTGCGTTATTGTATATGGATGAATTTTCCTTTCCTTGATTCTATATATTTTTCTTTTATTATTTTTTATTTTTTGTGATGTATTTATTCTCTGCATTTATTTATTTATATATACATTCTTATTTTCATATTTTTATTTAGTTTTTTATTTTTATTCAATAGGACCGTCGTACCATGTGATTTCCTTTGTTTAATGATAGTGCGCTCTCAGGACCTTTGTGCCATGGTCACGTGTGTCTGGATGCAGCGAGTACCGCAAGGCGAACCCATATGACACACGTGACCCTGGATACACCGCCTCCATTTGGGCGAAATTAAATAATAGGACGTGCAGCTGGATACACCGCCTCCAACTGGCGAATTTAGATATTACACGTATATATAAAGTAGTCTGGAAACCCCGCCTCCAGTAAGGCGAATTTAAATAATAAAGGGGAACCTGGTAACATTAACAATGGTGGGCCCTGCAATAGGGAATAGGGAAGTAGAGACCTCCTGAACTCCCCTGAGCCAGTGTCCCTGCACTCCTAACATTCCCTATGCCGGTTCCGCACCGGGCGACGTACAGGAACCTAAAAACCCTAGCTCGCCCTGAACCTAAACCCTCACTAGGGAATTCGTCGGTGCGGAAACTAATCCCACCACTGCACTAAACACACGAGGGAAAATGACAATACAGGGGAAACACCACTTAGCTTTGCTCTGTTGCGTACGCTCCTAGCAACAGAGCCCACCACCTGTGTGCATCTTCTCCTCCACCCGGATCCATCACCATAACTGGATCCTTCACCATATTGCAGCCTTGGAGCAGAGTCCACCACCAATTGCAGAAGTACAGTAACAGAGTCCCAAAGATGAGTCAGCTCCTGCCCAAAAAGTCAAGCATGCTTGAGTCCAGCTCTCAGCAACCAAGTCCCGCATGCTGAGTGCAACTCTCTCCATAGTCGTCACTCCACCAAGCCATGCAAGCACTTCCTGCCGACACCATAAACTGTGACTCCACCACGCCATGCCAGCCCTTCGTGCAGACCACCTAGGTGCCACTCGTCCCCTCTGGCTGGGCTTCGCAGGATTCATGTTCAGCTCCTTCCTCACCCAGGCTTGCTTCCCCAATGACGAACACAATATCACCAAACATCATCAAACCCACCTTTTAAAGAGCCTCACACCTGATTTATAACTACATGCACTAAACCAAAGAAACTAAAGTGCACTACCACTCACCACCACCGGGGCAACTTAGAATGAACGACACCACGTGTAATAATTCTAATGGCCACCGGGGGGCAATCACATCACTTTGGCACCTAGCCAAAAGAAAAAAAGTTCACTTATCCATTTAAACTGTCAGATCTACGCTGGATCATGACACTTTGTACCATGTGATCTAATTCATCCAATGAGAGCAAGCCCTTAGGAATTGTATACCACGTGTTCTATTTTACCCAATGATAGCGGGCTAGGTTGTACGCGCGCCGATATCGGGTTCTAGGAGTCCCGCCCGCTGTACCTGCGTCCCTCTTCACTGCATCATCTGATTGCGACGATCGAGGAGACACGTGGGCCGGCGGTGTGGGGTTGCCTGGTAAAGCATGATGCCGGTGTGCGTCGCGTCATACTCCGCTCCCATTGGTTGCGTTGCCCTTTTTATACTCCCTCATGCCTGGATGACGCCATCCCCTGACGAAGGTATGCCGAAACACGCGTCGGGGCTGGCACATCCTGGGGACTACAGCAGCATAAGAGGTATAGCACCGCGCCTGCACATTTAACACTTTGGTTTGCCTCTTGAATTCTCTTTGTACATTTACTTTGATGGATTAGATTCACTTCACTATTTTCTAGCACTGCACTTTATTTTGTAGTCATCATATGTTGTTAGTTTGCTGCACAGATTTATATATATATCTGCACTTTATATAACATCATGAATTATTTTTTTGTTTGCACATTAATGTTATACTGGCACTATCACCTTATTTATTGCGTTTTACCTTGTATTGTGCGATATCTTTACATACAGCATAAGTGCTTATTACTGTCCCTGTTTGTGCCTTATCCATGGCATGGCCTCCCCTTATTTTTCTACATTATATTTGCTATTAATTTAATAAACTTTAATTATTGGACATATCTTCGGTTTCTTTCGTTGTTTGATTTTATCATCCGATTTGTCCCCTTTATTTTCCATGAGTGCGATATTTTTATTATTATAAGGTGATTTTATTTCACTGTTCCGTGAGTTACTTTGATTTTAACTGTACATTGTCAGCAAGCTGCCAATCAGCGGTGAGGGCTGGGTTACACAGGCTGGACTGGCTGGCACAGGACACTTAGTCCTGTAGTGATAATCACTGATAAAACACTGATGGCATTGAAACTACAGCACACAGCCCAGTAAGTGACATCTTCCTGGAATCAACCTCTCTGTTCCTACATTATGCTGCTCTCAGGTCAAATAGCTGAGATTCCCTTCAAACATAGGACTAGATTCCAGCAAAAGAAAATAAGAAAAACATCCTTTTAGGGAAACGTGGTGGAACTACAAGGTAACCACAAAAGTCATGGGGTTACCACGACAGTGTGGAGCCAGAAGACCACAGCGTCTGATTGCTCCTACTCCAGCGCTGAGAAGAAGCACTTTTCCTTCATTTTAAATGTGTTTATTTCTTCTATCAGAACAGGGGTTAATTGGCCATGTTGGAAATCCCTGTGCTCACAGCTGAGCTCGGTTAGCCACTCCTTTTCCCTTAATAATCTAGGCTCTGTTACAAATCTTTGTCAGAGCTAGCTTTATTGCTGCATGGCTAAAGGTGGGAGAGGTGTTCATATGAGAAGGAGAGTTGGAGGAATTATCTGTGACTGTTGCTTGGTTTGAATGCATGGTAATTCCTTATCCTTCTCTATTTTGGTTTATTCCCTTACCTTCACACCCCGATGCATTGCACTGTTATGTTTGAGTGAATATTTTGTGTGCCTGGAGTTTTCAGTTAATCTTTGTTTGTGTTGCCTTGTTTGTCAGATTGGTGTACTAGGGTGCACAGTAGCCCCTCTTATCCCTGGGTGAGGGAAAAGGACAGAGGGCTAACTCAGGAGATAAGGCAAGGGAGGAGGCTTCAGCATCTTCACCTTCAGAAGTATCCCGGGAAGTAGGGCAAGCTAGAGTGCCCCCTGGTGTTAGGGACAGGGAAGGAGCCCCTAGTTCTGGGTCACCCAACAGCTGTGTCGTGACAACAGCTCTGCCAAGTATTATTGGAGTGCTGTAGTATAGACATGAGCCCAACATTGATAACATTATATAAGGAATAGGTATTAATGCATCAACCTTTAAAACAAAACACAACATCAGTTAGATTCACACATAGTAAAGCAGAAACTAAAGGAGAAAAGAAAGCTGTGTAGACAGATAACAGTTAAATAAAACCAACTACATCTCTGTACTCTTAGTCTTGCTACCTGTCAGTTCAACTTTACAGACCTCATTCATCAAACTCTAAAAAGCCGTGTGTTTTCTACAAGGTCATTTGTGTGTAGAGAACCAAATCATGAAGTGCTTGTTACTGCCAGGTATTCACCGCCAATTACACTGTTAGCCCTCCTCCACACATCCTGATGATACCAGTACCAGAAAAACCAGTACCCATGTTATCAGTGGTGCGTGTCTGTATGACATTCTTGTGCATGTGTGTGTCATCCGTGTGCCGTCCATGTGCTGTCCGTGTGACACGTACTGGAATAAAATGCCCTGCAGAAAATGATTCTTATGTGTTAAAAGTTTGCAAACTTAGCAAAGAAGATAGATAGATGAAGCATCACTCCAAAAGCCAAAATATAGTGGTTTATTGACCCATCATGTCAGGGCTTGAAACGTCTTCCTGACATAATGGGTCAATAAACCACTATATTTTGGACTTTCGGAGTGCTGCCTTCCTTTTTTTTTGGATACAATAAGGTTTGGTTTTTGCCTGGTAGGCTTGACTTAGGAAAGTCTGACTGACGGCTTCACTGTAATGACCCCTCCCAAAACCCACACTTACCCCTTCTTAACTTAAATAAGACACGACTGCGTGACATTGGATGTAAAAGGCCACAGCAGCCCCGTTTATTAACACCAAACAAGCAATAACATTTTATCCATAAACGTAGAAATATTCCATAAACATAACCACCAGCAAAAGGAGGGGGGTAAATGAAGAGTCCATTGTACATGATTGCAACACCAGCTCCACCACGTGCCCTCAGCCGCGCCACACCGGCTCGAGGACACCCAGCCGAGTGTTGCCCAACCAATGTCCTGCTGGGACCCAGCCCAGCAGGGACCCACGTTAACATGCCCCGCTGTGACCCAGCACAGCAGGGTCCCACGTTAACATGTCCCGCTGTGACCCAGCACAGCTGGGACCCACCTTAACCAAGTATACCATTGCACCTCCAGGGGTAACCCGCTCCTGCACTGGGTTCACCCCCCCGCTCTTTGTGCAATCCACCGACTTCAAATACCCCCCTCCTTTCCGCCAACTGCTGCGACAACGTCAAACCTCTTCTTCTCTTCACCATGTCGATCTCCAGAAGATCCTAAAATTAGGGCGGGAGGGCGGGACGATTCCGGACGTCTGCAAGGTAAGGAATGACCATCCCCCCACAGTTCTGCCCTATATATCCATCCCACAACTGACCACTCCCTGCCAACTCATATTGCACCATAAGCCCCATAGCTCCAACCCACACCTTCCCCACAAACACAAAAGCACTACACCTTAACCCTTCACTAACCCTCAGGCCTAGCATCCCTCCTTAGTCATGTGCGCCCTCCCTGTATCCCCTTTGGGGCAGGCGTCCGGGCTTGCCTTGACTTAGGAAAGTCTGACTGACGGCTTCACTGTAATGACCCCTCCCAAAACCCACACTTACCCCTTCTTAACTTAAATAAGACACGACTGCGTGACATTGGATGTAAAAGGCCACAGCAGCCCCGTTTATTAACACCAAACAAGCAATAACATTTTATCCATAAACGTAGAAATATTCCATAAACATAACCACCAGCAAAAGGAGGGGGGGTAAATGAAGAGTCCATTGTACATGATTGCAACACCAGCTCCACCACGTGCCCTCAGCCGCACCACACCGGCTCGAAGACATCCAGCCGAGTGTTGCCCAACCAATGTCCTGCTGGGACCCAGCCCAGCAGGGACCCACGTTAACATGCCCCGCTGTGACCCACCAGGGGTAACCCGTTCCTGCACTGGGTTCACCCCCCCCGCTCTTTGTGCAATCCACCGACTTCAAATACCCCCCTCCTTTCCGCCACCGCGAGCACGTATGACACCTTGTACGTGCGAGTACCACCACCAAAAAACCCAACCCGAGCCGACTCTGCGGCTCGAGTAACCAATGCTTCTGTACCAAGACCAATCGATCAAAACTGATCCCCATTAGACCTCACAATGCCAACCTACACCAAACAACCAGTACAACAAGGTCAGCCATACCCAAGACCTGCAACTAGCCAACCACATCGTCCAATCCTATGCACCGCCTGCGCGACCAGTCCCCAACCTGAGCCGCCGCCTCTGCCTCGTTGAGACCGCAACATTGCAGGCGCCTCCGAAAATTGCACTTCACCTAATAATTAATCAAAGCCAACCATTATTGCCGTGAACAAAAGAACCTACATTGGTTCCCCAAACCTCCGATAGATTCTTGAAAATGTGCCCAGTAAAACCCACTATGTAGTCATTCCAAACAGGAGCCCCTATGAAAAACAACACGAGCACGGCTCCCAGGCAGAAAATTGCACTCCACCTGATAATAATCAAAGCCAACCATTATTGACGTAACAACAGAACCTACACTGGTTCACCAACCTCCGACAGATTATTGAAAAACGTGCCCAGTAAAACCCACTATATAGTCATGAACAACAACACGAGCATGGCTCCCAGGCAGGAAGAAATGAACCACAGCATTCAGGCCCGATGTCTCAGATCAAACCCCTTGACGCCCCAGCGACCAAGTCTCCACCACACACGTGCAGTACCAAAATGCTGTTGGTCCCGTCAACCCTGCGTGATAGCATCTATCTTAAAATATCCACCCAACTAGAAAACATAAACCAATCCACCCCGTAATCACCACGACCCGGAAACGAATTAATTGTGTGCATCACCCGTGCACTTCGAACCCAGAATCACAACACTATTGTTGCCACCCTCTTACCAAAAGTGAGATGTACTTCGCACCCATTCCCCGCTGAACTGCGGATTCGACACTACTTACAAAAGAAAGAAATGCGACTCCACACCACCTGAAGTCCAGGAAAACTAAGACACACATCACGTCTCCCGAAAACCCCAGACACCATAAACCCGGGCCATCCGTCAAAACATTGCACTCACCGGTGCCCGATGCTTGTCCACCACTCAGCCTTAAAGCACCACAAAAAGCACCCCCAAACGGAGCACAGCCCCAGACGATTACCAGGCCCTTAGAATCATTAAAAGTCAATGCACATCGCACTAGCTTCCCCTGCCACGGCGTACCACTAGCCCGACATTAATGAAAGTAATGTTATAGTTGCAACCTGCTCACCCACTACCTAAAGTACACCTCCCCCGCAGAAGCGCTGCACCACAACCATGTCCCCATAATACCAGCCGGTCCTGACAAGTGCGCATAACGGAATGAATGACATAGCCATGTATTGCCGGACGGGCTACACCCACGCGGGAGACCATTCACACGGCCATCGAAACAACATGTCCTGCCTCATGCTCTATACAGAATTCCCGACAAATGGAACAACACCCGCTGGATAAACAAACCGTTCACCAACCAGGACCCCCGAGACCAGTAAAGCACCCGCTGGGTTACCCAACTCAAATGTTGCATCATCCTTGCGCAACACTTCACCCTAGCCCCCCGTCCAGGGGCACCCAAAAAGAAAAGACTCTAAGGAGAGCTGTATACCCAGAAGGCAAAGCAGGACCAGCTGCACCCACAATAAACCTCCTAGCCCATCGTAACGAAAAACTATCCACTCTGTATAATAAACTCCTACGTAGCTGCCATCAACGGCTGTGACAAATACCACCCAATACAGTCTGCCAAAAGCTCAATCGGCAACCCTAAAGAACCGCAGTGAGAACCCACCAGTCCTTATGTACAAAAGTTGTTAAAACTGCCCCTGGGCAGCCACGACCAGCAAATTACCGTAAGAACGCCATATAACTGCAGATCATGCAAAAGCCCCCAGTGGATCGTAGCCCCACGTATTCAATAACCAAACTCAACCCCCAAAACAGCAGCGCGATATACACGGGAACCTAATAACGACCCCCGACCTGACACGATGTACTCGTTAACCTAACCTGACTTAGACATAGGGCCCCAGGTGAATCAAACACGTTGACTTATCCAAACACATGATAACCGCAACTACACCCTGAGCATGAAGAAACCCAAAGTAGTCAAGGGTTGGACCATGAACAGAAATAAGCACACCACCTTCCCTAATACCAGATAGTAGTCCCAGGTTGGACCATGAACAGAAAAATAAGCACTGCACCATCCCTAATACCAGATAATCCCCGACTACCACACAGAAACCAAACCATGGACCTCAACAACCAGACATTGACCAACCATAAAACCCCAGCTCCACGCCATATCTATGTACCCCCAGAAATTAACCAGGAAAACAAATCCGGTAAAAGGTCAACTCCAAGCCCCCCGGGGGAAATGTCATCCATTGCTGCCAGAAAGGCAGGTTCCCAAAAGATCTGCCGTCCCAAGCATCTCGACCTCTCCTGAACGTCTGCCGCAACAAACCATAATGCCCCTAGTGAACATGAAAACCCTTAGTACACTCAAAGCCCCTATTGGAGAACCGAACCCGGACCGAGGCATATAAATAAAACACACCGTAATGAAAACTCGACCACCTACCCCCTCACCTCTGACCAGCAATAGCACACACCCCACTGTAATGTGAGAGATTAAGCCGCTCGATGCACTCCCCAAACAGCTCACCACGTCAGTGAACTGCCATCCAACCCTTATCAAATACTAGGCGCGGCGATAAAACTGCTCACCACATCAGTGAACTACCATCAAACCCTTATCAAATACTAGGCGCGGAGATAAAACTGCTCACCACATCGGTGAACTACCATCAAACCCTTATCAAATACTAGGCGCGGCGATAAAACTGCTCACCACATCAGTGAACTACCATCAAACCCTTATCAAATACTAGGCGCGGCGATAAAACAGCTCACCACATCAGTGAACTACCATGAAACCCTTATCAAATACTAGGCGCGGCGATAATCCTCCAGCCAAAAGACCCCATGCCTATAACAATAAACCATAAAACCGGCATGGATATGGCTATCCACCACCGCTCTGCCAATATCCGTATCACCACCTGAATTACCGTATTTTTCGATTTATAAGACGCACTTTTGTTCCCCCAAATTTTGGGGGAAAGTAGGGGGTGCGTCTTATAATCCGAATATACGGGGGAGGGGGGTGTATATATATATATATACTGCAGGGTCCAGGGGAGGTGGGGGCAGCTTTGGAGCGGTGCTGTGAGCTGGTAAAAGCTGCCGGAGGGAGCCTTTGATCTCCTGCTCCCGCTCATATAATATGCACTGCCGCTGTCCATCACCATGGTGCTGAAACCGCACCACGGTGACTGGCTGGGGGAGAGGCACATATTATAGCTGCCTGCGCCCTCCTTTGATTGCACATGATCCCCTGTGTTAGATATCGCCCCCATGCTGCTGCCCATAGTAAAATAAAAAACTCTTTCCTTACCTCCTCCAGCGCTGATCTCCCAGTGTCTCTGCTGCCGCTGTCATCAGGCACGCAGAGGTGATATCACTCTGCTGTGCTGATCACATGACCGGCACTGAGAACCAGGAAGTGGAGGAGGAGCTCAACCACACTGAGGGAGACACGAGGAGGGACAGCGCTGAGAAGGTAAGGAAAGAGTTTATTTTACTAAAAGCAGCAGCATGGAGGCGATATCTAACACAGGGGGCCGTGTGTCAGCCACAGGGGGCCAGCCACAGGGGGCCGTGTGTCAGCCACAGGGGGCCGTGTGTCAGCCACAGGGGGCTAGTGTGCCAGCCACAGGGGGCTAGTGTGCCAGCCACAGGGGGCCAGTGTGTCAGCCACAGGGGGCCAGTGTGCCAGCCACAGGGGGCCATGTGTCAGCCACAGGGGGCCAGTGTGTCAGCCACAGGGGGCCAGTGTGCCAGCCACAGGGGGCCGTGTGTCAGCCACAGGGGGCCAGTGTGCCAGCCACAGGGGGCCGGTGTGCCAGCCACAGAGGGCCGTGTGTCAGCCACAGGGGGCCGTGTGTCAGCCACAGGGGGCCAGTGTGCCAGCCACAGGGGGCCGTGTGTCAGCCACAGGGGGCCAGTGTGTCAGCCACAGGGGGCCGTGTGTCAGCCACAGGGGGCCAGTGTGCCAGCCACAGGGGGCCGTGTGTCAGCCACAGGGGGCCAGTGTGCCAGCCACAGGGGGCCGGTGTGCCAGCCACAGGGGGCCGTGTTTCAGCCACAGGGGGCCGTGTTTCAGCCACAGGGGGCCCGTGTGCCAGCCACAGGGGGCCCGTGTGCCAGCACAAGGGGGCTATATTCAATATAAGATGGCCATATCCAGATTAAGGGGGCTAATTTTAGGATGGGGGGGCTATGAGGGACATATACCCTATATGATTTGTTAGACGGACACTGGCATTATAAGACGGACCCCATTTATTAAAAAATTCTCTATTCCTTCACCACATTTGGGGGTGCGTCTTATAATCAGGTGCGTCTTATAAAGCAAAAAATACGGTACTCACAAACCGCCATGGAATCACTACCAGTCATACACAAACACCCAGAGAATGCAAGCACAATTATACCAACCAAAATAAAATGATGTCGTCACCTATAGATATACCCACTATCATAAAAGCAAACTAGCATGAAATTAAAAAATACCTCCCAACACTCATGAAGTGTCCAAAACAGCCTCCTGGACAACAAAGCAACCATTCCCTCACAGACTCGAACGCTGTCCACATGGACCAGCCGCGCATCTTTCCAAACCCCCAGACAAACACACTACCACCCTAGTGCACCCGAAACCATACGTAGCAACACCCTTCCCAACCAATATAATCTAGACATTAATAAAGGTTTAAGTGTGCCTTAGTGAGCCTTACTTACTATAGATATACCCACTATCATGAAAACAAACTAGCATGAAAATAAAACCACCCAACACTCATGAAGTGCACAAAACGGCCTCCTGGACCAAAAGCATCCATTCCCTCACAGATTCGAACGCTGGCTACATGGACCAGCCGTGCATCGTTCCGAAACCCCGTGACAAACCAACTACTACCCTAGTGCGAAACCATACGTAGCAATACCCTTCCCAACCAATATAATCTAGACATTAATAAAGGTTTAAGTGAGCCTTACTTACTAGGCTGACTCCGCGGAACCCCACGGAACAGCCGTCACGTGTCCTCCGCGTCGAGCACCGCAACTGCGATCTTCTCCATGGATCTACGCCGACTGCAGCCCTCCTGGGCCGCAGCGCCAGCGCCCAGACCGACTGTCCGTCCAGGAACGCATGGCAAAAAGTCACCGGCTCGGAGCCTCAAACGGGGGGGGAGGTTGTCGCTCCAGCCGCAGGCAACACCTCCTGAATCTGGCATCCAACGCCGGGGGAACGCGACGCCGGACCACATGACCTGTGGCCCTTGGCAGCTGAAGGGTGGCCACATGACCGAGCCACCGCCCGCTTCCCCCAGCGCCGCGAGAAAGGAAATGAGGCCGGTGACGTCACACACCACCTCGCCACCGGGCTCCTTGCCGCGTCACGTCACCGCCGTCCACCGATGCCGATGACCGCGCCGGGTCAGGTGACCACGCCGGGTAACGTGGCCGCGACGTGCGCGTCACCACTGTGTGCCGCGATCTGAAATGGAGGGGAGGCCAGCCACGTCACTCACCGCCCCGCTACCTTGCTGTCTGCTTCTCGACTTCTGGCTCCGGCCCCGCAATGTCTTCTGCAACCGGTCTGCTAATGGGGCTCATCCTCCGCTGCAAACTTAACTCCGGGCTGAGGTGCTCAGGAGGCCGTGATCGTCACTGCCGCTTCGGAGGCAGAGGGGTCCCATCTTCTCCGCCGTTGCCATCACCGGACCATCGCTGCAGCTGTTCCTTCATCCACTGCTGGCCGCGCTGCTCCATCATCCTCTTCATCTGTGCCACGAGGTATTCCATCTTCTGGATCCAAAGATTCAAGCTGAAGTCCCAGATGTGAGGGGCTGACGATTCCGGACGTCTGCAAGGTAAGGAATGACCATCCCCCCACAGTTCTGCCCTATATATCCATCCCACAACTGACCACTCCCTGCCAACTCACATTGCACCATAAGCCCCATAGCTCCAACCCACACCTTCCCCACAAACACAAAAGCACTACACCTTAACCCTTCACTAACCCTCAGGCCTAGCATCCCTCCTTAGTCATGTGCGCCCTCCCTGTAGCCCCTTTGGGGCAGGCGTCCGGGCTTGCCTTTGCACCCACTGATAATTCTTTGCCTTGCTTGTGCTGCACCTTTAGTTTGCTGATAGATAGACAGACAGACATCTAATTTCACAACACCAGGTCACATTATAAAAATGGTACCCTTTAGTGCGTTATATATTGACCTAATGTTACAGCTATTAACCTAAGAAATAAATAGGTGTCCGCCATGAAGCACAGAGTGAGCCGGGAGTGGCTGCTACTGAAAGCCTATAGAGCTTCAGAACGAGGATTCATAGGCTTTGGACGATGGATTCGGGGGACGTCGTGGGAAGCACTAGACTGTTGGACTTGCATGGGAACTTTGTTTTAATAATAATAAACTGGTGAACAAGGGACAGCGTCTTGTTGTTATTTCTCTTTTTCTAGGTCTTTCAGGTTTCCATTTGTGGACTATTTCAGATTCCCTGAAGTACATCGGAGCTGCATGGGATTTTTTTTTTTTTAAATAAATTGGTGAACCAGGGGAAGAATAGGGGGCTGGGTTTTTTTTACTTTTTTTTTTTTAAAAATATATTTTTGTGAGTCTTTTTTTCTTTTTAGTACTGAGTAAGTAATGGGGGTGTCTGATAGACACCTCTGCTTTCACCAAGGCTTGATATCAGCTATGTTTTTGCTATGTTTTTAGACAACTCATAGCTGACATCAATCGGGAAAAGCAAAAGCACCAGAAATGGTGCATCTTGTGATGCTTCACTTCTGGGGTGGCTGAGGGCTGGTATTTTTAGGTGGGAAGGGCCCAATAACCATGGACCTTCACATCCTGATAATATCAGCTCACAGCTTTCTGCTCTACCTTTGCTGGTTACTGAAAATAGGTTGGATGCCACTTCATTTTTTTAATAGATTTAATAGGTTAATACATGTAAAGTAAGCGACACTCATAAGACACTAATTATATATCCCACGGATATCTATTTTCTATCATCTATTTGCTATATATATATATATATATATATATATATATATATATATACACACACACACACACATATATATATATATATATAATAATAGATATGTGTTTTTTTCCATTTTCTAATAATTGCGCAAACAGATGTTGCCTTCTCACCAAGCTACTTGCCTATTGTGCTGTAGGCCATCCCAGCCTTGGGAAGGTCTAGAATTTTGTCCCTGGTGTCCTTAGACAGCTCTATGTTCTTGGCCATGGTTGAGAGGTTGGAGTGTGATTTTGTGTGTATAGGTGTCTTTTATACAGATAATGCAGGTAATGAGTTCAAACGGGTGCAATTAATAGAGATAATTAGTGCAGAGTAGGAGGGCTTCATAAAGGAAATCTAACAGGTCTGTGAGAGCAAGAATTGGCATATAGACAGGGGCTATTCTGACAAAATGACCTAACTCTGAATGTTTTAGATGATTAAAAAAAAATATGTAGACCACCTGGCACAGTGGTACAGGACATACAAAGGTGTATTCTGAAGAATAATATTTCTGGTAAAGCAAGTCGGACTGATTCAATTTTTGGAAAATCAATGCAGAAATGTATTTTTAAAGATCTGCTCATCTCTACTCCTAGCCATCTAGCCTTTGTGATCAAAAAGCACAATTCAGCAGTCATATGCAAAAAGGCTCCTTCTCCAGAATGAGACAGCTCATTGTGGAAATGCCAGTATATAAAATCCTCCTTGCATCGCTTCATTGAACAGCCCAAATAAAGACGTTTTAGAGATTAAAACAGAGTCATCAAGATAATGGTTAGTGATGTAATTTGTAATGCGATTTAAAACCAGGGAGGACAGAGGTATAGGACCAGAAAATGTATTAAAAATCAGTTCTTCTAATGTGCGTACAAGAAGAGATGGCACGAGTTGCGTGTGTTCTACAGAAATCAGATTATTTCCTACAATTTAGTGTTGAAACGCATTCAAGATGATCCTGCATTTTCACAGATGTTAAGTCTACTCAACTGTTGTACAATTGTCTTGTTTCTAAGCAGTGTCACATTAATCCGTAGGGTGTTCTTATGAGGTTCAGGAAATGTCAAGTACGTTTCTCTAGGGGAAGATCACATTTAAAGCTTAACGGAGAGTATGGCGTTCATTTAAAAAGGAACAAAACAGGGAGCTGATTACAGAGGCCTAATCACAGCACAAGATGCCATAATCCTACAATGCAAGTGACACTACAGTGATAGTTAGAGGCACACCACCTATCAGGTACTTCTGGTCTCTAATCGAAGACTCGCCGAAGAGTGCGGCACCGATAACAATAATTCCAATTTTATTCTACTTCTAGACCTGTGTTATAACTGGTTTGACCAGTAGACCCAGCATACGCCAGTGTACACCATGTCTGTTGCATCTGCCATCCAAGAAATATTGTTTCTCCTTGCGTAGAGTGACATGTTAAGCATGTCAAGATGAGGAGACTTAAAGCCACAATGCCCTTCTGGGAAATATGCAAATAGTCTCTTCAGAGAGGAAGAGGACTAGACCTCTAGTGCCACCTATAGGAAGTAGCAATCCTAAAAGTCAATGTCTAACCTTTAACGAACCTTGCCACATCTGAGAATTTCACAACAAAATTCATGGAGATCTCCCTGCCGATTTTGACGCTTCCCTAGTTGTGAATTCCATCCATTTTACTGCAATGAAAAACATCCATCTAGTGTTAAAGGTTTAAAGTCCGCAGTATGTCCTAGCTATTGAGGAGATGCCACAAAAACCTCAACAAATCAAGAATTTGCTGTGGATTTTTAACGTTATAAGGCTGGTTTCACATTTGCGTTTTTTTGCGCTGGAAAAAAACGCATACGTGCGCATGCGTTTTTTCCCCTATATTTAACATGGGTGCGCATACCTGCGCGCTGGCAAGCGCACGTATGCGATTTTCATGCGCTGCGTTTTTTTGGGGTGTGCGTTTGTATTTTACAGACGCAGCATGTTGCATTTTTTGGCCCTGCAAAAAAGCGCATGCGCACGTATGCGCACGTTTTGCACAAAAATGGCCATTATAGCCTATGGATGCGCATACGTGCGCACTGGCATGCTCATGTATGCGTTTTTTTGCACATGCGTTTTTTTTTTTACCATTAGTTTAGACAATGGAATTTAGGGGTTTGGGTAAAGTTAGGGTTAGTTAAGGGGGTTTAGGGTTAGGGTTAGGGTTAGGGTCAGGGTTAGGGTTAAGTATGGTTTGGTTAAGGGTTAGGGTCAGGGTTAGGGTTAGGGTCAGGGTTAGGGTTAAGTATGGTTTGGTTAAGGGTTAGGGTCAGGGTTAGGGTTAGGATCAGGGTTAGGGTTAAGGTTAAGTATGGTTTGGTTAAGGGTTAGGGTCAGGGTTAGGGTTAGGGTTAGGGTCAGGGTTAGGGTTAAGGTTAAGTATGGTTTGGTTAAGAGTTAGGGTTAGGGTCAGGGTTAGGGTTAAGGTTAAGTATGGTTTGGTTAAGGGTTAGGGTCAGGGTTAGGGTTAGGGTTAAGGTTAAGTATGGTTTGGTTAAGGGTTAGGGTTAGGGTCAGGGTTAGGGTTAGGGTTAAGTATGGTTTGGTTAAGGGTTAGGGTTAGGGTCAGGGTTAGGGTCAGGGTTAGGGTTAAGTATGGTTTGGTTAAGGGTTAGGGTTAGGGTTAAGGTTAAGTATGGTTTGGTTAAGGGTTAGGGTCAGGGTTAGGGTTAGGGTCAGGGTTAAGGTTAAGTATGGTTTGGTTAAGAGTTAGGGTTAGGGTTAGGGTCAGGGTTAGGGTTAGGGTCAGGGTTAGGGTTAAGGTTAAGTATGGTTTGGTTAAGGGTTAGGGTCAGGGTTAGGGTTAGGGTTAAGGTTAAGTATGGTTTGGTTAAGGGTTAGGGTTAGGGTCAGGGTTAGGGTTAAGTATGGTTTGGTTAAGGGTTAGGGTTAGGGTCAGGGTTAGGGTTAAGTATGGTTTGGTTAAGGGTTAGGGTCAGGGTTAGGGTTAGGGTTAGGGTCAGGGTTAGGGTTAAGTATGGTTTGGTTAAGGGTTAGGGTTAGGGTTAGGGTCAGGGTCAGGGTTAGTAAAGTCATGGTTTGGGTTAGTGTGAGTGGCCACGTAATGTTGGAAAAAAACGCAAACACGGTAAAAACGCACTAAAAACGCATACAAACGCTTAAAAACGCTGCGTTTTTTTCATGCATGCTCATAAAAATGCTTGAAAAAAACGCAGCAGTTGTATGCTTTTGTATGCGTTTTTCAATGCGTTTTTTTGCGGGAAAAACGCGCTGCAAAAAAAAGCAAGTGTGAAACAGGCCTAAGATGGGGTACTTCATTCACTTTCATTGTATTGTATTTTGCTCCAGAATTTGGGAGCAGGTTAAGCAACTAAAATTCCTTAAAAACTAGGGAACGTGAGAACTCGAAAGTCATGGTTTTGCTTACAGATTATGCAAAAATATAAAATATAATATTGTCTATGAAAGAGGAGTGGGAACAGTATAGCATTTAAGTCATTCCACACACAAGCCGATCTGGCTCCAGCTAAAAAAAACCCTAAAGCACCCAAGTGTTCCCCAAGTCAGCCTTCTCTCTCTCTTGAATTATTTTCAATAGACAAGGATCTAAAACAAGGCAATAACCCTCGATTAATGGGAACCTGTCAGTGGTTTTGGCTGATATAAAATACGTCCATCACCTTTCAGGGCTTATATACAGCATTCTATAATGCTGTATATCTGCCCCCAACCCAACTAGGAAGAATTGAAAAATAACTTTGATTATACTTGCCCGCGGGGCAATTCAGTCTGATGGGTGTCACTCTTCTTGGTCCAGCACCTTCCATCTTCTTCCGATGCCACCCTCCTGCTTGCTTCTTGTGTATGATGCGTCCTACGTCATCCACACAGGCTCCCCGGTATCACGCTCCTGTGCATATGTACTTCTCTGCCCTGTTGAGGACAGAGCAAAGTACTGCAGAGCACAGGTGGCAGGGCTCTTTGACCTTTCCCAGCACCTGCGCACTGCAGTACTTTGCCCTCAACAGGGCAGAGAAGTACACCTGCGCAGGAGCATGATACCGGGGAGCCTGTGTGGATTATGCAGGGATGCGTCATTCACATGAAGCAAGCAGGAGGGCGGCGATCATTAGAAGATGGTAGGTGCCATACCAAGACCAGTGACACCCCTCGGACCGGTCCGCAGGTGAGTATAATAAAACTTTTCCAATTCTTCCAGACCGGGCTGGGGGCTTATATACAGCATTATAGAATGCTGTACATAAGCCCTGAAAAGTGATGGCCACATCTTATATCAGCCAAAACTGCTGACAGGTTCCCTTTAAAATGGTTGCTCATACTAAGAAAAATGGTCTTTGCTTAATATTGCAGCTTAGCCTGACTTTTGATTGTGTGAAAGCTGCAATTTCAAACAAAGACCATGAAAAATATTGAACTTTTTTTTTTTTTTTTGGGAAAAAAAGCCAATAAAATCTCTTTTTTCTGAATGACTCATTTGAGTAGTTTTTTTTAAATTTTTTGACCATAAAAATAATTGATTTATGAATAGTAATCAACGAGTGACAGCAGCAGTTTTTCAGTATCCACAAGCTTCATTTCCTTCCACCACATATCACTTTTTAGACTAAGGCCTCATTCAGATGTTTTGTTTATAAAAAATTTGCTCTAGCCGTGATTTTTACAGATCGAAAATGTACAAAGTGTCTGTTAAATACAAAAAATGACCACATGTCCAAGTTACGGATCAAAATCACACGTTCAAGACTATGGGTCCATGAAAAACTGTGACAGTGCACTGATGGTGTCCTATTTGCTTCCTTGCACTGGCCATTTAGCCCTGTTTGCTAGGAGAAGCTGGAGAAACCTCTATCAGTTTTTCTTTCCATATCACTGTAGGATATGTGTACCAACTGGGGGGGTGGTCCCTTTTTCGCCGCCGCAAACAGACTTGAGACAGAGACTGATGTGCGTTCAACAGGTCCTCTTTATTGGCCGTCCTCTCAACGACCGCAGCACCACACAGCAGCTGCACGACACCTTCCGCACAAAGGCCCGGGTACCCTTTACTTTCTTCCTTTTCCTAATTGACGTCTCTCGCGGCTCTTTCACTGTGGCTGCCCTAGGCCTACCACCACATCGCTTCACTTGTCCGAGTCCGTCCGTCTGGTACCCCGGGCTCTCTCTGTTCTGCGGCTCTCCTGTCAGGGCCACCCCCCTGACCGTCTTTCTCCTCAGTCCCTTCCGGAGCTTTCTCTTCTGTCCGTCTCTCCCTTCTGTCTCCTCTTCTCCTGAGCTCCTCCTCCTGGACTGGCTTGCTTCTGGAACTCTCTGCAACTATTTATTCCCCTCCCCGGGAATTCCCCTCTAGAGAACCTGTAACCCTGTCCCCCATGACTCTGCGGTTTCGTAGCCTAAAGCTGTTGTTAAGCCCTTTCCTCACTGCTCCCTGTTTCCATCTTGTGGCCAAACTTCAGTACTGCACAGTCTCACTTCCCTGCTGTTCTTGGTCTCCACCTAGTGGCCAAACCCGGTATTTTACCATCTTCTACTGTCTCTAGCTGTCTCCCCACACACATATACAGCAGTCCTCGTCAAACACTTTCATGGCACATTTTACATTTACGTTCCTGCTGCAGACAGGTCCATAGGTCAGTCCACTTCCCTACATCACTAATACAACACAGATTGTAAAAGCTGAAATTGGGTTTGTGCACAAAAAGCATTTTTGTTTCATTTTGGAGCAGAAACTGATTTGAAATTTAGAGCAAATTCTTCAAATCCTACCCCAAATCTCAAAAATCCTCAAAAAAATGGACGTTCTGCTCTGAAAATACTACAAAAAGTCTTTGTGCTCAGATAGCCACTGACCAAACACTGATGTAAATATGATCTAGCACAATGATGGAAATTGGTCAGATGACACATTAGGATAGCTGGCCATTAATCGAGATAATGCATGTTGTAAGTACACATTTAGTTCTAATAAAAATAGCTGATAGCAATAAAAAGAAATGTGGAAAATGTATGACAGAAATAAAATTCTAAGAAGCTTTGTACAAAAATGTTTTAAAAGCGGAAAATAATTTATCTCTGAGAAGCTCATGGTTCGGTGCAGACTTGCAGTTAATGAAAATTCACCTTTCATTCATTTCTAGCAGCACAGCAAGGAGGGGGAACACCAAAAAATCATGTCCGAAAAAGAGTTAGTCCCAAAAGACTGACAAATTCTCCCTCAAATTGTTCCTAAATCCCCTATAATTCAGCCCAAAATCAGCTAGGAACCCTTAGGCCTCTTTCAGACATCCGGTGTCAGGGGTCCAGCGGCCTGCGGCGAATAGCCGGGCCGCCGGATCCGGCCTGCAGCGGTGACACCGGATGTACATGCGGCCCCTGATGCGGCTTGGAGGACATTTAAAGGAGCCGCAGCACCGGGGGTCGAGAGAGCCAGCCGGAGAGAGATCGGGAGGCGAGAGAGCAGCCGGAGAGAGAGCGGGGGACAAGAGAGCAGCCGAAGAGACAACGGGGGACGAGAGAGCAGCCGAAGAGAGAGCGGGGGACCAGAGAACAGCCGAAGAGAGAGCGGGGGACGAGAGAGCAGCCAGAGAGACAGCGGGGGACGAGAGAGCAGCCAGAGAGACAGAGGGGGACGAGAGAGCCAGCCAAAGAAAGGTATGGAGCGTATGGAGAGAGAGAGAGAGAGAGAAGGGGAGGGGGAGAGAGAGAGAGAGAGATGCGCGCCAGGCACTTGTGGGGTTAAAACTCATAGTGCCCGGGCATGCGCAGTTGAAAAAGCCGGTCCGGCGCTGCAAAAAAACGTTGCAGCCAACGTTTTTTGCAGACGCCGGACGGCGCATGTTTGCCGTATCCGGCAAAACCCGGAGGCGCCGCATGTCCATCCGGCACGATGCGGCGATCATTATATTCTATGTGAAAAAACCGGATCCAATTCCGGATCCGGTTTACACAAATTTCGCCGCATCATGCCGGATTTAAAAAAACGGATGTGTGAAAGTAGCCTTAAAAAAGAATGTGACAGAAAGTGCTAGGGGACAAGAAAAACAGAGAAGAAATAATTGGTTGCCAACTAATATAAGATAATCATCAGCATTAATCTAAACACTAAATTAATCTAAATGGGTATAAAAGAGAGGGTTTGGAGCTACTGTATATATTTCCTTGTCTGGGACACATATAAAAGACGTCTCATCAGACTTGGAAGTCTTATGTAACTAAATACCTTGCAACCAAGATCCATTAAAAGGCTACAGATATTACAAAGTGAAGTGTATCCACTTCACATTATGGGGATGTTGGTTATTAATACAACCATCTGTGGCTTGTGGCTCACAGAGCCTGAAGTGCTGTTAACATCGACCATTTACTATGATGCTTACGTTACCTGTTGTCACTCCACTATGGATGAATCTTCTATTTATGTCTGCTCTAAAAAATATATAGTTGTCTTTTCCAGATTTTGCATGCACAATAGTTAGCAACATGAAATTAGCAATTATGAAATTCATAATAGATACATTTTTATAAGAAGAGAATATTACTGTCCATGCAATAATAATCAGTCATAAAAATGCCACAGATTTCAAGTTTAAGAATGATGCCTAGAACAAACCTGTAGTGACGCCTAAAACAAACCTGTAGTGACGCCTAAAACACACCTGTAGTGACGCCTAAAACAGACCTGTAGTGACGCCTAAAACAGACCTGCAGTGACGCCTAAAACAGACCTGTAGTGACGCCTAAAACAGACCTGTAATGATGCCTAAAACATACCTGTAGTGACGCCTAAAACAAACCTGTAGTGACGCCTAAAACAAACCTGTAGTGACGCCTAAAACAGACCTGTAGTGACACCTAAAACACACCTGTAGTGACGCCTAAAAGACACCTGTAGTGACGCCTAAAAGACACCTGTAGTGACGCCTAAAACACACCTGTAGTGGCGCCTAAAAGACACCTGTAGTGACGCCTAAAACAGACCTGTAGTGACGCCTAAAACAGACCTGCAGTGACGCCTAAAACAGTCCTGTAGTGACGCCTAAAACAGACCTGTAATGATGCCTAAAACATACCTGTAGTGACGCCTAAAACACACCTGTAGTGGCGCCTAAAAGACACCTGTAGTGACGCCTAAAACACACCTGTAGTGACGCCTAAAACACACCTGTAGTGACGCCTAAAACACACCTGTAGTGACGCCTAAAAGACACCTGTAGTGACGCCTAAAAGACACCTGTAGTGACGCCTAAAACACACCTGTAGTGACGCCTAAAACACACCTGTAGTGACGCCTAAAACACACCTGTAGTGACGCCTAAAAGACACCTGTAGTGACGCCTAAAAGACACCTGTAGTGACGCCTAAAACACACCTGTAGTGGCGCCTAAAAGACACCTGTAGTGACGCCTAAAACAGACCTGCAGTGACGCCTAAAACACACCTGTAGTGACGCCTAAAACACACCTGTAGTGACGCCTAAAACACACCTGTAGTGACGCCTAAAACACACCTGTAGTGGCGCCTAAAACACACCTGTAGTGACGCCTAAAACACACCTGTAGTGACGCCTAAAACACACCTGTAGTGACGCCTAAAAGACACCTGTAGTGACGCTTAAAAGACACCTGTAGTGACGCCTAAAAGACACCTGTAGTGACGCCTAAAACACACCTGCAGTGACGCCTAAAACAGACCTGCAGTGACGCCTAAAACACACCTGTAGTGACGCCCAAAACACACCTGTAGTGACACCTAAAACACACCTGTAGTGACGCCTAAAACACACCTGTAGTGACGCCTAAAACACACCTGTAGTGACGCCTAAAACACACCTGTAGTGGCGCCTAAAACACACCTGTAGTGACGCCTAAAACACACCTGTAGTGACGCCTAAAACACACCTGTAGTGACGCCTAAAACACACCTGTAGTGACACCTAAAACACACCAGTAGTGGCGCCTAAAACACACCTGTAGTGGCGCCTAAAACACACCTGTAGTGACGCCTAAAACACACCTGTAGTGACGCCTAAAAGACACCTGTAGTGACGCCTAAAAGACACCTGTAGTGACGCCTAAAAGACACCTGTAGTGACGCCTAAAACACACCTGTAGTGGCGCCTAAAAGACACCTGTAGTGACGCCTAAA
Organism: Dendrobates tinctorius; assembly: GCF_039654945.1. NCBI lineage: Eukaryota > Metazoa > Chordata > Amphibia > Anura > Dendrobatidae > Dendrobates > Dendrobates tinctorius. The sequence continues at coordinate 1,372,469 of NW_027361875.1, read as the reverse complement.
ACACACCTGTAGTGACGCCTAAAACACACCTGTAGTGACGCCTAAAACACACCTGTAGTGACGCCTAAAACACACCTGTAGTGGCGCCTAAAACACACCTGTAGTGACGCCTAAAACACACCTGTAGTGACGCATAAAACACACCTGTAGTGACGCCTAAAACACACCTGTAGTGACGCCTAAAACACACCTGTAGTGGCGCCTAAAACACACCTGTAGTGGCGCCTAAAACACACCTGTAGTGACGCCTAAAACACACCTGTAGTGACGCCTAAAAGACACCTGTAGTGACGCCTAAAAGACACCTGTAGTGACGCTTAAAAGACACCTGTAGTGACGCCTAAAAGACACCTGTAGTGACGCCTAAAACACACCTGTAGTGACGCCTAAAACACACCTGTAGTGACGCCTAAAACACACCTGTAGTGACGCCTAAAACACACCTGTAGTGACGCCTAAAGCACACCTGTAGTGACGCCTAAAACACACCTGTAGTGACGCCTAAAACAGACCTGCAGTGACGCTTAAAACACACCTGTAGTGACGCCCAAAACACACCTGTAGTGACGCCTAAAACACACCTGTAGTGACGCCTAAAACACACCTGTAGTGACGCCTAAAACACACCTGTAGTGACGCAGAGAACACACCTGTAGTGACGCCTAAAACACACCTGTAGTGACGCCTAAAACACACCTGTAGTGACGCCTAAAACACACCTGTAGTGACGCCTAAAACACACCTGTAGTGGCGCCTAAAACACACCTGTAGTGACGCCTAAAACACACCTGTAGTGACGCCTAAAACACACCTGTAGTGACGCCTAAAACACACCTGTAGTGACACCTAAAACACACCTGTAGTGGCGCCTAAAACACACCTGTAGTGGCGCCTAAAAGACACCTGTAGTGACGCCTAAAACAGACCTGTAGTGACGCCTAAAACAGACCTGCAGTGACGCCTAAAACAGTCCTGTAGTGACGCCTAAAACAGACCTGTAATGATGCCTAAAACATACCTGTAGTGACGCCTAAAACACACCTGTAGTGGCGCCTAAAAGACACCTGTAGTGACGCCTAAAACACACCTGTAGTGACGCCTAAAACACCTGTAGTGACGCCTAAAACACACCTGTAGTGACGCCTAAAAGACACCTGTAGTGACGCCTAAAAGACACCTGTAGTGACGCCTAAAACACACCTGTAGTGACGCCTAAAACACACCTGTAGTGACGCCTAAAACACACCTGTAGTGACACCTAAAAGACACCTGTAGTGACGCCTAAAAGACACCTGTAGTGACGCCTAAAACACACCTGTAGTGGCGCCTAAAAGACACCTGTAGTGACGCCTAAAACAGACCTGCAGTGACGCCTAAAACACACCTGTAGTGACGCCTAAAACACACCTGTAGTGACGCCTAAAACACACCTGTAGTGACGCCTAAAACACACCTGTAGTGGCGCCTAAAACACACCTGTAGTGACGCCTAAAACACACCTGTAGTGACGCCTAAAACACACCTGTAGTGACGCCTAAAAGACACCTGTAGTGACGCTTAAAAGACACCTGTAGTGACGCCTAAAAGACACCTGTAGTGACGCCTAAAACACACCTGCAGTGACGCCTAAAACAGACCTGCAGTGACGCCTAAAACACACCTGTAGTGACGCCCAAAACACACCTGTAGTGACACCTAAAACACACCTGTAGTGACGCCTAAAACACACCTGTAGTGACGCCTAAAACACACCTGTAGTGACGCCTAAAACACACCTGTAGTGGCGCCTAAAACACACCTGTAGTGACGCCTAAAACACACCTGTAGTGACGCCTAAAACACACCTGTAGTGACGCCTAAAACACACCTGTAGTGACGCCTAAAACACACCTGTAGTGACGCCTAAAAGACACCTGTAGTGACGCCTAAAAGACACCTGTAGTGACGCCTAAAACACACCTGTAGTGGCGCCTAAAAGACACCTGTAGTGACGCCTAAAACACACCTGTAGTGACGCCTAAAACACACCTGTAGTGACGCCTAAAACACACCTGTAGTGGCGCCTAAAACACACCTGTAGTGACGCCTAAAACACACCTGTAGTGACGCCTAAAACACACCTGTAGTGACGCCTAAAACACACCTGTAGTGACACCTAAAACACACCTGTAGTGACGCCTAAAACACACCTGTAGTGGCGCCTAAAACACACCTGTAGTGACGCCTAAAACACACCTGTAGTGACGCCTAAAACACACCTGTAGTGACGCCTAAAACACACCTGTAGTGACGCCCAAAACACACCTGTAGTGATGCCTAAAACACACCTGTAGTGACGCCTAAAACACACCTGTAGTGATGCCTAAAACACACCTGTAGTGACGCCTAAAACACACCTGTAGTGGCGCCTAAAACACACCTGTAGTGACGCCTAAAACACACCAGTAGTGGCGCCTAAAACACACCTGTAGTGACGCCTAAAACACATCTGTAGTGACGCCTAAAACACACCTGTAGTGACGCCTAAAACACACCTGTAGTGACGCCTAAAACACATCTGTAGTGACGCCTAAAACACACCTGTAGTGACGCCTAAAACACATCTGTAGTGACGCCTAAAACACATCTGTAGTGACGCCTAAAACACACCTGTAGTGACGCCTAAAACACACCTGTAGTGACGCCTAAAACACACCTGTAGTGACGCCTAAAACAGATATGCAATGACGCAGAGAACAGATATTTAACCTTAGTGACAGAGCCAATTTTGACCTTAATGACCAGGCCAATTTTTACAATTCTGACCACTGTCACTTTATGAGGTTATAGGTCTGGAACGCTTCAACGAATTCCACGGATTCTGAATCTGTTTTTTCGTGACATATTATACTTCATGTTAGTGGTAAAATTTATTCCATATAACTTGCACCGGAATGCATGGACAATTAAACCCTTCCTGCTATCTTGTCTGAAGAACCTTCATTTCAGCAGTGCAGCCCCTCCAACCGTGCTTAAACCATTTCTGCAATTTTTCTGTTTTGGCGATCAGTGGGGATACTAGTGGTGGGACCCACACTAACCTACTAGGTATTACCTAATAACTTGCTAAGACTGAAATACCCTTTTAAAATCCTCTTAAAAATGTTAGTGATGGGATCAATGAGCTTGGCCTATTACAATATTTTAAAAAATTCGGCTCAGTACAATGAAACATGAGGGTTTAAGATTTTTTTTTTCTCTTGGAGGATTTGAATTGAAAAGTTCACAGACTCGTTCATAAAATATTTGTCTATTACACTTGTAGCATGTATGTCAAAAGTAGTCTTGTTAGAGAAATACAACAGGAAAGGAAGCATGACCTTATCTATTCTGACATACTCTGGTGTAAAATCGTTTTTTTTTCCTGGAGAAAGCATTCAGGAATCACATGTTCTTACTGAACATAAGGAGACTTCCTTCAAGGATATCAGAAGGAAATAAGCAAAACTGCGTGTAAATGACAAGATGTGACATATAATAACTCTTCTACGCGGACTACCCACCGTGCATTGTCACATTGTGTTAGGTGGACATCTGTACTGAAGAAAACACTGCAGCTAGTAGGTGAAATGAGTGATAAAGTCGTATATAATATATAGAAAAACAAAAAAGAAAAAAAAATTCAAAATAACAAATAAAAAACAAACAAAAACAAACAAACAAAAAAAAGGGATTTCTCACGGAGTGCAGTCTCTAGTCATACAGAGACAGTGATTTGCTTCTCCAAATGAGTGTGCCAAGTGAAAATAAAGTAAACAGAGAGGGATTAAAAACTCATTTTAGTCACTGGTTGGTGTTTGTCGAAGCTTACTTACTGCTAGATCTGTAAACAGTTGCCCAACAAGATCAGCTCTAAGCACAAAATTGTACCTATTAGGGGGAAACACAAGACCTCAATAAGAGAGCAAGCTGCTGGAGACGAGACTGTTCGGATGACAGACAGCAGCTGCCGTCACTGTGCACATATTAATTCACAAGGAATTGTAGGCAGCAATTCTTGATTTCTAGGAGGGGACAAAGGAGACATGTTCTTTTGATACTGAATTAATGAGTTTCTCTGGATTTTACAAATTAAGTTATTATACACATGCAAATGTACTCGCTTCTAAACGAGTTTTTTTTAGGGAGGGAGATCTGCATAATGTATAGAATTTATTTTATAGGGAAATTTACATTACGGTATATGATATCCGATGAAGCAAGGCACAAGCAAGTCATGCACCGTAGGGTACCGTGTACCTCTATGTATGCAATTCTGTACAAAACAAACTCATATTAGTTCATAAGGAGCTAAAGTAGTTTTCTATAGACCTCTATGGGCTCATTTGACATTATTGATATTTCTCGTATTAAAAAAAAAAATGGTCGGAGTTTCATTAGTGTTTTTGATCAGAGTCAGAGTTTGGTGAGGGTCAGCTTTTACCATCACAGTTTGGTCGGTTTCTTAGGTAAAAAATAAAAGCTGATGGAGGTTTCTCAAGCTTCCCTTAAAAAGGACAGTATACAGATGGCATCCGAGTGCTTTCTGATTTTTATCACAAATCCATAGGTGAGTTTGATCAGAGACTCGGATAAAAATCAGTCCTGTCTCAGTGACTTTGTGTGGACCACTCAAGAGAACAGCCCTAGACTATAATGGGTACAAGTACTATATGTGAAAGTTGGAACGCACTCCGCTAATATCCAAGTGCAGTCTGATGGTTTCCACGTACTCAATGACTTGCATGGCCAAGTGTGATCTGAATATCCTGTCCAAGGGAAAAAAAAAAAAAAAATCAGACGTGCACAACCTCCATAGACTAACATTGTTCCGAGTGCGATCTGGTGCTTTGCCGGATTGTACCTGGACAGCAAAAACACTGGTCTGTATGAGCTTAGACTTACAGGTCTTGTAGACCTATAATGTGCTTGTGGGCAAGCATAAACCATTCAGACAAACCAGGAGTGTAAGCTACAGGTATATTGTGTTTGAAACAACTAATTACACAAAAAATATCTTTGTAATGAAGAACAGAAAATTCTCATGGTGATCTGATGTGAAGACACTAACCTTGAACTGCAGTGACTTCATCACGGGCATTTTCAAACAGTCCTGAGGTCACCGCAGTTCAGGCCAGCTGGGAACGCAGTCTCAGTGACATCACTGAGGCTGCGCTCACAGCATCTCATTCACCAGTGGTTTTCAGCCGAGACGGGCGCATCTTGGCACCGTCCAGGCTGAAAACTATTTAGCCCCCATATATGGATTACGGTGTGAGACAGAATGACTGACAGGTATGGCATATTGTTGTTTTTTTATTTTATTTTTATTACCGGAGATCGAGGGCTTCGGTGGAATTAGGCGAGGTTGTAAGTATGGTTTAATTGATGTTATTAAAGGAGTCTGTGTTATTTTTCAATTAAAGGACTTTATTCTGGGTGTCTGCGTTTTCTTATAATGTGACTATGGGGTTAGTAATGGGGGTGTCTTATTGACGCCTCTCCATTACTAATCTCGGGTCTTGTTGTCACCTGACAATACAAAGGTGACATCAACCCCCCAACTATCACCCCACTTGCCACTGATACAGGGCAAGTTGGAAGAGCCGGGCAAAGCGCCGAATTGCGCCAGAGTTGCGGGCTGCTATTTTTAGGCTGGGGCTGGGAGGGGCTATATCAATGGCTCCTTACCAGCCTGAGAATACTAGCCCCCAGCTATCAGCTTTAGCAAGACTGGTTGTCAAAAACAGCGTGGGGACCCCTCTATTCTTGATAACCAACCTTGCTGAAGCTGGCAGCTGATGATTGCAGCAGCCAGCTGTAAGTTTTACCTGGTTGATTAACTTTTGTTTAGTTATATCGCAGGTGGCGGGTGAGGAATACCCCGATCATCCGCTCCTGCTGTCTCTGTTATTAGCAACAGCAGGTGTTGTATGATGAGAGTAATAGTCCCAAAAGCCCCCACCTGCTGTCATCATTCTGACTTTAATATCTCTCATCATTCTTCTCTGCTCGCGCCAATCGCCGGCAGAGCAGGGGAGAACGATGAGAACCGTCTTCAGTACCTGCCGTCATGGAACAGCGCTTGCTATAGCATTTCTTCTCCGCTGCCGATGCATGTCACACGGATGACATCAATGTGGGTTCTCCGTGTGCACGTGTGCGGGACGCTTTGCCACCCGTGCTGACAGTAAAAACGGACATGTCTACGTGTGGGTCACATGGACACATGGTCCATGGAAACACACTGACATGTGCACAGACACATTCATTTGTCTACGTGTGTCAGTATCTCCAGTACGTGTGAAAACTGTCACCACACATACCGGAGACCTGGATGTGTGAAAGATGCCTTAAACTCATCGTCTGATGTTTTCATCTGTTTTCCCTGCCGCTCCAGACGATCTCCGTCGAAAGTGACCTGTCGGCTGGTCCAGTGTTTCATGGAGAGGCACGGAGGTCATTTTTCAATACAAGTCTACGAGAATTGTTCTGACAATCATTGAATTGCAGTGAGAGCTTGTGACATAACTTTTGACTTCCAGCAAGTCAGAAGCTGCGCTCACAAGATGGTGCCACGGGACCGGAGTGACACCGAAAAACAAGGAAGACGAATGAGGGCGAGTGTATGACCAGGGGCAGGAGACTTACATTTAAAGCGCCACTCCAGCGCTGAAAAAAAAAATAACAATGGAGTGGTGCTTTAAAAAAAATAAATAAAACAAATGCACACAAGTGAAGTCTGAAAAAATGGGGTACATGCAGTTTTAGATTCAATCCAAAGTCTTTTATGGACAAAAATGGTACCTGTATGGATCTGCCAGAACATGGTGCATATGGTAAAAAAAAATCAAATGCAAAAAATGAAAAAAAAAAAAAAAAAAATCACATTAAAAAAAGTGCATAAAAAAGGTAATTTGAATAAAACCATTTTAAAGTATTATCAATTTAGTTTGTAATACTAATACTTTAATTTATGCTGATTTGTATTAAGTCTGAATGAGTCATATGAAATGATTTTTTTCACATTTTCCATGCCTACAAGATTAGCACAATTTTAGTAATATGACCTAGGAGGAATTCAACCTTGTTACAGGACAGTGATGGCCGTGGACATGCTATGCTTCCTTCAAAAGCTTTGTTCCATATCACATGTCCTACCAATTTACCTTGAATTATGTTGTCACACAATTTTGTCTTTCGCTCCATTGCAGGGCTCATACTTAAGCATGATGACAGCTCCGCAGGAAATACAGACGCGAGGCGGCATCCTGCACCTGTGCCGCATTTACAAGAAAAACATTTTTGACTGAAGGATTACAAACTACTTTTGTATACAGCTTGACCTTGACATTGGAGACTACAGATAACAAAAGGCATCAAGGAGGCGTTAGGCTGTGTGCACACGCTGCGGTTTTACCCGCGATTCCGCAGCGGTTTTAACCCTGCGGAACCGCTGCGGTTTCCGCAACAAGGTACAGTGCCATTAAAGTTAATGGTAAAACGAAACCGCTGTGCACATGGTGCGGTAAAAACCGCGCGGTTTCGCTGCGGAATACAATCCGCAGCATGTCAATTATTTCTGCGATTCCGCAGCGGTTCTGCACCCATAGACTTGTATAGAGTCTTTACAATCCGCAGCAAATTCGGCATATGTGCGGTTTTTGCTGCGGATTTGGGTGTCAAAACCGCTGCATAGGGAAGTGATGTCAGGCGGGAGGAAGTGTGTGGGCGGAGTGTAGTGTAGGGAAAAAGCAGGAAGTCGCTGTCATGGAAGGCTACCGTCGCATGGGGATCGATGTGGGACGTCTGATCGATTTGGTATGTATGTATGTATGCATGTATGTATGTTTGTGTGTCTGTCTGTGTGTGTGTCTGTCTGTGTCAGTCTGTGTGCGTCAGTCCCCATGCGACAGTAGCCCCACAATTGTGCTCAGTCGCCGTATGGGCCTGCTACCCCCATCCGGCTATAGGATGGGAGAGTAGTCCCTGCGGTGACCGAGCACAATTGTGCATGTAAAAAAAAAAAAAAATACAATACATGTAATATTACACAAAGACATGACATACAAACATAAAACATACATTACATACTCACCATACAGCACATGTTGTTCCCCGAAGCCATTGCGGTGCTCCTGCAGTGTATCGCCGAGTTTTCCGGTGTTCGGCCGCTCCGGGACCTCGCTTTACGGCTCTTCTGCTGCGTTTGACCTTTCCCATGCAGCAGTGCCGTAAAGGAGGTTACCTGAGTCACTGAACTCAGGTAAACTCTGGGCACATGCGCAATAACACACTACAGGAGCTGAGCTCCTGGCAGTGTGTTTCTGCAGCCATGGAGAATGGTCACATCACCTGATGTGACTGTTCTCCATGTCAGATCGTAGTGGGACACTCGTTTTATGGACTGCGACGGAACGGTAGGTATAGAATTGGTTTGTTGTTTTATTTTTTCTCTAGGTTGATCGAGGGCGTCGCATAGGATTGCGCGCAAAATAAATTTTTGGTCAAAAAAAACTGTGTTTTATTTCATTAAAAAAATTTTTTTAAATGTGTCTTTTTTCAAACTTTCTCTATGGGCTTAATAATGGATCGGCGTCTTATTGACGCTTCTCCATTATTAACCGGGGTTAATGACACCTGTCAATCAAAGGTGGCATTAACCCCTTTATTACCCCACATCCCACCGCCGCGGTGCGGGAGTGGGAAGAGAGGGGCTAAGTGCCTGAATTGGCGCAACTTATAGATGCGCCATTTCTGGGGCGTCTGCGGCCTCATATTTGTAGCCGGGGGGGGGCAATATCCATGACCCCTTACTAGGCTATGAATATGAGCCCGCAGCTGTCTGCATAGCCTTTCTGGCCCTAAAATATGGGGGACCCCCACGTCATTTTCTTTTTGGGGGTCTCCCTTTTTTTTGGAGCCAGAGAGGCTACGCAGACAGCTGCGGGCTCATATTCGTAGCCTGGGAAAGGGGACTTGGATATTAACCCCTTCCCAGGTTGTAAATATCAGCCCGCAGTTGTCTGCTTAGCCTTTCTGGGCCCAAAATATGGGGGACCCCCACGTCATTTTCTTTTTGGGGGTCTCCCTTTTTTTTGGAGCCAGAGAGGCTACGCAGACAGCTGCGGGCTCATATTCGTAGCCTGGGAAAGGGGACTTGGATATTAACCCCTTCCCAGGTTGTAAATATCAGCCCGCAGTTGTCTGCTTAGCCTTTCTGGACCCAAAATATGGGGGACCCCCACGTCATTTTCTTTTTGGGGGTCTCCCTTTTTTTTGGAGCCAGAGAGGCTACGCAGACAGCTGCGGGCTCATATTCGTAGCCTGGGAAAGGGGACTTGGATATTAACCCCTTCCCAGGTTGTAAATATCAGCCCGCAGTTGTCTGCTTAGCCTTTCTGGGCCCAAAATATGGGGGACCCCCACGTCATTTTCTTTTTGGGGTCTCCCTTTTTTTTGGAGCCAGAGAGGCTACGCAGACAGCTGCGGGCTCATATTCGTAGCCTGGGAAAGGGGACTTGGATATTAACCCCTTCCCAGGTTGTAAATATCAGCCCGCAGTTGTCTGCTTAGCCTTTCTGGGCCCAAAATATGGGGGACCCCCACGTCATTTTCTTTTTGGGGGTCTCCCTTTTTTTTGGAGCCAGAGAGGCTACGCAGACAGCTGCGGGCTCATATTCGTAGCCTGGGAAAGGGGACTTGGATATTAACCCCTTCCCAGGTTGTAAATATCAGCCCGCAGTTGTCTGCTTAGCCTTTCTGGGCCCAAAATATGGGGGACCCCCACGTCATTTTCTTTTTGGGGTCTCCCTTTTTTTTGGAGCCAGAGAGGCTACGCAGACAGCTGCGGGCTCATATTCGTAGCCTGGGAAAGGGGACTTGGATATTAACCCCTTCCCAGGTTGTAAATATCAGCCCGCAGTTGTCTGCATAGCCTTTCTGGGCCCAAAACATGGGGGACCCCCACGTCATTTTCTTTTTGGGGGTCTCCCTTTTTTTTGGAGCCAGAGAGGCTACGCAGACAGCTGCGGGCTCATATTCGTAGCCTGGGAAAGGGGACTTGGATATTAACCCCTTCCCAGGTTGTAAATATCAGCCCGCAGTTGTCTGCTTAGCCTTTCTGGGCCCAAAATATGGGGGACCCCCACGTCATTTTCTTTTTGGGGTCTCCCTTTTTTTTGGAGCCAGAGAGGCTACGCAGACAGCTGCGGGCTCATATTCGTAGCCTGGGAAAGGGGACTTGGATATTAACCCCTTCCCAGGTTGTAAATATCGTCCTGCATGTTTTTTCTTTTTTTTCTGGCCCTCCCTTTTTTTTTTTTCCTTACAATTATTTTTATTAATGTTGGGGTTATTTGCTTTTGAACAGTTTAGGATTTAAAATGGATCTGCGTCTTATTGACGCTTATCCATTCTTAACCGTGCCTAATGTCACCTATCAGAAAAGGTGACATTAAGCCCTATTGTCGCCGCTACATGGTAGTGGGAAGAGAGTAGCTAGGCCAAAGTATTTCCGCATCTTATAGATGCGGACTTTCTTTGGCAGAGGCGGACTCATATGTACATGCGGGGGGGGGGTCAAGATCCATATGCAAACATCGGTGGCATATCTAGAGCATGGCAGAATGCTGTAGCTAATCCTCTGATGGCGGTATATTCCCTAAATTTAAAATATCAACCATTTTGTGTTGGTTACAGCATGTTAACACATTACTGTCTATACATTTTAGGTCCGGGACTATCCAGCTGTCTGGGACCAGGCAGAGGAGACCTACAAGGACCGATATTATAGGGACCTGTGCTGGACAAAAATTTGCCGCCAGATGTTTTCCGACTGGGATCAATTCACGAATGCCGTACAGTCTCAAATTGGTAATTTGCAAACTTTTTATGATGTCTAATATTATATATATTCGAAAATGTACTCAAGTTTTTCTTTTTGTTTGTTCTGTAGAGAAAGATCTTAAGCAGCGTTGGCGGTCGGTAAGGGACCGTTTTACCAAGTTTCTGGTTAACTGTTCCAAAAGTGGATCATCGCCAAGCAAGAAGCACTTTCCCTTTTTTGAAGAACTCCAGTTTGTGATATCAAGCAGGAATGTGCGGAGGTATTTTTTTGAAAAAGCCCCCAAAAAACTTGTAATGTGTTTAGCCATGTGTATAGTAAAAATTGGGTGCGTTGCGTAATTAACGCTGCGTCATGTTACATCGTTCAATTGCCAGGATACAGATGTTACAGGAGTGTATTTCCGTAAATGCTTTCAACACTATGCGTTCAAAGATGTAGGGATGAGGACTACCTAACACGACATGTTGCACGTTTATTGTACAACGCAGCATGTCTAGCTAGCTTGCGTAGGCATTCTTGCTACGCAAGCTAAGTTTAAACGTCAAATTATAGCATCATGTTATTTGTCATGTCTTTATTGAAAACAGGCTTTATCACCATGGTGCAAGAAAAAGGTAGCAGCACTTTTCGATGAGTGGGATGTTGGCTGTGTCCAAAGTGTAGCTTCTATGCCGCAAGGCTACATACCATACTAATGTTTTATTTTTTTTCTTTCCAGCACTCAAGGGAACATTGAACCGTCTAAACAGACCGAACAAGAGTCCGAAGATGGAGCAGGATCCTCTGGAGCTGGGGAGATCTGTTCACCAAGTGTCGAACCACCTTCTGCCGTTGCACATGCTCTGCATCTGATGGAACATCTGCAACACCAGCTGCAGGAACATCTGGTTCGGCAGAACCTGTTGTTCAACACCGACCTGCCTGTCCGGTGGCAGGAGAGCCGACAAAAAAAAAAACAAAAAAGAAAAATGAAGATCCTACTGTCAAGGCAGCGACGGATACTCTGGCGTTAATTAAAAAATCCACTTCAGAGGACCAGTATGATTTCTTTGCGCTGCAAATTGCAAGCCAAACTCGATCATTGCCACCGGACAGGCAGTCAATTTTCATGAGTGTGGTCCAGATGTCCCTAACGGCTCTAAAGGACCCTGCTCCGATCTTCAACTATGAACAGATTTGGACGGGGCTTTTTGGCCTATTCAGGGCCAGACAACAAGGCCCGCAACCTCCAGCCCCTGTGCGCCAAGACAGTGAACACCACAGCTTCACCCAGCAGTTGCAGGCAGCGGGAGACTCCACATCAGATTGCAGGCCTGGGTATGGCTATTACCCCCAGTACTACAACTTAAATTAAAGTTATCTTTTTGTTTTATCAGTTTTTGTTCTGTTGTTCTGAAATGGACTCATTTGTGTCCACAATGTTTTTTCAAATTGAAAAAAAAGAGGTTGACATGTTTGTCAAATGGTATTTATCCATAAATAAATTTATACGTTTCCAAAATTATTTTGTTGTCCTTCTTGCTCCTTCCTATGATCTGTCTTTTCCAGTCTCTATGCTCTACCTTACGTTATGATTACACAGGTCAACGAAAAAAATTTTTTTTTCTGGTGTCCAAAATATTTTAATGAATTTGGGGTATTTTTGGGGTGCTGATTCTGAATATGTCATCAGTTTTGCCAGATTGGCTCAAGTTTTTGAGATTTTTGGTATCTTATTTATAGCACTTGTTGGTAAATGCGACGCATCATCTCATTAATTTCTTTGGATTAGTACTTGAACTGAGCAGTTCTCAATATAGTTTTGTGTTAATTAGTGTTCTAAAAGTTTGTTCATAGCTTGATTTTTGCACTAACTTTATGTTGTTGCCTGTTTTCCAGTGAAAAGCATGAACTCATCATGAAGAAGTTGTCTTAACGATCCAGACTCATTCTGTTACATTTGTGGTGAATATACACTGCCAAAACATAGAAGAAACATAACAGACTTCGTAAAAAAAGTGTATTTTGCCTATTTTGGGGTTATGCTTGGGGACCAAGACAAGTTTTGGGCACCACACATAGTGTGCAAAGCATGTATCGAATTATTACGAAAATGGAGCAAAGGACAAAGAAAAAGCTTCAAATTTGGTGTTCCAATGGTGTGGAGAGAGCCAAAAAATCATCATGATGACTGTTATTTCTGTGCAGTGCAAGTGCAAGGATTCAATAAGCATAAGAAACGAAAATGGGAGTAACATGGAATCTGCAAGAAGGCCTGTCCCTCATTGTGAAGATGTGCCTGTACCTGTGTTTACCATAAATAACAGTCATCATGATGATTTTTTGGCTCTCTCCACACCATTGGAACACCAAATTTGAAGCTTTTTCTTTGTCCTTTGCTCCATTTTCGTAATAATTCGATACATGCTTTGCACACTATGTGTGGTGCCCAAAACTTGTCTTGGTCCCCAAGCATAACCCCAAAATAGGCAAAATACACTTTTTTTACGAAGTCTGTTATGTTTCTTCTATGTTTTGGCAGTGTGTATTCACCACAAATGTAACAGAATGAGTCTGGATCGTTAAGACAACTTCTTCTTGATGAGTTCATGCTTTTCACTGGAAAACAGACAACAACATAAAGTTAGTGCAAAAATCAAGCTATGAACAAACTTTTAGAACACTAATTAACACAAAACTATATTGAGAACTGCTCAGTTCAAGTACTAATCCAAAGAAATTAATGAGATGATGCGTCGCATTTACCAACAAGTGCTATAAATAAGATACCAAAAATCTCAAAAACTTGAGCCAATCTGGCAAAACTGATGACATATTCAGAATCAGCACCCCAAAAATACCCTAAATTCGATGAAATATCTTTGGCACCAAAAATGCTGTTGACCAGTGTTATTTGTAGTAGACTCTGCCCTGTTCTTCAGGTTACGTTCCCTAGCTCTTGTACCTTGCCTGTGTTCCTTGTGTACTTTTTTGTGTATGTTTTTGAAGGCACGTGTATTTTCACTGTCACCTTTTGGAACAAGCTTTGCCGTGACGTCTTGCATGCGTCTTCTGTACCTTAGCCATACATTGTCGCTGTGTGACCCTTGCATGTGCCTGGTTGTAACCGTGCCCTCCTCTCTGTGCCTCAGCCGGGTTTTCCATGCTTTCTTGCACCCACACTGTTTCTTGCACTGTGCTTTTTGTGCTTCTTTATCAGAAGGCTTTTTCGATTATTGCTACCTTTAATCTCTGTTGTGTTCTGATCTGTATGAGCTGCGTTGAAACCTTACGTGTTGTCCGTACCCACCTGTTACTGCCTATGTTCTACTCTTTGCCCAGAAACCTGCCCCTGGCATGTGTCTCTTCAGGACGTTGTGTTGAATCCTGCCTTAGACCATGTCTTGAACTGACGCTCCTCCTTGAATGAACCCTTGAACCCTGGCTTGCCTGCCGGATGCACGTAGTCTGGCGTTGGCTGACACAGGTCCGGAGAGTGATGACTGCGGCCTGATGTCCGGAGATGATGTCCACATCATGATGTCCGGACCGGTTGATCGTTGCCAGATGTCAGGAGTCATATGCCACCTAACCCTTGTCTGAACCCAGGCGTGCCACCTAGCATAACATGCCTTGGATGTTGGCGTGCAGTTGCACGCACCTTGATGTGTATCACTCTGTCCTCATCATTAAGTATTTACACAGTTGTTACCCTAAGCTTTAATGACGAGAATAATAATCTTTAATAATAATCTTTATTTTTAGATAGCGGAAACATATTCCACAGAGCTTACAGTTTGCACACATTATTATCACTGTCCACAATGGGGCTCACAATCTAGATTACCTATCAGTATGTCTTTGGAATGTGGGAGGAAACCGTAGAAGCCGGAGGAAACCCACGCAAACACGGGGAGAACATACAAACTCATTGCAGATGTTGCCCTTGGTGGGATTCGAACCCAGGACTGCAAGGCTGCAGCGCTAACCACTGAGCCACCGTGCTGCCCTGTGTCCACACTTGGTCTTGTCTTGTATCATGCACATACTCTTTTATCAGACACACTTGTGTCTTCCTTGAGCCGGCCTTCTAGTTACAGCAGTCATAGTGCCTCACACAACTTTTATTGCCCCTGAGACACTCCATGTATTGGTGGTGGTTCCTCACAGTGTCAGCTCTCCCTGGTTGAGTGTGTGCCACAACCTAGATCGTCAACAGCAAAAGAGACCGTCATATTAACCTTAAACTATGGGATGTGTCTAAGTACATGTGTGAGTACGTGTGTAAGTACGTGTGTGTGAGTGCATGTGAAGTACGTGTGTAAGTACGTGTGTGTGAGTGCATGTGAAGTACGTGTGTAAGTACGTGTGTGTGAGTGCATGTGAAGTACGTGTGTGTGTGAGTGCATGTGAAGTACGTGTGTGAGAACGTGCGTACGTGTGTGTGTGTGAGTGCATGTGAAGTACGTGTGTAATTACGTGTGTGTGAGTGCATGTGAAGTACGTGTGTGAGTACGTGCGTACGTGTGTGTGTGAGTGCATGTGAAGTACGTGTGTAAGTACGTGTGTGTGAGTGCATGTGAAGTACGTGTGTGAGTACGTGCATACGTGTGTGTGTGCATGTGAAGTACGTGTGTGCGTACGTGTGTGTGAGTGCATGTGAAGTACGTGTGTGCGTACGTGTGTGTTTGTGAGTGATTGTGAAGTACATGTGTGAGTACGTGTGTGTGTGTGTGAGTGCATGTGTGTGAGTGCATGTGAAGTACGTGTGTAAGTACGTGTGTGTGAGTGCATGTGAAGTACGTGTGTGAGTACGTGCGTACGTGTGTGTGTGTGTGAGTGCATGTGAAGTACGTGTGTGAGTACGTGCGTACGTGTGTGTGTGTGTGTGAGTGCATGTGAAGTACGTGTTTCTAAGTACATGTGTGAGTACGTGTGTGTGTGTGTGAGTACAGTGCAAAGCAAAATTGCAAACAAAAGGGTTGGACCAGGAAATTATCCTTTTTTTTTTTGTTCAAACAAGTCTAAACTTTATTGACATGTGATGCTGTAAAAACGCAGACAATTCCAGATTTCAAAAACGCAGCAAAAACCGCATGTTTTCCGCAGCAAAACCGCAGCAAAACCGCAGCAAAACCGCACCGCGGTTTCTGCCAGCACATGCGGTTTTTGGTGCGGAAAAAAACGCTGGATAATCCGCAACGTGTGCACGTAGCCTAAGGTCATTGCTCAGGTTTAACTACTTTTTTTTGTTTCAGCAGCAAATAAGCTAATGAGACCAATGCCTTGTGCCTCTGCATTTATTCCCCATATGGTGCCGAAAGCGAAAGGTTATGTTAAGTGTTCTATTTTTTATCTGAAATAGGAAGACAAGTGGAACGATGCACTAAAGAAGCTACATCTTGTGCATAGAAAGAAGCTTCACCTAAAAGGGACCATCTCATAAATTCAGCATCTATATAGAATAGCTGCTGAATATGAACTCCTTACCTAGACATTGGGAGATCAAGCTAGTTGTAAAGGTCAAAATTGAGGATGGGTCAGGGGCAATTTATTGTGCTATGCATTGCAAAAAGAAAAAAGCAGATCAAAAAAGAACATAAAATGTACACACTACACGTCTGTGAGGAGTAAAATGCTAATGACAATTATAAACCAATTCTGAATTTTTAATAAAAGTGTGATTACACATCGAAGCTCAAAGAATCTAAATTATTGGAAGAACGTGATCTCTTAAGAAGGATCATTCAACTATGGTACGTTAAAAAAAAAATGGAGGCTCAGAAAGTTGTATGAAGTTACAAGAACCTGGAAAGACATTTTTAAAATAGGCTACCAATTAAATGTAGAATGAACCATGTTCTAACATGGTAAAATGTCACATCTTAAAGGGAATCTGTCAGTAGAATCAACTCTCTACACGGGCACGTAGGAAGCTGAATAAAAGGATACCTTCATATTTGCAATTTGATGTCCTCCGCTTAAAGGGAATCTGTCACCCTTTTCTTGGCCTTGCAGCTGCCGGCATAGACATCGGGGGCTGTTGAGCAATGCCAGACCTCTCCCGACGCTGCGCACTGCAGGACTCTGCTTTGCCCTCAACAGGGTAGAGCAATGCGCCTGCGCCAGAGCCATTACAGGATGGGAGAAGAGGACATCATCGCATGAAGAAGGGAGGTGCCGGACGGGACGGTGACACCCATCGGACCGGACCGCCCACCTCGGTGAGTATAATATAACGTGCTTTTCTTCTCTTTCAGATTACATCGGGGGCTTATCTACAGCATTACAGAATGCTGTAGATAAGCCCCCGATGTCTATGTCGGCAGCTGCAAGGCCAAAAAAAGGGTGACAGATTCCCTTTAAGAAATTTATATTTTTCTTAATATGTAAATGAACTGTTGATATCTATGGGCCAGACGTAAATATCCCGGATAATCTACCTCTTATTATAAATGAAAGATGGCATCTCCAGTGTGAGACATGTAGATCAGAAGAGCAGATTTTCAGTCATTACATGTCTTACACTGGTAACACCACCTTACAGTTATAATAAGCTCTGGAGGCAGATACTTAGTGAGATCTATGTCCGGCTCATCGATCTTAACAACTTATCTACATATTAGTAAAAATATAAATTTCTCGGGAGTAAGGCATTGGATCACAGATATCAAATCATGGTATCATTTTATTCTATATACCTTTATCTTTATACCCCTTTTCACATGTAAATTGCCATGGAATAAATGGCGATATAACAATAAATAATAGTAAAATAATAATTTTACGACATGCATGTTCAAATAGAACGTTTAGGAGTGTTGATCCTACTGATAGATTATCTTTAAAGGTTAGAATGAAAAATGTTGCATTGTCATATTAATAGAATTGAGTAGTGTCAAGAGGGAAGCTGAAGAAAATATCACATTTTATATTGAGTCCCCAAGGGAAGAATCCACAGAGATCATGAGTCTCCTTCAATAGAAGTCTTCAAGCAGAGGCTGGACAGATATCTGTCTGAGATGGTTTAGTGAATCCTGCACTGAGCAGAGGAATGGAGACGATAACACTGGAGGTCCCATCCAACTCTAACAATCTATGATTCTATGACATCAAGCAATACTTCATGGGGAAAGAAAAAAACCAATTTTATCAAACAGAAAGAAGTCTATTCTATAAAGCTAACTATACACATAGCAATAGCAAAATGGTTACTCTTTAAAGTTAGGGCGCTTCTGAGACTTGGACACGAGAGACCAAGGTTTGTTCGGTGCTGCTTCTACATCGCTGCCCTCAAGTGAATGGGTTCACTTTGTGCCTCCATGGGTGCTTCAAAAAGCAAGTCCATCCTACTAGTTGGATTTTTGTAGCTTGCTTGACACAGTTGCAGTACCCTCAGATCACAAAGCGACCCCATTCACTTGTTATTGCGCCACCGAGTAGCAGCAGCACCGAACAAACCTTGGTTGTGCAACAAGTGTCGTGAAGTCACCAAGTAGCCCTAGCCTAATACGATACGATATGATACACTTTATTGATCCCGAGGGAAAGTATGGTATTACAGCAGCGTTACAAACAGCATTCCAAACACTACAACATTACAAACAGCATTACATAAAGTAATTACTAGACACAGATCTTCCACATGACTAACCACATTACGTAACAAACAAATTTGTGTAAGTGCAGGAACTTAAATCTTAGATCTCTGATCATTGCTATTAGTACACCAGTCATAGGTCATTGTCGTCTTTCACCCTTAGGAAATTGCTATATATCCCCATCGCAGTAGGCACAAACGATTTCCTGAATTTCTCCTTCTTTCACCTAAGTAGGATTAGACAGCTGCTGAATGTGCTCTTCTGCTTCAAGAACAGTTCGTATAGTGGGTGTGTATTATTGTTCATTATAGCCCTACACCTATTCTGACTCCTATCTTCCACAACCTCCTCAAAAAAGTCAAGATGAAGGAAAACAGCCGCGCTTACCTTCTTGATAAGTTTGTTGAGCTTATTAGTGTCAGCCACTCGCACACTACAGCCCCAACAAATGATAGCAAAAAGATGGTGCTTGCCACAACGGACTGGTAGAATATTTCCAGCATTTTACTGCACACATTGAAAGACCAGAGCTTCCGCAGAAAGTATAGTCTGCTCATTCCCTTCTTGTGAACCTTCTCTGTATGACACCTCCAATCAAGTTTGCTGTCAAGGTGGACCCCCAAATATTTGTAGCTCTCAACCATCTCCACCTCCTGGCCAGCAATAGTGATTGATAAGTAATCATCTTTTTTCCTTCTATAACTCACCACCATCTCATTGGTTTTCTTCACATTTAGTTCTAGACAGTTAGTCTGGCACCAATCCAAAAAGTCAGAAACCACCCTTCTATGCTCCTCCTCCCCCCGGTCCCCCACAATGCACCCTACAATCACTAATGTGCATTACTAAAATTCTACAACTTTTCGTCCTTTGTTCCTGGTGTGTGTCCTATGTTACGACCCACCCCAATGCATCTGATATTTCCGAATAAAATTCAATTAAAATATCATATTCACACACAGATTATGCAAATTATATATTTCCTTTTTAATTAACATAAATATTATCAGATTAGACTTAATTTGGAAATACAAGAGGTAATGCCGTTAAAACTTCACCTTCTCTTTGACCGTTTTTCACATTCAAGGGAGGACAAATAATGTGGTTTTCTTGGTAACAAGAAAACAGATATTTGAGGTGAAGAAAACATTTTTAACAGTCTTGAGCTTCTATAGTTCCTTTCAGTAAAAAGTATTTTTTTTCCCGAAGAGTTCATCTGGGTCAGGTGTAAAAATTAGAACAAACAAGAAAAGTGTGATCTATGTCAACCAATTATTATTTTTGTTCGGTTGTCATCGTTTGATTCATAGATCCTCAATTTCTTTTTTCTTGTTTCCTTTATAAATACTTTTTTCTGCTGTCAAGCCAAATGAATTACTAATGCCCGTAAATCACAGACTTCTATGGAGCTAGAAATCCCATGCAGAATATTCGAGCATGGTAAATAAGAACTTTATGAAGTATTACATTTTTCTACAAGAATATTATGGTTTTATTTTCAAATTTGATTTCTAGTATATATTTGTAGAAAGCAAGTTTTCTTTTCGACTGTCTGTTGACCATGTCTACTTCAATGAGTAATGGATGCCTATAGCTTTGCCTTGGGCACTCAATCGGAAACCTAGTGGGGCCGAAGATTCAAAAATCTCCTGGGTTTTATTGTCTCTCTACTATAGATTACACAATTTGTTACGACTGCTGTGTTGAAAATCAATGTCAAATAAAGATGAAAGGGCAAGATACGCTTATAGGTGAATACATATTGAAGCCTGTACAACAGGGAACATGAAAGGCAAGTAGACTGGGTGTTGGAGAATTGCAGATATCTGTGTGAGCACTGAAGACATGCTCTTCCTTTTACCTCCAGTTGACTCCTTTTTGTAAAGGAAATAAAGGTCTTTCAAGAGCTCCAGGGTACTGGGAAGGATGGTGAAGGGAAGCATGCCACTAGTGTCACCCACTATGATAGAAAGATGATCAGAATGACAAAGTGTATGAGTCTGAAATGACCCATTGGACATTTTGCTCTTTGTGTTTACTAAAGGCTCATTAAAGTGTCCGTAAGTTATCTCCGACATAAAAACACAGATCGATGATCATCAGCTTGAAATTTAATATGCAAATTGCCTCCCCAAAAGAGCATTCTATTGCCTAAAAGTCTCCTTACAAATAGCATGTCAGGTATGTCACTCTTCACAAGGAAACACGTAACCCCTTTACATTAAATTTACCCCTTACATGAAGACGCTGAGACATTACATGAGACGTTACCCCCTTGCAAGAAGTGATTCCCCCTATCCATGAAATACATAGATAGAACACATATGTGACTCACGGATGTCTGAATAAGGCCCAAATGCAACCAAGACACTGAAAAAGTTAAAGGCGTATAGAGAAGCATAAAGTAATTCAAAGTATAAAAATAAGTTATTTTCTTTTGCTTTCTTACAATGTGACCTTGAGAGGACATAACTAAAATGTTTATTTGGTAAAGGGCCAGAAGACGTTTTACTGAAAGCAACAGTTATATGCATTCAGCAAGTGAAAGAACAAGAAGAAATGACAACTATGCTTCCCATGGGAGATGGCGAACAAAGGAAGATAACACTCAGTAAGCTGAATTCCTTCAGCACTGGATCACTGGGAAGAAACACACAGCAGAGTATGTAGAGGTCAACACAAACGGCACAAAAACTGGAGCCAAAATGCAGAGAAAAATCAAACAAACCCTACTGATCTCAATTTTCTCTCTGCAGAGAATCCATGAAAGTTACATGACCTAATACAATGAGGTTAAACAAGGGCGGACTAGACCCAGCGGTTAGGTAGCAAACACACCTCAAGAATTGTCACTTGTACCTAACTTTTGGTACCTAGGAAAGTTCTTACTACCAATCAGTAAAAAGTCACTCCAAAAGTAATGTAACTGTCTCTAAAAGTCCAACATATTCTTGCACCAAGGGAAAACTAAGTAAATGTCAAAAAGTGGTTAAAATTATTCTATCATTAAAAATTAGATGAGGCTATGTGTTTTATGTATTTATAGTGCAAAGAGGAAATAAAAAGACAATGCAAATAAGTTGGCATTTATAATTGCTATTGTCCAAACGTTAAATAGGTATGCGCCTGACTGTGCACAGCCCGGATAGATACCAAGACAACTGTAAAGAAACATATTTGGTACATGTTTATTTGCAGGGTTCCTTGTATAGTAAAGTACTTTTGGCCTCTGTCTTGTGAATGGTCACCTATGGTGGTGACGTTACAGTATACGTTGGGAAAAGCTTCCAAAGTATACTGTAGGATAGGTGCACATATTCAGTGAGCACCGAGCCTAAATTCTAAAAATATTTACCATACTTCATTAGTTCCAAGTAAACTAGCAGGGAAAGATGCAAGAGGGGAAAAAAGATAGGAGGTTTACAAAATTGTTAATGAGACATCAGGCAACATTAGTAGCAGATGTCTTCTGATACTTAGCTCTGATGTTCCAAAGTACCTGTCCAGACACCAGGGTCTGACATTCCATGGTGCCTGTCCAGGAGGAGTTGAAGGTGTTTTTTTTTTTTTATAATTTTGGACTACATAACATCTGTATAATCTATTTCCAATTTTTGGTGGCAGACTGAATAAAAAACAACAATTCATTACTTGTGTTTATTAATTCTGTTATTCACCCTGTGGCAAAACTGATAAGACAGCATTATTCTTCATATCAGTAGGATTTCAATGATACCACATTAATACTGGTACTTTTATGCTTTGCTTCTTTTGCTCACTGTGATGCCACAGCATTGTATCTTAATTAACCAGACATCTATTTTCAGCAATCCAGAAAGAATAGAGTGTTATCTATATGTTGACTTTTGAATTTATGTGTTTCTTCCTGGTTGGTCAAGAAAACAATCTTTTGCTTGTAATATTGTTTTGTAAGTTGACATTTGATGAAATATACTGTGCTCTTATCCTGGATGACTAGTGATGTTGGCTGATAATGCTAATTATACATTGTCCATGCCAGCCAGTTTGTTGGCATTCAAAACAGAGGAGGAAAATCTATGCAAATAGATTACATAATCAAACAATGCAAGTTGATCTTATCAGCATTACCTGTAAAAACTGAAAGAAGGACACTTGTTAATCATAAAAAGATGTTATATTCCTCTGTATAGAGACACCCAGAGATTCAGCCAAGACATCCAGAGAGTCAGCCAATACAACAAGGCTCAAACACGAGGAACACAGATTTATCATTCTACAGGATGCCAGCTTAGGGTACCTTAGCCCGGCTGCAAGAATACAGATCTGCTCCATTGACCATCGCAAATCCATGGATACATTTGGAGAAAGTCAGGATTGGGACCCGCCAGTCAACTGACTTTGTACATCAATGGACTGTCATCTTCCTAAGCTTGTCGTTATATTCTCTCTAAGCGTGCCACAGGTGGGGTAGTCGGTCCTGGAAGATGAAGCCAGGTTGTGACCCTCCGATCAACTAGCCTTGTACCTGAATGGAATGCAATCTTCCTAGGCTTGTCAATACCTCCTCTCTGTGTGCGTGCCTCAGGTGGGGTAATCAGCCCTGGAAGATCTGAAATAACAGCTGCTATTATCCCTGTGAGTCAGCGGAAGGGTGAGACTCTGTAGTAACGCACCATCTTGGGTACTGTGCTGGGCCTGTTCTATATGTTATCGGCCTGTTTTGTGGTTCAATAAAGTATTTCCACACTGTTTTACCCTCATCCTGTGTTGTCTGAGTATTGTTATGCCCACTTTAAAAGGAAAGCGTGTGTGCGGTGGGTCGACCCCTGGTCTATACGGTTTCGGCTAGTGTTCCCACACTCAATAAAAACTATTTTCAACATATTCTGATAGCTATAACATTTTTAGTTTCCACCCACAGAGCTGTTTGAGGGCTTGTTTACTGCAAGACAATAATATCAGTTTTCATACTTTTTTAAATAGATAATTTTAGTCACTTTAGTTTAAGTATGATGAAAACACTATATTTTTACTCTTTTTTTTATTTACTATTGTAAGGTAGCGCTGTCATTCAAGGTTGGGGACACTCGCTTGGCAGCCAAATAATCACGTCTGGCATGGGTTTTCCATAAAACAATAACAATCCATGCGGTTTATTCAGGCATCATAAACCCACAGCAGCAACATAAAGTTCATATAATCAGCATAGCGTTCATGACAGAGCTTCCCTCTGTTAAGCCTGTGGTCACACAGGTTACGCAATGTTCAGTACTCAGGCTCTTCAGCCTCACAGCTATCTCACCCCATCAGGGTTACCTCATGGCTGCTTCAGCTCACTGCAGACGTTCATTCCCTCTCCCTGGGAACTGTCAGATGCTTCCAGCCTTTACTCACTGCATTCACGTGCTGTCAGGCAGGAAGCCCCATCTCCCAGCGGGACCTTCCACAACTGACCAACCGGGTCCAAGCAGTCTCTCATGTAATCTACCCTGGCCACCTTATATGGTCCGTAGCCACGCCCACTGGGTCACATGGCTATGACCTCATCATAGGTCCTTCACACTCACATTGTCTTTTACTACCAGCGTTTTCAGACACACCCCTGGGTGGATTTGCAAGTAGCTGGTTCCGCCCATCTCTCCAGCTACCTGAACACTTCCCTAAGACATTGACACGGAACCTCAACAGTATCACGGCTGATCAACACATACACAAGTCTTCATCTCAAGGCCACCCACCTTGAGATGAATTATGATCATTCAGCATCCTACTCCTATCAGGACACTGGAAATTCTTACGCCTGTCCTGGACCACCCACACAGCGCCCCCTAGCGGACACAGTGGTCACTATACCACACTATTTTACGATATTCACTATAGTGGTTATATAGTATAACAGTTTTACAGATCAGGTCATTCTGGAATATATCAATGATACTTTTTTTGTATACTTTTGTTCTAAATGGTGGCAAAACAGTTTTCTGCATTTTTTTTCATACATTGTTTTTTGCTTGTTTTTTTATTAGACATTTAACAAGTTTTATCAAACTTTAATTTTTTTACTTTTTTTATTTACTCCATTATACAACTTTCCCAGCTTTCATCACTGGCCTAATATCCTGCAATACTTACACATTGCAAGGTGTGAAACCTGTCTATTTTACATTGACAGTAGGCCAGTTTTAGCATGATGGGGGTGCCAATAAAGTTAACGAGGGAAATTCTTTCCTCTGTTAATCATCTAAATGTTGCTGTCACTATTGACAAACAGCATCTAAGCGGTTAAATGGCTGCGATTGGTGCTAGCCCCAATTGCAGCAGAGTCAATTCTAACATGTAGCTTACACTCACTGCTGATGGCACTGGCTCTGCTTTTGAGTCAGCTCCATAACCACAGTGTACATATACAGGACATAGCGGAAACTCCTTGCCTGCTGCAAATGTTGGAGAGGTATTAAAACAGAGCATCTAAAACTTTTGTTGGTCAAAAGCTCTTTTAAATGGCAGAATCATAAGCATAAGTCTGTACATCTGCATATGGAGTCCCTATGCCTGTGAACTACCGAGCTGTAGGAAGCCATTTACTGCCTTATTGTTTCTCTAGACCACATGAAATATGTGGAAACATTTTACTACCAATGTGAAATATAAAAGTTCAGTGTCATACTTTGCACTGATGAGGAGCAATAGCCCAAAACACGTGTCTGCAAATTTAAATTCTGGTTTGGCTTTTATGCCAAGTCATATCGTAAAGCTCGTTAAAGGGTCAATATTGACTTTTAGGATCACTACGTTCAATAGGAGGAACTAGAGTTCTAGTCCTCTTCCTCTCTGAAGAGGAAATTTGCACATTTAATTTCCCAGAGGAGTATGCATTGCATATATAAGCCTCCTCACTCTGACGTGCCAGGACTGGTTCGTCCCTCGCCGCAAGGAGAAACGCTATCCCTTACATCCCAGTCTTAAGCCGCTCACCTAGCCAAATCAGATCTCATACTTTGCACTGATGAGGGGCAGTACCCTGAAACACCATGTCTGCAAACTGAGTTTCTGGCTTGGCTCCCCCCCACCCAAGTCATATGGCAAGACAAGGCCCATTAAAGGGTCAATATTGACTTTTAGGATTGCTTCTTCTAATAGGCTATGCTAGAGTTCTAGTCCTCTTCCTCTTTGAACAGGAGCCATGTGTCTATAATATAAATCTTTTTCAGGAGCATGTAACAGTAACATAACCACCATACTGGTGTCAGTTGTCAGTTCTACAGTTGTAGTCCTGGTGCCATATTTCAGTAATGCAATAACATTCCAGGTGTAGTATAAGACATGCCAAGGCCACCAGGAGCTAAAACGCTGACAACAAGAGCAACTGATAGGGAAATACTCCACTGCTAAATTGCTTAGACTAGAATTTCAGAAAGTGAAGTCAAATAAGAACAGAGTAAATATAGGGATTTAATATTACTCCCCTGTTGTTATTTATCACAGAATGTAAAAATATTCAGGTTTTAACAAAAAAAAATACTAATCAGTATAGTATTCTGATGGGTCCACTTAAAAAGGGAATATGGCGCCAGTTTTATACCTTTTAAACTATGCCTTTAATAGTATGTAAATGGGGTTCCTACAACCCCTTTATACATTAATAGTTGCCTCTGCAATGTGTTTTATTCATGTGGTGTGCTGCATGAAAATTGCGTCATCCGATTCAATGGACAAATCCAAACTGCTCAGTGTTCAGTGCTGCTCCAAACCCTTCAAACACCACCCCTCTTTCTTGACAGAAGTGGATGACGTCTCCTACGTCATCCACACAGTGTTAGAAGTCTTGCGCCTGCACATTTGAGTCAGAGACCTGTGTTGGTGCCATAGAAGTGAAGCTGGTGCCTGCGCATTACATGACTTTTGCTGGTCTCGGATTTCATTGCGCAGGTGCAAAGTCTTCGAGTATAGCATGGATGACGTAGAGACGTCATACACTTCCATCAGGATAGAAGAGGCACAAGGTACTGGGGCGGCGCAATGTGCGATCTGGACCATCAAACCGAATGGCACAATTTTCTTGCAGTGTGACACATGAATAAAAACACCTTTTCAGAGATATGCAGTGGCACTTAAGAGAATATAAAGGGGTTGTAGTAGTAACCAAACTTATTTTCTTTAAAGAAGCAGGATGTGGGTTCTTCCGGTTCTTTGCCCTTTTATTTATAAGCATGCAGAATGCAATTTTCTAATCTCGAATCTAAAATACCGCTCGCATACTTTTCTTACATTAAGGGCAGCTACAAGCAGTCTCTGCGCAGTGAAACATGTAACCCACATTATTAAAAAAATAAATTAAACCAGATACTGATAAATATTCCTTATTAACGGTTTTTATTTTCTGAGTAGGTGTTTTAATATATTTTTGTACAGGATTGTGCAGGATGCCATTTTTCTTGCATTTCTGTTAACAGCATTTAGAGATAAGCTTTACAGAAGCAATAAAAAAAGTCTAGAGATATACGTTGATTTCTACGCAAGAGTCTTTTTGGCATCTGTGCAACCAATATTGGGTAGACAGAGGGGAAGAGGTGAGCTGTGACATCACCAATTGTAAATGGTGGATCCTGTGCTATGCATATACAGAGTACTGTGCAATAGTTTTAGGCACGTGTGAAAAAATGCTACATCGTAAGAAAGTTTTCTACAACTGAAGTGTTAATAGTTTATTTTTTTTATCAATTAATAAAATGGAAAGTGAATGCACAAAAGAGAAACGTAAATGAAATCAATGATTGCCCTTTGCTTTCAAAGCAGCATCAATTCTTCTACAAACACTTGCCACAGCTTTTGAATGAACTCAGCAGATAGGTTGTACCAAACATCTTGCAGAACTAACCACAGATCTTCTACACGGTATTGTATGTATTACCATTCATTTCCTGCCTGTAATGATAATGAGATGACTTCTGAAAAGTTATCTCCATGGAACAAGCATTGTCAGTATATTGTGCAATGCTGGAGTAGCGGCCGATTAAAGGGAATCTGTCACCCCTTTTTTGAGATATCATATAATGATATCATTCAATTGTGTGTCACATAAGGATTCTCTTAGTACTTTTGCTTCCCATTGACTCCGCACCTTTCATGCATAAATACCTTTTTTATATCGGTTCAGATGTATGTAAACTGCTGCTGTCCGGTCCACTGGGCGGAGCTTATTCAACTGCTCCCCCCCTCCCTGTCTTGCTCTACACAAGAAGAAATGCGTAGAGCAAGACAGGAGGGGGGAGCTGTTGAATAAGCCCCGCCCAGCGGACCGGACCACGGCAGTTTACATATTTTCAAATCTGCACCTCTAAAAGCATTCTAAACTGCTGTCAGGAAGTTTGCTTACCCTTCAGGTGCTTCACAGGAAATGTTGCTTAAGGCTGGTTTCACACTAGCGTTTTATCACGCAGCGCATCGTGCACTATTGGTCACACACGCAATTGTCCCCTATCTTTAAAATGGTGGGCACAGTGTCTAGCGATTGCATGCATGTCTCAGCGTTTCCGTGCGCTGCGCATTTTCCAGGTGTGCGACCTGATTTCACTCTTGCTCGTGAAGGTACTGGTGTGTTTGTTGCAAGATATATTCTTGCATCAAACACACCAGTGCTCTCTGGACCAACAGCGACTGCTTTGTGTATTGGACTGCTGTATTGATTCTGTTTTCACTCTTGCTCCTGAAGGTACTGGTGTGTTTGTTGCAAGATATATTCTTGCATCAAACACACCAGTGCTCTCTGGATCAACAGCGACTGCTTTGTGTATTGGACTGCTGTATTGATTTTGTTTTCACTCTTGCTCCTGAATGTACTGGTGTGTTTCTTGCAAGATATATTCTTGCAGTGAACACACCTGTGACCTCAGGATCAACAGTGACTGCATTGTGTATTGAATTCTTTTGTGATGCCACATTGAATGTTTGCCACGTTCACTCAGGTGTGTGTGATGATACAGGTGTTGCCATCAGTGCATTGTATAACGTTTTTTCTTTGTTTTCTCTACAGTGAACAAAGTCCGCACATGTTGGAGCTCAACGAAGAACCGCTTCAACACTGATGTTCATGCTGAGGGACAGGTTTGCAGTGGTTCAGCGGCAAGGACTAGAACAACGTACCGCTATCATCGCGAGTTGGCTTTCCTGAGACCGGTTCTTGCCAGCAGAGCGTAAGTATTTTTTTTGTTTTTTATTATTATTTTTTTTAATAACCTGTGCTTTCTTATTCCACAGCTGATGCTTCTAGTAAATGCATGATAGTAATGTTTCTTTTCTTTCCACAGCACCTGGAGCAGCACCCTGCAACCTGTCCCTGGAGCGGTTTTTCATCGATCGACCTCGGACCCGTCCCAGCCATCCGACAGCCAGGAAGCAACTTGCAGGTCAGCAACACGGACAGCTGGTGACCAGGAAGCTGGTCCATCAGGTGTTCCCCTGTCCCAGGTCTCTGGCACTGGTTATGCGGGCACTACCCGCCAGCGGCAGAGGGCATCGGACAAGCCTGTCTTGCCTGAGTTCATGCACTTGAGCGAGGCCTTTCATGCCAGCCTCAAGTCGCTGTCCGACAGAGTGGAAAGCGGTTTTTCACTCATGGAACGCGGTTTTACCTACATGGAACACCGCTTCCACTCTGTCGACCAGCGCCTTGACCGGCTGGAGGCCGACCTCAACAGACCAGCGCAGCATTTCTTTTGTAAAATTGAACAGGGCATGGCGGAACACCTTAGTCCTGAGCAACAGCTGGATGTGTTACAGGCCTGCAACACTGCTTTCTTACAGACTATGCAGCAGAATCAGTACGTGCAGCACTCAGTGCTGTCATTCCCACCTGTGCCACCACTGACTTGCTTCACCACATTACCGACTTCTGCTGCATACCACAGCATGGCCACCTGCATTCCTAGCCAAGCCAGACACCACACCAATGCTGAGTGCTGCTGGACACTCCACCCCCGCTACCACCATGGCAAGCGCTGCTCTTGTCTTGAGCACCACTACAGCCACCGTTCCAACATCTTGGCGCACCGCCACCGCACAACCAGCTTGGGCCACCACCACCTATTCTCCTGGTCGGAGCACCAACACAACATCTCCGTCTAGGAGCACCACCACCACTCAGCATCAGCATGGGAGCACCACCACCACTCATCATCGGAGCACCGCCAACAACTGGCCTTCTAGGAGCATCGCCACCACCACTCATCATCGGAGTACCGCCACCACTTCACCTCATAGGAGCACCGCCACCACTCCTCATCATAGGAGCACCGCCACCACTTCGCCTACTAGGAGCATCGCCACAACTTCTCCTACTAGGAGCACCGCCACCACTTCTCCTCGTAGGAGCACCGCCACCACTTCTCCAACAAAAAGCACCGAGAACACTTCTCCTTCTATGAGCACCAACACCACATATTCTACTTCAAGGAGCACCGCCACCACCGAGCAGCAGAGGGGTGACCCACATTCCATCTTTTTCTCTTCATGGACCCGGTCCACCATCTCCAGGCGGGGAAGGAATGTAAGGCGGTCACACAGTGGTAGTCGGTCCAGGCAGGTGACTCCTAACCCAAAGAAGACCAAAAAACAAAAGACTTTGTCAGTCCCCCCTCTCCTAATGTTTCTCAACCTGCCTCCGTTTCCATCCCTGATCTCCCTTCCCCACTACTTTAGTCGCCCCTTCACCTAGAACCCCTTCCTCATCTTCCAGCCGTTCCTCTTCTCTCCACACCCCCAAAGTATCCAACTCTTCCCCCAAACGTCCTTCAAAATAATTTTTTTTTTAAATAAATGTGCAATTCTGCTTTCCAAAAAAAACTGTTTCATTAATGTGTCTTTCGCCGCCTACACACACTGCGCCGTACCCACACGGTGCCGTACACTTAGCGTTTTTGTCACCACATAGTTCCATTACTGCCACGTTTCTTGTGTCATTCTTGGAGATATGTGTAGTCAAAAACGCCAATCTATGACTTGTATTTTCCACACCAGTCTCTTGAATCAGCTAATATTACACATACTGAACAGAGGATGTTGTTGAGTGCAAGGTGTATCTATTGTTACCTTGCCAGGTATCATCAAAAGTTAATTGACTATGGTGTGTTTTTACCAACATCATTTAACTTTTTGTGATACAAGGCAAAGTGATTCTAGATATACCTTGTAATTAACCACGTCCTCTATTCAGTGTGTGTTGAGAAACTGAGGAGATGACGGGGAAAATACACACCATATGTACAATACCCTGCCCTTGTATCATAACTATCACACCTGGCCAAGTGAATACACGAGTTTTAACCTGCAGCGTCGCTTCAGTCTGCATATATTTCTATCAGACTGAAGCGATGCTGCAGTTTACCTCTTATGTGTATTCTCATGCATCTTGTGTGATAACCTTCTGAAGTCTGGATGCGTTACTTTTGGAGTCCTCACTTCAGCATGACACCAGGCCTGGGTATTGTATTAGTTGTATAAACTTTATTATGACTACTGTCTGCGTTCAAACTGAAACCACCGTGATGATACAACAAATAATATTTATAGTCACAGCGTTAGGTGTCATAAATAGTGAGGGATGCAACTGCAGTCACAAATCACTATTGATAACATCATGCCAGGTGACACAAAAATTATTTGTATTATCTCCACCGTCGCAGCAAATTGAACTCAAAGTGTAGAGATGATAAAGATCATACAACTTGTGCGTATGTATAGTCACCTGGTCAGGAGTACTAGTAAATTCATGATGCACAAGACACAGCATCGTTAATTCACTGGTACACCGGGCAAGTTGATTATTGTATTGAAGTGTAAGAAGACAGAGTGCACTCGGTACAGGTATCAACACAGGTTTTTTAATAACATACACACAAAAGAAAACTTGGCTTACACCATTTGCTCTTGCCATTCCACCTGTCCCACATCTGAGTTGAAGTAGGTCGCAAATTGGTCCCTCATTTGGCCAACTTCAACGGATGACCTGAGTGGGTGCGGAGTAAATTCAGGCACTGGGCAAGGAGCTGCATCATCGACTTCAAACAGTTCGGGTGCTCTCTAACCATGACAAAATTATGTAGAACCACACAGGCCTTCACCACCTCATCCACTGTTTACAGTTTCAGATTAATGGCTGTGCCGAGAATGCGCTATCTGGAGACAAGTATACCAAAGGCATACTCAACAGTTCTTCTGTCCCTGGTCAGCCTGTAATTATAAATGCTTTTGGTGTGGTCCAAGTCCTGGCTGGAGTAGGGCTTGAGCAGGTTTTGGCACACCTGGAATGCCTCATCCCCAACCATTACAAAGGGCTGAGGCGGACCTTCGGTGTTGGGAAGAGGCTGTGGCCTGGGGAAATTGAACTGGCTGCCATACACCTTCTGGGCCATGTCAGAGTTCTTAAAGGCCTGGGAGTCATTCCCACGGCCAAATGCCCACTGCGATAAACAGTCTACATCCGAAATGGCCATGAGTACTGTAGAAAAGTACTTTTTATAGTTATAGTACTCAGAGCCTGTTCTTTTTGGTTTTATAATACGGATGTGTTTCCCATCAAGGGCACCCAAACAGTTAGGGAAATTGCAGACTGTCCAGAATCTTTCAGCAATTTCAAACCACTTTTCCACGTTGGGCAGGGGCATAAATTCAGGACAGAGAACGTCCCACAAAGCCCGGTAGGTGCACGCAACTATTCCAGACAAGGTTGATATTCCAATACGGTACTGGAAGTGCAGTGAAGAGAGGCTCTCGCCAGTAGCCAGGAATCTGTGAAACCGAGAAACAAAAAAAATTAATTTTTGTGTATATGGATTGTTTAAAACCACAAAAAATACATAACACAAGAAAAAAACAAAAGGCATACAAATATATATGCAGCCTTTTCTTTACTACATGGCATAAAAAAAAAAAAAATTCTGCCTTTGGTTAAATACATGGCAGAACAATAATTCTGCCAGCTTTGGAACAGTCCATGTGAGAACAAAGAAAATTATGCAGGCATTATTTTTGCAATACTATGTACCGCAATGTGACCAAGAGCCGTTCCTCGGGAGGAATCGCACGATGGAGCTGTGTGTCCTGTCTGCGGATGGCATCTTGGACATGACCAAGCAAAGACCTGAAGGTTTGTTGGGACATCCGTGCGTAATCAGTAAATTTATCCGGGTTTGCCTGGAGTTCGCTGTAGAGGGTGTGGTACGCTCCACGGCTCTCCCGGAGTTCAATAATCGGATGCATCCACAAACGCCGCCACTGCCGTCTTCGCTGTCTCTCTCTCTTTGTTGATGGCAAGCAACTGCATAAGCTTGAGCCATCCTGATGTCCAGATCCAAGTTGAAGTGAAAACTCTTCCAGCGCAGATCCATGTTGTCAAGAGAAAATCCAAGGAAATCTGAAGAATTCAGCTGTAAACTGGGTCTATATAAAGAATTTCCATAACACAAGCCCACTGCTGTCCCATTGGTGGTGTCTGTTGCAAGAATTTTTCTAGAATTTTCCTTCTGTAATTGTGACACCATGCGCATAAAAAAATGCAATCGCATCGAAAACGCATGCATTTTTTTGTCGTAATGCGCACGATGATGCGACGAAAAAATGCAACATTTACAAGCATTAGTAAGCGTTTTTTGCATGCGATTGCATGCGAAACGCTGCGCAAAAAGGCGTAAGAGTAAAACTAGCCTAAGGCCCAAATTTTTATTTTGCATAAGGGGTAAGCAGAAAATGGACCCCACAATTTGTTATGCAATTTCTCGCAAACACAGAAATAACCCATATGTAGCAAAAAGCTACTCTTTGGGCACATGACAGGATGCAGAAGGGAAGAAACACTTTGCAAAAAAATCAAGCAAATTTGGATGGAATATATTGCTCATGCCAAATCGCATTTGCGACATACAAATACAAAAAACGCAGACCCCCCCATTGACTCATACTGTACTCAGTTTAGCCTTTGTTCCAGTAGTGTATTGTGACTCCATCTGCTTTATTTTAGTGAACGCTTCCCTCTGGGGTTTTACTGAATCACCTTTTTTTGCAGGTCAATATGGCATCTTCAATGTAAAAGCACAGCATGGAATGCAAGAAAAACTTGAACCAAGTTTTTTTGTTTCCGAATTTTGAAAGGCAGAATAAACAAATAAACAGCAGTTCAGGAGTTTGGGGTACATAAATATTTTAGAAAGCTTTTTCTTTTTCAGTTTTGGGAGGCAGTATTAAAAAAAAAAAAGAAAGAAAAAAAAAAGGAAATCATTAACCGTTTTTCTTTTTTTATTTTAACCATTCAGCAAGCGGTAAAAGACATACAGCAACTTTGTTCTTCAGGTTAGTATAACATCAATACCAGATGTATGTGGGTTTTTTGACAATTTTTTTCCTCACCATCATGTTCTGAGAATCATAACTTTTTGATTTTCCATTGACAGAGTCATGGAAGGGGCATAGTTTTTGCAGGATAAGATGATATTTTCAATGATACCATTTATTTTTAATACAACTATTTGATCACTTTTTATTCCACTTTTTATGAGGCAGTAAGAACAAGAAAAAATAAAAAAAACAAAAATGCTCTTTTAAGTGTGAATTTTATAGCTAGGATCATTTTTGACAATAGCAATTATGTACATGTTTTAGGCTTATTTTCATTTCACATCATTGACAAGTTTTTTTTTTTAAATTAGCTCCACTATGGCACTTGAACTTTCAACGGCCTGATTGATGGTCTAATACAATACATTAGTTATGTGTTGCAGTGCAGGAGACCTGTGAGCTTGGCGTCAATGGCGTTAAAGAGGGAGACCTCTTTGTCTGTTAAAAATCTCAGGGGCGGACATATCATTGGTGCAACCACATGGGCCCAAGAGGTGAGGGGGCCCATTTTTATCTGCAAAGCAGGTGCAATTTTGCATTTTTTAGGAGATCTTTGGCTGCAAAAGGCCCATGTATTGTTTTTGCACATGGGCACTTTTCCGTCTGCGTCCGCCAGTGATCTAGATGTTGCCGTCACTATTGTATATAGCCGACACCCGCTGCATTCTCACTCATTGGGCATGCCGCATATACTTAATTCTCAAAACATAAAAAGATGATACTGAGGAATAAGGATCCTAAAAAACATTAAAGTTGAGAAATCCTTGGGCCCGGATGGGATACACCCCCGAGTACTGCAGGAATTAAATACAGTCATTGATAGACCATTATTTTTAATCTTTAAAGATTCCATAATAACAGGGTCTGTACCACAGGACTGGCGTATAGCAAATGTGGTGCCAATATTCAAAAAGGGGACAAAAACTGAACTTGGAAATTATAGGCCAGTGAGCTTAACCTCTACTGTGGGTAAAATCCTGGAGGGTTTTCTAAGAAATACTATACTGGAGTATCTAAAGAAGAATAACCTCATGACCCAATATCAACCTGGTTTTATGAGGGACCGTTCCTGTCAGACTAATCTGATCAGTTTCTATGAAGAGTTAAGTTCCCGACTGGACATAGGGAACGCAGTGGACGTGGTGTATATGGACTTTTCAAAAGCTTTTGATACAGTGCCACACAAAAGGTTGATACATAAAACGAGAACAATGGGGATAGGGGAAAATATGTGTAAGTGGGTAAAGAGCTGGCTCAGGGATAGGAAACAAAGGGTGGTGATTAATGGAGCACAATCAGACTGGATCGCATTTAGCAGTGGGGTACCACAGGGGTCGGTGGTAGGCCAGCTTCTTTTTAACATATTTATTAATGACCTTGTAGGGGGCAAACAGAGCAGAATTTCAATATTTGCAGAAGACACTAAACTTTGCAAGGTAATACAGAGGACAATTTTATATTACAGGAGGATTTATGTAAACTAGAAGCTTGGGCTGATAAATGGCAAATGAACTTTAAAGGGAATCTGTCACCCCATTTTCGGCCTATCAGCTGCCGGCACCGTCATCAGGGGCTTATCTACAGCATTCTGTAACGCTTTAGATAAGCCCCTGATGTAACCTGAAAGATGAAATAAACACCTTCGATTATACTCACCAGGGGGCGCTTTCTGGTGCGGTGGGTGTCGCGGTCCGGTCCAGCGCCTCCCATCTTCACACGATGCCGTCCTCCTTCTTACTTCTCCCTAGGCTCCTGCGCAGGTGTACTTTATCTGCCCTATTGAGGGCAGAGTAAAGTACTGTAGTGCGCAGGCGCCGGGAAAGGTCAGAGAGGTCCGGCGCCTGCACACTGCAGTTCTTTACTCTGCCCTCAACAGGGCAGAGCAGTGCGCCTGCGCAGGAGCTGAGGGAAAAGTAAGGAGGAGGACATCATCGTATGAAGATGGGAGGCGCCAGACCGGACCACGACACCCATCGGACCGGACCGCATGCCTGGGTGAGTATAATATAACTTTTTTCTTATCTTTCAGGTTACATCGGGGGCTTATCTACAGCATTACAGAATGCTGTAGATAAGCCCCTGATAGCGGTGTCGGCAGCTGATAGGCCGAAAATGGGGTGACAGAAAATGGGGTGACAGATTCCCTTTAATGAGGATAAATGCAAGGTCATGCACTTGGGCAGAAGAAATAAGTTGTATAATTATGTGCTGAATTGTAAAATACTGGGCAAAACTGTCACTGAAAATGACCTGGGTGTATGGATGGATGACAAACTCACATTTAGTGGCCAGTGTCAGGCAGCCGCTGCAAAGGCAAATAAAATAATGGGATGCATTAAAAGAGGCATAGATGCTCATGAAGAGAACATAATTTTACCCCTCTACAAGTCACTAGTGTGACCACACTTAGAATACTGCATACAGTTCTGGTCTCCGGTGTATAAGAAAGACATAGCTGAACTGGAGCGAGTGCAGAGAAGAGCGACCAAGGTTATTAGAGAACTGGGGGGTCTGCATTACCAAGACTGGTTATTACATTTGGGGTTATTTAAATTGGAAAAATGAAGGCTTAGGGGTGATCTTATTACAATGTGTAAACATATGAGGGGACAGTGTAAAGACCTTTCTAATGATCTTTTTACTCTTAGGCTATGTGCACACGTATGCAGAAAATTTCTGCATGAAAACCGGACTCCTTCCAAGAAAACGCGCGTTTTCTGCGCGTTTTTCCATAAAAAATGCGCGTTTTTTATGGGGTTTTTTTCCGGAATGGCCCCAGTCCCATAGAAAATAGTTAGAAATGCGGATTTTTCCGTGAAATTAATGAGCATGCTGCGTTTTTTACTGCGATGCGTTTTTTTTCGTGAAAAAAAAGCATCAATATGCACAAAAAGTACAGAATTCATTAAAATGAATGGGATGCTTCTTTTAAGCAATTTTTAAGCGTTTTTGCAGGTAAAAACGCTTAAAAAACATGAAAAAAAACCGCTTACGTGTGCACACACCCTTAGACCTGTGAAGGGCACAAGGGGGCATCCTCTACGTCTGGAGGAAAGAAGGTTTAATCATAATCATAGACGCGGATTCTTTACTGTAAGAGCAGTGAGACTATGGAACTCTCTGCCATATGATGTTGTAATGAGTGATTACCTACTAAAATTTAAGAAGGGACTGGATGCCTTTCTTGAAAAGTATAATGTTACAGGTTATATACTAGATTTGATGATAGGGCTGTAACGAATGGAACCGGAGGCAGAGATGGTGAAGTTCACATTTGTTTTTATTTTTTAAGTGGAACCTCAGGACCACGGTCCGGGGGGGGGCTCCGAAGGGGTCGTGACTAGTGAGCCCCGGGCACCCGTAGTAAAGCCCCTCAGGCAGGGCTAGAATGGAATACCCGGAGGACACAGGTGCTACCTCTAGTTAGACCCCGAACACGTGGCAGCTGTCCCAGCGGGACCAAAAGGGATAACAAAAGTTACAGCAGAGTCTGTAATGCGCTGGGTCCTGGATCCGGTTAGTTGGTAAGGAGTCAGTTCCAGAGACCTTCACACAGTCCTTGGACTCGGATGGCTGTAGGCAGAATGGGATGGCTTAGGCCCAGATGGTTGCTGATATAACCAGGTAACACAAGATACTGATATGCTGTGGAAACAGAGAGTATTAGACAATGCACAGAGACTGCAGATGCAGCGCAGACAGGTTAGCATGAGAACCGGATGTAGCAATGATAGATACTCGTTGCTCCGGCGCTCTCCCTATGGAGGAGAGGCCAGAAATAGCAGCCAGTGAGCTGCCATTGGTTAATTGTATTTTTTGAATAATGCGCGCCGCCCCTTTAAGAAGGCA
Source organism: Dendrobates tinctorius (assembly GCF_039654945.1). Taxonomy (NCBI): domain Eukaryota; kingdom Metazoa; phylum Chordata; class Amphibia; order Anura; family Dendrobatidae; genus Dendrobates; species Dendrobates tinctorius. The sequence continues at coordinate 1,334,804 of NW_027361875.1, read as the reverse complement.
AGAGAGCGGGCGGGCCCTAATAGTCTTAGCTAAAGATCTCCTCACAGGGCACCAGGAAGAGGAGGCAGGAGGGAGAACAGAATGCTGAGCAGCAGCATGAGATCCAGAGGAGGCCGGCTGCTGCCTATGTGATGCTCGAGGTGAGTGCCCAGAACGGAAAGCAGCGGCAGGCCTGGACACAGCGCCAGGACGGGGGCCAGGTGTAACAGCGACAGCCCTGGGCGCAGCGTCAGGATGGGGACCGGGTGTAACAAGGGCGTTGATCCAGGGAACTAGTCTGATTTCCGTATGTGGAGTCGGGAAGGAATTTTTTTCCCCAATGTGAAACTTAGTGTTTGCCGCATGTTAGGCTATGGGTTGAACTAGATGGGCTTAAAGTCTCCCTTCAACCCTAAATACTATGCTACTATGTTACCTCTCCTGCTCTGTGTCTGGAACCACATAACCAGGCAGCAGGGTTGCCGGGGGGGAAGGCTTGCTGACCTGGACCCACTGCACCATGTGACTGTAAGGGGCGGTGGACCGGAAGCTGTACAGGCTGAGGGCGCAAAAGCAGAGCGCGCCAGAGACAGAGCAGCACGCGTCACGTAGAGAGCAGGCTGCAGCAGCGCGCTCCAGGAGTGAGAGAACTCCCCGTCAGAGGACTGAGACTGAAGGACGAGTTATAGAAAGCACTGTCTGTGTGTACGTGGACTCGGTAGCCGACGCGACCGGAGGAGGCTTCCCTCCCCCCGACAGTACAGAGACAGTGACTCGAGCGCGCAGCCCCGATGCCTGCGGTGACAGGCCAGAGTCCCTGAGTGTGGCAGAAAGACTTCTCAGTGTGCACAGCATCGTTCCTACGGAGAGACTGTTAGCGTATCATACAGAGACTTAGAGCAGGGAAGACTCAAGTTCACAGCGCCTCCCTGCTTTAACCCCTGAGGTCCCGGCTTCATCCAGAGGAGAGATTACAGAGACATCAAGCGCCGCTGTTGACGGAGCCAATGTGGGAGAAAGACTCTGCAATCAAGCTTTCACCGGACTGATAAGTTACAAGAATTCCTGTTTAACCATTTCAACTCTGCATAACTGTTTCATAGCTTTCCCTAGCCTTTTTACTGTTTACCCTGTCACTTTTAACCCTCATTGCTTCTCCCAGCGTGGAGAGTCTACCCTCTGTAAATAAACCCTTTAACTCTTGATCTGTCTCTGATCCGTGGTGACATCATCAGTACCTGCAGATTATTACATTACTATGTTAATGACTGCAGTAAAAATAAGTATTGGAGGTCATTAAGGTGTTAAAAATATTTTTTTTTAATCACTCATTTTACAAGGAGGGTGTGTTCTGATAATAACAGGGTTACAGTGAAAATCAAAATCCCTCGCTCTGCCTTGCAGGAGACTGTCAACAGTAACTGCATGTAACTGGTAATTCCTTGCAACCCTGTAGAGTTATTATCAGAAGGTTCACACTTGCAAACTAAGAAATTAATAAAACGATAACTGGTATTAGGCCTGTTTCACACTTTAGTTGTTTGACGTCAGTCAAAATCCGCCGTTTTGCAAAAAAAACGGATACGCCTTTTTTGGCGGATCCGTTTTTTTCCCATTGACTTGCATTAGCGGCGGATTTTGACGGATGGTCATCCGGTGGATCCGTTTTTTGACGGATCCGCCAAAATGTTGTCATCCGCTGACTTCAGTGGACGGACAATAAAACGTTTTTTGTCTGCGTCAAAATAGCCGATAGCAACGGATCCGCCGCTATACGCCATTCGTTATAATGGTCGCCTATGGGCGGCGGATCTGTTGCCAACAGTTTTTTTATGGAATCCGGCAACGTATCCGCTTTTCGTCACTGAGCATGCCCAGAAGAATTTCCTTGCCAGAAATTTAACCCCTAAATTCCGTTCTGGCGGCAGAAAAATTCTCTCTCTCTCTCTCTTTCTCTCCCTCTCTCCTTTTTCCCAGACTCGTTTTCCTTTAAATTTCAGTCACTCACTTACTAAAGCAGATCCGTCAAAAAATGGATCCGGTGATATCCGTTTGTGCCACAACGGAAACGGATCCGTTTTTTCACAACTTGGCGGATTTTGACTGACGTCAAATAACTGAAATGTGAAACAGGCCTTGCAGGCAACGTCTAGCATAAGTTCATAATATCATTTTTCTTTAAGAGCGCTTCAAACCAGAACTTTACTTTAGCCCACACTCCCATGTTTGTAGAGGTCCATGCTACTATACTGATGGGATTTGCTCCCATGTTGGTGATTCTTTGCTTCAAAACTGTGGAATTAACCTGAATCTCTGAGATATAATGCATTCAAGAAAGCTGGTGCAGGATGAGAAAAGTTATTTTTCATCTTTCCGACTTTTGGCCCTTCTCTCCATTCCTGGTTTCTGTTCTCAGCATTTTCCTTTGCTAGTAATGTCTCGATTGATGACCTCTGAAACTATCCTTGGTCTAATGTCTGTGAACTTCTCTGTCTTCTTCCTGCCAACGATGGTATCTGAACGTTAGTAAACTTTAAACTCTATTCCCCCTCCAGGTTCCAATGAATGAAGGCTATCCTGTGCTTACTTATCTGCATCCCAGGTTAAGGGACATTTACACTGCAGGATAATCCTGAACAAGCGCTGTTAGAAACGTTCATTCCACGATTATTTTGCAGTGTAAACAGGCTGCAGATCACCTGATGAACAAGTAAAACGCTCATTTATCGGGTGAAGTGATCTTTTGTCCAGCGTAAAAAGAAATAAATCACCATTTTCTGTGGTGCATTGTCCCATGTAAACAGGACTTTCCCCACCAAGTGCCATGACAAAAAGTATTCGAGATTCCTCGCAGCTCCACTACGAATCGCCAACGTTTGAGACATCTCCTAAACCCCCTATTTTTTAACCCCTGTGGCCCCTTCCATACCCACATGAACTGAATAACGACAGATACACATGTTATTTGGATAATTTGGCCACAGCAGCCATTTATTAACATATAAACAAACGTTTTACAGTATTTAACAACCCGTAAGGGCGGTCCTCGAAGCCCCGAAAACCAAGATTCCATAAAGTTACTAAACCAACATGGCCCCCAGGTCGAGTCTTGCCTCCCGCCGTAAAGCACCAGCTCGGAGGCACCAAAAACAACCCGCCTGGCCATGAACCATTACCATATCCAAGTTCCCTTTATCCCTTCTTCGGGATGCCTCAAATATCCGTCCACATAGGCCCACCCCGGAGGGAGTCCAGGACCTCTTCCGATCCCCCCCCAGGGCGTCCAGCCTCACCAACTTCAAGGACCACCCCCACGCCCCGCTGCCATGACAGAAAACGTACACGAAACTGCTGTTCTAACGTAGAAAAATACAAAGACTGTTCCATGCAATTCAACTAAAATACTAATCCAGGGACAACCCCCAACCCATAGCTCCAACATACTGGGAGGGTGGGTGGGAGATTCCTACTGTTACTGAGGGGTACCTAAAATGGTTGCCCCTATAAGATGGCTCCCCCTATTTATACCCATGTCCCCTAACCCCTCCCCCCTTTACTAACCCTACCCTTTAATAAACCCGGCCCCACTCAGCACTATTCACTAATTAACCCCTTACACCACGCCACCCACTATCCACATTTAATTCTAGCCCTGTTAATACCCTGAGCTGAACGAGCTCCGCGCCAAACTTTCCTCAGAATAATATTCGACCAAATCACCAATAAACCTGGAAACATAGACCACAAACGTAACATGTCAAATTTAACATCATTGATCAACCCAGATGGATCACCAGTAAATCCGGAGGTCGGTCTAATTTAACGAATCTGTGAAACTCCGGAAGCAGTTGTTTCCACACCATACCACGCTTTCCAATCCATCTCATGACTGCTACATCACGTGGCACACCCAGCTGTCTTCCATCCGGGCGAACTGCCGCTCTCAATGCCGCCCAAAACATGAAAGAGTGCCCCATGATCCAACAAAGGAGATGACCAGGCTCTGAAAAACGAAATTGAACAAGCAATTTAAGGACTGACAATAAGTGCCAAACAATATACTTACGCCAAGGATGGGCGCACATAAGATCGGAACCTCTCCGATTCCCAGCGCCCAATTCTCTTCACCACCTCATCACTCAAACCTCTTTTTGCTGCCTCCGTAGCCGCCCCAATCCGAAAAGAGTGGCCGCTATAATTTTTTGCTGACAAGCCCCCTCTTTCCAAGCAGGCTCAAAATACTGACACGAACTGGAAACGCGACAAAAAGGAACCATCTTCATGAACTAAAAGTGGAGCATCTGGTAAACCTGTGGTTGCCAAAAAACTATTTGCACATAAAAATTGGACACATTGGAGAACCTGCAACCTCAAAGAGTACAATCTTGCATCCTTTACCTGCCCTATCCGTTTTGGACATACGGATAAATATGACTACCCTATCTCCGCAAACATCCACATCCTGTCTCATAAGCCCCCCTTTTTTGTCTTTCGATGGACTAACTAATTCCCATAAACGAAAAGCCCCGAAAAAGGCCAGGGAAAATGCTAGCCTAAAAAGAATCCGTTCCCAATAAGAAAAACAAACTATCCCCAACTGATCGTTTAACAATAACAAAATTTCGTAAGACACCGGCCTTCTCCCATCTAATACTTTCCAGCCTTTTTTCCAACCTGTGACCGCTTTTAATACCAAAAACGCTTTTGTTAAATCCCATAAACCCCTAAATTTAAAACCAAAAGCCAGCCCGGACATAAAATTATTAAGTTTTGGAACCAACCAATCTGATTCCCAACTGTGACCCACCAGCATCAGTACCGTAACTTACTTTCCTCATCCAACTCGTTCAAGGAAGCCTGCCATTCTTCCCAGACGCTCCAAGATTTTCTATAGTGAGACCAGGTACCCACTGACAAAGATCTGGACAAAAATTCCCTTACCGCATCAACAGGAGGTTCCATAATTCCGATGCACAACTCAGCCCTCCTACCGCGGCCTGCGGTGCCAATTCCCGAAAACGGACCCACTGCGAAGTAAAGAGAGCTTCCAGAATAGGGCACGAAACACCAGGATTAACGTCCGCCACAACCCAAAGATTATTGCTCAAACCTAACCACACCAGATGCTGTAACAACTTTACCACATCGCCATCAGCAGAAGATAATGAGTTAAGGACCCTAACCGACCTCGTCGACTCGCACCAAAAACAAATTTTTTTTGTTTTGAATTCTGAACCCCCATGACGACAGTGCAACAACTATGGGAAATATCTCCCGAACAACCAGATTCGCAGACAAACCTTTTTCTTTCCAGGTTTGAGGCCAAAGCTCCACGAGCCATTCTCCACGGAAAAACAAGCAAAAACCGTTACCATCCGCTAGGCCCACCAAAAGGCCTAATTCTTCAGCCTATAAAACTAGCGCAAACCACATGGATCTACCATTATAAGAATCCAAAAAGAGACACCAAACTTTCAAATCATCACGAAGTTCCTTTTTTAGTCTGATAAAGTGTCCTGGGGAACTAATCCCGACCGTCACCAAAGATAACCTACGGCAAAAAGCCCGTCCCATAGGCATAATACGGCAGGCGAAGTTCAATTTTCCTAATAGGGATTGAACTTCCCGCAATGTCGCTTTCTTCAAACCGCTGACCCGGTGAACTTCTGACCGCACATCCGACACTTTATCCTCAGGTAACCTACACTCCATCTTCAGGGAATCAATCTTAATACCAAGAAAACTCAAGGAAGTAACTGGGCCCACTGTCTTGTCAGGTGCCAACGGAACCCCGAAACGTCTAGCTATACTCTCCATAGTACGCAACAACAGCGAGCAGTCCGTATTGTGAGCTGAACCGATGAATAAGAAATCATCTAAGTAATGCACACATGATTTCAAACCCGAGACCTCCTGAAGAGTCCATTCCAAAAACGTGCTAAATGCCTCGAAATAAGCACAACAGACACCCCATGGGCAAACAACGATCTACATAAAAACCTCCATCCCAAAAACAACCAAGCAAATACATGATATCCGGATGAACTGGCAACAATCGAAAAGCCGACTCAATGTCAGTTTTAGCCAATAGCGCCCCCTTTCCACACAAACGAACCCAATCCAAGGCCGAATCGAAAGATGTATATATCATCGAGCATAACTGAGGGTCAATCCCGTCATTCACAGAAGAACCTTTCGGAAAGGAAAGGTGGTGAATGAGCCTGAACTTGTTAGGTTCCTTTTTTGGAACCACCCCTAACGGGGAAACTCTCAAGTTATACAACGGATCTGAATCAAAGGGGCCTGCCATTCTACCCAAAGAAACTTCCTAGGCTAACTTTTCTGACACAACCTCCGGATACTGCAATGCCGATTTCAAATTTTTTGTAGAAAATCTCGTCTTAACATCAACAAAACGGATTTTAAAACCATCTCTAAAACCATCCCGTATTAAAGAAGCTGCCGCTTTGTCGGTGTATTTACTTAGAAAGCGCTCCATCTCTTCCAAGCAGCCGATGATCCGGGATCCAGATGCGGTGCCACTCCGTGTTCCGCGGTGTTCGCTGCTAGGGCAGCCGACTGCTGCCCGACATCCCGGTGTCCTTCTGCGGAGTTCTGTCTGCTGAGGCCCCCTCCCATATGCCCCACATACACACCCGGCTGAATCTCACTGCCCTGGGATACCCCCAAACTGCCTGAACCTACATAACCCACCCCTAGGCCAGCTGGATGCTGCCCACATGAAAAAACTCCTCTTGGGCCCCCCTGCCTGTCATAATCCTGCAGCCCCATCCCGCTTGAGCACACCAGGTGCTGCCCGCTATCCTGTGCTCCCACATCGCCAACATAATCCCCGTACATACAACCCTCCCCTCCGGGCCATACCTGCGCTGCCTGCAGCTCCCCTGAAGCGCCGCTGACAGGGGCGGGTGGGCGGAGCCAGCACTCTCCCGACTGCCGCACTGAAGTGCCGGTGTACCCAGCCTCCGTTCCCCCTGATCTTCTGCTCTCCCGCGCTGAGCAGGTGCTGCTCCGGGCTGCAGCCCTGCTGCCTCCATGTCGCGGCCTTGTGTGCCACACGATCCGGCTGTCTGCACTCCCCGCTGGTGGGCGGGGCTAATGCTCCCATCCTCCCTGCCGTTTCCCCGCTGAGAGGCCTGAGAAGCAGGCCTCCGCTGAGTCGCCTCCCCCTGCCGACGCTGAGCGGGGCCCTTTCCCGGGCGGGCTCCCGCCGTACCTTTGCCCGGATCCTGAGTCCCTGCTGCTGAAGATGAAGAGGGGGAGGCCGATATCCCCCCCTGTTGCAGGCCCCGCCGCGTAGCAGGATTCTTCCCGGCTCTCTGTGGGTGAGCGTCTGGCCTGCAGCTCGCCGTCTGCGCCGGAGGGTCCCTGGAGGGGCTCCTAATGCGGCGCCGGGCCCGAGGGGTGTGCTCCGGACTCTGGCGCTCCGGAGGTCTCGCTCTCCGAGGCCGGCGTCCTTCTGGTTGGGGTTGAGGGGACCCCGCCACCCCCTGAAGCAGGCCCTAAACAGAAGCCTGCAGCCATTCTGCGCCCCGGGAACCCGCGGCGTCCCTCAGCCTCTGAAGAACGGACTCTATTTCTATGAAGCAGGTACCTTACAGATTGCTATTGTTACTGAGGGGTACCTAAAATGGTTGCCCCTATAAGATGGCTCCCCCTATTTATACCCATGTCCCCTAACCCCTCCCCCCTTTACTAACCCTCCCCTTTAATAAACCCGGCCCCACTCAGCACTATTCACTAATTAACCCCTTACACCACGCTACCCACTATCCACAACTATAGCTTCTTCACTCCCTCTCAACTTTGTCATGATGGCCTCCCTTTCACGGCCTTTGGCCTAATACGGCCTCACTTGACAGCCTATGCCACTGACTGGTCTAGTATAGATTATTCATTGCACATTGTTTACTTTGGTCTACCTGTGTAAACAGGCAAACGATTGATGACTGGTAAAAATCTACTGATTGGCGGTCGCATCGTGCCACCGGTCAGTCGATGTATACAGACCTTTAGTTTGTGACAATCTAATCACAGTAAAGAGAGTGTTGCCTACTATGGATAGTGCAGTGGAGGTCTCCCACTTTGGACCCCCCATTCTAGGAATTTGAGCCAGAAAGCCACTGACTACTAGACTGTATCGGTCCTTGCAATTCTTAGTTTGAATGTCTGCCCTGTAATACTATATTTTCTCAATTCAGATAAATGACATGGCTACCTACAACAGCCGATCACTGGTCGCAATTAGCTGATCACTAGGACGACTTTACTTTCAAAAGAGGTTTGAGATAATAATGGGACAAGGATCAGCAATATCCACTTTTTTATGAACTGATAAGCTATATTACAAAGAACAATGCTTGCTTGTCAATAGCAACACGTCACCAACAAAGAAATGGGTGTTTGCAGTATTAGGCTGTGTGCCCACGTTGCGTTTTTTTTTTAAGCATTTCCGCAGTGTTTGTGCCGGCTCAGACGCTGCAGAAACGCTTAAAAGAAGCTTCAAATTAAATTACATGCGTTTTTGGCTTTTTGTGCCAATGCATGCGTTTTTTAAACGCTCAGGTATCGCTTAGCGGCTAAAAACGCAGCATGTTCATTAATTTCCGCATTGCTGAGCGTTTTTAGCCTTTTCCAATGTTCCCAGAAAACGCGCAGAAAAAAACGAGTCAAAAATGCGCGTCTTTTGTGCAAAAAACGAGCAAGAAACACGCGGAAAAAAACCCACACGTTTTCTGGGAAGGGGATCAGTTTCCTGAGCGTTTAAAAACGCTAACGTGGGCACATAGCCTTAGAGTAAGAAATACAACACATTATAAGATGTATCCGCCACACTACAAAATTAAAACCATCCAATGCGGCATCCTTAAAGCTCTAAACTGAAGGTCTCTTCGGAAAATCTATTTAAGAGTAGGTTCACTCAACTGATTCTCCACATACAAGAGAAAGTGGCATCAGTTTTTCTTGTAAGTTTCTCCACCTTCTCCTTTCTCCACGAAAATTGAACCGCATTTGAATGTCATCGGAGTGAAGTCCAATTTTTTCCAGAAACCCATAGACTTGCATTTCCAATTTTGATCTGACCCCTGGAATCAAAATCTGACATGTCTACGATTTATTTTGCAAACCACTCGGTCCAAGAAAAAAAAAAATCAGACATGTGACAGCCTCATAAAATCTCAAAAGGCACGAGTGCTAACCATGAAAACCACAGATAGCACTTGTAGGAGAAAATAGGTCACGTGCACGAGCCCTATAGTGATTTACAAATATTGCAGAATACTTTTGTGTAACCGGTTATTTTCTCCTTTTCTCTGTAGAATCTTAGGGTTCTTACATATATTTTTGGAAAGTCATTTAAGTATAGTGCATCTCTAGCCGTATTCAGCCTGATATTATTCCTTACAGTCCGCAATTTCAGGTCTTGACAAAACAGCCAAGACAAAAAAGCGGAAAAAGATCCAAAATTACAAACTATGATGGTCCAATTTCTACAGTCGGACCCCATGTTCTCAAGACACAAGACTGCCAAATTGAATCCTAATAGCAGCTACTGAATTGCCGAACGACGGGAAAAACATTGTCCTTTGGATATTTGTTATCTGACATTGTCTTCGGCACTGTCCGCTATATTTTTAGGCAAGAGTCTCAAAGATAATTCCTATTGTGTACTCCATATATCTACTTTCAAGAAGTGTTTTAGAAAAAGTACACAAAAAGGGAAAATAGGACTCCATGAATGACCCTATACCCAGACCATATGAATAATTGTTCTCTCTGAAGGCTCCACAGTCATTATTTTAGCCTACAAAGCTCTTATTTTTTTTCCGTTGCCATAAATTCTTCTGACTGATGGTCATAGTCCTTGGGGAATAAAATCACTTGCTGATAGGAAGCCTTAAAGCTATTTTACTATCTGGATTTATTTTATAGCCATCTGCTTCCAGGACACAATTTTTCTTCCTATGTGTGGTTTGCCAAAGGGAAGAAACACATCTTACATTTGCCAATCTGTCTGTATGAAGTGAAGCAGCCAGTCCCTTGGCTTGGCATTACTCATTTTGGATATGGTAATGTGGCAATGAAAGTTAGGAGCGTAGATTCATCACTGAACTCCTCGCCAATGACATCCATGAGTAAAAAGGAGAAGGTTGTATGCTCTGGGATTAAGACTATATTAAAGGTCAGTTTATGAGAGGATATGGATTGATCTCTCACTTGTGAAAGTTTTACTTATCTAGGGGCTGCAATGGTGGAGAACCACAATGGGGTCTTTCCTCCCTTAGCACATTTCATCATGTACTGAAAGGGAAGGGTTGTCAGTCTCATGCCGCAGAGATGGTTCATTTATGGCAAAGCATTTTTTTTTATATATTATAGGGTGAAAGCAATTTCAGGAAGATCAAATTCTCTTTCCTAAGAGAACACAATTTTCCTTTTGAAATATTCTCTTAGGGCATAGAACAGAATCTCCTCTATACACAACAGAGAGCAGCTAGAAAGAACTTCCTTCACTCTGGAGAACCAAGGATTTTCCTGCATAACATGGACATCCCATTAATTTAATGGTAGCATGTAATGCTAAATTCCACCTGCAGTGGCGCTGCAGGGAAACTGAACCCTTCCGAATAGGTCCGCCAGCAGATTACACTTGATTGCTGGTGACGTCAGCATGAAAAGCCCTATATTCTGCTTATGTTTGGAGGACCCTCCTAACAAGAAAATAATTAAAGCTGGCAACTCCATTAAAACAAAACAGTTCAATAAAGCATATTTTCAACAGATATATCCTTCTAATATTAAAGTGTTAGTTCGCCATTTATTTGAACATACGGTAAGCTCTTATCATTGTTTAATACGTTTTGCAAATTTCTACTATATTTTGTATTTTTTCTTCCCCTTTTTCAAGATGCTTACACTCAGCGAATAAAGAGGTTGTCCACTACTCAATGTATGCTATACAATATGTTACGTTTCAGGGATACCAAATACATCTCTGTCTGTGTTACTAAATGGTTTTTGAACATTAATTAAAAAAAAAAAAGTGTATTACAAAAATATGATCATTATTTTAGTAACTTCACAGGGAAAATAAATTCCAGCTTTTACTTTACATCTTAAATGTACAGGTATACAGATGTGTTCTCTACTGCGGAAATGTATTCCAACAAAGAAGAAGAATACCATTTAGATTTTTAGGTAGAGAAAATTCCGTTGCAGTCTATGGCTTACTATTATGCTACAGGTCCTGAGTTTGATTCCTGGGAAAAACCAGATTGAAGAAAATGCAAATATATATATATACATATATATATATATACACACACACACACACAGGCATGATGATCACAGTCAGATGCTGAAAGAGAGTACCTTTCGTAATGTCATGTGTGGCCAGAGATGACGGAACTCACACGGCAGAGAGAATGCAGAACTGTTATTGTTTTGAGATAGCGGAAACTATCAGATGGGCCCCCGTTTAGCTGCATCAGTTGCACATACTGTATATCCATCCGTAGTATCCAGCATAGGCAATTATATTCTGAGTCTTATGCATAATACAACAAATGTGTATATGCAAAAAGTTGCATTATTATTACACTCACATCCAGGCTTAGACTGGCCCACAGGAGAACCGGAGAATCCTCCGGTGGGCCCCTGTGCAAGAGAGCCACCACCCTCTTATAAGAGGAATAATTGGCACAATATACTTGAGTCACTATGTACAGACAAAGGCAATATCTGATTCATTTAACAATCTACCAAGTTCATTGTTACATAAATTTGTGATTGAGGATAATATCACATTTGCATGTAGCTGGAAAGTGGGGTCCTGGAGTTGGTTATTGGTGGGCCCTTGGCACACCAGTACGACACTGCTGATATTGATAACGTAACTAATATCACAGCATGCGCAAACTCAGACAGATGTTCACAATAATGCATTTGACAACTTCAATTACCCTACGTGCGAGGATGCAGACCCGCTACAGCTGTATTATAGGCTACAAATCAACGACAACTCATTGGGAGCTCATCTAACCAATAGACAAAAAAAAATATATATAAAACTGTCTGAAATATTGGTGATGATTGTGAGGGAGTAAAAGAAAATATTTTATTTATTTTACTCATTTAATTCCACCGCACTTTACACACATTATTGGCACTGTTCCCGATGGGGCTCACAATCTAGAATCCCTATCAGTATGTCTTTGGAATGTGGCAGGAAACCGGAGTACCCGGAGGAAACCCACGCTAACACGGGGAGAACATACAAACTCCTTGCAGATTTTGTCCTTGGTAGGATTTGAACCCAGGACCCCAGCGCTGCAAGGCTGCAGTGCTAACCACTGAAAAATGTAGTCCAGACTGAATTTGATATTTACATGAGCTCCTCTGGCGTCAGAAAAAAAGGCAATGAGGCTATGAAGTAAGTTACACAATAAGCAACCAAACCAACATGAAAAAAAATGGCAGGTGCAACCTGGTTTGGATTAGTAGCTGTGGCAAATTCATAAAACAGCATGTGCTGCACTTTATTTATACAGTGCACACTACCCTAATGTTACATATGGAGGTAGCACTCAGCGATCTGCAGTGTAAATAATATGCTCCTTTGAGTCTACCTGTAAATACACAAAATCAGTGCCAGCTGCTGTCCCAAGTCATGTGGTCAGATGAGACCAAAATAGAACTTTGCTGTATTTGGAGGAAGAACGATAAGTACAACTCCAAGAACATCCTCTCCCAACCATGAAGCATGGTGGGAGAAACATCATATTCTGGGTTTGCTTTTCTGCAAAATGGACAAGTCGACTGCAACGTATTGAAGGGAGGATGGTTGGAGTCACGTATCGCAAGATTTTGTCCAATAACCCCCTTCCCTCAGTAAGAAAATTGAAGATGGGTCCTGTCTGAGTCTTCCAGCATGACAATGACCCAAAACACACAGCCAGGGCAACTAAGGAGTGGCTCCGTAAGAAGCTTTTCAAGGTTCTGGAGTGGCCTAGCCAGTCTCCAGACATGAACCCAACAGAAAATCTTTGGAGAGAGCTGAAACTCAATGTTGTGCAGTGAATAAAATGCAAATTATGTAAAAATAATACAATGTGATTTTTGGATTTTTTTTTAAGATTCTGTCTCTCACAGGTGAAGTGTACCTATGATAAAAATTACAGACCTCTCCTTTCTTTGTAGGTGGGAAAGCTTGAAAAATAGGCAGTGTATCAAATACTTATTTCCCTACTATATGGAGTCCATTATTCTGTATGCAGCAATATATGTGGTCCATTATTCTGTATAGAGCAATATATGGGGCCCATTATACAGTATGTAGCACTATGTGGTGCCGATAATCTCGGTAAAAACGTTAGGTCGTCTGTTTGAGTCCAGGTGTCCAAATTTTTTTTTAGTAGGTTGGCAACCCTGATGCAATGCACAGTGCACACAGAAAGCTGCCAATCAGCTGTGTGAGCAGGGTTGTAAAGAGCACAGCATTCAGAGAACTAGTAGATCTGCAGCAGAGAAAACTACACCACGAGGCGAGATAAGTCACTGGAGATAAGAGATCTAAGGGGTAAGGTTTCTCCTCGTGAAGAGTGACATACCAGCTCTGGCTTGTCAAGGTAAGGAGGCTTATTTGCCGTGCAATGCTCCTCTGGGAAATTTAATATGCAAATTGCCTCTTCAAAGAGAAAGAGGACTTTAAAGGGGGCTTCACACATAGCGATATCGCTAGCAATATCGCTAAAGCGTCACCGATTTTGTGACGCAGCAGCGATATTGCTATCGATATCGCTATATGTGACACTTACCTCCGACTGGCCCCCCCGCTGGTTATCGGTGATCGCGCGAGAACGTCCTGGGTCGTTTCTCGTCAGGCGCTTCCTGCTGGGCTTCCTGCTGGCGCCGATGAGCGACGCGCGGACGTCTTCATCGCCGCGTCTGACAGGTAAGTAACGACCGCTGCTATGTCGCTGGTGAGATCTGCCTGTGTGGCAGCTCACTAGCGACCATTTAGCGATGCACCAGCGATCCTGACCGCGTCATATCGTTGTCGGGATTGCTGGTGCATCGCTAAATGTAACGGGACCCTTACTCTACAGTGCCACCTTTTGGTAGTAGCAATCCTACAAGTCACAATCAACCCTTTAACGAGTCTTGTAATATGACAGGACTTGTTAAAGGGTTGATTGTGACTTGTAGGATCGCTACTACCATGGAGATAAGAGTAAGAGATACATCACTGGAATGAGGGTATCTGCTGCTACATCATGCTACTGTCAGATTCCATAGCGAAACCTGCTGACTGATTGCCTTTCATACAGGATACCATTAAACCCTCAGACCTTGCCTGGGCATGTGCAAATATGACATTTTTGTAAAGTTTACATCTTACATCTCTTCTCTCATTTCTGTCTATCGGCCTAGCCGATCGCTGCGCTCTGCAAACGACTTTCGACTAACCTCTGCACTAATCCATACCTCCCACTCCCGACTCCAAGACTTCTCCCGTGCTGCTCCTATCCTCTGGAATGCTCTACCCCACGAAATCAGGACTATCCACAATTTGCATAGTTTTAGGCGCTCCCTCAAAACACACCTGTTCAGAGCGGCCTATCACATTCACTAATCAAAGTCATTCTCTGTGTAAGTGTGCGTGTGTAGCCCATTCACTATCTCCATCCATCCTTCACTCCCGCAAGATGGCTGGACCTTCATTGTAAATACACCATTGTAAATACACACCTGTACTCTGTATCTCCCTCACCTCATTGTAGATTGTAAGCTCTCACGAGCAGGGTCGTCTTATTTCGTCTTATATTGCTTTAATTATTGTATTGTTAGCGTTGTTACTTATGACTTGTGTTTTGAAACTGTTAAACTGTAAAGCGCTGCGGAATATGTTGGCGCTATATAAATAATAATAATAATCTTTATTATTAAAGTTTCTAATAATCACCATGCTCCACGACATATTTTGGCAATTAGATGATACATAACCTCTTTAATTGATCTTTTTTATGCATATATTGTAACAAATAAAGCCATATTTACTATTCTGCTGACCACATCTTTATTTTTGTAGTTTTTTTTTATAAGCCTTGACTCTGTGGCTTAGGCCATAATTGTAGGTTTCTACATCATACTATACAATTTAGTCCTGCATGGGTGTATTCCTATAAACTTTTAGACACAGCATGGAAACTACATAAAACAAGTAGCGCACACAGTTTATGTCAAGTCTCGTCATTCTGTACAGTGCAGAGTAAAATTCCTGCAATTGAGCATTCAAGGATTCTAAAATGGCCCAATGACTCTCTACCTTGTGAATGTGTCATAAATGATTAAAATTGGAATATCCTTTTAAAGGCACTCCTCTACTCGGAGTTACAAGATGAGGATGTGTCCTTAGACACCCTGACACTGTCCGGTCAGTACTAATGAGATGTCTGTTTGACAAAAGAAAAAAGTTATATCCATTTACCAATTTACACACCTGAATATTGAAACTGGAACACAAAATTTGAAAAGTTTTGGACATCACAGTGTCGATAGACATAATACAACCCCTGGCAAACCCCTGGCAAAAATTATGGAATCAGTGGCCGTAGAGGATGTTCATTCAGTTGTTTAATTTTGTAGAAAAAAAGCAGATCACAGACATGGCACAAAACTAAAGTCATTTCAAATGGCAACTTTCTGGCTTTAAGAAACACTAAGGCTATGTGCACACGCTGCGGTTTTTGCTGCGGTTCCGCTGCGGTTTTGGCTGCAGCAGTTCTGCAGACAGTGTACAGTAGCATGTTATCCTATGTGATTTACAATCTGCTGTGCACATGCTGCGGATTTTTAACTGCGGAAAAGCTGCGGTTTTGAATCCGCAGAAAGAATTGACATGTCAATTGTTTCTGCGGATTCTGCTGCGGTTTGCCACCTATTCCATTGTCCAGGTGGCAAACCGCAGGGCAATCCGCAGGTCATTTTACCTGCGGTTCTGCAGATAAGAATCTGCAGACCAATCCGCAGTGTGCGCACATAGCCTAAAAAGAACTCAAGAACAGAAAATGTGGTAGCCAGTTATGGAACCGCTAGAGCTGACTCCCGGTCAGTCACAAGATGGCGGAACGGGACGGAAGTGGGCCAGGAAGTGCAGAAGACAGTGGCTAGTGAGTATATTACAATGGGAAGGGAACAGACATTAGTGATACCACTCTAGCAGTGAAATAAAATGCTGAAGTGGTTCTTTAATCACAGTTTCCACTAAAATCAATGGGCTGTCCAAGTAAAGTACAAATGTAATGAATCCCCGAGTGAAAGACTCTCTTTGAAGCCAATCTCACTAATAGAATGTGGTCCTGTAGATGAGAAACTCAAAGACTATTTGAATATGAGCTAATGGACAACGTAGATAACTCAGTAGGAAATATTACCTCAATCCACGCTGATCAATCACTTTCTACAGGTTTGTTTCCCGTAAATTGGATAAGAAATAAATAACATACTGCGAGTACGGAAAGTATTCAGACCCCTTTAAATGTTTCATTCCTTGTTTCAATGTGATATTTCAGCTTGCCTTTTTTAATAAATTTGAAAAAATGTGTTGTTTTTTTCAGTCAAGATGGGGTGCAGAGTGTACATTAATGAGAAAAAAAATCAACTTTTTTGAATTTACCAAATGGCTGCAATCAAAGAGTGAAAAATTTAAAGGGGTCTGAATACTTTCGGTACCCACTGTACCTTTGGTTGGTTGCTGAGGGTTAAGTCTTCTCCTTCTCTGGATAATTAATTATGTGCCATTTTTAGAATTGTCCTCTTGGTACTGACTTTTACACATGTACTGTTTCTTGTATTTTTTTCCTACATTTTCCCTATACTACATTTTCATCTCTGGCTAAAAAAAAAAAAAAATTCAAGGCTAAAAAATAGATGACTCAAGAAACACTCCAGAACATCTTCTAAAAGCAACCAAAGCAAACAGTCACACAGGGTAAGCAAACAACGTACAAAGTGACATTGTTCACAAGAATTTACTGTCGGTATGGCGTTCGGAGATGATGTCCTTTTATCGCTAACAACAAGGCTCTGACTGACCCACAGGGGAACAGGGGAATCCCCCGGTGGGCCCCTGTCCAGATCTGGGCCCCAAACCCCACTGTATGGGCAGTACTTGGCATAATTCACTTGATTCATTCTGCACAGAAAAAAAGCATCATCTCATCATTCAGTAACCAAACTACCCAGTTTATTATTATATAGAGATATAAGTAAATTTGTGAACGAGGGTAGTATAATATTTGTATGCAGGTGAAAAGTGAGCCCCTCAAAGTCAATGTTACTGGTGGTCCCTTGGCACCCCAGTCGGACACTGCTAACAACTAATACAACACTACGAAGACGACTAAAGGTGACTGAAGCCTTCATATGACAATACCCCTAGAAACCAAAGATGAAATATATAGTTTGCATAGGAAGTGCAAGAAATTAAAACCACTGTAACACATGGAATGAAAAAATAGATTTGTAGCTATCAAAATAGACCTGTAGAATCTACTGTGTTAATGGGAGCCCTGTACATTGATTGCCTGGGAAGTTAAAGGGAATCTGTCACCTCATTTTTGCCCTAAGAGATGCGGTCACCGCCATCAGAGGCTTATCTACAGCATTCTGTAATGCTGTATTATCTACAGCATTACAGATAGCTGTAGATAAGCCCCTGATGGCGGTGACCGCATCTAATCCCCCCGATGTAACCTGAATGATAAGAAAAATGAGTTATATTATACTCACCAGGGGGGTGGTCCGGTCCGATGGGTGTCGTGGTCCGGATCCGGTGCCTCCCACCTTCTAGCGATGACATCCTCCTCCTTGCTTTTGCTGCGGCTCCTGCGCAGGTGTAGTTCTCTGCCCTGTTGAGGGCAGAGTAAAGTACTGCAGTGCGCAGGCGCCGGACCTCTCTGCCTTTTCCCGGCGCCTGCGCAGTGCACTACCCTGCTCTGCCCTCAATAGGGCAGAGGATTACGCCTGTGCAGGAGCACGACAGAAGCAAGGAGGAGTATGTCATCGCTAGAAGATTGGAGGCACCGGACCTGCGACGCCCATCGGACCGGACCGTCCCCCGGGTGAGTATAATATAACTCGTTTTTCTTATCTTTCAGGTTACATCGGGGGTTTATCTACAGCGTTACAGAATTCTGTAGATAAGCCCCTGATGGCGGTGGCCGCATCTCATAGGGCAAAAATGAGGTGACAGATTCGCATCCAGCTTGTCTGATTTCGCACTGCTAGTCAGCTTGTTTTCCCACATATAAGAGCTCTCAAAGAGAACACAAAGACAGAAAAGCATACAGACAAAAAGGCATAGACAGAAATAAATACATTCCAAAGACATACTGATAGGGAATCTAGATTGTGAGCCCCAAAGGGGACAGTGCTGATAATGTCTGTAAAGTGCTGTGGAATTAATGGCGCTATACAAGCAAAGCATAATCTCTATATATAAATCTGAATGTGTGTGTGTGTGTGTGTGTACCACCAACCAACCACAAAGCAGCAGAGCGGGGCTGAGGAGGGATACAGCAGGACAGTGCATGGAGAGCGGGACTGTGGAGGAAGACAGTTTTCAGGACAGGGGTCGAATAGTGCCGGCACCCTCCCAACCCTGTCCTGGCTCAGTCGGCGCTCCCCGTCGCCAACTGCGCTATCCCCCCTCTGCCCTGCAGCTTCTCGGGCCTAAAGTTAGTCCCTGGCTTCTACTGCGGCCTACTACAGCGCTAGGCCACGCTCCCCCGCCGGCCACCCAATCACACGCATTGCAGCTCCGCTCTAGCTCCACCCACTCCAGCAAGCTCCGCCCACTCAGGCCACCCTGCTATGCCACGCCCCGCAGGCCGCCCAATCACATGCGCTGCAGCTCCGCTCTAGCTCCGCCCACTCTATCCAGCTCCGCCCACTCCGGCCGAACTAACAATCTGCGCACCTCTCTCTCCTGGTCCCGGCGTCACCGTGTGTGGTGCATAGAGAGCGGGGATGTGGAGGAAGGAAGACAGCTGTAGAGGGAGAGAGCGGGAGAGCAGGGCTGTGAACGAAGTGACCGGGGCTGTGGAGGGACACCAGATCACGGATGTAGAGCGCGGCTGTGGAGGGATAGAACGGGACGGCGGGTGGAGAGCGGGGCTGCGGAAGGAGAGAGCATGATAGCGGGTGGAGAGCGGGGCTGTTAAGGAAGACAGCGGGACCCACAGTTAAGTACTATGCCCGGGCAACGCCGGGCTCTTCAGCTAGTAAATAAATAATCACGGGAGCGCTTAGAAGAGAGAACTCCTGTGTATGGGAGAGACTGTCGAGATGGCGGCCAGCTCACCGATGGTCAGCCTTCTAATGTGTATGGGCAGCTTTAGACTTGAATTACCAGTCTTGAAACAATCTTGATGTTGATAGGAGACTGACATTTATCTAATATGTGTGAGCACTTTGCATATTCACCTGCTGATCATTTACAGATCATACACAGTTAATTCCAGAGACAGCTGACGTACGATAAGGAAATCAATCAACTTGATATATTAAAACCCGTTTTCTGATCCTCAACCACAAACTGGCACATAACTGTAAGAAGCAGATAAGAATATCCGTCAAATGTAAGTAAAAATAGTTGGCCACTTTACTTATATTTTAATAAATGTTTTGTATATATTTTGTGGCATTTTCAAATATATGAGTATTATTTGCACTTGCTTTACTTGTTGGGTTCAGTTCTCACTATGAGTTTGTTTCGCTACGTACTTCTACTTCACAAAAAATGCAGCGTCTTATAGCGTCAGCAAAGTGGATGGGACTTATAGAAATCTCCTGCCCATTGTGCTTCTTTTACATTGTGTAAACTGACCTGTGGTGCGCTTTTTTTAATCTGAAACATGTCAATTTCTCTCGCAGGTACGCTGAGTTATATGTGTGGATTTTCCCCATAGAATTGCAATAGATGAGGAAAATCTACAACAACAAAAAAATGCAAGTAAACTATACATGTCTGTATCAGTGAAGTTTTGTTAATGCCAAATACTAGAAGGTATCAAAAAAAAGCGAACATGTTTAAAACATCACATGGCAAAAAAGGCAAAAACCAGAGTCAAAATGCATGTAAAATATGCACTCCCAGAAGATGGCTACCAGCGGTAATTACTGTATACTGACAACTTATAAAAGAAATGTATTATCAGAAAGTGACCGATTTTAAAATCAGATTTGTGTGTTACATGTATTACACTGGAACAGGGATGAATTCTTACCATATGGTGCTATGTAACTAAGGAGGCACAGGGGAGAATTCTTACTATATGGTGCTATGTAACTAAGGAGGCACAGGCAGCATTATTACTATATGGTGCTATGTAACTAAGGAGGCACAGAGGAGCATTATTTCTATATGGTGTGCAGTGCCACGGTAGCACACTTATGCAGTGATGAGGCAGTGACCCAGCAAAATTCCAACACAAAGTCTCATTAATGCGGTTACTTCTCTGCATTAATATCCAATTCACACAAGTGCATAGCATTAATGTCCAATTCACAGCACTACATAGTACCCAGTATCCTCCGGATCGCAGTCGGGAAACGTTCTCTGGATTACAGTCACTAAACACGCCAGTCCTCCTCTGATGCACCACCGTGTTAATGTTCTACTCACAGCATTACATAGCAAACTATATCCTTCAGTTTATAGTCACTAAAAACTCCCATCCACCTCTTGAGACCAGTTGCCGTGGGCGACTGCACCACCGTGTTAATGTTCTACTCACAGCATTACACAACACATGATATCCTTCAGTTTACAGTCACTAACCATGCCAGTCCTCCTCCGGGTACAGGACAGTCTACCGCCGGTTCACCATCGGGCAAAAGACAGTCCACCTCCGAGACCAGTTTCCGTGGGTGATTGCACTGCTGTGTACGCTGTGGGTGCTAGGCCCCTGGGCTGCTTGGCTCCGCTTGTCCATGTTGCCTCACACAGATGGAGCACCACAGAGCCGACTGCTCTGCCCTCTAGCACACACCAGACTGACACTCAACCTAACACCGGACATGACCCACACAAACCCTTTACTGCAGGGATTTTAACTGGGATCTGTGGCCTTCAGCAACATGAAAAAACTGTGCCTGGAATGAAACGGACTGCATGACTACCATCCTGCAGTCTGTTTCAAAATACAAAAACCAAGAGCAGGTTTTCCCTTACTCTGCCTTGGACACTAGCATGCCCAAGACTAACACTTACAGTATTTATAGTCTGCATTGCAATGACAGACAGCTACACCTCTGATTGCAATGCACTCTCATGGCCTCCATACGCCTCTGTGCGCATCCTGGGGGGAACACACAGCCACCCCTACCTGTGACATCGGTCACTGCTTCACAGGTGCTATATAACTATGGAGGCACAGGGGAGAATTATTACTATATGGTCCTACGTATCTAAGGAGGCATAGTGGAGAATTGTTACTATATGGTGCTATGTAACTAAGGAGGCACAGGGGAGAATTATTACTATCTGGTGCTATGTAACTAAGGAGGCACAGGGAGCATTATATTACTATATAACTAAGGATGCACATGGGAGAATTATTACTATATGATGCTATGTAACTAAGGAGGCACAAGAAATAATTATTTCTATATGGTCCTATGTAACTACGGAGGCACAGGGGAGAATTATAACTATATGGTGCTATGTAACTAAGGGGGCATAGGGAGCATTATTTCTATATGGTCCTATATAATTAAGGAACTTGCTGTAACATCCTACAATGCGCCCCAACGTGTGTTTTACATATTTCCTTTTATTCTGTGGTGGGGGGGACCTTATAAATGTCACCATAGTGTTTTAACTGGAAAATCTGTCCAATAAGGTTGCCTCAGTGTGGCACATGTGCAAGAGCCGAACGTACTACATACACTGCCTCAGTTCCAGCTAACCTTTTCACTACTGTATGGTTTTGGTCTACGAAGACATGATTCGGCACGGCTTTACGCTTCCATTTATTTGGAACTATGTTGTCAATCTACAATACATTTTGAACACTGACGATGTAAACAAGTATGGTCGTTACATGCATGTAAATGCTGAACGTGAAAGAATGAGTTTCAATTTTTTCTTTGTTGAGGTCTGTGCACATGTTACAGTTTTGTGGCCTTTTTTGTACGCAGATTTGTCACATGTCATGAAGGATTTCTTCGTACCAGCAAAGTGAATGAGAATCCTGAAGGCTCATGCACACGTTGCTTGCTTTTTCATTGCAGATTGACCGTAAATTGTCCGCATGTCAATTATTTCAGCGGTTTTGCTGCAGATTCCACCTGTACTAATGAGTGGGGAAAAATTTGCAACAAAAACTCATGTAAACAACATGGCTAAAACGCGCCTATTTTACGAAGCGTTTTTCTACCGAGAGATGCAGAAATTTTTGCTGCAAATACTTAACGTGTGCACATACCCTTGGAAGAAAACATCTCTTCAAAAAAAAAAAAACTCCCTGCAAATATTAATGATAAAACGCGTAAACGTGTAACGATTTTACACTGATTCACAAACGCCTAAAAATATAATTATTTAACAGTATATCGCACAAAAACACAGAATTATCAATGGAGTATACAAATATTAACCATCCCAGATGTGAGACCTTTCGGTTCAGCGGTAGGTCAAAGCTGCTGTCCATGCAATGACGCCTATGCAAAAGATGGCATC
The DNA here is from genome assembly GCF_039654945.1 of Dendrobates tinctorius. Lineage (NCBI taxonomy): Eukaryota > Metazoa > Chordata > Amphibia > Anura > Dendrobatidae > Dendrobates > Dendrobates tinctorius. The sequence goes on along the minus strand of NW_027361875.1, from coordinate 1,312,057 downwards.
TTAAAAGGTTTAAAAGTAGAAGCAATGAACATGGATGACTAGCAGCACAGTCCGGCTACTGGCTATTATATGACATAATTGGTGGCATACTTAACATAGTGATAGTTTGCCATTTTTAAAAGCTACACCACTTAATATATAACCGTGCCTTTCAACTCTTCACTTTTCCAGCTGACATGGAAATATTCCTTCACATGCATCTGTCACAATAAGAGGACACTAGTAGAAAGGAAAGATGTATAGAGCAGCGGCGAGCCCCCAGCCCTTCCTCCGTGTAGTAACCTCACACCCTGCGAGTACTCGTCTTGCCTTATTTAGGAGGGCATGGCGTGGAGGCTATATTTGAATATCGAAGTAAACAAGACTTCAGGACAAGTAGATGCACATGGCAGCTGTCTGACATGAATCATGAACTGATTTAAACAGCGAAACATCTCCCTTCATCAGGCTTCACCTAGAGGGAGACATGGCGATTTTTATTCGCTTATGATACATAATACAGTATTAGAACTTGTGCACACGTTGCAGATTTGTCGCATTTTTTATTTTCTGCTTTGATTTGTCACAAAACCCTAAGGATTTCCTAGTATCAGCAAAGTGAGTGTGATTCCTGGAGTCTCATACATACGTTGCCTATTTCTGACTTGCCCATTTACCCCCTTAATGACCGCCAATACACCTTTTAACGGCGGCCATTAAGGGGCCTTATTCCTCAGCGCCGCTTTTTAACGACGCTGAGATATAACTCAATAGCGCCCCTCCCCCAGCGTCCGAGGGGGTAGCTGAGACTCTGGAGAACATGAACAGAGACAGTTTTTCCGGTCATTCATCACGTGATCGCCGTTATTCACCGAATACCGGCGATCATGATAAAAAAAAAAAGTAAATCCCGGTTTAAAAATAATTTTTCTCTCGTCTGACATGATCTAACATGTTAGAGGACAGAGAAATTATGTCCTCAGGCCCCCCACGGTACCGGTGATGCCATCCCCTGGCCCTCCTCCTCCTGTTTCCAAACCAAAATGTCAGGCGCATACGCAGTGTGCCGGTCGAGATCTGACGGATGGCACCTGACAACAGCAGGGATTTTTTCTATTGGTCTCTGACTTTTGATCACTATGACAGATCCTTTCACAGTGACCAGAAGGCAAATATTTGTTGGATTACATTTTTTCTATTTTATAATTTTTCTCTTTCTTTCTTTGTCTTTAGCTAGGGTTTTGGTAAAAGCTTGGATTCGCTCAAAAGTTAAAAAAAATTATTAAAAAAAAAAATTAAACAAAAGAATTACCATTGTTACATTAGGTCTACTAGTGTTAGATTAGGCTAGTTTTTCTTTTTGGTTAGGTATTCACAATAAAACTGTGACTATGGCCCGTATAATGTTTACCGCGGAGCAGGTGCACACCTGGCTTTGCTCCGGGAATGAAACCGAATCTGCTTCTGAAGCAGAACAGTTTTCAAACAGTGACGACTCCTCTTCCTCCATGGGATCCCACAGCATGATGGTAGTGGAGTCAGTCGTCACTGCTGAAACGTCAGAGGAAGGACAAAAGTTCTGCAGTCCCCCCACTATTGTAATATTCCAACAATGAATTCTCGCTCAAATTTTCAGCAGCCCCTGGAATAAAATTAGATGTCATCAATTTTATCCCTTTTAAATTTTTCCACATTTTTTTTTTTATTACTCCAGACGTCCTACAATTAATTGCCCGCCAAACAAATTTATATGCCCAACAATGTATTTCCCAAAAACCAATTGACTTTTGTTCCTGTTCATAGATGTCCATGAAACAAGAAAAATTTGGGTCCTTAAGTTCAACATTGGCTTAGTAAATAAAAAACCTCTCCTCTACTACTAGGCAACAAAATCTGTCCACAGCACTCCTGCATTTCCAGCTGTCTTCTCCCGAGCCCGTTATGAAGCCTTAATGAACCAAACTGAGACCCCTGTCATTCCGCCAATACGTCCCTCCAAGAGCGCCAAACACGGAGTAAAATTGTACAAAGTGTGTGAGAGCACAACAGGGTACACGTGATCCTTTCCAATATACGAATGTAGGGACCACCAAATAAATCCACCAAACTGCCCCCAGACAATTGGTATCCCGGGTGACATTATCTGAGAACTAAGGACTCCATTTCTTCCTCAAGGTTACCCAACGTGTACACAGACAATTACTACAAAAACTAGCGCAATACAACTTGAGACCCTTTTAACTACATGTTGGGTATCGCCCCACTCGTAAGAAACTGGGTAAAGAACAGTGGGGTCCACTTTTAGGTGTTACCTCTTGCAAAAGTGAAAAAAAAAATTGGGGCTAAAGCAAGATGTTAGATGGAAAATTGAAATTATTTTTTTCATTCCACTTTGCATTAATTCCTGTGTAGCACCTGAAGGGTTACAAAATTTCCAGACAACAGCTTTGAAGTATTTGGGGGTGGGTGCGTTGGAGTTTCCAATATATAAGCCCCTCAAAGTCCATTTAAGTCTATGTGTACATGTTGCGGATTGTAAGCGGTTTTTTTTCTGCATTTTTTCGCCGCGAAAATGCATACAAAACGCAACCCATTGAAGTCAATGGCATTCCGTACATGCTGAGCTAATGCTGCGTATTTTTCCGCGGCAGAATTGCATCGCGGAAAAATATGCAGCATGCTCATTCTTCGTGCGGAATCACGGGGATTCTGCACACATAGGAATGCATTGATCCGCCTACTTTTCACATGTGGCTATGCTCACCATGCGCAAAGTAAGCGGATCATGTGCAGATGGTACCCAGGGTCTGGAGGAGAGGAGACTGTCCTCTAAGCCCTGGGTACCATATCCCTGTTAAAAAAGAATTAGAATAAAAAATCGTGATATTCTCACCTATTATCTTTTACTATTGATGTCGCATAGGCAGCGTCAATAGTAAAAAGTTGTTTACACTCGTCAAACACTATGTTTGACGAGTGTGACCAACACTGTCAGTTCTCCAAGCGATGCTACAGACCGCTTGGAGAACACTAGCATTCTGCAAGCTAATTACTCTTGCAAAATGCTAGTTTTTTGCGGGAATTTCTGCATGCGTATTTCCCGCGGCATGGAGTTGTGGAATTGCCGTGGAAATTTCCGCAACGTGTGCACATAGCCTCAATCTGAATACGCCCCTAATAAAGAGACAGGCTTGGTGAATTTGTTGAAAAAATGAGAAATTGCTGCCCCTCTAACATAACTAAAAAAAAAAATTTGTTTAAAAAAATGATGCAGATGTAAGGTAGACATGTGGGAAATGTTATTTATTAACTATTTTGTGTGGTATAACTCTCTGATTTAAGGGCTAAATGGCTGCAGACTGTATATAATGCAACAATGTCAGCCACCGGTAACAGCTGCCCCAACATCGCTGGAACGGTGCCGCCGCGCCGTGGGTGGTAAGTTAATAGTTTTTTTTTAAAGTGGGGTCCAGATTGATTAAACTGGGACTGTCGAGTAGTGGAAAACCCCTTTAAGTCATAGCCAAGTGAGAAGGTCAAGAGCTAAACATTATGGCCACCATTACAACTTCCACAGAGGGTAGCTCTCAGCTTTTCAAGGCTTTTAAATGGCAAATTTGTCATACTCCTAACTGAATTCCAAATAATGGGACCTTTAGGCTATGTGCCCACGTTAGCGTTTAAATCCTGACACAAACCGGACTCCTTCCCAAAAAACGCGCGTTTTATTTCCGCGCATTTTTTGCACAAAAACCGCGCATTTTTGGTGCGTTTTTTTCCGCGCATCTTCTGGACTCATAGGAAATAGCTAAAAACATATGCGGAAAATAATGAACATGCTGCGTTTTTAGCCGCTAAGCATTTCCTATGCGGAAAAAAACGCATCAATTGGCACAAAAAGGCCAAAATGCATTAAAATGATTGGGATGCTTATTTTAAGCGTTTGTGAAGCGTCTGATCCGGCACAAACGCTTCAAAAACGCTTAAAAAAACGCAACATGGGCACACAGCCTAAAGGTACTGTCACACTAAGCGATATCGCTATGTCTGATACTTACCTGCAATCCGCTCCCCCGCTGGTTATTGCTGATCGTGCGAGAACAGGCTGGACCGTTTCTCGTCGTCAGCTTCCTGCTGGGCTTCCTGTGGAGAGACGAGCGTGGACGCGGGCGGGAGGACATCAGGATCGCTTAGTGTAACAGGTAATTAGCGACCCCCCCCCCCCCCCCGTCCTCGTTGATGTCACTGGTGAGATCTGCCTGTGTGGCAGCTGATACTGCCACATAGTCAGACCCCCGGCCGTGCGTGCGCTTAAAAAGCGCTAATGTGAAACCACCCTTAGTTATCCCAGTTGACATCCAGGTCTAACAGTCAGGCTGTGTTCACACGTTGCGGTTTTTTTCGCGTTTTTCCCGCGGATTTACCAAAAAATCTGCTAAAAAAAAACGCCTAAAAGAAGCATCCCATTCATTTTAATGCATTTTGCACTTTTTGTGCATATTGATGCGTTTACCGCGAAAAAAACGCAGCATGCTCATTAATTTTGCGGTAAATTCCGCATTTCTGGCTATTTTCTATGTGTCTGGGGATGCCCCGGAAAAAATCGCGGGAAAAAAACATGCGTTTTCTGGGAAGGAGTCCGGTTTTCATGCAGAAATTTTCAGCATACATGTGTACATAGCCTCAGGGTTTGTGCACACGTTGCGGATTTTGCTGTGGAATTTTTCGCGCAGATTTGTCTAAATCCACAGGTCAAAAGACCTGCGGATTTTCTGCGGATTAGCCTGCGGTTTTCCCCTGCAGTTTGACACCTGATCATGGAGCTGGTGCCAAACAGCAGTGGAATCCGCACAAAGAATTGACATGCTGCGGTTTTGAAATCACAGCAAATCCGCAACGTGTGCACTGCGGTTTTCATTTTATATAGACTTATATGGTACTGTACACCACAGCAGAAACTGCTGCGGATCCGCAGCAGAATCCGCAACGTGTGCACACATCCTTAGGCAACAGGGAGCCAATTGTCAATCAGCATGATATTGGCAATTCCACCTTGTCAACATAGCACATCAGAAAAGAAGCCGCCGCTCTGACATGGAGCAGCTGAATTGCCGGCAGGAGCGGCGGTCTGTGACTGCTCGGTGACAGTGAAGTACGGCGCCGAGAACAACAGGCAAGTAGGTATCAATTAACTGCCTGTTAGTGCTTAGGTACGTTTTGTTTTTTTTGTTTACAAAGTCTCGGCTATCCCATTAGCTTTCCGACCACTGTAAATGTATCCAATGAGACTGGAGTCAAATATGCGCATTTCAGCGCAGTTATTGATGAAGATCGTTGAGCAGAACACAGGAGTGGATATAATTTTGTGTTTGGCCAAAAGAAAAGCCTCAGTCATTCATTTATAGTTCCCTTTTCAATGATGGCTAACGCTGGCTTTGTTAAAAAAAAAAAAAAAAACCTGCATGTGTGAATCCGGCTCTAGGGAATCTTGTGTTAATATCGGGTTCCGAAGAGCGTTGCTGCAAAAGTGTTTATTCTGTGCACCTAGGTCATCACAGCATTACACGGATACCCCATTGATGTACACTCAATAGATCTGCATGTCCTGCTGTTACCGTCATTAAAGCGAAATAAAATTAAAGAAGGAAAAAAAAGCCAATATATCTGTAGGGCCTTATTAAGACGTTGTCTTTGTGGTGTGTGTGATGTCAGTGGTGTCCACGGCCACGTTATATTCTCTGGGGCTACTAAGCTTTATCTCGCAGACCAATGGTCGGCATACGAGACGCGCAACATTTCCTGCTCTGGTCTGTTTTGCGGACAGAGCTTACCTATTCATGTGAACGTGTTTAAACACATTAAAGATGCTGTGGAACTGTGCACATTTTGGTGTTTTTTCACTATACAAATAATGCAATTGTATTTTTTTTTAAATACAGAATCCCAGTTTCTGTACTAAAAATGCATTTAAAAGAAAAAAAAAACTGTAAAATCTGGTTATAATAACACATCAAAGGGGAAAATGCGGCAAAAGTTCAATAGTCAAATAGGATTGCGATTGCATAATTTGGTGCAGATAAAAAATACAGCCAACAACACGGCCCTATTGTTCCAGATCTTCTACACATGGATCTGGCCTTATACTCATAAAGCCTGATTAATCGTGTACTTTTTTTTAAGTCACTTTTCCTTTTTGACTTGTGGTTTTTGCCAAAATCATCAAAATAGCGCACACGATTCCTGAACTTTGCAAAGCCCCAAATTGTCTTTCTCCCTGTAACCGCTTTTTATAACTTTTTAGCACAAAGTTGCACATTTCTCAAAAGGACTCAAAATCTGCATTTTTTTTTTTAACTGGCGTACATAAAATCGGTCCAAGGGGGAACTAGAGTAGAGTTGAGTCAAATTGTATTACTTTTTTTATTAAAAAAAAAAAGTCGAATGTCATGAATCTGTCTCAAACATCCAGAAAAACTGAATCAATATTAAAATCAGAAAACTAACTAAACAACAAAAGATAACTTGAATAAAGGCAAAAAATGGTTTGATAAATTTGGCGCAAATCAAAAAGTCACTAAATGAGAGGTATTCATGCCCCTCCTAAAAGATGACGGAAATACAATCATCAATCGCACCGAAACAATGAGAACCTTTAATATAAACCTATCTAAAAATGCTCAGAACATTGTATTGATGAAACTCCGCCACTTTTCTATGTAGATGAATCAAGTAGACACTAAAACAATTTTTCTTTTAAAAAAAAAAATATGGAAATGTATTTCAAAGAGAAGAAAGAGCAGATGGAGAAAAGTGGTATATTTTGCTCCTTTGTCACCCATTTCTTGGTTTATTAGTGCTACACAAGTTCAGAATTCTGGGGAGCTGCAGGGCATCACCAGTGGGCATCATCGAGTGAGCAGACCTTGCAGGCAATAGTGTTTGTTGAGGTTATTGCTCTGGTCAACAAGTAAACTTATGCTTTCAAAAGTTGCATATTTACCATAAATAATACCGCCATGGAACTTCTAAATACTGCATAGAGATATCATCAAAATAAAACTGCCATATAGTACTTACATAACAGTGCCTAAGGCTATGTGCACACGGTGCGGATTCTGCTGCGGATCCGAGGCGTTTCAGGCTCTGCGGATCCGCAGCAGATGTAGCTGCATTGTACAGTACCATTGTTTTCAATGGTAAACTGAAAAACGCTGTGCACATGCTGTGGATTTTTCTGCGTGGATTTGCTGCGGGTTCAAATCCTCAGCATGTCAATTCTTTGTGCGGAATCTGCAGCGGTTTCACACCTTCTCCATTGTAGATGTGTGAAACTGCAGGGCTAAACTGCAGGCTACTCCGCAGGTAAATCCGTACGGAAAAATCCGCAGTACCTAAAACTACGTGTGCACATAGCCTAATGTTTCCCCCACAATACTGCCATTCAGGGCCTACTGTAGACGAGACCTCTCATTATACAATGTCCACATATTACTGCATATAAAAATCAAAGACCACCATGAAGATGAGTAACAAGCAAGAGACAACCACATATATCTCTACTAGTGATGAGCGAAGGTGTTGGGATAAGGTGTTATCTGAGTATGCTCGGTGATAACAGTATTTTCGGCGTGCTTGAAAAATGTGTCCCCGTGACTGCACGTCTGACGGCTGTTAGACAGCCGCAATACATGCAGGGATTGCCTAACAAACAGGTAATCCCTGTATGTGCTGCAGCTGTCAAACAGCCGTGAGCCATGCAGCCGCGGGGACTCGAACATATTATTCGAGCACGCCGAAGACACTAGAGTTAGCACCGAGCTAACGATTACACCTTATCCCAGCACCTTCGCTCATCACTACTCTCTACCCAAGTGCACAAATATATGATAGAAATCAGCGCTGTGCCTACTACCAGAACAGACACCGGGACAATACATTTTTCCTTTCCGACCCAAATTTCTCCGAGGATTTCTCAAGGGACCATAAGAATTGGAGCCATGTATACAACCTGCTCAGTTTGCTCCCCCTTAAAACTAATTTTGCAGTGAGTACACCTCGCCATTTGTTGTTTTTTTTAACCCCTCCACTGCAAAGTGTAAGGCGTCATTCACACGTCAGTATGTTGCATCAGTGTTTGTATGCCAAAGCCATCGTTGGAACTTACCTAGAGAAACTTATCATTGAATGATTGTGTTTTGGAGACACTCCTGGTTTTGGCATACAAATACTGATGTGTGAACAAAGCCTAAGGAAAAGGATGCTTCTATTGATGGAAATCTCAAAAACATGAATTTTTACAGATTTTTTTTTTTGATTACCGGGTAATGCAATTCATGGACTAATACCATATCCTAACTATTCTACATCAATAATTCCCCAGACAGATGTGTGCTGACAGACCACAACATAGTTACGTTTTGAGGAGGCTCACACCACAGTATAAAAATATCAGGGTTTCACAGCCAGAAAACCCAGACGATTTTTTTTCTCACTTATCATCCGTATACAATCCATTTTTACAGCAGCGGCAATGAATCATCATATACACAACTGCAATCATAAAAAAATCGTATGGCATCCGATTTTTTTATTTTGAACACCCATAAACTTTAATGGCTGGGTCTCATTCGATATACGGAAGAAATTAGTGCATGCTGCCATTGCGCAGATTTAAAAAAAAAAAAAAAAAAAAAAAAATCGCTCATCTGTACTGCCCCACTCACTAACATTCGTCCGAGCGTCGCCCGTTATTTCCTCGGACAGCGCTCATACGGTCGTTTGAATAAGACGGCTGAAAAACACGGATTCCCTGAACTTGGATAAATCCACAATACCTTTTTTTCTACCCATAGATGAGGTCTCTTTGCCTCTGACCCCCCTCACTATGACCTCTTCAGGCATATTCCTACGACATGAAGAAGTTCTTTACAGAAGTGGTCTATTAGGTGATTACTTTAGGAGCAGTGAGCCATTTCGATTCTAATATTAGAGCATGGCAATAGCAGGGAAATCAAATTCCCAACCGCGTCCCCTGTGCATGCGGTCAGCAGAATACAGGTGCCGTTTATAGCAGTCTGGTTTCTGTGAATGAGAAGTTCAGGGGGCAGTGATGTGCTGAAAAGGATCCCACAGCCCCCCATAGACGTCCTTGCTGTCCTAATATATGGTAACATTATATGGGAGAATTGCGAAGGATGGGATCCCCTAACCAAATACCTCCAAAATCCTGACCTTAAATACACAATTTATTTCCCTCTCCCGTAAGATACGCCAGCATCGAAAATAGGAACAGAAACGTGCAATTTCGCCAACGGATTTATTCCAGCAACATCCACAGCGCCATGCAGACGCTACAGGAACGTCCCAGATCCCTTCAATTTATTGGGCCTGAAAACATTTTTCTGCTAGTCCTGGGATGTACCAATGCGTTAAAGGGTATCATCTGCTTTCTGCAAAAAAAAAACTGGGGCACACCTATCAGCCAAAATGGGCCAAAGGACTCACATCATGGAAAAAGAAGGACATTCTAAAACATTGTATCCCACCACTACATTATTTTCTGGATTACTAGAAGCAGAATTAGATTTTATTTTTATTGCTAAATCTGATAAGTGTATAGCTAACAACCAAGCTGGAAGGGTTGAAAGCCCCCACATCCAATATAGACCCCATTATGGCACAGTTATAGAAGTTTAATGCAGCAGTCACAATGGGTTCATCTCTCCCCACTGGCAAATACACTACTGTGAGATATATATATATATATATATATATATATATATATATATATATATTTATTTATTTTTTTTGTGATTCCTCATGCACATAACAATCTGGGACTGTTTGGAAGAAAAACTATTTGGGGCCTGTACTACATAAAATCAGAAGTGAATCAGTGCCAACATGGGCATATATAAAGGGTTAATATATGCCCAACATTGCACTGTAGCAGCAGTATTTTGTGCATGCCATCTTTCTCCTACCAATCTCAGCTTGATCTGAACCAGCCCAGCTAGCCAGGAGTTAACCCCTGATTTATGACCAGCAATAACTGGATGAAGGGTTAATGCCCCATCACTTGATAGATTAACAGTTCTATATCAGGAGCTGTGTGTCTTCACCCTCCCCTTGTTTTTTTTTTTTCTTGCCTAGCTACAGCAATTCAGGATGTTCAGCACTTGAAAGGTTAAGGCCCCCTTGAGCAATAACTAGAGCCCCCCCCCCCCAGCTCCAAAAGAGTTAATCCAAACTAGATTCTCCCATGCCTGATCTATGCACTGCAAATTCTCTCTCCCCCTACCTCCATCTACCTCCTGGCTTGCACTAATTAAATCAGTTATGCTACATATGAAGGGGGGGGGGCTCATTAACCCTTTGCAGGCCATATTCTCACTGCTCCTCTCCAAATACTGTCAATAGAGAGGTGAAAATCAGAGGAGAGCTGAGCCCCCATTGTCAGTCAGTCAACCAGCAGCTGGGTAATAATAGGAGGGATAATGTGCAGCCTTCAGCCAGCCAGAGCCATGACCCAGTGTATAGAGATGGAATGCTGTATACATATAGTGGCAGGCTGTATACATACACATAGCTCTGGGGGATCCTACAAAGCTAGAGCCCTCCACAGACTGCATGTCATCCATGGCTGTGATGGGGGGATCTGTGTGCCTGGAGCCTTCCACTTACCCCTATGGCAAGCCTTGCTTGGCTGGTGTTTTTGGTGTTGCTCCCCAATCCAGCTCCTCAGGGTTCTTGCATTGCATCTCCTGGTGAATCAGTGCCTGTATAGGGGGAGGGATCGTATGCATGTCACTCCAAATTGCCTTACTTGCTAAAAATTCTCTCTTCTCTCTTTTGCAGCTGTCAGGGCAAGCAGGGAAGTGCATGTGAAGATCCAACACAAGAGGAGGAAGAACAAGAGGAGGAAGAAGAAGAGGAGCTGCTGATGTCAATCCAATGCCATGCACTGTGTGTGGTGGGCAGGGGGGCACTGATCAGCCTGTCTCTTCTCATCCTTTCATTCCAAAAACTACATGGAGATATTAAGCAAAGTCTTCACTGTGGCAGAATCTCAGCAGCCATGTTCTGCAGACTTCCACTGGGGGAGCATCTAACAATTTTTCCATGCTCTGTATCAGAGATTGCTGAGGGACTGTGTCTAAAGAACCAATGCAACTTTCCTATTGCAATGTAACAAACCTTCAGGAAATCGTTTGGATTTGTTGTGTTTTTATAGTGTCTACTACAATATTTACCATGTAGAAAAAGAAATAAAGTACATTAGATACATTTTTTTTTTCTTTTGCACAGTCAAACCCACCCTAGACCTGGGGGTAGTAGAGTACCTTAGGTTAGGGTCCCTGAAATGGAGTCACATTTGGCACAGGCCCCCTGCAGGGGTATCCCTAGAGGTGGTAATTGCAGATACTATTCCTTTCATGTTGAATTGTAGAAGCTTTGCACCTAATCGACACCCGAATAAATGGCATTTGGATCTGAATCGGGATCATTTTGTATCAACTGAAAAAATTGAGGCGACTGCAACAAAAACGACTCCTTTATATTCACCTTGACAAGCACATGGCTCTGGCATCAGCACTGTTGTAGTGACTTCTATCTAGACCACATCCTCAAATGTCACTGGGGTCACCCGATTACTAGAAAGGGGGTCCCAAATGTGTGAATATAGCTGTAATGCACATGCATGACCCACGCCCCATTCACTTCTATTGAATGGGCAGACATAGACATTTTGTCAGTACAATTGAAGTCAATGGAGCAGTGATCAAGCTTTTAAAGTGGTTATGCAGGGCTGTATTATTATTTTTACCCAAGAACAGGGAGGTAGTTATAAATTACCTGCCTGTTGTGGTCAGCGCAGTTCTCTACCGGCACATAGCAGTCACAGACCGCTCCTGCCGGCGATACTGCAACTTCTGCTAACGTCACATCGACAGAGCAGCATCTTATCTTCCGCTCTGCTCTGTTGACGGAGCTAAACTTCTTATTGACATCCAGATCCCCAATGCCTAAAGGCCCCTTTACATTTAGCGATGCACCAGCGATCCCGACCACGATACGACCCGGTCAGGATCGCTGGTGCATCGCTAAATGGTCGCTAGTGAGCTGTCACACAGGCAGATCTCACCAGCGATGCAGCAGCGGTCGTTACCTACCTTTCAGACGCGGCGACTATGACGTCCTCTGTTTGCGTAGCTCGTCGGCGCCAGCAGGAAGTACCCGACGAGAAATGGACCCAGCCGATCTCGCGCGATCAGCGACAGACAGCGGGGGAGCCGGTCGGAGGTAAGTATCACACATAGCGATATCACTAGCAATATCGCTGCTGCGTCACAAAATCGGTGACGCTTTAGCGATATTGGTAGTGATATCGCTATGTGTAAAACCCCTTTAACTGTGGGGAGCTGGCTGTCAATCAGCATGACCTCAGTAGACACGTTACATTGATAGAGCAGTCCTTAAGAACAAGCCACTGCTCGGTTTAGGTGGAGCAGCAGAATCACCAGCAGGATGGAACAGGCAGGGCCTGGTATTTTTTTTAAATCCTAGTAAAAAAATAATTTAGTCCTGGATAACCCCTTTAAACCACAGGTCCATTCACACTGAGGACTCCTTTTCTAAAGAGGGGTGGTGGAACTCCCAGCCATCAGCTTATTGTCAAATGATTCAGTTGTCGCCATGCTGCAAAAAAAACGTACACTGCTTTAACAGAACTTGCCATACAGGTGAAACTCATTAAAACCGTAAAACAGCAGCAACTCATTGAAAAAAAACTGCATCGTGTAAATATATCCTAAGGTTGGCTTCACATATCAATGTCGTCCATACTCAGACCGCAAGGCACGGACTGTCGACAGGTGTCCTGACCCGAACTTGGCAGCACTCATAGGCATACTGTATGTGAGTCTGCCGAGCTCGGATGGGGAGACCTGCTGCCAGCCCGTATATTTCGGACCGCAAAACAGATGTGCGGTGTTAAACTAACATCTTGGGTTTAATCAAATTATGTGGGAATCTGCAGCTTCCCGGATAAACGTTATAGTAGCCATTCATCACACACTTTAACAGAAAGATCCTCATTTTGTCCCCATTGCCAGCCTAGAAGGGTAATGCTCAGGTCTCCATGTAGACTAATGGATTCATTCAGTAGGAGTCTCTTTCAACTTCTTTGCACCAATGATCTGTGAAAGGGGAAGATTAATATTCCTACTGCTCAATTTGCAGTTCCTGGTGCAAAAGATAAAATGAGAGTTCATGGTTTCTTCAGTGTAGGAGTTACAGGCTGGTCAAAAATCAATAAACACAAAAATAACCAGTAAAATAATTCCTGGAATTGTCTCTTATGCCAAACAGCAGTTCCTTAGTTGTGCTTTTTTCTGGGAAAGCTGGGTGACAGCCAATGTGGTTGCTATTAGGGTATGTGCACACGTTGCGGATTACCCTGCGGATTTTTCCTCGCGGATTTTGCTAAATCAGCAGGTAAAATGAAATGGGTTTTACCTGCGGATTTAGTGCAGATTGTCTGCGGATTTTAAGCAGATTTTATGCGAATTCCACATGCGTTTCTACACCTGCGGATTCCTATAATGGAACAGGTGTAAAACACTGCGGACTTCGCTCAAAGAATTGACATGCTGCGGAAATGAACCCGCATTGTTTATACTGTGGATTTTTCCGCAGCATGTGCACAGCGTTTTAAATTTTAGATTGACTTTAATGGTACTGTACACCGCAGCTGATTTTGCTGCGGATCCGTAGGACCAAATCCACTGCGGATCCACAGTAGAATCCGCAACGTGTGAACATACCCTTAGAATTTCCACAGGAATTTCTACACAACGTTGCCAGACTCTTGCATGGGAATAGTGGAGAGAGGATTTATAACGCCATAGCTGGGCAGATTTGCATCAGGCTCTGCTCTATTTGTGTTTTGTACTTTAACCACTTTTTATATGCATCCGTTTTTTTTTTTGTTTTTTTTTTAGGGTATGTGCAGTTGATCCGGAAGTAGCAGTGTAAAGTTGTACTAGCAGGAACGCGGGATGCAGTGACGGGACGCAGGCAGAGCAAGGGTTAACGGGTTTATTTACAGGGGAATGTACTCCAAGCAGGGAGTTAGGGATTGTAGGGTGGTGATAAGGAATGGGGCAGAACTGGGAGAGTGGCAAGGTAGGTCAGGAACGAACGAAAGTTCAGTAATAAAGAGGTAAAACTTATCAGTCTGTAGTCTTCTTGAGACTACGCTGAAACGCGTAGTCTGAGAGGCTAACCCCCCCTTCCCCTAATCTATTTATCTACTGTCCAGAAGTGTGGATTTATTTTATGATGGACTTTAATAATAAAAATCTTTGCTAATGCAAGGAAAAACTTTTTAAAATTTTGCATCCTGGATTTTGTCCGCTGGAGTTTAAAGTTACATTTTTTCATTTGAATTTTTCGTGGCTGGCTCCTGCTCTGGTCTCCGTGCAGACTTTCTCCTGGATTGATATTGGATCTCACACACCGGGGTGTACGGGTAAGGCCTCTTTCACACTTCAGTTTTTTGCATCAGTCAAAATCCGCCAAAAGGACGGATGGCGGATCCGTTTTAGTACTGATGACAACGGATGCCACCTGTCCATTTATCGGATCCGTCAAAAAAAACGAAGAATTTTAAAGGAATCGCAGCCTGGAAAAGGAGAGAGAGAGAGAGAAGAGAGAGACCGGCACCCAGAAAGTATTTCGGGTTAAATGAGTGCCTGGAGGATCCGCCAGAGAAAAAAACGTTGCAAGCTCCGTTTTGAAATCTTTGAGGATGGTGACGGACAGCAACTTTTGGCGGATCCGCAAAAAAAAAACTGATGCAACGGACGGCAATCCGTCACAATCCGCCATTAATGGAAGTCAATGGGGAAAAAAACGGATCCTCAAAAGAAAATTGAGGATCCGTTTTTTTCAAAACCTGGCGAATTGTGACTGATTGTAAAAAACTGAAGTGTGAAAGAGGCCTAAGCTGGCTTTGAAAATCTGGAGTTTTTTTGTAGTCTTCTTGGGTGCAGCTCCTCAGGGTTCCAACGGCAGCACCGACAACAGTGGCACGTGATGTCTCGGTTAGGTCTGTAACAGGCGGGGATCCAACGGTGGCACCGACAACAGCGGCGTGATGTCCTTTCCAGTGGGGCCAAGTAAATGACAATACCCCGTCTTCTGGTGACAGTGGTCGGTCTCCGGTACCTTCCACTGTCCCTAGTCCATATACTGTACTGGTTAAACAACAGTAAGGGCCACAGTCCTGTATGAGCCCAAAGTGGCTCTGCAAGTATACAAAGGCCAAGTCAAGTCACAAGTGTCTGGGGACGAGATTTACTAGCACAGTCAGGGTGTAGGTTACGGTCACGCTACCGGTCTCTTTCGGGGAGCACATGC
Source organism: Dendrobates tinctorius (assembly GCF_039654945.1). Taxonomy (NCBI): domain Eukaryota; kingdom Metazoa; phylum Chordata; class Amphibia; order Anura; family Dendrobatidae; genus Dendrobates; species Dendrobates tinctorius. The sequence continues at coordinate 1,296,655 of NW_027361875.1, read as the reverse complement.
ACAGTACTCACGATCCTGAAGTGTCTGGCTCCTGGCTTTATGTTGGCCACTGGGCACACACTGCCCGTCTCTCTCTCTCTGGTCCGCGTGGTTGGCAGCAGGTGAAAGCGGTCGCTGGTCTGGGTGGGGTTGGTGCTCCCCAGATGGAGCACTTCTCTCGCTGATGCAACACCCAGCTCAGCTCTGCTCTTTGTGCACGGCACTGCACAGCTCTGCTTTGCTAACACGGCTCTGCATGGCTCCACTCTGCTGGCACGACTCTGCTCTGCACAGCTTTCTCTGCAGGCGACGGGGGCTCTTTCTATATGGTCCATCGCCATGCTGGTACTCTCTGGTGGGGGAAGCAGAGCGCTTCTCACCGCTCTATGCACTGCTCTCCGCCGACGCCAGACTGCCCCGCTTTGCCTCTTTTTCCTTTTATGCCTCTGCTGCTGTGCGCCCTTTTCTGGCTCCCCCCACCTCTCTGGGTCAGCAGGATGCTCTCTCTCTCTCCTCCTTCCCTCCTGCAGCAGGGGAAGGTCCGCCCCACTCAGGCTTCCCCCCGGGAACAAAGGATGCAGCCTTTCTAGTTCCAGACCCGGCATGCAGGTACCCGTGGTCCGGACTATCTCCTTACAGCAGTGCATGTTCGCTACATCCAAAGCGCTGCCATCTATTGAACGCAGGTGAATCCTCATGTGATCACTGAATCGTGCGGATTCACAGTGTCAAATACATTGTATGGGTGAGATTTATCTTGAGGAGATGAGATATTGACATGCTGCAGTCTGGAGAGACATGCCGCATGTCCGTCTCCACTGGTGAGCCGTGGGCGTCTGTGTAGGCATAGTGGGCATGGGATTTCTTGAAATCCCATCCACTCTGCTGTAACTTCTGGAGGCTGCGGGTTGGACGCTGCGCAAGTACGCAGCGTCCAACCCGCAGCGATTACTGATCTTGTGCACATACTCTTAGAGGACTGTTATAGGTTGAAAAAATTCATAGGTCCATCCATTTACATAGTAACATAGTAACGTAGTTAGTAAGGCCGAAAAAAGACAGTCCATCCAGTTCAGCCTATAAAATTCTGTCAGAATAAATCCCCAGATCTACGTACTTCTAAAGAACCTAACAATAACTGTAAGATACAATATTGTTACGCTCCAGGAAGACATCCAAGCCTCTCTTGAACCCTTCGACTGAGTTCACCATCACCACCTCCTCAGGTAGGGAATTCCAGATTCTCACTGCCCTAACAGTAAAGAATCCTTTTCTCCTCCAGACACAGAGAATGCCCCCTTGTGACTGTCACCTTCCTTGGTATAAACAGATCCTCGGAGAGATATTTGTATTGTCCCCTTATATACTTATACATGGTTATTAGATCGCCCCTCAGTCGTCTTTTTTCTAGACTAAATAATCCTAATTTTGCTAATCTCTCTGGGTATTGTAGTTCCCCCATCCCCTTTATTAATTTTGTTGCCCTCCTTTGTACCCGCTCTAGTTCCATTATATCCTTCCTGAGCACCGGTGCCCAAAACTGTACACAGTACTCCATGTACGTTCTGACCAGGCATTTGTACAGAGGCAGTATAATGCTCTCATCATGTGTATCCAGACCTCTTTTAATGCACCCCATGATCCTGTTTGCCTTGGCAGCCGCTGCCTGGCACTGGCTGCTACAGGTAAGTTAACTAGGATCCCCAAGTCCTTCTCCATGTCAGATTTACCCAGAGGTTTACCGTTCAGTGTGTAATGGTGATATTGATTCCTTCTTCCCATGTGTATAACTTTACATTTATCATTGCTAAACTGCATCTGCCACATTTCGGCCCAAGTTCCCAACTTATCCAGATCCATCTGTAGCAGAATACTATCTTCTCTTGTATTGACTGCTTTACATAGTTTTGTATCATCTGCAAATATCGATATTTTACTGTGCAAACCTTCTACCAGATCGTTAATAAATATGTTGAAGAGAATAGGTCCCAACACCAACCCCTGCGGTATACCACTGGTCACAGCGACCCAGTTAGAGAATATACCATTTATAACCACCCATTTACACACATTTTCCCCCAGACCCCGCATTCTCATTTTGTGTACCAACCTCCTGTTTGGCAGAGTATCAAACGTTTTGGAAAAATCAAGATATACCATATCCAATGACTCACCTTGGTCCAGTCTATAGCTTACCTCTTCATAAAAACTGATTAGAATGGTTTGACAGGAGCGATTCCTCATAAACCCATGCTGATATGGGGTTAAACAGTTATTCTCATTGAGATAATCCAGAATAACATCCCTCAGAAATCCTTCAAATATTTTACCAACAATAGAGATTAGACTTACTGGCCTATAATTTCCAGGTTCACTTTTAGAGCCCTTTTTGAATATTGGTACCACATTTGCTATGCGCCAGTCCCGTGGAACAGACCCCGTCGCTATAGAGTCTCTAAATACAGTGGGGCAAAAAAGTATTTAGTCAGTCAGCAATAGTGCAAGTTCCACCACTTAAAAAGATGAGAGGCATCTGTAATTTACATCATAGGTAGACCTCAACTATGGGAGACAAACTGAGAAAAAAAAAATCCAGAAAATCACATTGTCTGTTTTTTTTCATTTTATTTGCATATTATGGTGGAAAATAAGTATTTGGTCAGAAACAAGCAATCAAGATTTCTGGCTCTCACAGACCTGTAACTTCTTCTTTAAGAGTCTCCTCTTTCCTCCACTCATTACCTGTAGTAATGGCACCTGTTTAAACTTGTTATCAGTATAAAAAGACACCTGTGCACACCCTCAAACAGTCTGACTCCAAACTCCACTATGGTGAAGACCAAAGAGCTGTCAAAGGACACCAGAAACAAAATTGTAGCCCTGCACCAGGCTGGGAAGACTGAATCTGCAATAGCCAACCAGCTTGGAGTGAAGAAATCAACTGTGGGAGCAATAATTAGAAAATGGAAGACATACAAGACCACTGATAATCTCCCTCGATCTGGTGCTCCACGCAAAATCTCACCCCGTGGGGTCAGAATGATCACAAGAACGGTGAGCAAAAATCCCAGAACCACACGGGGGGACCTAGTGAATGAACTGCAGAGAGCTGGGACCAATGTAACAAGGCCTACCATAAGTAACACACTACGCCACCATGGACTCAGATCCTGCAGTGCCAGACGTGTCCCACTGCTTAAGCCTGTACATGTCCGGGCCCGTCAGAAGTTTGCTAGAGAGCATTTGGATGATCCAGAGGAGTTTTGGGAGAATGTCCTATGGTCTGATGAAACCAAACTGGAACTGTTTTGTAGAAACACAACTTGTCGTGTTTGGAGGAAAAAGAATACTGAGTTGCATCCATCAAACACCATACCTACTGTAAAGCATGGTGGTGGAAACATCATGCTTTGGGGCTGTTTCTCTGCAAAGGGGCCAGGACGACTGATCCGGGTACATGAAAGAATGAATGGGGACATGTATCGTGAGATTTTGAGTGCAAACCTCCTTCCATCAGCAAGGGCATTGAATATGAAATGTGGCTGGGTCTTTCAACATGACAATGATCCAAAGCACACCGCTAGGGCAACGAAGGAGTGGCTTCGTAAGAAGCATTTCAAGGTCCTGGAGTGGCCTAACCAGTCTCCAGATCTCAACCCTATAGAAAACCTTTGGAGGGAGTTGAAAGTCCGTGTTGCTAAGCGAAAAGCCAAAAACATCACTGCTCTAGAGGAGATCTGCATGGAGGAATGCGCCAACATACCAACAACAGTGTGTGGCAACCTTGTGAAGACTTACAGAAAACGTTTGAGCTCTGTCATTGCCAACAAAGGATATATCACAAAGTATTGAGATGAAATTTTGTTTCTGACCAAATACTTATTTTCCACCATAATGTGCAAATAAAATGAAAAAAAAACAGACAATGTGATTTTCTGGATTTTTTTTTCTCAGTTTGTCTCCCATAGTTGAGGTCTACCTATGATGTAAATTACAGACGCCTCTCATCTTTTTAAGTGGTGGAACTTGCACTATTGCTGACTGACTAAATACTTTTTTGCCCCACTGTATAAGAAATAATGGTTTGTCTATTACATTACTTAGTTCTCTTAGTACTCGTGGGTGTATGCCATCCGGACCCGGAGATTTATCTATTTTAATCTTATTTAGCCGGTTTTGCACCTCTTCTTAGGTTAGATTGGTGACCCTTAATATAGGGTTTTCATTTTCCACCGTGAATACCGTGGAGAAGAAGGTGTTTAATAAATTAGCTTTTTCCTTATCATCTACAACCATACTTTCCTCACAATTTTTTAATGGGCCTACACTTTCACTTTTGATTCTTTTACTATTGATATAGTTGAAGAGCACCTTGGGATTAGTTTTACTCTCCTTAGCAATGTGCTTCTCTGTTTCCTTTTTGGCAGCCTTAATTATTTTTTTAGATAAAGAATTTTTCTCCTTATAGTTTTTTAGAGCTTCAACGGTGCCATCCTGCTTTAGTAGTTTAAGGCTACTTTCACACTTGCGTTTTTTGCGCTGCGCACTGTGCAAACACACATAAAAAAACGCATCATGCGTTTGTGTGCGTTTTTTTGCGGTTTTGAGTATGGTTTTTTTGCGCTGACGTGCGCATTACCATGCGCACGTCAGCGCACCCATAGACTATAATGGGTGTTTGGTTGAAAAAAACGCATTGCGTGCGCATGCGGTTTTTTGGGACAAGTCATACGCACAAAAAATGCAACAGGATGCACACTACAAAAAAGCATGCGCATACAATCGCGTACAAACGCATGTGTATGCGCACCCATGTAAAGTATAGGAAAAAACGCATGCGTTTTTTTGCGCAAAAAAAACGCAAGCGTGAATCCAGCCTAAATGCTTTCTTTTTACTGTTAATTGCCCCTCTTACTTTTTTGTTTAGCCACATTGGGTTTTTCCTATTTCTTGTTCTTTTATTCCCACAAGGTATAAATTGCTTACAGTGCCTATTAAGAATGTTCTTAAACATTTGGCATTTATTTTCTGTATTCTTATTTCTAAGGACATTGTCCCAGTCAACCAGATTAAGGGCATCTCTAAGCTGGTCAAACTTTGCCTTCCTAAAGGCATCCCTTCTCCACCAGTTAGGGTATGTTTCCACGTTCAGGATTTGCTCAGGATTTGACGATGGTAAAATCTGCACCAAATCTGCACCTGAGGTCACTGGCAGGTCACCTGTGTTTTTGATGTGTTTTTTTTCATGCGGACTTGTATGCGTTTTTTTGTAACCTAAATAAAGATATATTATTTAACAAAAAAAAAATAGAACTACACTTACCGGTAGTTGGGTTTCTAAGACCCTCCACGACAGCACACAGGAGGTTGCCTCCCCATCCTAATTAGGAACAGGAAACAAGAGGTTAAATAGCCCTCCCCTTCCTCTAATCCCCAGTGTTTTCCAAGGACCACATAGAGTGAATGCTTGAAATATTATTTATTCATATAAGTCACATGAACAAAATTTGTTAGGGGGGGGAAATTACCAGTGCTGTCGTGGAGGGTCTTAGAAACCCAACTACCGGTAAGTGTAGTTCTATTTTCTCTAATCTTCTCCACGACAGCACACAGGAGGTATACCAAAGAATAATGGTTTAGGGAGGGACCACGGCTTGCAGGACTTTCCTGCCAAAGGCTAGATCTCGTACTGACATAAGATCTAATCTATAATGCCTCGCGAAGGTATGGACTGAAGACCAGGTCGCAGCCTTGCAGATCTGCTCGATGGATGCATTAGCCTTTTCTGCCCAGGAGATGGAGACAGCTCTAATGGAGTGGGCTTTCGAGGATACTGGAGGAGGTAGATCCTGATTTTTATAAGAGGTCGTGATTGCTTTCTTGATCCAGTTAGTTAGGGAGCTTTTGGACGCATTTTTCCCTTTGTTCGGTCCGCCATACTGAACAAAGAGATTCTGATCTTTCCTCCAGAGTTTTGTTTCTTCCAAATTGGACAGGACTGCTCGCCGGACGTCCAGAGAATAGAATTCCACTTCCCTCTCCTCCTTCGGCTTATCACAGAAGGGAGGGCAGTATTATTCCCTGGGACCTGTGGAAATCCGAAGACACTTTTGGCACAAAGGAAGGGTCTAGCTGGAAAATTAGTCTATCTTCCAGAATTCTTAGATAAGGCTCTCTGATGGACAGAGCCTGAATTTCGCCCACCCTTCTTGCCATTGTAAGGGCTACGAGTAGTGCCGTTTTCCAGGATAGTTTATCTATCTGGGTCTGGTCGATAGGTTCAAATGGAGGGCTCGATAGACCCTTTAGTACTATATTCAAGTCCCAAGTTGGGACCATGTTGGACTTATTTGGACGGATTCTGGAAGCTGCTGACATAAATCTCCTGACCCATCGATGCTCTGCTAGGTTTTGGTCGAAGTAAGAACTTAGGGCTGATACTTGGATCCTCAAGATAATTGATTTTAGTCCCTTGGATAAGCCGTCTTGTAGGAAATCTAGGATTTTTGCTAAATTTGGGTGGAAGGGATCCATGGGAGTGGATCCATACCATACTCAGAAAGTCTTCCATATCTTGGAGTATATGGCATTTGTGATTGGTTTCCTACTCTTTTGCAAGGTGGATATCACCGCATCTGAGAGGCCTCTGGCTTTCAGGATTGTGGTTTCAGAAGCCAGGCTGCCAAGCTTAAGTTGTGGGGAGCGGGGTGAAGGATAGGACCTTGATGTAGAAGGTCGCGGTCCAAAGGCAGGATCAGAGGACCCTCTGAGTTCATTAGTTTTAGGGCTCTGAACCAGCTCCTTTTTGGCCAGATAGGGGCAATCAGGATAGTTTTGACCTTTTGCAGAGTTCTTGGTATTAAAGGAATTGGTGGAAAGGCGTATGCCAGTCCGAAGTTCCACGGGTGAGCGAAAGCATCCAGCCTTGAATGTTTTTCGTTTGGACCTATGGAGAAGTACTGCTTTGTTTTGGCATTCTCCCGATTCGCGAATAGGTCTACCTCTGGGAGACCCCATTTTTTGGTTCTGGTATGGAATACTCTAATATTGAGGCTCCATCCTCCTGGATCTATGTCTGTCCTGCTTAGGAAGTCTGCCTCGATGTTGTCGGATCCTTTCAGGTGGAGAGCAGATAGGGACTGGAGATGGCGTTCTGCCCAGCCGAATATTGCTGAAACGTTTTGCAGGCTTCAGTATTTTGTGCTGCTCTGATGACATAGATGGGCCACGGTTGTCATATTGTCGGAGTAAATCCGGACATGGGTTCCCTGGACTGATGTTTCCACTGCCTTTAGGGCTTCTTCTACCGCTCTCAGCTCTCTGTAATTGGAAGATTGTTTTTCCATGTCTTTGGGCCAGAGTCCCTGGCAGACTCCCTGGGGTGATATTGCTCCCCAACCACGTTTGCTGGCGTCTGTTGTGATTGACGTCATGGGATATTGTATCCAGGGTGTCCCTTTTGCTAGGTTTCCCTGGTTGAGCCACCAGTTAAGAGACAGCTTTACGTGCTGGGGTAGGGAGATTCTCGTATTGAGGGTTTCCGGGTCTTTGTCCCAGTGGGATAGGATATACCTCTGGAGTATCCTTGAGTGGGCCGGGGCACATGGGACCGCTTGGATGCAAGAAGTCATTGACCCTAATATTGACATGGCAAACCTTATGGTCACTGTTTTTTGACTTCTTAGACTCCGTATTTTGATCTTACGCCTACCTGCTTGGTGGACGGAAGAAAGGATATTTGGTTCTGGGAATCTAGGAGAATCCCTAGAAAGACCTTCCTGGTTGAGGGAATTCAGGTCTGATTTTTTCCCAATTTACCATCCAGCCTAGGGATGCCAGGTTCTGCAGGACTGATTGCAGGTGTTGTCTTAGAGTGGTGTTGGAGGGAGCTATGAACAGGAGGTCGTCCAGGTAAGGGACGACACATATGTCCTTTCCTCTGAAGAATGCTACCACTTCTGCCATTATTTTTGTAAGTGTTCAGGGTGCCGAAGATATGCCGAAGGGCAGAACTCTGAACTGGAAGGGTGAACTTCTTCATCTAGAGTGACTGCGAACCTTAGATATCGCCAATGAGATGGATGGATGGCTACGTGGTATTAGGCCTCTTGGAGATCTATGGTGGCCATGGCAAAGTCTTCTCCGATCAATGGTATCGTGGTCTTTATCGATTCCATCTTGAAGCGTTGGTACCAGACATGTTGGTTCAGCTTCTTTAGGTTGATGATGACCCGATATTTCCCACTTGGCTTTTTCACTAAGAACAGCCGGGAGTAGTGGCCTTTACTCTGCTCTGGTTCTGAAACTGGTGAGATTACCGCCGAAGATGGCATCTTTTGGAGTTCCGAATGCAGAACTTTTTGAAGTCTTGCCGAAGGAAGGTGTGTTACTTCCAGGTTTTGAGGGGGGCTGGAGGAGAATTCTATTTCTACTCCCCATCTGACCCAGTCTAGGATTCTTCGATCCGTGGATATCTTCTGCCAGCTCGGGAAGTAGTTTGCGATTCTGCCCCCTACCTGCTTGGCGTCATTTCTTATCTCTGTCTGAGCGGGAGTCGTGAAAAATATTCCTGCCTCTTCCACCTTTAGGGTAGCTCCATCGCCCTGCTTTTCCTTCACCCCTGTATTGAGGGGTTTGAGCCTGGGGTGGGTGATAGGGCATTTTCGGCTCGGCAAGATTTTTGTTCTTGTCGGTCACCTTCTCTAATAGTTAGTCCAGTGCTGGACGAAATACATATTCGCCCTTGAATAGAATAGAGCACAATTTTGATTTCAATAGGATATCTCCACTCCACATTTTTAGCCATAAGGCCCTTCGTGTGGTGTTGAAAAGTACGAATGTTCTTGCCGCAATACGGACGTATTCTGACGAGGAGTCTGCTAAAAAGCCTGCTACCTTCTATAGAAGCAGTAGAGAGGTTAGAAGATCTTCCCTCGGAGTTCCCCTTTTAATATGGTCATCTAACTGCTGAAGCCAGAGGTATAGGGTTCTAGTTACACAGGCTGATGCGACATTTGTTTTTAAGGAAGTTGCTGAGGCTTCCCAGGACTTCCTTAGTAGACTATTCTGTTATGATTGGGCACCGAGGAGGATAGCAGGCCTAAGCTAAGCCACAGAAAACCAGAGAGGTTAGTAACTAAGCGGATGCAGACCCGTGATCCTGTCCACACAACTAGCAGTAGCCGTGGAGCGTGCCTACGATGATCCTAGACGCCTCGGCACAGCCAGAGAGCTAACTAAGCCTAAAGCAAGTAAGGGGGACATCTAAACTGCCCCGGAGCAGACCCCAAAGGAATAGATAGCCCCCAAACATATATTGTTGGTGAGACAAGATGAAAACACAAAAGCAGGCAGAAAAATAGACTGAGCAAACGATGGGGCCCACAATGCATAGACAGGACAGGAAAGGAAAGACACTGTCTGCAATCATGCAAAAAACCCTGCAAAAAGTTCAACACGTCTGATGCACAAAAACACTGAAGTCGCATGACTTCACCCCAACTATATCAGTACGATGGTATATTCTGAAAGCAAAGCAAAAAGAGTCCAATATAAAAGGAGACAAAACAAACTGGCACATGCAGTAACATATGGGCGGTGATTCAGCACAGCCCCAGCCGGAGCTGGCTGACTCACACAAAGCAGAGATAGACAAAACCAGATCAAATGCAAACAGAATAACAAATAAACCACTTAGCTGAACATGCAGGGAAAGAGCAGGAGACATCAGACCTCAGCAGGAACAGGAAGAAAATCACCAGCAGGGATAGAGGGAGTCAGCTGTCTTAAATCCCAATCAGAAACCCCAGATCTCCAATCGTCTTCCTCATTATCAGGTGTCAATCAGATCAGCTCCACTACCTCCAGTAACCACCAGAGGGAGTCCAGAAAGAGAACTCACAACCCCTCAGTCAATCTGACCAGCTCCACTACCTTCAGTAATCACCAGAGGGAAGCCAGAGAGAGAATTCACAACATTATCCATTTTTCGGTCAAGCGGGTCTTTGAGCTGCAAGGAGTCCTCAAAGGGTAGCGTAGTTTTTTTAGCTACTTTAGCTACCTGGATATCTACTTTAGGAATCTCAGTCCAAGGCTTCATGGCTTCTTCATCCAGGGGAAATCAATCTTTCATTTCGCCCGGGATACTTAGCTTCTTTTCTGGGAATTCCCATTCTTCCAAGATTAGATTCTGGATATTATCATGGATAGGGAAAACCATTTTCTTCCTGGACTTCAGGCCGCCAAATAGATCATCCTGCACCGAACGGGGTGGTCTATCTTCTTCTACTCCCATTGTGTTCCTGACCGCTGAGAGTAGTTCTTCCATATCGTCTGAGGAAAAGAACCATTTCCTATCATCTTCTGTCTGAGTTGGGGTTAATTCACCCTCTTCCCTCCAATCTGCTGAAACTGATGACTTTGGTTCGGAATCTGAGATGTCCTCAGGGGCATATTTCCTCTTCCTTGAGGTTGAGGGCCCCCCCCCAAATGACTGGAAAAGGTAGCCAGGGACGACTGGATCTCCTGTCGCATCATCCCTCTTACTTCCTCCATTGGGAAGGTTGTTCCTCCCAGATGATTTTCCCCCGTGCATTGCTGGCATGAGATCTTTTTATAATCGGAGGGGAGTTTTTTCCTACAGATGGCGCATTTGCGGCTTGTTAGTTTTTCTTCCGTTTTTGGTGCAGGATCCTTGTCTCCCTGAAAGAGAGAAAAGGAGGGTGGGCCCTAAGAATGGGTCCTGAACCAAAAAGGGGTATACCCTTTTCCAAGTGTACTCACTAGGCCAGGGTTTGTGCTGGGCTCTTCAGAAGTAGCTTTCAGGGAAGACGCATCCATCATGCAGACGTTAGTCCTATCATATGGAGTCTTCCATCAGGGTCCTTAAATAGGAACCGAAAATCAGCATTTCCTTACCTCATCCAATCGGATGAGATCACTCCACCTCAGTTCCTGGCGCCACCTGTTTCTCTTTTTCTTTTTTGATTTTCAAATTTCCCGCCAAGATGTGGAATGCAAGGCGGAAGTGATGTCGCGCCTTCAGACCCGGCGGTGAACGTCACTTCCGGCGCATGCCTCTGGGATTAGGAGCGAGCATGCGGCATGTGGGGGAGCGGATCCTGGGCTGGGGAGCTACGGGAGGCCCCCAGCCGGTTAATGACCATCCAGCTTTGCCGGGGCGCAGGAGGATGGTGCGGGTCCCGCCAGCGGCAGGAGCATTGTCCGGGGAGGCAGGTCCGGGACGATCGATCCCGGCTGCCTGGCTTCAAGGTAGGACTCCGGGATTTGCCAGCCCCATCCATGGAGCACACAGAACCTCTTCATCCTGATTAGGGACAGGAAAACACTGGGGATTAGAGGAAGGGGCGAGTTATTTAACCTCTTGTTTCCTGTCCCTAATTATGATGGGGAGGCAACCTCCTGTGTGCTGTCGTGGAGGGGATTAGAGAAAAAAGATTTGTGATGTCATTCCTGGTCCAACCTCCTCTTTAAACATTTGTCCAACCCACACTCCATTACACACAGATAGAAGACAGATAGATAAATATGGTATAGATAGATAGATAGAACTATAGATGGATAGATATGGGATAGATAGCTAGATAGGTAGATAGATTGATATAGATATACAGTGCCTTGCGAAAGTATTCGGCCCCTTAGAACTTTTCATCCTTTTCCCACATATCATGCTTCAAACATAAAGATACCAAATGTAAATTTTTGGTGAAGAATCAACAACAAGTGGGACACAATTGTGAAGTTGAGCAAACTTTATTGGTTATTTTAAATTTTTGTGGAAATTCAAAAACTGAAAAGTGGGGCGTGCAATATTATTCGGCCCCTTTAACTTAATACTTTGTTGCGCCACCTTTTGCTGCGATTACAGCTGCAAGTCGCTTGGGGTATGTCTCTATCAGTTTTGTACATCAAGAGACTGAATTTCTTGCCCATTCTTCCTTGGCAAACAGCTCAAGCTCAGTGAGGTTTGATGGAGACCTTTTATGAACAGCAGTTTTCAGCTCTTTCCACAGATTCTCGATTGAAGTCAGGTCTGGACTTTGACTTGGCCATTCTAACACCTGGATACGCTTATTTGTGAACCATTCCATTGTAGATTTTGCTTTATGTTTGAGTTCATTGTCTTGTTGGAAGACAAATCTCCGTCCCAGTCTCAGGTCTTTTGCAGACTCCAACAGGTTTTCTTCAAAAATGGTCCTGTATTTGGCTCCATCCATATTCCCATCAATTTTAACCATCTTCCCTTTCCCTGCTGAAGAAAAGCAGGCCCAAACCATGATGCTGCCACCACCATGTTTGACAGTGGGGATGGTGTGTTCAGGATGATGAGCTGTGTTGCCTTTACGCCAAACATATCGTTTGGTATTGTTGCCAAAAAGTTCAATTTTGGTTTCATCTGACAAGAGCACCTTCTTCCACATGTTTGGTGTGTCTCCCAGGTGGCTTGTTGCGAACTTTAAACAACACTTTTTATGGATATCTTTGAGAAATGGCTTTCTTCTTGCCACTCTTCCATAAAGGCCAGATTTGTGTAGTATATGACTGATTGTTGTCCTATGGACAGACTGTCCCACCTCAGCTGTAGATCTCTGCAGTTAATCCAGAGTGATCATGGGCCTCTTGGCTGCATCTCTGATCAGTCTTCTCCTTGTCTGAGATGAAAGTTTAGAGGGGCGGCCGGGTCTTGGTAGATTTTAGCGGTGTGATACTCCTTCCATTTCAATATGATCACTTGCACAGTGCTGCTTGGGATGTTTAAAGTTTTGGAAATCATTTTGTATCTAAATCCAGCTTTAAACTTCTCCACAACAGTATTACGCACCTGCCTATTGTGTTCCTTGGTCTTCATGATGCTCTCTGTGCTTCAATCAGAACCCTGAGACTATCACAGAGCAGGTGCATTTATACGGAGACTTGATTACACACAGGTGGATTATAGTTATCATCATTAGTCATTTAGGACAACATTGGATCATTCAGAGATCCAATATGAACTTCTGGAGTGAGTTTGCTGCACTGAAAGTAACGGGGCTGAATAATATTGCATGCCCCACTTTTCAGTTTTTGAATTTCCCAAAAAAATTAAAATAACCAATAAATTTCGATCAACTTCACAATTGTGTTCCACTTATTGTTGATTCTTCACCAAAAATATATAGATACATCTATGTATCTATAGATATATCTATCTGGCTATTATAATAGGGTGGCCCTAAAAATAAAATGGCGTGGGCTCCCACGCAATTTTTTGTGCCAGAGAGGGAAAGCCGATGGCCGGGGGCCAATATTTATAGCCTGGGACGAGGGTAATACCCATGGATCTTCCCAGGCTATGAATGTCAGCCTGCAGCTGTCTGAATAGCCTTTACTGGCTATTAAAATAGGGGGACCCCCCAAAAAAATGACGTGCGATCCCCCTATAATTAATAGCCAGAAAGGCAACTGCGGGGTGATATTCATAGCCAAAGAGAGGGTCCATGGATATTGTACCCCCCCCCGGCTACAAATACCAGCCCGCAGCCACCCCAGAAATGGCGCATCTGTAAGATGCGCCAATTCCGGCGCTTAGCCTCTCTCTTCCCACTGCCGTGTAGCGTGGCATATGGGGTAATAAGGGGTTAATGTCACCTTTGATTGTAAGGTGACATTAAACCCGGTTAATAATGGAGAGGTGTCAATAAAACACCTATCCATTATTAATCCTATAGTTAAAGGGTTAAAAAAAGACACAGCCATAAAAAAGTATGTTAATGAAATAAAACACTACACAGTTTTCCATATTTTTATTGCACGCCCAAATCCAAGCGAAGCCATCGATCACCTGAAAAAACAAAATAAAATAACAAACCAACCGTGTACTCCCTGATCCAGAGTGTCCCACGACGAGTACATCTCTGCTACATCTGGATGCATGACATCCAGATGTAGCAGAGCTTGTAGATGACCACCGGACATCTCCGACGATCATCTACACTGTGTACGTGACCGGAGATAACCCCCGGTCACGTACACGGCAGTTTGCGCGATAACACTGTAGTCCACTGCAGTGGACGCAGCCTTCCGGTGACGGGACAGGTATGAACTTTATTTTAATTAGTAGACATGCGTAGTAAGCTGCGTTTACGCAGTTACTACGCATGTGACTTATCATTAGATGCGGTTTTACCGCATCTAATGATTGTCTATGGGAAATTTACTGTGCGGTGATGGAGCGTCGCCACATTGTAAACAGACATGCTGTGTTCTGAAAAGATGCGCTGCATGTCCATTTACGCGGGTCTGCCGCCTGCGTCTTTTAACGCATAGTGGAGATGGGATTTCATGAAATCCCCTCCACTATGCTGTAACATCTGGACGCTGCGGATTTGACGCTACGGCTGTACCCGCAGAACTTCCTGATCGTGGAAACATCATAAATTCTGTTTGCTGTTAATATTACATTTTTATTGATCTTTTTTCACAAAAGATGGATTTGGTGTTGTCCCATCAATTGGTTTTCTCTTCGTTCATGCACAACTACTGTAGATGCTATCACAGGGCTCATGGCACTTAACAAATATGACATATCTATTTCTACTATAAAACCACCTTTGGTTGGCTTAATTTAGACCAGATTTAGTGTCAATATTTTGCTGCAGTCCAGCTGATACCAAATCCACTAGGTCACACCTCTCTTTAGTATGGCACAAAAAAGTGTAAAAAAAAAATGCCCAAAAGGAACACATAGTAAGGACCATGGGCAGACATACCGCCGGTTCAACTGATGCGGCTGCACCGGGGCCCAGAGGCTCCAGGGGGCCCCTGCTGGGCGGCTAATAATGAGGGCAATCTGGCCTGTTTCTCCAGGCCCGAGGCTCCGGGGGGCCCCTAGCCAGATTGCCCTCATGTGCAGCGGGCAGAGAGCGATCCCAGAAGCTCCGCTGCCTACAAGAGAAAAAAGCAGCGGAGCTGCAGGGATCCGTTCTGCTTCCTGCCCGGCACCTGCGCTTCCTGTCTATGACACAGACAGCGACGTTGCTGGATGACGTCATCATTCAGCGGCCGCTGTGCCAGAGAGAGGAAGCAGCAGGCGACGGTGATGCTGCGGCTGCGGACAGGTGAGAGGTGCTGTGTGTGTGTGATTTTTTTGTATGTACGTGTGTTGTGTGTGTGTTTAGAGATGAGTGGTGGTGGAGTGTGTGTGTGCGGGCATGCGTAGCACTGCGGGGGAATGTGCAGAGAGGTGAATGGTGCTTTGTGTGTCTGTGTGTAGGTGGAGGAGAAGGCCATTATGGGGGTGATGGAAAAGGCAACGAAGGGGGTAATGGGGAGAAGGCAATGATGGGGGTGATGGGGAGAAAGCAATAATGGGGGTGATGGGGAGAAGGCAATGATGGGGGTGATGGGGAGAAGGCAATGATGGGAGTGATGGAGAAGTAAATGATGGGGGTGATGGGGAGAAGGCAATAATGGGGGTGATGGGGAGAAGGCAATGATGGGGAGAAGGCAATGATGGGTGTGATGGAGAAGGCAATGATGGGTGTGATGGAGAAGGCAGTGATGGGGAGAAGGCAATGATGGGGCGATGGAGAAGGCAATGATAGGGTGATGGAGAAGGCAATGATGTAGGTGATGGAGAAGGCAATTATTGGGTGATGGAGAAGGCAATGATGGGGGTGATGGAGAAGGCAATGATGGGTGTGATGGAGAAGGCAGTGATGGGGAGAAGGCAATGATGGGGCGATGGAGAAGGCAATGATAGGGTGATGGAGAAGGCAATGATGTAGGTGATGGAGAAGGCAATTATTGGGTGATGGAGAAGGCAATGATGTGGGTGATGAGGAGAAGGCAATGATGGGGGTGATGGGGAGAAGGTAATGATGGGGTGATGGAGAAGGCAATGATGGAGTGATGGAGAAGGCAATGATGGGGTGATGGGGAGAAGGCAATGATGGGGGTGATGGAGAAGGCAATGAGGGGGTGATGGGGAGAAGGCAACGATGGGGGTGATGGGGAGAAGGCAATGATGGGGTGATGGAGAAAGCAATGATGGTGTGATTGAGAAGGCAATAATGGGGGTGATGGAGAAGGCAATGATGGGGGTGATGGGGAGAAGGTAAATGACACAGGGCAGTAAGGGTGAAACAGATTATGTGGAACCAGGGCCCCTGAACTGCCACTCAGGCTAAGGGGGTGCCCTGTCTTTCCTTAACTTGGGGGTGCACTTAAAGGTAGAGAGGCCAGTCCAGTTGCTGATTGGTCGCGGCCTAATGTGCAGATAGTAGCCAGGGTCCAGAGGAGAGGAGACTCCTCCGGACCCTGGGTACCATTAATCTGTAAAAAAATAGAATTAAAATAAAAAATAGTGAGATACTCACCTTCGGACGGCTCCCGGACTTCCCTTCTCTAACCATGCGACCGGCATCGCGGTCCCAGTAATGCTTTGCT
The DNA here is from genome assembly GCF_039654945.1 of Dendrobates tinctorius. Classification (NCBI taxonomy): domain Eukaryota; kingdom Metazoa; phylum Chordata; class Amphibia; order Anura; family Dendrobatidae; genus Dendrobates; species Dendrobates tinctorius. Next base: position 1,280,230 of record NW_027361875.1, on the reverse strand, counting down.
CCAAAGACCGCTGATGAGGTCGCGCTCTCGCGAGAGTGACGTCATCTTCATTCCTTCGCGCTAAGCCTTACAGGGACCGGAAGATGCCGGGGCAGGAGTGCACGTGAGAATCGCGCATGTGCATAGCGCTATCCGGCGCCATTTTCCTGAAGACACATTTGCAGTATGTCTTCAGGAAAATAGCGCTGGACAGCGCGGTATGGGCATGCGCGTACTCTGGCACCAGTGCCACACTCCTCCCGGCTCCCCAGCCTCTGGCAGAACGGGACAGCGCTGGACCACAGGAAAGATGGGTGAGTATAAATGTTTTTTTTTTATGTGTGCAGTTTCCTAGGGGTGAGGGGGACCATTCATACCAGGAAAGGGTGGTGAGGGGACCATGTATACAAGGAAAGGGGGGTGAGGGGGCCATGCATACCAGGAAAGGGGGGTGAGGGGACCATGCATACCAGGAAAGGGAGGTGAGGGTGACCATACATACCAGCAAAGGGGGGTGACGGGACCATGCATACCAAGAAAGGGGGGTGACCGGACCATGCATACCAGGAAAGGGGGGTGAGGGGGTCCATGCATATCAGGAAAGGTGGGTGAGGGGACCATGCTTACCAGGAAAGAAGGGTGAGAGGACCATGCATACCAGGATTGGGGGGTGAGAGGACCATGCATTCCAGGATTGGAGGGTGAGGGTGACCATACATACCAGGATAGGGGGTGAGGGGACCATGCATACCAGGATAGGGGGGTGAGGGGACCATGCATGCCAGGATAGGGGAGTGAGGGGTACCATGTATATCAGGATTGGGGGGTGAGGGGACCATGCATACCAGGATAGGGGGGTGAGGGGTACCATGCATATCAGTATTGGAGGTGAGAGGACCATGCATATCAGGATTGGGGGGGTGCATTATTGCATTATTATTAAATCTTCATAAATAAACTACATACATATTCTAGAATACCCGATGCGTTAGAATCGGGCCACCATCTAGTATATATATATATATATATGTAGCTTTGTCGCTATAAAAGGAAGGGGCCCCAAGCTGTCAGTGTCCGCCCCTGGTAAGGACGCAGTCAGAAGGTAGTATAAATCTGGTCAAGATCACAACACACTATCGGGACTTGCCAGCGGCTCTCTCAACCCGTGCTTGACAGCTTCAGATTTCTAAGCAGCTGTCACACTTGGGTCAGCAGAGCTGCCAGCCACTTGCAACATTGTGTTCCGATCCGATTTATAGGGCCGTCTGACTGACCCCTTAATGTGATGCAAAGTGTGCAACTGAATTACAAGAATAAGCACAGCATAGTCCAGGACTTTATTTAATGAAAACTCGTCATGTTTCCTTATTATGAACTACTGCCAATACTTGTTTGTTCTCCAAACACTTTACAACTCTTCTTTTATTTTACCCAGTCAGCAGAGCATACCTGCTAAAAATCTATTTTTCGTTTCCTTTCACTCTATGCAAATAAGTGCCAAATGGTTATATGGGCAGGCCTGAACCATCCTCAATGCTTACGGTCATGCTCACAATCCAGCCCCTTTGCTAATAGATTTTGATGACTACCTCCATGTCCTCAAAATGTCTTATGCAATCAATGATGAGCTGATGCCTGGCCATGTGAATTTTGCACTCTTTTTTTTTGGAGAGGGACCATCTCAAAAGACTGCTAGCACTGATTTTGCATTTAGTGCAAACAACTATAAACTGACTTATTTTTAGGTATTACCAGCTATGAGAGGGAATTATAGATGTAGGAAAAGCTTTTAGCGGTTCAATTTAGAACAAGTTCCCTTTATGGTCGAATTTGACCAAACTTTAGTCCAGGTTCGGTTCAGGTACTAGAACTGTACCTGAACTTGAATCCAAACCCCCATAGAAGTTAATGGCGACCCGATCTTTAGTGCTGTAATACAGCCATAGAAAGGGCTTCACTTTTTCTCCATTAAAATGGACTCCATGTTCAAAATTCAGCACCGGGCACTAGGTGTCCGGTATGTTCCACAAACTTTACTGTTCGGGTTCGCTCATCTCTAGTCATCAACTTTGTGTCACAATCATAGTTTGTGCAAGAAAAACACTTTAACTGAATGTCTACTGATTACGAGAATGGGGGTAGAGTGTCCTTTGTTTGAATGGAGCAGTGGCGAGTGCCACAGACAATGAATAACTAATATTCAATTCTAGTGGGGGACACAGAACCTCCATTCTCATCAAATGAGTCAGATCCCCAGCAAATGTTGTATGTGGACTGCTATGGCATCAAATACTTGAAATATATATAGTGGCCATATTCATCATTCAGAATTAGTAACTTATTGTAAGCACACATTGCAATATGGTAAAGCAGCCATCATAATACCTAATTAAAGCAAAGTGCTCGGCTCCAAGGAACGGTCCGGAGAGGTATGGGCGCATCAAGTATTTGATGCCATAGCAGTCCGCATACAACATTTGATAGATTTATGTTAGCTCCTATTGGGGGATCCACGGGGGTGCAGTGTGCCCTTTAATTACAGCAGCATATTGCACATGTCTTTTCCACCTTCCCTTCATTTGTTCCCTTCCTGTGTTTTTCTGATTTAAAAATTGTCATGAATTTTAATCAATAAAGTTTGTATTAAGCCCCCGTTACACACTGCGATATCGCTAGCAATATCGCTGTAAAGTCACCGATTTTGTGACGTTGCAGCGATATTGCTAGCGATATCGCTACATGTGATACTTACCTCCGACCGGCTCCCCCGCTGCTCATCGTTGGTCGCGCGAGAAGCTCCTGGATCATTTCTCGTCGGGCGCTTCCTGCTGGGCATCCTGCGGCGCCGGCGAGCGACGCGTGGACGCGGGCAGGAGGACGTCAGGATCGCCGCGTCTGACAGGTAAGTAGCGACCCCCGACCGCTGCTATGTCGCTGGTGAGATCTGTCTGAGTGGCAGCTCACTAACGACCACTTAGCGATGCACCAGCGATCCTGACCGCGTCATATCGTTGTCGGGATCGCTGGTGCATCGCTATGTGTAACGGTACCCTTAATCTTTTGATAATCTGGGACTAGTACATCGTTTGTTGCCTACGGCAATTGTTTCTTTGTTTAAGTTTTTGATGTGTCCATAATCATGATCCATCACACTGACTACACTATTTTATAATCTTAAGTGATACTGTTTGGGTGCAATATATCATGTGTGTTTGTTGGTGGAGTAGATTGATACTAGATAGTAAGTGGGACCCTGTAAAAAAAATGGTGGCTTTATTTTTAATGAATGTACAAGGTCCCCTTTGGTCTGTGAGGCTCATAGACCACCATGTTTCATACATACAGATATTGATGAGACCACGGTTCTACTGTTCTACATCTCATTGACCGTTGGGAAGCACATTATACCATATGTGACCCAAGTTCACATTATCACAGACATGCATCGTGCTAAAGCTTTTTGGCCTTCAGCAGAGATTATATCCTCAGGCAAATTAAGATAGCGAGCGTAAATGGAGAACGGTAATAAATAGACAGTCCCCCTCAGGGAATAATTTATCTGGGTCTCTAAGCTCAGAGATGCTGAAGAAAGTCTTGAAAACCATTCTATCAAATGAGAAAATCCAATCAATTTCCATTTGAATATTTGTTCTTGATAAATGGGAAGGCTGTATGTTTATTCGTTTTTTGTTTTTTTTCTCAGTGACACAATGACTAATATGTCATTAGTGTAAAATAAATACTAATAATAGTGAAGGACTGTGCAGTGTTATTACAGTGCGGGAATGGTAGTAGGCAGAGGGAGCCGACCTGCAGAATAGGGTTTATGTACAGAAAAATAAAAGTGGAGTCGGCCTTTATTACAGTTGACCTGTCACCACAATGGCTGTCTGTTTATTTAAAGCACGCTCCTGTTGAAAATGATATATCCACCATCACATCTTGTTTATGCATATTTTTTACTTTCATATTGTAAATGTATTGCGGCAGGGTTGTACTGGCCCACCGGAGAGCTGGAGGATTTTCTGGTGGGCCCAGGCACTGACACCTGCTGGCATACTGGCCAGCAGCTGCCTCAGGCCCCCACTGCTCCAGGGGCTCCCAGCCAGAGGATATAGGGCCCCTGAGTGAAGGGGGCCTGCCTTGTGCCAGCGGAGCAGCAGCTGGAGACAGGATCCTGTTCCCGCTTCTAAAGAGAAATGAATATTCACGCGGATCCGGTTTTTTCCCCATTGAGTTGCATTACTGGCGGATCTTGACGGATGGCCATCCGTTGGATCCGTTTTTGTGAGGATCCTCCAAATTTTTTTCGTCCGCCGGTATGCTTGGACGGACCATGCAACTTTTTTTTGTTGTTGGATCCGCATTTTCCATTGCGCATGCCCGGAGAAAGGAAGTCAGGGAGAAAATTAACCCTGAAATCCTTTCTGGCGGATGAAAAAAAATTCTCTCTCTCTCTCTCGTTTTTTTTGTTGTTGGATCTGCATTTTCCATTGCGCATGCCTGGAGAAAGGAAGTCAGGGAGAAAATTAACCCTGAAATCCTTTCTGGCGGATGATCCTGTGGCATCCGTTCACATCAGTAAGGAACGGATCCGCTCTTCCGCCTTTTTGGCGGATTTTAACTGACACAAAAAACTGAAGTGTGAAAGAGGCCTAACGCACCTAGTGCAAGCTGACCTAGTGAGGACCACCCCCTACACAGGGAGTGTGAGGGGCAAGCCCAAGGGGATGAGGTACCACGATTGCTGGAACCAGGTGGCCGGCTCACAGAAAACACGAGTGAGTGTGTCTAGCAACAGGGAATGTGCAGAGTACAAGAGTGTGCAAAGCGTGGACACAGAGACATGTAGGGTATAGAACAGTACAGGGCGAGTGTACGGAAGCATGGAGAGTACAGGACAATACAAGGCGTGTACACGGGAGTGCACTAGATACTGGATAGTGTAAGGCGGGTACACGAGAGCATGTATGGCGTGCACAGACAAGCACGTCGGGGTGTGAGCAAAGCAGAGCGCGTGCAAAGGAACACGCCTGAGTACAGAGTTATACAGAGCGTGCTCAGAGAGCACGTCTGCGTGTTAGGTAAGGCAGAGGGTGTGCCAGGAGGCATGACAGAGAATAGAGCAGAGCGTGTGCCAAGAGGCACGATAGAACGCAGTGCAGAGTGTAGGAACGGAGCATGTGCTGGCAAGCACACCAAGGCAGAGTACAGAAACAGAGCAAAGGGCAGACTACAGGGCAGAGGACTCGAATACAGCGCACAGCCAGGCAAGGACCAAGCAGACCAAGCCAGGAAGCACAACAATAATCAGGCACCTCCCATAGGAAGAGAGGGCCTAATATAGGGAAGGAGCACAGGGACTTCCGGGTCAGGTCCTCCAGGACCATAGAGAGGACAAGGCTGCAGCTAGAACCGAGAAGAGCGCACATGCGCACTAGCAACGTTGTGCAGCCATGGAACTAAGTACGAGAGGTGCGCACCCGACCGGACCCCTGGAGCAGCCGCGGGCCGTAAGTGGTGACATCGGGTGCAGGGTCCCGCCCCCATGTGAGAGCAGCGTGATAGGTGGCATGACACAGACACACAGCCCCCCCACCTCTCCAAAAGTTCCCCGCAGCACATCCCAATGTCCCGCTTCCTGCCCAGCACTTCCTGTCTGAGACAGCGCAGCTGGATGACGTCATGATTCAGCGCACGGCTGTTTCAGACAGAAAGCTGCCTGCGAGGAAGAGGCTGCTGGGATATGCTGCAGGGAACTTGCGGAGAGTTGAGTGGTGCTGTGTCCGTGTGTGTGTGTGGTGCTTTGTGTGTGAATGTAATAGAGTGGTGTGGTGCTGTGTGTGTGTGTGTGTATGTGGTGCGTGCTTTGTGTGTGAGTGACAATGGTGTTGTGTGTATTGGAGATGTGTGCATTGGAGATTGGCAATGATGGGGTGATGGGGAAAGATGATGGAGTGGTGGGGAAGGAGGCAATGAAGGAAGTGGTGAAATGGGCAATGATGGGGTGGTGGGGGAGGCAATGATGGACGTGTTGAAATGGGCAATGATGGGGGTGGTGGGGGAGAAATCAATGATGGTTGTGGTGTAAAGGACAATGATGGTAGTGGAGGAATGGACAATGGTGGTGGTGGGGGAGGAAGCAATGATTGCGGTGGTGAAATGGTCAATGATGGGGTGGTGGGGGAGAAAATGATGGAGGTGGTGAAATGGCCAATGATTCAGGCGGTGGAATGGGCAATGATGGGGGTTGTGGGGGAGAGAGCAATGATGGAGGTGGTGGAAAGGGCAATGATAGGAGTGGTGGGGGAGAATGATAGGGGTGGTGGGGGAGAAGGCAATGATGGAGGTGGTGATGAGGACAATGAGGGGGTGGAGGGAAAGAACAATGATGGAGGTGGAGAGGGGCTGCCTTATACCCTATGAGGGGGCTGCATTATACTTTACGAGGGGGCTACATTATATTCTGTGGGAGGACTGCATTATTCTCTCAGGGGACTACATTATACTCTATGGGGGGCTGCATTATATTCTGTGGTGGGGCTGCATTATTCTCTCAGGGGACTACATTATATTCTGGGGGCTACATCATACTATATGAAGGGGCAGCGGGGCAGCATTATGCCCTATGAGGGGGCTACAGTATACTCTGGGGGGCTGCATTATATTCTGTGGTGGGGCTGCATTATACTATATGAGGGGGGCTGCAGTATACCCTATGAGGGTGCTACATTATATACTATGGCGGAGACTGCATTATACCTTATAAGGGGGTTGCATTATATTTTGTGGGGTGCTGCACTATATTGTATGAGAGGGGGCTGCATTATATTTTATGAGGGGAGCTACATTATTTTATGAAGGAGGCTGCATTATATTCTATGAAGGAGGCTACATTATATTCTATGAGGGAGGCTACATTATATTCTATGATGGGGCTACATTATATTATATGAGGGGGCTACCCCAACCCCTGGTACATAATTAAGATGTGTACTACCTTATATTATACCCTGATATTAGCGTCTTTTACCACACAATTGGTGGTCTTGTATTTATTTCTATGTAGCTACATAGTGGGCCCCAAGAATGATTTTCTATGGTGGGCCCAAGGTGATCCAGTCCGACGCTGTATTGCGGTCTCTGTTATTTTTTCTTATGTCATATTAAATACAATGTAACATCAAGTGGTTGATAGTTCCCTGACATATTGTTAATGTTGCCAGGTCTGGAGTTATATCAACTCTATGTTTAAGGGAGTCGGTAAGCAGAAAGTGACTGTTCAAACCAAGCACAAGCGCCCAGTGCACCCTTGGTGAGACTAAGTAGCTCAGTGCACCTTCCCACCTACTTGTTTTCCATCTATCTCTGTTCTACCTTTTATTAATTGACAGCTTTGGCTTTACAGGAACCAGAGGAGGGCCGTGATAGGTGGGAAGGTGCATCAAACTGCTCAGGAATGGCTTGCTGCAGAGCAGCATGTGAGGCTCTGCATTCCTGTTGTGTCGCTACAGGAATCCAATGCCTAACAGTTTCATTCTGTAGACAGGTAAAATTGTGATAAGATGGCAACAATATCTATTGCCTGGGACCTTGTTATGATTCCACCACACGGCGGGGGAAGAAGGTGCCACTGAGCTCCACCCCCCACTGACCCTACCTACTTGCCGGTCCCACCCTAGCCGGTGGGCGACAACTGGGCGGCGGTCCCTACCTCGGCGTAAGTGCAGGGAGCTACAGTGAGGGTAAGCCGAGGGTGGAATGAGTGCAGGACAACCTAAGAGAGACAAGCAGCAGCAAGGAGGACTACTAGTGTGAAACTAAAGAGTGAATGAACCTGAAGGGGAAAACCACGAAACCCCAAACTAACACAAAAAATACTAAGCTTACAGCAAAGACAAAAGCGGAAAGCTGGAGTCCCAGAGGTACTCGAAGAAAGAGAGACCGGGAAGCTGTCAGAGGTTGTACCGGACAGCGCTGTAGGGAGACAGGAATCCGTACCACAGAAGAATCACTGGCAAGGAGTGAAAGCCCTGTGGAGTGCTAAATAGGAAAAAGGCGGGACATAAGCACAGGAAACAGTGAAGCAGCCAATCACCAGAACGGAGGAAGAACGAAAAAGAACTAGTTGATCAGAAACTGTATATTAAGACTGGTTGTGTGGCACAACCAGTAAGGCAGTGAGACTTGCTGTGGAACACAGACTAGACACCGGTACGAATCCTGACATTACCCCCTCCTTTATGAGGGGCCCCTGGACCCTCACACAGGGAAGGCTTCTCAGGAAAATTGATATGGAACCTCTTACATAACCTGGGAGCATGAACCTCAGAATGAGACACCCACGACCTCTCCTCAGGGCCATACTCCTTCCAGTCCACCAGGTACTGCAGGACCCCACAAACTTTCCTGGAATCCAAGATCTTTCTTACCTCAAACTCGGGGTGACCAAGTACAACAACAGGAGCAGGAGGTGTGTCAGCCGGACAAACTGGAGGTACATAAGGTTTTAGGAGAGAGACATGGAAAACCTTATGCACTCTCATAGCCTGGGGGAGATCCAATTTGACAGAAACAGAGTTGATTATCTGAGATATTTTAAAAGGACCAATGTACCGGGGAGCCAGTTTACCAGAGGGGACTCTTAGTTTCAGATTTTTAGTAGAAAGCCACACTTTCTGCCCAACTTCAAAGGAAGGACTTCTCCTCCTTTTCATATTGGCGAAGTGGCATTGTGACTCATGAGCCTTTTTGATGCTGCTTTGGACTTGCTCCCAAACTGACCGCAGATCAGAGGAAACAATCTCTACCTCAGGATTGTCCGAGGGATCCTCAGAGAAAGAGCTGGATTTAGGGTGAAATCCCATGTTACAGAAGAAGGGAGATATCCCTGTGGAAGAGTTCACCCTATTATTTATGGCAAACTCTGCCAGGGCAATAAAAGATGCCCAGGTCTCTTGCTTATCAGCCACATAGCAACGTAAGAATTGTTCAAGGGCTTGATTGGCCCGTTCTGTCTGCCCATTGGTCTCCGGGTGAAAGGCCGATGAGAAAGCAAGGGAAACGCCAATTTTACTACAGAAAGCTCTCCAGAATTTGGAGACAAATTGGGTACCCCTATCCGACACAATATTAGAAGGAATTCCATGCAGCCGCACCACATGATTTAGAAACAAGGGGACCAATTGCTTGGCGGATGGCAATTTGGGTAAAGGAATAAAGTGCGCCATCTTACTAAAGCGATCCACCACAACCCACAAGGTAGTCATTCCCAGGGAGGAAGGTAAATTAGTAACAAAGTCCATGGAAAGATGGGTCCATGGCTTGGAGGGAACAGGTAGAGGACATAGTTCACCCAAAGGCCGTGAGCGGTTAACCTTAGATCGGGCACAAATGTCACACGCCTTGACATAGGCAGTGGCATCCCGGCGTAAAGTCGGCCACCAAAAATTTCTGGAGATTGACTCCATAGTACCAGAGATACCAGGGTGACCTGAAAGAGGAGAGTTGTGGTGTTCATTCAGCAGTCTCAAACGCAAATGACAGGGAACGAACCATTTATTATCAGGAGAGCCGGACGGAGACAAATGTTGAAATTGCTTAACTTCAGCAAACAAACCAGAGGAATTAGCAGCCAAAAATACTTTATCAGGTAAAATGGGAACAGGTGGGATGTTTGACGGTTGTTCAGACAAGAAGCTTCTAGAAAGCGCGTCTGCTCTGGCGTTTTTGCAGCCGGGTCTGAAAGAAATCACAAAATTAAAACGTGAAAAGAACAACGCCCACCTTGCCTGTCTTGGATTAAGCCGCTTGGCCGTTTTGAGATATTCAAGATTTTTATGGTCGGTGAGGACAGTAACAGGATGTTTGGCCCCCTCCAGGAAATGTCGCCATTCCTCAAAGGCCAATTTAATAGCGAGCAGTTCCCTATTCCCAATATCATAATTTTTTTCAGCTGGGGAAAACTTCTTTGAGAAGAACGCACAGGGTTTCAAATGAGTCAAATACGAAGTCCCCTGTGAAAGTACTGCCCCCACCCCTGCCTCCGAGGCGTCAACCTCAACAACAAAGGGTCTCTCCTGATCGGGCTGGGTAAGAACAGGAGCAGTGGCAAAGCTCTCCTTAAGAAACATGAAGGCGTCCACTGCATCTTTACTCCAGTTTACCAAGTCGGAACCTTTCACAGTAAGATCTGTGAGAGGTTTCACCACAATGGAGAAGTTTTTTATAAACTTGCGGTAAAAATTGGCAAACCCCAGAAATCTTTGAAGAGCTTTCAAAGTTGCAGGACGAGCCCAATTAAGAACCGCTTCTACCTTCTCCGGCTCCATTGTGATGGCCTGGGGTGTCAAAATATGACCCAAAAAAGATAGACTTTGGACCCCGAAAATACACTTTTCTTGCTTGGCGAAAAGTTGGTTATTGCGGAGTACCTGGAGAACATCCCTTACATGATTTAAATGTGAGTCCCAGTCAGGAGAGAACACTAAAATATCATCCAGATAGACAATTACATAGCGGGCAATAGCATGTTGGAAAATATCATTAGTGAAATTTTGAAAAATCGCCGGAGCATTGCACAGCCCAAAGGGCATAACTAGACACTCGAAGTGGCCCTCGGGGGTATTGAAGGCGGTCTTCCACTCGTCGCCAGCCTTTACACGAATGAGATTATACGCCCCCCTCAGTTCCAACTTCGAGAACCATCGAGCCCCCTGAACCTGGTTAAACAGGTCCGGAATCAACGGTAGTGGATATTGGTTACGGACAGTTATTTCATTAAGACCTCGGTAGTCTACACACGGCCTAAGTCCTCCATCCTTTTTACTGACGAAAAAGAAATCTGCGGCCAGGGGTGAGGTGGACGGACGGATATGCCCCTTTCTTAGAGCCTCTTGTACATATTCACGTAAAGCTTCTCTTTCAGGAGGTGATAAATTATATAGGCATCCCTTAGGGAATTTACAATTGGGAACCAAATTGATAGTACAGTCATAGGGGCGATGAGGTGGCAACCGCTCAGACTCCTTCATAGAAAAGACATCTGCGAATTGGCCCAAAAAATTCTGAAGAGAAGCTTGTACGGAGACGATACCACAAACGTGTGTTAACAAGCATTTCTGTGAACAATCTGCACCCCACTTCTCCAATTCACCAGAAACCCAGTTAATGTTGGGGTTATGGAGCTGGAGCCATGGAAGCCCCAGTATGACACTAGTTGGGAGGTCATGCATAACCAAAAATGACAGCTGTTCCACATGCAGTACACCAACCTGAAATGATAGCAATGGAGTACAGAGACTAATCTCCCCCTTTGCTAGTGGGGTGTTATCAATACCAACTAATTTAGTGGGGTGAGCAAGTGGAATTAAAGAAATACCCAATGAGACAGCAAACTCATAACACATAAAATTAGCAGTAGCCCCTGAATCAATCATGGCAACTCCTTCTCCCTTAGAGGAGGTGAAAGCAATAGAAATTGGCACTAAGAGTCTCTTAGAACTTAAAGGAATTACCTGTCCACCCACAGGCCTAGGTGGTGTACTCCGAGAAGATTCCTGTGGAGTGCCAGGGCGCTGCGGGCAATCCTTTATCCAGTGCCGAGGATCTCCGCAGTAAAAACAGGTTCCAAGTGCATGGCGTGGACGGCGAGGACTAGGATCTGTGGTAGCTTGCATGGCTCCCAATTCCATAGGTTCGGCAGCTGGCAGATTCGGAACAGCCGGAGTGACCCTAGAGAAAACGGAAACTTGCGCTGCTGCCTGCTCCGATCTCCTCGCCCTTAACCTGCGATCTATTCTGACCATTAAAGCCATCAGCTCCTCCAGAGACTGGGGCAGGGTGTAGTGTACCAATTCATCCTTTAGGGCTGGTGAAAGGCCCCGCTGAAATTGATTCCGAAGGGCGGGATCATTCCAACGGGTAGCTAAGCTCCATCTACGAAACTGGGTGCAATAAACCTCTACCTCCTGATCACCCTGGGTCAGGGAGGTAAGGTTTGCCTCGGCCAGAGCGACTTGGTCAGGCTCATCATAAATATTCCCCAAGGCTTGAAAGAAGTTGTCTACTGAATCCCGGAGATTTGAATCTGGCGGCAGAGAGAAGGCCCACTCTTGGGGTCCCTCCCGTAAGCGAGAGATTATGATACGGACTCTTTGAGCTGGGGGGCCAGAAGAAATAGGTCGTAATTGAAAATATAATTTACAATTTTCTCTAAAAGAAGCAAATTGGCTTCTATCTCCGAAAAATGGCTCGGGTAAGTTAACTCTAGGCTCAGAATTAGTTGTCCCTGCAACGGCAGCTGCTTGAATCTGCTCCTGACGCTGGACCTGCGCAGCAAGATCTTGCACCAGCTGAGTAAGACCCTGCATTTGATTGACTAAAGAGGTCATAGCGTCCATAGGGATGGCCGGTGATTCTGTTATGATTCCACCACACGGCGGGGGAAGAAGGTGCCACTGAGCTCCACCCCCCACTGACCCTACCTACTTGCCGGTCCCACCCTAGCCGGTGGGCGACAACTGGGCGGCGGTCCCTACCTCTGCGTAAGTGCAGGGAGCTACAGTGAGGGTAAGCCGAGGGTGGAATGAGTGCAGGACAACCTAAGAGAGACAAGCAGCAGCAAGGAGGACTACTAGTGTGAAACTAAAGAGTGAATGAACCTGAAGGGGAAAACCACGAAACCCCAAACTAACACAAAAAATACTAAGCTTACAGCAAAGACAAAAGCGGAAAGCTGGAGTCCCAGAGGTACTCGAAGAAAGAGAGACCGGGAAGCTGTCAGAGGTTGTACCGGACAGCGCTGTAGGGAGACAGGAATCCGTACCACAGAAGAATCACCGGCAAGGAGTGAAAGCCCTGTGGAGTGCTAAATAGGAAAAAGGCGGGACATAAGCACAGGAAACAGTGAAGCAGCCAATCACCAGAACGGAGGAAGAACGAAAAAGAACTAGTTGATCAGAAACTGTATATTAAGGCTGGTTGTGTGGCACAACCAGTAAGGCAGCGAGACTTGCTGTGGAACACAGACTAGACCCCGGTACGAATCCTGACAGACCTCCAGAGGTGAAGATATCCTGTAAGTTGGGGATCTGATGGAATTCTGAATGACTAAGCACATTCTAAAAGCAGCCCCCATGTGAGGTTATCAAGGGACGTAGCATTTAGCTAATAAAAATGAAAGTTTGGGTCTCTATCTTTATTCATTCTGGAACACATGCAGAAAATTTGCAGTGAGAGTGTTCCATTTTTCTAATCAGAGTGTTTCCCTCTGCTAAGCTTTGAGCCATTTTCATGACATGAGGTTTAGTAATTTTCTTTTGTTTTTCCTTATTATTTTAAGTAATTGTATATATCGTACTGTTTTGTTCCCATTTTGTACCATCTTTGTATATTTTTTTATAAATATTGCCTACCTTTCTGGAGTAAATATATATATAATTTAATAGCTCTGTTCCTTTTGCTCTGTAAACTGCATCCCTGAAGTCATACTCTACCTATAAAGGGAGTCCAATCGGCCAGTATAAACGATTGGTGTTTGCAGCTAGGTACTGATTCCTCTCTGTGAGCCCCTTGGCTGTTAACCTTGACAACTGAAGGCATTGGTGGGATCTGTGTTAACTCCCCTGGCTGTTATCCTTGACATTCATCATATAATAACATTACTATGCACAAATCTCACCTGTCTTATGTACAGTTGTGGCCAAAAGTTTTGAGACTGACAAAAAGTCAGTTTTGCCACTTCAGCTTTTTTTAGATCTTTTAGTCAGATTTTATTTTGGTTATTGAAACACAATTATTAGCATTCCGTAAGTTTTGACTCTTTTACTTACAAATGCATCAAGTTTATGTCAAGACTCAATATTTACAGTGCTGTCCCTAATTTTTTTCTACTACTGCCCTTCACCCTGGCAGATGGATATCAGATTCATGGCCAAAACCTGACTGATGACTGCCCATTCATGTTTAACCCCTTCCTGACATGAGACGTACTATCCCGTCCATGGGACCCTATGCCCATGGACGGGATAGTATGTCTACCGCGATCAGCGGCCCCCACGTGATGAGCGCCGCTGATCGCGGCCGGGTGTCAGCTGATTATCACAGCTGACACCCGGCACAATGTGTCAGGGGTGGTCACAGACCGCCCCCGACACGTTAACCCCTTGCACACTGCGATCAAACATGATCGCGGTGTACCGGGGGTTAAAGGGAAGCATCGGCAGGGAGGGGGCTCCCTCCTTGCTTCTCTGAGCCCCCCACGGCAGCACAATGTGCAGCGCTGCTGCGGGGGGCTCCTTTCCTGCAGGCCCCCGAATCCAAGATGGCGACGGGGGCCTTCGGGGGCCTGCAGGAAGCTGGCTTCCTCAGTGCCTGCTAAGCGCAGGCATGAGGAAGCCTTCTGCAGTGCCTGTGACAGATTGCTGATCTGTCACAGTGATCTGTGATGTGACAGATCAGCGATCTGTCACAGGACAGTGATGTCCCACCTGGGAATATTTAATAAAGTAAAAAAAAAAATAAAAAAAAAGTGTTGAAATAAATTTAAAAAAATCGCCAAATAAATTAGAAAAAAAAAAAAATATTCCCCCAAATAAATCCATTTTTTAGAAATAAAAAAAAAACAATAAAAGTACACATATTAGGTATCGTCGCGTCCGTAACGACCCGCCCTATAAAACTCTCCCATTAGTTAACCCCTATAGCGAACCCCTTAAAAAATAAAAAACGAAGCAAAAAATGATTTATTATCATACCGCCAAACAAAAAGTGCAGTAACGCGCGATCAAAAAGACGCATATAAATATCCATGGTACCGCTGAAAACGACATCTTGTCCCGCAGAAAACGAGCCACCAAACAGCATCATCAGCGAAAAAATAAAAAAGTTATAGCTCGCAGAATAAAGCGATGCAAAAATAATTATTTTTTATATAAAATAGTTTTCATTGCATAAAACCGACAAAACATAAAAAAAGACCTAAATAAGGTATCTCTGTAAGCGTACTGACCCGAAGAATAAAACCGCTTTATCAATTTTATCGCACGCGGAATGGTGTAAACGCACCCCCCCAAAAGAAATTCATGAAACGCTGGTTCTTGTTCATTCTGCGTCCCAAAAATCGGAATAAAGTGATCAAAAAATGTCACATGCCTGAAAATGGTACCAATAAAAACGTCAACTCGTCCCGCAAAAAATAAGACCTCACATGACTCGGTGGGTCAAAATACGGAAAAATTAGAGCTCTCAATATGTGGCAATGCAAAAACTATTTTTACAATAAAAAGCGTCTTTTAGCGTGTGACAGCTGCCAAACATAAAAACCTACATAAATAGTAAATCAAACCCCCCGTTATCACCCCCTTAGTTAGGGAAAAATAATAAAATAAAAAAAATGTATTTATTTCCATTTTTCCATTAGGGTTAGGGCTAGGGTTAGGGTGAGGACTAGGGTTAGGGTTAGGGTTAGGGCTGAGATTAGGGTTAGGGGTGTGTTGGGGTTCGGGTTGGAGTTAGAATTGGGGGTTTCCACTGTTTGGGCACATCAGGGGCTCTCCAAATGCAACATGGCGTCTGATCTCAATTCCAGCCAATTCTGAGTTGAAAAAGTCAAATGGTGCTCCTTCCCTTCCAAGCTCTTCCATGCGCCCAAACAGTGTTTTACCCCCACATGTAGGGTATCAGCCTACTCAGGTCAAATTGCAAAACAATTTTTGGGGTCCAATTTCTCCTGTTACCCTTAGGAAAATAAAAAATTGGGGGCAAAAACATCATTTTTGTGGAAAAAAATGATTTTTTTATTTTCACGTCCGAGCGTTATAAACTTCTGTGAAGCACTTGGGGGTTCAAAGTGCTCTCCACACATCTAGATAAGTTCCGTGGGGGGCCTAGTGTCCAAATTGGGGTCACTTGTGGGGAGTTTCAATAGTTTAGGTACATCAGGGGCTCTCCAAACGCACATGACACCTGCAGACCATTCCATCAAAGTCTGCATTCCAAAATGTCACTGCTTCCCTTCCGAGCCCCGACGTGTGTCCATACAGTAGTTTTCTCCCACATATGGCGTGTCAGCGTACTCATGACAAATTGGACACCAACTTTTGGGGTCCAATTTCTCCTGTTACCCTTGGGAAAATAAAAAAAATTGGGGACTAATTGATCATGCTTGTGGAAAAAATACGATTTTTTTATTTTGATGCCCGGGCATTATAAACTTCTGTGAAGCCCTTGGGGGTTCAAAGTGCTCACCACACATCTAGATAAGTTCCTTAGGGGGTCTCGTTTCCAAAATGTGGTCATTTGTGGGAGTTTCCACTGTTTAGGTACATTAGGGGCTCTCCAAAGGCAACATGACACCCGCAGAACATTCCCTCAAAGTCTGCATTCCAAAACATCACTACTTCCCTTCCGAGCCCCGACGTGTGTCCATACAGTAGTTTTCTCCCACATATGGGGCGTCAGCGTACTCAGGACAAATTGGACAACAACTTTTGGGGTTCAATTTCTCCTGTTACCCTTGGGAAAATAAAAAAAATTGGGGACTAATTGATCATGTTTGTGGAAAAAATACGATTTTTTTATTTTCATGCCCGGGCATTATAAACTTCTGTGAAGCCCTTGGGGGTTCAAAGTGCTCACAACACATCTAGATAAGTTCCTTAGGGGGGGTCTCGTTTCCAAAATGGGGTCATTTGTGGGGGTTTCCACTGTTTAGGTACATTAGAGGCTCTCCAAAGGCAACATGACACCCGCAGACCATTCCATCAAAGTCTGCATTCCAAAACATCACTACTTCCCTTCCGAGCCCTGACGTGTGTCCATACAGTAGTTTTCTCCCACATATGGGGTGTCAGCGTACTCAGGACAAATTGGACAACAACTTTTGGGGTTCAATTTCTCCTGTTACCCTTGGGAAAATAAAAAATTGGGGACTAATTGATCATGTTTGTGGAAAAAATACGATTTTTTTATTTTCATGCCCTGGCATTATAAACTTCTGTGAAGCACTGGGGGGTTCAAAGTGCTCACCACACATCTAGATAAGTTCCTTGGGGGGTCTAGTTTACAAAATGGTGTCATTTGTGGGGGGTTTCCACTGTTTAGGTACATCAGGGGTTTTCCAATCGCGACATGGTGTCCGATCTCAATTCCAGCCAAAAACGTCAAATGGCGCTGCTTCCCTTCCGAGCTCTGCCATGCGCCCAAATAGTGGTTTACCCCCACATGTGGGGTATCAGCGTACTCAGGACAAATTGCACAATAATGTTTAGGGTCCTGTTACCCTTGGAAAAATAAGAATTGAGGGTGAAAAGATCATTTTTGTGGAAAAAATATGATTTTTTTATTGTACGGCTTTATGTTATAAACTTCTGTGAAGCCCTAGGGGGTTCAAAGTTCTCACCACACATCTAGATAAGTTCCTTAGGGGGTCTAGTTTCCAAAATGGTGTCATTTGTGGGGGGTTTCCACTGTTTTGGTACATCAGGGGTTTTTCAATCGCGACATGGTGTCCGATCTCAATTCCAGCCAAAAACGTCAAATGGCGCTGCTTCCCTTCCGAGCTCTGCCATGCGCCCAAATAGTGGTTTACCCCCACATGTGGGGTATCAGCGTACTCAGGACAAACTGCACAATAACTTTTAGGGTCCTGTTACCCTTGGGAAAATAAAAATTGGGGTGAAAAGATCATTTTTGTGGAAAAAATATGATTTTTTAATTGTACCGCTGTACGTTATAAACTTCTGTAAAGCCCTTGTGGGTTCAAAGTTCTCACCACATATCTAGATAAGTTCCTTGGGGGGTCTAGTTTCCAAAATGGGGTCACTTGTAGGGGGTTTCCACTGTTTAGGTACATCAGGGACTCTCCAAACGTGACATGGCGTCCGATCTGAATTCCAGCCAATTTTGCATTGAAAAAATCAAACGGCGCTCCTTCCATTCTGAGCTCTGCCATGCGCCGAAACAGTCGTTCCCCCCCACATATCAGGTATCAGCGTACTCAGGACAAATTGCACAATAACTTTTGCAGTCCAATTTCTCCTGTTACTCTTGGTAAAATAAAAAAAATTGAACCTGAAGTATTTTTTTTGTGAAAAAAAAGTTAATGTTCATTTTTTTTTAAATATTCAAAAAAATTCCTGTGATGCACCTAAAGGGTTAATAAACTTCTTGAATGTGGTTTTGAGCACCTTAAGGGGTGCAGTTTTTAGAATGGTGTCACTTTTGGGTATTTTCTATCATATAGACCCCTCAAAGTGACCTCAAATGTGATGTGGTCCTAAAAATAAAATGGTGTTGTAAAAATGACAAATCGCTGGTCAACTTTTAACCCTTATAACTTCCTAACAAAAATAAATTTTGGTTCCAAAATTGTGCTGATGTAAAGTAAACATGTGGGAAATGTTAGTTATCAATTTTTTTGTGTGCTGTATCTCTGTGATTTAAGGGCATAAAAATTCAAATTTGGAAAATTGCGACATTTTCAAAATTTTTGCCAAATTTCCGTTTTTCCCACAAATAAACGCAAGTTATTTGAATGAAATTTTACCACTAACATGAAGTACAATATGTCACGAGAAAACAATGTCAGAATCACCGGGATCCATGGAAGCTTTCCAGAGTTATGACCTCATAAAGG
Source organism: Dendrobates tinctorius (assembly GCF_039654945.1). NCBI lineage: Eukaryota > Metazoa > Chordata > Amphibia > Anura > Dendrobatidae > Dendrobates > Dendrobates tinctorius. The sequence goes on along the minus strand of NW_027361875.1, from coordinate 1,261,614 downwards.
TACAGTGGTCAGAATTGTAAAAATTGGCCCGGTCATGAACGTGCAAACCACCCTTGGGGGTGAAGGGGTTAAGGCCTGTTTCACGCATCAGTTTTTCACCATCAGTCAAAATCCACCATTTTGCAAAAAAAATGGATCCGCCATTTTGGTTGGCGGATCCGTTTTTTTCCCATTGAGTTGCATTACCGGCGGATTTTGACAGATGGCCATCCTTTGGATCCGTTTTTTTGCGGATCCGCCAATATTTTGGTGTCCGCCAACATGACTGAACGGACCATGCAACGTTTTTTCGGCCGTCTGGATCCGCATTTTACATTGCGCATTCCGGGAGGATTTGCCTCGGCCGCAAATTTAACCCTAAACCCTGTTCTGGCGGCAGAAAAAAAATTCTCTCTCTCTCTCAGCGGTTCCTTTAAAATTATTCCTTCGACGGATCCGTTAAAACAACAGTCTGGTGGGTGCCAAACGTTGTGGTCAGTACAGGAACGGATCCGTTGTCCGCCATTTTAGCGGATTTTAACTGACAAAAAAAACTGATGTGTGAAACAGGCCTAATCAGTATTAGAAAACCAACAAAGAATGGACATCTGAGCTATGTAAAACACATAGTAAACTTTTATTATTACAAAATTCAATAACAAAATTCAAGATAAATTCAATGTAGACAAAACAAATTAAAAATAAAACAGGAAGCAACACCTAATTGCCACATCAGAGCAAGAAAGTAAACAAGAGTCTATTAAAAAGCCCCAAAAAAAGTCTGACCAGATATATAATAGTAGTTACAAAAAGTCCATATAATAAGCAATGGTTATTATATAAAGTGCAAGTGCCTCACCAATAAACAGTATATATGACCACAGTTTAGTGACAAACAATAATACAGGCTTGAAAAAAAACCCACTGAAGAAATCAGAGGAAGTAGTGATGTATATAAATATACATAATAAAATCAAATTATAATATAAAGTGCATAGTGCCTAAGCATATGGACAAAATAAATACCCACAATTAAATAAAAACCAATAGTACTGTATATCCACAGTCAAGTGAAAAACAGTAGTAGGGACATGAAAAGGAATCTTAGTTAAGGATTATACTCACAGAGAGGCCAGATAAATAAAATACAAAGGCATGAGAAGACAGGGAAAACAAACCTGCAACAGACGTGCAGGATGGGAGACCCCAACGCGCGTTTCGCTAATGCTTCTTTGTTTGTTTAATGAGTTCCTGGAGTTTATCACAATTTCTGTGTTTTTGTTTATCCTTCTGCTTTTTGAGAATTGACCACAGGCTCTCAATGTGTTTGAGATCTAGAGTTTTACCTGGCCATGGAACTGAGCCACTTAGTTGTCACACTTGCCTTGTGACATGGTCTCCATCGTGTTCGAAACAACATTATTCATCACCAAATTACTCAAGGATCATTGAGACAGTTGCTTTTTGAGAATATTTAGATCCCATTCTTTAGTTACGGAAGTGTTTTGTGAAATTGTGAGTGAGCCACCTCCCCACAAGATGCTTTACTTTTGGGATTACACAGGACACAAGATAGGGTTCACCTTTTCTTCTCTGGACAATTATTCTTCCATATGTCACAGTCTGAAGAGGCTTAATCAGAGAAAACAGCTTTACCCCCAGTCCTCTATAGTCCAATGAGAGAAGTGCCTTTTTTGCTGCCCTTCTTTACACCAGTCCAGCCAACAAAAACCTGCGGCTCAATGTGCATGCAGATGCACTGACGTATGCCTGCTTCCATTCTTGAGCAAGCTCTGCACATCTTGTAGCTGAATCGTCTTTAGTAGATGGTTCTACCATCTTGCTGGACTTTCTTGGGTAGTTTAGCCTTCTTCAGGGCACCCATAAATCAATTGAAGTTCTTGATGATCTGATTTATGGTTGATACACATTCGCAATAAATTTCCTCACTCTTAATGCTAATTGCCACTATAAAAACTGAAAAAGATAACTTTGTGAAAAACAAAATTTGTCAGTCTCAAAACTCTTGGCCACCACTAAAAGCAGCCATGCACACTAAATAAATTCAGCAGTACTGACCAACCAGAGACTCTGTAAACAGTGTCCCAGTTTTCCCTGATAGAAGATGTGGAAGAATATAAGAATTGGACTGAAGGATTTCAACATGTTCAATCCTATCAGAAAAACCCCATTCAAGACGCAATTTTAAGGCTGTATGCAAACGTTGCGGATTTTGATGAGTTTCCGCAGCGTTTTTGGACGCACAGAATTGCATCAAATCCGCAGTGTAGTAAATGGGAATTTGAGAATTGGTGTGCACAAGCTGCGGAAAAATCCACGTGGATTCGCAGCGGTTATTTTTCAGCAGCATGTCAAATCTTTGTGTGGATCCGCAGCGTTTCTGCACCCTTTGACTATACATTGAGTAAGTAAAATCCGCACATTAAAAAACGCATGACAATCTGCAAGAGATCCGCAAGTAATCCACAAGAAATCTGCATCAATTCCGCAAGCATTTTGGCCTGCGTTTTCTGCCAAGAGATGCAGATTCTGTGCGAAAAATTCCACAGGCAAATCTGCAACATGTGCACATACCCTTAAAGCTGCACCCCTCAATGTATTAAAAGCTACATTCAAGAAGTTTAGCCATTAAAATTCTTCACAGGAATTGATGCAACATGGAATGAAAAATAGTTTTCTTAATGAAAATGTAAATTTAGTTCCATTTTTTTTCATTTTCAGAAGAGTAACGAGAAAACGGACTCAGCAATTTGTTGTGCAATTTCTCCTGAGTACACAGTACACTGTACGGCTTTTTGAGGAATAGATTGCGGGTACCATGTCTCATTTGAAAAGCCGCTGAACTGCTAAAATAGCAGAACGCACACAAGTGACCTCATTTTGGCCATTTTGGAAACCAAGCAAGTTTGCCAAAATGTACATGAGTAAGCCAAAGCCTTCCAGTAAAGCGTCTTGTGGACAGATGAGACCAACATAGAGCTTTTTGGTAAGGCACATCATTCTACAGTTTACCCAAAATGGAACAAAGTTTACAAAACGTGTGTATATATAGCTTCCCATTTGCTGCGTGTTTATCATGGCCGGACTGAGACTGAAAATCAGCCCTGGCACACAAACCAAAGCAACCCACATACAAATCGCTATTCTTAAATAGTAAAGAAATGCATCTTCCATGCAACCTTTTCTGTACAGGTGAGAACAGTAAGGCTATGTGCACACGCTGCGGTTTTTGCTGCGGATCCGCTGCGGTTTTGGCTGCAGCAGAACTGCAGCAGTTCTGCAGACAGTGTACAGTAGCATGTTATCCTATGAGATTTACATTCTGCTGTGCAGATGCTGCGGATTTTTAACTGCGGAAAAGCTGCGGTTTTGAATCCGCAGAAAGAATTGACATTTCAATTGTTTCTGCGGATTCTGCTGCGGTTTGCCACCTATTCCATTGTCCAGGTGGCAAACCGCAGGCCAATCCGCAGGTAAAACCGCAGGTCATTTTACCTGCGGTTTTACCTGCGGTTCCGCAGATAAGAATCCGTAGACCAATCTGCAGTGTGTGCACATAGCTGTTTTTTTTTTTTCCCATAGACTTGCATTAGCGGCGGATTATGACAGAGGATCGTCCGTTGCATCTGTTTTTTGACGGATTTGTTTGTTTGTTTTTTTAGCATCTGCCATCTGGAGTAGACAGACTAGGGAACGTTTTTTCCAGGGGTGGACCCACTATTTTAAACTGCGCATGCCCGGAACATTTATTCTGTCATGCATTTTAACCCCAAATGCCATTCTGGCAGTGGCAAATCTCTCTCTTCTCTCTCTCTTCCGGTGCATTCTTTTTTTGCATAGCGGAAAAGGATCCGTTTTTTCACACTTTGGGGGTTTGCAACTGACGTCAAACAACTGAAGTGTGAAACAGGCTCAAGGGAGTTCAATAGGTGAAAAATGACTTTTTCTTTAAAAGTTGGGAGATACAGCATTCTGTGACCGCGCCTATGCCCCATGACCCCGCTGGCAATTTTTGGCTTTGGAAGGGGGAATCATAATTAAGACGTCTTCAATGCCTTCTCTAGGTGCAGGAGGACCTAACGTCACTACATATTATTTATACACTCAGCCCATACTCCAACATTGTTAAAGGGGTTTTCCACCCAGTGCACGTTGTTAGCAGTGCAGCTTGCTGAACACTAACAGAGTGTAATGTTGGGATTCGGCTTTACCAGGTGGTGCAGACAGTTGCTACGTAACTATAACTTTGTGATTTGCCAAACACATTCTCATTACTTCTCCTCCAATTCTCTTACTTTTCTATTGATGGAGGCAGACGAGAACTTGTTTGGCGCAGTGAGGGCTCGCTCACACTGGCGTATAATACGGCAGAGTGCTGTGTGATGTTTTATCAGATAGCACTCAGCCCAATGTTATACTATGGGGCAGAGCAGATCTGCGTTATTTTCTTCAGTCCAAATAGGTCTGAAATTTGCAGCATGCGGTGAGTGACTTTGGAATTTGGATCACCCGTACAAATCTATGGGTGCGTGTGACACATTGGACTTCACTCTGACGTCATTCAACTACAGTCTGATTTAAGCTGACGTAGACAATGGAGAAGGTGGCAACATTAAGTTCTCCGTCTCCTCCACACCTGTGATACCATACTCTCATGCGAGAGAAGCAGATCACAGTAAACTAACACTGATCAGACGTGGATCAGAGTGTGACCAAAGTCATTATCATAATTCATCTGATTCTCTGGCAATCAGCAATCATGTGAACAAGCCCTTAATGTTATCACCACAAAGAAAATTAAAGCAGTTGTCGCCCTACTAAAAACGGGCAGTCCTCCAGCCAGATCTCCACCAGGAGCTTATTTGGCCTAAAAGATCTGATTTATATAGGGACTGATTGTCCAGCACTGATAGAAATCATATGTTCTTGGCCAAATAAGCTCCTGGTGCAAAACCGGTTGGAGGACTGGCCATTTTAGTAGGGAGAAAACGTAATTATCATCAGCACCAAAAGTTAGCGACAAGCCAGGTTTGTACCAGAGGAGGGAAACATGAGTATTTAAAGGGGTTGCCCACTACTTTAACACTGATGACCTATCCTTAGGACAGGTGATCAATGTCTGGCCGGCGTTGCTGCGACACTTGGCACCATTGGCAGATCAGCTGTTCTCAGTGCCGGCGGGAACTGCTCAGTTACAGAACTGCACAGCAAAGCTCAATCTACTGTAAAGTGGCCACAACCGGGTTCTGCACATCCGCCCCTTATTGATTTGAATAGGTCACGAATGTGCAGTACGCGGCCGTGGCCAGTATACAGTAGACAGCTGTGCCGTAACTGAGCAGTTCCAGCCATCACTGAGAACAGCCAATTGGCAGGGATGCCAGGAGTCACACCCACACAGGTCAGACATTGATGAGATAAGGATAGGTCATCAATGTTAAAATAGTGGACATGCTCTTTAAATTTACTAAATTTTTCTCTGGGATGGCATAGAATCCTAACTCATCCAGTGACCCAGATTGCTGCAGATTGGGGCAGGAACAACAACATACTGCGGCTGACTGATGGTCTGGAGCTACATGGGGTCCCAGAGCAAAAGTCCTAATAGCCCTGCAAATACTGTGATAGCCCCAAATATAATGGCATCACATACAGTACGATGGCCCCACATATAATGGCATCACATACAGTACAGAACACTGGCCCCACCTGTATTCTCCCAAATAGTATACTGGCCCCACCTGTAATCCCCCATATAGTAAGCTGGCCCCACCTGTAATCCCCCATATTGTAAGCTGGCCCCACCTGTAGTCACCCATATAGTACGCTGGAGCCACCTGTCATCCCTCATAAAGTACACTGGCCCCACCTATGTCATCCACCATATAGTACGCTGGCCCCACCTTTGTTGTACCGCATGTAGTACACTGGCCCCACCTGTATCATTCCCCATATAGTATGCTGGATCCTGATGTAGTCCCCCATAGAGTAGACTGGCCCCACATGTCATCCCCCATACAGTACACTGGCCCCACATGTCATGCCCCATACAGTACACTGGCCCCACATGTCATCTCCCATACAGTACACTGGCCCCACATGTCATCCCCCATACAGTACACTGGCCCCACATGTCATCCCCCATACAGTACACTGGCCCCACATGTCATCCCCCATGCAGTACACTGGTCCCACATGTCATGCCCCATACAGTACACTAGCCCCACATGTCATCCCCAATACAGTACACTGGCCCCACATGTCATGCCCCATACAGTACACTGGCCCCACATGTCATCCCCCATACAGTACACTGGCCCCACATGTCATGCCCCATACAGTACACTGGCCCCACATGTCATCCCCCATACAGTACACTGGCCCCACATGTCATGCCCCATACAGTACACTGGCCCCACATGTCATGCCCTATACAGTACACTGGCCCCACATGTCATGCCCTATACAGTACACTGGCCCCACATGTCATCCCCCATACAGTACACTAGCCCCACATGTCATCCCCCATACAGTACACTGGCCCCACATGTCATCCCCCATACAGTACACTGGCCCCACATGTCATGCCCCATACAGTACACTGGCCCCACATGTCATCCCCCATACAGTACACTGGCCCCACATGTCATCCCCCATACAGTACACTGGCCCCACATGTCATGCCCCATACAATACACTGGCCCCACATGTCATCCCCCATACAGTACACTGGCCCCACATGTCATCCCCCATACAGTACACTGGCCCCACATGTCATGCCCCATACAGTACACTGGCCCCACATGTCATGCCCCATACAGTACACTGGCCCCACATGTCATCCCCCATACAGTACACTAGCCCCACATGTCATCCCCCATACAGTACACTGGCCCCACATGTCATCCCCCATACAGTACACTAGCCCCACGTGTGGTCCCCTACATAATACTGTTTGATTTATAAAAAAAAATAAAAAAAGACACTCATCTTGTTCCCTGCTGCTCTGGCTCGGCCACGGCTGCAGCGTAACCAGGGCTGTGGCTGCAGCATCACCAGGGCCGCACCGTCGCCGACTCGCCCACGCCTCGTGCTCAAATCAAAAATGGCCGCGGCCACAAGGTTTCCTCCTGCTCCTGCTGCGGTCCGGGGGCGGGGCCTTGTCGACCGACGACGTGCAGCGTCACCACGTCACAGCACGTTTTTAACCCCCACTGCCTGCCGCCTTGCCAGAAAATTTAAAGGGTCGGCGGCAGGAAAAAGGAGGCCGACCGGTTGGGTAAGTGGCCAATCCGGGCCTGGTGTTTATGTTCGGGGCTCGGTCCTGCTTGGCCCTTATTCACACAGATGTCACTATGATACATGGTAACATTTTAATACAAGAATTTAGCACCATCTCAAATTTGGGTATACCTTGTCGCGGTGGGAAGGCTTTTACGCTTTTTTTGATGGAAGGCGGTGTTTAATAAGTTCTCTATTTATTTCTATGCACTATTATATTAGCAGGGTATATGTTCATTTTGATTATGTCTTAGATTTTATTACCACACTAACAAGACCCAAGATGGGGGAAGAGAAACAGTATAAATTCTATGTATAATTAGTAAATTTTTAGTAAAAACTTCCTTGAATTCACAACCCGAGATCTACTTGTGTTTATCTGTTTAATGACAGGTCCATTATTACACGGCAAACAGAGAAATGAGGCAAACTAACAAATTACCTGGTGCATCAAGAATGGTCAAACAGTCTTATCAGCGCCTCACATTAGATTCTGATTGTTCAACTCCCCAAAGCTTCCACTTTACATTACATTACACAATGGCTGAGAGGCTTTATCGTAGCATTTAACCAATCACATTTGCCACTTACTATACGTTTTTTTAAGAGGATTTTCTGCTCCTCATCTGATTAATGCATGATAAAATATGAATATAGCTTCCAGAAATTAGGTCACATTCTTGGGTGAAAGTGGCTTTTATCTGTAAATGTCGTTAATTTTTTAGCAAAAAGGAGCTGTTGTTTTTAGCAAGCTTCCAGTACTACAAAAAATGGCCATTACAGTCTAACACTGCAACAGGATCGAGTCGAAATAATTTAAGAAAGTTATAATCCTGCTCCCCTCTGGACATTTGTACTTTATTTATTTTTTTTTTAGATGATTGGAAGCTTTTTATTCTATACTTTAAAACATTATATTGAAAAAGTTCAACTTTCATATACTTTCGAAATAAAATTTGTTTGGCAAAAGTGTTTTTAATTTACAATCTGAACAAACAGACCATTGAGAACATGACCGCTTTTAGCAAGTTTATGCTGTGAGGACCTGGGTGCATACTGGAGCGCCTGCCGCCAGGGACATGGGGATACTCGGTACCGGGCCAGTTCTTAAGGGGATGGTCACGGCAGCAGTAACCCGGTCCATGGCCATGGGCGTCCAATAAAATAGTTTTAGGGGAAAATGAAGTTTATAAGAGTTCATGACGTCATCTGTGGTACTCGGCAATATAGGTGTTAGCCGACGCTGCTTAAAGGGAATCTGTCACCAGTTTTTTGGCCTACCAACTAAAATAACATCTAATAGAGTGTGAGCTATACATTCCCCAACTACTTGTGAAATCCCCTGACTCCCCATGAATCCCCCCAAAAAACCTTTTATATTGCTCCCGCGCTGTATGTAAATATGCTCAGTCCGGTCCGATGGGCGTTGGTTCTCGCCCGTCTCTCCACCCCAAATCGGCGTGCTGTACGCATTCCGTTCTGTGAATAGCATTGTTCGCATACAGGTCCCCCGCGTGCGCATTCAAATTGCCTCCCCCGCGTGCGCAGTATTCTTTGCCCAACTGCGGGCAAAGCCGAAAAGCATTAGTGCGCATGCGCCGGAAGTATTTTGCTGTGTTCCGGGACATAGTTCACTGGTGCATGCGGTGGATACTTTACACTACACCTTGGAAATCAAGGTCCCAGAGTCTGGAGGAAGAGTGGAGTGACAGACAATCCAAGCTGCTTGAGGTCTTCTTTAGTGTGAAGTTTCCACAATTAGTGATGGTTTGGGGAGCCATGTCATCTGCTGCTATAGTATATTAGCGTGCTAATGACTAATGTCCGCATTTTAGAATCACAAAATGACATAAAAATTATTATTATCAGCTGACATAGTAAAGGATAGTGTGGACAAGTTGCTGTTAGGGAAAGCCACTGAGAAAAACTCCAAAAAAAGGCGACCAAAAGTCCCAGTAAAATAATAATTAATTTATTACACATACATCAAAAGACAGATGACAGGTAAAAAAAAGTGATAGTGGACAATGAAGTGCGGGTAGTCCGCAAACCGCATGGGTACAAAACAAAGGGGTGCTGGAACAGTCTGAGCCACAATGATCTTATTTAAGTACAGATTGTAATATACATCATAACATGTGTCAGCGCACATATACACTACAATCTCAATACCAGGTTGGCACACATAAAGTATCCAAGAAGGGGTAAGTATAAGTAATTTACCTAGAATAGTGGCAGGCACGGGTTCACCAGGGTCCAGACACCCACCCCGACACGCGTTTGGGACGATTAGTCTTTCATCAGGGAGGGCCCAGTCTACCAGGAAATTTTAGAACGCTTCATGCTTCCCTCTGCCGACAAGCTTTTTGGAGATGGAAATTTCAATCTCCAGTTGAACTTGGCACCTGTCCACATTACCAAAAGTACCAATTCGTGGTTTAAAAACAACAGTATCACTGTGCTTGATTGGCCAGCAAACTCACGTGGCCTTAACCCCATAGAAAATCTATGGAGTATTGTCAAGAGGAAGAGGAGAGACACAAGACCCAACAATGTAGACGAGCTGAAGGCTGCTATCAAAGCAACCTGGGCTGCCATAACACCTCAGCAGTGCCACAGGCTGATCGCCTCCATGCCACGCCGCATGGATGCAGTAATTGATGCCAAAGGAGCCCCAACCAAGTATTCAGTGCATTTACTGAATATACATTTCCGTAAGCCAACATTTCAGATTTTAAAATCATTTTTTCAAGCTGGTGTTATAAAGTATTCTAATTTACTGGGATAATGACTTTAGGGTTTTCTTTGGCTGTAAGCCATAATCATTAGCATTAACAGAAATAAACACTTGAAATAGATCACTCTGTTTGTAATGACTCTATATAATATATGACTTTCTCTTTTTGTATTGAAGATCTGAAATAAATTAACTTTTTGATGATATTCTAATTTTGTGAGATGCACCTGTATATATATATATATATATATATATATATATATATATATATTTATTTAAATATTTTAAAAAAACATTTCTTTTTAAGTTTTGGCATGCTTCAATAGTCTCCATGGGGAGACTAGAAGCTGCCACAACCTGATCGGCACTGCTACATAGAGGCAATGATGAGATCGCCTCTATATAGCAGATTTACTCATTTGCTATGAGCGCCGACCACTGGGTGGCGCTCACAACAAGCTAGCACTGACAATGATAGAGATCTCCAGGAGATCTCAGGTTGTCATGCCAATACATCGGTGACCCATTATCACGTGACGCTGGTCACCGGTGTTCATATTTCCAGCGTTATCGACTGAAGTGCTTGATAAATGTCAGCGTCCGACAGCCACATTTAACTGGTTAATAGCCGCAATTCCACCCACGGCTATTGTGGACACATGTCCTGTTCAAAATAGCTGACATGTCCCGGGAAAGATGTGGGCTCACTGCCAGAGCCCACATCAAAGGGAGGGAGTTCGACATCGGAGTAAATGTGTGCCCGATGTCGGAAAGGGGTTAAATACGATGAAAAAGGACAGTTAGGCTGTGTTCACACGTAGCGGTTTTTTTGCGTTTTTGCGGCGATTTTAAATGCGCGATTTTGCCGTGAAAACGCAGAAAAACAACATCCCATGCAATCCTATGGGATTCCGCAATGCTGTGCTAATGCTGCGGATTTTCCCGCAGCGGAATTGCATCAGGGAAACATATGCAGCATGCTCATTAATTTTGCGGAATCGCGGTGATTTTGCACCCATAGGATTGCATTGTTCTGCTTACTTTCCACATGTGGCTGTGCCCACCATGCGAAAAGTAAGCAGAATATTTGCGGATGGTACCCACGGTCCGGAGGAGAGGAGACTGTCCTCCCGGCTCTGGGTACCATATCCCTGTAAAAATAGAATTAAAATAAAAAAAATCGTCATATTCTCACCTTCCGATGTCCCTCGCAGCGTCACCAGGCCTCAGCGATGCTCCCGGCAGGTCCCATTCCCAGTGATGCATTGCGACAATGGCCTTTGATGACGTCACGGTCTCGCGGTACCGTAGCGGTCTCGTGAGACCGCGACGTCAAAGGTCATTGTCGCAATGCATCACTGGGAACGAGACTTGCCGGGAGCATTGCGATGATCGGGAAGGCTGCGCGGGACACCGGAAGGTGAGAAAAACACCATTTTTTATTTTTTTTTATTATTTTTAACATTAGATCTTTTTACTACTGATGCAGCATAGGCAGCCTCAATAGTAAAAAGTTGGTCACACTTGTCAAACACTATGTTTGACGAGTGTGACCAACCTGTCAATTAGTTCTCCAAGCGATGCTACAGATCACTTGGAAAACGCTAGTGTTCTGCAAGCTAATTATGCTTGCAAATCGCTAGTTTTTCAGCGGGAAAATCGCGGGAATTTAAAATGTGGTTTTCCCGCGGAATGGAATTCCGGAATTCCCGCGGTAACTTCCGCAGGAATTCCGTAACGTGTGCACATAGCCTTCATTAAACTTCTTTATTATAAAGTGATTTTGATGTCCCCTAATGTTTGTGCTGCAGTTCCTGAAGTTGAAGAACCAGAGACAGCAGACGCATGGGACCATAACGTGAGAGTGTTACATACCACATGCATAGCACAGGAGAATCAAGACACTGTTTATTTGTAGGGCGCCAGGGTTTGGGAACACAGCAGAGCCTTGCCCATAACTACCGACCCGTGCACCTTACAGATGTAAATCACTTTTTAAAAAGTATCAGAGAGGAGTAACTGAAAATCAGTGGGGAAAGGTATAATAGTCATTACAAAGGATCTGTCTCTCCTGACATCTCTACTTTGGTAAATACTTGCATTCCCAACAGACACAGGAAAATATAGGAGTTCTTTGAAGCAAAGGTTGCAAAAAGGAAAAGGGATTAAAACAGTCCACCATTGGACTCTGCAGAATTGTAATTGTATTCTCCAGAGTAATAAATCATATTTCACTATCTGACAGTCTGATTGGCAGATGCCTGGAGAACACTACCTTCAGTAACAGTGCTGACTGAAAAAATGTAATAGAGGAAGGATAAGGTCTCTAATTTCCAGTGATGATTAATGCTAAGCTGCAATACACAAATACATGTTTTCATTTTCTAGCATTTTCTAGCGTAATATGCTTGGTCTGGAGAAAGTGACCTGCACAAACCTCACCCCCGTCAAACACTTTTTTTGATAAATTTGAGTTCCAATTGTCAGCAAAACATCCAACATTAGGGCTTCACCCTACAAATGTTCTTAATTGTCACAAATACCCACTGACACATTCAAAAACCTCATCAAAATCTTTCCAGAAAAATGGAGCTGAAGAAACTGTGAAAGTGTGGGGTGTGGAGGGGAATGGCTTCATGTTTATCAGGGCTGTGGAGTTGGAGTCGTGGAGTCGGAGCCCATTTTGGTGCAGTCGGTATAAAATGGACTGACACCGACTCCTAAAATATATAATAAATTGGGTACAGTAGTTCAATGCAGTTTGTGGGGAATATTTTTTTCATAAGAATTTGGGAAAGTTATGAAATGTCCTATAAATGTCTGTCCTATTCCTGATCTAAGGTCTAGACTTTTCGCTGAGATGAATCTGTGCTGCAGTTTGTTCATAAAAGGTAGTGAAGCTTCTCCCCTACAGATAAGGGGGAAAAATAACAAACACACAGGAAAGGAATGCCTGCATTCATCTCAGAACCTCTCAAGTGAACAGGATAGCAGGATTAAGGTAAGTACTTCTTAAAGCATATCTAAACTTTCAATAAACTGAGCATAAATCAATAGTCCAGTATATGTTGTCTCTGTATGCTTGATGTTTTAGTTTGTTTTTCCTCTTAGTTCACGTTTGGAGAAATTAGCTGCTCTGATGAATTATATATACACTATACATAGCATATAAGGGGAAAAACTGTTTTCTAATATCTCAAATTCAGAAGTACATAGAATCATAGAATGGTAGAGTTGGAAGGGACCTCCTGAGCCATCTGGTCCAACCCCCGGGTCAAAGCAGGATTCGCTAAATCATCCCAGTCAGTTGTCTGTCCAGCCTCTGTTTGAAGACTTCCATTGAAGGAGAACTCACCACTTCTCGTGGCAGCCTGTTCCACTCATTGATCACTCTGTCAAAAAGTTTTTTCTAGTATCTAATCTGTGTCTCCTCCCATTCAGTTTCATCCCATTGCTTCTAGTCTTTCCTTGTGCAAATGAGAATAAAGATGATCCTTCTACAATGTGACAGCCCTTTAGATATTTGTAGACAGCTATTAAGCCTCCTCTCAGTCTTCTCTTTTGCAAACTAAACATTCCCAAATCCTGCAACCTTTCCTCATAAGACAGGGTTTGCAGACCGGTCACCATACAGTAACAAGATTGATGAGGACATATACAGTGGGGCAAAAAAGTATTTAGTCAGTCAGCAATAATGCAAGTTCCACCACTTAAAAAGATGAGAGGCGTCTGTAATTTACATCATAGGTAGACCTCAACTATGGGAGACAAACTGAAAAAAAAAAAATCCAGAAAATCACATTGTCTGTTTTTTTTTCATTTTATTTGCATATTATGGTGGAAAATAAGTATTTGGTCAGAAACAAGCAAACAAGATTTCTGGCTCTCACAGACCTGTAACTTCTTCTTTAAGAGTCTCCTCTTTCCTCCACTCATTACCTGTAGTAATGGCACCTGTTTAAACTTGTTATCAGTATAAAAAGACACCTGTGCACACCCTCAAACAGTCTGACTCCAAACTCCACTATGGTGAAGACCAAAGAGCTGTCAAAGGACACCAGAAACAAAATTGTAGCCCTGCACCAGGCTGGGAAGACTGAATCTGCAATAGCCAACCAGCTTGGAGTGAAGAAATCAACTGTGGGAGCAATAATTAGAAAATGGAAGACATACAAGACCACTGATAATCTCCCTCGATCTGGTGCTCCACGCAAAATCCCACCCCGTGGGGTCAGAATGATCACAAGAACGGTGAGCAAAAATCCCAGAACCACGCGGGGGGACCTAGTGAATGAACTGCAGAGAGCTGGGACCAATGTAACAAGGCCTACCATAAGTAACACACTACGCCACCATGGACTCAGATCCTGCAGTGCCAGACGTGTCCCACTGCTTAAGCCTGTACATGTCCGGGCCCGTCTGAAGTTTGCTAGAGAGCATTTGGATGATCCAGAGGAGTTTTGGGAGAATGTCCTATGGTCTGATGAAACCAAACTGGAACTGTTTGGTAGAAACACAACTTGTCGTGTTTGGAGGAAAAAGAATACTGAGTTGCATCCATCAAACACCATACCTACTGTAAAGCATGGTGGTGGAAACATCATGCTTTGGGGCTGTTTCTCTGCAAAGGGGCCAGGACGACTGATCCGGGTACATGAAAGAATGAATGGGGCCATGTATCGTGAGATTTTGAGTGCAAACCTCCTTCCATCAGCAAGGGCATTGAAGATGAAATGTGGCTGGGTCTTTCAACATGACAATGATCCAAAGCACACCGCCAGGGCAACGAAGGAGTGGCTTCGTAAGAAGCATTTCAAGGTCCTGGAGTGGCCTAGCCAGTCTCCAGATCTCAACCCTATAGAAAACCTTTGGAGGGAGTTGAAAGTCCGTGTTGCCAAGCGAAAAGCCAAAAACATCACTGCTCTAGAGGAGATCTGCATGGAGGAATGGGCCAACATACCAACAAGTGTGTGGCAACCTTGTGAAGACTTACAGAAAACGTTTGACCTCTGTCATTGCCAACAAAGGATATACAGTCATATGTAAAAGTTTGGGAACCCCTATTAATGTTAACCTTTTTTCTTTATAACAATTTTGGTTTTTGCAACAGCTATTTCAGTTTCATATATCTAATAACTGATGGACTCAGTTATATTTCTGGATTCAAATGAGGTTTATTGTACTAACAGAAAATGTGCAATCTGCATTTAAACAAAATTTGACCGGTGCAAAAGTATGGGCACCCTTATCATTTTCTTGATTTGAACACTCCTAACTACTTTTTACTGACTTCCTGAAGCACTAAATTGGTTTTGTAACCTCATTGAGCTTTGAACTTCATAGCCAGGTGTATCAAATCATGAGAAAAGGTATTTAAGGTGGCCTTAAGGTGGCCACTTGCAAGTAGTTCTCCTATTTGATTCTCCTATGAAGAGTGGCATCATGGGCTCCTCAAAACAACTCTCAAATGATCTGAAAACAAAGATTATTCAACATAGCTTTTCAGGGGAAGGATACAAAAAGTTGTATCAGAGATTTAACCTGTCAGTTTCCACTGTGAGGAATATAGTAAGGAAATGGAAGAACACAGGTACAGTTCTTGTTAAGCCCAGAAGTGGCAGGCCAAGAAAAATATCAGAAAGGCAGAGAAGAAGAATGGTGAGAACAGTCAAGGACAATCCACAGACCACCTCCAAAGACCTGCAGCATCATCTTGCTGCAGATGGTGTCACTGTGCATCGGTCAACAATACAGCGCACTTTGCACAAGGAGAAGCTGTATGGGAGAGTGATGCGAAAGAAGCCGTTTCTGCAAGCACGCCACAAACAGAGTCGCCTGAGGTATGCAAAAGCACATTGGGACAAGCCAGATACATTTTGGAAGAAGGTCCTGTGGACTGATGAAACAAAGATTGAGTTGTTTGGTCATACAAAAAGGCGTTATGCATGCGCTGTATTGTTGACCGATGCACAGTGACACCATCTGCAGCAAGATGATGCTGCAGGTCTTTGGAGGTGGTCTGTGGATTGTCCTTGACTGTTCTCACCATTCTTCTTCTCTGCCTTTCGGATATTTTTCTTGGCCTGCCACTTCTGGGCTTAACAAGAACTGTACCTGTGTTCTTCCATTTCCTTACTATGTTCCTCACAGTGGAAACTGACAGGTTAAATCTCTGAGACAACTTTTTGTATCCTTCCCCTGAAAAGCTATGTTGAATAATCTTTGTTTTCAGATCATTTGAGAGTTGTTTTGAGGAGCCCATGATGCCACTCTTCATAGGAGAATCAAATAGGAGAACTACTTGCAAGTGGCCACTTTAAAAACCTTTTCTCATGATTTTATACACCTGGCTATGAAGTTCAAAGCTCAATGAGGTTACAAAACCAATTTAGTTCTTCAGGAAGTCAGTAAAAAGTAGTTAGGAGTGTTCAAATCAAGAAAATGATAAGGGTGCCCATACTTTTGCACCGGTCAAATTTTGTTTAAATGCAGATTGCACATTTTCTGTTAGCACAATAAACCTCATTTGAATCCAGAAATATAACTGAGTCCATCAGTTATTAGATATATGAAACTGAAATACCTGTTGCAAAAACCAAAATTGTTATAAAGAAAAAAGGTTAACATTAATAGGGGTGCCTAAACTTTTACATATGACTGTATCACAAAGTATTGAGATGAAATTTTGTTTCTGACCAAATACTTATTTTCCACCATAATATGCAAATAAAATGAAAAAAAAACAGACAATGTGATTTTCTGGATTTTTTTTTCTCAGTTTGTCTCCCATAGTTGAGGTCTACCTATGATGTAAATTACAGACGCCTCTCAACTTTTTAAGTGATGGAACTTGCACTATTGCTGACTGACTAAATACTTTTTTGCCCCACTGTATTTGTGTGTATGTGTGTGTTCTGGAACATGATTCAGCACAACCATGCTCCCTCCCTCTTCCCCTCTGCATAGACAGTGAAGAAATATGATGTGAAGCATTCAATGAGCTGTACCCTGAGACAAGCCTGACATTGAAAGTTCACAGTAAAGCTATCTAACAACATGTTTTACAAACTTTATACTTATCATCTGTCTTATTGATTTATGCAAGTTATTTTATTTCTATCCCAAATTATACAGTGCATGATTCCCTATTCTTGCAAGATTTACAATATACCTTATTTTTTTTTACAGGACAAAATTATTTTGAAAGCGAATTTCCATAATTACAAAATGTCTAAAAAGCATCTTATGAAGTCATCTGTATTTGAGCACATCACAGTGGCTCAAGATAAAATACATTTTGTGTGTCAGTGTATAAGTGACCCAGATAAAAACAAATGCTGTGATGCCAAAATCAGTGCGTACTCAGGCAGTGGTAAAAATGCTCCTTCAGGAGATTCCAATCTAAAAAGACATTTACAACGCTGCCAACCAGAAGTTTACTAAGCTGTGACTGAAAAAGATCGAAAAAGATCACAGCAGCACCAAGAAACCAGAGCCCAGCACTGGCCGCCAGGCAAAGGAGGAGGAAAAAGCTTCTCAAACATCAGTTACAAGATATATTTAATTGTCAAAGTTACTGTAACAATGACAGCAGATGTGTTTAAAAGACAGCTCATACAGCTTGGTCGAAGGAGTGTACCATTATCATTATTTGCACGACCAGCTTTTACAGCTCTTAATAGAGAAATGGCCTGTAAATTTGGTGCTTCTATGGAAAGAGAAAGTATTAGAAAACTAGTGATTGAAGAAGCCGTTAACCAAAAGGAAGATCTTAAAAAGACTCTCAAGAGACGCTTCATGTTTCTTAAAATGGATGCCTGCACACGTCACAGAGTGAACTATTCTGCTATCAATATTCGATATGTTTGTGACAACAGAAAAATTGTTACTAAGACGCTGGCAGTAAAAGATACTAAAGCTAATCACAGCAGCCAGTTTCTCCAGACCTTAGTGGAAAAAGTTCTGCAAGATTATGAAGTAAAAAAAGAACAGGTACTTGCTATTGTAACTGATAATGCTTCAAACATGACAAGCATAATTAAACTGATGGATGAGAATAACGAAGGTGAACATCAGCTAGAAGAACATTTCACATTCAATATGTTGGAGATGGAAGGCCAGAGCCCTGTTCCCATAACAGAGGAACAAACTGATATAACTACAGAAGAACAGCAAAATGATTCTTTACAATTAGATGATCTTGTTGAAGCTGCCTCACACCTCTTTCCTATTCATCACATGCGCTGTGTTCTGCACACGCTGCAGCTGGCAATAAGAGATAATCTGCAAGAGGGACATGCTGAAACTCTGACTAGCAAAGTGAGGAAATTGGCTATTGCTACCAGAACCCCTAAAATTGATTCCATCTTGAAGAGATGTGCTGGAAAAGAGGCAATTGTCGATCAAGCCACTTGGTGGGGCAGCACCTATTTAATCATTGAGCGATTGCTTGAGGTGAAACCCTTCCTTGTAGATATGGTCTCAGATAACACTACATGAAGGTCAATGGACACAAGTGGCTGAATTGAAGGAACTGCTTCATAACTAGTGTTGAGCGATACCATCCGATATTGAAAAATATCGGATCGGATTGGATTGGCCCGATACCCAAAAAAGTATCGGGTATCGCCAATTCCGATACCGGAAGTCCCATTCAAGTCAATGGGACAGAAATATCGGAATTAAAAAAAACCCTTTCTTTACTTGCACATCCTGTTCGGGAGGGGGGAAGAGTATGGGCGGTGCGTGGGCGGACACTGTGCGTGTCTGTGTGTGTGGGCGGGGTCTGTGCGGGCCTGCCGGGGGCTTGTGCCGGCTGCCGGCGGTCTGTACGGGCCTGCCGGGGGCTTGTGCCGGCTGCCGGGGGTCTGTACGGGCCTGCCGGGAGCTTGTGCCGGCTGCCGGGGGTCTGTACGGGCCTGCCGGGGGCTTGTGCCAGCTGCCAGGGGTCTGTACGGGCCTGCCGGGGGCTTGTGCCAGCTGCCGGGGGTCTGTACGGGCCTGCCGGGGGCTTGTGCTGGCTGCCGGGGGTCTGTACCGGCCTGCTGGGGGCTTGTGCCGGCTGCTGGGGGTCTGTGCGGGCCTGCTGGGGGTCTTGTGTGTGTGCAGGCATCGTCCGATGGGACTACAAGTCCCATCGGGCGATGCCTGCTACAATGACAGTGATTGACACATTAGCCAATGTTGGGACAGTAGTAGTCCCATCATCCGGCTAATGTGTTGAATATAAAAAAAAACAAACATACATACTACATACTACATACAGTACATACTACATACATACTACATACATACATACAGTCATATGTTAAAGTTTGGGCACCCCTATTAATGTTAACCTTTTTTCTTTATAACAATTATGGTTTTTGCAACAGCTATTTCAGTTTCATATATCTAATAACTGATGGACTCAGTTATATTTCTGGATTCAAATGAGGTTTATTGTACTAACAGAAAGTGTGCAATCTGCATTTTAGCAAAATTTGACCGGTGCAAAAGAATGGGCACCTCAACATAAAATTGACATTAATATTTCGTAGATCCTCCTTTTGCAACAATAACAGAATCTAGTCGCTTCCTGTAGCTATTAATGAGTTCCTGGATCCTGGATGAAGGTATTTGTGACCATTCCTGTTTACAAAACAATTCCAGTTCAGCTAAGTTTGATGGACAGCCCGCTTCAAATCATCCCACAGATGTTCAATGATATTCAGGTCTGGGGACTGGGATGGCCATTCCAGAACATTGCAATTGTTCCTCTGCATGAATGCCTGAGTAGATTTGGAGCGGTGTTTTGGATCATTGTCTTGCTGAAATATCCATCCCCTGCGTAACTTCAACTTCGTCACTGATTCTTGCACATTATTATCAAGAATCTGCTGATACTGAGTTGAATCCATGCGACCCTCAACTTTAACAAGATTCCCGGTGCCGGCATTGGCCACACAGCCCCAAAGCATGATGGAACCTCCACCAAATTTTACTGTGGATAGCAAGTGTTTTTCTTGGAATGCTGTGTTTTTTAGCCTCCATGCATAACGCCTTTTTGTATGACCAAACAACTCAATCTGTGTTTCATCAGTCCACAGGACCTTCTTCCAAAATGTAACTGGCTTGTCCAAATGTGCTTTTGCATACCTCAGGCGACTCTGTTTGTGGCGTGCTTGCAGAAACGGCTTCTTTCGCATCACTCTCCCATACAGCTTCTCCTTGTGCAAAGTGCGCTGTATTGTTGACCGATGCACAGTGACACCATCTGCAGCAAGATGATGCTGCAGGTCTTTGGAGGTGGTCTGTGGATTGTCCTTGACTGTTCTCACCATTCTTCTTCTCTGCCTTTCTGATATTTTTCTTGGCCTGCCACTTCTGGGCTTAACAAGAACTGTACCTGTGTTCTTCCATTTCCTTACTATGTTCCTCACAGTGGAAACTGACAGGTTAAATCTCTGAGACAACTTTTTGTATCCTTCCCCTGAAAAGCTATGTTGAATAATCTTTGTTTTCAGATCATTTGAGAGTTGTTTTGAGGAGCCCATGATGCCACTCTTCATAGGAGAATTCATTAGGAGAACTACTTGCAAGTGGCCACCTTAAATACCTTTTCTCATGATTTGATACACCTGGCTATGAGGTTCAAAGCTCAATGAGGTTACAAAACCAATTTAGTTCTTCAGGAAGTCAGTAAAAAGTAGTCAGGAGTGTTCAAATCAAGAAAATGATAAGGGTGCCCATACTTTTGCACCGGTCAAATTTTGTTTAAATGCAGATTGCACATTTTCTGTTAGTACAATAAACCTCATTTGAATCCAGAAATATAACTGAGTCCATCAGTTATTAGATATATGAAACTGAAATAGCTGTTGCAAAAACCAAAATTGTTATAAAGAAAAAAGGTTAACATTAATAGGGGTGCCCAAACATTCACATATGACTGTACATACTACATATATACAACATTCATACATACTAAATGCATGCTACATATATACAACATTCATGCAACATACATACATACTACATACATACTTCATATATACTAGATTCATACAACATACATACATACTACATATATACTACATTCATACAGCATACATACATACATAGATACTACATACTACATATATACTACATATATACTACATTCATACAGCATACATACTACATACATACTACATACTAAATACATACTACATATATACAAAATTCATGCAACATACATACATACTTCATATATACTACATTCATACAACATACATACATACTACATATATACTACATTCATACATCATACATACATACATACTATATACATACTACATATATACTACATTCATACAACATACATACTACATATATACTACATTCATACAGCATACATACATGCACACATACTACATACATACTACATATATACAAAATTCATACAACATACATACATACTACATACATACTACATTCATACAGCATACATACATGAACACATACTACAACATACTACATATATACAAATTTCATACAATATACATACATACTACATACATACTTCATATATACTACATTCATACAACATACATACTACATATATACTACATTCATACAGCATACATACATACTACATATATACTACATTCATACAGCATACATACATACTACATACATACTACATATATACTACATTCATACAGCATACATACATACTACATATATACTACATTCATACAACATACATACTACATATATACTACATTCATACAGCATACATACATGCATACTACATACATACGACATATATACAAAATTCATACAACATACATACTATATACATACTTCATATATACTACATTCATACAACATACATACTACATATTGTGAGAATCATGTGGGAATAGTGGATGAGGGCAGGTATATCTCGCCCAGATTCCTTTCCTATGTGGCCTAGTCTGGTCAGTATCGCACCTGCTTGCTAATGAATAATGGGAGGTGGATATAAAAGGATGCAAGGTGGTTGTGTGAGTGTCTCAGCCTGGGAACACAGAGAGCCTGTCTGTGTGAGAGACACACGTGAGTGGAAGCAGTGCCCACTGCAACTGTGGTTTGGCTGGACGGGAGAAGCCCGCCAGTTGGTAGTTAGGTTGTACCTTGTTTAGTTAGTGCCGGACAGGCAAGGATTTGTTTTATGTTTTATTTCCTTTTGCATTGCTTTCACCGTTAATAAACCTGACCCAGGGTCAGTTACACCCGAATCCCAGCTCTGCGCCTGAGTTTCATGCTGAATGCATGTGACCTTTGACCCCAGCAAAGGCGATCCCGGAGTGTTTTATCACAATATATACTACATTCATACAGCATACATACATGCACACGTACTACATACATACTACATATATACAAAATTCATACAACATACATACATACTACATACATACTTCATATATACTACATTCATACAACATACATACTACATATATACTACATTCATACAGCATACATACATACATACTACATACTGTACTACATACATACTACATATATACAAAATTCATACAACATACATACATACATACTACATGCTACATATATACTACATTCATACAACATACATACATACTACATATATACTACAGTCATACAACATACATACATACATACTACAGTTGTGGCCAAAAGTATTGACACCCCTGCAATTCTGTCAGATAATACTCAGTTTCTTCCTGAAAATTATTGCAAACACAAATTATTTGGTATTATTATCTTCATTTAATTTGTCTTAAATGAAAAAACACAAAAGAGAATGTAGCAAAAAGCAAAACATTGATCATTTCACACAAAACTCCAAAAATGGGCCAGACAAAAGTATTGGCACCCTCAGCCTAATACTTGGTTGCACAACCTTTAGCCAAAATAACTGCGACCAACCGCTTCCGGTAACCATCAATGAGTTTCTTACAATGCTCTGCTGGAATTTTAGACCATTCTTCTTTGGCAAACTGCTGCAGGTCCCTGATATTTGAAGGGTGACTTCTCCAAACTGCCATTTTTAGATCTCTCCACAGGTGTCCTATGGGATTCAGGTCTGGACTCATTGCTGGCCACCTTAGAAGTCTCCAGTGCTTTCTCTCAAACCTTTTTCTAGTGCTTATTGAAGTGTGTTTTGGGTCATTGTCCTGCTGGAAGACCCATGACCTCTGAGGGAGACCCAGCTTTCTCACACTGGGCCCTACATTATGCTGCAGAATTTGTTGGTAGTCTTCAGACTTCATAATGCCATGCACATGGTCAAGCAGTCCAGTGCCAGAGGCAGCAAAGCAACCCCAAAACATCAGGGAACCTCCGCCATGTTTGATTGTAGGGACCGTGTTCTTTTCTTTGAATGCCTCTTTTTTTCTCCTGTAAACTCTATGTTGATGCCTTTGCCCAAAAAGCTCTACTTTTGTCTCATCTGACTAAAGAACATTCTTCTAAAACATTTTAGGCTTTTTCAGGTAAGTTTTGGCAAACTCCAGCCTGGCTTTTTTATGTCTCGGGGTAAGAAGTGGGGTCTTCCTGGGTCTCCTACCATACAGTCCCTTTTCATTCAGACGCCGACGGATAGTACGGGTTGACACTGTTGTACCCTCGGACTGCAGAGCAGCTTGAACTTGTTTGGATGTTAGTCGAGGTTCTTTATCCAACATCTGCACAATCTTGCATTGAAATCTCTTGTCAATTTTTCTTTTCCGTCCACATCTAGGGAGGTTAGCCACAGTGCCATGGGCTTTAAACTTCTTGATGACACTGCGCACGGTAGACACAGGAACATTCTGGTCTTTGGAGATGGACTTGTAGCCTTGAGATTGCTCATGCTTCTTCACAATTTGGTTTCTCAAGTCCTCAGACAGTTTTTTGGTCTTCTTTCTTTTCTCCATGCTCAATGTGGTACACACAAGGACACAGGACAGAGGTTGAGTCAACTTTAATCCATGTCAACTGGCTGCAAGTGTGATTTAGTTATTGCCAACACCTGTTAGGTGCCACAGGTAAGTTACAGGTGCTGTTAATTACACAAATTAGAGAAGCATCACATGATTTTTCGAACAGTGCCAATACTTTTGTCCACCCTCTTTTTTTATGTTTGGTGTGGAATTATATCCAATTTGGCTTTAGGACAATTCTTTTTGTGTTTTTCATTTAAGACAAATTAATTGAAGATAATAGTACCAAAAAATTTGTGTTTGCAATCATTTTCAGGAAGAAACTGAGTATTATCTGACAGAATTGCAGGAGTGGCAATACTTTTGGCCACAACTGTACATATATACTACATTCATACAACATACATACATACTACATACATACTACATATATACTACATTGATTCAACATACATGCATACATACTACATACATATATACTACATTCATACAACATACATACATACTACATACTACATACTTACTACATACATGCAACATACATACAACATGCTACAACAGACATGCAACATACATACTACATACAATACATTCATACATTCATACAATACATACAGTGCCTACAAGTAGTATTCAACCCCCTGCAGATTTAGCAGGTTTACACATTTGGAATTAACTTGGCATTGTGACATTTGGACTGTAGATCAGCCTGGAAGTGTGAAATGCACTGCAGCAAAAAAGAATATTATTTCTTTGTTTAATTTTTTTTTAAATTGTGAAAAGTTTATTCAGAGGGTCATTTATTATTCAACCCCTCAAACCACCAGAATTCTGTTTGGTTCCCCTAAAGTATTAAGAAGTATTTCAGGCACAAAGAACAATGAGCTTCACATGTTTGGATTAAGTATCTCTTTTTCCAGCCTTTTCTGACTATTTAAGACCCTCCCCAAACTTGTGAACAGCACTCATACATGGTCAACGTGGGAAAGACAAAGGAGCATTCCAAGGCCATCAGAGACAAGATCGTGGAGGGTCACAAGGCTGGCAAGGGGTACAAAACCCTTTCCAAGGAGTTGGGCCTACCTGTCTCCACTGTTGGGAGCATCATCCGGAAGTGGAAGGCTTATGGAACTACTGTTAGCCTTCCACGGCCTGGACCGCCTTTGAAAGTTTCCTCCCGTGCCGAGGCCAGGCTTGTCCGAAGAGTCAAGGCTAAACCAAGGACAACAAGGAAGGAGCTCCGGGAAGATCTCATGGCAGTGGGGACATTGGTTTCAGTCAATACCATAAGTAACGTACTCCACCGCAATGGTCTCCGTTCCAGACGAGCCCGTAAGGTACCTTTACTTTCAAAGCGTCATGTCAAGGCTCGTCTACAGTTTGCTCATGATCACTTGGAGGACTCTGAGACAGACTGGTTCAAGGTTCTCTGGTCTGATGAGACCAAGATCGAGATCTTTGGTGCCAACCACACACGTCACGTTTGGAGACTGGATGGCACTGCATACGACCCCAAGAATACCATCCCTACAGTCAAGCATGGTGGTGGCAGCATCATGCTGTGGGGCTGTTTCTCAGCCAAGGGGCCTGGCCATCTGGTCCGCATCCATGGGAAGATGGATAGCACGGCCTACCTGGAGATTTTGGCCAAGAACCTCCGCTCCTCCATCAAGGATCTTAAGATGGGTCGTCATTTCATCTTCCAACAAGACAACGACCCAAAGCACACAGCCAAGAAAACCAAGGCCTGGTTCAAGAGGCAAAAAATCAAGGTGTTGGAGTGGCCTAGTCAGTCTCCTGACCTTAACCCAATTGAAAACTTGTGGAAGGAGCTCAAGATTAAAGTCCACATGAGACACCCAAAGAACCTAGATAACTTGGAGAAGATCTGCATGGAGGAGTGGGCCAAGATAACTCCAGAGACCTGTGCCGGCCTGATCAGGTCTTATAAAAGACGATTATTAGCTGTAATTGCAAACAAGAGTTATTCCACAAAATATTAAACCTAGGGGTTGAATAATAATTGACCCACACTTTTATGTTTAAAATTGATTAAAATTTAACTGAGCAACATAACTTTTTGGTTTGTAAGATTTATACATCTGTTAATAAATCCTGCTCTTGTGTGAAGTTTGAAGGCTCTAACTTATTTGCATCTTATCAAACCTGCTAAATCTGCAGGGGGTTGAATACTACTTGTAGGCACTGTACATATAGACATACAGTACATATAACATAGAGTACATACTCACCATTACTTGTCACTTTGATCCCCGAAGCCAGTGTCATCTGTGGAAAAATATGAAAATAACAAACAACCTATATACTCCCTGATCCGCAGAAATCCACGAGTGTCCCACGCCGATCTCTCGTGGAGAACAGCAGCATCAGCTGATGCGACCGCTCTCTACGGGGCTCCAGGATTACATTGACGGGAGGTAGGTATCCTTCCGCACTGTATTCCTCCACCACTGTAAAAAAAATAGTCCCTAGTCTCACTTTTGGCATTGCTGTGTGAGATAGTTCCCACGCAGCCCGTACAGACCCCCGGCAGCCGGCACAATAATAAATAATAAAGTATAAAGAATATATACAAAAAAAAGAAAAATATGCAGGAAACTTTTTGCCTACTAGTGATTGGCATTACAGAACAACAACTTTACAAGCAAGTCACATTTTTATGACACAGCTTAGCAAGTACAATGTTTTATTTATTTTTTGTGCTTGTGACTCTTCTAAAAACGGCTAATCTTGTGGAAGGAAACAAGTATATTGATTGCAGTAAAAGTGCAAATTTTTACATTTAAACATTTCCATACACTAGAGGAAAACATTTAGTCATAGTGATGAGATAGGCGCCATCTCTGGAGAATTCAAGAATTCATTTGAAGTTTCAATTGTCACATTATCGTGGGAAAAAAAACAATCATTTTTTAACTCAAAACAATTTTTTTCCAGCTTTTTCGGTCCCCATTCAGCGTAGTCACTTCTGAATCCCATGAATAAATATGAGGAACAAAACGAGAGTCATTTCCATTACAACAAAATATTTTTTAAAGTCTCATGGGCACAGAGCTTCACCTATTTACTCTTGTCTACGCTCGCCAGCCATTTCTCATGTTAAGTATGCTGCATTGCTGGCAAGAACAAATAGTTTACTTTATTCAGGAGCATATCGTAAGACTGCTTGTTACATATCTTCCATTGATTTGAATTTATTTTACCTCTGCTGAACATTTTAATTTTATGTCTACTTTAGAGCATCGCTTCACCCTTGAATAACATTTTATGCTTTACATGGAGGTTTAATCTTCATAAACAGTTGAAAAACTTTGGCAGTATGTTGCTTTACTTACCGTGCATTGTACACATCCTGAGTTACAACCTGCATTACAAAACATTCCTACTTACTGCTCTTTTGGTTCCTCGAATTACCGTATGTAGTTGAGTGTACACCGACCCAAGTACAAGCCGAGGCACCTAATTTTGGCACGAAAAACTGGATAAGCTTATTGCCTTGAGCATGGGCGGACATAGCGCCGGTTCAACCGGTGCGGCTGCACCAGGGCCCAGAGGCTCCAGGGGGCCCCTGCAGGGTGGCTAATGATGAGGGCAATCTGGCCGGTTTCACTGGGCCCGAGGCTCCGGGGGGTCCCTGGCCAGATTGCCCTCATGTGCGGCGGACAGGGAGTGATCCCAGCAGCTCTGCTGCCTGCAAGAGAAAATAGCAGGAGAGGAGCTGCAAGGATCAGTCCTGTTTCCTGCCCGGTGCCCGTGCTTTCTGTCTCTGACACAGAGAGCAGTGCCGCTGGATAACGTCATCATTCAGCAGCCGCTGTGCCAGAGCGAGTAAGCACGGGTGCCGGTGTTGCTGCGGACAGGTGAGAGATGTTGTGTGTATGTGTGTGTGTATGTATGTATGTGTGTGTGTGTATGTGTGTGTGAGAGGGAAATGATAGGTGTGATGGGGAGAAGGCAATGATGGGGTGATGGGGAGAAGGCAATGATGGGGGTGATGGAGAGAAGGCAATGATGGAGTGATAGGGAGAAGGCAAAGATGAGGGTGATGGGGAGAAGGCAAAGATGGGGTGATGGGAAGGAGGCAATGATGGGGTGATGGGGAGAAGGCAATGATGGGGTGATGGGGAGAAGGCAATGATGGGGTGATGGGAAGAAGGCAATGATAGGGGTGATGGGGAGAAGGCAATGATAGAGGTGGTGGAAAGGGCAATGATGGGGTGGTGGGGGAAAAAGAAATGATGATGGGGTGGTGGCGGAGAATGCAATGGTGGTGGTGGTGGAAAGGGCAATAATGGGGGTGGTGGGGGAGGATGAAATGATGAAGGTGGTGGAATGGGCAATAATGGGAGTGGTGGGGGAGAAAGCAAAGATAGTGGTGGAGGAGAAGGCAGTGATGGAGGTGGTGAGGAGGGCAATGATGGGGTGGGGGAGATGACAATAATGGAATGCGGGGGGAGGAGGACAATGAGGGGTGTAGGGGATTGGGATGGAAGGAAGGGGGACTTATAATGGCCTTAGGAACAGGGGGAGGTGGAGGAAGACATTATCGCTTACCATGTCTAACACAGTCCCTTAGTATATAGTGTACTCACTTATTATGTCTAACACAGTTTCTTAGTGTATAGTGTACTCACTTACTATGTCTAACACAGTCCCTTAGCAAATAATGTATGTACTTATTATGTATAACACAGTCCCTTACTATATAGTCTACTCAATAATTCTGTATAACACCATCCTTAGTTACATAGTTTCCTCTTTTATCATGTATAACACTGTCCCTTATTACATACCATCCTCTCTAGTTATATATGGTGCTGTCCCTTATTATATAGCTTCCTCTGCTGATATGCACAGTATAATGCTGTCTCTTACATAGTGCATTCTTGTTAATTTTCTTATTCACAGTGCCCTCTTTTATCCTATAGTCCCCTCTCTTTTTAGATATAAAATGACTGCTGATCGAGGAGCCGGTGACAAAACTAACAGTCCATCAGCTCCTCCATTAGAAAGGAAGCTTTCCCATGCTCCATCAGCCATCATTGCATTATACAGCAAACAAGACAGGACGGTATGTAATAAAAAACAGGGCTCTATATAATCCAATATGTAAGGGACGGTACAGTACATAACAAGAGAGGGCACTGTAAAAGGGACAGCAATATACATAATAAAGGAGACTATGTAATATATACATGTATGTGTGTGGCTATATACACTCACTGGCCACTTTATTAGGTACACCATGCTAGTAAGGGGTTGGACCCCCTTTTGCCTTCAGAACTGCCTCAATTCTTCGTGGCAGAGATTCAACAAGGTGCTGGAAGCATTCCTCAGAGATTTTGGACCATATTGACATGATGGCATCACACAGTTGGCGCAGATTTGTAGGCTGCACATCCCTGATGCGAATCTCCCGTTCCACCACATCCCAAAGATGCTCTATTGGATTGAGATCTGGTGACTGAGGAGGCCATTTGAGTACAGTAAACTCATTGTCATGTTCAAGAAACCAATCTGAGATGATTCGAGCTTTATGACATGGCGCATTATCCTGCTGAAAGTAGCCATCAGATGTTGGGTACATTGTGGTCATAAAGGGATGGACATGGTCAGCAACAATACTCAGGTAGGCTGTGGCGTTGCAACGATGCTCAATTGGTACCAAGGGGCCCAAAGAGTGCCCAGAAAAAATTCCCCACACCATGACACCACCACCACCAGCCTGAACCGTTGATACAAGGCAGGATGGATCCATGCTTTCATGTTGTTTACGCCAAATTCTGACCCTACCATCCGAATGTCGCAGCAGAAATCGAGACTCATCAGACCAGGCAACGTTTTTCCAATCTTCTACTGTCCAATTTCGATGAGCTTGTGCAAATTGTAGCCTCAGTTTCCTGTTCTTAGCTGAGAGGAGTGGTACCCAGTGTGGTCTTCTGCTGCTGTAGCCCATCTGCCTCAAAGTTCGACGCACTGTGCGTTCAGAGATGCTCTTCTGCCTACCTTGGTTGTAACGGGTGGCAATTTGAGTCACTGTTGCCTTTCTATCAGCTCGAACCAGTCTGCCCATTCTCCTCTGACCTCTGGCATCAACATGGCATTTCCGGCCACAGAACTGCCGCTCACTGGATTTTTTTTCTTTTTCGGACCATTCTCTGTAAACCCTAGAGATGGTTGTGCGTGAAAATCCCAGTAGATCAGCAGTTTCTGAAATTCTCAGACCAGCCCTTCTGGCACCAACAATCATGCCACGTTCAAAGGCACTCAAATCACCTTTCTTCCCCATACTGATGCTCGGTTTGAACTGCAGGAGATTGTCTTGACCATGTCTACATGCCTAAATGCACTGAGTTGCCGCCATGTGATTGGCTGATTAGAAATTAAGTCTTAACACACAGTTGGACAGGTGTACCTAATAAAGTGGCCAGTGAGTGTATATATATATATATATATATATATATATATATGTGTAGCTTTGTCGCCATAAAAGGAAGGGGGCCCAGGAACATTTCTTGCACAGGGGCCCCAAGCTGTCAGTGTCCGCCCCTGGACTCGAGTATAAGCAGGGTATACATTGTCCCCTCATCCCTGTCCTGGTATGTGGCTCCCCCAGTCCTGTCCTGGTATGCGTGGCTCTCCCTGTCCTGTCCTGCTCTGTGTGGCTCCCCCTGTCCTGTCTGTGGCTCCCCCCATCCTGTCCTGCTATGTGTTGCTCCCCGTCCTGTATGTGGCACCCCCTGTCCTGGTATGTGGCTCACCCCATCCTAGTATGTGGGTCCCCCTGTCCGGTCCTGGCATGTGTGGCTCCCCCTGTCTTGTCCTGCTCTGTGTGGCTCCCCCTGTCCTGTCCTGTATGTGGCTCCCTCCATCCTGTCCTGTTATGTGTGGCTCCCCTGTCCTGGTATGTAGCTCACCTCGTCCTGGTATGTGGGTCCCCCTGTCCTGTCCTAGTATGTGGCTCTCCCTGTCCTGTCCTGTATGTGGCTCCCCCCATCACATGGTACCCCTCATTAAGGTAATGAATATGCGCTCCACGCTGGAGACGCATGCATCTTCATTACATTAATGAGTGGTACCACGTGACCGCTCTGCACAGGAAG
Source organism: Dendrobates tinctorius (assembly GCF_039654945.1). Classification (NCBI taxonomy): domain Eukaryota; kingdom Metazoa; phylum Chordata; class Amphibia; order Anura; family Dendrobatidae; genus Dendrobates; species Dendrobates tinctorius. Next base: position 1,230,562 of record NW_027361875.1, on the reverse strand, counting down.
AAGCTGCCAGCCCCGGGACAAGGAAGATGCAGGGATGGATCCAGCGACACCAGGAAGGTGAGTATGATGTCTTCTGTTAGCCGGCAGCTGCGGCTGCAACTGTTACTGTGCCACAGCCACCAGCTCCTGTCGCTCCCCCTCCCCTGCCAGCAATGACTCGTGTATAAGCCGAGAGGGGGCGATTTCAGCACAAAAAATGTGCTGAAAATCTTGGCTTATACACAAGTATATATACGGTGTTATTTTTTGTCTATTCTATTTTGTCATAGAATCATAGAATCGTAGAGTTGGAAGGGACCTCCTGGGCCATCTGGTCCAACCCCCTGCTCAAAGCAGGATTTGCTAAATCATCCCAGTCAGATGTCTGTCCAGCCTCTGTTTGAAGACTTCCATTGAAGGAGAACTCACCACTTCTCGTGGCAGCTTGTTCCACTCATTGATCACTCTAACTGTCAAAAAGTTTTTTCTAATATCTAATCTGTGTCTCCTCCCATTCAGTTTCATCCCATTGCTTCTAGTCTTTCCTTGTGCAAATGAGAATAAAGTTGATCCTTCTACAATGTGACAGCCCTTTAGATATTTGTAGACAGCTATTAAGTCTCCTCTCAGTCTTCTCTTTTGCAAACTAACCATTCCCAAATCCTGCAACCTTTCCTCATAAGACAGGGTTTGCAGACCGGTCACCATTCTGGTCGCTCTTTTCTGAACTTGCTCCAGTTTGTTGATGTCTTTTTTAAAATGTGGTGCCCAAAACTGGACACAATATTCCAGATGAGGTCTGACCAAAGAGGAGTAGAGGGAAATAATGACTTCACGTGATCTAGACTGTATGCTTCTGTTAATACATCCTAGAATTGCATTTGCCTTTTTTGCTGCTGCATCACACTGTTGACTCATATTCAGTCTGTGATCTATTAGTATACCCAAGTCTTTTTCACATGTGCTGTTGCTTAGCCCTATTCCTCCCATTCTGTATATGCTTTTTTCATTTTTATTGCCCAGATGTAGTACTTTGCATTTTTCCCTGTTAAAAACCATTCTGTTAGTTGCTGCCCACTTCTCCAGTTTATTTATATCTTTTTGAATCCTCTCTCTCTCTTCTCTAGTATTAGCTATCCCTCCTAGCTTTGTGTCATCAGCAAATTTAATCAGTTTACCCGCAATTCCTTCATCTAAATCATTAATAAAGATGTTGAACAATACAGGGCCCAGGACAGAGCCCTGTGGCACCCCACTTGAGACATTCTTCCAACTGGATGTGCAGCCATTTACGACCACTCTTTGGGTCCGATCACTAAGCCAGTTATGAATCCACCTAACAGTTGCCTTGTCCATTCCATACTTAGTCATTTTTTCAATAAGGATTGTATGAGATACTTTGTCAAATGCTTTTCTGAAGTCAAGATAAACTATATCTACAGCATTTCCTTGATCCATCCAATCAGTGATTCCGTCATAGAAGGAAATTAAGTTAGTCTGACATGACTTATTAGTTACAAACCCATGCTGACTCTGTTTAATCACTTCATTCTTATCCAGGTACTGACATACATGTTGTTTAATAATTTGTTCAAAGATCTTTCCTGGTATAGAAGTCAGACTCACCGGCCTATAGTTGCCTGGGTCCACCTTCTTCCCCTTTTTGAAGATAGGAGCAACATTTGCTCTTCTCCAGTCTCCTGGGACTTCTCCTGTTCTCCAAGAATTTTCAAAGATTATGGAGAGGGGTTCAAAAATTTCTTCTGCTATCTCCTTCAGTACTCTGGGGTGTAATTCATCTGGACCTGGAGACTTGAATTCATTTAGGTTAGCTAAGTGTTTCCTCACTATCCTTCTGTTTATAGATATCCTGGATTCTTCTATACCCTTAATAGGACAGTGAAGAACAGTTGATGTTACGTTTCCTTTCTGAGAGAAAACAGATGCAAAATAGGAATTTAAAAGTTCGGCCTTCTCAACATCCTGTCTTACCATTTCATCATTTTCATCCTGTAAAAATCCTATAGCATCTTTGACTTTTCTTTTACTTTTGACATATCCCCAAAAACCTTTATTATTGCTTTTGACATCTCTTGCAAGCCTCAATTCATTTTCAGCTTTAGAAAATCTGATTTGTGCCCTGCAGGTTCTGCAGACAGCATTATATTCTTCTTTAGATATGCCTCCCTCTTTCCATTTTATAAACATTTTTTTCTTCCTTTTTAGAATGTGCTTAAGTTCTGTGTTCATCCATCCTGGTTTCCTTAAATGCTTCCTATTCTTCCCTCTTTTCGGAATTGTTAACAATTGTGCTTTGAGAATTTCATTTTTCAAGATTTCCCATCCTTCCTGGACATTTTTGTCTTTAAGGATATCCAGTCATTGGATCCCTCCAATTCTCTTTCTGAATCCCTTAAAATCTGCCTTTCTGAAATCTAACCTTGACGTCTGAGTCTTCACAGGTCTTCCTCCTCTAGTTATCCAAAATTCTAAAATAGCATGGTTGCTACCTCCTAGGGTCCCAGCCACTTTTACCTCCTCAACCATTTCCTCCCTGTTTATAAGGATTAGATCCAAGGTAGCAGTTCCCCTTGTTTTCTCCCCTACCTTTTGGAAGATAAAGTTGTCAGCAAGAGAGGATAAGAATTTCCTTGACCTGTTAGTTTTGCCTGAGAGAGATTCCCAACAAATGTCTGGATAGTTGAAATCTCCCATGACAACTATGTCATATTTTTTGGAGAACTTGGCCATTTGATGCATAAACAGTTCATCCATATCTTCAGCTTGCACAGGCGGCCTGTAGTAAATGCCTACAATGGTGTCCTTTCCATTGTTCTGTCCTTGTATTCTTACCCAAACAGTTTCCACAGAACTCCCAGTCTCTGAAGCTTCAATCTCTGTGCAGATATACGCGTTTCTAAGGCCTGTTTCACACTTGCTTTTTTTTGCAGCGCATTTTTCCCGCAAAAAAACGCATTGAAAAACGCATACAAAAGCATACAACTGCTGCGTTTTTTTCAAGCATTTTTATGAGCATGCAGGAAAAAAACGCAGCGTTTTTATGCGTTTGTATGCGTTTTTAGTGCGTTTTTACCGCGTTTGCGTTTTTTTCCAACATTAGGTGGCCCCTCACACTAACCCAAACCATGACTTTACTAACCCTAACCCTGACCCTAACCCTAACCCTAACCCTGACCCTAACCCTAACCCTAACCCTAACCCTTAACCAAACCATACTTAACCCTAACCCTGACCCTAACCCTTAACCAAACCATACTTAACCCTAACCCTGACCCTAACCCTGACCCTAACCCTAACCCTAACCCTGACCCTAACAATAACCCTAACCCTAACCCTGACCCTAACCCTAACCCTAACCCTAACCCTTAACCAAACCATACTTAACCCTAACCCTGACCCTAACCCTAACCCTAACCCTGACCCTGACCCTAACCCTTAACCAAACCATACTTAACCCTAACCCTGACCCTAACCCTAACCCTAACCCTGACCCTAACCCTTAACCAAACCATACTTAACCCTAACCCTGACCCTAACCCTGACCCTAACCCTAACCCTGACCCTAACCCTAACCCTAACCCTAACCCTAACCCTGACCCTAACCCTTAACCAAACCATACTTAACCCTAACCCTGACCCTAACCCTAACCCTAACCCTGACCCTAACCCTTAACCAAACCATACTTAACCCTAACCCTGACCCTAACCCTAACCCTAACCCTGACCCTAACCCTAACCCTAAACCCCCTTAAGTAACCCTAACTTTACCCAAACCCCTAAATTCCATTGTCTAAACTAATGGTAAAAAAAAAAACGCATGTGCAAAAAAACGCATACATAAGCATGCCAATGCGCACATATGCTCACCATAGACTTATAATGGGTGTCTTGCTGTAAAAAAACGCATTGCGCGCGCATGCGTTTTTTTTAGGCAAATCGGACGCACAAAAAATGCAACAAGTTGCATTTTGTGCGCCCGAGCGCATACCGCAAAAAAACGCATGCGCGGTAAAACGCGTACAAACGCATGTGTATGCGCACATAAGCGCATCCCATGCAAAGTATAGGAAAAAAAAACGCATGCGCTATTTAGCGCTAAATTACCGCGAAAAAAAACGCAAATGTGAAACCAGCCTAACATACAATGCGACACCTCCTCCTCGTTTATCAAGTCTGTTTCTTGCAAATAAGTTGTATCCTTCTAGTCTTGTATTCCAATCATGTGTATCGTCCCACCAAGTTTCAGTGATTCCAATGACATCATATTTCTTTTCCTGTGTTAGTAGTTCCAATTCTCCTTGTTTGTTGCCCATGCTTTGTGCATTAGTATAGAATTATTATTATTAATAATTATTATTATTAGTATATATTGTTTGGAGGGTTTGCATTAGTTCATGTAAAGAACATACCTACAACTGTGAACATTTGGTTTTATTTTTATTGTGAAGCAAACAGCAAATAGGAGAAAAGACTTGGAAACTTCATTGTGCATAACTATTCCCCCCTCCTTTCCTAAAGTCAGTACTTTGTAGAGCCTCTTTTTGCGGCAATTACAGCTGCAAGTCACTTTGGATAAGTCTCGATGAGTTTTCCACTGGGAATTTAGCTAATTCCTCAAGGCAAAACTGCTCCAGATCCTTCAAGGTAGATAGTTTTGTCTGGTGAACAGCAATCTTTAAGTCTGACCACAGATTCTCAATTGGATTAAGGTCTGGGCTGTGACTAGGCCACTCCAAAACATTTACACGTTTCCCCCTAAACCACTTGAGTCTTGCTTTAGCAGAATGCTTTGGGTCATTGTCTTGTTGGAAGGTGAGCCTCTGCCCCCGTCTCAAATCAGTGACAGACAGAAACAGGTTTTGCTCAAGAATATCCCTGTATTTCGCACCAACCATCTTCCCCTCAACTTCGACCATTTTCCCTGTCCATGCTGCTGAAAAACATCCCTCACAGCATGAAGCTGCCACCATCATATATGGACAGATACTCCAGTTTCTGCTTAGGAACTCAGCAGCTCCTTCAGGATTACCTTTGGGCATGTGCACACATTGCTGATTAGCCTGCAGAATTTTCTGCACAGAATCCGCATTTCTGGACAGAAAATGCAGGGCAAAACGCTTGCGGGTTTCATGCGGAATTGATGTGGATTTCTTGTGGATTGTAATGCGTTTTTGCTGTGAAGATTTGTTAGGTGAAACTGGGAATTTTCTTCCTTGTGCTTCTGGAGGAGAGAGGGAGGCTATGCTATGTGCACACGTTGCGGATTTTAATGCGGACCCGCAGCGTTTTTGGAGGCGCTGAATTGCATCCAATCCGCAGTGTAGTGCACAGCCAATGTTAGTCAATGGTAAATTAAGAATTGCTGTCCACATGCTGCAGAAAAATCCGAGCAGAATTGCAGCATTTTTTTTCCCACAGCATATCAATTCTTTTTGCGGATCCGCAGCAGTGGTTTTAGTCTGACACATATATTCTCTCTCTCTCACACCTCCAGAAGCACAAGGGAGAAAATTCACAGACCGAATCCATTCCCAGTACCACCTTACAAATCCACACAGCAAAAACGCATTACAATCCGCAAGAAAACAGCATCAATTCTGCATGAAATCTGCAAGCGTTTTGCCCTGCGTTTTCTACCAAGAGATGCGGATTCTGTGCGGAAAATTCCGCAGGCCAATCTGCAACGTGTGCACATACCAGGCTCTGTGCTGCCTCTCTGATTAAGGCCCTCCTTGCCTGGGCTGAGGGTTTTGGTGGGCAGCCCCACCAAAGGTTTGATGGGTTCTATTTGATGATAATGGATTTGATAGTCCTCCGGGGGATCATCAGAGATTGGGATTTTTTTTAAACCCAACCCTGACTTGTTCTTCTCAACAACTTTGGCCCTGACTTATTTGGAGATCTCTTAGGTCTTCATGGCATTGTTTGGTTAGTGGTGCCTCTTGCTTAATGGTGTTGCACCCTCTGTTTCACTTAACCAACTTAGACTATTTAGTGCTAATGGATCACACACAAATCAGATTACAAAAATATTTAAACACATATTGTAATGTAACAAAATAGGTAAAAAAAAACAAGGGGTTGGACACTTTTGCAAGTCACTGTAAATCTGTTGTACAGGATCAAAATAAACCTGGCTAATTGTTTGCAGAAACAGCACCACATCTATCCATGGGCTGTGTCTTGTATTGCAGCTTAAGGCCGGGGTCACACTGGCGATTAAAACGGACTAATGCAATGCGATAAAAAATCGCATTGCGTTCGTCCCAATGTTATTCTATGGGGCAGCTCCCATTATGCGATTTTTGATCGGATCCGATCCTCGGACCGAGACAATCGCAGCATGCTGCGATTGTCACCGATTTTCGGATCGGATTCGACAATGCAAGTCTATGGGGGCGTGAAAAAATTGGATGACAAATGGACCAGATGTGTGAGTTGTGATAAAATCGCACCAAAAGCCGGCATTTTTTATCCAAAATACAGTAAAATCACAGTGTCCGGTTAAATAAAGAAACGAATTAATAGATCTAGACACATTAAATAAATATATATATATTTTATACATGTCATAGAGACAAATTTATATATATATTTCTAATTCATACAGTTCTTAATTGCAGAATAGCCGCTGAAACATTTGCCGGCTTTTGTATAACATTCTCCTGCCCGACATGAAATGACACATGGTTTACATATAGTTAACCATTTCATTTCATGTTTTTTTTTTTTAGGTCTATCACTATTAATTATATGAGGGTTTGTGGTTAAAATTTTGGAGTTGTAGGGGTTCATTTAAGGGGTTAACTCGTTGTATTAAATTGCGGGGACTCCCGCTGACGTCACTGAGGCTGCAGGGAGTCCCCGCAATTTAATACAACGAATTAACCCCTTAAATGAACCCCTACAACTCCAAAATTTTACCCACAAGCCCTCATATAATTAATAGTCATAGACCTAAAAAAAAACATGAAATGAAATGGTTAACTATATGTAAACCATGTGTCATTTCATGTCGGGCAGGAGAATGTTATACAAAAGCCGGCAAATGTTTCAGCGGCTATTCTGCAATGAAGAACTGTATGAATTAGAAATATATATATAAATGTGTCTCTATGACATGTATAAAATATATATATTGTGAGAATCATGTGGGAATCGTGGATGAGGGCAGGTATATCTCGCCCAGATTCCTTTCCTATGTGGCCTAGTCTGGTCAGTATCGCACCTGCTTACTAATGGATAATGGGAGGTGGATATAAAAGGATGCAAGGTGGTTGTGTGAGTGTCTCAGCCTGGGAACACAGAGAGCCTGTCTGTGTGTGAGACACACGTGAGTGAGAGCAGTGCCCACTGCAACTGTGGTTTGGCTGGACGGGAGAAGCCCGCCAGTTGGTAGTTAGGTTGTACTTTGTTTAGTTAGTGCCGGACAGGCAAGGATTTGTTTTATGTTTTATTTCTTTATGCATTGCTTTCACCATTAATAAACCTGACCCAGTGTCAGTTATACCCGAATCCCAGCTCTGCGCCTGAGTTTCATGCTGAACGCACGTGACCTTTGGCCCAAGCAAAGGCGATCCCGGAGTGTTTTATCACATTGTGGTGGAGAACGCGGGCATCACGTTGCAAGCATGAGCATGGAGGATGTGGTGAAAGCGCTGGTACAGTACACCGCCATCCAGCAAGAAGCTAATCGGGTGATGATGGCCCAGCTGAAGGAGTTGGTGGACATGACAGCTACCGATCGTTCGCTTCTCCAGCAGGTGGCGCAGCGCCTGGCAAGCCTACATGAGGTTAACCTGGAAGCCGAGTCGAGAGTGATTCACGTGAGTCGGTACTGGCAGAAGATGACGACCGAAGATGACGTCGAGGCATACCTGACCACGTTTCAACGGACGGCGGTACGAGAAAAATGGCCGAAGGCACGATGGGCCGGCCTGATTGCCCCGTTTCTTTCCGGTGAGGCCCAAAAGGCTTATTATGACTTAGAGCATGAAGCTGCGCAGGACTTTGACAAACTGAAAGCCGAGATCTTGGCCCGGCTGGGAGTGACGACTGCTGTCCGTGCACAGAGAGTGCATCAATGGACTTATCAGCCGGATAAACCACCGCGGTCACAGATGTTCGACCTGATCCACGTGACGAAGAAGTGGCTACAACCCGAGGTGCTGACAGCGCCAGAGATAATCCAGAGAGTCGTCATGGACAAGTACCTGAGAGCTCTACCGCCAGCCCTGAGGAAGTGGGTAAGCCATGGAAATCCTACGACGGCAGATCAACTGGTGGATCTGGTTGAACGTTACTCCGTGGCGGAAGGACTCCGAGACGACGTTACCCCACCTCGTTCTTCATCATCTCCACGTGGAACCGGTAAGACTGTTCCAGGGAGTAGGGGAGATGGAAAAATCCCTAAGACAGTGGGGGAGGAAAACGGGACTGCCCGCACTGCGAGGCCGAGAGTAACGAACTATGGTCTAAGCAAGGGGCCCGTTAGGTGTTTCCGCTGCCAAGAGATGGGAAATATTGCTGCGAACTGTCCGCTCACTACTGAACCCATGCAGTGCGACATCACAGACTCTAAAATCCGCATGTCTATGGTTGCACGGGTAGTGAGTGTGAATGCCGGTCAAAAGCATGTGGAAAAACACTTGTGTGATTTAACTGTTGATGGCAAAAATGTGGTGGCATTGTTAGACTCGGGAAGTGTGGTGACTCTGGTGAAGGCCAGTCTGGTGTCAGCCCCGACTGGACCATCAGACAAATTTTCTGTAACGTGTGTGCATGGAGACACCTGTTCGTACCTCACCACGGTCATATGCATTACAACTTCCTATGGGTCTGTGCAACATAAAGTGGGACTCGTCCCGGCGTTATTGCATGATGTTATCCTGGGCCGGGATTTTCCCCACTTCTGGCAATTGTGGGAGAATCAGTTGATGCCCTTGGGTATTCGTGTACATGATTCTTCTCCCAGGGCGCGTGGGGGTCCCGAACCCCTGGAAGAGGTCTCCCCGGAAGACTCGGGGGAAGAGTCTGCGGGAAATGACCTGCAGTTCCCGTTTTCAGTCATGGCGGGTGATACGGAGGAGACCGGGGAAGAGGAGGAGGCCGACAGCCGTCCACCTCCCCGTTTGCCAGATTTAGAAGTTCAGAAAGATGACTTCCAAAGCGAGCAAATAAAGGATCCTACCCTTTCTCAGGCTAGGACAAATGTAAAAGTGATAAACGGGGTACCCGTAGAACCTGGCTCTAGGCTGGAATATCCTTACATGGTTCTGGAGAATGATTTACTCTATCAGATAGAGAAAAAGGGGGAAGATACGGTGCAACTATTAGTCATGCCAAAACCCTACCGGCGGCAGGTGCTGGACCTGGCCCACGGACATGTGATGGGAGGTCACCTGGGAGTCCAGAAAACCACCGAAAGGATATTACACTGTTTTGTTTGGCCAGGCATGCATCACGATATCCGTGTATATTGTGAGTCTTGTCCTGACTGCCAAGCCTCTGCACCTAAGCCCCCGTTCTGTAGCCCTTTGGTACCCCTACCTATTATTGAAGTCCCGTTTGAGAGGATTGGGATGGATTTAGTTGGGCCCCTTCCACGGTCTGCACATGGACACCAACATATCCTGGTCATCTTGGATTATGCCACTCGTTACCCGGAGGCCATCCCTTTGCGTAACACGGCCACCAAGACGATTGCCAAGGAGCTGGTTCATGTGTTTAGTCGGGTCGGTATACCAAAACAGATACTCACCGACCAGGGGACCCCCTTTATTTCCAGGGTAATGAAGGAGCTCTGCCGATTGTTACAAATCGAACCGTTACGCACATCCGTGTATCACCCTCAAACAGACGGGTTGGTCGAACGGTTCAATAAAACTCTGAAGCAGATGCTGAGAAAGGTGATAGACAAGGATGGGAAGAACTGGGACTATTTACTTCCGTATTTGCTTTTTGCCATCAGGGAAGTACCCCAGTCTTCCACGGGATTCTCGCCTTTCGAGTTATTGTACGCCAGACGTCCTCGCGGACTGTTAGACGTTGCAAAAGAAACCTGGGAGGGTCAGGTCACTCCGTTTAAAACAGTGATAGATCACGTCACACAAATGCAGGACCGTATTGCGGCTGTTATGCCTATCGTCAAAGAACACATGATACAGGCTCAAGGAGCCCAAAAAAGAATCTATGATAGGGGCGCCAAGATCCGTACGTTTGCACCCGGAGATAGGGTGTTGATCCTGGTCCCCACGGTGGACAGTAAGTTCCTGGCAAAGTGGCAGGACCCCTTTGAGATCAAGGAAAGAGTTGGTGAAGTAAACTACAAAGTATACCAGGCAGGTAAACGGAAACCTGAACAGATTTATCATGTAAATCTGATAAAGCCCTGGAAGGATCGGTCTGCCTTGTCAGCGGAGCTGGCCCGTCCTGTCTGCTCGCATACCGTACCGGAGGTACGGGTTGCAGAGACTCTCTCGGAGCGGCAAAAGACTGAGGTCAGGCAGTTTCTACTTCACAACCAAAAGTTTTTCTCAGAAAAACCCGGGCAGACTATGCTAATGAAACATGACATCGTAACAGAACCTGGTGTCACAGTTCACGTAAAGCCCTACCGAATCCCGGAAGCGCGCCGTGAAGCCGTTTCCCGAGAAGTGAAGGCAATGTTAGAGTTAGGAGTCATTGAGGAATCGCACAGTGCGTGGTCCAGCCCGATTGTGCTAATTCCTAAACCGGACGGCACCATCCGGTTCTCCAATGACTTCAGGAAACTGAATGCGGTCTAAAAATTTGATGCCTATCCTATGCCCCGGGTCGACGAGTTAATAGATCGGTTAGGAAAAGCCCGGTATATTGCGACCCTAGATCTAACAAAGGGGTATTGGCAGATCCCTCTGGCTGAGGCGGCCAGAGAAAAGACGACATTTGCTACGCCGGAAGGTTTATTTCAGTATGTGTATATGCCGTTTGGACTGCACGGGGCACCGGCGACCTTCCAGAGACTGATGGATCGAGTCTTGAGGCCACATAGGCGGTACGCTTCGGCCTATTTGGATGACATTGTCATTTACAGCTTGGACTGGGAGACTCATCTCCAGAAAGTACATGCTGTGATTGACGACCTGTGGGAGGCAGGTCTAACCGCGAACCCCAAGAAATGTCACATCGGGCTAGAAGAAGCCCGGTATTTGGGGTATGTAATTGGGAGGGGTGTTGTTAAACCCCAGGTTGATAAGATTCAGGCGGTTCAGGACTGGCCACAACCTGTCAACAAGAAGCAGGTGCAAGCCTTCCTGGGGATCGCCGGTTATTATCGCCGGTTCATACCCAATTTTGCAGCCATCGCTACCCCCCTGACGGATCTTACAAAAGGGAAAGACTCCGTCATGATTAAATGGAGTTTAGCGGCTGAAGAAGCCTTCCATAGCCTAAAACGGGCACTTTGCTCTCAGCCCATACTGGTGACTCCGGACTTCCGCAGTGAGTTTGTGGTACAAACGGATGCCTCTGATACCGGTATCGGGGCCGTACTCTCACAAGTGAGGGACGGAGTGGAACACCCAGTCCTCTATCTCAGCAGGAAGCTGAATAAACACGAGCAAAGGTATGCAGTCGTAGAAAAAGAGTGCCTCACCATTAAGTGGGCTCTAGAGGCCCTCAAATATTACCTGGTGGGCCGAAAGTTCAGGCTGATCACTGACCATGCCCCTCTCAAGTGGATGCACTTGAACAAGGAACGGAATAGCCGGGTGACCCGGTGGTTCCTTGCCCTGCAGGCCTACACTTTTACGGTGGAGCACCGCCCAGGGGTACAGATGGGAAATGCAGATGCCCTGTCCCGAGTGCACTGTTTGGCGGGTGTCATTGCTCGACCGGAGTGGTCTGAGCAGAAGGGGGGGATATGTGAGAATCATGTGGGAATAGTGGATGAGGGCAGGTATATCTCGCCCAGATTCCTTTCCTATGTGGCCTAGTCTGGTCAGTATTGCACCTGCTTGCTAATGAATAATGGGAGGCGGATATAAAAGGATGCCAGGTGGTTGTGTGAGTGTCTCAGCCTGGGAACACAGAGAGCCTGTCTGTGTGAGAGACACACGTGAGTGATAGCAGTGTCCACTGCAACTGTGGTTTGGCTGGACGGGAGAAGCCCGCCAGTTGGTAGTTAGGTTGTACTTTGTTTAGTTAGTGCCGGACAGGCAAGGATTTGTTTTATGTTTTATTTCTTTATGCATTGCTTTCACCATTAATAAACCTGACCCAGTGTCAGTTATATCTGAATCCCAGCTCTGCGCCTGAGTTTCATGCTGAACGCATGTGACCTTTGACCCCAGCAAAGGCGATCCCGGAGTGTTTTATCACAATATATTTATTTAATGTGTCTAGATCTATTAATTCGTTTGTGTGGGGAAACCTGTCATTGGGCTCCATTATATGTCCATTTTGCTATCCTGCGAGAAAATCTCGCCAGACAGATGTCAAACGGATCCTTACATGCGATTAAAATCGCATCAATGAAGAAAAATCGCATCAAAAACGGATCACTGGTTAAGATACCTTTGTGCGATTTCGGACCGTTAAAATGGGACCGATTTTTTATTCGTTGTGTGTGACTCCAGCCTTAGTCTATAGAAAGATTTGCAATACCAAATACAACCTCTGGACAGGTGTAGGATTGTTCTTACAGGAAAGCAGCCATGTTTTCTAATCCTGTGTAGTCCCTTTAATTTTTTTTTCTTTCAGGATAATGTTTAAAGGGAAATTATCATCTGATTCAAACTGTGTTTGGAGATTTTAAATATATTTTCTCTGAACCGTCACAGCTCTTTAGAGAAAAATATACCCAGCAGAACGCAGCATGATGTAGGGGCTGAGGCTCTGATTCCAATGTTGTGTCACTTGCTGATCTACAAGGTGTCATTTTGATACAATCCCTGTTTTCTCTGCTGCAGATCAAGCAGAACTCAGAATTTTGAGCTCTGTATAGCCCTGCCCCGCCACAGATATGCAGATTGATTTCTGTGTACATTGTGCATAGGCATAAAGCTGCTAATCAGTGGTGGGGACAGCGTTAAACAGAGCAGGAGGACTATGAGGCAGGAGGTACTTAGTACTTTAGCAATGATCTCCAGCTGATAAAACACTAATTTTATTGACACAGCAACACACAGTCAGAATTGCAAATTTTGTTTTTTTTATTTTTTCTGGATTCATTTTTTTTCTGGACAGCCATTTTTTGCACAGACCATAATAAATAAAAAATATTACAATTTGAGAGTCCTTGGTGGTTGATACCTTTTAATGGCTAACTGAAAAGATGGTACCAAATTGTAAGCTTTCAACACTACTAGGGTCTCTTCATTAGGCATAGAATAACACAAAATCTGAAGTTACTTATGCACAAGAGGACACAAGAATAATGCAATAGATAAGACAAGTGATGTGAAGGAGTGTGAAAGTTTTATTGTCCTGTGATTGAGGTCTGGTCCATGATTGTGATGCCTGCAAAGTATGAAGAACACATTCCTTAGTTGGTGTACAAAGACATAAATCCATGTGACACATTCATTCTTGCACTGAGTGTGTCACAGGTTGTCATAAGTTTGTACTCCCAGACTCTTCTGTCTCTGAGACTTGACGTTGCCTTTTAATACAATTACCGTAATTTAATGTCCATGATGCTGTGATCTGGGATACAAAAATGTTTGGCGACAGGCAGATCTGTTCTTTTTTCTTTTAATGGGTGACGATGAGAATTCATCATTGTTCTAAGTTTTTGCATCACATCTAATGTAGTGTACTTAATTATGTGTACCAAATGTCCAACTGGGGGACTGTATGTAGGGGAGACAGGGCAAAAACTGAGAACAAGGATGAATTCTCATCGCCACAAAGCAAGAGAAAAAAGAACAGATCTACCTGTGACCAAACAATTTCGTATCCCTGATAACAGCACCATGGACATGAAATTACATGCACTAAAAGGTTACTCCAAATCTTGGAGAGACAGAAAAATTTGGCAGTATAAACTTATGGCAACCTTTAACACTCACTAAGGAAAGTGTTCCTCAGACCATTTGGGGTCATCACAATCATGGACCAGTGCTTGAAAGGAGGAATGAAATGACAGCACTCATCCAATGCTTTACGAGGCAAAATAGTCCTTTATTGCTTTCTTTTCATCTTGGACATAAGGTGCGTTAGTGCAGGTCCAGCAGAATGTACCTGTTGACGCAAAAGTGAGGCACAAAACGGTCGTTGTCCGTTATGTCTTTTGTTGTTGAAACTCCTCCACATGCACTACCGCACCTTAGGATGTTGCCCAAGATGAAACGAAAGCAATAAAGGACTATTTTACCTCCTAAAGGATCTGGTGAGTGCTGTCATTTCATTATATCTTATATTATATCTTTGATATTTCACCACCTTGAAGCGATCTGAATTATAGGTATTTAAAAGAATAAACTGGGTGTATTGACACTTAACTAAGGCTAAAGAATTAGTGCCCCTACATTTCTTTCTTCGACAATCATGCACCAGACTTCAACCACAGGACAATAAAACTTTCACACACCTTATCTATGAACTGTTCCAGTATTTATGGCCACAACTGTTTTCTCCCCTTCCCATACTGATAGTTCTGCTTCAGATCATTTGTATTATCTATTACATTATTTTTGTGCTGTGTTGTGTATAAATATGTGACTCTCCAGATTTTGTGTTATTTTATGACTGATGAAGAGACCTGAGTAGTCTCGAAAGCTTGCAATTTATTATCTTTTTTTTAGGTAGTGTGGTACAGCAAAGGGTGTAGTGCTGGATGGGAGATACATTTCTCCCAGCAGGATAAAGCTTTGCCGGGATTTTCTCTAAAGTGGAGGACCGGCAATGATGTCACGATTATGTGATCAGCCCATATGATGTGTACCTCACTTGTGGGTGGGGTAATGGGCTATGTAATGGATATGTTGTTTGGCAAATGGTGAGTGTGTGTGTGGAAGATAGGAGGAACTCGGCTGGAGTTAGCCTGAACTTGTTTTGTTGGGCTACCCATAGTTTTAGCAGCAAGACTAAAAACAACCCTGGGAATGGCACCTGGCGGACGCCGCTGACCGGGCAGGCACATAGTTAAGCCCGTCCCATACAAGGGTAAGTCTGAGACCAGTGGTTCTTCAACCGGGAGTATGTTTGGGTTTTCCTTTACTTTCTGCTTACCTGCTGTTTAAAAGTGTCATTAACCTTCTGAAGTTGGACTCTAAGGCTAGCTTCACACTAGCGTTTCTGCCGTCTGCGCACGGCCGCCGATAAGCCCTGCCCCCTGCTGCGCCCCCTCCTGACATCACCGCCTATTATCGCACATGGCCGCATGCGATCTGCGCACCCTATCTTTAATATAGGGTGCGCAGACTGTGCGTTGACCATGCGCTAGTAGGATTTTTGAGTGCGCTGCGCACTTTTGAAGGTGCGCCGAGCACGCCAAAATGCAACATGCTGCTTTCAGCGCACACCGGCGCACCTACAAAAGTGTGCAGCGCACTCAAAAATACTACTAGCGCACGGTCAGCGCACGGTTTGCGCATCCTATATTAAAGATAGGGTGCGCAGATCGCATGCGGCCATGTGCGATAATAGGCGGTGATGTCAGGAGGGGGCACGGCAGGGGGCGGGGCTTATCGGCGGCCGTGCGCAGACGGCAGAAATGCTAGCGTGAAACTAGCCTAAGCCTGTCTGTTGCCTCATTATTGCGGCTCTGCCATTACCTACCAGAGCAAATCCCTACAGTAGCCATTAAAAAGTATCAACCACTGAGGACTATCAAATTTTAATAATTTTCTATCTACTGGTTAAAACGGTATAAAGGTATATATTTTGATTGTATCATAATAAATCATTGTGTAATATGTATCTACGGTATATATCATACATTCTATACAAAGGCATTAGCTGATTTAACTATAAAAGTGTCATAAATACAGTAATAAATATATGTACAAGTCTCTCCAGTTTCAAAAATAATCATGGAAGCATCAATTTTTTTATGGCCAGGGGAAAATATTGTCCTATTTTTACGGACTGTCCAGAAATTTCTGGAAACTTAACAACCCTGCACACAGCCTAGTAAGTGTCACACCACTGAAATTATGAGAATATAGAAAACGGTCTTAGGAGCACAGTGTCACGTGTACCCGTCCTGTGTGACGCGACCAGCAGGCCGGTAACTAAAACAACAGGACGCGGCACGTGATACTGCCTGTGTGACACGGCTCTCAGGCCGGTAACTAAAACAACAAGACAAGGGGTAGGGAAACAGTTACAACGGTGGGCCCTGCAATAAGGAAAGGGGACGTGGAGACCTCCTGCACTCCCCTGAGTCAGTGTGCTTAACGCTCCTAACGTTCCCTATGCCGGTTCCGCACCGGGCGCCGATCACGAACCTGTTGCCCTAGCACACCCTACACCTATCCTTTGCTAGGGAGCTGGGTGGCGCAGGCACTGGCCCCACCGCTGCACTAATACACACTAAGGAGAAAACACAAACGGGGAAACACAACTTAGCTTTGCTCTGTTGCACTTGCTCCTGGCAACAGAGTCCACCACCAGCATGCAGTTCTCCTCCTGAATTGCTACCACCAAGCTCTGTCAGAGCTAAGGAAACCCCCTATGACTCCTTTCACACCAGGGCTCAGACTGAGCTGCCAGGTCCTCTCTCTAGATCCTTCCTCCACCAAGGATGGTTGAAATGAACACTATCACCAACACTGATTGCAACACCTGTGACTCTTTTATAGCAGAGCCAGCAATCACACCTGCATAATAATCATGTGCACTTAACTAAAGAAACTAGAGTGCAATGACGCTCATCACCACCAGGGGTAAACTTAGAACAAACGACACCACAGTGCAATAATCCTAATGGCCACCGGGGGCAAAAACCAACCTTAAGCACAGCTTAGGAAAAAAAGGTTACCTGTGCTTTTTATATGTCCTTATCCAGCATGGATCATGACACACAGGAAAGAGACTCAGACGAGAGATGGGGTTAAACCACAACACGTTTCGATGGAGGATCCGTCTTCATCAGGTGGATCCTCCGTTAAAACGCGTTGTGGTCTAACCCCATCTCTCGTCTGAGTCTCTTACCTGTGCTCCTAAGACCGTTTTCTATATTCTCATTGCTGCTATCCTCCATCGGAGGTTTTCGGCTGGTGCTGCGGTGGAGACCTGACATCCTAGTCTGCCCCTGGGTTGCTTCTTAAGCGCTCCTCTGTGACCACTCATTACTGACTCTACATCACTGAAATTAGGCTCTCTGCCCTTACATCATGCTGCTCTCAGATTACATAGCAAAACCCTGCTGACTTATTTCCTTTAAAAATAGCTAATGCCAAAATAAGAAACATTTTAATATGCTTTCCTTTAGATTTTCTTACTTTCCTTACTGTTGGTATTCAAGTCTGAGGTACAATGAAGAGAATTACATTGTAGAGATCGGCTAAGCTGTTGACTGGCTTCAATAGCTAACCAGTAGAAAACTGAGCTGGATCTCTACAATGTTCATATGTTAGAAACTACCCAGAAGGAAAAAGCAGTCAAAATTCCATAAAATACAAATTTTATTAGAAGATATTAAAAAATTGTATAAGGACATACAGTGCATGGTTGGGGAAAGACAGAAAATGTAACGTCATCATGGTCAAAAAAGGAATAACCCCACTGCACGCATCACACCAGGAAATAAAGTAGTATTGGATGTACGTAGATTACCAGTAATTGGCCAGGGAAGGAGTGGCAAGGAGTGTACAAAGACATCACCATATAGCCAGTTAGGAAAATGTCCTTTTAAATAAAAGACTTCCCTGTCCTTAAAGAACACACAACATACAAACCTGATGTTATGTGAGGCATCAGGAATAAAAGCTAATAGCTATATTGCGATACCTGGAAGCAGTGGTGGCAGTGGGGTCAATCCGGTCCCCGACGCGCGTTTCGGAGCCAAAGGACTCCTTCCTCAGGGGGCGTTAAGTGGAGTGTGACCACCAGGGTTTAAATAGCGCGCGCCCCGCCAGAGGCTGTCTGCGCGCACGAGAAGCCCGCCCCGCGCCGACCGGATCCATGCCGTGACGTCACCGGAAACACGCGGGCCCACGTGATCCAGCACGTCAGGCAGGGAACCCAGGCGGCTGCGCGACGGACGCCACGCATGCGCACAGACAGCGTCGGGCAGGAGCCGTCACATATGTGAAGGGCAACAGTATGGGCAAAGAAAATATACAAGGGAAAAATGAATATTAATTGTGTATGCATACATATAGCATGCCGCATATGCACTGTAAGATGTCAGTGCAAAGAGAATAGTATAACAAAAAGCATGGCGCAGCATGCAGAAATAAATCAACACATGGGTGTCATGGCAACATCAATCACATGCACAATATAAATAGAGATCGTGAAAAATGAGGTTCACGAGCATGGCACACATTAGAATACGCAGTGCATATCCATATCAGTGTGCGTATAAATGCCAACCGAATAGCATAGACAACACACACAATCATTGTATATTGAAGACATGCCATCAATGGATACCCCATAGAAACATATATACATATATGCATACACATATATACATGTATATACACACATATACACGGGGAAATGTACAGTGCAAAAGTATAAAAAGAGACACACAAATGCAAACATTACAAAAAATAATATGAAAAATAATAATACAAAAAATGGTACAAAAAATGATACAAAAAATGACATAAAAGGATACATATATACCAAAATAGGTAATACCCAGCCAATAAATCTATCATAGATAGATAGCCCCACAAAAGAGATGTAGCCATACAAAAAGTGCCAAAGACGTCATCGTGGATCCATCCATCAGACGGCTTATATGATTCCAAAAGAACCTCGAACCCTTCATGATTTCAAAGGCAGTACGTCATATTCAAATCACTAAAAGAGAATATATAAAAAAGAGTACATTGAAAAAGAGTATTGTGCATGTGATTGATGTTGCCATGACACCCATGTGTTGATTTATTTCTGCATGCTGCGCCATGCTTTTTGTTATACTATTCTCTTTGCACTGACATCTTACAGTGCATATGCGGCATGCTATATGTATGCATACACAATTAATATTCATTTTTCCCTTGTATATTTTCTTTGCCCATACTGTTGCCCTTCACATATGTGGCGGCTCCTGCCCGACGCTGTCTGTGCGCATGCGTGGCGTCCGTCGCGCGGCCACCTGGGTTCCCTGCCTGACGTGCTGGATCACGTGGGCCCGCGTGTTTCCGGTGACGTCACGGCATGGATCCGGTCGGCGCGGGGCGGGCATCTCGTGCGCGCAGACAGCCTCTGGCGGGGCGCGCGCTATTTAAACCCTGGTGGTCACACTCCACTTAACGCCCCCTGAGGAAGGAGTCCTTTGGCTCCGAAACACGCATCGGGGACCGGATTGACCCCACTGCCACCACTGCTTCCAGGTATCGCAATATAGCTATTAGCTTTTATTCCTGATGCCTCACATAACATCAGGTTTGTATGTTGTGTGTTCTTTAAGGACAGGGAAGTCTTTTATTTAAAAGGACATTTTCCTAACTGGCTATATGGTGATGTCTTTGTACACTCCTTGCCACTCCTTCCCTGGCCAATTACTGGTAATCTACGTACATCCAATACTACTTTATTTCCTGGTGTGATGCGTGCAGTGGGGTTATTCCTTTTTTGACCATGATGACGTTACATTTTCTGTCTTTCCCCAACCATGCACTGTATGTCCTTATACAATTTTTTAATATCTTCTAATAAAATTTGTATTTTATGGAATTTTGACTGCTTTTTCCTTCTGGGTAGTTTCTATTAAATGTGCAGTTTTCCCTATACTGGTTAGTCTTAATATGTGGATCATGATATACAATATATATTAGTGATGATTTTCTATGGCCGTGTAATCATTGATTATCCGGCCTCCACATTATTATGTCTTCTGCCTATTTATTCTAATGTTCATATGTTCTAATGGGACATAATGAAATGTGTTTTTTTTTCATAAAACAATCTCTTTAAAAGTACTGCATATTATCTACCACCAATGGAGGAGGTTATTTTATTAAAATGAAGATGAAGTCACATAAATATGGTCTTAGAAACATCTCTCAGCTTGTGATTTTGCTAATAAAGGAGTCCTCCAAGAATGTAACAAAATGGTTCTGTCATTTATCTAAAATGGCAACCTGTCCCAGTCACGTGTCAGGAGGGTCTGCAGTGAAAGGAATCACAGACAGAGGATCTGTATTGTAATTACATATAATGTACCTCTGTGGGTCATGGAGAAGGGCTGTGACATGAGAAGAAATAAATCTTCTCTTCCACTGACTGAGCACAAAGGAATTTTTACTCTCTAGCTTCAGTTCTCCTGATGTCACAGCCCTTCTCCTTGGTTCTTGGAGGTATGTGCACTTATGATAGAGCTCCTGTCAGTTGAGACACACATCTCAGGGGCGGTGTTTCTTCAGACTGCTGCCATCCTGACATGTGACTAGGACAGGATGCCTTTTGAATTACGTGATAGGGCCACTTTATTACATTATTGAGAAACCCCTATAGGGCCTAAATGATTGGGAGTCAAAGGGAAAAAAGTTGATATTTTCACACATATGTTTTTTTTATAACAATCTTTATTTGATGAGACAAATTCAACAAATCAAACAAGTTAAGTTCACAAGTTTTTCAAGACATGCGCTAATGCAACCAATACATAAATCCACATTATTATGTCAAAAAGCTCCCATAATTTTCTTTTTTGTCATAAAAATTCTGTTTAACCTATTAAAATTTCCAATCTTTAACTCATCATAACCATAGGAGGTGAGAGAAAACGAACAGCAAATTAAGCAAAAAAAAAAATTATATATATTTACGTATGTTTCTTCAATATGCCCCATATGGGTCTTTGCAAGGGTAAATATATGCTTGTGTCTGAGCATTATATGTTTAGCATACCAGTTGTACCTTTCATTTCCTCTGTGTTATACCATGAGGTGTGATAAAATGTCTTCATCATATGTGAACTTTCTAGCTGTGTATAGCTATGCTCAATGAAAATTCTCCATTTGTTAAAGAATTTATTTGTTGACTTTTCTTTGTGTTTTTCTGTCTGAAGTTTATCATGTACTAATAACGTCTTTAGGGTATTGATTGTATCAGATAGAAGGGGCATCTCTTTCTTCAGACAGTTTCTAAGTATGCATATTTTGACCACCAATAGAGCTCCATGTATTTTCTGGATAGATAGTATTCTGTCACTGCCTTCTCTCTGTTCTGTTACAATGTAATGGAATAGACATGCTTGGGGGATTTTCATTTTCCATGCTTTGTCTATATATGAAAGGGACTTTTCCCAAACCACTTGGATAGATGGACATTCCCAAATACCATGGAATAAATTTGCTTTAAGTCAATTGCATTTAGGGCATTTCCTTAAATAGTGTGCCGGGGCATCTTTGTATGAAAAATTAAAGGCATATATAGGGTTAAGCATCAATTTATACTGCATTTTTCTCCATTGTTCGCTGATCATTGTTTTCTTGACTTTATCCCATCCTGCCAGAATTTTGCCCTCTATCTCAGAGTCATTCAGTGTTTTATTCCAATGGATAAATAACTCGGGCGTCGTTGAAGACAGAGTTTGTGTTCAAATTTTTTGGTGCAATGTGGATAAAGATTCTACCCCTAAGCATTTCCTATCAAGGAATCAAAATCACCTTTCCTTTCCGTTTTCCCAAAATCTTTACCACTGAGTTATAGTAACCAGTTGTTTGACAATATTGCAGATATTGCTGATCTCTCATGTTATACTTCTCTGAGAATTCTTGCCAAGTATCCTTCCCTCGTGGATAGTTAGTAGATCCCCTATTTTTATGATCCCTTTCTGTTTCCATTGTTCAAAAAGTTTGCTTTGTTTACCCTGAAAAAAACCAGGATATTCCCATAGAGGGACTAATTTCGATAATTGGAATGGCGGTTTATATAGTTTTCTTAGAGCTTTCCACGCGCCTCTGGTATCTTTCAGAAGGACACTGTGTTTGATATGAGATGACAATTCCCCGAATCTCAAATGTAATGTAATCTGCAGGATATTTGGAGTCGCTCATTCCCTCTCCAACATAGTGTTTGAGAAACTACTGGTTCCATGAATCCAATCTCTAATGTGTCTTGTTAATGCGGCCAGGTTATAAGTTCTTATCAAAGGTAATGAGATTCTGCCTTCTATTTTAGACAAGGCCAATTTTTTGTATTCATTTCTTGGTCTTTTCCCTTGCCACAAGAAACGTGTAAATTCTGCTGTAGCCTCTGTACATCGAAATGTTTCAGTAGCATAGGTATTGTTTGTATGGGATATAGAATGCGAGAGAACCTAATCATTTCTAAGAAATGTGCCCTCCCAAATAGTGATAACTGGAGTTCTCTCCATTTTTCTAATTCTCTTATTATTTTTTTCTATCAGAAGAGGGAAATTTAGTTTATATAATGATCATGGTCCTTTTCCAATTTTAATATCCAGGTATGTCAGGGACGTATTAGTACTACTAATTTTGTAATTAAGACTGTATCCCAAATCTCCCAAAAAATAGTAATTGGCACTTATCCACATTTATCTTGTACCCTGAAAAGGATCCAAAATATTTAAATCGCTGGATTTAAATCTTGTTTTCGATCAGCAAGAAAAAGCAACATGTCGTCAGCAAAGCACGTTAATTTAACCTCCTTATTTCCTATTTGGATACCATTAAATACTTCTGAGGTAACAAGCTGACGAGCCAGGGGTTCAATGGCCAGGTGTCATGATCCAGGTTGGATTATGACAGATAAATGCACAAGTAACCTTTTTATTTTCCTTAAGCTGTGTGCTTAAAGTTAGTTTTACCCCCATTGGCATTAGGGTCATTGCACTGTGGTGGTTTCAGTTCTAGTTTTGCCCCTGGTGGCCGTTAGGGTCATTGCACTCTGGTTACTTTAGTTTAGTGCATGTGATTATAAAGCAGGTGTGATTGCTCTGGCTCTGACCTATAAAAGAGTGTCAAGTGTTGCAATCACTGTTGGTGATATTGCTCATTTCTAACCAAGTCTGGTGGAGGAAGGAACTACAGAGAGGAGTTCCTGGCAGCTCAGGGGAGCACTGGTGTTATAGCTTCAGGTGGAAGCTGAATTCAGGTGTTGAGCTTCAGGGGTGAAGCTGAACTTTGGTGTCGTACTCTGTTGCTTGGAGCAATAGCAACAGTGCAAAGCTAAGTGGTGTTTTCCCTGTTTGTGACTTCCCTTATGTGTGCTTTAGTGCAGTGGTGGGATTAGTTTCTGCACCGTCGAATTCACTAGAAAGGGCTAGGTGCAGGGCGAGCTAGGGATTTTTAGGTATCCTGCTCGTCGCCGGGTGCGGAACCCGCCTAGGGACCGTTAGG
Source organism: Dendrobates tinctorius (assembly GCF_039654945.1). Lineage (NCBI taxonomy): Eukaryota > Metazoa > Chordata > Amphibia > Anura > Dendrobatidae > Dendrobates > Dendrobates tinctorius. The sequence goes on along the minus strand of NW_027361875.1, from coordinate 1,207,088 downwards.
AGTGTAGAGACACCGACTCAGGGGAGTGCAGGAGGTCTCCACGTCCCCGTTCCCTATCGCAGGGCCTCCATTGTATCGGTTTCCCTGGTGTTTCCCTTAATTGTGTAAATTCGCCCTGCTGGAGGCGGTGTATCCAGATATACGTGTAATGCTGAAAGTCACCTGCTGGAGGCGGTGTATCCGGCTGCACACTACTTTATTTAAATTCGCCCTACTGGAGGTGGTGTATCCAGGGTCACGTGTGTCAGAGAAATTCGCCCTGCTGGAGGCGGTGTGTCCAGTCACACATGACCATCACATTATCACCAACCACAACATTTTTTTTCTCTGGTGAGCTATGGGCCAAGTGCAGACCGGTGAGCAGTTGCTGCTGGCCTTCACTGAGATTAGTGAGGAGCTGAATGATGTGTTTCAGCAGCACCTGCAGCAGAATTATGGGTCTGAGGCCTATCCTCTGCCTCAACTAGAGGGTCCACATACGGTTTTGGCGAGGATGTGCCGTGGAGTCCCTGCTGGGGAGCAGGACTTGCTTATACAGGTGGACGTACCCAGGCAGGTGAGTGGAGTCGGTGTCCCCATGGTGCTGCCTGGTGTTCCCCAAGGTGAAGGGGTATGTCCCTGTAGTGAGCAGACTAATGATTTAGTCCTTGGCACTGACGCCAAAACTTCTGTACTGTCAGAGAAGCCGTGCCCCCCTGGTCACGTGGAGGAAGACGACCTGGGAGTGTATATTTCCTAATTGCCCTCAGAAGGTACTATGTCAGCGGAGGTGATGATTGGCGAGGTACCTGAGGGCATACCGGTGCTTGTTAACAGTGGAGTAGAAGTCAGTCTGGTGGATGCTCAGTTTGTCCAGACTCATGGTCTGAGTGGTGAGATGCCGGACAAACCCATAAGCATCCAGGCCATTAACTCTGTCCCACAGAGCCAGGGGGGTTAAACCAAGTCGTAGAAGACATTGTGCTGTATAGTAAACATCAGGATGAGTCCCAGTCATACTACGTCTTGGAGGGAAATCCAGCACCTATCGTTGTGGGCCCCCTTGGTCTAAAAAACACAACCCGGTTTCAGATTGGCGGACTAGGGAAGTAGTCAGCTGGGAGCAGTCGTGTGAGGGCTGCTGCCTAGGGGCTACTGTCTCTGCCGTCTCTCTACAAATGTCCCCTTCCTCTCCAGTGAGAGCAACGGAGGTGCTGCAGGGGAGTAGGGGCAAGGCTCAACCCTCACCATTAGCCAACCCTGAGAGGCGTAGACCTCGTAGTAGGAGGGGTTGGAGGGTGGTGTACCCCTCGGTGAATTGCGGGGGTGTGAGTGTGGTGACACAGGGGGACGCCTCTGTTGTCAGTTCCAGAAAGAGTTCACCATATTGTGACAAACGAATGTGTGGCAATAAACGTTCAGGTCCGGACCTGTGTGTGAATGAGCATGTATGGGTGGCCACCAAAAACATCCAGTGGAAGTGTGTTGCGGGGGTCTGGAATTCTCAGGTGATCGGGCCGCATCTGGTGTCGGCTATCCAGGGCCCGGAGACTTACCAGCTGGAGATACCCCCAAACATGCACATACATAACTCGTTCCCCAGGTCGGCACTTTGGATATGTGTGGTGCCTCCAGAACATACTTTGCCTATACCAGCGGTGCTTGTTTGTCATAAACCTGAAGTGCAGATAGTTGCTGGGGTGAACTCTGGACCGGGGCGTCCCCGCTGTAGATGGTTCCCTGATGAGGAGCGGTCTTGAGGGTCCAGAGGCCCCTCATTGAAGGAGGGTACTGTCATGATCCAGGTTGGATTATGATAGATAAAGGCACAAGTAACCTTTTTTTTTCCTTAAGCTGTGTGCTTAAAGTTAGTTTTACCCCCGGTGGCCATTAGGGTCATTGCACTGTGGTGGTTTCAGTTCTAGTTTTGCCCCTGGTGGCCGTTAGGGTCATTGCACTCTGGTTACTTTAGTTTAGTGCACATGATTATAAATCAGGTGTGATTGCTCTGGCTCTGACCTATAAAACAGTGTCAGGTGTTGCAATCACTGTTGGTGATATTGCTCATTTCCAACCAAGTCTGGTGGAGGAAGGAACTACAGAGAGGAGTTCCTGGCAGCTCAGGGGAGCTCTGGTGTTATAGCTTCAGGTGGAAGCTGAATTCAGGTGTCGAGCTTCAGGGGTGAAGCTGAACTTTGGTGTTGTACTCTGTTGCTTGGAGCAATAGCAACAGAGCAAAGCTAAGTGGTGTTTTCCCTGTTTGTGACTTCCCTTATGTGTGTTTTAGTGCAGTGGTGGGATTAGTTCCTGCACCATCCAATTCACTAGAAAGGGCTAGGTGCAGGGCGAGCTAGGGATTTTTAGGTATCCTGCTCGTCGCCGGGTGCGGAACCCACCTAGGGACCGTCAGGAGTGTAGAGACACTGACTCAGGGGAGTGCAGAAGGTCTCCACGTCCCCGTTCCCTATCGCAGGGCCCTCCATTGTATCGGTTTCCCTTAATTGTGTAAATTCGCCCTGCTGGAGGCGGTGTATCCAGATATACATGTAATACTGAAAGTCGCCTGCTGCGCATTACTTTATTTAAATTCGCCCTACTGGAGGTGGAGTATCCAGGGTCACGTGTGTCAGAGAAATTCGCCCTGCTGGAGGTGGTGTGTCCAGTCACACATGACCATCACACCAGGTCAAACAACAGGGGTGAAAGGGGGCAACCCTGCCTAGTACCTTTTTCCAAAGACAATGGTTGGGACATAAATCCTGGTGTGTATATTCTGGCTTGTGGGTTCTTATATAGATAATTTCTAAATACCCCTGCTGTGCGTGCCAAACTTGTCTAGAACTTCCTCTAACCATTTTCAATTCACATTATCAAATGCCTTTTCGGCATGTAAGGCAAGCAATGCTGGGTTCCCTACTACCGTTTTTCTCAATTTTATCCCATCTTGAACTGCTAAAACTGTATGAATGTTTGAGGCCGCCGCTCTGTTTTTTACAAATGCAACTTTTCACACATATGTTAGGAATTTTATGAAGCATACAAGAACTGAAAGTTTATGAAAACTTAATTTGGCATTGTATTATCTCCAAAAAACAGTGTTTCTAGGACTCAAAGAGAACCTGTCAGGTATGGTAACCGCCACTGCTACATAAGGCAATTATTACAGACAACAAAGTGCTTGATGTCCTACCAAATGATTCCATTTTCTAAAAATTAACTTTGATGCTCCTCAAGTAATATGCTAATTAGCCAAAACTAGTCCAGAGGGGCATTGCTTCCTTCAGAATAGTCCAGACTCATACCCAGGGGTGTGTGATTGATGACCTCCTTACAAGATATGCCATCTTTGGACTGTCATAAATCTCAGGCATTTGTTTCTTCCTTGGGTGTGCGAGATAAAGCAGTGTGTACTCTACCGGGCTTCATTGGCACTATGTGTATGCCCATTGAGAGGACATTAATCATGTCACTTGGGCATGATTTCATGATTTGAGGTTTGATTAGTCTGAGGGAAGTGACACCCTGCTGGACTAGTTTTGGCTAAATAGCATATTACAAACTAGCAGAGCGTAAATAAAGATGATTTTTTGAAGATGGAAATTTTTCGGTAGGATGTCAAGCACTTTGCTCTAATATAGGAATAGGCTTATATAGTGGCTTCGGAAGGCGCAAGGGACCTTATAGGTTCCCTTTAATAGCTCCATGATATGAAATGGAAGAAAAAATGGGTTGCTCATGCAATCTATATGGGAAACAAACCTTTAAGAGCCTCTAAATAAAATCCCAGGCACAAAGATGCACAATATTATTGTTCAATAGTAGAGCATGAGGATTGCACTAGACATAAGCCTACATAGGCCATACGTAATTATTCTTTCATCATAGAGCATGAATAGTTCTACAAAACTTTTATTGTACAAACGTATTGAGATAGGATATCTGAACCCATTATAAAAGCAAAATCATAGGCTGTCAGGATTTGTGGATGTTGTCTTGATTCATGTAGTTTTTGTCCTTGGAAATGTGTTTTATAATATGAGCGTGATTTATAATCTTGTGAGCAATCTTTTTTTTACAGGTGAAGCCTGAATGGTGAAGGTCACGGAAAACACAAAACTCAATGTGTGTAATTTGTCTTACTTGAAAATAGAATCTGCAATTCAGATGCACACAGCCCCATTTATGTGTGAGGCTTCAGACGTTACCACCGGCCTCAGATCACTGACATAGCTGCTTCTCAGCGGGATCAGACAAAGCTAATGATAGACCCAAAGTATATGTATCGTAATTGAACCTTGTGACAACGACAGAGTAAATTATAAAGGGCAGGAGGCTGCTTGTACTCTGTGTATAAATTAAAATGATCGCTCTTTGTGTTGTGGTTCTGTGATTACAGAGTAAACCCAGCATTGAAATAAAGGATAACAGCAGAATGTAATTTTACGAATAAAAGGGATTACATTTGGCTTCTGAATGAGAAATGGTAAAGCAAAATACAAACATTTGGCAATTTTTCTATATAACAGCGGCAATCAATGGTGGAAAACCTTGGATACTTTTCAAACTAATGCTCAGCATTGACACCAAAAGCAGTTATCTAATGCTCCAGCTTGTTCATTAGTCAATACAGGTCATTGCTCATGGTTTTCGACCTAAAATATGTATTCTGAGCAAAATAAAAAAAAATTAGGTCCTTGAGCTAAAATGTTATGAAAAAATGCTGAAAACTCCCATGTGACCAGTTCATTGTTCCGCTCTACAGTCGTGGCCAAAAGTTTTGAGAGTGACACAAATTTTGGTTTTCACAAACTTTGCTTCTTCAGTGTGTTAGATCTTTTCTGGCAAATATTTCTATGGTTACTGAAGTACAAGTTCACAAATCAAGTTTAGACAAAGAATCAGTATTTAGACCTCATTCAGATGTCAGGGTTTTTTGACGTATGCAAAAATAATGGTACGTGTGTCATCATTGTATGGTAAGTGTGTCATCAGTATTTTTCACAAATGGATAAATTACAAAGCTTCTCCTATCCTTTGCAATACAAATGATGCAATGATGCCATCTGTGTGATTTTTGTGTGTTTTTTCAGACCCATAGACTTGTATTCGTATTTTTCATCTGTGTAGATGTAAAACAAACATTGATAGCCCCATAGCCTATAATGGATACGTGATGTATCTATGAAAAATATGGATAGAACATGTATGTGCAACACAGACATCTGAATGAGGCCTTACAGTGTTGATCCGGATTTTTTTGAAGACTTCTGCCCTTCGCCCTGGCAGCTGGATATCAGCTTCTCAGTCAAATCTTGCTACCAAAAAGAGCAAATGAAGGACTGAGATCAAATATGTGAAAAAAATATAAATTCAAATTTTATTATATCTCATGAAAAGCTACAATTTACAACAACACAGTAAAATAGAATACCAAATAGTAGGGACAATATGACAATGAAGCACACAGGAGGTATACCCAAAAAGACTATATTATACAGTGGTATGCACAAGGAAATTGTAATGCATAAATACCTAAGTAGCCCTTTTCACATTACAAGGGATATATAGTACTAGTGAGGTGTCACCCATCAAGATAAGCAGATGACTATGGCGTTTAAAACAAATGAATAAAACGCCATCAATACGAAATAACCTAAGTATCCCTTATTTAAACAGCATCACATACTGCTGAAAAAGTACAGTTAGGTCCATATATATTTGGACAGAGACAACATTTTTCTAATTTTGGTTCTAGACATTACCACAATGAATTTTAAACAAAACAATTCAGATATATATGGTAATTACCTGCAGTCATGATGCAATAGGGGATAACCACCTGTGATGAAACACCTGAGACAAATCTTGACTAATGACTGCCCATTCTTGTCTAATCAGTGCCTGGAGTTTATCACAATTTTTGTTTGTCCACCCAACGTTGAAGATTGACCATGGGCTCTTAATGGGATTGAGAATTAGTGATTTTCTCGTCCATAGACCCAAAATTGCAATGCTTTGCTCCTCAACCCACTTACTTATCACGTTTGCCTTGTGACAAGGTCTCCATCATGCTCGAATAAGCCTTGTTCATCACTAAATTGCTCTTGGATGGTTGGAAGAAGTTGCTCTCGGAGGACTTTTAGAACCCGGTTTTTATTAATGGAAGCATTCTTAGGCAAAAGTGAGAGTGATCCGCCTCAATGAATAAAAAGACCCCACACATGAATGGTCTCAGGATTCTTTACTGTTGACATGACACTAGACTCATGGTAGCGCTCACATTTGTTTCTCCTGGCAGTCATTCTTCTTTCAAGATGGCCCAAACAGTTTGAAGCAGTCTGTGCAGTCCAGTGCCTCTACTGGCATCTTTGCTGACATCATGCCATCCTCAAAATGTCTTTACCTCACTATGCGTGCAAATGCACTGACACCTGCCTGCTGCCATTCCTGAGCATGCTCTGCACTGGTGTTTAACCAATCCCATAAACAAATCCTTTTCAGGAGCAGGTTCATGCAGTTGCCGGGCTTTCTTTGGTGCACGAAAGCCTTTTTCTTCACAACAATTGAACCTCTCCCTTTGAAGTTCTTGATGATCTATTAAATTGTTTATTTAAGGGCAATCTTATAATCAGCAATGTCCTTCCCTGTAAAGCCCTTTTGATGCAATGCAATGGTGGCGGCACATTTTTTTTGGAGATAACCATGGCTAAGGGTGGTTTCACATTAGCGCTTTTTAAGCGCACGCACGGCCGGGGGTAGCTCCGCCCCTGAGCCGGCTCTCTGCCCGGCGTGCCCGCCCCTTGCTTGTAGCGCCGCCTCCTAGCGCACAGCGGCGCCTGCGATCGGCGCACCCTATCTTTAGCATAGGGTGCGCAGATCGTGCGCAGGCCGTGCGCTAGTTGCGCTTTGACCTGCGCTGCGCACTTTTGACGGTGCGCCGTGCGCGCCTAAATCCGAAAAGTCGGATTTTGGCGCGCACGGCGCACCGTCAAAAGTGCGCAGCGCAGGTCAAAGCGCAACTAGCGCACGGCCTGCACACGATCTGCGCACCCTATGCTAAAGATAGGGTGCGCCGATCGCAGGCGCCGCTGTGCGCTAGGAGGCGGTGCTACAAGCAATGGGCGGGCACGCCGGGCAGAGAGCCGGCTTGGGGGCGGAGCTACCCCCGGCCGTGCGTGCGCTTAAAAAGCGCTAATGTGAAACCACCCTAACAGAAGAAGACAAAGATTTAATGTACCAGCACCCTTTTAAATGAGTCTCCTCTTAGGAGTCAATCAGCATAACAAAGTGATGTCAGCTGCCTTGTCCTCATGAACGCAGTAGGGGGTCCCTATGCAGGAATTTTATAGGAGATCCTTTTAATGCAAATGTGGCGCCCTGGTCTTAATCACCACAAAAGGGTTAAATATGTACTGTTCTGTATGTGTTTTGTGAGCAATAGGAGTTATGCTTTCTCTGCTAGATACACACGCACAATTTGCCTCATTCCCTCATTTGTCTGGAGCTGGGAGCTTTGCAGACATACCCTAACTGGGAGGGGGAGGGGCTGACTTGCTGTTCTCAGTGTGTGAAGAAGGAGGAAGTATGCTTGGATGCCATGATGACATGTGGCTGATCCAGGAGTAAGAGCTAAAAAGCAGGGAACCAGCCCCTAGATCATCCATGCTTTCAGAGCAGGGTGGTAAGCTGAGAGACTGTGTGGGATTACACAACCAGCAGAAAGGTGTTTTCCCTCAGAAATACGGCAATAACCTGGAATCAGTGAAGGACAGTGCAAGTGGGAACTTGAGCTGAGTCACAAAGGATTCAAACTGCAAGTTGCTGAAGGTGAAATACACAGTGAGTAAAGGCAATACTGGGAAGTTCTAAACTCCAGAAAGCCTTGGTCCCAAAAGGGATTAGAATAGCAGGAGGTTACACTGAGTCACAGCAAAGAGAAAGATAACTCCCATTCTCCAGAGCAGACTGTAACCTGGTGAAGTTGTAATATCTTCTCTGAACTGCACCTGAACTACAGTAAATGATAAAGTGACTTTCCTTGTCTCCTGCCTTATTACTTTGTGCATTCTACTTGCATCACAATCTCTGGGGCTCCTGCCCTGGTTAGAGAGGGTTTTACATCTATACTGAATCACCATCTACTCCCCCAGGAATCATCTGCAGTGCCGGCTATACTACAGTCGAACACTCCAACTGGTGTCACGAATCACTACATAAACTTTATCCCCATTCAATTCTACCCCTTTTACATGACCACCTGGGGCCACGGACCGGGTCACCCCCACTGTGACATCTCCCATTGAAGTTAACGGGCCCAGTACCGAGTATCCCACAGCCCCTCGGGCGCGTCATTTTTGGCGTCACGAACAGGATTACCATGCATGCCTAAAGTCCTACAGGAGCAATGACCTGCAGCAACTGAAACGGTGAGTCGCACCCCCGCAAAGGTTAACTAGGGGGGGGAATATGTCTAATCCCAGCGACGCTCAGGGTGCAGCAGCTGCAGCTCCCATATTGCCTCTCACCATGCCTTATATACCGGGTGCGACATGGCTGCCACAGTACAATGGCGAATCGCACACCTTAAGTGACTTTAAAGCAAAGCTGCGCAGCATGTTTGAAATTTACCCTATGTCAGAGGAGCAGAAAGTCAGTATACTTACAAATCAGCTCAGTGCCGCTGCTCAGAGAGAAGTTAAATCTTGGTCAGCAACTGATAAATTGACTGTAAAAGACATTTTTGTTAAGTTAAAGGATACTTTTGACACTCGCACTGCTTCAGAAATAAAGATGCAATTTTTCAGCTACAGACAGAAATCACAAGACACTGTTAGAGACTATGCCCTTAACTTGCAGGAGGCGCTGCAGGCCATTAAAGAAATTGATCCAGACAGTGTAAGAGATGAGAACAAAATGCTGAAAGAACAGTATATTGAAGGTCTTCTGTCTGACTCCAGTAAGGCACAACTGCGCATGATGTCATTGCAGAACCCTGACATGGACTTTGTTCAGTTTATTGACAGATCCATCCGTATCTTAAGAGAATCTACCTATGTCTGCACTGAGCCAGTTAAATATGCAGCAGTTACATACCACCAGGGGGCAGTATCCTCACCCCAGGTGCCTGCAGTACAGCACGTGCAGACTCCAGTTGATGATTCTGTTGCAGATTTACGGCTGCAAGTACAGGAACTGACTAAAAATATGGCTGGTCTATGTAAAACTGTTCAGACTCTTCAGACTTATTCCCCCACAGAGAGGATCCAACTAGCATCCAGCCCGGATGATCTCCCATGGCGACGGCCAAAGAGGATGCCGCAACATCAGCGATGACTGACTCGCACCGGCAGGAGAACAACAGACCCGTTTGACTCTTCTGGGAGACCCATCTGCAGACGGTGCCATAAGGTGGATCATATTGAAAGGGAATGTCCTTTAAATGGGCGACCCCTGGGGCCGAGGACCAACCCCCAGGAGTAAGACAATCTTGTCCAACTAACTGGAGAAACAAGTATGTTGGAGGACGTCGTCCACTTATACCCGTGGTAGTGGATGGTATCCCCTTCACCTCCCTCATGGACACTGGATCACAGGTAACCACAATGCCTCACACACTGTACCAAAGATATTGGAATGAGACTGATTTCACCCAACTTTCTGATGGTAACTTGTCTTTAATAGCAAGTAATGGTCAACCTCTGACACAGGTGGGGTACAAAGAGGTCATTAAAGTGGGGAAGGTGGAGCTCAAAGCTTAAGGTCTTGTGGTGGTAGAAGTGGAAATAGGAGAGTGTCCACCTATCATTACTTTGGGCACAAATGTGATTAAAAATTGTTTAAGTGAGGTCATCACCATTTTGAAAAACATAGCCGAGTCACCCCCATACAAAGAACAGCATGCCCTCAATAAAGATAACAAGGCCCTTGTGCAGCAACAGCAGGTGGTGTTAACTGGTGGAGAGATTGGTAGTGTAAAGGGGACTTTACACATAGCGATATCGCTAGCAATATCGCTAAAGCGTCACCGATTTTGTGACGCAGCAGTGATATTGCTAGCGATATCACTATGTGTGATACTTACCTCCAACCGGCTCCCCCGCTGGCTATCACTGATCACGCGAGATCGTCCAGGTCCATTTCTCGTCGGTTGCTTCCTGCTGGGCTTCCTGCTGGCACCGACGAGCGGCGCGTGTACGTGGGCAGAAGACGTCATCATCGCCGCATCTGAAAGGTAAGTAATGACCGCTGCTGCGTTGCTACGTCGCTTGTGAGATCTGCCTGTTTGGCAGCTCACTAGCGACCATTTAGCGATGCACCAGTGATCCTGACCGGGTCATATCGTGGTCGGCATCGCTGGTGCATCGCTAAATGTAAAGGGGGCTTAAGGGTGAGTGATCCCCACTCCATTATGCTTCCTCCTAGGAGTGAGACCCTCATTTGGTGCAGAGCAGCCATAGGCGTCAGAGGACGGGACTACCAAGCTCTCCTTGAACCAGTCTATTCAGATAGCAGACCTACTGTGCTGACGGCCAGGGGGATTGTTGATGTTAAAAGGGGCAAGGTCCTGGTACGTGTTCTGAACTGTGGAGAGGAGGAAGCTTGCTTGCCCCGTTATGCAACCGTAGCCAAACTATTCACAGTCAGTAAGAATGATATTCAGGCTGTAGAACCTTTGACTCAGTCAGAAGCGAAGGATGGCAATGGCTCTTCTGTTCAGATGGAGGAATGGTTCCAAAAGATACATGTTGGCACCGACTCCACTCCTGTACATCAGAAAAAGGGAGTGCAGCGGGTGATGCAAGAATCCGAGACGGTTTTCAGTAAGCATCCTTTGGATTTTGGGCAGGTAAAAGGGTTTCAACATAACATCCCGACAGGAGATCACCCACCTATCAAAGAAAGGTATCGTCCTGTACCTCCAGCTCATTATCAGTGTGCAAAAGGTATGCTAAAAGAAATGAAACAATCAGGGGTAATCAGAGATAGCTTCAGTCCTTGGGCAGCTCCCCTGGTGTTAGTCAAAAAGAAGGATGGTACAATGCGCATGTGTGTAGATTACAGACAGCTTAACAAAATTACTCACAAAGATGCATACCCCTTGCCGCGCGTAGAGGAGTCTCTAGCAGCATTTAAATCAGATAGGTACTTCTCCACTTTGGACTTAACCAGTGGGTACTGGCAGGTTCCTGTTGCTGAGGCTGACAAAGAAAAAACTGCATTCACTACCCCAATGGGGCTATGTGAATTTAATTATATGCTGTTCGGATTGAGCAGTGCTCCTGGGACCTGTCAGAGAATTATGAAATGTTGCCTGGGACATATGAACTTTGAGACTGTGCTATTGTACTTGGATGATGTGATTATATATTCCAGGACCTATGAGGAACATCTGCAACACCTGGCAGAAGTCTTGAAGGCGTTGTCCAACTTCGGCTTAAAGGTAAAACCATCTAAATGTCATCTCCTAAAGCCCAAAGTGCAGTATTTAGGCCATGTCGTGAGTTCAGAAGGAGTAGCACCCGACCCAGACAAAGTGACTGTTATCAGAGACTGGCAGGTACCCACCAACATCCAAGATGTCAGACAATTCCTAGGCCTAGTGAGATACTACAGGCGATTTATCAAAGACTTTACTAAATTGGCAGCACCTCTTCAAGATCTCCTAGTTGGTCAATCCAAAAAGGCCAGAGGCAAAAGTCCCGATTGAGTGGAATGCTAGGTTGGATGAGTCATTCAACAGCCTTAAACAAGCACTTACTGGAGAAGAGATCTTAGCGTATCCAGACTATGATCAGCCATTTATCCTGTACACCAATGCCAGCAATGTTCGGTTAGGAGCTGTCCTATCTCAAGTGCAGCAGGGTAAGGAGAAAGTTATTGCTTATGCCAGTCGGAAGCTTCGTCCTACTGAGAGGAACTCTACCAACTATAGCTCCTTCAAGCTAGAATTCTTGACTATCGTATGGGCAGTGACCGAGAGGTTCAAGCACTATTTGGCCTCGTCTAAACTTACCGTCTATACGGACAACAATCCATTAACCCATCTGGAGACCGCCAGGCCTCTGCGCCTTGGAACAAAGATGGATGGCTCGGTTGTCCAATTATGAGTTTGTCATTAAATACCGAGCTGGCACTAAAAACGCCAATGCCGATGCCTTGTCCCGTATGCCAAATGCTCCCGTTCCAGCAGAGGATCTAGAAGACCTGGAAGAAATAGAGATGCCAGCATTCCATCGCCACAGTGACTCCCAAGACTCTAATCACGTGACAGGGAGAAGTCTTGCTGTTCACGAAGTTTCCCTTAATCCACTACCTCACCATGGTTGGGCAGAGACGCAGAGCAGTGACCTGGCTATATGTATGTTCAAAGAACTCCTGGGAGAAGCAGATTCATCTCCAGCTCCTGATGCGCCTGCAGATGTCCAACAGTTGTGGAAAGAGAGAAAGAAACTGTTCCTTTTTGAAGGCAAGTTGATCCAAAGAGCTATTAACCCACGTACGCATGAACTGGTATGGCAGATCGTGGTCCCCAGAAAGGACGTGCCCATGGTCTTGGAAGCTTACCACAATCAAGCGGGACACTTTAGTTGGAAAAAGCTGGAAGTAGTCATCCGTGACCGCTTCTTCTGGACAGGTATGAGACGGTCTATTGAACAGTGGTGTAGGGAATGCGGCCCATGTAATCTCAGAAGAAAGAATTCTGCCAATCAAAGGGCCCCCTTGAAGCCCATCATCACTAAACACCCTTTGGAACTGGTGGCCTAGACCACGTGCAACTAACCCCAAGCCGATCAGGGTATACTTATGCCTTAACAATAGTGGATCACTATTCCCGTTTCCTAGTGGTCGTTCCGGTGAAAGACCAAACAGCAAGAACAGCTGCAAAGGCATTCCAAGAATATTTCTGCAGACCACATGGCTACCCAGATCAAGTGCTGACAGACAGAGATCCAGCCTTCGAAGCAGAAGTCTTCCAAGAATTTTGCTACCTATATGGATGTAAAAAGATCAGAACGACACCATTCCATCCACAAGGCAATGGTCTTTGTGAAAAACTGAATCATCTGGTGATCAATTTATTGCAGATCCTACCACTGGAAGAAAAGAACCAATGGCCTAAGAAATTGCCTGATTTGATTGAAATGTACAACCATATCCCAACCAGTGCAACAGGATATGCCCCAGCTTACTTGATGCGTGCACGGCCAGGTAAACTCCCCATCGACCTGGAAATGGGAGTCCTAACTCCTGAAACTATATCCAGCCAAATGGACACTGATTGGTCTACTGAAAGACAACTGCAGTATCAGAAAGTTCAACAATGTGTAGAGGAAAGTCTTGTGCAAGCTAGGCAAAAACAGGAAGCTGTGGCAACCTCCATACCAACAGGTGAACAAGTGCTGAAGAAAAAGAGAAGAAACCACAAGTAAGATAACCAATGGGAGGCTCAGCCTTACACTATTCAACCATCTAGCTCTGACAACAGCAAAGTGTGTACTATCTCCAAAGACAGCGGAAAAACGTGTACTACCGTATCCAGAGACAATCTGAAAGTATGTCCAGCACAATTGCGTGAAAGAGTTAAGACTAAGGAAGACTCACAGCAAAGAGAAAAGACTGATACCAAGATTCACACTGTTCTAGGTGAATTCTCTAGTTCTTGGCTACAAGTTAACAATGTAGTGATAGTTCCAGTGATGGTGTTCCCACAAAGGGTCTTTACCAGAGACACCAAATTGTTCTGGAAGCGACGCATCGCTAATGCCAACCACTAACGCTGTGCATGAGGAAGAATCATAAAACTTGCCCACAGTCAGGAGTGAACCTGTTGTACCCATGGTAGGTTCAAAGATTCGTAGGAAGCTGCCTAGTATTCTTATCATGCACAGATCACAATGTAGCACACAGGACCAAACCCCTTCTCGTTATAGAAATTATTTGTAAAAATATTAAGATTAATAATTAAGTTTTGACCTTTGCCTTAGGTAGCGTTATAAAAAAAGTTAAAGAAATTGTGCCCACATTGACTAATGTGAGATTTCACTAGTTATTATGCCTTTTTCTACTATAAGAACTCTTGTAAAGACTCTTCAACTTGAGAAGAAAAAATGTTCATCGTGCGTTGGCAGGAAGCCATCTGAAACAGTCAGCGCAGTGAATTTCTATTATGGTCTGTGTGCCCTGCAGCTGCACTCAGGGATGATCCAAACAATCAGAAGTGGTTTTGGGCTGTAATCCATGGCTCAACGCAGTTACTGGGACTGTTCACCCATACTCAAGTTAAATGTGTCATTTGTTATATGCTTATGTTCCTTGTGTAGCCCGAGGATGTGCTACCTTTAACTAGATGGGAATGTGGCACCCTGTGTCTTAATCGCCACAAAAGGGTTAAATATGTACTATTCTGTATGTCTTTTGTGAGTAATGGGAGTTATGCTTTCTCTGCTAGACACACACACACAATTTGCCTCATTCCCTCATTTGTCTGGAGCTGGGAGCTTTGCAGACATACCCTAACTAGGAGGGGGAGGGGCTGACTTGCTGTTCTCAGTGTGTGAAGAAGGAGGAAGTATGCTTGGATGCCATGATGACATGTGGCTGATCCAGGAGTAAGAGCTAAAAAGCAGGGAACCAGCCCCTAGATCATCCATGCTTTCAGACCTGGGTGGTAAGCTGAGAGACTGCGTGGGATTACACAACCAGCAGAAAGATGTTTTCCCTCAGAAATACGGCAATAACTTGGAATCAGTGAAGGACAGTGCAAGTGGGAACTTGAGCTGTGTCACAAAGGATTCAAACTGCAAGTTGCTGAAGGCGAAATACACAGTGAGTAAAGGCAATACTGGGAAGTTCTAAACTCCAGAAAGCCTTGGTCCCAAAAGGGATTAGAATAGCAGGAGGTTACACTGAGTCACAGCAAAGAGAAAGATAACTCCCATTCTCCAGAGCAGACTGTAACCTGGTGAAGTTGTAATATCTTCTCTGAACTGCACCTGAACTACAGTAAATGATAAAGTGTTTTTCCTTGTCTCCTGCCTTATTACTTTGTGCCTTCTACTTGCATCACAATCTCTGGGGGTCCTGCCCTGGTTAGAGAGGGTTTTACATCTGCACTGCCATCACCATCTACTCCCCCAGGGATCATCTGCGTTGCCGGCTATACTACAGTCAAACACTCCAACTGGCGTCACAAATCACTACATAAACTTTATCCCCATTCAATTCTACCCCTTTTAAATGACCGCCTGGGGCCACGGACCAGGTCACTGCCACTGTGACATCTCCCATTGAAGTTAACGGGCCCAGTACCGAGTATCCCACGGCCCCTCAGGCGCATCACATAGCTCATCATAAGACGATTCATTATTTCTATCCACCCTCCAGTAAATGGGATCTATAAAGTTTATTAGCTTATGTCCTTACAATCAATTGATAATCATAAACTGCTTTAAAAATGACAGTAGGCCTCTTAAGCTATTGAGGCAGCAGTACAGGTTGCACCAATGGTATGTCCCCATCTGCTTAAGATGTACTCCTGTGAGATTCCTTTTGTTAACTCCCATGCCCACACATAAAGGATACTTTAATACAGAATATGAATAACCATATTATACAATATCTACTACTAAAAGCCATTCAAGTTGATGCTGATATAACAGTTCCATACATTAGACAGAAGAGTCTGTTGTGCATATGCCCAAATAACAATACTATGCCCTTATGCCACTTCCATATAATGCATACATAAAACAAGTAATAAAAAGATATATAATTGAAGGTATTTTCCACTTTTAGGAAAGTGGACCCCAAACGTCCTAAAATAAATACCTAAAATAACAAAAGGAACAGATACTCACCCTCCCCCAATACTCACCCTCTCATCACCGAAGTAAATTGCACCAGCAGCTGTGGTTAGCAATTGGCTACACACTAGTGATGCACGCAGTCGACTTCATGTCACCACGGCAGCCCAGACTCCGGGAGTTGGGCAACAGTAGGGTGCCGCTGCTGGACCTGGGGAGGGCGAGAACCTGCACTGCTTGTTGTTTTAGGTAATATACAGTATTTGAAGTCCACTATCCTGAACCTCTTTAAATACTACAATAGAGGGCTCAAGAAATAGCAGTGATGACCAAAGGACTGTCCCATACACAACGTAATCTAATACTGCTATTAAATGTGTTAATATTTGTGGTGGTTGCAAGCTTCAGAGCCAAGACATCTATGGTGTCCCCTACGACTAAGGGGCCCGTCACACATAGCGAGATCGCTAGCGAGATCGCTGATTTTGTGACGCATCAGCGATCTCGCTAGCGATCTCGCTGTGTGTGGCAAGCATCAGCCACCGGCCCGCCCCCCCGCTGGGTATCGCTGATCGTGCAGGAATGTCCTGGGCCATTTTTTGATCGTTGGTCTCCCGCTGGCCAGCACGCATCGCGTGTGGCAGCGGGAGACCAACGATCAGCGAGCTCTCAGCGCTGTAAGTAGATGCTGGGAGCTGGTATCCAATGTAAATATCGGTTAACTATGCACGCGGCACTTAGTTACCCGCTGTGTATCTTGGATACCAGCGTGCTCGCGCTGGGAGCTGGTATCCAAGGTAAACAGCGGGTAACTAAGTGCCACGCACGTGCTTAGTTACCCGATATTTACCTTGGATACCAGCTCTCAGCACGAGCACGCTGGTATCCAAGATACACAGCGGGTAACTAAACGACGCGCGCGCTTAGTTACCCGATATTTACCTTGGATACCAGCGTCCTCGCTTGTCCTGATTGCTGGTGTGTCTACCTGTTTGGCAGCTCACCAGCGATCATGTAGCGATGCACCAGCGATCCTGACAAGGTCGTATCGTTGTCGGGATCGCTGGTGTATCGTTTGGTGTGACGGGACCCTAAAAGCACATACCCCTTAAGGCAGATCCCGTGCATAGTTTCACTGATGCTCTGGCATCTATCTCAGAGATCACTTGGTTAATATTTGGTCATTATTTCCAGCCAGAAGCAGCAGTAAATATTAGCATGGCAGAGAGCAGCTTGCATTCTGAATTTCTGATTTATGAATTTAGCTGAGGATGAAACACTACAGCAATAAGTTACAAACTAGAAAAACTGCAGAATTGCAACAAAAATGCACTTTGGAAAATTATGAACCTCGATCTGCAGAACTGAGGTGGCAGAGTTATTTTAATGAGAGATATAAGGTGCTTTTAAGGGAATATTCCCAGATTTGTAAAAAGGTCAGGAGAGTAACTACAGGGGATTCAAAGGTCCTGTGGCCATAATATAAATGACAAATGATGGGTGGTAGGGGCCTGTTTCCTTATTTTATGCTTGGACCCAGGAGCTTGAGGCTAATCTAATGAAACAAGCACTGCAGGTTGAAACAATTATTAGCAAATAATGTCTCAGATTTTTCTATTTAAAACCTAGCCATGGTTTCACCATTTGTCATTTTCTCTGTGCCTGCAGTCTACAAATGTATGTGTGTTTTGTATATACAGTATATATACATCCAAATATAGAGGAGGTAAATCTAAGGATGTATTCAAATTGCATTTTGTCACCCATTCGTTTGTCCCATTGGGGCTTACGTGCGGACCCCCTGCATGACGGGATTTGGACGTATGCGCCAACGGGACGATAGACTGTAATGGTGCAGAGTGAACTTGCGCTCTGTGATGCATCATCTGTGGGTGTATATGCCTACTGGAAGCGGACACTTAGACGTAGTAGACTGTGTCTAGGTATCCGTCTCCAGTAGGCGTACACTCCCGAAAACGATGCATGACAGGGCGCACGTTCACTCTGTCTATGGCTCCTTTGGCGCATATGCCCGAATCCCATTTTGTGGAGTGGTCCTGATGTAAGCCCCAACAGGACCAATGAAAGGGTGACAAAGCACAGTGTGAAAGCAGCCTAACACATATATTTATGTTTACTGGTGAAACGTGAGGTTACATTTCCATAGAATGATAGAATCGTAGGGTTGGAAGGGACCTCCTGGGCCATCTGGTCCAACCCCCTGCTCAAAGCAGGATTCGCTAAATCATCCCAGTCAGATGTCTGTCCAGCCTCTGTTTGAAGACTTCCATTGAAGGAGAACTCACCACTTCTCGTGGTAGCCTGTTCCACTCATTGATCACTCTAACTGTCAAAAAGTTTTTCCTAATATCTAATCTGTCTCCTTCCATTCAGTTTCATCCCATTGCTTCTTGTCTTTCCTTGTGCATATGAGAATAAAGATGATCTTTCTACAATGTGACAGCCCTTTAGATATTTGTAGACAGCTATTAAGTCTCCTCTCAGTCTTCTCTTCTGCAAACTAAACAATCCCAAATCCTGCAACCTTTCCTCATAAGACAGGGTTTGCAGACCGGTCACCATTCTGGTCGCTCTTTTCTGAACTTGCTCCATAACTCATTTCAATTTCAATAGGGAAGTGGTTATGTTGTCAGCTCATAATGAAAATCAGAGCCAGATTCTATTTTTTCTGAGAACTTAAGAATGTCCCAAGCTTGACAGGTATTCAGAATAAATATCTGAAAGCTTATAGTTATAAATTGGTGTAAAATACATTTTACGTATTTCTTTGTCCTTTTTTTCACCAGATAGTTCAATATGATTTATAACCTATTACTGATAAAATCTTATGTTCCTGCAAGGTAGGTACCAATGGCTCCCTGTCTACCAAGTAGTAGTGACACTCCTGAAAAAGGTGTACTATTTTGATATTCTTTTGTGTCACCTTGTATGGGAAAAGGCTCATTGCAAGGGTTGGTATGGGGATCTGAGACGGCCCTGGCTGGGATGTAGTCCTTTATAAATGTGGGTGTCAGGAATAGTTTGTGACAGTTCAGGAAGGTGCATGTTAGGTTACTGTGACCGTATGTGTCACTAAGGCCAGGACTGGTTATGCTACCTGCGAGTAGACTATGCCATGAAAGCCAGAAGCAGCTGTGTATGTGAGTCCTGGTGAGAAAGGGAGTCTAATGTGGACCTGGTAGTGGTGGAGAAGAACCCATTTGGAGGAGCAAAACCCATGACAAAAAATCATCAGTCTAAAGTACAAAATAAAGTGGAGTCCTGAGCCATATTCCCAATAGGTTTGTGCTGCTGGGGTATAGTCATGCCCTGTCTATTAAAACGTTTTTTGACTCTGGACCAGAGTCTTTGTCAGGCGAGTACTACCCTATGAAGGCCCTGGTCTGATCCGAAAAGTGGATAGTGTTTGAAAAATCTAATAAAGGAATAATCTCCACATACTGGTAAGAGATTTCTTCCACCCGTCGGACAGTACACCACTACACCCCAGCAGCACAAATCTTTGATTACCCAAATCCGCTCGGAGACCTGAAAGGGAAGTATTCAGTGCCGCTGTCTTGCACAGAGATGAGTGTATAACACACACTCGCCTCACACATCGCATCCATCGATACTGTCGTAGCTGCTTTTGTTCTGACCAAGCGTCAGCTGTCCAGATCACCAGTGAGTCCGAATTGTGAGGTTTTTCGCCCTTTCTGTTGCAAGCGCTTGGAGACAAAGAGACTTCAACACACAAGCCGTGGTCAAATCACTTTATCTAACGTAATGAAATATAAGACATGTTTTTATACCATTTACAACAATATGTGACTCTATGGAGCTCATTTGGCCCCCACCATCACCTCAGGGTCGTACCTTGTTTACAATATACCCAGAACACGTTGTTGAGAACAAATATGATAACAAGTATAGTTTCCTTGAAGACAGAGACTACTAGTCTACATAAGAATAATTCTAGCAATAATAAGGCAAAAGGCAATTGAAGTCTTAAAGGCATTTAAAGGGATATAAAAGCAAACCATTAACTCTTCTATATCAATACCACACGCCACCATAATCCTTTTATTCCATATTCTCAATGGGGGCATTTTGCCCATGTAAAATTGCATGTGGCATCTTATGCTCTTATCTGAATCCATTACTCAGCAATCTTACAGTATTTCCACCCTTAACATTTTTGGTGAAATACTGTATCTTTGTCCTTTTGTATCCCAATAGTTTCATATAGAGAATATACAGTATGCTTCTGTATTGAGTGAGTGCCCCTTTTACCCTTAAAAAGTAAAGAATGATGTTGTGTTGTTTATGCAGCTTATTATGGGTAATAACTGGGATAAGATGCAGTCAAGTTACTCACCCGTAAATTCTATTAGAGATTATCATGTCCATTCATTTCTATCGTTCATGTGGAAAACTAGTTGGTGATGATAGTTCTATTAGAAAAATACCTGAACTAACTCTATAAAAACAAAAAAGGTAAATAAGAAAAGCAAACAAAATACTAAAAAGGCAATAAAATATTATGTTATTATGTGCCAGGCTTTCCTCTAATAGATACGACCAGTTCTGTGTCAATAACTCCTATAACAAAGCTTCCCTCTGCTTTATTACATCGCAAATGATATCAATAATTCCCCTCTCCAGCTTCATCACCCAGGATGTGTGAAATGAGACTTGGAACAATAAAGATTTCTGAATTATGGGATTTCGGAACGGGTGACTAGAAGCTGTTGACCCTTGAATAGTCATTCCCCAGCGATGTAGGACAACGGGAATACGTCTATTTTGACACCTGATAATTTCAGCATTGCTAAGAGAATCATGTATCTTCTCTGTACACAAAACTTGCAATCACATGCTGAATAGTTGAACTAACTGTATTAATAAAGGACAATTTCATATAAAAGGTTTAGGTATTTAGGTCATACATCTATAGGACTGGAAAAGGCAGATCACCTGCAGAGGATAAGTAGTAATTAAAGCCAGGCATTCAAATAAATTACCAACTATGTTATACATTGATGGGTCAGCTTATCAAGCATTTGAAACATTTTTTGTTTGCAAGACTGCTAGGAACTAACTGCTTTGGGCCCCCTTGATGGCAAGAATGGAGTCCCAATGGTCCTCTGTGTGAAATAAGCACTAGTGTGCACATAAGACATCAGCTCCATTCACTTGCCTGAGTTATCTGGGACTTTGATTACTTTTTCCCTGAGAGGCTAAGAACTTGCAAGCAAGTAGTTGCGAACTACCTGCCTGTTCTATCCAGCAATGATTTCTGCCAGTAGAGTGCGGTCACAACCCGGCCGCTCCTGCCAGCGATTCTCCTGCTTCCGATGACATCATGTCAACAGAGCAACTTCTCTTCATCTCTGATCTCTTGATGGGATATCACAGCCGATGTCATGCTGATTAACATCTGGTCCCATGCTGCCTAATTTCAGGGAGGTGGCTATCAATCAGCAAGGTGTTGGCAGTGACGCCCCGCCGACAGAGCAGATGGGAAGGCACTGCTCTCCTGACTTGAGGTGAAATGAAGCAGGAGAGTCATCAAAATAGCTGGCAGAGATTATCGCCAGGCAGAATAGGCAGGTAGTTAGCAACTGTCTGCCTAAGTTCTTGGCCCCATGGGAAAAAATAACCAAAGTCCTGGAGTACCCCTTTAAATTGAACTAATGGAGATAGTAGGAGAAAAGTAAAACAGATCAGAAGGAGGTCCTTTCAGCAGTGTCTCACTAACATATCTCACACACAGTATCTCCTTAGTATTTTCTTAAAGTAGACATATGCAAACTCAGAGTACCATAAATCATTCATGACTGATAATATTTTGTTTCAGGTATCTTCATATATCAGGATCCAACAGAATCTTTACAAAGTGTCTTCTGCCTTGCCTCGCTTTATCTTCTTGTTACTGCGATTATTGAAGTGTCTGCTTGACATAATCAGTGACAGCCAGGTCAACCACTAATTTAGTTTTACAGCCATTAAATAGTCTGCTCTGTCCGCCTTCCTAATAATCTAGCAGGGATTCAAAAATCAAATGCTCTGAGAATTATTACTCACAATGAAGTTACATATCTTGTCTCCTCTGCTGGTCCTTATGACACATGCTGTGGGCTCATTTTGTCCCCTTGTTATAATGGACTAAGTGGAAATTCACATGGGACAGAATTGCTGCAGATTTCTTAACAACTTTATTACTAATTTCATAACTTTCAATGTAGAAGTGGTGAAATCAGCAGCATAATTTACATGTAACTCATTGTTTTGGATGGCCTAGAAAATAATTTAATTCTGTTCAGCAGAAATTATTGCCCCATGGTTAAGAACTGGCCATTTCTAAGCAAGGGAATAGGATACGGTTTTGCAATGATTCAGACCCCCTGCAAGGTTATAAGGTCTGCGTCCTTGACACACTTCCAGGTTAATATAGCTGCCATGTGTACCCCAAAACTCCTCTTGTACTTTAGGGCCTCCACATCTGGAATCTAGGAAAGTCTAAAGAGTGCAGAGCTGATAATTCATCCATTATACGTAAGTTTATGCTTAGAACATACAACACTGCCCTTCACCTCTTCAAACAAACCTATTTCAACACCCTCATCACCTCACTGTCCAATAACCCTAAACGTCTCTTTGACACTTTTCATTCTCTACTCAACCCAAGAGTACAGGCCCCAACCACGGAGCTCCGAGCTGACGATCTGGCCAATTACTTCAAAGAAAAATTGACCAGATCCGACAGGAAATTATCTCCCAATCAACTCATACCATGAACTGTCCTCCCTTCCCCACTGCATCTAGCTCACTCTCTGATCTTGAACCAGTCAAAGAAGAAGAAGTAAGCAGGCTCCTTGCATCTTCTCGCCCAACCACTTGCACCAGTGACCCATTTCCGTCACATCTCCTCCAGTCCCTTTCCCCTGCTGTCACCCCTCACCTAACTAAAATATTTAACCTCTCTCTCTCTCTTCTGGTATCTTTTCCTCCTCATTTAAGCATGCCATCATATATCCACTACTTAAAAAACCATCCCTCGACCAAAACTTTGCCGCTAACTAAAGACCTGTCTCTAATCTTCCCTTCATCTCTAAACTCCAGGAATGCCTGGTCCACTCCCGTCTTATCCGCTATCTCTTTGATAACTCTCTTCTCGACCCTCTCCAATCCGGTTTCCGCTCTTTACACTCTACTGAAACTGCCCTCACTAAAGTCTCTAATGATCTACTAACAGCTAAATCAAATGGTCATTACTCCATGCTAATTCTCTTGGATCTCGCTGCAGCATTCGACACTGTGGATCATCAGCTCCTCCTCACTATGCTTCGTTCCAATGGCCTCAAGGACACCGTTCTCTCCTGGTTCTCCTCCTATCTCTCTGACCGCTCCTTTACTGTATCTTTTGCCGGTCCCGCCTCCTCTCACCTTCCCCTTACTGTTGGGGTTCCTCAAGGATCAGTCCTGGGTCCCCTCCTCTTCTCTTTGTACATTGCCCCTATTGGTCAAACAATCAGTAGATTTGGTTTCCAGTACCATCTCTATGCTGCAATTATACGCTTCTTCTCCTGACATCACGCCAGCCTTTCTAGAAAACACCGGCGATTGTCTAAACGCTGTGTCTAACATCATGTCCTCACTATATCTGAAACTGAACCTGTCAAAGACTGAACTCCTTGTGTTTCCTCCCGCTACTAATGTGTTAGGAGTCAGGTTCCTGCGTCTGCTCTGCAGGAATCCAGACCCTTAGATTCTGCAGTCTCTTGCTCTCTACCGCAGAGGAGATTGCCTTGCAGCAAATCTCTCCAGGGGCTAAGTCCCTCTGTCCTCCAACTGAGCATGCTCATGAGACGGTTTCCCATTGGAGATCGGGAGACGTGCTCAGGTCCTGCTCCAGATCTCATAGGTCCATCTCGGAGATCTGGAAGCTTCCGGAAGGTCCCGGCTGCTATAAAAAGCGCGCATGGCCGTTCTGCCATGCGCTAGTATAGACTATACTGCTATGTGTGAATGGTGACGGATGTATGATTCTGGTGACTGACTTATTATGAAACCTCTTCCCTCTGATATTATGCATGTGGCTAGGGAATTAGTTCAGTAGTCTGCGCCAGTCAGTGGCAAGCCTTAGGCCACTGTGCACACCGCACCTCTGCGCTAGCGTCCGACATAGTGCCTGCTTGTAGCTGTGTCGTCCAGCAGCAGTGTCCTGCGCCGCGCTGCAGTTGTAGCCCTTCTTGGCGTTCGCAGTAGCGACGCCACACACACGGTAGGTCTAGACGGACGCAGCCCCTCTGTCTTAGTTCCTGCTCCTGTGACCTTATACCGTGTGTGCATTTACCTGAGGCCTGTGACTCTAACAGGCTCAGCCTTTTTGTATGTTTTTGTTGCGGCACCTCTGTGCGTTCCGCCGTTCCTAACACTAATGTACCTATACCCGACATTGCCATTTCCGTGTGTGGTTCCACTATTACTCCCCATCAACATGCCCGCTGTCTTGGGGTCATACTTGACTCCGAGCTTTCCTTTGCCCCCACATTCGATAACTGGCTCGGTCTTGTCATCTGCACCTCAAAAACATTTCTAGAATTCGACCTTTTCTTACTTTTGACTCCGCAAAAACTCTTACTGTTTTTCTTATTTATTCTTGTCTCGACTATTGTAACTCTCTTCTAATCGGTCTCCCTCTTACCAAACTCTCCCCTCTCCAATCTGTCTTGAATGCTGCAGCCAGGATCATATTCCTCACCAATCGTTACACCGATGCCTCTACCTTGTGCCAGTCATTACACTGGCTACTCCAGAATTCAGTATAAACTTATTACCCTCACCCACAAAGCACTCCATGGCTCAGCACCAACCTACATCTCCTCCCTTGTTTCAGTATACCACCCTACCAGCGCCCTCCATTCTGCTGATGACCTGAGGTTAGCATCCTCAATAATCAGAACCTCCCACTCCCGTCTCCAAGACTTTACACGTGCTGCGCCAATTCTTTGGAATGCACTTCCCAGGTCAATACGATTAGTCCCCAATCCCCACAATTTTAAGCATGCCCTGAAAATGCATTTATTCAGACTGGCCTGCCGCCTCAACACATTAACCTAATCTATCCCTGTGTGGCACAGTCAAAAGTTTTACCATAACCATGTTCCCCACATCATGTTCCCACATGCTTTATGCATCCATTAGCCCTCTGTGTCTGTACTGTTACACACTTAACATTATGGCTGGTCCAAACAATCAGGGCAATTGTTACCACCCACCTTTCGTGTCTACCTCTTTCCTTATAGACTGTAAGCTTGCGAGCAGGGCCCTCATTCCTCTTGGTATTTGTTATAATCTATGTGATTATTGTTATGCTGTAATGTCTATTGTCTGTACAAATCCCCTCTGAAATGTAAAGTGCTGCAGAATATGACAGCGCTATAGAAATAAAATTTATTATTTTATTATTATTATAATTGTATTAAAGAGTTATCTTCTCAAGACATGCATAAATGTATTTACTGTACATCAATTTTTCTGGCTAACATGGTACCACAATAAAAAATTTTATTGTACATCTTCTAAAGACCAAAATTTTCCATACAAACTTTTCCAAAATGTGTTTTCCCCATCTGGAAAACAGCTGTCTTTCCTTGTTTATTAAGTCATTTATATCAACTTCAATAACAAACTGTTCTCTGAATGCTGCTTGACATATCTCACCCCTTCTCGGGTGTTAATCAAACGGGATAATCAATGCAATTCATGTCATCACTCGATATGTTTTGTCTATATTCTGCTTTTCATGAGCCATATCATCCATCAATCAAGGCTCTCATACACAGACTAATGTCGGCTGAACCAGGCAATATCGATGGGTTCAACCAACAGTCTAATGTGTATGGGGACGCTGGCCGACTGATCGTCAGGGGAAATTTCAGTTGGGTATGTCCGAATGCCTATCTCATTGTTCTCCCAGAGATAAGCCGCCAATTGACATGTCAGTTGCCGGTTTTCTCAAAGACAACACAGGAGTGCTTGACTGAAAAAGTGCTTTCGTATGGGATTGTAGGGAGATGGACCGAGCTAGTCGTATCTCCCTCGTGTCAGGGCCGGAACTGTCGGGGCTGTCACCATTGTTGCCGGGGAAAGCACTTTCTGACTGGAAGAGACCTTTGCACCTGGCTTTAGGGGGCGAGTCTGACATAAAAGGGACGGGACGCTCCAGGACGGGGCCTTTGGCAGGAAGACAGCGTGTGTTGCAAGAGAAGGTTGACTCCCTTTCCGCAGACCGACACAAACGAGCAGGCCCGTGTTGCACTCTTTCATCCCCCACTCATACAGACTGTGTATGTCCAGAGACCATTCCTCCTCTTATCGCTGACGTTACTAAGACAAACCGGTCTGTACCGCTGACTGCTGCCGGCGCACGACACAGTACTCACCAAACGGTACACGCTGAAGCAGGTAGCGTGACCGCGGCCTCCACTCGGGGACTTCGTTTACCAATCGCGGTGCCGCAGACATTCACTTGAGCAGTTCCTTGTTCCAGGACCATAAGACTACTCGTTGGAAGGCCAGGATATGTTGCTGCCGTTAAGAGACAGTGCTTCACCTTTCTCCGGGATCAGATCAGTTCAGGGACTTCTCACGTCACCTTTGTGGGATTTTCCAGCTTCCTCCCTCTGGGAACCACAGACTGATAAGTTAACCCATTATTTGAACTTATATTATTGCTCTATAACTGTAAACGCTTTGTTCACCTATATTCCCTCACTCTCTCTCTCCCTGTGTGGAGTATTTACTGTTATAATAACTCTTTATAAACAAACCGTTAATTCTTGCTCTGCCTCCTGCTTGTCACTGCATCCCACTTTCCTGTGATTTCTGCAGAATAGTCAGTTAAGGTGGCTGTTGGCCATATGAAAGGGCAAAGCATTATTTGGCCGACAGCTAATGTGTATGCCCGGTTTTGGTCTGAAGAACACACAAGCTTCATGTGAATCTTCACAGCAGTCCACTTATCTTGTTTGATTCCGTAAGCGCTCATGATCATGATGTCTTCAATAAAAACCAAAGGACAAAACCCAGATGTTATTATTCATCTCAAACTTCACTGATCATCCACAATGTTTGAGTGTAAACTTGCTTCATGGAGCCCTTCATTGCTTTGGCAGTGCACATACTGTATGATCTCTGTCCTTCCACTAGTCCTATCAGCCCATAAACCACTCATCAGTTCAATCAAGTTTTGCCTTTGTATCAAATTTTCTTTGCTCTGTTTTTTTAGTTTAATTAATTTTCTTAGTCATGGGCCATGGCTTGTTATTTTTTATTATTTGCCGAGTGGAAGCACGGGATGAAAGAGGCTGGGTTATTGGACAGCTATTCGTCATCCTTACAGATGCTTATATGCTAACAATAGTCCATAACATTAAAATTTCACAGGCTGATTAAAGGGATGCAAATAGCCAACTCTTGCAGTTGACGCTGTGTAGTAACCAGAGTTGTTGGTTGCAATTAGAAAACAGTAAAATAAATTACTTTAATATAAGTCATGATGCAAAAGAGTATGCTTAGTAGAACCCCAAAGAGTACATGATAGAAAACGACTCATTAGACAATAGTTATAAACAAGAGAAAACGTGAGTCACATCTACTAAAAAATATATTTCTTTATTAAGTACAAAAACAGGCACATTAAAGAACAGACACATATAAGACAATGATTTAAAACAGTAAAAAGATGAGGGAAAGACAGTGACAAACTACACAGAGAAAAGGGCTGGGCGGTATAAAAGTTAAACACACTCACATATCCAGTCTGTCAGTAATTAATCAAAGTAAAAAAAGATGTGATAGTGAGGTCAGAGGTATACGGTACTGAGAAAGAGGAGGGGGGTGGGTATGCCAGGGTCAAAAAAAGAAATAATTAGAATGCACAGTTGCTAGCCATGGCAGCCATCCCCACTCACAAAAACACAGCCACCAATAACCAAAAGTGGACAGAAAAGCAGAAAAAATGTGTGTCCAAATATGTAGTTAGAGGGCATTAGAACGGCCATTAAAGTCCAGTGACCTATCAGAAGCCAACAATAGAAACCCCATTAACAAAAACATAAATTGGACTGTAAGTAAATCCGTATTGTTCGGGACCCATAAAGATGGTATGTATAAAAAGAGTAAAAGATCTCAAAAATTACCCATAGTGAACACAGGATCCAAATATACCGGCCAGCCATCCCAAACGTACGTTTCACAAACAAACTTGCTTCATCAGGGGACGTGGCTAAGGTTATCAAAAGTGCCTCTATATTTCCAGGACCTAACGGTCACATGGGCAACGGAAATCAATAGAAGTCAAGATAACAGCGAATGCGCGTCTACCTCAGATGGTGCACTTCCGCCCAAGTCACCAGGCAACCGCACCACGTCAGCGACAACAAGAGGCGGAAGTTGAACCAAAAGAGGGAAAAGATACTCACAGGCATATATCATTGGCAAAGAGTCATATGAGTAAAAACAAAATATATAGAAAAATAAATAGCACAGTAACCGAAACATTTGGACAATGTACATCAAAGGTCAATGTAAATATATGATTGTAGATAGTAAACAGATATTCAAAACAGTGCAAAGACGCTGTGGATAATAATCAGAGGAACATACAAAAGTACAATAACTACAATAGTGAAACATCATTAAATATAATCCTCATGATGAAATAATATCCCTAGAATCACTTAAGGTCACACTGGATAAAGAACAATTATAGATTAGTACTATAATGAGTATCAAGAACAATCTAAAATCAAGGGAAGTAGTCCATAATAATTCTGATGATGTTAGTCCATCAGGCAAAAATTGCACTGCATCTTCACTAGCTCATCAAACTAGCACTCAGGAGGCTGCAAAAAATGATGATGAGAAGAAGCCCAATGGAGAGGCACTAAGATAAAACTGAAAAAATAAACAGTTAAAATCACAAGATATAAAGAGGGGAGCAGCAGAGATATGGAAGTGCCTGTTTAACTTTTATACCGCCCAGCCCTTTTCTCTGGGTTGTTTGTCACTGTCTTTCCCTCATCTTTTTACTGTTTAAAATCATAGTCTTATATGTGTCGGTTCTTTAATGTGCCTGTTTTTGCACTTAAATATATCTTTTAGTAGATGTGACTCAAGTTTTCTCTTACCTTCATGAATGGGGTATGGTGCCATAAACGTGTACTCATCATGACAAACCTCTGTTATTAAATGTGATTTTTGATTCTTTCTATATTATTTCTATCTTTGTTTATTATTTAGTAAAGATCACTGCCTCTTCATGTCAAAATGGTTGGTTATCTTTATCTGTACCAAACTACATAGTGCACAAAGGCAAACGACATAACAGACAGGTGGTTTACTATACAATACAGACAATACTACAGCTGGTATCATAAGAATTGAATTTTACGTGATGCTGAAAAATAACACAAAAGTCAGCCTCAGCCTGTCATCAGCCTGACAATTGGTGGAAACGAATACATTGAACATTGACAGATGAGTGGAAGGTAAAGAAATTAACAATTCAGTAACATTTGTACAGGATAGACAAAGTAAACGTATTTGGCACAATGGTAGGAAAGGGCTTTCCAGGATTTTGATATTGATACCTATACTTAGAATATGCCATCAGTATCAGATTAGTGGGGGTCCAATTGCCAGTGCTGCTACCTATCAGTTGATAATTAATTTGTTAGTGTCTGCGGCTGGTATTACCGTCTAATCCTATTCACTTGAACAGGAATGAGTACCAATTACAGACGCTACTAAGTGTACCTGACTGTGCCAGGTAAACAATGTAAGAAATACTGTACTTCTGAGAGTGCCATGATCCTTCAGTAAGGTGATTAGTCATGGGCACGGGGGTGGCAATCCTATATTGCTATTTGATTTCAATATTAAAGCCCATACAAAAGTCCTCTAAAAAAGTAATACAAGTTTCACTACTACGTTGTAGGTACTTCCAGTGTTCTGTACTGCACAGGCCACCAGTAAGCCTTAGTCTAGGAGGCGTGTCATGCAGGGAGAGACGCTGGCCAATGAACTCTTTCTCCACAAAACTGATGAGCGCACTCACTAGCTGCCTTCTCTGTCCTCCACAATGATGAGTAGTCTCCTGTAGTCTGGGGGCCAGTGCCACACAGCACACAGGGGGGACAACAGTGGAGAAAGAGCAGGACCTATGTTGTGTCTTCTGCACCCTCCACTGTTCTATTCCCAGCAGCATCTGACAGAGACGAGGTCGGGGGAGGAGGCTCACTGCACAGATGGCAGCAGCAGTCCTCTCTGCTCTGTGTCTCCATCCCCCACAGTGGGTTCTTCAGCCCTCCCTTCAGCACTTTGTGGCTGACCTGACCTCCTCCACAACTCATCTGATGACTTGACTTTATAAATTAGTGTGTGTTTGTATATATACATGTGTGTGTATGTGTGTGTGCGCGCATCTGTGTATGTACAGTATGTGTATGTATGTATCTGTGTGTGCATATATCTGTGTATGTATGTACGGTATATGTGTGTATGTATGGTATATTTGTATGTAAGTACAGTGTGTGTGTGTGTGTGTGTGTATCTGTGTATGTGCCGTATATTTGTATGTATAAATGGTATATATGTATGTTTTTGTGCATGTATGTATAGTATATGTGGAAGTATATGTGTGCACGGTATGTGTATACTCTTTTTGTATATAACTGTAGGTGTGTATATGTACGGTATATGTGTGTATGTATATACGGTATAAAGTATGCGTGTATATATGGTATATGTATGCGTATCTCTGTGCGTATGTGAAGCGATGGCCGGGAAACCACCACGATGCAGGGAGATTACAGTACACAAGATGAGGTGCAAACAACAAAGGGAAAATTTATTGGAAGGCATGGAATGGAGTGGATAGGGAAGGTGCAAACGGGTATGCAGTGGTAAAAGATAATTTACAAGAGTTTGTATTCTTTAGCTGGGCCGTCAAATAGCACGGTGCTTCAACTATTACAGAATCAATATATTTCATATAGGAAAATCCAAACAATGAACACAGAATGATGCTACTCTACGTGTAGCTTCCCTGGCCTCTACTAAACAGGCCACACGGCTGCCGTGTTCTGTCTATTGAAGCCTACACTAAGCCCTGTCATGTGTGCAAATGGGAACAAACTCACGGTAACGTTGGGGACTTAGGTCTAGTCCCGGGGACCCCCAAAAGTCTTGAATGGTGGTGCGCACGTCTGTCTGGCAGATCCATGAAACGTGGTCTTCTCCTTGCTTCAGGGTCCTGGAGGTGATCCGGGAAACTGTAAATCCCTTTCTCGGTCTCACAATAGCACAGGACAGCCACCTTTGCTACACCCGGAGAGTCTGTTCAATCTCACAAGTCCACTAATTCTCAGGCTGTGCGACCTTTTTACACAGTTCCATGCACAGCAACTCTCTGCAGCAGTTTCCAGCTCACAGCTCTCACAGGCTCAACTCCTCCCCTCAGCCTCGGGCAGTTCATTAGCACAGTCCTCTACAGGGGGAGCAGATCATTCCATCACACCAGGCAAGGGGGTGATGTCTCTTAAAGTTGCAGCGTGTTTCTGACTGTCCATAACAGCACCACCCCCTTACATATGTATGGTATGTGTATCTGTATGTATGTACCATATATGTGTGAATGCATGTACGGTATATGTATGTGTATCAGTGTGTATGTACGGTGTACGTATGTATGGTATTTGTGTGTATGTACAGTCATGGCCAAAAGTATTGACACCCCTGCAATTCTGTCAGATAATACTCAGTTTCTTCCTGAAAATGATTGCAAACACAAATTCTTTGGTATTATTATCTTCTTTTAATTTGTCTTAAATGAAAAAACACAAAAAGAATTGTCCTAAAGCCAAATTGGATATAATTCCACACCAAACATAACAAAGAGGGTGGACAAAAGTATTGGCACTGTTTGAAAAATCATGTGATGCTTCTCTAATTTATGTAATTAACAGCACCTGTAACTTACCTGTGGCACCTAACAGGTGTTGGCAATAACTAAATCACACTTGCAGCCAGTTAACATGGATTAAAGTTGACTCAACCTCTGTCCTGTGTCCTTGTGTGTACCACATTGAGCATGGAGAAAAGAAAGAAGACCAAAGAACTGTCTGAGGACTTGAGAAACTAAATTGTAAGGAAGCATGAGCAATTTCAAGGCTACAAGTCCATCTCCAAAGACCTGAATGTTCCTGTGTCTACCGTGCACAGTGTCATCAAGAAGTTTAAAGCCCATGGCACTGTGGCTAACCTCCCTAGATGTGGCCGGAAAAGAAAAATTGACAAGAGATTTCAACGCAAGATTGTGCGGATGTTGGATAAAGAACCTCCACTAACATCCAAACAAGTTCAAGCTGCCCTGCAGTCCAAGGGTACAACAGTGTCAACCCGTACAATCCGTCGGCGTCTGAATGAAAAGGAACTGTATGGTAGGAGACTCAGGAAGACTCCACTTCTTACCCCGAGACATAAAAAAGCCAGGCTGGAGTTTGCCAAAACTTACCTGAAAAAGCCTAAAACATTTTGAAAGAATGTTCTCTGGTCAGATGAGACAAAAGTAGAGCTTTTAGGGCAAAAGCATCAACATAGAGTTTACAGGAGAAAAAAGAGGCATTCAAAGAAAAGTACACGGTCCCTACAGTCAAACATGGCGGAGGTTCCCTGATGTTTTGGGGTTGCTTTGCTGCCTCTGGCACTGGACTGCTTGACCATGTGCATGGCATTATGAAGTCTGAAGACTACCAACAAATTTTGCAGCATAATGTAGGGCCCAGTGTGAGAAAGGTGGGTCTCCCTCAGAGGTCATGGGTCTTCCAGCAGGACAATGACCCAAAACACACTTCAAAAAGCACTAGAAAATGGTTTGAGACAAAGCACTGGAGACTTCTAAGGTGGCCAGCAATGAGTCCAGACCTGAATCCCATAGAACACCCGTGGAGAGATCTAAAAATGGCAGTTTGGAGAAGGCACCCTTCAAATATCAGGGACCTGGAGTAGTTTGCCAAAGAAGAATGGTCTAAAATTCCAGCAGAGCATTGTAAGAAACTCATTGATGGTTACCGGAAGCGGTTGATCGCAGTTATTTTGGCTAAAGGTTGTGCAACCAAGTATTAGGCTGAGGGTGCCAATACTTTTGTCCGGCCCATTTTTGGAGTTTTGTGTGAAATGATCAATGTTTTGCTTTTTGCTTCATTCTCTTTTGTGTTTTTTCATTTAAGACAAATTAAATGAAGATAATAATACCAAAGAATTTGTGTTTGCAATCATTTTCAGGAAGAAACTGAATATTATCTGACAGAATTGCAGGGGTGTCAATACTTTTGGCCATGACTGTATCTACAGTATACAGTGTGTTTGTATGTACGATGTTATGAAAGGGTCACTGAGGAGGATAGCAGGCCCAGGCTAAGCCACAGAACCAGAGAAGTTGGTAACTAAGCAGACTGCAGACCCCTGATCCTATCCACACAACTAGCAGTAGCCGTGGAGCGTACCTACGATGATCCTAGATGCCTCGGCACAGCCGGAGAGCTAACAGCCTAAAGTAAGAAAGGGGAAATCTAAACTGCCCCGGAGCAGACCCCAAAGGAATAGATAGCCCCCAAACATATATTGTCAGTGAGACAAGATGAAAACACAAACGCAGGCAGGAAAATAGACTGAGCAAATGATGGGGCCCACACTGACTAGACAGGACAGGAAAGGAAAGACACTGTCTGCAATCACGCAAAAAAACCTGCAAAAAGTCCAACACGTCTGATGCACAAAAAACACTGAAGTCGCATGACTTCGCCCCCACTATATTAGCACTCTGGTATATTCTGAAAGCAAAGCAAAAAGAGACCAATATAACAGGGGACAAAACAAACTGGCACAAGCAGTAACATATGGGTGGTGATTCAGCACAGCCCCAGCCGGAGCTGGCTGACCCGCACAAAGCAGAGATAGACAAAACCAGATCAAATGCAAACAGAATAGCAAATGAACCACTTAGCTGAACCATGCAGGTATACAGCAGGAGACATCAGACCTCAGAAGGCACAGGAAGAAAATCACCAGCAGGGTTAGAGGGAGTCAGCTGTCTTAAATCCCAATCTGAAACCCCAGATCTCCAATCGTCATCCTCATTATCAGGTGGCCAGCCTCTGTCAATCAGATCAGCTCCACTACCTCCAGTAACCACCATAGGGAGCCTAGAAAAAGAACTTGCAACCCCTCTGTCAATCTGACCAGCTCCACTACCTTCAGTAATAACCAGAGGGAGGCCAGAAAGAGAATTCACAACAGTACCCCCCCTTGAGGAGGGGTCACCGAACCCTCATCCACGCCACCAGGCCGGTCAGGATGGGCCCGGTGAAAGGCACGAACCAATCTTTCGGCATGAATGTCAGAAGCAGAGACCCAATAATTATCCTCCTGGCCATAACCCTTCCATTTGACCAAGTACTGGAGTCTCCGTCTAGCCAAACAAGAATCCAATATTTTCTCTACCTCATACTCCAAATTACCTTTAACCAATACAGGGTCAGGAGGTGCCACCATGGGATCTACTGGCTCCACAAACCTCTTCAACAAAGATTTATGAAACACGTTATTAATCTTAAACGTAACTGGAAGAGCCAAACGGAAAGAAACGGGATTAAGGATTTCCAAAATCATATAGGGTCCAATGAATCTTGGCTTGAATTTTGGAGACGCAACCTTCATAGGAATATTCTTTGAAGACAACCAAACCATATCACCCACTTTAAACCGGGGACCAATGGTCCTATGCCGGTTGGAAAACCGTTGGGCTTTTACCTGAGATTGGGACAACTTATCCACCACTTGGTCCCAAATCTGCTACATTCTCTCTACCACAGAATCCACACTTGGGCAGGACGAAGATTCCACCTGCCCTGAAGAAAATCGAGGATGAAACTCAAAGTTACAGAAAAAGGGTGACATCAAAGTGGCACAACTAGCCCAATTGTTTAGCGCGAATTCGGCCAAGGGCAAAAATGAGACCCAGTCATCCTGATCAGCAGATATGAAACATCTCAAATAGGACTCCAAAGTCTGGTTTGTTCTCTCAGTCTGCCCATTGGTCTGAGGATGAAATGCAGAGGAGAAAGATAACTGAATTCCCAATTTGGAACAAAAAGCTCTCCAAAGTCTGGAAACAAACTGGACTACTCTGTCCGACACAATGTTCTCAAGAATCCCGTGCAACCGAACCACCTGTTGTAAAAACAAGGGCACCAACTCAGAAGAAGATGGCAACTTTGGGAGAGGTACAAGATGGACCATCTTGAAAAATCTATCACAAATCACCCAGATAACAGTCATTCTCTGAGAGACAGGAAGATCAGAAATAAAATCCATTGAAATATGGGTCCATGGCCTCCTGGGCACCGGCAGGGGCATCAACAACCCACTAGAACGAGAACAGGGCTTGGACCGAGAACAAGTCCCACAGGACTGCATAAAATTCCTGACATTACGAGATTAGGCAGTCCACCGAAAAGACAGACTCACCAAATCTCTGGTACTAAAAATACCTGGATGACCAGCCAACGCGGAGCAATGAATTTCAGACATTACTCTTTTCCTCCACTGGTCAGGGACATACAATTTTCCCATAGGGAAACGTTCAGGTTTGTCCTCCTGAAATTCCTCCAGGGCTCGTCTCAAATCGGGTGAGATGGCGGAAAGAACTACACCCTCACCTAGAATGGTAGTAGACTCGGTCACATCAAGAGAATCGTCAAAGAAACTCCTAGAAAGGGCATCCGTCTTAACATTCTTAGTGCCCGGAAGAAAAGAGACCACAAAATTAAAACACGTGAAAAACAAGGCCCACCTAGCCTGTCTAGGATTCAAGCATTTGGCTGATTAAAGATAAATCAAATTCTTGTGGTCAGTAAGGACCACAACTTGATGTCTAGCTCCCTCCAACCAATGTCTTCACTCTTCAAATGCCCATTTCATGGCCAACAATTCCCAATTCCCCACATCATAGTTACGTTCAGATGGCGAGAATTTTCGAGAAAAGAAGGCACAGGGATTCATCTTAGAAGTCACTGGATCTCTTTGGGACAAAACGGCTCCTGCACCAATCTCAGAAGCATCTACCTCCACCTGAAATGGGAGTGAGACATCAAATTGCCGTAGAACCGGAGCAGAAGTGAATCTCCGTTTAAGCTCCTGAAATGCCGAAACTGCCTCTGGAGACCAATTCACCACATCAGCGCCCTTTTTGGTCAAATCAGTCAGTGGTTTAACAATACCAGAAAAATTACTTATAAATTTATGGTAGAAGTTAGCAAAACCCAAAAACTTCTGGAGAGCCTTCAAAGAAGTGGGCTGAACCCAATCAAAAATGGCCTGTATCTTGGCCGGGTTCATTTCAATAGCAGACGGGGACAAAACAAACTGGCACAAGCAGTAACATATGGGTGGTGATTCAGCACAGCCCCAGCCGGAGCTGGTTGACCCACACAAAGCAGAGATAGACAAAACCAGATCAAATGCAAACAGAATAGCAAATGAACAACTTAGCTGAACCATGCAGGGACAGAGCAGGAGACATGAGACCTCAGAAGGCACAGGAAGAAAATCACCAGCAGGGATAGAGGGAGTCGGCTGTCTTAAATCCCAATCTGAAACCCCAGATCTCCAATCGTCATCCTCATTATCAGGTGGCCATCCTCTGTCAATCAGCTCCACTACCTCCAGTAACCACCAGAGGGAGCCCAGAAAGAGAACTCGCAACCCCTCTGTCAATCTGACTAGCTCCACTACCTTCAGTAATAACCAGAGGGAGGCCAGAAAGAGAATTCATAACAGTACGGTATATGTATGTATGTACGGTATATGTAGGTGTATCTCTGTGTGTATGTACGGTATATGTGTGTATGTGTGTACGGTATATGTATGTATGGTGTATATGTGATCACTAGGGATTTGACCATTGGGCCCCCCCAGAAATTCTGAGAACAGGGGTCTGCAGTCTCGTCCTGGTTGGAGCAGAGTTGTGTGTGCTCGGCCTCTGCTCTATTATCTAAACAGCTGCAGAGCTCTGCGCTCTGCTAATTCCATCAGTTCTACAGACAATGAATAGAGCAGATACCAGATGACACAGATACCAGACATATAATGTAATATAATATACACATGGTTGGTCTCTGCCAAATCCAGCAGTTATCATGTAACCACGAGTATGCGCTTTGCACACTTGCTGTCCTGTAGAATGTAAGCCCGCAAGGGCAGGGTCCTCTCTCCCCTCTGTATCAGTCTGTCATTGTTAGTTTGTTTACTGTAAAGGGCCTGTCACACTAAGCGATACCGCTAGCAATATCGCTATAACGTCACTGGTTTTTGTGACGTTATAGCGATATTGCTAGCGATATCGCTATGTCTGATACTTACCTCCGACCGCTCTCCCGCTGGTTATCGCTGATCGCGCGAGAACGTCCTGGACCGTTTCTCGTCATCAGCTTCCTGCTGGGCTTCCTGCTGTGGAGATGAGCGGCGCGTGGACGCGGGCGGGAGGACGTCAGGATCGCCTCGTCTGACAGGTAAGTAGCGACCCTCAACCCCTGCGAGGTCGCTGGAGAGATCTGCCTGTGTGGCAGCTCACTAGCGACCACTTAGCGATGCACCAGCGATCCTGACCGCGTCATACATTGGTCAGGATCGCTGGTGCATCGCTAAGTGTGACAGTACCTTAAGTGATATCTGTAATTTGCATGTAATCACTTCTCATGTCCAGCACCATGGAATCAATGGTGCTATATAAATAAATTATAATAATAATGTGCCAACTAGAGTGTCAGCCGCGTCTGCAGTGTTTATTCACTGACAGTGGACACTAGTTGTCACCTGACTGCAAGTCTGATTGCGCTGGAACTAGCAGAACCGAATGCTAACGGAGATATATATATTTATTACACACACACACAGTATATACGTATATATCTCCATCTCAGTGAAAAAATATAAATATATACAGTTGTGGCCAAAAGTATTGACACCCCTGCAATTCTGTCAGATAATACTCAGTTTCTTCCTGAAAATGATTGCAAACACAAATTCTTTGGTATTATTATCTTCATTTAATTTGTCTTAAATGAAAAAACACAAAAAGAATTGTCCTAAAGCCAAATTGGATATAATTCCACACCAAACATAAAAAAAAAGGGTGGACAAAAGTATTGGCACTGTTCGAAAAATCATGTGATGCTTCTCTAATTTGTGTAATTAACAGCACCTGTAACTTACCTGTGGCACCTAACAGATGTTGGCAATAACTAAATCACACTTGCCGCCAGTTGACATGGATTAAAGTTGACTCAACCTCTGTCCTGTGTCCTTGTGTGTACCACATTGAGCATGGAGAAAAGAAAGAAGACCAAAGAACTGTCTGAGGACTTGAGAAACCAAATTGTGAGGAAGCAATCTCAAGGCTACAAGTCCATCTCCAAAGACCTGAATGTTCGTGTGTCTACCGTGCGCAGTGTCATCAAGAAGTTTAAAGCCCATGGCACTGTGGCTAACCTCCCTAGATGTGGACGGAAAAGAAAAATTGACAAGAGATTTCAACGCAAGATTGTGCGGACGCTGGATAAAGAACCTCAACTAACATCCAAACAAGTTCAAGCTGCCCTGCAGTCTGAGGGTACAACAGTGTCAACCCGTACTATCCGTCGGCATCTGAATGAAAAGGGACTGTATGGTAGGAGACCCAGGAAGACCCCACTTCTTACCCCGAGACATAAAAAAGCCAGGCTGGAGTTTGCCAAAACTTACCTGAAAAAGCCTAAAATGTTTTGGAAGAATGTTCTCTGGTCAGATGAGACAAAAGTAGAGCTTTTTGGGCAAAGGCATCAACATAGAGTTTACAGGAGAAAAAAAGAGGCATTCAAAGAAAAGCACATGGTCCCTACAGTCAAAGATGGTGGAGGTTCCCTGATGTTTTGGGGTTGCTTTGCTGCCTCTGGCACTGGACTGCTTGACCGTGTGCATGGCATTATGAAGTCAGAAGACTGCCAACAAATTTTGCAGCATAATGTAGGGCCCAGTGTGAGAAAGCTGGGTCTCCCTCAGAGGTCATGGGTCTTCTATCAGGACAATGACCCAAAACACACTTCAAAAAGCACTAGAAAATGGTTTGAGAGAAAGCACTGGAGACTTCTAAGGTGGCCAGCAATGAGTCCAGACCTGAATCCCATAGAACACCTTTGGAGAGATCTAAAAATGGCAGTTTGGAGAAGGCACCCTTCAAATATCAGGGACCTGGAGCAGTTTGCCAAAGAAGAATGGTCTAAAATTCCAGCAGAGCATTGTAAGAAACTCATTGATAGTTACCGGAAGCGGTTGGTCGCAGTTATTTTGGCTAAAGGTTGTGCAACCAAGTATTAGGCTGAGGGTGCCAATACTTTTGTCTGGCCCATTTTTGGAGTTTTGTGCGAAATGATCAATGTTTTGCTTTTTGCTTCATTCTCTTTTGTGTTTTTTCATTTAAGACAAATTAAATGAAGATAATAATACCAAAAAATTTGTGTTTGCAATCATTTTCAGGAAGAAAGTGAGTATTATCTGACAGAATTGCAGGGGTGTCAATACTTTTGGCCACAACTGTATATTTTTTAGAGGTGTGGGGAGGCCCAAATAGAACTTTTGCTATGGGGCCCTGTGATTTCTATGCACGTCCCTGCTTGCTGAGCAGTAATAATGAGGGCTATCTGCCTTGTTTCTTGGAGCCCAAGGCTTCAGGGTCCCATTGCTAGATTGCCATCATCATAAGCAGCGTACCGGGCAGGGAGGGGGGCCCAGACACATTTCTTGCACAGGGGCCCCAAGCTGTCAGTGTCCGCCCCGACCATTCCACTGTGTCCTATTGTAAAACCAGATCCCTGCACAGGAGTTAAAAGGTATTAGGATTTCTCTGGAGTTTGCCAGACTGAGTGGCTTGTGCCAAGTCTGTCCGAGACAGTCTTTTGAGGCTGTGGCCTTAAGTAGACGTTACATCTACTACAAAATACTACAGATTTTCTGCTGTTGTTAACATCATGTCCTCCTGCTACCTGAAACTGTATCTTTCCAAAACTGAACTGTCACGATGTGACTCGACCCAACGGCTTATCAGTCAGCGAACGGCACAACACGGAGGGTCCTAAGAGGGTCCTTCCCCCCACCACCGTCAGGATACCTCGTCCCTGTCACCCAACTCTGCCCTGGCTAGTGCACTGGCCAGCGAGGGGCGCTAGCCTCACAACTGCAGATATTACCACACAGGGGATAGTGACAAACAAGAAAAGGACGAGGAAATAAACACTTAGCTTTTAGCTTCCTCTGCTGCAAAGCACCGCACAGCAGAATAAAGGCACCAGGATAACGAACCCAGCATAAACACCAGCGCACCCACCCAGAAGCTTCTCACACAGGCTTGGTCACTGAAGATTGCTGTATCACCGACAGTCAGCTGATGCATCAGGTGACGTTTTAAAGGATCTTGGGAGTGGTCACCGCCCACATCAGCTGACCCAGTAGCACTGCAATTACACCAGATTGCCAGCGGGGGAAAAACTGACATTAACCATTGCTAGCCTGAAAGGAAAAAGTTTTAACTGAGTGGAACCAGAGCTGCCACAAATCCAAAAATGGATCATGACATGAACTTATTGTGTTTCTACCCTCTACTAGTCAACTGAAATCTGATATTTCTATGTGTGGTTTTTCCATAACTTCCAGGTCGCATGTCTAGGGATTACGGTATATTTGATTCAGATCCTTTCTTCACTCTTGCCACTTGCGCACTCATGTTACTTTCATCTCAAAAACTTCATCTCCAGCATCTGCCTTTTCCTTCACTTTGAAGATGCAAGAACTCTTACTATTGCTCCGATTCATCCTTGTGTTGACTACTTCAACTCACTACTGGTCTTCCTTTCACTATGCTCTCCCTTCCAATCTACCCTGAATGTAGCAGCTAGGGTCATTATTCTGCCCAGCTCCAACACTGATACCTCCTATCTTGACAGACCCAGATATTGCCTGGTGATGGGTTCATGCAGCTTTGCAAGAATACCATTATTTATTGTAAATAGCTACGAAATATGGTGCTATATAATATTTCAATTATTAACCT
The DNA here is from genome assembly GCF_039654945.1 of Dendrobates tinctorius. Lineage (NCBI taxonomy): Eukaryota > Metazoa > Chordata > Amphibia > Anura > Dendrobatidae > Dendrobates > Dendrobates tinctorius. The sequence goes on along the minus strand of NW_027361875.1, from coordinate 1,166,093 downwards.
TGGTGCAAAACATAGATGCCATTCATTGTAATGTATATGTGCCTTGAGTCTAGCTTCATAGCATTGCTGCCCTTATTAAAATCAGCCTTTATGAACTATTTTTTATTAGAAGTTTAGGTTTATTTTTTCAGCTGCTTTCAGCTATTTTTTCAGCTGAGGTTTTTTGAAAATTATGTATTCATGAATAAAAAATACACAAGACATACAGTCAATCATCTGTCCAACTATGTAAGATTATCTTAGGGTGGTTTATAAATATTCATTGTATCGTATTTCCCAACACCATATAGTAATAGAAAACTCACATAACAAATCTAAGAAGTACATCAAGGGTGTCTGTTCAGCAGGAGACCATAACACATGGAAGATTAAAAGCAATTATCCCGTGAATTTCCACTGCTGCTCACATCCCCCTGTTTATAGATTGTTTTGAGTATCTGGAATCTATTTTAATTTGATGTTTGGCAAGAAATCCACTTGTCTGTGGAGAGCTAAGAAAATATAGTTTTCATCCTTTTATATTATTTTTCTGTTATTTGCCCAACAAGGCACAGGACAGCTAAGGCTGAGTGTAGATGTCCAAGTTTAACCCCATCAACCCCGGGCGATTTTCTTTTTTTTCTGTTTTTGTTTTGTTCTTCCCCTTCTTCTGAGATTCATAACATTTTTATTTTTTGTAAATATAGCTGTATGGAACCTGTTTTTTAGATGACCACTTGTACTTTTGAAGGACACCATTCATTTTATTATCTGATGCACTGGAAAGCGGGAAAAAAATTCCAAGTGCACTAAAATTGCAAAAAAGTTGCAATTCCACAATTGCTTTTTTTCTTATTTACAATGTTCACTATATGTTAATATATGTTAAACTGACCTGGCAATAGGATTCTCCAGGTCAGTATGAGTATACAGATATGAAACATATACAGTTCTTTTTTTTTTTTAGTTAGGTGGTGAAAAAAAATCAGAAATGTGAATTTTTTTTCTTTTTTTTTTGCTTTTGTCACCATTTTACGACACCCATAACGCTTTCACTTTTTGGGATCTTGGACTGTGTAAGGCCTTATTTTTGTGCGCTGAGCTGATTTTTTTTTACTCATACCATTTTGGGATAGATACAATATTTTGATAGCCTCTTTTGCAATGTTACGGCTGCAAAAAACTCTATAATTCTGATTTATTTTTTTTGTTACGCCTTTTACCAGTCAGATTAATTTATTTGATATTATAATAGATCAGACTTTTAACCCCTTTCTTACATTAAACGTACTATTCCGTCCATGTGACCTGAGGCCTAAGTTCCAAGGACGGAATAGTACGTCATAGCGATCAGCGGCGCCCCTGATCGCGGCCGGGTGTCAACTGATTATCACAGCTGACACCCGGCACTATGTGTCAGAGGCGGTCACGGACCGCCCCGGCACATTAACCCCCAGCACACTGCGATCAAACATGATCGCAGTGTACCGGAGGATCAGGGAATCATCGGCAGGGAGGGGGCTCCCTCTGTGCTTCCCTGAGACCCCCGCAGCAGCGCGATGTGCAGCGCTGCTGCAGGGGCTTCCTTCCCTGCAGGTCCCCGGATCCAATATGGCGGCGGGGACCTTCGGAGGCTTGCAGGGAGACGGCTTTCTCAGTGCCTGCAGAGCGCAGGCATGAGAAAGCCTCCAGCAGTGCCTGCAGATCGCAGATCTGTCTCACTGCTGTGCAAGGTGTCAGATCAGCGATCTGACATATTACAATAATGTCCCCCACTGGGGACAATGTAATAATATCGCCGTGTCCGTAACGACCCACCCTATAACACTGTCCCACTATTTAACCCCTTTATTGAACCCCTTAAAAAATAAAAATAAAAAAACGAAGCAAAAAATAATGTTTTATCATCATACTGCCGAACAAAAAGTGCAATAACGCGCGATCAAAAAGACGGATATAAATAACCATGGTACCGCTGAAAACGTCATCTTGTCCTGCAAAAAATGAGCCACCACACAGCATTATCAGCGAAAAAATAAAAAAGTTATAGCTCGCAGAATAAAGCGATGCAAAAATAATTATTTTTTTATATAAAATTGTTTTCATTGCATAAAAGCGCCAAAACCTAAAAAAAGACATAAATGAGGTATCGCTGTAACCATACTGACCCGAAGAATAAAACCGCCTTATCAATTTTACCACATGCGGAAAGGTGTAAACGCACCCCCAAAAGAAATTCATGAAATGCTGGTTTTTGTTCATTCTGTGTCCCAAAAATCAGAATAAAAAGCGATCAAAAAATGTCACGTGCCCAAAAATGGTACCAATAAAAACGTCAACTCGTCTTGCAAAAAATAAGACCTCACATGACTCGGTGGGTTAAAATATGGAAAAATTATAGCTCTCAAAATGTGGTGATGCAAAAACTATTTTACAATAAAAAGCGTCTTTTAGTGTGCGACAGCTGCCAAGCATAAAAACCCGCCATAAATAGGAAATCAAATCCCCCTTTATCACCCCCTTAGTTATGGAAAAATAATAAAATTAAATTTTTTCTATTTATTTCCATTTTCCCATTAGGGCTAGGGATAGGGTTAGGGCTAGGGTTAGGGTTAGGGCTAGGGCTGAGATTAGGGTTAGGGGTGTGTTGGGGTTAGGGTTGGAGTTAGAATTGCGGGGTTTCCACTGTTTTGGCACATCAGGGGCTTTCCAAATGCAACATGGCGTCCGACCTCAATTGCAGCCAAAAAAAGTCAAATGGCGCTGCTTCCCTTCCGAGTTCTGCCATGCGCCCAAATAGTGGTTTACACCCTCATATGGGGTATCAGTGTACTCTGGACAAATTGCACAATAACTTTTGGGGTCCTGTTACCCTTAGGAAAATAAAAATTGGGGGTGAAAAGATCATTTTTGTGGAAAAAATATGATTTTTTAATTGTACGGCTGTACGTTATAAACTTCTATGAAGCCCTTGGGGGTTCAAAGTGCTCACCACATATCTAGATAAATTCCTTGGGGGGGTCTAGTTTCCAAAATGGGGTCACTTGTGGGGAGTTTCCACTGTTTAGGCACATCAGGAGCTCTCCAAACGTGATATGGCATCCGATCTGAATTCCAGCCAATTTTGCAGTGAAAAAGTCAAACGGCGCTCCTTCCCTTCTAAGCTCTGCCGTGCGCCGAAACAGTGGTTCCCCCATCACATATCAGGTATCAGCGTACTCAGGACAAATTGCACAATAACTTTTGCAGTCTAATTTCTCCTGTTACCCTTGGTAAAATAAAAAATTGAACCTGAAGTAATTTTTTTTGTAAAAAAAGTTAAATGTTCATTTTTTTTAAATATTCAAAAAATTCCTGTGCAGCACCTGAAGGGTTAATAAACTTCCTGAATGTGGTTTTGAGCACCTTGAGGGGTGCAGTTTTTAGAATGGTGTCACTTTTGGGTATTTGCTATCATATAGACCCCTCAAAGTGACTTCAAATCTGATGTGGTCCCTAAAAATAAAATTGTGTTGTAAAAATGAGAAATCGCTGGTCAACTTTAATCCCTTATAACTTCCTAACAAAAAAAATTTTGGTTCCCAAATTGTGCTGATGTAAAGTAAACATGTGGGAAATGTTACTTATTAAGTTTTTTGAGTGCCATATCTCTGTGATTTAAGAGCATAAAAATTCAAAGTTGGAAAATTGCGACATTTTCAAAATTTTTGCCAAGTTTCATTTTTTTTCACAAATAAACGCAAGTTATATGAATGAAATTTTACCACTTACATGAAGTACAATATGTCACGAGAAAACAATGTCAGAATCACCAGGATCCATGGAAGCGTTCCAGAGTTATTACCTCATAAGGGGACAGTGGTCTAAATTGTAAAAATTGGCCCAGGCATTAACATGCAAACCACCCTTGGGAGTAAAGGGGTTAAGAACGCAGTGATACCAAAATGTGGTTTTTTTTGTTTGTTTTTTTTTTAAAAGGGGTGATTTTAACTTGTTATTTTATTGTTTTTAGTGTTTATATTTTTAAAAACTTTTTTAAACTTGCTACTATTTTTAATAGTCTCTTTAGGGGACTTGAAGATGCAGTCATCTGATCACTTGTGCTATACAGAGTAGTGCATCAGCACTGCTATGTACAGCAGAAATCATGATCTCCTATGAACGCCAGCTAAAGGCTGACTTTTACAGCAAGATAGTAAAGACAGGTACGGGGGTCTTCAGCAGACTCTCTGCTGTCATGACAACCCATCGGCGCCCTGTGATCACATCACAGGCGTTCCGATGGGCTTGTGAAATGACGTGCTCTTTGACGGCCCTTCACTCCACCCGCGGCTGTTAAAGGCACATGATGGCTGATTAAATCAGCCATCATCTGCCGGGAAAGATGCACGCTGAAGCCGTATCAAAGGCAGAGAAATGACTTTTGATGTACATGTACATCAAAGGCCGTGAAAGGGTTAGATTAGGAGACCTAAGGTCAGTCCAGCTATTGCAGTCCATATATGGACATTGTACTTGTTGCAGTCCATGTATGGACAGTTCACTTGTTGCTAATATACAAATAGAGATGGCTACTCCTAGTTTGCTATTATTTGCATATTAGCCCTCTGACCCCTCTGTCTGTGGGGTTTTAATTGCTGTAGCATCCTACCTACCCATAAATTCAGGCTTTAGCCTAAGAGAGGTATTCACACTAGACACGTAGGTTCCCATTAATCTGGAGACTGCCTTTTCGCGGACTGCTGGATATGCATGAATTGACCAAATTATGTGCCAATTGTCTGTATTTTTTTCTTATTCTCTAGAGCAGTAATGCAATTCTTATTTCATATATTTCATATTCACATGCTTTAGCACTACAGAGTGCAACTTTATGTATTTTTTTTACATATGAAGGTGGCTGCTCCTAGTTCGCACCTGCACAAACCAGTTTTCTTATTTGGAAGTGCCAGTCAGTTTTTTGTCATTTATTATGTCCTAAAATTATAAGATTTTTCAGAGCTTTTTATATTCTGTCATAAAAGCTTTGATGAATCGGCCCATAGTTCACCAAAACTAGAGTAACCAGGCTCGGACTGGCCTATTTGGTGAATTTCCCCAGTGGGTGCCTGTGCAGGCGTATGCCCTCAGCAACCCATCCTTTTTACATGAGCAGTGGTTGGCATAGTATACATGATGCAGGTGTCACATGGCATGAATATGTACCATCAAAACTACCAAAAATACTAACTCTAGCGTTACCTGTCCTGCCTCAAGGGCAGGGTTTACTTTCCTTCACCCAAGACCAGTTTCCTTTCTGCAAGTACGCCTTGGGTTCGGCTAAAATCTCTGACATCATCACTCAGGGCCCTGTAATTTACAAGAACTGCACTCAACAGAGCTCAGCAGTGAGTTTGTTTTAGCAATCATTGAGGTTCCAGGGTCAAAAGTTAGACCATATCTCCCCTTTTAATATTGCATTCAAACCAGCATTTTTTTCTTTTATTTCCAGTAAGATCTTCCCTGTCGCTTTAGTATTTTTATAACTTTATTGCACACTAAGTTTTTTTTTCTCTTTAATCTGCTAGGATATGCATCCATAACTATGCTAAAATGTGTCTTTCACTATTTTCTGCCTTTGGCTATTTGAGAAATGCTGTAAGAAAACATGTAAGAAAACATGGCTGTGGGGATATACTGTAATAGAGACACCCTGAGGATAAGACTGTATCTGAAACATTTATCTTTTTCCAGCATATAAGCCCTGGCAGTGGCAATGAATAAAATATACAGCACTAAACTAGGGCTGGATATTTAGCAAAGGCATCCCTGAACAAATGTAATTATTGCTTTAGTATGAGTGATAACCTTAGGATAACACTGTAAGATCTTCTGATTATTTTAAGAAACACGCAAAAAAAAAAATTGTCTAGTGGCTCCTCCCTTAATGGATTGGGCACTTTATCATTAATTTAACAAATGCATTGGGGACAACATTTTCTGGCATTTACTAATATACAGTGGATGAAATAAGTATTAAATTTGTCATGCTGCTGTTAGCTAAATGTTTTGCAAAGACTTTCAGCTATTACGGTCCATTATCTATTTTATATGGTTTATTTCTATCATCTATTATATTTGTGTACTTTGCTGCCATCTACTCGCCATTGTTATATTATGTTGTTCATGTATCATTACTGTGCTTTACCCATAATACCTTTCTTTCTGCAACTCCTCCTATCTTTATCTCACTTCCTTCTTGTGGTCAGTGCCATCTTGGATAACACATGCTTCAGGACTGGAGAAAGGATTCTCTTGTTACCTCTAACTTTGTGCTTCTAATACCAGTACTAACTTCTACCTCATCTTCATCCTTTCTTCTTCCCTGATATCTTCCCTCATCTCATCAAGGTACTGTGAATAAAACCTGTTGAATTCATCACTACATCATCCTTCCGTACTAATCTCGTGCAGCTCATCAGTAATAGAGGCACAAGTTAGTGAGTAACGCTATCTGCTTTTGCTTATACAGAGAACTGTGTTCACATCCCTAAGACATATCTCACCCACGTACATCGGTGGCAGAATACTTGCCAACTTTCAAAGTAAATATATATATAATTTTTTTTTTAACTGTAATTTTTAGTGAAACCTTTTTAGTAAATAATGAACATACAATAAACTTACAAAACATTCTTTAACAAGTAAATATATTTGTAAAAGGTGCTATTGACATGAAATTATCACCAGATGTCGGCAACGACCCATCCAATCCACACAAAGAAATCAAACTATAGATAAATTATGTGTACTAATGAGAAATGACACCAGAAGACAGTGATTTAAAAGCTGTATGGGCTATTCAATCACATTCTCTATTTTTTGCCAAAATGGTGTGCTGCCTTCTTTTTTTGGATTACTTTGAGGATTGGTCTATGCCTGGAAAGTTTGGCACCTGACTATTGCAACTGTTCCCTAGTGCTGCTTTCAAATTTTTTTTTTCCATAAATTAAGTTACGGTAAGTGTAATAATGAGAGATGGCATAGGGGAAAGTAGTGAATGCTTACTTAAATTTAATTAATAGTTTGTACAAAAGCTGTTGGTGATGACAGCTTCAAGATGCCTCCAGTATGAAAAAACTAGTCGCGGGCATTGCTCAGGTGTGATTTTGGCTCATTCTTCCACACAAACACTATTCAAATTTTGAAGGTCCTCTGGGCTCCTTCTATGAACACCGAGCTTTAGTTCCTTCCATACATTTTCTGTTGGATTCAGGTCAGGCAGTAGCACAGCTTGTGGGGGGGGGGGGCTGAGGGTGCGGTCACCCGGGCTCCGAGCTGAGAGGGGCCCATCCAGAGCTAAAATACACTTAACAGTATCAGTGTGCACAGCGCGCTGATAAAATTAAGCTCTGCTGTAGAGCAAGTTGAGACTCTCTTCCTGCACTGTGGAAAAAAGTATCAGAGCTTACCACTCTTCGTAGATTGAAAGTCCATGGGAGGAAAACCTGTGGGTGCCATGGCTCCAGCTGGTGTGGCTCAGCAATAGCGGGAAAAGTGAAGAAAGAGGCACTTACACAGGTTAAATAAAAGCACTATTCTATTTCTTTAAACTGTAAAACCCAACATACAAAGATAAAAACTGACGTGTTTCTGGCGTCCCAGACACCATTAATCATAGCATTATCTCCCTGCACTACCTCTCTCAGCCACGGCAGCATAATGTAATGGCTGAGGAGCACGTGTAAGGGGTGTATTGGGACCACGTGATGCTCCACTCCCCCGAGGAAGCGACCGCGAAACGTGCGTAGGGGCGCGTGTCTGCACATGGATATCAGCATGGGTAGGAGTTAATATGTCTATTTACCGCTCTAACCCCTTTTTCTCCTTTCTGGTTCTGACATAGTCAGTATGAGTGGTCACAGAACAGACCAAAGAAATTTAATATGTAAATGTGTTAATGCAATAGTTGGGAATATGGTGTCCCCTTGCTACTATCTGCACTGTCAGTTTACATATAATTTGGGGTAATTGTGAGGTATTACTATATTCTAAATATATGATCCTATTCATGTATTGTATCTATGATTCAGCACTTTTTTGATACTGGTACATCTTGACCCTAGTCAAATAGCTCTGCTTTTTTGATTCACAAAAAAATTCTTGTAATTGTCTGTTTTTTTAACTATTTGCGTCATTAAAATTACATTTTGTGTTCAAATTTGGATTTTATTGGTATGGTTTATATGCTCCATTTTCTTGTGTTGGACTGTTACTAGTTGAACCTGGACTCTGTCTCACTTTGTGTGAAACCATTATTAACCTACTCAGAATATGAACAGACCAAAAGGAGTCCAATTAGAAGATTTAAAAATATTTTTATTTCATTACACAATAAAAGAGGAACCAAACAAATGGACATAATATAATACCATAATTAATCATAGTAAGGAGATAACAACATGATTAACACATGGGCCATTAGTAGCTGTGATCATAAAAAATCCATGAACAATATAAAGTGCATGTAATAGAGAAAGGACTCCTTGAGAAAGCCATTATTGGCGAAACGTACGTTGGAGGGAGCTGGAGACACATTGAGCCACATGTTAAGGGTATTTATGATCTTTTTATATATCCTATGCACTTTATTTGGGTATACAGACTTTTTAGGCTATTACATGCACTTTATATTGTTCATGGATTTTTTGTGATCACAGCTACTTATGGCCCATGTGTTAATTATGTTGTTATCTCCTTACTATGATTAATTATGGTATTATATTATGTCCATTTGTTTGGTTCCTCTTTTATTGTGTAATGAAATAAAAATATTTGTAAGTCTTCTAATTGGACTCCTTTTGGTCTGTTCATATTCTGAGTAGGTTAATAATATCTTTCATGAACATTCTTATATGTTATATGATAAGTGAGTGTTTCTCACTAAGTTGTTGGTGTGTTTGTGTGAAACCAGTAGAAGTGAACCCACAGCAGACCAGATGGGACCCTGATGGTACAGAAGGCATTACAAAAGGTACGCTGCAAAGGGAACATTGTATGTATGTGGTGGGAGTCCAGGGCATGTTTGAGCAATCTATATCAGCCATGACTACGTCCCTGGCTCCCCTCACACATGCACAGGAAGGTAAGAGTCTTGGTGCAGTGACGTCATCATGCCACTTCAGGACTCTGACATCCTGTGAGTGCGCTGGCGCCATGGCCAGTGCATTATCCTGCCGTAGCCGAGAGTGGTAACGCAAGGACATCAACATGTCTGCCCGGTGGACTTGTTAGGATCCTTGATTAGGTGAGTATATGACGTTTTTTATTTTAAAACTTTGTGTTTGACTGTGGGTGCATCAAAAATTGAGGGGGATTCTCATGCATTTTAGGAACTATGGTGGGGGAGCCCACAAAGTGTGGTGCCATTACACAGCTAATGGGGGGGGCTGTCATGAAGCATGTTGGCTTATTTTGAGGCAACCATATAGTGTAGGGACTATTGTGGGGAGCCCTCATACAGTATGAGGGCTAATATTTGAGCCAATATACATTTGGGGACTAAAGCTTGGGCCATCAAATATTGCGGAAACTATTGTGGGGGGCCATAAAGTGTGGGAACTACTGTGAGGACCATTATACAGTGTGGACTACTGTGACGGGCATTTTACTGTTTTGGGGAGAAGTAAGGACATCATACTAATTATAGGGGAGCTGTGGGCTCATCATACTATGTATGGGACAGCTGTGGGCCCATCATACTATGCATAGGGGAGCTGTGGGGCATTATACTGTGTATACGGGAGCTGTAGGCCCATCATACTGTGTATGGGGGAGCTTTACATGAGAGACTCAGAGGACATTATTAAAGAGATTTTCCACTACTAATTTCACCCTCTTTCATTAGTCCTAACTGTTATTATTTAACAGGGCTACATCTCGATAAGTGACAGCAATCTGGGAGCACATGCTCAGATCAGACTTTACTCTCCTTTCTGCTTAGATGCTGCTTTGAAGAGTCGTTCACTCAGCTTTCAAGCTCTGTGATGTGCTGATCAGTAGAAAGAATATCACAGGGCTTGTCAGATGAAGGGACGTCACTTGTGAGCTTGGTTATGCGTAGTGTGACTAAGTATGCTGATGCTGTGAAGCGCAGTCTCCAAACAGAGAGGACAGTGAAGTGTGATCTGAGCATGCATGCTCAGACTGTTGTCACTCACCAAGACGTAGCCTTGCCCTCACCATTGACATACCCTGCTCTGTTCATCGGATTCCGATCCCCAGATCAGAAGTAGCAGAGCCAGAATCAAAACAGAAGGATAAATGACACACAAAGAGATGAGCTGAGCAGGTAATAAAACTGTATTAGAAAAATGTTACTGTCAGAGACACCGCACTGAACTTGCTCACTGAGCCAGTGTGCGTGTCCTGAGTAAAGCGAAAGCGTGCTCAAAGCTACCTGTGGAGCGGGCAGCAACCAAATAGATGCGTACTTCAGAGCCGCAGGACCTGAAGCACGTGACTGCTAGAGGCGTGGCCTAAACTCCACAGAGCTAGGAGCTGCAAGACAATTCCTAGCAGAGTAACTGCGAGACAAAGTTACCAAGGGGCATAGACAGGGAGAATAGTCAGGACGTAGCCAATGAGTCACACACAGAGATAGCTGCAAGCAGCGTCGGACTGGAGCACCTTGGGCCCACCAGAGAAAATCATTCTTGGGGCCCACTATGTAGCTACATAGAAATAAATACAAGACCACCAATTGTGTGGTAAAACACACTAATATCAGGGTATAATATAAAGTAGTACAAATCTAAATTATGTAGCAGGAGTTGGGGTAGCCTCCCTCATAGAATATAAAGCAGCCCCCTCATATAGTATAATGCAGCCCCCTCATAGAATATAATGCAGCCCCCTCATAGAATATAAAGCAGCCCCCTCATATAGTATAATGCACCCCCTCATAGAATATAATGCAGCCATCTCATAGAATATAGCCCTCTCATAGGGTATAATGCTGCCCTCTCATAGGGTATAATGCTATATAGATATAGAGTTAGATAGATATAGATAGAAAGATAGATGTAGAAATAGATAGATATAGAGATAGATAGTAGATAATGGATAGATAGAGATAGATAATAGATAGAGATCGATATAAAGATAGATATAGATGGAAATATAGATATAGAGATAGATTGATAGATATAGAGATAGATAGAAAATAGATAATGGATAGATAGATAGATAGATAGATAGATAGAGAGATAGATAGCTATAGATAGAAAGATAGATATAGAGATAGATAGATAGATAGATAGATAGATAATAGATAGAGATAGATAATAGATAGAAATATAGAGATATAGTAATAATAATAATAATATAGAGATATATAGATAGATATAGAGATAGATAGCTACAGATATATATAGATAGATAGATATAGAGATAATAGATATAGAGATAGATATAGAGTTAGATAGAAATAGAGTTAGATAGATATAGATAGCGCGATAGATAGCGATAGAGATATAGAGATAATAGATAGATATAAAGATAGATATAGAGATAGATATAGAGATAGCTAGATATAGTGATAATAGATAGCTATAGAGATAGAGCGATAGATGCATAGCATTAGATATAGAGATAGATAGATATAGAGAGAGATAGATATAGAGATAGATAGATAGATATAGAGATAGATAGAGATAGATATAGATAGATAGAGAGATAAATATAGAGATAAATAATGGATAGATAGATAGAGATAGATAGATAGATATAGAGACAGATAGATAGTTAGATAGATAATAGATAGATTTAGAAAGATAGATAGATATAGATAATAGAGAAAGAGATATATAGAGAGAGATATATAGAGATAGATAGATATAGAGATAGATATCTAGATAGATAGAGAGAGAGAGAGACAGATAGAGAGATAGAGATATAAAAAAACAAACCACGATACTCACCTCTCCTCCTCGCTCCCACGCTGATCCCGGCTTCAGTGTCAGGAGCTGCCCCCTCTGCCAGACACACAGCGGGTGCGCGATGTAGTGACGTCATCGTGCACTGGCTGTGAGTCAGGAGCAGAGGGGACTGAGGGCGGCACCGGCCCTGATTTACAGATGCAGAGCGGCTTACTGGGCTGGGGGCCGGGCCTCTGGGGGTGGAGACTGTGAAATGATATTCACTGCTTTGCAGTGAATATTCATTTCTCTTTAGCAGCGAGGACAGGGGCTCCTGCCTCCTGACACCCGCTGCTGCTCCACTGGCAGGGGCCCCCATAGCAGCTGCATGGTGTGCGACACACCACTGGCTGGGAGCCCCTGGAGCAGCAGGGGCCCTAGGCAACTGCTGGCCCTGTATGCCAGCAGGTGCCAGAGCCCACCAGATGCCAGGGCCCACCGGAGAATCCACCGGTTCTCCGGTGGGCCAGTACGACGCTGGCTGCAAGGTACCAAAGGGGGCGAGCAGAGAGTAGTCAGGTCACAGGCAATGAGTCATACACAGATAATAACGCAGTACAAAATCAACAGCCAAACTCACAACGGGAAACAGAACCGGGTCAGAACCATATAAACAAGCTATAGCAACAAACAGGCACACGGGGGTCAGCACACTAGGCCAAAGGCAAAAGTATAACTGGCAGGGATTGAAGCTACCCAGGGGTTTATGAAGCTCTCCCAGAACCAGAAAGAGGCCACAATCATTAACCCCAAGTGTGCAGGTCAAAACCTGCACAGAGCTCCAGACATTAACCCCCGGTGTGCAGCTCAAAAACCTGCACTGGGATCATGACAGTTACTTAGGAAGAGATAGGACTAGTGATGAGAAAATGTGCTCAGATAATGTGCTATCAGAGCATGCTCAGGTGTTATCCGAGTGTCTTCAGCATGTTCGAATAATATGTTCGAGTCCCTGCAACTGCATGTTTTGCGGCTGTTAGACAGCCGCAACCCATGAGGAAATTGCCTAACAGCTGCAAAACATGCAGCAGCTGGGACTTGAACATATTATCTGGGCATGCCGAAGATACTCGGAAACACTCGAGCATGCTCGGATAACATTGTTATCCGAGCACGTTCTTTCATCACTAGTTACAACAAAAGAAAGGTGGTTAAACTAGTAGAGGAAAACTTCTTTAAATGTTAAGTGGGGTGTTAAAGTTAACTTGTCAGCAGGATTGTGCTTAGTAAACCACAGACAGTATCAGGTTAGCGTTGTTATACTGATTAACATGATACCATGGTTGATGAAATCCATCTTGTGGTTGTTTATTCTTTACTAGCTGAAGAGCCTGGCGCTGCCCGGGCATAGTAACTAACTATGGTTACTTATAACAAATTATAATGATTATATCTATATATATAAAGCTGAGTGTAGAGCCCCACCCACTCCGCATAGCCACATTCACTGTAATATCCCACATCATTCTGTCAGCCAGAGCTACCAGACTACTACCCCTAATATGCCACATCGTCCCGTCACCCAGAGCCACCGGACTACTACCCCTAATATTCCACATCGTCCCGTCAGCCAGAGCCACGGGACTACTACCCCTAATATTCCACATCATCCCATCAGCCAGAGCCACCGGACTACTAATCCTAATATCCCACATCATCCCATCAGCCAGGGCTACCGGACAACTACCCCTAATATTCCACATCATCCCCTCAAAGCCAACTGACTACTACCCTTAATATCCCACATCATCCTGTCAGCCAGAGCCACCGGACAACTACCCCTAATATCCCACATCATCCCGTCACAGCCGCTGGACTACTACCCCTAATATCCCACATCATCCCGTCAGCCAGAGCCACTGGACTACTACCCCTAAATACCCACATCATCCCACCAGCCTGGGGTCAGAATCAGAGCGCTGAGTGGAACTGTCCTAACTTCCATACCAATGATCCCTTTAATAGAACCCTGGGGTCAGAATCAGAGCGCTGAGGAATTTGCCCTAACTTCCGTATAGAAGTTCACTTTAAGAGAGCCTGGGGTCAGTACCAGAGCATTTGAAGGCAATTGCCCTGTCTTCCATACCAGGGATCCCTTTAAGAGAGGCATGGGATCAGTACCAAAGTGCAGAGTGGATTTGCCCTAACTTCCAAACTGGGAATCCCTTTAAGAAAGACTTGGATCAGAACCAGAGGGCTGGATGGATTTGCCCTGACTTGCACACCAATGATCCCTTTAATAGAACCCTAGGGTCAAAATCAGAGCGCTGAGGGATTTTCCCTAACTTCCGTACAGGAGATCCCTTTAAGAGAGCCTGGGGTCAGTACCAGAGCATTTGAAGGCAATTGCCCTGACTTCCATACCGGGGATCCCTTTAAGAGAGGCATGGGGTCGTAACCAAAGCACTGGATGGATTTGCCCTGCCTTCCATACCGGAGATCCCTTTAAGAAAGGCCTGGGGTCAGTACCAAAACACTGTGGATTTGCAATATCTTGCATACCAATGATCCCTTTAAGAGATGGAGGATGTGTGATGTGATGTGGGCACGGGAAGGGGGGTTCATTTGTGTCATGTGCTCTGCTCCTTTCTGGGGGGCAGACAATGTTTGGGAGCTTATGTTCCCGGGGATGCTAGATTTCTCCCACCATGTCAGTGTCTGCTGAGGTGTTGTCAAGTGGGAAAACTTGTTCATAGCAACCAATCACAGCTCAGCTTCTTTTAACCAGCTCTGGTGAAAAGAGAGATGCTTAGTGATTGGTTGCAAGGAAAACTGTTGCTCATAGCAACCAATCACAGCTCAGCTTCTTTTGAGCAGCTCTGGTGAAATGAAAGATGCTTTGTGATTGCTTGGTGATACACACATACATACATTCAGTTTTATATAGAGAGATTTGCAGTTTTCAGTTAATGAGATTCTCGTGCTTCGGGGTGGTTTGTGGGCGGGGTTGTGGGGGGTCTTTATATGGTACTTAGATATTTATCCTTACGGCTTATGACAGGTCAGAGGGCCTGCTCTGTAGCATGATACGGTGGATAATATGTCTGTTTTCGGTTTTTTTAGGCTAGTTTCACACTAGCGTTTAAACGACACGCGCACGGCGCCGCTAAGCCACGCCCCCTGCCGGCTCCCTGCCCGCCCCTTCCTGTTATCGCCTCCTCCGAGCGCAGAGGGCTGCATGCGTTATGCGCACCCTATCTTTAGCATAGGGTGCGCAGGCCGTGCGCAACTATGAATATAGCGTGCGCTGCGCATTTTTGAATGTGCGCCGTGCGCGCCAAAATGCAACATGCTGCGTTCAGCGCGCACGGCGCACCTCCAAAAATGCGCAGCGCACGCTATATTCATAGTTGCGCACGGCCTGCGCACCCTATGCTAAAGATAGGGTGCGCATAACGCATGCAGCCCTCTGCGCTCGGAGGAGGCGATAACAGGAAGGGGCGGGCAGGGAGCCGGCAGGGGGCGTGGCTTAGCGGCGCCGTGCGCGCGTCGTTTAAACGCTAGTGTGAAACTAGCCTTAGACATATAGTTTTGCTTTAAAAAAAAAAATCCTAATCAAAATGGCGCCGGCGGCCGCTTCTGCGCAGTAGCATCTATTGCATTGCGAATTTGTTATTTTCAACTAGAGCAAGCCGATTGAAATAAAAAAAAACTACTTATTCCCAAAAAAAGTTTAAAAATATAATTTACTGAGATTACCAACTATAAATATCTATAAAACCTAAAGTAAAAAATTTTTTTAGCATACACTGTAAGGTAATTTAGTGTAAAAAATATATATATATTATTGACGCAAACTGGAAAGACATGTGGAAACATTTGTCTGATCACCAGTTCAGTATTATCCGTAGAGAGAAAGGCAGCTAAGCCGAGAGGAAAGAGACAAGCAATTCCCACTCACTAGCGTGGAACAGAACTCGTGCCCCTCTTAATTACACTTCTCAATATGCTATTGGATGAGAGATTGTTACAAATAGGTCAGGAACTCCCTCAGGGCAATGTGAGAATCTCAAGGTAGAGGGCTGGGGATGTTTTCACAGCCAGTCAAGTGTTCCCAGTGTTTCTGGTCCTTGGATTTTGTATGCATAGCCTAATACTTTTAACCTCCTTGTAATCAAGGGGCCTGGCATCTAATTCCAGGTTAAATACCATCTGCTAGTTATGATACTTAGAATTAAATTTAAGCCTGGCAGACGAAGGGAAGATTAGTGATGCCGGACATGCCGAGAAGAATACGAGTCCTATACATTCAGCTTTTTCCGAGCTGAGAAAACAGACATTAATTTCACTTCTATATGTAAATGCATCTTTCCTTTGCTGATCTCACATGGCTTCACTGACTGCCAGCCAGAATCCCAGTGCCATAAATCACCTCTCAATTGTGATAACCCCCAAAAGGGAGTGAATACTATAGAGTTGGCCCAGTAGAGGTTGCCAGGGCAACGTTAACAAATTGTCCAATGATACGTGACGATCCCGAGGAATGAGTAAGAAATCTGATAAAACAGGATTACTCAGAGGTACGATTGTTGCTCGGTATAAGGAATCCTCAGTTAAGTGTGTATTTTTCATTTTGGTCAGTATGTCCCATCCATGAAGACCTGTTATGGCCCCAGGGTTCGATTTCATGAAATTAGCTTATTTGTAGTTGTAGATAATATATTCCCTTGCATAGGATTCATACAGGATATCACAACTGTTTAAACATCATGTAAAGAAGTGAATCAAATCAATCACCTAGGGTGTGAATGATACATTATCGAGTTGTCTCTGTTGCCCAGTGTTAGTCCTGTTGCCTTGACATTTATTCTACAGTGACATTAATTACAAGATACTGTGCATAAGAAAACGAAGGTGGATGTACATTATATGATAAGAGTCAATAAAAATCACAAAAGTACAAAAGTACAAAAAAAATGAGCAGAAGGGTTTTTTTCCGGATGACTGTTGGGTCGCCCGACAGGGCAGTGGGGTACTCGGTACCGGGCCGGTATCTCAGAGGGAAATGTCACAGTAGCGGTGACCTGGTCCATGGCCCTGGGCGTCCATGTAAAAGGGGTTAATAGTGACTGGTTAAGGTTTATAAGTGGATGATACGTGACGCCACCTGTGTTGCTCGGCAATGAAGGTGTTAAGCCAAAGCTGCAGACGGATCCTCTGGGACAGATGGTGTGGTGCAGCAATGATGGTGTAGCCCTCCACAGGCAGGGTTGTAGTCCCAGGGCAGAATAGATGAAGAGGATAGGTGTTGCGGAAGAGGGTGTAGTGTTTGGCACAGAGATGTAGCAGTGCTGGAGAGTTTGCAGGAAGAAGGCAAGGACACAATAGGATGCAGTTTCTTTTACCTTTACTTTGCTTGGTAAATGCAGTCCAGAATTCCAGATTACAGATGGAACAGAGGCTGGCCAGCCTGGAAGCAACTTAGGAATCTCTCTATGCAGATGGGTTGTGTAGTCTCCTTTCTAGCGCTTATCTTAGGTACTTGCAGTACTGTGTTACACTGAATTTCCACTTGCTTGTTCTCATTTAGAACTCCCTCGTATGGCAGACAGCTGTAGCCTTCTTCTTCTTCTGGCTCACCCGTTGCTGTTGTGCCTCCGAGTCTTATATGGGAACAGTAGAAAAAGGGGGAGACAGAAGCGCACAAGAGGGTCTTATCCAATGATATAAACGTTTCACAGATATGGATCCACTCACCTGGTTCAGTTGTGTGGAACACAACAACCATAAGCACAAATGGGTAGGATCCGATGAACTGCAGCAATCAGCCGGTCACTAGAATTGCATATATAGGAAGGAAAGAAGTCCGGCTTTCAGGATCGCGCTGTTCCAGTCCAAAGTTCACAAGGAGTTAATCCAAGGACCAAGCAGTGATTATAACTTTCTTTTTATTCCATAAACTCTACGCGTTTCGTGTACACACTGTACACTTCCTCAGGAGCAAAGTTACACTGGCATCACATTCCATTCTCCTTATATACTAACTCCCCCAGGAAGTGAGGTAGGTGCTCATTGCACTTAAAAAAATTCACACATAACTATCAACATAATGTAAAATCACAAAAATCACTAAAATTCATCTATAAAACACACTTCTATAAAAACACACATATGTAAAACTTCACACTAGAAAAAATGTAAAACATTATAATAAAATTATGATTATACTCAATAAAAATCTAAAATTCTTGGTACATCATATCAATTAGCAGAACAACATTCACAAATCTCTTATATAACTGCACTTATATTTTCCTTTCAGTATTAACCCTTCATTCAACATATTATACTTTTACTTATATTTCAGGCAGATGATCATATATTAATTAATGTATGTACTCCTATGCGGATTCGATCCTGCACAGCAGACCCATGCTCTGCACTCAAGAAACTTTTCTGTTCTCTCAGCCAAAGGCTCCACATCTCCAGAGCTGTCAGTTCCTTTTCAAGGCACCAGCCAACTATTCCAATCATAGTAAAATGCCGCCGATTGTATCTCTTTATATGTTAGCGATATGATCATTCCCTTGCTGTAATGTTATAGCATGGACATCACACAATTATCAGATGCCAATACTACTCTAATCCTTAGCAGACAAATATGCAGAGCACCAAAATTATTTAAAGATGTCAGATATTTCATTTAAACCGTATGGTTGCAGAGTCTGCAACCTGTGAATCCAGTAAATTTCCTTTCTCATCAGAATGACACTCCTGTTCACAGTGTCTTCTGAAACATAATCAATTGGGGCCACTTTAATACATGGTTTCTTCCCATGTTTTATAGTGCAATGTTTTGATACTCCATGGAACATAAAACCTTCAATTATATTGTGTCTGTGCGAATTCATGCGGTTATGCAGTTCTTGTGTGGTTTTACCCACATACTGTAAACCACATTCACATTCTATCAGATATATCACAAAACTACTTTTACAATTCAGGGAAAACTTTATATCAAACACCTTATTATTCTGAATTGATCTGAATGTGGTCATATTATACATAATCATGCCACAACACAGACACTGAGCGGTATTACATTTAAAGACTCCTGGTTTTTTGCACTGTTCATCCCTAATTTTTTCTTTTTTCAGGCGACTGGGGGCCAGTATATTTCTAAGAGTAGAGGATCTTTTAAAGATTAGTCCTGGTTTATTTGGTAGCATACTCCCCAACACTGGATCATTAAGAAGAACAGACCAATGATCCTGTAAAATATTCCTAATTTTTTTATTTTGTTTAGTAAAATTAGTTAAAAAGTTTAAGGAGAAACTATCATTCTCTTTTTTCTTAGGATTTACTAGGTCCATCTGTTCCAAACCTGCGCACTCATTATATGCTTTTTCTAGCAGTTTTTTTGGGTAGTTTTTCTCAATAAACCTATTTTTCAATTCCTTGGCTTGTGATACAAAATCTGACTCTAAACTACAATTTTTCTTAATCCTTTTATACTGGTTCTTCGGGACATTGATTAACCATTTATAATAATGGCCACTATTAAAATCTAACAGACTATTTGCATCACACTTCTTAAAAAAAGTTTTAGTAAAAATCTTCCCTTCTGAATGGAAAATGGTCAGATCCAAATAATCTATACTCTCCATACTATATACCCATGAAAAGGTGAGACCCCAATCATTCCTCTGAATGCTCTCCAGAAATTGTTCTATGTTATTACATTTATTATCAAAGACTATCATAAGGTCATCTATGTACCGTTTAAAAAATATAATATGCTCTGAAAAAATGGAATTTTCTATATAAATGAATTCAAAAATGGCCATAAATAGGTTAGCGAAAGTTGGCGCTACTTTCGAACCCATTGCGGTACCGACTTGTTGGTGATATAGTTTTCCCTGAAAGTCAAAAAAGTTATTGTGCAGTATAAACTTCATGCTATCCACTAAAAAGGCTTTCTGATTCAATGGTAAACGGGCATCTTCTTTCACATATCTCCCAAAACAATACAATCCTGGATCATGTCTAATATTTGAATAGAGGGATGCAACATCTATAGTCAGAAACATGTATGAATCTTTCCACACTATATCCTTCATCAAATGAATCAGCTGGGCAGAATCCCTAAGAAAACTTTTCACAGACATCACATGGAAATACATAATATTATCTACATACGCTGCCAATCCTGATGTAAGAGAACCTATGCCAGAAATGATGGGCCTCCCTGGGGGGTGGTTTTGATCCTTATGAATCTTAGGAAGATGATAGAAAAAAGCCCTAGGGGGATTTTTCATAGCCAGAAAATTATATTCATTTTTATTTAAAATCCCCTCCTTTTTTCCAGTTGCAATTAATTTATTATATTCAGTTACCGCACTCTTATAAATATCCATTGTGACCACTTTATATGTATTCTCATCATTTAATATTCTATATGCCTCTTTCAAATATTCCTTCCTATCTTGGATTACAACTCCCCTAGGGCTTTCTTTTCTTAGGGATTCTGCCCAGCTGATTCATTTGATGAAGGATATAGTGTGGAAAGATTCATACATGTTTCTGACTATAGATGTTGCATCCCTCTATTCAAATATTAGACATGATCTAGGATTGTATTGTTTTGGGAGATATGTGAAAGAAGATGCCCGTTTACCATTGAATCAGAAAGCCTTTTTAGTGGATAGCATGAAGTTTATACTGCACAATAACTTTTTTGACTTTCAGGGAAAACTATATCACCAACAAGTCGGTACCGCAATGGGTTCGAAAGTAGCGCCAACTTTCGCTAACCTATTTATGGCCATTTTTAAATTCATTTATATAGAAAATTCCATTTTTTCAGAGCATATTATATTTTTTAAACGGTACATAGATGACCTTATGACAGTCTTTGTTAATAAATGTAATAACATAGAACAATTTCTGGAGAGCATTCAGAGGAATGATTGGGGTCTCACCTTTTCATGGGTATATACCGTGTTTCCCCGAAAGTAAGACCCTGTCTTACATTAATTTTACCCCAAAAAGTCCCACCCTGTCTTACTTTCGGGGGAGGTCTTACATTAGCCGAAAAAAAATGACAATTTCTTTTTAACCAATAAATTAACATTTATTAACATGCTGTTATACCCCATAACAGTGCCGTATCCCACTGCACGCAGCCCCACACCCCATAACAGTGCCGTATCCCACTGCACACAGCCCCACACCCCATAACAGTGCCGTATCCCACTGCACACAGCCCCACACCCCATAACAGTGCCGTATCTACTGCACACAGCCCCATACCCTATACAGTACATGTTTCCCTACTTGGTTTTTAAATGCTGGACGTTTTCCTCTGCGGTGCGGCTGTGGGTGCGGAAGGCCTGTGCTGCAGGGAACGCTGTGCCAATCAGCAGGGAAACAGCGGTGACGTGGGGCTGGGGCGGCCAATTACAGCCCGAGCTGCTGGACCAATCAGTGCTCGAGCCGGGGGCCGGCGGTGACGTGGGGAACAGGGGCGGCCAATGAGCTGTTGAGCTGGGCGGATTGCGGGGTTAACACGGCGAGTTAACCCCATGAGCGCTGGACCCACCCAGCTGCACCTGAGGACACCTCTGGAGCCTGGGGACCCAATGGGGGACAGCGGCGGCCCAAAGGTAAGGGCCTTACATTTCACAGCGGCCCCCAACCCTGCCTTACATTCGGGGGAGGCCTTACATTGAAGGACCCCCCGTAACCCCCACCCTGTCTTACTTTCGGGGAGGTCCTACTTTCGGGGAAACACGGTAGTATGGAGAGTATAGATTATTTGGATCTGACCATTTTCCATTCAGAAGGGAAGATTTTTACTAAAACTTTTTTTAAGAAGTGTGATGCAAATAGTCTGTTAGATTTTAATAGTGGCCATTATTATAAATGGTTAATCAATGTCCCGAAGAACCAGTATAAAAGGATTAAGAAAAATTGTAGTTTAGAGTCAGATTTTGTATCACAAGCCAAGGAATTGAAAAATAGGTTTATTGAGAAAAACTACCCAAAAAAACTGCTAGAAAAAGCATATAATGAGTGCGCAGGTTTGGAACAGATGGACCTAGTAAATCCTAAGAAAAAAGAAAAAGAGAATGATAGTTTCTCCTTAAACTTTTTAACTAATTTTACTAAACAAAATAAAAAAATTAGGAATATTTTACAGGATCATTGGTCTGTTCTTCTTAATGATCCAGTGTTGGGGAGTATGCTACCAAATAAACCAGGACTAATCTTTAAAAGATCCTCTACTCTTAGAAATATACTGGCCCCCAGTCGCCTGAAAAAAGAAAAAATTAGGGATAAACAGTGCAAAAAACCAGGAGTCTTTAAATGTAATACCGCTCGGTGTCTGTGTTGTGGCATGATTATGCATAATATGACCACATTCAGATCAATTCAGAATAATAAGGTGTTTGATATAAAGTTTTCCCTGAATTGTAAAAGTAGTTTTGTGATATATCTGATAGAATGTGAATGTGGTTTACAGTATGTGGGTAAAACCACACAAGAACTGCATAACCGCATGAATTCGCACAGACACAATATAATTGAAGGTTTTATGTTCCATGGAGTATCAAAACATTGCACTATAAAACATGGGAAGAAACCATGTATTAAAGTGGCCCCAATTGATTATGTTTCAGAAGACACTGTGAACAGGAGTGTCATTCTGATGAGAAAGGAAATTTACTGGATTCACAGGTTGCAGACTCTGCAACCATACGGTTTAAATGAAATATCTGACATCTTTAAATAATTTTGGTGCTCTGCATATTTGTCTGCTAAGGATTAGAGTAGTATTGGCATCTGATAATTGTGTGATGTCCATGCTATAACATTACAGCAAGGGAATGATCATATCGCTAACATATAAAGAGATACAATCGGCGGCATTTTACTATGATTGGAACAGTTGGCTGGTGCCTTGAAAAGGAACTGACAGCTCTGGAGATGTGGAGCCTTTGGCTGAGAGAACAGAAAAGTTTCTTGAGTGCAGAGCATGGGTCTGCTGTGCAGGATCGAATCCGCATAGGAGTACATACATTAATTAATATATGATCATCTGCCTGAAATATAAGGAAAGCAAAAGTATAATATGTTGAATGAAGGGTTAATACTGAAAGGAAAATATAAGTGTAGTTATGTAAGAGATTTGTGAATGTTGTTCTGCTAATTGATATGATGTACCAAGAATTTTAGATTTTTATTGAGTATAATCATAATTTTATTATAATGTTTTACATTTTTTCCAGTGTGAAGTTTTACATATGTGTGTTTTTATAGAAGTGTGTTTTATAGATGAATTTTAGTGATTTTTGTGATTTTACATTATGTTGATAGTTATGTGTGAATTTTTTTAAGTGCAATGAGCACTTACCTCACTTCCTGGGGGAGTTAGTATATAAGGAGAATGGAATGTGATGCCAGAGTAACTTTGCTCCTGAGGAAGTGTACAGTGTGTACACGAAACGCGTAGAGTTTATGGAATAAAAAGAAAGTTATAATCACTGCTTGGTCCTTGGATTAACTCCTTGTGAACTTTGGACTGGAACAGCGCGATCCTGAAAGCCGGACTTCTTTCCTTCCTATATATGTTATATGGGAACAGAGCATTTACAGCTTCCTAGTCCTCCGGTTTCTGTTGCAGGAACATCAGTATCCATACAACCTTGGAGACCGGGCTCCAGATCGTGCGCTATAGCTAGAAGTGAGCTCTGAACTCTGCTCAATCTTCCAGCTCCTCTCCTCACATCCACACACGTTGCCCTCCTCACACGAACTCACTAATTTCCCCTTCCCGGCCCCCAGAGAGCAGCTCTTCCCCAGTTTTGGTTCAGAGCTCCCTCTGCTGGCCTGGAGTGGGAGCTTTGTTATGTGTTGTGATTAACTGACAGAGAGACCCTTCATTGCTTCCAAGCATGACATCACACTCCCTAGGAGGAAGGTAATGCCAGTGTGGTGACCATACTCCTGGGGGCGCCACATTGTGAATGCAGAATCATGAAAATGAGCAATGTGCACACTGTCAGGATTCCCCTCTATTTCCAACGTGAGTGGGCAGCCATCTGCACACTTGTGGTCACACTGGTCAGCCATCTGCACACTTGTGGTCAGCCATCTGCACACTTGTGGTCACCTGCAGACTAGATTTTCAACTGCTTAATGAATGATGAACAAGTAGAAAAGAAGAGAAGTCTATGGAGTAGAAAAAGCAAACAAATTTTTTTACCAGAATTCTGGGGTAAAACTGTTTGAAATGTCACAAAATTTTTGGCCATTGTACTCCAGTTCTAGCCAGTCTCTCCACCTTTTTGAAAAGTAAGTGGAGCCTTGTCAGGAGGCGTCATGTCCAAGCGCGGCTGAAAAATGAATGATAATTTATGCCACAAAAGTGATGTAAAGAACAGAAATGTACTCCAGTGCTTCACTGGAGTATGTTTCTTGTGGTGAAGCACGGCAGTTGAAAGATGTACTGTTAGGAAAATCAAGAGATTGAGGCTATAGCAAAATGCATTTCCAAGAGATGTTCTCATGGCAGGGACAAAAGAATGTTTGTAGATTTGTACTTATCAAACACCTGTTTCTGGGACTGCGCCCTTAGATTTATACCGAACTTGTGTTATCAACACCTGTGGCTTAGATAAACAGGCGTATTCCGGGGAGACAAGTCAAGACAGCTTCATCGCTTCAAGTATCTTTTGTATGATATCCAAGACTCCAAGAAGTTAGCCACACAAATCATATTAACCAATAAGAAATAGACAAGATATCTGAGTAACTACCCTGCTTCCCCCTAAATAGGGCGCCCCCCGAAAGTAAGGCATGCTAGGGGGAGCACTGTGCCTGCTAATATAAGGCACCCCCCAAAAAAATAAGGCATACCTTGTTCTGTGCATGGGGCATGCAGTTGTGTCTTGCTCCCGCTGTCCCCGCTGTCCGGTGCCCTCCGGTGCCCGCCACTGCAGCCGCGCTGTACACAGGAGTTAATCACAGCCTCGGAGCTGTGTGCCAATCTCCGCCCATGAGCCCTGCACCAATCACAGCGCAGGAACCATGGGCCAGCTGACGTCATCCATAGCCTCTGATTGTTCCTGGGCTGTGATTGGCCCAGGGCTCCTGCGCTCTGATTGGCCCAGGGCTCCTGCGCTCTGATTTGCCCTGGGCTCCTGCACCACCAAAGCACTGAAAGCAGCACCGCGGAGGAAACCAGTAAGAAAGTGAAAGTGTGTGTGTCTGTGTGTCTGTGTATGGGTGTGTGTCTGTCTGTGTAAGGGTGTTTGTGTGTGTAAGGGTGTGTGTGTATGTACGATACACACATGGGAGGTTGCAGTGGGATACTGTGATAATGGGAGGCTGCAATGGGATCCCGGGATGATGGGAGGCTGCAGTGGGATGATATGGGATGATGGGAGGCTGCAATACTGTACTGTAGAATGATGGGGGCTGTAATGGAATGATGGGGGTGCTGTATTGGGGACTGTAAAGGGATGATGAGGGCTGCTGTGGGTGATTGTTACGGTAGCGGTACAGTGTCCAGAAAGTGTGTGGGAGCCATTTTAGAGCCCTTATGTTTTGTGGCCCTGTGTGGGAGTCAGACAATTACAGTACCGTACCGTAGTGTGTTACTTTGATTTGTTGTCTGCTTTTCTGCTGAACGGTCTACCGTAAAGTACCGTACTTTAAAAGAAATACCGTAAACAATGGTGATACGGTATATTTTTACCCCTAGACATGAGCGCTGAAAGAAAGAGCTATTCTGTCGAGTACAAAAAAGGAATCGTGGAAGAATTTGGGGGCAAAAATCTTACTGAATTCTGCAAAGAGAAAATGATGAGTGTCCGATTGGTCCAAAAATGGCGAGCAGATTACGGTAACCTCAGTCAACAAGTGGACAGCGGAAATGCTAAAAGGCGCAAGGTTGGATCTGGTCAGCAACCATTATATTCCGAGCTGGACGACTTGATCTGTGAGTGGGTTGCTGACAGGAGAGCAAAGACATTGATTGTGACTAGAGCTCAGATTCAAGAATTTGCCCTTGCAATGGCACCACAGTTTGAAATTGCCCCTGAAGAATTCAAGGCATCACAACACTGGCTGGATAGCTTCTTTCAATGAAGTGAACTGTCTTTGAGAAGATTCACAACACTCTTTAGGCTGGAAGATGCTGAAATTATTAAACGCGCATTTGCATTCAAGACCTTTGTTGATGACGCTGACTTCTCTAAATACAATCTTTCCAACATGATTGCCATGGATGAAACTGCAGTGTTTATGGGCCAAGCATCTCAAACAACAATTGAACAACGAGGTGCCTCAGTGTACGGTTCCCTCCAGTGCTTATGAAAGTGCACTTGTTACCTGTATTTTGGCGATGCGTCTGGATGGCACTAAAGTCCCAACTTTACTCATTTCAAAGGGCAAGAAAGACAAGATTGAACGTGTTTCAGGCATTTATATTCTTGAAACTGAAAAAGCCTGGGCCTCACAAGCAGTTATAAGGAAGTGGGTCGATTTAATGCTGCCGCTTGTTATGCGAGGGAGCCAAAGAGGAATGCTGATCTGGGATGCAGCCAGCACACTCTGCGCCAAAGACATGAAGAACTTCCTTCATGAGAGAAAAATAGATCAAATAATGATTCCTGTAGGAATGACGGCTTATCTCCAGTCTCTTGATATCGCCATTAACAAGCCATTCAAGGACAATTTGCGTGTGGAAATCAATGACTACATTGAAAATAGAATGGAGAGAAATCAACGTGGAAACTTTGTGAAACCTAAACTGCCAGAGATTGTGACTTGGGTGAAGAATTCATGGGAGAAAATCACTGACACTTGCATTGCAAATGCACTACGAGCAGGCTACCTTGACAAGAAGTGCTCATTTAAGGACAGTGCTATTGCTAGACATGAGAGATATGGGCCAATGATTCTGAAAGAAATAGAGTCACAAGAAATTCCACAGGAACTTCAGAGTTTGGATTGTTATGATGATGTTCCAGAAGATGATGACATGGTTGTCATTGAATAAATCTTGTTTTGTGTTATTAAATATTGAGATCAGTAAATGAACCATTGTTCGTTGTTTTACACGTTGTACATGGAAATACCGTAATTATACGGTAGAAACAAGAAATTCTTGATACGATTCACAGTTTATTTGATTCTACTGTTTTGTGATGACTACTGTTCAGCATAAGCTGCTATGTTAATAAATGTTAATTTTTGTTGTTCAAAAATAATTTGTCAATTCTTTTTCTTGAGAAAATAAGACACCCCACCCCAAAAAAAAAACATGGTGCAACTTTCGGAGCAAAAATTAATATAAGACGGTGTCTTATTTTCGGGGAAACGGTATTGTATTGTAAGAGAAAAAGACTGGTTATGTACAATAAGTTAGGCAATGCTTATGACTAGAGATGAGCGAATTTATTCAGATTTTGTCCCCGAATCTAATTTTGACATATTCAAGCCATATTCGAACACTATTCGGGCCGAATATATGTCTTATGATCGGATCCGAACATATTCGGTAATTTCTACTCCCATTGACTCTAATGACGTTCGGCTGTGTTCAACAAACATTGCAAAAACTGAATTTGAATCCGATCGTATTCGGAACCAAATCCGAACAAATTAGCTCATGTCTACTTACCGTATATACTCGAGTATAAGTCGATCCGAGTATAAGTCGACCCCCCTAATTTTGCCACAAAAAACTGGGAGAACTTATTGACTCGAGTATAAGTCTAGGGTGGGAAATGCTCCATAGATTATTCCCCCATATGGTGTCCTCAGAAGAAACTCCATAGATTATTCCCCCATATGCTGCTCCCATAAGAAGCTCCATAGATTGTTCCCTCATATGCTGCCCCCACAAGAAGCTCCAGATTATTCCCCCATATGCTGCCCCCACAAGAAGCTCCAGATTATTCCCCCATATGCTGCCCCCACAAGAAGCTCCAGATTATTCCCCCATATGCTGCCCCCACAAGAAGCTCCATATTGTTCCCCCATATGCTGCCCCCATAAGAAGCTCAGATTATTCCCCCATGTGCTGCCCCCATAAGAAGCTCCTTAGATTATTCCCCCATGTGCTGCCCCCATGTGCTGCCGCTGCTGCATGTAAAAATAAAAAAAATGACATACTCACCTCTCCGTCGCTGGGTGTCAGATTCTCACCTGTCCTGCGTCCATGGCTGCTCACCGCTATCTGCACGTCATCAGTCAGTGACGTTCAGACTGCAGGGGGCGCGGCACGCACTAACCACGTCACCGCGCCCTCTGCTGTCTGAAGTCACTGACCGATGACAG
This sequence comes from Dendrobates tinctorius, assembly GCF_039654945.1. Lineage (NCBI taxonomy): Eukaryota > Metazoa > Chordata > Amphibia > Anura > Dendrobatidae > Dendrobates > Dendrobates tinctorius. The sequence goes on along the minus strand of NW_027361875.1, from coordinate 1,137,867 downwards.
ACAGCAGCAAGCAGCCATGGACGCAGGACAGGTGAGTATCGCTGTACTTACCTGTCCTGACGCTGTCTTGAGCCCCCAGCTTCTCTGCGCTCTCTCTTCCTGCCTTCAGCGGTCACGTGGTGCCGCTCATTAAAACTCATCAATATGCGCATATTGATGAGTTTTAATGAGCGGCACCAGGTGACCGCTGAAGGCAGGAAGAGAGAGCACGGGGAGAAGCTGGGGGCTCAAGACAGCGTCAGGACGGGTAAGTATGACCTGACACATCCGCCCCCTCCGACCCCTTTGTATATGACTCGAATATAAGTCGAGAGGGGGACTTTCAGCCCAATTTTTTGGGCTGAAAATCTCGACTTATATTCGAGTATATACGGTATGACCAATGCCTTGTCTACTTGCTGTAAGATAAGAATAAAAAAAACTGCCTGGTTCCAGATGACACCATGCCTCGGGAGATCATTTTTCTGACATCCGCCAAATTCTTTAATCGGTACATGCTTTGTAATGAATTTAGCACATCTTACTCAAGTGCACTTTTCAACAAGACATGCAAGATGCCAGTCTTGATGCATCGGGGCCTATATCAACAAAGGCGTAAGGCCCCGTCACACTAAGCGACTTACCAGCGATCCCGACACCGATATGAAGGTGTCAGGATCGCTGGTAAATCGCTATGTGATTGCTGGTGAGCTGTCACACAGACAGCTTCACCAGCGATCAGCACAGCGATGCCGAGCGCCCGGCATCGCTGGGCATCCTGTAAAAAATAGAATCAAAATAAAAAATATAGTTATTCTCACATTCCGATGTCGCGTTCAGCCATCCCGCCTCTCTCCACGCTCCAGTCCCAGTGATCCTTTGCGAGAATGACCGCGAGATGTCACGGTCTCGCGGGATAACAAAGTCTCGCGGTCATTCGTGCAAAGGATCACTGGGACCGGAGCGTGGAGAGAGGCGGGATGGCTGAACGGGACTTCGGAAGGTGAGAATAACTATATTTTTTATTTTTTTTAATTATTTTTTACACCTGATCGCTGGTCTCCCGCCTGTCACACGCAGCGATGCGTGCTGGCCAGCGGGAGACCAGCGACCAAAGAAATGTCCAGAGGTTTCTTCCAGCGATCAGCGATACCGGCAGGGGGGCCGCTCGCTGATCGCTGTCACACACAGAAGTTGTGACTCAGCAGCGATCTCGCTACCGAGATCGCTTAGTGAGACGGGGCCTTTAGGATCTAGAAGGGAAGGAGGCAGTAGATGAGGATAGACGCTGCTATGTAATGTAGACCAGATTACTACTGATAGTGAGAGATTAGGTCCAAGAGGACAGGTTGTGAACAGCCGTGCATGTCATTGTTAGTATACTGTAATTTAATGAATTTATTATGCAATGGATAGCCAATTAAGGAATTGGCAAAGGAGAAAGGTGCAGATGGAGTTAGGGGAGAGATATATGTGTAGGGCTGTATGTAAAGCAAAAAAGGGGTGAATGACCGGTTCGCTTGAGTCTGCAGACCAGTGTGACTGTGGGAAAGTTTGGGGCCAGTCACTGATAATTTTGGTATGGAAATTGAAATCAGACAAGGTTAATATCAGCAAGAATTTTGTAGTCTATAACCATGTTTTTGGACATTTGCTCCAATTTGGTCCTTTTTTCCCCTCAACAAATATATCACTAAATTCCTTTATGTTCTTGCCCCAGAAAGGCATGTCAGATTGTTAGCTTACAAACTGCAGCTAAATGGTTGCAAATGTCATCTACGACCACAGCTGGTACTTTTAGAAATTGTATAATATCTCAGTGCACAGCAAAAAGCCAGATTTACTGATGCCAGGATGGGTTAAAGGGTTAAAAATCAATTTGCAACAATATGCAAAAAAAATCAGATCTTAACCCACCCTTGCATCAGTTAGTTGGGCTTTTACAATTCTATGATCCAGGTAACATTATTTCTGGCCATTATATTATTTGCATGATCTTTTGACAGTGTGTCCCTCTGCAATGTCTAGTCATTAGAAGAGTCTGCAGATTATCTGTGTCTCTGCTTGTGCCTCACTCCAGCCTCCTTCTCCATCTAGAAAATTAGGAAGGGGAAAGGGAAATTTGTGCTCACCAAAATAGTCCTGTAAGCCGGTCGTGCCTAGGGATCAAATGGCTGACCACCATGTGTTGCAAACAAGAAAAGAGAAGGAAGATCCGGCACTGGAGACTTGATAAAATCCACGATGAGTTTTATTCACATAATTTCATGATAAAACCATAAAGGGGAAAACAGACCCCCACGCCTGACGCGTTTCGAACCTTACGCGTTTCGAACCCTTTGTCTCTGAGGAAGAACCTGGTGTAAGGTTCGAAACGCGTCAGGCGTGGGGGTCTGTTTTCCCCTTTATGGTTTTATCATGAAATTATGTGAATAAAACTCATCGTGGATTTTATCAAGTCTCCAGTGCCGGATCTTCCTTCTCCTTCTCCATCGCCTATCCATAGACTTTTATAAGCAGCAGGTATAATTTTATCCCTCAATGAAGTCAGATCTGTAGACAGATTTGATCAGTTTTTGAGACTGAATGATCAGTGATGGAAGGTAGAATGACTGATATGTAGGAAAGATGCCTTTTTTCTGTAATAGTGAAAGGTTGCGGGATGCAATGACAGACAGAAGACAGAGAAAGGGTTAACAAGTTTAACTGTTTTTAATTTAACAGGGAGTTAACTCCTCGCAGGGAGATGAAGGGTTAAGCTGGGGAATAGCAGTCCAATTGTATACTTGATATACAGAGTTAATAAATAAAGTGACGGCAGTTCTCTTGTGCACTTATAGTGTCAGGAGTTCCTCTGACTGCAGGTACTACTTGGGGATTGGTAGCGCCAACAACGGCGGACGTGGTGCTTGTCCAAGGAGATTCCGTTGGTAACGGCAGTCTGTCTTCTGGTGGCAGCAGATGGTCTCCGGCACCTTCCGCTGAGCCCCTAGTCCATGAGCATATGCGGCCGGAACAAATAAGGCCGCAGCACTATCTAGATCCACCATGGGCGGGCAGGTATAGGCTGGTAAGATGGGCCACAAACGTCTATCCAGCACCCAGTTCTCTCTATGCGGCACATGCGCTGAACTCACGGTCGCGAAACGCACGGCACCTGGCTCTCTGCCAATTACCAGGCACACTGCGCTTCTCCCTCTGTAATCCCCACTGGTAACGGCGGGAGAACCAGGATGCGGGCTGGTGCAGTCCTGTTGCTCAAGGGACGAAGCACACCTCTCTCTGTGCTGCCTGTTTCCGTCAACACTGACTGCTTCCGCGCACGCTGTGGCCTGTTGCGGCTTAGTCACACCCCCTGCTTCCGAGTGCAGAGGTCTGTCTGGTCTCTTACTCTTTCCCCTGGACAACATAGGAGACAGCCCCGACAGTTCCGGACCTGGCACAGGACAGGTACCCATGGCCCGGTTGTCCTCCTTACAATAGGACACACTAGAAAGTTAATAATTAATTTTATTATAGCGCCATTTATTCCATTGTTTGAATTTTTCAGGTTCAGCAAATTATTAAAAATGTTACAGTTAGATTTGCGTTGAATCGATTCATTAATCTCTAGTAGATAGGTGTATTTTGAAATATCTTCAAAAGCCTTCCTGTCTGAGAAAACCACCACTGATGTAGATCACATTTTTGCATGTTACATTGTAACTTTGGGTGGTCATCGTAAATAGATTTTCACTGTGTTCTTAAAGGGAATCTGTTTTCAAGTTTGTGTTATTTACCCTGAGAGCAGCATGATGTAGGAGCAAAGTGTCTGATTCCAGAGATGTGTCACTTACTGGGCTGCAGGGGTGGGATTCAGCGGGTTCTCCCCGCTTCGGTGGAACCGGTTGTTAAAAAAGCAGCCGGTTCCCCGAACCGGGGAGATCCAGAGCCGCGATCCGGTCCTCTGATGTTGCTGGCGGCGCTGCCTGCAGGCAAGGAGCAGAGGAGGACTCTTGCTCTGCTTCCTGCCAGAAACCGCGCGCGCATTGATACTTGACATGCTGCTCTCTGTCTGCTGACTACTGGACAGAGCAGCACAGCACACCCCGGCGGCCCCCGCTGCCCGTGCACTGATTCCTGAGGTGCAGTTCGGCTATAATTGGCGGGTAACTAGACTCTGGAGCTCGCTGGACTGGACTCAGGAGTTACCCGCCGCTGCGGCTGCCCAGTGAGCTGAGCGCCTGAGCCTGGACAGGAGGACACTAGTCTGTGTGTGGTGACCGTGGCCCGCCGCCCGCCTGCCTCACCGCGGGATTATTTACTTCTGTCTTCAGTTCAACTTCAGCCTGTGGTACACACAGGCCAACACCAGGTCAGTTGTATATGTGCAGTGCTGCTGCTTATTGGGGACCTGTGCTGTGCAGTGCTGCCTATTAAGGACCTATGTGCCTGCCTATTGGGGGGCCTGTGCTGTGCTGCCTACTAGGAACCTGTGCCTGCCTAATGGGGACCTGTGCTGCCTATTGGGGACCTGTACTGCCTATTAGGGACCTGTGCCTGCCTATTGGGGACCTGTGCAGCACTGTGCTGCCTATTGGGGACCTGTGCCTGTCTTTTGGGGACCTGTGCTGCCTTTTGGGGACGTGTGCTGCCTATAGGGAACAATGCTGCCTATTGGGGACCTATGCCTGCCTTTTGGGGATCTGTGCTGCCTATTGGGGATGTGTGCTGCCTATAGGGAACAATGCTGCCTATTGGGGACCTGTGCCTGCCTATTAGGGAACAATGCTGCCTATTGGGGACCTGTGCTGCCTATTAGGGAACAATGCTGCCTATTGGGGACCTGTGCCTGCCTATTGGGGACCTGTGCTGCCTATTAGGGAACAATGCTGCCTATTGGGGACCTGTGCTGCCTATTAGGGAACAATGCTGCCTATTGGGGACCTGTGCCTGCCTATTGGGGACCTGTGCTGCCTACTAGGGAACAATGCTGCCTATTGGGGACCTGTGCTGCCTTTTGGGGACCTGTGCTGCCTTTTGGGGACCTGTGCTGCCTATAGGGAACAATGCTGCCTATTGGGGACCTATGCCTGCCTTTTGGGGATCTGTGCTGCCTATTGGGGACGTGTGCTGCCTATAGGGAACAATGCTGCCTATTGGGGACCTGTGCCTGCCTATTAGGGAACAATGCTGCCTATTGGGGACCTGTGCTGCCTATTAGGGAACAATGCTGCCTATTGGGGACCTGTGCTGCCTATTGGGGACCTGTGCTGCCTATTGGGGAACAATGCTGCCTATTGGGGACCTGTGCTGCCTATTAGGGAACAATGCTGCCTATTGGGGACCTGTGCCTGCCTATTGGGGACCTGTGCTGCCTACTAGGGAACAATGCTGCCTATTGGGGACCTGTGCTGCCTTTTGGGGACCTGTGCTGCCTATAGGGAACAATGCTGCCTATTGGGGACCTATGCCTGCCTTTTGGGGATCTGTGCTGCCTATTGGGGACGTGTGCTGCCTATAGGGAACAATGCTGCCTATTGGGGACCTGTGCCTGCCTATTAGGGAACAATGCTGCCTATTGGGACCTGTGCTGCCTATTAGGGAACAATGCTGCCTATTGGGGACCTGTGCCTGCCTATTGGGGACCTGTGCTGCCTATTAGGGAACAATGCTGCCTATTGGGGACCTGTGCTGCCTATTAGGGAACAATGCTGCCTATTGGGGACCTGTGCCTGCCTATTGGGGACCTGTGCTGCCTACTAGGGAACAATGCTGCCTATTGGGGACCTGTGCTGCCTATTAGGGAACAATGCTGCCTATTGGGGATCTTTGCCTGCCTATTGGGGAGTTGGCACTTTGTAGTTCTGATGTGATTTTATAACTACTATACACTAATAAATTATTATTACTCTGTCGATTATACTTGTGGTTGTGATATTTTCATGAACCATTCTTTTTGTGGTGTTCTAGTTGTGGAAATATGCCAATTTAACCCTGCAATTAAAATCATCATTGTTTGACATAGATGGGACTTGAGTAACACCAGTTTGCAGGAAGGGTATGGTGATTTTTACTTTTAATTTCCATTAGGACGCAGACATGTAGTGCACAGCCTGGCCAGCCGGACAGTCAAGTGAGACAGCTGCATAGAAATATATGCAGCTGTCACACTCGGGTCAGGAGAGCCGCTGGCCAGAATGTGCACTGTTCTGATCTCATTCCAATTTATTTTTTTTTCAACTGTTTGACTGCGCCCCTACTTGTATATGTTTGAGGAAAAGGTGCGTGTAAATGGGTGTGGCTTAATAATGGGTGTGACTTAAAATGGGTGTGGCTTAAAATAGGGGTGGTTTTCCTACACAAAAACACAGAACCTGTTGTTAAAAATTTGAATCCCACCACTGCTGGGCTGCTTGGTGTAGTTTTGATAGTGTCCCTGTTTTCTCTGCTGTAAATGTAGCAGAGCTATGACTGTTGAGCTGTGTATAACCCCGCCCACACCACTGATTGGTATCTTCCTATGTACAGTGTATATTTCCAGCAACCTGCCAATCAGTGTTGGGGATGGAGTTACACAGATTATCCTGACTGCCTAGCACACAACACCTAATACTGCAGCAATAATCTCTTGCAAACAAAACACTGATTAAATTGAAACTACAGCAAGCTGCTGAACAAGTCACACATCCCTGGCATCAGGCTACCTGTCCCTCCATTATGCTGATCTCAGATTCCCTTTGTAGTATGACTGTTCTGTCTCTGACATAATCAATGACTCTTAAGTGCCTGTTCTGATAACATACAATGATTGCTGTATGTATAGAATGCTCAGTCTTTTCCACACATTTTAATGTTTATTGTTTCTAGCTCCATCGAGTGGCCAAAAGTGGCCAAAAGTAATAACTGCACGATGTTATGCATTTTATTTCCTGTATTATTTACCTCCAATTCCTAATGTATTCTGGGTAACTTTGCAAGGTACCATGGTCTATCCCAGCCCCCTTTCTCTCTTCAGTCGGCCATTTCTTTCAAGTCTGCATATTGGAAGCACCTCATCGCTCTGTTGCCCTTGTGTCAGCATCGGTGGTATGTAATCACCCTCTCTGTATATGATTTCTGTCTTATATTAGCTAGCTTAGTTATACCCCCTGCTCAGCTAGTAGTTCAGATTGTATGTTATGTGTATTGTATATTTCCATGAACCCAATACTGATCCTATGTATCTGTTTCTGTTGTAGTTTTACCACATACATCTATACACCTACGTTCAATAAACCACAGATTCAACTACAGTCTCCCTTATTGGACCCCGGTATAATGGTTTAGCTGCTTGTTAAGCTATATGAATCCCGCTCATTTAGTGAGGACACGACAATGACCATAGTGCACTTTTTTAGCAGTCTTGTCAGAACTTCTGTATTGCTTATTACCATTTTAACCTAACACAAACTTTCATAAAGCACTTTTTCATGCATATACTTAAAGGAAAATTAGGTTTCTAGTATACATTATTTCAGCCATCACTAGTGGCTCATATTAGGTAAATGGACCCTTTAAAATGGAGTCATTCAGCATTTACATTCTTGTCCAACTGCCTCTTATTCTCCAGCTTTGTGATAAGTCAGCGGGACGCACATCTTGATTGTGTAATTGTTTGAGAAATGTTTTGATGACAGTTTTGAGCACTGGATAATGACTGTTTTTATAAAATAACATCTCCACAATAAGAGACAATTGAGATAATTAGTTATTTATGAACAGATTCACTGTATTTTGCTTATTTCTATCTAGCAAATATTTTAGGAAAAAGACAATAAAGCTCAATTTTCTTCATTCCTTCTTCCATTATTTGGTGAAATACAATTAACAGACAAGCTACAGACCATTTTTAACGTAGTCCAATCCAAAGACAAAATTACATTTTGCTTTGCTAGTTGGAGTAAGTTCATTTATCAATTTAGCTTGGCCTAATCCCCTAAGAAAACAAAGATATTAGAAGCTATAAATTGAAGAGAACCTGTCACTTGCCATAAATATGTCATTATTTTAATCGGTGCTAAAACAATTAACTGTTCTGAATCTGGCATGGTTTTTCTTGTTTGTGCCTCTCTCTATCCCTAAAGACTAAATTTACTTAGAAGGAAGACAGGGCTGTATCTTGCCCTGTCTTCCTTCTAAGTAAATTTAGTCTTTTTAACCAAGTGGGAGTGGTTCTCATTTCTTCTCTATGGGAGTTTTCCTGAGGACTGCCCAGTTGCCTAAACAAGACTAGATTAATATACAGGGAGGGAGAGGAGTAGAAATAAAAGAAAACTAATTTCAGATTCAGGAGAACAGCAACATTTACCCCAGGTAAAAAAAAAAGAGGGATTTTTGGTACTTACCGTAAAATCTTTCTTGCAGCCTTCACTGGGGGACACAGCACCCTATGGTAACCTGTGTCCCCCAATGAAGCGAGAAAGAAAGAGGGATTTTTGGTACTCACCGTAAAATCTCTTTCTTGGAGCCTTCATTGGGGGACACAGGTTACCATAGGGTGCTGTGTCCCCCAATGAAGTGAGAAAGAAATACATATTTATGGTAAATGACAGGTCCTCTTTAAATTAGTCTGTCCTGTTTTTTTAATATACAGAAGCGTTTGTTTTATTGTTATTTTTAAATTTTCATTGTATTTTTGTTTCTTTTATCTGTCTAATTACAAAATCTTGAAATTAAAAATCTTCACACTGGCTACTGGAGCAAATGCAACATGCTGATGCTTTCTGCTTCATGTAGCTCACATATCAGTTTTACTGTATAGATTAAGATCAAATTAGCAGAGCCACCCCATTATTGTTGGGGAGGTTAATTATTTATGACTGCTCTAGAGTACAGTTTGTGCTACTGGATAGATTACAAAGAACATGTCACGGGTTGTATAAAAATAACCTAATTTATAAAAGGTTATTCTAATATCATAGTTTTTTTTATTAATATTATTTAAAAAGTTTAAATTAGAACTCCATTACATAAAAGTGATGAATGTTTAAAATCAAACTTATTTTTCCTTTTAGAGTTTATGAAGAAAAAAGAAAGAAAATGTGTAAGATATTTTAATAGTGTTATACCTCTTTCCACCCATATCGATCATTTATCTCATGCCTGACCATTCACTCAAATGTGTCTTCTGTCAAATTATAGCTGCTGCCTATAAAAGTCTAAGGATAAAAGTGGGCCGGAGGGTCTAGGATGAAGCTGGAGGGAGAAAGAAGTCACACATCACAAAAGGGAAGCTGCTGCAGCTTTTTTGTGACTAGAGGGTAAAATGCTAAAAAAATCAGAATGTAAGTCATTTAATGGACTGAAGTATAGTTACAATCAAAATTATTAAACCCTGCATTGCAAATTAGGTTTGTTAGCAACATTTACAAACTGTCTGCTGTTTGCAATAAACCAGAACCGTAAAAGAACAGAAGGTTTTTGCTATTTAATCTGAGAACAGAATAATGTAGAGGCCGAGACCCTGATTCCAGCAATTGTCACTCTGCACTGATGCACTGCTCAGGAGGCTGTCTTTCAGTACTGGAGCATGCTTACAGCAACAGCCAGGGGCGTCACTTTAGCGGTCGCAGCTGCGAAGGGGCCCGACTGCTTAGGGCCCATCCGTCCACCAATAGTGAAGGAGGAGGAGGACGTCACCGAACCATGTGACCCGCAGCAGGGAGGCGTCACCACAGGTCTTCTAGTTACATGGGGGAAGCTGGATTCAATGCAGTCACCAGGTCACGTGATCCAGAGAGAGGTGTGTCCACAGGTCCTTCAGCTGCCCTGCCGCTTGAGTGTGTGTGCTGCAAGCTGTTGCTGTGTCCTCCTGCTGCTCGCCAAGGGTGAGGTCCCTCAAATTTGCATGTGTCCTGTGAATGCTGCGTCCTCCTGCTGCTGACCAAGGGTCCGACTCCCACAGATCTGCATCTGTCCTGTGAGACCTGTTATTAGGAGTCGCTCAGTGCCGGGGTGAGCAATGGCGGAAGCTTCTGCATCGGAGGTCTCTCTCTCTATATGGCTCTCTAGTGCACAGGTCTCTCTCTTTATATGGCTCTATAGTGCACAGTGAAGTGCACAGGTCTCTATATGGCTCTATAGTGTACAGGTCTCTCTATATGGCTCTATAGTGCACAGTGAAGTGCACAGGTCTCTCATGAAATGGTTGTCATGGTTATTGATGAGGGTAAGTTTATGTGTGGGGTCAGGAGGGGTTTACAGGGTGGATATAGCAGAGCTGTGTGTGTATGAGGTGTACGGAGCAGAGCCGTGTGTGTACGAGGTGTAGGAAGCAGAGCCATGAGTGTAAAAGGTGTACGGAGCAGAGCCGTGTGTGTACAAGGTGTACGGAGCAGAGTCATGTGTACGAAGTGTATGGAGCGCAG